>NC_059491.1:4271431-5695242 GCF_018139145.2 Gymnogyps californianus | reverse complement strand
TACTATAGTAAAATGGATGAATTGGGGAGCAGCTGTAATATTTGTGCCTAAAAGGAATAAAGAGAGGTAGGTGGGATTGCCTGAGGTTCCCCTTGGACTGGATGTGGAGGAGCACAGTCCTAGTGACTGGACATGGATATTTAAGCTAGAAGTGAGAATGTGCTTTAGGCTCCTGAACTTTTCCCCCCCCTTGTTTTTCCAGTAGTGCTGAACAAAACTGGGATTCCAGAACCTGTTTTCAAACCGTTCAAAAGCTCAAATGTACCTGTAGGACTAATACTGAGACCCAGCTGACAGTTCCTGGTGCACAGGAGGGAGAAGAGATGAGTGTTTTGCTGGAGTCTGAGTGGAGCTATGGAGTTTGCTCCTGTGGCTGCTGATGTTCAGTGTTTGGAAATGGAGAGTACTGAGCCCACCCTGATCTCTCGTATGTAACTGTGTTGCTGCTTATGAACCTGGGAGTCCAAAAGTGCTTCTTTGGTCTTTGCTGTCAATGGCAGGATCCCTGAAAGACTGCAATGCAGCATGGCAGGCTCTAGACTTGTGCGTTTCCTGCGGGAAGCCCTCTTCTTCCCCCATGAATGACTGCCCTCATCACTCTTGGGTGATGTTTGGGAGAAGAGGAGCGTGAAGCTCAGCTTGACTGAGAGGCAGTGCCAAGGATTAGGGAATTACCGCGAAGGGTAGAAATAACTCTTCAGATCCTGCAACATGATCATCATATTCCCCCCAGGGTCTGGTTGAGGGCCATAGGATTTGTATCAGAGCTGAGAAGTTGAGGGATGCTCGGGAGGTTCCCCAAGACTGCTGGTTCAGGGCCCTTCGCACTCTGTAGGAACTTCCCTTTTCCCCACATGTACATCTTCAGCTGTGGCTCGAGCAGCTGCTGTTTGAAGTAGGAGGGAAGGGTGGGAGTTTCTCCTGGAGGGGCTGCCCCTGTCAGCAGCCTCAGACGGGTGGAGGGGGGAATCTGGCCAGCGAGCAGGCGAACGCACGCAGAAATGATGCTGGAAGCCAAGGCTAGTCCTGCTGATGTGGCCCTTTCTCCTGCAGCGGATCATAAAATATGGCTCAAATTTTCATTACGGCCTCTATTGATTATCTTTTGGGACAGATGAATTATAGGGAACATTAAATTAAAAAAAAAGGGAAATATTTGAATGAGTTTGGGAGGTCGATGCCAGAAAGGCTGACGCACCAAGCCTTACCGGCACTTGCCTGCTTCATGGGCCTGCTGGGCCCTTCCTGTGGTCCCCCTTGGGGGAGTGCCTGTCCAGGGAGCTCCACTTGTCTCTGTCAGCTGCCCTTGGGGAGCAGCAGGCTCTGCAGTGGCCATGGGCTACGCCTAGGGACAGCCCAGACGTGGAGGTGGTGGCTGGAGCACCTAGGTGCTGTTCCTGAGTCCTCCCTGATGCCACAAGCTCTGCCTTCGCTGGGAGGTTGCCCTGGGGACCTTCCAGTTAAACAGTACTCAACAGATGTCTGGCTGGCACCTACCTTGGGATTCTCTAACAAAGGGGGATAACAAGGGGCTGTGAATGGGAAAAGGCCAGGTCATTGCATTTGGAAACAAATTCAGGTCTGGTGTAAACGTATGCATGGAAGCCAAAAGTGAATCATAAAAGTAGTGATGGACTTTCAAAGATTTCCCTCCTTCCCTGCACCAAGAGAACATCACTGCCCTCATCTCTCCTACGTTGAGGGGCCTGTACTCCTCTCTCGAGGGTTCATTGAGTGCAGGAGCTGATTCTTGATGTGGTTTGTGGTCAGGGACCTTTGACTCCAGGTAAGAGAAGTGCCAGGATCGAATCATCCCACTGTTAATGTGGCAGACTGAAGTCAAACCAAAGGAAGAGAGAACTGGCTTCTGGCTAGCTCTGGCCAGCTCTGATTTTGAGGATGATCCTGGAACTTTGTTCCTGTGGACTCTCTGTGCCTGTTCAGCTTTTCGAGGTTTTACTGTATGCGACATGATGCTCTGTGCTCATCTGCAGGAGATGGCCTGGTAAGGCTTTATCCTCTGCTCACTTCTCTGACTGTATTCCACCAGAGCAGGTGAAATCCTGTAACGTGAAATGTTGTCAGCACGCTTTCAGCAGCTGAAAGTGGGGGAATAATGGATGTTACCTCTTTCAAAAGAGCTGCAGTTCAGAGCACTCTTCCCTTTGCCAGTGGTAGCAGGAGACTCCTGGAGCAGACACTCACAGGAGCTGGGTGGCTTTAAAATCCCTTCTCTGTGCTTTGTCCCTGGGTTGTTCTCTGTCAGTCAGGCCGGCAGCCAGTGCTTCTGAGGAATTTTCTGTTTTCTTTTCTAAGATTGAGAAGAATGCAGCCAGGGTCCCTTACCAGCCACCCGCCTTCACACGCCAGCTTGCAAGACAAACATCCCCCCCCAAATACTCACCTGCATCCAGACACAGGGTCCTGCACGGCACAGTCTCTGCGCCCTGCTGCTGCAGACTGACCCTGGGAGACACCCCTTCTCCCCTCACCAATCCCTCTGCCTGCCACTGCCACCAGCTTTCCTTCCACAGGTTGGAACGAACACCCAAGGCATGATGTCTGCTTTTGAGACATTTGCATGTGTTGTGGTGGTGCCTTTTATTCACACGTGTGCAGATTCCCATTTGTCTGGTCACGCGGCCATTTGGCAGGGAGTTTTGCCAGCCTGCACATCTGCGTGTGCACGTGCTGCAGGGGCAGAATCGTCTCTGCCTGTGCCATTGCCCGCACTGCCAACCTGGAGCAGCACAAGTGCTCTGGGTGTGCGCACTGTTCAGCTGCGTGCAAAATGCCTCGTGCATTTGCTGGTGTGTTTGTGTGACCTTTCAAATAAAAACAGCATTGCTAAAGTGAGCATTCACCCTTGCTTATGGGAGATTTAGGTGCCGGTGGACGGGGCCACCTTTCTGAGCGCTTAATGCACACTTGCATGTACGTGTTTCACTTCCCTGCAGATCTCTGCTGATTTCACAAGCCATCCACAAAGCTTTGGCTTCACCTGGGCAAATGCAAAAGGTGGTGGTTTCCATGGCTCCACGGCCTCGCTCGAGCGACACACCCTTTTTGTGTAAGCTGGCTCCCTGGAGTCGATTGTTTTTTGGCAAACAGCTTCATAAACTCCTCCAACAATTAAACTGAAAAGAAAAAAAAAAACACAACAAAACCCATGCATTATGGAGTGAGACAGCAAACAGGTTGGAGCAACTCCCCCAGCCAGCTCCGTCCCCACCAGCTCTGGAGCTAGCCCCAAAGCCCCTGGTGCCACGCAGGGAGGAGAGGAGCCCCGGCTGCACTTGCTGGACTTCGTTTTGGGAGGTGCCTGGGCTGCTCCAACCCACCAAACTGCAGTGAGCTAACAAACATGAAGGAAAAGGTCATGTTATTCACTTTTATTTTTTCAAAGCTGCAAACATCCCTCTCTCTGGGAGGGGAGGCTGCACAGATGCCAGCTCTGATTAATTTAAATATTTACCAATCCCATTTTTTTTTAATTGTGTATGTTTGCGCTCTGTTTGTGTCCCATAAAATACCTGGTGTTTTGGGCGTACCCCGTTTGCAGGGTGCATGAGATCACACTGAAAAAATGCAGTGAAAAACATTTTCATGCCACGACACATCAAATAGGATTTTGAATTAAGATGAAGATTTTTCCCCTTTTTTTATCTCTGAAGTTTGGGTGAAAGGGGTTTTTTTTTCTATTTCTTTTTAAAATTCTTTTATTTAACTAGGAAGAAAAATTGCCATGGAAATTCTTTAAAATTTACTTTTGCCTCATCTCACTATGTCAGACAATGAAGGCAACTGTGCTGGTCGAAGCACCCATTAGTGTGTATTTCTGTGCTATTGTCTTGATGGTGGTTTGTTCCAATGGAGAGGCAGTGAGCAGGGGAGAATTCTTGAGTTTGAAAGCCAGTGCCAGCTCTGAGCTCCTGGGTGAGCAACGGCAGCTCCGCTCCTTTCCCTGCCCGTCGCTTGTCTGTCTGTCAGACTTGCTCTGAGGCAAGTGCTGTCTTTTGCTGTCTGTGCATCCCTGGCACGGGGGTCTCATCTCATCTGGAACTGCCGAGGTGCTGCTGTAAGACTCACATGTGTCTTGCCTGTTGTGCTTTTGAGGGAAGGTGGCTGAGATGAATGAGTGACCCTTTAGTGGGCCTCCTGGCACCCGCTGGGCACAGAGACCCGTGGGTTTGTGTGCCCCAGAGCTGAGCACGGTACAGGAGCCAGTTTGGGCACAGGCACGTCATGGCAGATTTTTCTCTTTGGTATGGGATTTTCAATATGCTTTTGGCCATAGAGGCTTGCCCTCCTCTGGGAAGGAAGTTTTATTTGTGGGTTCAAGCAATGAAAGCGCTACTGACAGTCACCCCACCTCCTTTTAACTGTTTTCCATGCCCATTGGGTCATAGTCTGATTCCAGCTACATCTGGGAAAGTACAGAGCTGTTCCTTGGAAAAATGGAACATCTCCAAACTGAGAGTAGCACTGCTGGGATCAGGATCCAGCCACCTCCTCTCTCTGCTGTGTGGCTAGCAAGCCAGGCAGAGTTTGGCCCAAAGCGCAAGTCTTTTGCAGGGACTTTTTGTTTTACTGTGCCTATAAAGGACCACAGCTCAGACCTCCCCACTATGAACAGCAGGTCTTGAAGCTCTGCATCGGGAGAGGCTTAGGGGGACAAGGGCGCAGAGGCAGTAACACTTCTGTAAGGGGCTCACGGGCAGCTGGAAGTTGGCACACGAGCTGGATGTCAGTGCGGGGACGCCAGGGGCACAGCTACCTTGTTAAAAGCCTTAAGCTGTCATTGGGGCAGGGTAGGATGTACGTATGTGTATGTCTGCTGGAGGGGGGGATTTGCACTGCTAGGATTTGAATCCTCTGTTCCTGCTCTGCCATGGGGAAAGGAAAAGAGAAGGGGAAAAATCAGGGTGGGTGTGCAGGGAGGGCAGCAGTTGTCTCATCTGAGCCATTAGCCAGAACTTGAAATTGGACCTGTTACTTTTGAGGAATGTAGGGCAGTGGAGGAGAGATGTTGTGTGAATGTGCACGCGGCTCTTGCTTCAGTGTCCTAGGAAAATGCCAGAGCGTAGGATGGCAAGGAGTAGTAATTACCCCACAGCTTCAGCTCCACCACTGCACTCTTTGATCACTTATTACTTTTCTATTCCTTCTGCTTCTTGCTGTAATTGTTACAAAATCTCTCTGCTTTGGGAGGGGTCCAGGACTCCAGGGCCCAATTGCATCTGCCCTGATTCAGAAAGTGGGTCATGCTGCTTGGTCTGGGAAGAAGATACTCATCTTGCTTAGCATGATATTTATTAGGAGATAGGGAAGGGAATGTAACCAGGCTGTTGCCTAGAAGATTGCTCTGGGGGGATAGCGAAGGACTTGTGAGGGCAGAGCACAGAAAGTTCTTGCGCACCGGGTGCCTGCTGAAGCTGTGCCACATTCCCTGCGCCTGTGTTGCCTGCTTCCCTCACAGCGAGATGTGGTGCGGATAGATGGCAGTACGATAGGGGAACTGGGGACAAGGAAGGGATTTGTAGCTGCTCACTCAGCAGCTGCCAGGCAGTGATGGGCTCTTTACCTTCATTGGAGTAGAGGCTGGTGGGAGTGGATGGAGGGGAAGACTAAATCTGGTTTGTTCATAAAGATGTGCTATTTTCACAGTAGTAAGTGAAGACCAAACCTGGTGGGGTTTTGCTGCTGGACAAGTGACCAGCTCTGCTCTTGCACCCCCTCCAAATACATGGCAAGCCTGGGTGCTCGGTGTGCTGTATGACCCAGTGCCCTGAAAGGCAAGAGCTCCTCTGGTAAGAGCAATTAGAAAACCTGGATCCAAAGCCTAGAGTAATTTACTCTGTGCTCTATCTATCTCTCATTAAACAACAGAGAGAAGGAAACTCAGTAAAAGAAGCAGATGATGATACGCCCAGTGTTGCTCCAGCAGGGTCTCACAGTAGGGACTCTGCCACAGACCGCCCTACTTGTGGGGGGTAGAAAAGCACAGCTGATCCTGCCAGTCTGGCTGGGCCTGTGCTGCTGCTTGCTGTGAAATCACCCTCAGGATTATCCAAAGAAAGAACTGGCAACTCCAGTAACTTGGAGGGCCGGATCCTCAACTCATTTAAATTGGCATGACTTCACTGAAGCCACCGAAACTGCACTGATTTTACACCAGGTGAGGATCTGGTCCAGAATCTTCTGAAAGAAGAAGACAAAGAGGGCATGAAACAGAGGTTTGATGGAGCCCACTTTCAAGCATGGGGACTCCTGAGCTGTCCTGAGTGGAGAGTGGGTCAGCAGGTCATTTCCTTACATCTTGGACAGCTTTGAAGGGCTCTGAATTCTTGTGGCTATGGCGAACGCCAAAGCACAGCTCCCTCGGGAGGATGGGGGACCTGCATCTTTGCTTGCACTTTGAAATGCAGGTTGGCAGGGTTTGGTGAGAGCATCCAGTGTTGCCTTGCTAGCATTTCGTGCTCATGGCTTTTCGGTGGCAGTGTGGTGAGAGGGGTCGGAGACACAGTGATTTGGCCTGTCGTGAACCTGGCTAGGCTTCTTCTCATCAGTGCTCTAAGCCTGGCCCATCTCATCCCGTACATTCAACACCACTAGTATCCCTTGTGGCATGTGATGCCGTTGGCTGAGGCAGACCGGTGGCTGTGGCTTTAGCCTTACACCACTGCCACCGCAAGTTTTGATTTCTCCGAGCCTGTGAGATGATGGGAGGAGAGTTTCCACTTCAAGGAAAGAGAGTAGCCAGTGTCCATGTCCCAAATGACTGCTCCATTGGGGAGCATTAAGCACATGCCTCCAGAAATTGTTGGTTCCTGGTGTGGCAGGCCAATTTTGTTTTCCCAGCTCTGCCCCTCATTCTTAGGTGGGGGTATTATGGGATGTTTGTAAGAAGGTGTGTTTCTAGAGGAGGTTGTTTGCTGTAGCACCAGGCTCTTGGGACCTGCAGGGATGCACAGAATTCCCTCCAGCCCCTGGCACGCACTCACATCCGGGGTGGATCTGGACAGGGTTTTAGCAACTCCCGGTACAGCAGCTCAGGTCCGGAAGTGAAGAAGGGATAAAATATCCAGCTGAAACTCCTGTAAGATGTAATTACCTGAGCTGGAAGCTGGCCAGGACAGCAGGTATCATACATCATCTGCTGGTGGTATCAGAAGCACCCGGCATTGCGGGAGAGGTGGTCAGGTACGAGGAGTGATGTTGTTCGTGCGAGAGATGGGACTGCTCCCTCAAGGCTGCCTCTGTGGGCATTCAGCATAACGGCTTTTGAAGTCACTTGGTGTTTGTTTCCATGGTTGTTCTGTGCACGTACCATGGTGCCTATAAAATGCTCTTGGGAAACTACAGCCCGTGGATGGATGGCCCTGTCCTGACGCTCATTCAAATGCTCCTACTTTTCCATTTAAAAGAAAAGAGGAAAAAAGCTTAAACAAAAAAAAAAAAAAGGAAAAAAAACCCAAAGGAAATTGACTTCCCAAAAATTACACTAAGCTAACATTTGAGGCCTGGCACAAATCCATCACAGCCAGGAAACTCAGAATTAACCAGTGCACTCCCATGGCTGCTGGGAGGGGCTGCACTCCGGCAGCACAGGCTGAAGCTTTAGAAGTTGGGGGCTTGGGGATGAAAGTCCTCAACATATCTCTGAAGCGCAGCAGAAGGTGTTTTCGTGCACCTCCGTGCATGCAAAAAAGCAGCATTAGATGCAGGGGCAGCTTTATGCTTCGGGGAGAGGGTTAACACCAGGCTCCTGGTGCTCGGATCTGACAGCTGATACCGGCACCTGATGAGGGCTCATTCCACCAGGACTTTCCCTGTGGGCTCTGTGTTGGTGGAGCAGGGACAGAGTGATACAGCAGGTACCTGCAAGCTGCTGCTGAGGAAGCTTGAGAATTTACACCCTAGCCCAGGCTGCAAGTGAGGACAAAGTTGACTCTTCTTCGTTCCCACTTGCACATGACGCAGCATAGCATAAATCATTGTGATTGACAGCTTCAGTTCAGTTCAGGTTAGAGGGGAAGGGAGGGAAGCGCAGGTCAGGCCGGGGGGCAGTGCTGGGGCTGTGCGAGCAGCCGGCCCTGAGCAGGTCACAGGAAGAGGCTCCAAGCAGAAATCGTGGCTGATGCGGCGGGTCAGAGGTGGCCCGAGCTGGCAGAGCGGGATGGAGGGAGGCTTGCAAAACACCTGCTGCATGCTCCTCGCCTTGGGCTGATGCTATCGGTGCTGTGTGCTTGCGAGGGCTCGTTGCACTCATCAGTTTTGAAAAAGAAAGGAACGGGCTCCTGTACCTACTGCTGCAAAGAGACTGGCACTGTGCTGAGAGCGGGACAGAGGTCCAGCCATGCTTCTGCTATCCTCAGCTGTGGTGGGTTGCCAGCCTGCTTTTGCTGTGAATTTTCACAGCTTTGGGATGCTGCAGACAGAAGACTTCATGTCAGAGCTTTGATAGTATCTCATTTCAGAGGCTGGGGGAGGTCGGGATGTGTTAAGGCTGAAAATATTTACAGGTTTTGAAGTTGAAATGCAAACAGGAAAAGCCCTTTAAAAAGTGAGTGTAGTGGATATTCAAAACAGGGATTGCCATGGAAACGCCACAATATTTGCTTAAATTGACACAAAGGTTGCTGGTTGCAGGGTTCTGACTTCTTTGGCTCCATTTTCTTTGGCCCGGCACCTATCACAAATTGATCTCAACAACCCTCTTTTGTTTTGCTTCTTTTATTTTTGTCTGATGGAAATTAAAAAAAACCACCACCAACAAAACCCTCCAGTCTACAAATCCCACCTCACAGAAGAGTCTGAAGCTTCTAAGCTTCTGTCAAATGTTGGAGCTAGGACATTTTTTAATTATGTAAGTAAAGTAAAAGTTCTTGTTCTTTTAATCTGTGTATTTATTTATTTCCTCCAATGCAGGAAATGGAAGGGAATTGTCTTAACTGTCTAGGGAGAGCAGGGAGAAGGGTGAAACCTGTTGCAAAGGTAGCAGTGTGCATCCAAGGAGCACAAGAAGGGAAGTGGGACTTTTGTTGTCCAGCTTTTGGTCCAAAATTTGAGAGATTTAGTTTTGGTTCCCAATTCTGCCTCAAATTTGCCAAGTGACCTCTGACAAGTCACTTGATTACTGTGTGCCTCACTAAACTGGAAATAATAATTCTTCCTTTGTCTCGTCTGGTTATATTTGTAACGTCTTTGGGGCTGAGGAATTACATTTGATGTTGGGGTGTACAAGACTGACGGTAGAGCTCTGTTCTACCAGTAGATGTAAGACGAACACAAGCGAATGATTCCCTCACAAAGGAGAGATGGCTTCATAATCTCACGTGTGCAGAAATGCTCAGCTGGCTATGGGGGGAAGCTCTTTGCAATAAGTGGCTTAGAACTGTAGGCTGCTTCTGCAACTGATTGACCTGGATTTTTTTCTGGGGAAAGCTGGAGTGCATGGCGCACTGGATGGTCACCTAGGCGGTTTGTACGTTTACTTTTGAGTTGCTAGCACCACACATGGCAGAGAAGGAGATTGGGATGCAATGTGTTTGGCAGGGTGTGAAATGCCTTGCCTTGCTGGACTGTTGTGTGTGACCAAGGGCTGAGGTCTGTGGGTGGCTGTGGCATTTGAGGCCGGCGTCATTGCTTGTGCTCGTGATTCACCTGAGCTCTTGTACTGCTCAGTAGGGAATATTCATTTCCTTTTGAAACTCTCCTCAGGGCAAAGAGACTTCACCAAGTGAAGGGAGGCCATCAAATTCACACTTGTCTTCACCTGAGACCACCTCCAAAACAAAGAACCTGACTTCTCTCCTGGCTTTGTACACTGGAATGGACCTTGAAGCCTGTGACTTCTCAGTGCAAGGTACTGGCTTTTGTTCTGTGATCAAACCGTCTGCTCTGAAGTAGGACTGGAGCGAGTGATTTTGCCTCTCCAGAGCCTCCATTCCAGTTCTTGGGAAATCTCTAGCCTAAAAAGTTTAGAAGAGCTGCTGAAAGTCATTGGTTTGGGTGGTAAATGCATGGTGGGGTGTTGGTTTGTCTTGGGCTGGCTTACAAGTAGGACTGGGTTTACCCCTGACATCACTGCCCATTTCTGCACAGACATAGGTGCCCAGCTGACACAGGAAAGCGCTGGTTTAAACAGCTCCCTCTCTTAGCCTCCTTATTCCTAATGAGCTGGTGTGCAGTATTAACAATTAGCTAAGTAGTATGCCAGAACAGGCTAGCATGGGAGTCCCCTGGGTAAGTATTGTGTGGGACAGTTTCTGATTGACTTGTTTCACAAAAGAAGAGGAGTTTGACGATGTCTGTGGTCACGGTGGCAAACTCAGAAAGGTTGTGAGGGGGTGGGACTCTGTGTTTCTAAAAGCCATTTTACTTTCTTCACTGCTTGGCTCTTGTCACAGCTTCTCTACAAAGAAAGGTGTGACACAACATGGCCTAGAAGAAAGCAGCTGTAGGATAACAACAGTAGGATAATGTATTTCTTCTCAGTGGTTTGGGGATTTGGGAGGTACCTGGTGGCACTGCCATACTGCTGCAGATAGAAGGGGCTGAGGATCCTTGCTGTGTCTGGGCTTTTGTATGATGTTATGTCTGCTCTGTAGGGGGTAGAGGTTTTGTCAGGAGGTATCTCCATGCTGTGTTGGCACCATTAAATGATGATGATGCCTGAATGAAGATCAGCAACCTGAAGTGCCTGTGGGGATTGTGTATCACCATGTTCCTCTGTCTTTTGCTGCTGTGCCATAAATGATACCTGGGCAAAGCAGTGTATCCAAAGCTGTTGTGAGTCACAGGTACAGCTGAAACCTGAACTAGAAGGATAAGGGTGGAGGAACTGTATTGGCTTAGCAAGAGGGCAGACAAGAAAAGTCACAGGGCTAAGATGTTGGTCTGGGGCTTCAGCTATCCCTGTCCATCCCTGGCTGTGTGTGGCACAGGGGAATTTACTCATGTTCTGAGTGCCCTACCTTAAAGAGCAACAGCTGTGATCCTCTAAGGCTCAGCAGGGCTTAGGGCTTGCCACGTGTTCAGAGCCTACAGACCTGAGTGCTTTCAGTAAACCTGCCAGTAAATACAGCATGCTTCAAGATGGGATATGGGTGAACTGTGCCTTCCCACACCTTCCTAGTGCTAAAACTCCTCCAGGGTCTGGCATGCTTTATTTGGAAAGCTTGGTTTTGAACTATTAATGCAGGAAACTCTGGCCTTTATCCCTGTGTGAGCTGCTCTGGTGCCTGTGTCCCCTTTTAGAGCAGTGGCACATGCCTTCCCAGACCTCCAGAGGCAAGAGAGCTTCCCAAATTGGAGCTCTGCCCGAGGGAATAGGGTAGTGGAACATGAAGGGCCTTGAGGTTTTACCAAATAAGATACAAATTCTCAGGTTTGACTGCAGGAGGTGAATTTTCTGCTGAACATCCTTTTGTGCCTCTCCAGAGAGGCCTAACATCCAGCGGGAAAAACTCTGCTGAGGAAGCTGCTGCATAGGTTCTGGGTCCATTTCTCCATCAGAGGGAGCTTTTCTGTGACCCCTCTCACAGGTTTCTGCTGGTGTAGCTCCTGGTATTGAAAGCCCTGCATGTCCATCTGACATGAACCTGGGATGAGCAGGACCTCTGAGACAAGAAGACAAGAGGAGGAGACTGATATATCAGGAATTCCTTAAGTGCTGAAGTGAATCTTAAGGTTCAGGTTCTTGCAGATCAGTAATCCTTTTTGATGTTTGCCTTCTCCTCCTAATACTTACTGGGTGCGTTGCCTGTACAATGTGTCCTTCAGGGGCTGTTTTCTGAGGGACAGAAGCTCATTAGAGACAATAGAAATATTTCCCTTGACTCCAGCTGTTTTCTGAGGTCCCCTAGTTCTACAAGCATCACTTCACTGAAGGAGATGCATTTAGCCTTTCAGGCATGTGGCTTTGTGAGCGCTCATGCTCTGGACTAGAAATCCCCGTGTTCCAGTCTTCAGCCCTGGAGCAAGTTGTATGGCTTCTACTTTCAAAACAAGCTCAATTTACTTTGGGCTACAGAGGCTGTTTGCACATTCTCCAGAGCCCGTCCCTAGGCTGTGATTGCTTTTTCACTCTCTGTTTATAAGCACAAGCTGGCTGTTTAGTCCTAGAGCTGTAAGGGTTAGAGGGAGTTTTCTTGTTCAGTTGATGAAGGGGTAGCCTTTTATGCGGGGAAAAAAGCTAAAAAAAAAAAAAAGTGGGAAAAGGATGAGAAATACCTGCTCTGTCTGTGTTTGAATTTGCAAAATATTTCCCCTTGCTTCAATCCTAAAGTAAACCTAAATTTGGGGGTTAACTTGGGCTGACTGCATTATTTTTGCAAGGATTCTTGGGATCACCACATAGGCACAATTGCTAAGGGAGCGAGGTGGGAACTCTGCCTTCCACAGAACTGCAGCCAGCCCAGCCCAGCCAGCCCTGACGGCTCAGATCCTGAGCTGGGCTGGGGAATATGAAACAGCCTTGCAAAATCATTGTGGAAATTTACCCGCCTGTGTATGAAATCAACTTGCCTGCCTTTGCCAGGAGGAGTTTAACTTGCCCATTAAAATATACATCTATTTATGTATTACTTGTTCTGTGAGAGAATTTTCCCAGGCAGTTACAAAACTCAGTCTAGACTGTAACGTGTGGCATCTGGTGGTAACATGCCATATACATATATCTGAATACAGTATCTACTGTATCACCCTGGTTGGGAGTTAATAGCAGGTATCTGGATTATAGCGAGGTCTTTCCATTTACAGCACGCTCTCACTGGATAAAAGTTTGGCCTGGTTCCTGCCTGCACTGGTCTGAATGGGGCTCTACCCTGCCTGCTTCCATCCAGATAAAGCAAGGCAGGCATTTCCATGCTGCCTGCTCTGACCTGTGGCCCCACGGTCCACCTAGGCTGGAGGCAACAGTTCTTGGGCAGAGCTCTTCCGCTATGGATGAGTTGAGGAGAGGGAAGATGTTAAAAGCCTGTCTGGGATAAGAGCAGGGTTGTCACATCCATCTGCTCAGGCCCTGACGAGCAGCTGATCCATATTGTTAACATATTGCCTGCCATATGGGCTAGCTCAGCTCTCCAGGAACGCTTGGGAGACCTGACCTCTAGTGTGACAAGATGTGAGCATGAAGGACGGGTTGACAACAGCCCTTGGGTCTCGGAGTGTGAAACCGTGTTTCAGCCACTTCCGCTGCCTTCCCCTGCGCTCACTCGCACGCTGTCTCTGCCTGCCTCTCTCCCTCTCTTCTCTCTCTCTGATTTTTTTTTCCTCCCTCCCCTGTTTTCCACATCCCTGGTCTGTGCTAGATCAATGACCTTCACTCATAACCAGACTGGACAGTTCTGACTCCCTCCCCCGGGCCTTCGATCAGATGTTTGGTTGGCGGCTGTGGAAAGCTGGATGGGGGGCAGTCAAAGGAGGGGAAAGAGATTCATGTGCTCAGCAGGCCTTATAGCTGTCCTTACCATATCTGGTCTGGGAACGGGACTGAAGCCTGATCCACTAAGGTCCTTAGCATCTCCTGCTCACTTGGATAATGGCAGACGCTAACATAGCCTCCTAATGGAGGGCCAAGGCCAGCAATGGGATCTAAGCAGGTTGAAAAGGCTCAGAGGTTCAGGGAAGGGTCCTGATGCCAGAGTTTGAGGAGAGAACACTTATAAGGCTCTTGAGAGAGACAGAATGATTTAGTTTCAAACTAAAGGTAGGCACAGCCCAAAGCCCTTTTAGAAGCCCTGCTATGCCCAGCAGCTTGTGATTTGGCACCTACAGCCATCCACATGAGGGGGAATAGTTATCTGAGGTGCAAAAGCTGAAGAGGTTTTCTGGCAGTGAGGAAGTCAGCTGAGCAGGATCCCTCCCAGGTGTTGAAGGAGCTCTGAGTACAGAGCCTGTGGTGCAGTGAGGTGCAAGCACAGAGCTCCCGTGTATGGATATGTGGAGCAGCTTAGCCCTAAAGAAGCCCAGTGCTTAAGTGAGGGCTGACAGTTGCCTGGGTGACTGTCATGCAGGAGACCAGCCTGCCCCAAAAACTCAGATGGAAAAAGGATGTTCAGTACTGGAGGAGACAGGGCTGGGCCAGGCCTTCGTGAGTTCAGACCTTGCTTTCCCTGCCACCTTCAGTCGTTCTTCTGACTTCATGGTATTGTCAGTCTCCTAGAGCCATTGCTGATGAAGATGGCCATCTCTTTCCTAAGGCTTCTGTCTTCACACTTGAACTTTATGGAGGTTAAATCCTGGCGCTGTTAAAGCAAGCATGAGTTTTGCCATAAACGTCAGTGGAGTCAGGATTTCAGCCTTGGCTCCTCAGAAGAGGATCAGGATGTTTCCCAATCTTTTTTTACCCATCAGCTCTGTCAGACCTGCAGGCATGACTTATTTGTCTTTTAGTCTCCCAAGTAAGGGTCGCCTTTTTTTTAAATGCCTGTCCTGTGAAAGTCAATATCCTCAAAAAAGCTGTGATTTCACCCTACTGCTCTTCATAAAGGTTTTAGACCAGTTTAGGTGCTTTTATCACTCTCCTTCCCCATGTACCTGCAATTGCAATGAGCATTAATAGTGTTTATTTGTAGAGAGGAGCCCACTGAGATATTGCAAAATAAAACACAGTGATGAGTCGTGGTTTATTTACTCAAGCTTCACTGATGTAACAAACCTGATTTTATGCTAATAATGACTCAGAATCAGAGTGGGGAGGAGAAGCCAGATCTCCTGATGCCTTTAACCATCTGACAGTATTTCTTCCTGTCCTTGCTAGATCCAGCAGCAGTTCTCTCAGCTGGGATGCACGCAGCAATTCTGTGGCACCCCGATTAAACAGCTAGCTAAAAGAAAAGGTTAATGGTGCTTTGCCAGTTCGCAGGGTTCCACTAAACATTTAGGAACACGTTCAGCTCTGGTAGGCACTGTATGTGGGGCCATCTGTCTGTCCATCAGGCAGCTGTCCAGCGGGAGCTAACAGGGACGCTGACCTGCCGGAGTTCCTCAAGGAAAACCGGTTGGAAAGCACTTGAAGCAATCAGTGCTAAATATGCACATGAGTGTTCGAGGGAAATGCATGTTCAAAATGTAGTTCTTAGACATCTGTTGATAAAAACAAAAAATTTGAAAAATGAACAAATACTGTAAAGTGAATGTGATCCGTTCTCTGTTGTCTTTTACTGGGGGCTCATTCCAGAGCTGGTGCTCAGCCCATGGGGCAGTACTGGAGGTGAAGCTTATCTCACTACTTGAGCTGAATTTTTGGAAAGACTGTTTTAGCATATTGCTTCTGACAAATTATGTGTTAATGCTGGGGCTTTTTTTTTGTTATTACTGCAGTTATATATTAACCATTAAGAGCCACAGGTAAGCCATCTGCTGATGTAAAGCAGCAGAGCTGCATTTTCAGCCAGCAGAACTATCCTGATTTTTGCCAGGGCAGTTTACGATCTGTCCCAGTGTCTTTCTTGTGATTCTTGCGATTCTTGCTGAGTTTGTCTTAGCTGTACATTAATAGAACATACAAGAGGAAAGAGGAGAGGACAAACTAAGGTGAGTTTGAAAGTAAAATGAGCAAACAATATTGCTAGCCTTGTCCTTTCAGAAGTCAAAAGCTATTCCCCTCCTCCCCCCAATTATAAGACTTAATACCGAGGTTTCTATGTGTTTAGGGTGCACACAGATCACATTTCAGGTTGCTGTGCCCTGCTAGTGGGAGAGCAGAGGGAGGGATAGCACTATACATACATTGTTGTACAAAACAAAAATCTTATGTAACTTGCAAGATCTCAGGCTTTAAGAAAAACACGAAGCATTGCAAGGTTGACAAGAGTTGGCACATGGGAGCAATTCCTACTTGATTACCATGTCCCTGAAGTGTGCTGACCTAGAGAACAGCCTACTCAGGAACCTGGTCACCATCCTCCCTCACCAGGGCTAGTTACACCAGGAGCTGAAGTCAATTGCCCCAAAGGCCAGGAATGTTTTGGTAGACTTATTTTACCCAGGGCTGTTCGGCAGTGGAGCAGTGCAGATCCTACCTGAGCTGGTCGCATATGGTGTGGGGCAGAGGGGGTTTGTCGTCTCTGACATCTGATCTTTGAGGAACTGGTAGCTGGACATCCTCGATCCCTGAAACAGTTAGGGATAAAGGTAGAGAGCTGTCCTGGGGATGGAGTGAGGAGAGCTTCTTGGCATCTTCTACTGTAGCAGCACAGCCCAGCGCTGCTGCCTGCCCTGCTTGTTCCCCGAGGCAGCTGGGCTCTGGCTTTCCCTCCAGGAGGGTCCTTCCTTTGCACATGAGACACTTGTATCCTTGGCTTTCCCCGCCCAGAGGGAGCTGCTGGACCATGAGGGGTGCTTCCCCTACCTCTCCCTGACTTCCCAGCACTCCTAACCTGGGGTGGCCAGCCAGGGGGAAAGTGCAGTTACCCTCCCCTGGAACCAGCTATCCAAGCAGGGCCTGAACAAGGAACAGGGACCATTCCAGGTGCATGCGGAGAGCACTGAGCTCCCAGGCTTTTGGCCCAAACTTTGAAAATCCACACAATGTTCCCCGGTAGAGCTGCCTCTTGCCCCTTTCCCAGCTGCAGAGAGAGGTGAAGGTGGTTTCCAGGACCCCACCAGATCAGTCACCTAGCAACTTCTGGGCTTGCTCTTTGAACCCTGCCATGCTGGCTATCCTCCCTTTATCCTGTTCTCTTCTACCCACTTCTTGCTCATTCCCCTGTGCCACTTTTTATGGGTTCGCCAGAAAGGACAGGAGATTTTTCTTTCCCTTGTTTGCTTCACTCCATTACTCCCATCTGTTCATCCAGGCCCTTAGTCCCTTTGTTTTTCAGAGTCGTGTGGATTTGGGCGCTCTATTTGCTCTCTGGGATGCTCTTCTGGACAAGGCTGGTGTGGGAAGGAGGTCTGGTTCACAGGCCAGCACAAGGGGTGGGGGAAATGTGCCTCTTCAAATTAATCAGAACTTTCTCCTCCAGAAATGCTAATGGGGGAAAAGCAATTAAAGCAGCCTGTTTTTTATTAAGTAATCTGTGTTAAAAGCTTGTAATGAAGTTTAGTGCCGTTGTGACTTAATATTTCAGCTTCATCGGTTTGAGTCAAAACAATCCAAAGTGGGAAGGGAGCGAGGAGTTGAGCTGCTCCCCAGCATCGGTTGCGCTGCCTCTCATTCCAGCTCGCTCTTGCAGGCTTTCCAGTATAATGCATATGAGACCACTCACTCTTTATCCTGCCTAGGAAGGCTGCACTGCATAAGAAAGGGGGCTTTAAAGCCTGCACACGCAAACTGGATGGCTTTTTCTGGTTTAAGATACCTGTTCTCAAAGTGGGGATGACCATGGCCCCGTGGAACAGCCTTTGCCTCGTTTCCTGGGGTAGTTGCAAATACCAAGTTTTCCGTAGGGAGCAATGAGTGGACAAGGGATGGTAGAGGGGAGGTGGCAGTGAGGAGCGGTGAGACCCTCCAGCTGAGTGCTGCATGCCTCTGAACAGGTTCCTAAAGCTTTTCCAACATCTGGAAAAGTTTTAGCGGCTGCACGGCGAGGGTGGGGATGGTGCCTGCCATTCCTGTCCTTTGCACCTCCAGGCCTGTGCTCGCTCCCCTCTGAGAAGTACAGCCCTGTGATCAGGGCAGCAAACTGCTGGGGGTTGTGAGCAGCTCTGGAAGTAGCCCGTCCTCTCCTCCTCTCCTTCCTTCCACCCCAGCAGAAGGCAAGAGAAAAAAGGGACAATGTCCCTTTAAACAACTACATGCCAAGCCTCTGCCGTCCTGTTTTATCTGAAGTCCAACCGCATGTTGTTCCAGGGCCGATCCGCTTTAGCTAATTAATAATCTGACAGGAGCCACCCAAGGGATTAGCTGCTGAGACGAGCTAGACCAAACCCCCAGCAAATGAGCCCCGCACTCCTGGGGGACTTGGAGGTGACTTTGGGGGGCAGGGGGCTGCACCACATGCAGAAGGGTGTCGAGGCTCTGAAGGGGATTTATGGCATCTGGGAGGGTGAAGGGGGAGGCGAGGGGTTACAATTTATGAGATGTAAACTAATAAATCAGTTAGTTGAGGAGGGGAAAGGGGGAGCACCAAATTAAAAGATAACGTCTTAAAGGAACAGTGTAAATTGATGGCGCTCCTTGTGGAAGGGGACACCAGGAGAGTTCCCAGTACAGACCAGTTGTAGCTTCCTCTATGCTGGCTGCCTGGGAGAAAGGAAGAGGGAGACTGCAAAGCAAAAGAAAAAAGAGTGTTGATGGGGATTGGGAGGAAGAGAGATCCATCTTTGCACAGTTTATGCAACCAGATGATGGGTTGGCTTTTGTGGCAGAGGCAGTACCATGAAGGAGGGCACGAGGCCACCTCTTTTGATCACAGAAAACAGGGGCTCTGGGTAGTTGTAGTGCCCCTGGCCTGGGAGGAGTTGGTGGGTAAGGGGGTGCATGGTCATCCTCTGCACTTAGTCCTCCCATTTGATTAGGCTTCCAGCCTTGTAGGGAACTCTTTGGTTAACTTGTTAAATGAGACTAGTGGAGTGGGTCAACTTGGAGCAAGACCAGTTACTATTAGGAGAACTGTCTGAAGACAGTGATATGTTTTCTTCTTCAAATTTGCCTCTTCAGTGACTCTTCAGGCAGTGACGGGGTTTGGATTTTGCTCCTGAGGCAACTGTGTGGTTTTGTTCTGGAGGCTTGCAGAGGTCTGGAACTTCCTGGTAGTGAAGGTCCATTTCAGATTATCTTCTGATTTTGGGAGCTGTGTGCCTGCTGGGTAGGGTAGTGGCCTTGGGCATAGGTTTTCCCCTGCCGCTTCCACTGACCAGTCCCAGAGCTGTTCTGCCTGTTGCCTTTCCGTACCAGTCTCTTCTGGTGCCTTGAAACCTCTCCTGGCCTGAGGTTCTTTCTGAGAGCATGCCCAGGCCTCAGCTCTCTCTAGGGGCTGCTCTAATGCAAATGGTAATGCAAGATGGGATTTCCAAAAGCCTTCTTAGGGAGATTTGTAATCCCTGCCCCATGACGGTGCTAGACACAAGCTAATGGAGAGGGACCTGTGTGAGCTCTCCCTGCAGACCCAGAGCAAGCCTCTGAACCCTTGCCAAAGGCCAAGCTTTTGACGTTGTTCCCTGCAAGGGCAGGAGACTCCATCCCCACCTAGCCTGCAGCAGACTCAGGGCAGCATGGCCCCTTCCCTATCCAGGGCTGGGGAGCAAGGCTGTGGCTGTGGAGTGGCAGGCGGACCCAGGAGCTGGGTGAGCTCCTCCTGCCCCACCCCACCCCGCAGCACCCCATGGCCTGAAGCCAGCCCGAGCCCCCGCGGCCAGCCCGGCGTGAGCCACAAGCAGCTCTGGGGTGGTCGCTGGGGAACGCCTCTTTGCTGAAGGGGTCTTGGGTTCATGTGGGAGCTGCCCTGGAGGAGCTTAGCGCAGAGCCTGCAGATCACTCTTCCAGTGGGGCAACTGCATTAAGCAAACAAAACTCATCTGACTACTTCTTCTACATATTTCCATCTAGAGAGCTACCTTGCAGCTTACAGGTCCCCAACACAGACATGTTGGGCCAAGGCTGCTTCTTGTTGTGATCTCAAAAGGCAGGGAGTTGAGAGGGAGCAGTCCTGTGCCTTGCTGGAGCTGAACGGTGATGCTGAGCCACCTTCCTTTCTGGGCAGCTTTGGTGGGCACTAGCTTGGGCCTGGGCTGCCAGAGTGGCCTAGAGCTGCTGGAAACCTCTCTCTGCCTTCCTGCCAGCGCTGCACCATCCCATCCCATCCCATCCCATCCCATCCCATCCCATCCCTCCTCAGCCTGGTGTGCTTATGCAGTCTTGTGGTGGGATTGTGTGGGGAGGCTCTTCCGGAAGCTGGGCTGGCAGTCGCGCCGTCGCAGCCTCTCATACACACAGCCGTGGTTTGGCCTCCCTCCTGCAAAGCTGCCAGTGGCCCACGCTGCCTCCTGACCAACATCATTAGTGCGGGTATTTATATTTCATTAACAACATTAAGCCAAAATGGTATTAAAAGCAACACCAATGATAAATAGCTTATTAATAAACAGGGAACCGGCTGCACCACGCGCAAATTCAATCCCTTCCTAAACGTGTCTCTGCCACTAAAACCAGGCAGTTAACTCCTGCTATCCTGGAGAAATTTGAAGGATGCTTTGGGGGAGGATGGGAATCAGATAAAAGCAGGGGATGGGGGGACACAGTGTCATGCAGTTTGGTTCTTACTAAGGCAGCTGACTGGGGTGGTAAGAAGGTGTAGATCTCTCAAAGTGCCACTGTATTTCCACTACTGGGTGGGACGCATTTGGTTCTGTGTTTCTAGTGTAATTTTGATTGTGTTAAAACAGCAGTAGTATAGAGAGCATGAAACAAAAAAGCAGAGAGACTTAAGATCCAAGTGAGTGTCTACCTTTGATTTTACCATCGTCTGCTCTGTTTCCCCTACACACTTTCACACACCTCTCCCTAGCTTGGGCAGCACCATCCACACCAGCCACTAGCACAAAATCTCTTGCCTGCACCAAGCCCAGTCTCTCCCAGTGATCTCTGAGGACAGCCAGCCCTGTCCTCCTTCCTCCCTGTGTGTTTATTCTAGCGATTAAGAATGTTAAAAATGTGGCTTTTCTTGTAAGCTTGTCAATCAGTTTATTATTTTTATTTTTTGTTTTTGTTTGCCCCCAACTCCTTATTCTCTGAAATGACTTCCCATGCTCCTGCCCCACCCTAAGTACAAAGGCTCTTTTATTGCTCTTCCTGTTCCTTCTTTCAGCAGTAAATTAATTACCTCAGAAACTTGGATGACTTTGGAGTCAGAGGCCCCCCTCAAACCACCTCTGGGTTTCTCAGGGGAGAGGTTCCCCTTTCCAAACAGAGCTCGTCCGCTTTGCCAGTGGGGAGGACGTGGTGCAGGGCTTTGCCTTGCTTGATCACACTCCTGCCACGCAGTGCAAGCTGCTGCCTCCTTTG
Organism: Gymnogyps californianus; assembly: GCF_018139145.2. NCBI lineage: Eukaryota > Metazoa > Chordata > Aves > Accipitriformes > Cathartidae > Gymnogyps > Gymnogyps californianus. The sequence continues at coordinate 5,674,286 of NC_059491.1, read as the reverse complement.
CATCCAGACACATTGCCCTGCTCCCAGGGCACATGGGTCCCCCTGCTCTCCCACATCCAGTGTATGGTCAGCAGCACGTGCAGCCTGCACCCAACACCCCACGCACATTATCTCCAGAGGTGGCAACAGCAGGTCCTGGGCATGCTCCTGGCCCCTGCTGCCTGCGTAGGCAGGCTTTGCATGCAGCTCCCAAAAACTGGGCAGCTCTCCAGTTGGTCATGCTCATCTGTATTGCCCTGACTGCATGCACCTTGCTGGCTTAGGTTGCAGTGATTGCAGGTTTAAGACAGTAACTTTGTGGTCTCCCTGCTGTGGATTGGTTTGTTCACCTTTCAGGTTGCATCATGCAAGGGCTTTACATGAAGAACAAGACCTCTTCCCTAGCGTGACCATGTTTGAATGTCAGATCTCACTTGTAAACAGTGCGGCATTAAACATAATTTTCTGCACTTTGTTCCTAAGCACAGTGGTGCTCCTGAATTTAGGATCTGAGGTGCAGCTGGAATCTTTCTGCCTCCTCCTCTCCTAGTCCTTAGGTCCTTCTATTAGAGGCTGGGTACAGGTTGGATGGGAAGGGAGCACAAGAAGATTGCAGAGCTGGCTGGACTCATCTCCATGACCTGTGTCTTGCACGTAATAGAGAGCAGCTTAACCAGAAAGGGTGTTTTATCATTTGTTTGCATGCCAGTGTGGGCAATATCATGGATTGCATGTCTCCTGGTTAGCTGAACTGTGAATTGTGTGTCCTGACAGAGTCATTTAAGAGGGGAAACTCATCAGAACCTGCCTGTTCCAGGCCCAGCTGATTGTCGCAGGGTCTGTCCCTTACTCAAATGAGCATTAAGACACTCAGATATTCATAGCAGGAAGGGGAGGGGAAGAGAAGGGAGAAAAACCAGGCATCAAGATAATCATGATTTCCCCAGAGCCGTGTAGGGAACTCGGAGGCTGATATCTAGCAGCATCTTTTCTGTCTTGCTCTTGCCACAGCATTGAGGATAAACAAAAAAACCCTGGTGCTTCTTACCTTCTCTGGTCCCCAGCCCACATCCTGGGGCATCCCTTCCTGCAGGGAGCTAGGCAGAGCAGAGTCAGGAGGGAGAATCGGCTGTACTCACACTTTCTTCTGGGGACTTGGAAGGGCTCAGAGAGTGGGAGATGCAGGCTGGGAGTTGGCCATAGCACTGGATGAACATCTTGCTGTAGATGGACAGAGAACACAGAGGGGACCCAGCAGCCTGGGAGCTGCTAATTGTAGGCGATAGGGGTTCCTACAGCCAGCAGAAAGAGGGAATGGATCAGACAGAAATACCCCATACAACTAGTAACCGTGAGTTGGTGAGGGGAGGGTTTCTGAAGAAAAGCCTTTGAGCTTTTCATCCTGAGCCATTCCTGGAAATATCCCTGAGGGAGCTGAAAGACCACCCCTGCCCAGTGACAGGTGGTACCATATAAGGATGGTGCCAAGGCTCCTTAGGACTGAAGGTGATAAAAGTGGCCTTCACCCTTATTCCTTCTTTATTAGTATGCTTCCTTTTCACACTTTTGGAAGGCTCTCTGTTACACATAAATTACTGTTGCCTACCAGATCTCAGGCTTTCTCTCCTTGGAATAACCAAACAAGGATGTAAGGTCTTGAGTCCTGCTTTTCACTGTGGAGAAGACTAGCCCCTGCATAAGAGACTCTTAGGTGGAAGGGAGCATAAGCTTCCCCCATCTGCTGAGGCATATGTTTCATAGGAAGTTCTTACGTGCTCCTGGGAGGACCCTCTCTGCCAGTTCGGAAGGAGATTGTTGTGGAAGCTGTCTCACGTCAGCTCTGTGTCTGAGGGATGAGGATGGGAGCTGTGTCCTCTTTTGTACCCTGACGGTATGAGAACAGGTAGACCTGAACTGGTGTTCTGTGTCCGAAGGGTGGCTTCTCACGGGACAGGCAGCCGTGTTGCGGGGGGGAGCTGATCTGTACCCAGCTCCCAAACTATTGCACTTAGCGCCCACCCCTAGCAATTTTGCAAACTCCACGAGCTGCCTGTTCCATTGCAGCTCTCTCTATGGAGCGTCTTCCCTTGAAAGGAATTTTAATCAAACTTGACTGAGGAGTGCTGAAAAACATGAGGAAGTAATTAGAAATATGAATTTACAGCCTGCTGGCGTACCTCCCTCTCTTTCTCTCTCTCTGCATAACGCCTGTGTTTACCCATGTTTCCTACCGTTACCAGTCTCATTCTTCAAGCCCTCCTCCACTTCACTACCTTTGTCCAAACCTGGTGTGTCAGATTTGTGACCCTCAGTGCTGCCTCAGAGGGAAGAGAAAAGGTAGAGCCAGTTCTGGGGAAGACTGGCCCTCGCTTTCTTCTACGAGGCAGTAATAAGCCAGCGGGAGGACAGTCCCAGGAGGAAGTTGCAGGTTCCCTGAAGGAAACTGGCTGGAACAGCCTCCCTGATTGTCTGTGATTTCCCAGCTAGATAGGCCCCAGGGGAGGGGGTAGGCTGGAGCATGGTAGAATCAGCCTGGAAATTAGGATGGGCTGGATGCTTCCTCCATAAGGTGTTATTTTCTCATTTATGCTGTTTTTGAGGGTCTTTTTTTTTTGGTTTTCATGCATGAAACCATTATTCTGGGAAGGCTCTGAGCTTGGGTGACTGCAGGATCCATAACCAGCTCCTAGGGATGGTCACATATTCCAGTGCCATTCACAGGTCGCATACTCCAGTGCCGTTGGCTCTTGCTCCCTGATTCCAGCTTGTGTGTCCCTCTCCTTTTGTCCCATGTGCGCACATGGTGAGTCTGTGCGTTGCCTGTGTAGAATGGAGAGCTTTCAGCTGTCTGCTCAATGCTCACCAGAGATTTTAAGCTCTTCGCAGAAGGGAGAGTGCGGAGAATTGCGTGGGTGAGACTCCAAACCCACTCCAGTTGCCTTGGGCAGGAATTAAGGGGCAAAGTGTGAACTGGGGGGGGAAGGAGGGGGTAGCAGAAGAGCTGAAACAGGTGGTACTTCTCTCATCTTCACTTTGCTTTCTTCTTAAAGCAGTAGAAGAAATGGCTGGCAAGTTACTGGGCACTTGGGAACGTGACTGTTTAGACAGTTGCCAGCCTGTGTGGGGATTAGGAAGAGCTCTGAATTTGTTGGTGGAATTTAGCAGAAATGGGTAAATTTGTCTAGATGGTCCTTCAGCACATTAAAGAACAAGCTGTTTCTAACCTGTAGCTTTTTTTTTTTTTTCCTTCCTTTTTTGAGGGTTAGGCCCTAGGGGCAATTTATTTCCCTTGGCCCTAAAGGGGCCAGAGAGCCAGCTGTCTCAGTGCAAATAGGGGAAGGCATTCCCCGCGTCTCCAGCAGGCATCTGGTGTGGGGTTGAACGGAAGGGTCTGAAGCCCCCAGGGTTACTAGGTGCCTGACTCAAATCCGAGTTTCACTGGCTGGGGCTCTCATCTTCGGGACAGTAAAAAGAAACCAACTCCAAGTGCTTTTCCCAAATCTGCTATCAAAGAGGCTGCTACCATGGCCTTACCCTGGGCTGTTTGGTGATGAAGGAGAGAAAGGAGAGTAGCATAAGTACTCCCTTGGGATCCCCTCTTACACTCTCATTTTCCTGTAACCACTTTGTTTTTTTGGCTAATTAAAGACTCTGAGCAGTTTTCAGCCTGTGGGGTTTCTTTTATTTGGTTCCTCAGCAATTAACTTTTTTACTGAACAAAGCTTTGATTGAGCTGGGTAGGATCTGGGGCCCATGTCTTGGTTTAAACTTTCAGGTCCTTTCTCCGTAGTCCTGTGAATCCATGCCCTTTCCTATCCCTTCAGTGGCCCAGGGCCACCTTCTCTTCCTCCACTGATAATTCCTCTCAGTGCTGTCCACTGCCTTTGTGCTTTCTTATCTGCCTTCACTCTCACCAAGCTGCTTCTTCTGCAGAGAAAAGGAGGACCCAGGAGCCTTTTTGCCCCATCTTCAGTGGGCCAGGCAGGAGCCCTGTTTGTTCCAAGTTGCAGAGGTTTCCCTCTGCGCAGCGGTTTTCCCATGACATAGTCCCAACGGGCTGGGAAGAACCTGAGCTGCAGGACAAGCCTGTCTGTGAGCAGCCGTGCCCGTTCTGCTCCGGGGTCTTCATGTTCGTGGGCTTACTTCCCTCCTTGCCTGGTGCCTCAGCCCTTTCCTCAGCACGTCTCTTGCTTTCCTCACATTGAGAAGGGCTCTGGGCTCCTGTCTTCCCCTCGTGGTCCATGGGGCCGGGGCTGCCTGGGTGGGAGGTTAGATGTCCACATGCCTGAATCAGCTGGCCTGGGCCCCACAACACCTCTGTGTTAGCTGAGAGCCTGTGCTCTGCTCTTAGAGCTGGTGCTTGCCCTCGCCTGTCAGGGACTCCTCTTTGGATGACCAAGGTCATAAACCTCCACACCCAGCTGGAGGCATCGGCCCCCCTCCTGAAGGGCCAGATCCTATCTCGAACTCTTTGCTGACTGTCTTGGCACAGCTGGAAGCACCTGACTTGCACCATGCTCTGCACCAGCTCCTCCATCCCCTTGCCCACGGAGTGAAAGGGCATCCTTTTCCCACTCGGTTTGGAAACATTTTGCCCAGCTGTTTTGGAGTCCTGCAACCCGCTGAGCTCCTGCCAGACATTTGCACGAGGTAACAAGCGTTGGATGTATTTGTTGTTCTGAGGGTTGGGGCTTTTTTTGTTGTTGTTTTCCCCGAGAGCTGTTTCCTTTGCTGTTGTGTGGCAGTGTAGGCAGCTGTCCCTTTCAATAAGGAGCGTCGGCACCACAGTGCCGCCCCGTCCTCGGGCTGGTTTCACCCTCCCTCGCCCCCCCAGCCCATTCCCTGTGGTGAGTGTGCCCACGCCACTGGGGCGTGCGGGCAGGCGTGCACGAGCTTTGGCTTGCTGTGTGAGTGCACCTGCAGCGCGTGCACACACACGCAGGCGCTGGCGGGGTGTGCCGGCACTGCCGTGCACGCTCCCCTTGGCATCAGCTGAGCCATGGGTGTGCTTGCCACTGTGCTTCCTGTCCGTCCACCCGTCCGTCCTCTCCGGTCCGTCATGTCTGTGCGCACACAAGCACGCTCTGCACGAGGCACTGTTACCCTGCACATCCAGCAGCAGCTCTTCACCATGCAGGAATCTATACAAACTTTTTTTTAAAAGGGAAAATGACAGTTGTTTGCTTCCAAAAAAAAAAAAAAAGGCAAATGAAACACAAATTAAACTCCCAACCTACCCTGTGTGCATACACCAAACTTTCTGTCATCTGTAGAAAATACCCAACTCATCCCCAAATGCTGGAGGTCTGATACAGTTGGAGTGCAGGAGGGAGAAAAACCGTGGTTTCCAAGGACTGATTAGATGGCATGCCAAGTGTATTAAATTTTGCAGACATTTTAACAGCAATATGCTAGATAGTTGGGTGTCCCCTGAGGCTGCTGGATTTTTTATATCCTTCACAGAAGGTCAAAGCCCTCTTCTGCCTGCCCCCCTCCCTCTCTCTGTGCTGTCTCTCTCTCTCTCATTCCGTGTCCCTTTCTCTCTCTGTCACCATCCCTCTTTCCCTTTCTCTCTCTCCCTCATTTTTTTGTGCACTTTCTCCTTCTCTTTTGCTCTGTGCATGTAAAATAAAAGATCAGTCATTTGTGAGTTCCCCAGTGAGTGGAAACTCTCGCACTCCCTGTGGTCTCCTCACACAGGGATGGGTATGCCAGGGCTTTCCCCTCTCTTTTCTGCACTTTGTTTTGGGGAAAATATGTTTTCCTCCCTTCACTCCCCAAACATCAGTGCTCTCCCCCCTTTTTTATTTTTGTAGCAAAAAAAAAAAAAAGGGCAGGAAAAGAATCCATCTGGCATATGAATAATTGAAATGGCTCAACTCTGTTCCTGTTGCTGTTGTTTGCTCTCAGTTCTTCCTCCCCCGCCCCAACCATAGCATCCCCCCCGGGATATGGGAGTTGGAGGTAAGGATGTATTGATTCATTTGAGGGAGGAGGTATGGGGGGGTCAGCACGTAGCTCATCCCATTCCTCCAGAGTTCTGTCCTGAGGACAGTGTGTGGTTTGAGGGGCGCAGGGGGTGTGAGTGAAGGTTACTCTTCCCGGTGTCCGTGTGAGGCCTCTCCTGTGCCGCTTTGCCTGGCTGGCCCGAGGAGCCGTTCCCCAGGTGACTCGCAGCATTTGCCCTGTGGTGCTGCCGGCCTCTCTTGCAGAATATGCCTCTCGTAAGTGGTGACAGGTTTTGGTCTCCCCGCAGCATCTTCCTCTCTGCCTGCTTGCTCCTATGCCTCGGAGATTTCCCGTCTGATCCCCGCTCTGTGGCAGAGCTGCGCAGGATGGGGGCCTGCTGTGCCGGCCCTCCCCGCAGCGTTCTGCAGCTCTCTCCAGCTGCTCTGCAGAGCCAGTGCATTCCCGTTGGTCAGTGTGGGGGATCCCAGCGCTGATCCCTCTCCCACAGCACTAGGACAGAGCTGCTGACAGGGTAGTGTAAGGCTGCGCTTGCCTTGCACTGTGCTCCCTGTTGGGTGAGCGCTATGAGCGAGCTTACAGGTTAAACTTTTTAGGACATGTGTAGCAGTCTAAAAAAAATACCTCCCTCTTTCCGACTACGTGCATGGGTTCTCCAGGTTGGCCCCAAAATGCTGAACCTGCTGCCTTTTCAGTTTCAAAGTGCCTGAGCCAGCCAAGATACCCATGCGCCTGGCATCCAGAGTGCAGCTTTTGCTGTCTCTTTAAAACCATTTAGAGTAAAAACAAAGAACTTTAGTGCATTAATTCTGGATGAAGATGGGTCTCCAGATGACAGCCTGATCCATATTCTTCCCCACAAGGCAACTTCCATTTTCCTCCTCCCTATTGCCTCCTGCCCAGTCTCTCCTTCCCCTCTCTGGCCGTCTATCTGTCATTTTCCCCACTCTTCAGAAAGGAAAAGCTGACGTAAGGTGTTGCACCTTTAAATATACACATTGAGCTCCTTTTTTCTGTAGTTAGTAGGCTGCCTCTGATGAGTTGTATGTTTTGAAGAAGGTATTTGCTGTGTGTATTTGTGATTATACTTGGCAGGCGTTTGGTGTGCGTGGTGTGTTTTTGGGGGATGTTTGTGTATTGTTGGGGAGGAGTTTATATTTAGGCTCTGTTTTTTGTGGTTTGGGTAGGTAATGTATGTATGGGTGAGATGTGTGTGTTTATCAAGCTGTTTGTGTGTGTTTTTATTCTGTCTTGGTGTTTGTTGTGTGGGCATATGCCTATATAGTGTGTATGTATGTAGATTTGTGTATGTTTTTCCTTGTGTGAGGCCAGTGTAGGAGTTTGGGCTTGAGTCATAAGGATTTTGTCTGTGTTTTAGGATACATACTCTGTGTATTACGTATGAGTTTTGTATGTAGTGTTTGTGATGTTTACTGATTTTATTAATTCTGGTGTTTGGAGGGATGGGCTTTGGTGAGTCTTGAGTGTGTTTGGAATGTGTTTTTCATGAATGTGCATTTACAAAATTACAAGAACAGCACTGAAGAGATATTAGAAAAGCAATCGAGGAAGAGAGCCTGCTGGAAAATTCAGAGGTGCAAGCATCTCATTAATAACATTACTGGAGTGGTAGGTGTTGAAGGCCAGGAAAATTCCTACAAACTGAGAGAGAATTTCTTCTTCTTCTTCTTCTTTTTTTTTTTTGAATCTTTGTTTAAAAAATCCAGGAAAAAGGAGAAAAAGCAAAAATATTTCAGATGGCATTCAAAGCAGGTTCATTTTTATATATGTAGATACATAGGTGTTTTTATATAAAGACTCCTACACATGATATAAAAGTTGCATGTAAAATCTTTGGTAACCCAGCACTTGGTACAAATAATTAGATATTTATATCTAATAAAACTGGTTTGATGGGGAAATCACTCTCTTCTGTGCAGATTTCCATTTGAAGACAAGTTTCGGTGCTTGTGTTTGTTTTTTCTGACAGCAAAACCTAGGGTTTGGCACCGACAAAACATACTCCCTGTAAATATCTAAATATCTGTTCTCTGCCATAAACATTCAGAGATGTGCCCAATCATGTCAGAGGAGCCTATTTATCCACTTTGTGCTTTCATGTTACTTGCAGTTCACTTTGTGGAGAGGAGAAACACGCAGCAAACTATAACCAAACAGGACAATTACCGTCCCGGGGACAAAGCAGCAGCATCCATCGTACAGGCTGTATATCATATGGGCTAGATGGAGGCTCTAGGGCACACCAGTGTTCAATCAATGAGCCCCTTGCAGAGGGCAGCCAGAGGCCCCACAACATGCAGGCCAATGCTGAAGATGGGCAGAGACCTCGAGATGCGCCGGTGGGCTGGCACCCCCGGCACGTGGTGCATCTGGCATCTCTGCATCCAGCCTTGTGCAAGGCGACTGTCAGTCGCTTTGCTGTAGCTCCTGGAGGCGATGGGTCCCCAGTTAGCTTGTTGCCGTCCAGGTTAGATAAAGAAACCTGTTTTACTTGGGCTGCCAGGTGAGCTGCCACCCTGGCATGGCAGCAGAAGGGGATGGCGAGTGGTGTTTGGCAGCAGGGTCCCTGTCGATAGAGCAGCCGCCCGGCTGGCACAGCGAGAGCTGGAGCGGACGAGTTGATTTTCCCTGGTCTCATCCAGGAAGAACTGTGTCATGCAGCCAGTTGCTTGTTCTGTCTATCGATCACTGTTAACACAGTTTTCACTTGAAAATGCTGTGCTCCGGGCAATTCGAAGGACGTTCAGTAAGGAGCTGAAGGGTAGGGGCTCCTGCTTTGTGCGGGGACAGGATTCTCATCCTTGCCCAAGCTGTGTAAATCCTTGAGTAACAGTACCATTATCCTGGGGGGAAAGCTTTGATCTTGATTTACTCTGGTGTTGCTGCAAAAAGAGTCTGGCCCACTGCCTTGTGGAGGAGGTAAAATTACCACAGATAAAACCCAGTCAGCAGAGTGGAGTCTGGCTGCTTTTGTTCTCCAAACAGGCCTTGTGGCACTAGTTGTGCAAAGCTGGGGGAAGGGGCCATGCAGCAGGTACGTCTGGGTGAAAAGCAATTTCCTGCTTCTCAATTAAAATACGTGTATAAATATGTTTAAAGTTGCTTTGGGTTAAATGGAGGCAACTGTTTAGATTTTGCACAATTTCGAACCTTAGATTTTAAAATAAAATCAAATGATGGTTGTAGGTGAAAAGTTGGTAAGTGCAGAAACTTTTCATTTAGAAAACAGCCAAATGAAATACTTGAAGAAAAATGGTGTTTCTTTCTGTAAATGAACAACTATGTAGAATTACTTTGGATTCGTGAAAAGTTTGACCGTTACTTCATTTGTGGTTTTCGTCTCAAAAAGTTTTGGTAAAAAATGTGATTCTGCTTGAGTGGAAAGATTTGTATTTAAAATATTTTTAAAAAGATGAATCATAGTTTATTTTCCTGTAGACTTTCACAGCATTGCTAACATAACCTAGCATTGCATCTGTTGGTTTTTGGAGGTTTTTGTTCATTTAACTAAGCTAAGCATATTTTGAAAAGGCTGGGAAGACTAATGCTGGGATTGGAGACTTCTCAGGGAACGGGAGGCCTGGAGATCCCATGGCAATAGTGTCAGTTTTTAGCACCATTACAGCCCCGCCATGTACCAGGCTTTAATTACAGCTCCCGCAGACCCCCGGTCAGGATGTATCCCTCCCGTACAGTCAGGATGATGTGTGCATTGCTCCCTGGTGCTTTTCCACACCTGTCCCTCAGAAAAGTGAGTGTAACCTAACACACGATAACATCTTTATGGATGTGACGGGCTTCATTCCACGCTGGGTTTATACTGTTTGAGGTGTGGGGGGACTATGAGTGAGAACAGGGTAGCTGTACCATCAGTTTTAATAGCTCCTTTTAAAAAATAGAAGAAATTAATTCACAGTCCTCCCAGAAGAAGAACAAGATCTTAGTAATTGGCACCTGGAAATGTCAGTCAGATTTCCCCTCCTTGTCTCCAGCACTTTGATGGTGTGTTTGCTGCTGGATGTGACTTTAACAAAAAGTTAAAAAAATTAAAAAATAAATAAAATAAATTTAAAAAAGCCCTTCCTTCATGCATATGGAGTTTTTGGGGGAAAAAAAAAAGGTATTTTAATGCTTTCTATTAAATTGGGACTAAAAGTGGTGTCTTAATTTGCATTCATTAGCATATTTGCATATAGATCACTGAAATGGTGGAAGAGAAGAAGAGCCTATAAATGAAAATTCTTTTAAAGGCACAGGCATCCTTTTATTTATTTTCAGTCTCTCTCTCCTTTGCAAACCTCCGCTTGACCACTAGCTGAATGGTGTTTGCCGCGTGGAGCGGGATGCAGCCGGGAAGGAAGGCTGTACGGGACAAAGGTGACTGGGGTTCGTGGTGGACAAGTTGAGGTTTGGGTGCCCGTGGCCAGCTCCAAGCGCTGAGGACAGGCTGTGGGGAGGAAGCTGCGGTCACTGCGTGGCAGCGATAGGGCAGCCGCCAGCACCCGGGGAGCTACGGGTCTCTGTTGCCAAACCCTCCGCTTTTATCTCCACATCTGCCAGGGGCCTCCTGCTTGAGGAGAGCAGAGTGCCCGGTTGGGGATTTTGGAAAGTGAAGGGTTGGGCCATGCAGGTCCAGTGGGTTTTTAAAGAGGTTGTGTGGCTCCTTAGGCAGACAGAAAAGATGCGCTCGTGATTCAGACCTGTCCCCTGGAAATCTGTCACTTGGGCTTTAATTTCTTTGCTCTGCTCTCACATACCTTCCCATACATTCTCTCCTGCAGAAAGATCTCTTTTCCCATCCTAAAACAGGGGGAAAAGCATTAATAATTTTCCCCAGGCTTTGCACTGATTTGCTTGTAGTCAGTTATAATAATAATAGGAACAGTTATTCTTTTTTAATAAATTTCCCAGTTGTATTTCCCTGTGATGCAAGGTGCTGTACAACTACGTACTTTCACACTACAGTTCTTGGCTTACGTGATGTGCTGTCTGGCTATTATGAAAAGTAGTTTGAGTGGTTCCCAAGTGTTTGTTCCAGGCTGCAGATGTTTGTAAGTTACCCTGTAGATGGACCAGCTAATTTGAGATAAAGACTGTAGTGAAGATTGATAAATCAATAATGAGAAACACTCCTTCCTATAGAGTTGAAAACTGGGATGGAAAGCGGGACTAGAATGGGTCTGACATGCCCAAGGTGTGTAACAGGTCAGAAATTGAGCGTAGAAGAGCTCTTCCCAAGACAAAGATACAGTGGGGACATATTGAATGTGCAAGTCAAATTCCCAAGCATTGAGGAGAAATTAAGGCAGAGAGAAGACACTGCACCAAGATAAAAATGGAAATTCAGGCTGCAGTTTACACTGACCCAAGCTGTTCTTAGCAGCTGCGGTTTGATCCTGGCTACAAAGCCCACTTAATAAGATTCTCGGCCATGTCGCAGGAGGTAATTCGGCTGGGCAGAAGCATGCCAGCGCACTGTTTGGCTCAGAGGGCTCTGGGGGCAGAGCTCTTCTCCATGGCGAGAGCCCCCCAGGGAACTGGCCAGACGTGCTCCCCCTCTCTGCCACCCACGTACCCACGCATGTCACGTGCGACAGAGTGAAGACGATGGGATGATGGAGTTAAACTGGCATGGAGAAACAGAACGGCCAAAGAACCGAGGGTGTTTGGTCTGTCCTGTTGCCCAGTGCCGGCATTCAAGCCTTGGCTTTGGCTTAGTTGTGTTTGGGGAAGGGAAGGAGAAGGCGGTGTGAGAGTAGACAGGAGTGTCCGTGACCCAGGTGGGGCTCTGCTCTGTCCTCTCCGCTGCTACCATCGCCTCTCACCAGGACCCTTGGGCAGAGAAAATCCCACTCAGCTGTTGGAAGGAAGGGGATGGCTGAGAATGCTCTGAGGTGTCCTTTAGGCTCGAGGCAGTTTTGCTTATGCTGGGCAGCCCCAGCATCCCAGCACATGCGGCTCGGGAAGCCTATTGACACAGAAAGGGGAGGGCGAGCGGGCAGAGGCTCCCCCCAACGGGGCAGGCGCCTGTTGGCCGCGGGTGCGGTTCCCTGGCCCACGTGGAGGTGAATGGGATCGGTGCGGGGAGGGCTGGGGGACGGGGGAGCCGGCGCTCCACCGCTAATGAAAATCGGAAACCGATTGAACAGCACAAGGTGCCCAGGCAGCAGGTTGTGGAAATGAGGAAGGGAAGGGGGGTGGGGGGGGGGGCTAATGGAAGCTTCTGTGAAGCGGATGTCGTATTGATTGCTGTGTGTCTATATTTATATATTATCAAGTATATAAACTTCAGCAGATGTATGGCGCATAGATAAATAAAATGCATGCTGAAAAATTAATGAAATGTACATGCAAATCCACCACCATCGATCACGCCGGCTGCCAGGACCAGAGGGCTTTTTACTTTTAGGCTTTTTCCTTCCTTTCTTTCATATGCTCTCCCTCCTTCCCCTCAAAAAAAAAAAACCCAAACCCAAAACAAACTCCAAATTCCCCCACTTGAGAAATTCCTCAGCCCGGGCCTGGATGAAATGTAGCAGGATTTTGTGAGAATCTCAGTATTTTGTCTGAGTGCTGCTGGTGCTGCCTGCGAGTTGTGTGGGCAGGAGGGAAGGCAGTATGGCAGCAGCGATGACTAGCTGGTAACCGAGAGGGTACCTGGGAGGTGGCAAAGCGATGTTTTACCATAAGCAGCTGGCCTGTGTGAGGGTAAAGGAGTCTGGGCAGATGCAAGCTAAGTAAAAAACATTTTTAAAGTGGGAGGGAACTATTGTTTTGGGGAAGTCCCCAAAGAGCCTTACGCCTCCCGTCGCTCTTCTGGTTGTGGCTGGCAGGAGAGTTGTTACAGGCATAGTTAGTGGGACTGGGATGGGAAGATAAACCTGCAGCGTAAGGTTTTGGGCTGAGAGTAGCCTCTGGGAGGTTTGTTACTGAGTTCTACAAGAGTGGCACAGTGAGAAGGGTTCCTGGGTGCTTTTTCTTCAGGGATAGTAGATGTCTGAGGAGTTAAACATGGGAATCTCCCTTTGTGCTGGGGACTGCAGCAAGTCCTGCAGGGCTGTGGGATGCCTTGTTGGCACATGGGGCTGGGAAGGCAGCTCACTGGGATCCTTCCAACGTTAATCCTTGTCTGTCTGTGCTGCAGTTATGCCCTGTCTGCCCTTTGCAGACTTTCTCTTGAGGTTTTCCTCACTCTGCTCAGAGAGGCAGGAAGCAGGGGACTATGCTTGGAGGGTTTGGCTCCTGTGTGTCCTTTCCCAACAGATACATGCCCCCCTTCCTGGAGTGGACACTTAACACGTCCCCTCTCCTCCCCAGCGCTGTGCTGCAGCTGGCAGGGGCTGGCTGGGCACGGCACCGGGGCCCTGTGCAGAGCTGCATGGTGCCCCTTGTCACCCAGCCTGGAAACAGAAGCCTGGGGCTGAAAGGAGAGTGGTGCCTGGCTCTTTAACATCATCCCCTGCTTGGGGCAGGGCTGGTTGGCAGCCAGACTGCAAAATCGTTTTACATCCCCGCAGTGGACTGAATGGTTCAAGCTGTGACCATCTTCTGTGAGCCCCTGGGAAGCCAAGAGGAGATCAGCCTCAGGAAGAGTGGCTGGAGCTCCTGCAAGCACCCAGCTCCCAGGGGCTGCAGGGCTGCGCAGGGCAGGTGGGGGCCGGGTATTTTTAGACACTCTTTCTATAGTTGTTGTTTGTTGTTAGCTGTGTCCCATTGTGAGTGGCAATGCTCTGCACGCGCTGAGGGTCACCAAGAGTTTAATAGAGCAACCACACAGCTCCTTGGTGGTGCAGCTGGCGACCCACTCCCAGCTTTGCTGCAGTCTCTCCCGGTACCCGTCCCACTGCCCCAGAGCAGAGCTGCTGCCTACTGCCTGTGCCGGAGTCCCACTCCGGCAGGGCATGGGGCGGGTATCTGGGCGTGAGTGGGGCTTTGCTCTGTGTATATTTGGCGAGGTGCTGTTTTGAGAGGTCTGAACTGCAGCTGGGCACTAATGCCCTCCGTTTACCTGCTGTTATTTCTTAGCAGCGTCACATGCTTTCTCTTGCTCCCTTCAGCCTCTGATTTCAGCGCTTGGTTTGACCTGCTTTTCGGGGTGTGCTCCGAACAGAAACTGCGGGTAAGAGCCCGTCAGAGATCGCCTTCCTCTCCCTGTCCTGTGTCAGGTCAGTCTGTGCCACTCCTCCAGCCAGAGACTCTGCCAAGAATGGATTTCCTCAGTTTGGCAGACCACATTTCATGTTGTTGCTGTGAACAAGCAAGAAATTAGAGGTTAGGGATGTGTTAGAGCCCGGACAGCTGCAGTGTGACTCCAGAGGTGTAAGATGGCATGCAGTGACCTGCACCAAGGGAGCTGGGCTGGCCTGGAGGCTACTTTCCTGGGCACAAAGATCACAAGCACTTCTGGTGTGAGCTGGCCCCTCATTTTGTCCCCTGAAGAGGCCAGGGAGGTGCTGAGGGCAGGCAGCCCACGCGCTGCTCAGCTCAGCTTCCCCTCGTTCAGAGCTGCGGTGCTGGGGTAGGACAGGGAGCTGCAGTGCCTCGCAGCGCGTGGGCCTGGCTCCTCTCCCTGCTTCCTCCAGAAGCTGCAAGGGGAAACTGAGGGAGAGTTCAGATGACAATTAAAAAGCCAAAGAAAACCCCACAGAAGATGAGCAGCAAGGCAGTGCTTTTTTTTCTTTGACACTTTTTCATTCCCCCCCTACTCCGTCTTTCTCCCGGTGTTTCCAGGAGACTCTCTCGTCGGCTCAGAAAGCTGCGTAGGCCCATGGCGGCTCAACCTTTCCCTCTCCCCGAGCCCCGGTCTAATCAACCCCTATAATTTATGCAGAAAATATGATTTATATTTAATTTCACCACACTTGCATTGTTAATTTGAGATGTAATTAACCCGTCGCTATGACAACTAATTTCGTGATGCCGTAAATTACCGCCGTCTTTTCATCAAAATTCAGTTACTTTGGCTCCTGTGTGCAATGTACTGATGCAATTAGGTTGCTAAGGGCAACCCAAAAGTGTTCAATTTCTTTTGTGTATCTGCAGTGGGGTAGAAGCTCTGGTGTGTTATCCCAAAGTCCTGTTTTCTTTGGTAAAGAGCACGGCAGACGAGTCCATGGAGGAATGTGCGTGAGGGAGACGGAGCGGAAGAGTGTCCTGCGCTGGGGTTTCCCTGCGCGAGCCTCTCCACCTCTCGGTGTGTTTATTTCTCTAATTGTTTTAAAAGAGCCGGGCTCCTGGTCACGCATGACCCTGTTTGTCTTAAGCCAGCGCACTCTGTCTTCTCCCTTCCTCTCTCCCAAGCTTTCCTCCTTGATGGTTTGGGGAGAACCTAGGCAATGAGGGAAGGCTTTCACTGCTGCTTTCATCCTAAATACCAGCAACGCGCCTCAGTCCTTCCCTAAGAGTTTGTGTCCCTCTGAATTTGTGTGTGTGCGCAGAGAGAACTTGTTTATATAGATCTCCCCCCCCTTCTTTATTTAAAACAAAAACCCTCTGTGTTGCTTTTGTCACGTTAATTCCCATTTTGCCAACACCAGGGGCCCAGGCAGACGAGTTACCAAGGAACACAAAATTTTAATTAGTGTATTTTAATCATTCAGGCTTTCCGAGCTAATCCACATACCCTAGAGAATTCCCGAGATGCAGCACTGCTCTGCTTTACCATTTATTGTTGAGTCTATTATAATTACTGTTAGCAGGTGGGGACTGGGAGATGTTTATTATGAGTTTTTCATCTTTAGTATAATTACCGAAAAAAAACAAAATAAAAAGATGTCGGTGCATTTTGTTTTCCTAGAGGTTTTTTTTTGGGGGGGGGGGGGGGGGGGGGCGGGCGTATTTTTCCTGTTCCTTGCAGGCAGGTGCTCACCAATTAGTGCCTTTTTCTCTGTTTTTATTTATTTTGTTGATCACTGACTCACCTTTACTTTTTCAGGATGGAAGCTAGAAGCCAGTGGCTCCTGGATGGAGTGAGTTTACCTAATTTAAGGCAAGAGATTAAGCCGGGACAGAACTAGACACGCTCAGGATCCCAGTCACTGTGGGTGGGTAGAGTGTGCTAAGGAGGGATGTCTCCGTTTGGGGCGAGTTTGTTTGTGTTTTGCTGTCTTGCTGCTGTTTCTTAAGTGGTAGAGTTTCATCAGCATGAGTGATAGGAGTCATGAGCAGGTAGGAAAGAGTGCCTGTGTGCAGGTGTGTGTGCACAACTGCCAGTGCTATGTGTGCAAAAGTGTAGGTGTGCACCTTTGAATGTGATTCTACAAGGACGCAATCGTGATTGCATGGATAGTCAGAACCCTTCAGCGAGTAGAGTGTGGTGAGGTACTAAATCTCTGGTGCGCAGGGAGTGTTCAGTGTAGAGAAGAAAGGAGGGTGATTCCCTGAGCTCTGAAGTATGATACTTTCATCAGGTGAGCCTTTTATTCATCCTAGCCACCACAGAAAAAACTACTACTGCCTTTTGAAGCCAAACTTTTCTGTGTGATCCTTGTAACAAGATTCTGGCCTCTTGCAGCTGTAGCTTGTAGCAGGGTGGGGAGTGTCTGTGCCTGTCCTCCCAAGACCAGCTTCTAGGCAGGCAGGTACCTTCTCCAAGTACAAATGCCTGGGAAAGGAGTGAGGGGGGATACACAGGCTGCAGGCAGTATCGTTCCACTCTTCTCTGTAATGGCCTGATAAAAGTTGGGAAAGGTGAGTCAGTCTGAGGGCATTAGTTCCCCATTATATGTCATGACATTAGCTAGCGTTTTTAATTTTATGATCTATGGAGTTCTCCAGGTTTCATCTCAGTTTGGGGTTCAAACTGACTCTCATATCCCTAAGCAAAACCCCTTCAGAGAGGCTGAGTATCAGCTGCATCCATCTCTGCCTGGTGACTTCTGCCATGTGCGATGTCTGCTCCTGTATCATTTGAGGAATAAGCTTGTTTTAGACCATCCAAACGCTAATCGGGCACCTCCTGCCTCTGTACTGCTGGCTGCTTGGGTTGAATACTGGACTGTGATAGCTTAATTGAGAGCTCAGATGGAGTTTACAGCTGTGTGTGCATTTAAACCTCTCTTCATCCATATCCAAGTCTGCAGTTAGGAATCCCCAAGCCAAATTTCCCATGTTCAGGGGCTTCTCTGGGAAAATGCCATGCTGATTCAGGACAGCTCTGGTCAGGGACACCCCAGAGCCGTACCGTGCATTCACTGCCTTTTCCCACCTCGCAGCTGAATCAGAGAAATGAGCCCCTTCTCCACCTTATGCTTTAAAGGCTGAGTACAAACATTTTCTTCTTGATGACGATTTTGAAGTTTTCCTGGAAAATTCCACATCTCTGCACGAGGCCAGGGCTCTGGCTGGGGTGAGACCAAGCAGGATTAATTAATAAAGCTCAGTAGCTTACACAGGAACTCTGTAATATAATTATAGCTTCTGTAAGAAAAGGCCCTGGAGTCGGAGAAGTCTGTGAGAATCGCATGGGGTTGGGAAGAGTGCCCTTTCAGCCCCGCACACTTCCCCGCACCCCTGGCCTGTTCTTCTCCTTGCTTTCCAGTTCAGAAGGAGTTTCTGCACACCAAAGTCCCCTAGTGCTCTTTGCTACTGAACCGGTCTTTGGTCTTTGCTGCCGGCTGTTCATGCTGCCAGCTGTTCATGCTGCCAGCTTGCACCCCGAAACTGCTCCTGGGGCTCTTCCCATTGAGAAGAGGCATCTGCTGCCAAGCTCGAACCTGCTGGCTTTGGGGGCTCTTATATCTTGTGGCTTTGGCACAGCCCCGGTCAAGGTCCAGCTGTGGCAGGGACAGCTCCTGGGAGGTGCGGGGGTCTCCCCGTCCTCCTCCTCCGTTTTCTCCCTTCCAGCTCTTTGAGCTGTCTTCCTCCTGCTCTGAAGCAGCCCCAGCTCCCGGGAAAACCCTTTGTGTCCCCTCCTGCTCCTTCCTGCTTCTTCCCCAGACTCTGCCATCCGGCTCTGCTGGGCAGCACCGGCCCTGGGCGAGACGTAGGAAAGTGCCTGGAGCGAGCTCCATTGAAACGGCCAGGGCCAGCTGGGGACGAATCTGTCCCCCAGGGAGGCAGTACTTTGAGCCCGGGCCACGGGGGGAGGCTTTTCTTCTGATTCCTCCAAACTTTCCCACCCCAGCCGCGGCTCTACAAAGAGGCCCTGGCCCCGTGCACGGGGCCTTCCGCACGGAGGGGTCTCGCCAGCTCCTCTTTATTGAGTCTTCAAGCGCTGGCAGGACACTCCATTAAAAAGCCATTCGCTTTTGTGTCCCCAGGCCCCCAGCCGGCTCCCGCTCATGTGACACTGGCCACAGTTGTAAAACAACAACACAAATAGTTGGCAACTACTGAGGGTTTTTTCAATCTAGGGTCGTCATAGCAACTTTCCCCAGTCAATCACTGGCAAGGCGGCCTGCCAAGGGGTGCTCTGAGTGGCAGGGCAGCCCAGCTCTGCAGAGGAGCCCCGAGGAGGGAGCTCTCAGGGATCCGTGTCGTGGAGACTCACCAGCCCGCTCTAATGCTTTTCGCCTCCTACTTCAGTGAAATGCAGGTGCCTTCGCTGTGCAGAGCTGGCACAGGAAGGGGAGAAGTCCAGTTCTGGATCCCAGAACTTCACTGAGCTTGGACCAGGGCCGCAGGGTCCCCATTCCCGCTGGCAGGGTGCCACAGGGAGAATCCCTCAGCACCCGGCATCGTGCCAAAGGGGGCATCCAATCCCCCCCCAGTTTGGCACAGTGCCAGGGGGGCATCTGAATCCCCCCAATGCCTGGCACTGTGCCGAGGGGCATCTGAGTCCCTCTGCCCATGGCGCTGTGCCCGGTGGATCAGAACGTGGCACATTGTCCTTGCGTGTGGCTCTGTGCCAGGTTTGATCAGCAGTATCAGCCACTGTCACGTCTTGCAGGATGTAGGACCAGGAAATGACTTGGCGCTCCTGTAAACTCCACGGTTTGCAGGAGGGTGCGTGAGTGCCACAGGTTCTTGCATGAACGAAGGAGGTGGCATGGCTGGGAAGAGACAGCTCTGCTTAGCAGACGAGCTAGAAGTCACGCCTTTGTGGCATGGGGCAAGGGCCAAGTTAGGGGAGCAGGATGGGCTCCCCCACCATGGCGTGGAGTCCAGCTTCCACTGGGAGCAAAGGGAGCATCTCCTCTCCTCCTCCCATCCCTTGCCCTTGCCCTTTCCCCTCCTCCCTGGTGGGTCTGCAGGACCGATCAGGTATCAGTGCGTCTCCTGTCATCTCTTCTGGTCTTTGGAGCACGGCAGTGCTGCTGGGCTTTTATGACTCTGCTTTTATGACTTTGTTGCCTTTTCCCGTACATCCTGAACACTTCCTGAGTCTTGTGAGACACTAGCCTGGTACGTGACTTACCCCAGAGCCTGTAGCCGGGCAGTGCATGCAGCCAGCTCTCTTGGCTGGACTGCTCCCACCTGTGCAGGTAGCTACCATGGCCTCTGCTCCAGAAGACGTTGCTTGCTGTCACTTCTGTCCTGTGGCAGGGTGTCTAAGCAGAACAGACCTCAGGCTGCCGTTGTTGTCTTCACATCTCTCTGCTTGAGGTTCCCTGGCTGCCTCGAGTGACTCCTGGAGGGGAGGAATGTTAAAAATCCGCTCTTGTTGTAAGTTGGCACCATATCCAGCCACCGTCTGCTCTGTGCCAGAGCTTAGTAAAATGTTGGCGAGAGCTGCGGCTCCGTACTCAGGCCCCCCCTTCCTCCTTTGTCTCGGTTGGTTTGGCAATTGCACGGTGGTAACACAGCTCGGGGTGGCACAGGAGCTTTGCTGCCCATATGCAGCTGGAAGGTGGAAAGGGATTTCCAGGCAGAGCAAATGATAAAGGGAAATGGGATGTGAGGGTCTGTGGCAGCAAGCCAGGGTCATGCCAGGCGTTTTGCTAACCCTGGCACCTTTGCAGTGGCTAGAGAGATGCTGAGGATGGATGTGCCCCATACAGCCTCAGGGGAAGGCGCTAGGGGTGTGTAGCACCACAAGCAGCCAGGGTCCCTTGGCTGCTAATAAAGTGAAGCTCTGCAGAGGGCTCTCAAAGGAAGGCAGGGCTGCTGCCAGGCTTCGGGTGTTGCAAATCCCATTTGTTGGCACTGTGGTTACATGCACGGGAACTGTTGGCCTGGGCAGGGGAGGAATGATGCCGTCTCCTTCACTTTGTTGCTTTGCATCTTTGTCACTCTGTCTCAGTTCTCTCATTCATTTGTTCTTAATTATTTGTTAATTTCCTTCCCTTCTTCCTCAATTTGTTCCCTCAGTTGTTTGCTCTCTCATTTGCCTTTTCTTTCTTTTGCTGCTGTTGTTCGCCACTTAATTTCCTTCTTTCATTCCTCTCTCTCTTAGTTGTTCTTTCATTCCTTCTGCTTTTTTCTCTTCTTCCCTCTCCCCTCCCCTGGGCATTTTCAGTATCTGTGGCTTTTTTCTTGTGTTGTTTCTAATCCCAGGTGTGTTGCTTTCCTTCAGAGAGAGACACCTCGCTCTTCCATGCAGAGCTCCTAGGGCTGCTGCCCCTTTCGTGCAGCACTTGGCAGTGTCCCTTACCTTTGGGCTTTGGCTTTAAACTTCGAGGGTGGCCTCAGTGAGTGAACACCTGGTGGGGGCTGACATTGAGAAGAGAAGGAGCAGAGGTTCATGGCCAGGGAGCGGTGGCGGCTGGCCATGCTCCCAGCCCCGCTGGCCGGTGCTGCTCCTTGCCCATGGTGCTGTGCTGGACATGGCACTTGGCAGAGGAAGGAAGACGAGGTGGCGGGGCTGGGTCTGTGACCTGCGCCTGGGTGATGTGTGTGTACACATGGGTGTGGGGAGGCCTGCCACGCATGCCGGGGTGGGCACTAGCTACAGGCACACCTGCACGTGCCGGCGTGCTCATCTGCACTGGTGCCGAGGTGCCAGCACCTGCCTCCCACCCGCTTCCGCTTGTGCTTCTCTTCGCCTGCCTTTGCGCCGAGCCGTTTCTCCCGGACTGCGGTGCTTTCAGCCGCAGGTTGCCTCCCCACGCATCTGCGTGCACGCGTGCTGATGCCTGTGCGGAGGTGTGTGCCTCTGGCTGGCCCGTGGGTGCATGGTGCCCCTATGTGTCCCGCTCCTGGTCCTCCGGCAGCTCCCACACGCGTTTTGCCGTCCTTGGCACGCATTTCGGTAACGCACATGCCTGTGCACATCTGTGCTCACATGTCGCCGGCACACACGCTGCTGCCGACATGCGCCAGGGCTGCCTCCCCCATGCGTACACTGCCATGAGCTTTCCCATGCGCTCAGGCTCACATGCTGCCATGCAGTAAATTACCTCCCCCCTTCACCCCACCGCTGCCCCCCTCCCCAATACCCAGGCCAACTAAAGTGCTGTAACATAGTAGCTGCCTGAACTCCGATTCAAAGGTTAATATCAAAATCTGGAGCGGATTACCTAAAAATTACTTACAACACCATTAAAATTCTGAACTCTTTTTGTTGTGGCTGTAAATTAATTTAAAATGTCAGTTTTTTTGAGAAATCCAATAAGAAATTGAGCCAACGGAGCAATCTGTAAACTGTCTGGCACAGAGGAAAGTGTGTCTTTTCAATCGACAAGAAAAAATATGGGGCTTAACTGGAACCATATGGCAGCGCACTTGAGAGAAATCTGCTGAAGAGGAGGGAGGGGAGGGGGAGCCCATGCAGGCAGGAGCAGCGGGAGAGCTGGCGGCTCGTGTGGGAGAGGAGCCGGGGCCGCCCGGCATGGGGACCAGTGAGACAGGTGCATGGAGGTGGCCGTGCAGGAGAGGGCAGGCCCTGAGGAAGTGGGAGAGCCCTTTGCGCTGCGGAGACCCCCGCAGCTGCCCCATGACAAGGCATCCCATGTGGAAAGTGGCAGAGGTGTTCCTAAGGTCCCTGCAGGCGGATGATGGTGTGAAGGGGCATCTTGTTTGGGGACAGGACTCTACAGGCTGTGTAGGGGACACTGAAGGGCTGACCAGTGAGGGCAAGTGGAAAATGAGGTGTTAAAGTGGATTTTCTTTGGCATCTGTGCCCCTTGGTAGCCCACCAATGTCCTGACACCCAGTTCCTTCAGCAGCCTCCCAGCACGGCCCCTCCGGCCAGTGTCCCCTTTGCCAGGAGTTGTTTATGGCACGGCCCAGAGGTGGCTTCTTAGCTCTGACCCAAAGGCAAGGTGGGCACTGGGAGGCTGGTGGGGAAGGGCTGCGACTCCACATCCCCTGCCCAGCCCCCTCTCCTTTGGCTCACATCCCCACAGCATTCCTCGTGCTGGTGAGAAACCCTGCTTCCCCTCTGTGTCTCCTGCCTGCCGACATGTGTTACCCATTAGGCCTTAATTTCAGAAGATTTACAACACATTAAGTAATTTGTAGGTTATTTCAACTTTAATCTGCTGAAGTCGAGAAAATCAAAATTAAATTCAAAACACACGGATCTTCAAAGTACTGGGATTGGGGACGGGAGGGGGTTGTTTACCAGCCCTTGCTTGTCTCTTCTCCCATGCCACTGCCTCTGTGTCTCTTGTCCCCTCCTACGATGCTGCCCTTCCTGCCACCTTTGCTGGTAGCAGGGGTGATGAGGGCTGTACAGAATGGAATTCAGGGACCTCCTGGTTTTGGTTGAGGGGTGTCGGTGATCATAGGATGATGCCTTTCAGAGGTCCTCAGACTGATTGACCACCTCCATGGCACAAGAGGGAAAGCACTGGGCCTGGCAGTTTCTGCACTCTCTGTGATCATGTCTGTCATTAGCTCAAGTGGCAGATGCGCCAACGCTCCCTGGGCTCTGGAGACAATGATTTTGCCTCTCTGTGCCTCACTTCCCTGCCTCTGTGTTGGGAAGAGTATCGTGCCTTGTGAGACTGGGTGTGCTGAAGCTGTAAGGCATTCAGATGCTATGGAGGCTGGGGAAAGGGAGGCTGTCAGCCCAAAGGAGCTAAAACAGGGGTGGGGACCTGAAGACAACTGTTGTTACAGGCTTTCCTGTTGCTTTTCTACATCCACTGGCCAAGGGCATTTGTGCAGCTGTCCCTCTCAGGAGTATTT
The DNA here is from genome assembly GCF_018139145.2 of Gymnogyps californianus. Classification (NCBI taxonomy): domain Eukaryota; kingdom Metazoa; phylum Chordata; class Aves; order Accipitriformes; family Cathartidae; genus Gymnogyps; species Gymnogyps californianus. The sequence goes on along the minus strand of NC_059491.1, from coordinate 5,651,306 downwards.
CCCTTGCTGAAAAGGGACTGCCGTGATCCCCTTCACCTATTCTTCTTATTCCATCTGCAAGTAAGATCACAGGAATGCTGTCCACGTTGTGGATCTGTGGTTGGAGATGTCCCTGTGGGGTTTATCCAGGATTGCCATCAGTGTACTGAGCATACCTCTTGCCCATAGTAGGATCACATCATCGACAGCTTTCAGAACTGGTCTGAAACTGGTCTAATCATTCATTTTAATGATTAGAAAAGCCAGAACGGAGATCTTCCTTAAACTCTTGGGGTGGGATAACGAACTAGTTGAGTCACAGAACTGGCAGTCTTTTCTGACGAACAGAGGCTGTTAAGGCATTATCTTGGGGCTCAGGAGATCTGAGATTTGTCTCAACTCTCTACTGTGCCAAGTTTCGTGTTGATCTAAAGCAAATCACTTACCCCATTTATGCCTCAGTTCCCCGCCTGTGTAGTTGAGATAACATGCTTGGAGGAGAGTTGTGAGGATGGATGTGATGGGTGTTAAACTCTGTGGTACTGAGAGGCTGGGCCTTGTATGGCTCCTAGAGTGGAGTCCCCAGGTGGTCTCAGTGCCTCAGTTCCCCATGTGCGCAGGGAAAATAATGGCTTTTTTCTCTCCCCGGAGTTTGATGAATGGAAAGTGTATGTGTCACAGCTCTGCTATTTCGCACTGATCTCTCCACCCACATCGCAGACGGTTTCCGGGTTCCCAGCCCACCAAATCCCTCAGGCATCTCTTCAGGGGCCCTTTCCTCTTCCAGTTTAGTGCTGCCTTATCCCAGAGCTGGGTGGCAGGGTGCAGCAGACGTCCCATTTGGGAGCAATCCAGAACTGCTGAAAGGATGAGCGTGCTGACTAGTTGGTTTTTGTGCGTCCCTGCATTGCAAGGGTGCTCAGCCCAGAGCTGACTCTATTGCCTTGACTGTCTGTGAGCCAGATCCCCTGGAAGTCGGCTTTATCAGGAAATGTGTCATTGAATTACACTTAGGGATACAAGCACTTTTGAGGGCGATGTTCCCAGTTCTGCTCCAGCAAGGAATCTGGAGGTGCAGGAAGTCTTCAAGCATGTTACGCTTCATCTACATCTGTAGGTTTTCCTGCTTCAGGCCTGAATACCTGGCTCTGTCCATCTCATATTCTTGCCTATGCTGGGAAATTTTTATCAGTATCATCACAGATTTGTATTTTCTCTAAGATTACTTCACACGCCTTACACAGCTGCTCTGACCTGTTTAAGGGGGTAGATGTGGATACAGATGTGGAGTACGACTCCCGTATTTTATGCAGACCACTGGGCAGCCACCAGAGTAGTAACTTTCAGTCCCTTTTGGCCTGGGTTGGTTTTAAACCAGATGTCAAAGCATGCGTGGTTTAAAACAGAAATTGTTTTTCTCGTCTCTGCAGAGTTCATATCCTGGGTCTTCTCTTTGCAAGGAAGAAAGAAAAGGATTTGTGTAGAGTAGTTGTTTGCTAACCCTTATGAAAGTCTTGTGTAGAATAGGTAAAAATTAATTTTGATATGTATTAGCTGGTCAAGCTAAACCCTAGAGAGCACCTCAGATTCACACTAATAAGCTAAAACATGTTAAAGCTACAACCTGACTTATCCACATGAAGTATGTCTCTGTTGAAGTCTATGGTAAAACTCCTAGAGACTTCATTGAGACCCAGGTTTCACTTCAGTTTTAATGGTGTCAGGAATCTGCCGTCTTTCTGGGTGCAGACCTGTCCTAAGACCCTGAAAGTTAAATTAAATACTTCTGCCCACTGTTAACTCAGCTACGGGTGGTGGCACGAATCTGTGTTTCTTTTTTGGTAGGGAGTGCTGGACTTGGAGGGGGTACAGAGAGATCTCCTCCCAGCACAGGAACGCCATTTAGCAATTAGTCCGGACTATGGGGCTGTGACGTACTTCTGTTACTACCCAGCCCTTTCAGCTTTCTCCCACCTCCTGCCCATGAGTGTATAGGATGATAATACCCCCTGCTTTGTGGGGGCTGATGTGCTGAGTTAATGTGCTGAGAAAATTTAAGGATCCTGTGGTGGAAGGTGGTATAGTGGAACACAAGCACACGCTCTGATGGTCATGATGCCATTTAGTTCATGTGTAGTGCCCTTGATCCTCTTGTGAAGATCAGTGAAAGTTCAGACTTTATGCAAGGTGAAGGAGCATTATTGCCCTCTTCATGCAAAGGGGAAATCAAGTCACAGGAAAAGTTAAATGAATAATTTACAGGTGTTCATGAGCCTTTGGCAGAGCAGGGAGTGGTGCTTGAGCACCCGTCTCTCAATCCTGTGCTCTAACTTCTAGATCAAACGTTCCCAGACTTCTTTCAATGGATGGGAGGCAGCTGAATAGAGAGTTGGCCTGATTGATGCCCTTTCTGTACATAATCACAGAATCTCCCTGTGGCAATTCCAGCAATTGCTTACGTGGGAGGTAATGGCAGGAAAATACTCACAGTAGGATTTTTATGTGCTTTGTGTTTGCCTAAACCTGATCTCCTTGAAGTCCCAGAAGTTTGACTAGCCACTTCAATGCCAGCAGAACTGACCCTAGTGCTGGGCATTTTTGCAAATTTGTGTCTTCTCAATTGCTTGAAAGGAGGTAGGTAGCTGGGGAAAGGAGGAGGAACTGTCCACATGTGAGTAGTCAGCTCTCCATCAGGTGATTTTCTAGGGCAAGTATCAAGATAAACACCCAGCAGCTGGGAACCTCTGCTTTTAAATCCTGCTGCCTTTGGGATATGTCTTCCCTGGTGTCCTTATGCATCTTGGACTCTAAACTATGCTAATCTTTGGGTCTTCTGCTCACCAAATGGTGTAGGGGAGGGGGATGTGCAAACTTGGTCTCCAGGGGAAGCGCAGCCTGTGCAGCGTTGGGTGAGTGGTGCAGCTTGGCAGCCTCCCACCTCTCCTGTGGGCTTTGACCAAGTCTAAGGTCTCACAGCTCATGCGGGTGTGCTCAGCAATGACTTTAAACTGGCTAGCCACAGTGTGGGCAGCACAGAATCTGGTACAGGCTAATTGCCCAAGGTTCAATTCAGGTTCTCTGGAAGGTTTTGCAGCCCTTGCAGAGCTGTCATGGCTGCTAAGCCTGTGGTACCCAAGCCAGCTGTTTAAAGCCGCAGTGTGGACATAGCGTTGCTGACTTGCTGTGCCCTTTCCCATCGTCTCCCTCTTGCTGTCTTCTGTGCTTTATGCTCTCTGGTGGATAAAGAGATGATGCCTGCTGTAAACAGTGCGTGCACTTTGTGTATGCAGGGTATGGCTGAGAGTGGGATAGGTAATTTGTCCAGTTAAATATCTAAGGGCACATGGGCAAGTTTGGGTGTGCTCTTTCCCTGTTTGATGGTGTTTGGTTCAGTGTCTTTGGACCAAAACCACTTCCTGGTTGAACTGCTGAATTAGAATGAGTTATTGGAGTGGAGAATGTGATCCAGAAATGCTGAGCTGGACAGTGATGGTGAGGTCCCAGTTAGGTGCATCTTCTATGGGCACCTCTCCTTGAAAGTGCAAGATAGTGTGATGCTTTCTAAGCACAGTTTTTGATAGTGCAAAGAGAAAAAGAGAAGACCGACACTAGTAACTCCTGAGGCTTTTGCAGGATAACAGAACATCTTGCCCAGAAAGCGCAGAAAGGGTCATGAAAAGCTGCTTCTGAGTGACTCTACCGGTTGGGCTGGGAATGGATGCAAGCTGGAGGGGCTTGGTGTACAGCAGGAAGGAGGCCCCGGCTCATCCGAGCGTGCCAGGCAGGTAGCTGGTTGCCCTGTTTCTCCTTGGTGTCTGCTAGTCTCCAAGTCCTGGTTCACAGCTCCCTGCAAGCCAGGGATGGAGGAGATCCTATGAAAATGATGATATGTGACAATCAGTCACAGCAATTAGTGTTTTGGTTAACAGGCCTTTTTTGTTTTCTCTCACCCAGACAGAATGTCACAAATAAATCCTCGCCTGCATTTGCATATTAATTGGATCGGAGACGTCAAGCATCTTTCATTAAAGAAAATGATCTGCATATTTGGAGACATAAAATAGTTATTTTGATGGGTTTTTTTCATAAGATCAGGGGGTGGGGGAGGAAGGTGATGGGAGCAGTGGAAATTGAGGTAGAGCGAAGGCAGAGAAAGCAGCTTTTGTGGTTAACCCCTTGTGGCCCAGAACTAGCTGGTGCCCAAAGCAAAAATAATAACATACATAAATAAATGATGAGGCTCGGAGCAGCTTGTAGAGCACTGCATCATTCTCTCCATAGCTTTGTTCTTGGGGCCATGGTGTTGGTGGGTAGCCACAAATGCACTTCCAAAATGTCTTCCCCTGCCAACTCTGTCCAGCCACAGTTGGGTTGTTACAGGCCCCTCCTTGTCATCTCTCTCTCATGAGAGCACCTTGGCCATCCTGTTGGCTGCTCCATTTCTGGCCGTGCCAGCATCAGGCCTTTCAGATGGCAGGGCTGCAGGATCTGTGTGCCGTGGGCACCCTCAGTGCCTGAAGGAAGCAGTAGCTACCGGAGAACCATTGTGTGCCTTGGGGGAACACCCTGGCCGCTCAGGCAGCAGGGCTGGTAGGGCAGTTCGGCCAGGGAAGGAGATCCTTGTGTTCAGGTTCTGCTCCCCTTGCCTCCATCTTGGGTGAGTGAGGCCCCAGAGGGCTGGGGATGGATGTTGGCTCCTCTGTCGGCTGGCACAACTGTGACCTGGGTCTCCATCAGCTATCTCTCTGTTCTTCCAGAGGCAGTTCTTCTCCTTCTCTCTCCAGACAGCCCATGGCAGTGCCTGTGAGGGACATGGGGATGAAGATGTGAGTTATGGCCACGGGGGTTTCTCTGCATGTCTGTATGTGTGTGCTGGACTGGGAGTCAATGCGAGCTGTGCACAAAGCTGCTGCCATCCTGCTGCCCACGTCTGTGCAGGGGCCTTAGTGGCCCTGTGCCTCTATAGGGGTGTGTACGTATGTGTTTCCAGACGACGCTGCTTTTTATCCTGCTGTCCAGGAGTAATGCATCTGTTTAAAACCATGGGACAGCTTGTTCTATGTGTCTGGTCTGCGACTGGTTTAGGGAACCAAAGGCTTGATTTGAGGCAGGGAAAAAACTTTCCCAGTGCCCCCAATCCAAATCAGTAGTGGTGTACATGGTAGATAGGAGGGTTCACTCGTTAACTCCTGGATTTCTACCCCTACCCCAGACTCTGAGTAATTTTTTCCTTCATGTTGGCAGCAGCGCTGCCCAACAGCCCAGGGCAGGATGTAAGGAACCTGACCCTCTACTTTTGAAACTGTCTGGGGAATTTCTGTAGGCAGCATGCAGTGGCTTGAGATGGATTTTGGCCAGGACACTGAGGTTAACACTGCAATGGGATCCAAGGGTACATTCGCATGAATGTAAATGATCATGTTATGGCAGATTAGCAAGTTACCGCTTGTTAGCTGTGCTGCGGTATGGGACCGCGAGCACGCTCCTTGCCTGTTGCAAATTCCAGGTAAAATGTATTAACTTGAAACCGCTGCAAACATGGTCTGAGTGACTGGGTTTTCCTTTGCAAGTTACCATGGCATCGGTGAGTGCCCTTGCCCCACAAGTGACTTGAGTGGCACCTGCTCACATGGAGGCCTCCCTCCCTTGAGCCTGGTCCTGTCCTCACCTGCTGCTCTGGTGATGTGGACCAAGACCCTCTCCAAGCTCATTTCACTGAGGTGTCCACAAAGACTAGCTGCTCCAAGCCAGCAGGTGTGTCAACAGCTTTGGTTTTGCAGGTTCCCAGTCCCTCTCCCTTCAGAGCTGCCCTTGGGAGTCTCAGCTGAGCATTGCAGAAGAACGCAAGCTTGGGATTCCCTACCCAGTGCTGCGGGTGACAGGAGCTGGCAGCCTTGCCAGGCACAGCAGAAAGTGGCCTGTGGCCCCAGGGATGCTTGGAGAGGAGCCCGTGGAGGGGTCCCTGCCGCTCTTGAGCAGTGGCTTGGGTGGCACAGCTTTAACTCTTCATGGATTTTCCACTTTCCACAGGAATGCTGCCTGGGGTCGGGTCAGGGAGAAGGTGGCGAGAGCCAGACACGTTTGCAATCATGGCACATCATCTGTGGCATGCTTTGCTTGATTCTTCTTTTAAAAGCTAATCCAAGCCAGAAGGACCCCTGAGGACATCTGCTGGGGTCAGTTTTGAGGACTTCCCATTCCTGGGCTTTAGAAAACAGGAGATTTGGTTCAGAAAGCCCACCTGCCTTTCGGGCAGAGCACTGGGCTCACCGTGGGACAGCCTGGCATGAGCAGACCTCTCTGAGGCCTCATTTGCTCGAGGGTTTCCCCACATGCCAGACACGACTCAATCTTGAAGCTGAGAGAGTAAGGGCAAAGCAGAGGCTCTGGTTAGACAAGTATTCCAGAGTTGTCAGTAATGGAGTATGCAGCGTGGGGGCTAGGAGTAGGTTTAAGGAAATCAGCTGGGAATAGATGAGAGATAATTTGCCTTATCAGAGTGCAAGGGAGCAGGTCTCTCTGGGTGTCTGAAATGACTGCCAGAAGGTGGGGAAGACGGTACAACCCAGAGCATGTGAGTGCTGATTTAGGGACCCAGCTTCTTTTCTTGGCTCTGCCACAACCCATCTAACCTTAAACAAGTCATCGAGAGATGAAATCATCTCTCTCAGCCTTGATTTCCCTTTGCCTACCTCTTATATTTTAGCCCAACTGCCTCAGGCCAGGGGCTGTCTCATCTTCAGTATTCACCTGATGCACAAGAGGTCAGACCTCTTGAAGCGGCCGTAATGGAGGGTGTAAGGTTGCCTTCCCTCTGTGCTTGGAATCTCAGCAGGAAAGGCTTTGGCACATGATAAAATCTTCAAGGCACTCTCTTCAGCAGAAAGGTTCAGCTCCCAGCTCCAGAGAGCTCTGTCCTAGACGAAGGGACCGTGTTTCACACCCCTATACTGCCTCGTTTCGCAGAAAAGCCTGCAATTAGCCACGGTTCCTCTCTTCACCCCACACATCAAGGCATGTTGCTGGGGTTTTTTTCAGAATCCTGATCCTAGGAAGCCATCAGTATCCATGGAACTTTATCACACACACTCGAAATAACCCAGAAAGCTGCCAGCCCCATATTAGGGAATGAATCCCTGTCGGAAAGTAAAGTGAATGCAAAATTTATTGACAGGCTACTGTGACTGCAGGCAGTTTGTGACCCAGCCCCCTCCTTTACCTCCACCCCTCCCCATGAACAACAACCCACAAACCCTCTTCAGTCCTGCAGCCTTTATATTTAGCATGTCTGGGTCCCTTGTCTCAGCTCCCAGCACTTGCAGTGCACACAGGAGCCTTCCCAGGGGAATGAAATACAAACTGCGTGCAAGGAGGTCTGCACAGCGTCCTCCCCATCTGCCCCACATCCAGTCCTCTCCATCCTCTCCAGCAGCTTAGTACAAATGCAAATACTTAATGGAAAAAAAAAAAACAACAAAACCCCAACACCTGTCAGCCTAAAAATTCTTTTCCTGAGCTCAAACTGTGGCAGAGTTTTGCTGTCCTCGTTACTCCAGCGCAAGGCAGGACAATTTGGTGGTTAGAGCAGGAGGTGTACAGGAATGAGCTCCTCCTCAGCTCTGCCAAGGACGGTGCTATCTCAGTCAATCATGTTAATCTTCAGTGACTAAGCTTCCCCATTTGTAAATCTCTACCATCACTGCAGCCTCCAAACGCCTTTCATGTCTGCTGGTGAGTTTCCTGGAGAGGTTCATGGAGCTTCTGTAGCTTCTGTTTGAGTGTAAAATTCTGCTTGAAGCGTGCGTTTGGGATACTTGGTTGTGACTTTTAACAAAAGGTTCTGTTTATGAATTTTGTTCTGCTCTTCCTTATGAGGAGGGATAGGCATTCAGGAATATCTTCTGTGAGATAACATGGGCTTGGGCGTGAGTTGCTGTAGAGATGTGAAATGTCACGGTACTATATATGTATTAGGTTCTAGAGAAAAGAAGCAAACTGTAGGATGTGCGTTAGCACTTGCATTGCACACGGTAATTTTTCCCTTGCAGTTCTCATGAGAGGCAGGTAACTCTCAGGATCATGCTGTACCAAAGCACAGAAAGGTTCGGGGTCAGACCATGGCCACTAAGGGACTCTGCATCTAGTGAGGACTGGAGCTGCGATCTGCATTCCTCCTTTCCTGCTAGCCGGTCTGCATGTGCTGCTTTTGGTCTCCTTAGGCTGGGGACCCCTCTGCTAGAGGCCCCTGCTGCGACAGGGAAAGAACATGGGCAAGCAAAGAGAGAGGGAGCATCTTGCAAAAAATTATTTTCACCAAATTTTGACCAAAAGGCAGAGACCTCAAAAAGACTCAGTAGAAACTTGTAGCCTGGTGGCTGGGCAACAGAAGATGCACTTGGTCTGCAGCCCTTTCATCTCTCTGCTAAGATAGCCAGAGGTGACACTGGTCGAGGTGACACTGGTCAAGGTGCCGGCTTCTCTTGTGTGGCTATCTGCCTCCCAGGAGCTGGACTGAGCCCCGTCCCACCTCTTTGATTCACTTTGCTCCAGTAGAGGACAGCCATCAGCTGGAGCTGGCCTTTGCTCCATTCCGTAACATGGGCTGACTCTGTCCTCACTCTTGCTTTACACCAGGAAACTGTAGAGGGCTTTTAAGTTCACTCCTGATTTGCCCTGTTATGGATGGAGAGGAGGATCAGCCCTTGGCCGGCATTCAGACGGGTGACCTCCATGGCCCTGCAGATGCTGCTGGCACAGCCACGTGCTGGGGCTCTGTGTGCTGCGTACCTGTCCCTGCTTCCCTAACACCCTACCTGACACTTGAGATGTGCGACTTCACTGTCTTTCCACTGATTTAGCCATCCATATCACCAAGACATGTCAGCACTGTGGCAGATACTTTATTTCTTAAAAAACACGAAAACTAGAAGGGGCAGGAAGGTGCACTGCTGGAGCGTGGGGTCAGCTGGCTCAGAGAAAGGCATGGCCACCCTCAGCAAGCAAGGGGACCACTGGGGTTATGTGGGAGAAGGGGAGAGCTCAGGTCTGAGGGCCAGGTTGGTTTGGGGAGAGCCACATCTCTCTGAGCAGGAGTTTCTAGCAGAAGAGGGTTTTGTGGTTTGTGGTGCATTCAGCTCAGTGGACGGGAACTACAAATTATCTCTTTTCAGCGCCTGCTGTCCTTTAGCAGTCGGCCGGCACCATCAATCACACCCAGACACCATCAGGAAATGATTCCCAATCAATTATAATTGCTCTTCACCTACTTCCTGTATAAATCACTGATGTTTTACTGCAGATGCCAATGAAACAGGGGAGCGAGAGTCTCTTCCCTCAACTTTCTGTGTGTGTCTCAGGCCCACCCACCGAGTTTCTTGGGATAGCCCTGCCAGGCTGAGAAACAGCAGGTGATTGGGATTTAAAAGCATTGGCATGTTTTATTGCTCCTAGAAGCAAGGGACAGATAGGAGGGGGAGGATGCTGTGTGCTCTCCGCATCTCTGGGATCCATCTGCAGGTGGGGAGAGGGGCTGCGAGGCAGAGCCCATGCCTTCAGCATTCAGCTGGTTGCAGAGGTTTTGTGCACAGGCAATGGAAGCACAGGTCTCATTAATACTGGATTAGGTCCTAAAACAGCCTTTCCCAATGGGATCCCAGGTGGAGTTTACCAGACAGGTGTTCTCACTTTTTAATTCTTTTTTTCTTCTCCTTCCTCTCTTTCCTTGTTTCTTCATGTCCTCCAGGCTTGATTGTTTGCTTAGCAAGAAGAGGTGCTAGTGTTCAGAGCTGGACTTGAAGCAGAGTATGAGACCTGGCTAAGGCAGTCGAGACCTAATGCTGTTTGATTTTTATGGTATCAAAACATTATGAGCTCTTCTGTTGAAATCTCAGCAGTGCGTAAGACGGGATGAAACACCTTTTGGGAAGGGGAGGTCAGAGACTGAAACATCCTTTTGGAGAAGGGCAGAAAGCCAAGCTAGAAAGGAGAGCTGCTCAGAGACTGGGGAGGGGGAAGAGGAGTAGGGAGAGGAGGGTGAGGAGTCTGGGTGCGAGTGGGACTGCCAAGAGGCCGAGGCTGGGCATGAAGTGGGATTGCGTGCGGCAGTGGAGCTGTGCCAGCACGGATCCCGTTTGGCCTGTGCAGCCAGCGCTGGCTGGGCAGGAGCAGCGAGGAGTGTGCGTGGATGTGGGTGTGTGGCGGCGGGGGAGCCCGGCCAGGCGAGAGCGCGCTGGGGCAGGCGCGGGCGGGCGGCTGCAGCGACTTCCAGGCGGATGATTATTTTATGGAGTCCTCAGAAGTCCAAAGTTATGTGTGTTTGTTAAGCGCCGTAACGCTGAGTTTATTTAATGTGGTTTTAACTGCCGCACGCTTTTATAAATCAAAATAATTAAAAATAATAAATTTGAAGGTTAAACAACAGCCTGCGCTGTGGCAAAGAGGAGAGAGAATGTCTCCGGGCTGTGTTTGCGGGGAGGGAAGCAGGGGTTCCCAATGGCTGCCTGCACCGCTGTCACATCGCTTGGGGGACAGGGGCAGATTTCAGGCTGGTGTAGCAGGGGAAAGGCAGTGCCAAAGTCCAGACTGCAGCACGGCCATATCTTTTCATACCCTGTCGAGGCCATCAGGAGGAAAAGCATATCCGAGGGGCAATGGCAGCCCCTGTTGTGCCTTCACGACAGCCCAAGATCTCTGGTTCTCTTCCCCTTCTCCTAGTTTAAAAGCACCTACAGACACTTGGATTTGCCATCCTCCTCATAGGATTTTCCGGCTATCGATATTCTTCTTGTTGCAGGGCATTTTTATTGATGCCACATCTCAGCTTGCATTATTTACACAGAGCTATTGAATCTGTCCCAGTATTCAGGACAGCCTGACAGAACCCAGCCTCCCTCTTTAAAGGTTAAACAGGCTGGGTCCCCTCGAAACGTGGGCTGGGTGCTTGGGAAATGCAGGGCCCTAAGCAGCTACCTCCCCCTACTCCCCCCCTTTTCATTTTAGCTCAGAAAGGTTACCCTGAGGCGCCTGGGACTGGGAAGTGGAGGGTGCTGGAGAGTGTGTGTGTGTCTTTAAATGCTCTTTGTGTCAGCGTGATAAGGAATTTGATGGCTTTATCAGAAATACCAAAGCTTTATTTAGCAGGGTGAGGCGAGCGCCACTCGGCTCCACACAATCTGCTGATAAATTGGGGAAAAAAAAAAAGAAAAAAAAAAAGAGGCAGTGGGGGGAGGAAGGTCTAAACTTTCCCTCATTGCATTCAGGCATGGCCCAGCTTCCAGGGGATGTGGAGCTGGGCACATTCCCTGCCTGACCGCAGCCACTCTGGATGATGAGGCCAGGTGTGTATTAGTGTCCTTGCTTGAGACCAGAGCTCTTTTAAAGGACAGAAGCAACTTTGTTTTATCCCATTTCATCTTTTGGTGTCCCCACTGTTCAGCTAGTTGTATCTCTCACTCCCTTTTCTTATCTTGTCCCCAGTTTGCTGCATGTCTCATCTTCCCTTTCACCTTTACCCATGGTACTCAAGCATGTTTGGCCAATATCTGGCGTATGATATATGCCTTCGAATATAAAGGCCTTAGTATTCTTTCTCCGTTCCTCAGGTTATGGATCTCAGTGAGAGGTTTGGGTTTGGCTGGCCTCTGGGTCTCATCTCCTTTACCTGAAGTCTGCCTGCCAGATCATATAAGTGGGAGGCACAGGCAGCAAGGTGGGAAAGGAGAGGTGTCTCATGGAGTCATTAGGCACAGTGTGGAGGGGACTGACTTTGGCTAAGTATCCCTTCGGCAGACAGATGAGGCCAGCATGGGACTGGCAGGGAGCTCGCAGCTGGAATGGGAAACACCCCCCAAATCAGGTCTCTGTCCCAGCCTGGATTACTAATCCAGCTGCAGGAGGACAGGCTGACATCGGAGGGGCATATCCACCCTTGGATCTTGCTGTCCTCCCAGTGTCCCACTGAGCTGTGAGAGGATGTGTTTGCCAGTGCTAACTCCGGTGCTCCTGCTGGCGGTGGGCATACCTCGGAGGAGGAGTAGACTTGGTTGAGGAGCTAGTTTGGGTGAGCTGCTGCTCTCCCAGAGCAGAGATACGCAATCTGATTTAGACTGTTGCAGACCACCGTATCGTGGGGAACCCCTGCAGTGAGAGCAAAACCGAGGCAGAGAAATCTTCCCTTCAGTCCACTGTTGATGGGTTTAGGGAAGGCAGTGCTGAGTGAGGAGGCTGGGATGCATGACCCCATCCTGCTAGCACTGTATAATGCTTATGCTGCTTTGCTTCTAAATAGGCTAAACCTTGATTTGGTGGTTAAATGGCAGAACTGGGAGTCAAGCCTCCCGGTCTCCAGCCACAGCTCTTCCACCAGCTCCCCCATAGAGATCTGCTGCCTTCTCCTTTCCTCTGTGAAAGGACTCCATGCACAAGAGCAGAGCAGCACCTGGGTTTGCAGCAGAGCAAGAAGGAGCGTGCAAGGTTTTCCAAAGGATGCACATTGCCATGGCTCCACCAAGGTCAAAGGAGTTGCGCTGCCTTACTGAAACAAGTCTGGCCCCATGTTTCTGTGGCACTTTGAGATCCGAGTTGGGAGGAGCTAGAGACAGACCCAGTATTTCTCCTGATTTGTGTTTATCATTAACACATGGCATCTATTATATATTGTTACCATGTTTTGTTGTTCATCGCGTGCCTGCAAGCAGGCCACACACATTGTGACAGTTCTGGTCCCTTCCTGATCTCGTGCCTCCACACCTTTTCTTTCCATCCTTCTGTTCATTCTTACTCCTCCTCTTTCCTTTCTCTCTTTCTTTTGATTTTTCTTCTCTCCTCGGCTTGCACGCACGCACACACACAAACACATACACATACAAAGCCCTTTCACAGTTGGATCATCTGTTCTTGGCTCTCGCCCACATCTCTTTTTGATGTGGTTTCTAGAGGGTTTGGGCCAAGTCCCCCATTTCTCCCTCTGTCATCAGGAAGCCTGCTGCAGCCTCTGATTCCAGCCGGATCTGGTTAACTCTCTCTTAGGAAACCTTGCCACCTACCAGAGTAAGACTGGTGCTGTAAGCCTGGCCGGGAAGGAGAAAGAGGGCTTGAGCTGCTCTAAGTTACAGCCTGATGTTCTGGACAGTTACTCATGATTTACACTAATGTCCCTAAGCACATAAGAAGGTCCTGAGTTGATGCAGCACGGAGTGTCTGGAGGCACTGGCTGTGGAGCTGCTCCTTTAGAAGATCTGTTTCCCTCGTTGGGGTTGTGTGGTGCTTCTCCTCCACAAAGCTGGCTGCAGAAGGGCAGTGCCCTGAGCTTTAGGCAGGGCTGTGGCTCTCAGCTCTCATTTTGGAGCTTCTCGTAATGATGTAAAGCACATTCGATCTTGGTCTTAGCCTGGGGCATCTTTTGGCTTGCTTGAAGCCCTGTCTAGTGCATTGCTGTCCCTCTAGCTACTGTATGGGAGGGCAACTTGTTCACTTGAGCACCAAGTCAGAGAGCACCATGGTCCCGGGAAATGCAGCTTTCAGTTCTACAGGCGATTCATCCTCCTTTGGAAGGCAGCATAAAGATGGTGTAATTGTGCATGTGAGGGTGTGAGTAGACAAGTTTAGAAGAGGCTTAACAGCAGTTAGGTTTAAATGACCCCTCTTCTCTGGAAGGTTTCAAAGATCCCAGGTCACTTTTGGGAAGAAAGGCTTTCCTGAGTGTTCCTGGTTTGATTTCTCTCTCTGCGGCAGCAGAGTGGCTGCATCGCAGCTGGCTGTGCTCAGAAGTGCGTTGGAGTCCCCTGGGGGCTGCTGTTATAGTTGTGCTTTCAGCACAGAGTGGGTGGATTGGACAAGAGGACAGAGGCAGGGGACACGGCCCTCTCTTCTCAGCACCCTTCTTGTGAACTCCCTGCTCAAGCTGCTGTTGTGGCTTGACTCAAATCCTGTTAAGTCGACGGCAAAGCTTTCACCAGCCTCAGTCCGTGGGCCAGTAAAGATCAAACATTTTCAGTCAGGTCAGTTCCAGGGCCAGGGATGGGTTTAGGAAAGAAATACCTGAGAGACAGTTTGCTTTAATAAAATGGGGACAGAAGTGAGAGTAGATTGCTTTGGGCATGGGTAATGGGGCATGGAGACCTCGCTGACTCAGCCAGCACTGCAAACTCTGTCCTGGTCATTCAAGCTGTGGCTGCTTGTCCTCTTGTCTGAAATGAGCCCATCATCTCAGCCTGCTACCCAGCAGGCTCGCGTCCCCTGCCACAAAGCATCTTTCCATGTGGCACTAACTGGCCCTTGCTGGCCATCCCAGCCAGGAGCGGGGCCAGAGGGGCTGTGGAGCCTGGACCCCTTTGGCTTCTCTTGCAGCCCAGTGATGAGGTGGGGACAGTTTGCCCCATGGCTGCCCAGTGCTGCTGTGTGCACACAGCCCACACGCAAACTTTGCATTTGCTGCAGCCAGTGATCCTGGACTAAATTTGTTCCTTTCTAAAAGGAAAATTTGAATAGAATGGGCTAAAAGGCCTCGGGCTCCCGCAGTGTAGGCCTGGGGTGCTGGGACAGCATAGCTCCTCCCTGAAGCTGGCTAATAGAAATCAGTCCTGATTAGGATTAGTCCAGCCAGCACTGAGCTGGCAGGCTGATAATCTAATAAAAATTCCCAGGATTGGTTTACTCTGGGGAGGATTTGTGCTGGACGCGGGAGGAGCAGGATTAGTCCAGCTGTGTTAGGGAAGGGAGGGCAGCCGAGGGTGGGCAAGGAGGCTGCCGAGAGGGTGGGGGGAGCAAGACAGACAGCAAGAGTAAGTGGAAGTGACAGGGTCAGACCGGGCCTTTGTCCTACAGCCTGATTAGAGAGTCTGCCCCCAGTTTCTTACACTTTGGGATGTTGTCGGACAAACTGGAGCTTAAATCTGTCAGAGCACAGTAGAGATTGGAGTTGACGTCCCGGGAACATATTCCTTGCTGTGCAGAAATCCAGCCCTGCTGGGAAAATGTAAAATGCCCATCCCAGCCCCCTCTGAGCTGGAGGAGATGTGAGCTCAACTTCTTCCTTCAGCTATGTTGGGTGGTTGAGGCTGAGCAACAGAGAGACTTGTCCAGAAGCAGGTATCTGCCATGAGTGGTCCATGTCCAGTTCCAGACTGGTCTCTCCAGCTTCATCGCCTGATGGAGAGGAAGTCCTGGAAGCTAGATTGTTGCTCTCCAGCTGAAATCACCAGGCTTTGCTTGATGTGGTGGCAAAGACACCCACCATGTGTGAGTGAGAACTCAGCAGGAGATCCCTGTTCCTCCAGGGAATCTCAGGGTGGGCAGAAAAGCTCCTTTGTAGGCAGGGAGAAGGCCTGAGGCTGCAGGCAGTCACTCTTCAGACTGGAGGTGCCAAGGACTTCTTTGGCTGCTGTTACTGTGAAAGACCCTTAGAAGGGGAGGCAGAGCAGGAAGGTCTTTTGCAGGCAGTCTTAGCCCGACCCCAGCTGTGCAGGCACTGAGGAACATGCTTTGCAGTGTTGCTGGTTTTTTGGCAGCTCTGAAAGTGCTCCATGCCCCACCTTGAATTGCCTGGGGAGGTGCTGGTGTGTCTGTGCTGCAGTGCGAAGGCATGGGGAGCTCCTGTCAGCCCTCATCTGGCTGCTCCGCTGGTTGGCAGAGGGAACCCAGGCTGCCTTTCTGTTGCAGGGCTCCTCAACCTGTAGCCCCTGGAATGACACTGGAAAATAGAAGTAACCCTGAAATGTGCATGCCCATTCCCATAATTTTAAAGCAAGAATATACGGGGTAAGAAGAACAAAGACTCAAAGTTTTCACCTAGATGTTGCACGAGGTGATCTGTGGATTATTTCAGCCATGTTCTAGTGCATCATCTAAAAGGTGCCCTGTGAGTCTGCTCTGGCTTCCTCAGCTGTTGTTTAATGCTCCCTAGACAAGGCAGGAGAGAAAAGAGCCCCACAGTCTTCTGAACTCATCCTTTAACTCTCTCTGTTACTCCCTTCTTCTCCCCTTCAACTCATCTGGACTGCCTCTTCTGTTGCTTGCCTGGGAAGTTCATCACAAAATCCCAGACTCTTTAAATGCATCTTATCCCTCTGGGGACACTGCAGTTGGACACTGCAGAGAGAGACCCTTCAGAGCATTGAGTGGGGAGTCCTGCCTGGAGCAGCAGAACCAGAACAGCCACTCCAGATGTTCATGGACACAAGGCAGGAGCTCTATAGGATGCAAACCCCCTCCTGGAGTCTGAACTCCACAGCGAAATGCCGTCAGAGCTCCAGAGGTTGCAGGTTGTGTGAGGTTTTTTTTTCCCCTTCAACAGCTGCAGCTACTGTGGATGGGCTGGAGCATTTCCCAGCTGAGTGCATCTGTCTATGGACCAGCATCCTAAAAGCTCTGGGGTCTGGCAGTTGTTTGGGAAACATACCCTAACCATCAACCTCCACCCCCAAAAAGAAAGAAAGAAAAAGCCTCTACGGTGAAACCAAGATAACTAAATAACGAGAGCACTGTCCTCTCCAGGCTCGGGTAGCTGCATATATGATTGTCAACTTGATGAAATCCCCCCGGATGTAATGAGCTGATTTTCTGCTGTTAATATTGCATCTGCTGATGAAGGATTCGTTAGGATAATGGAACGAAGCTAAAATATAAATGACTCGCTGTCAAGAAGCAGCTTTTGCTTGTGTTCTCCTGACAGTTCCTCGGCCATGGCGAGGGAGTTTTGTGTGCTCCGCACACGTTTGCGAGGTGTGTGCAATTATTTGGTCCTGCTTGTACAGGGACATGCGTGTCAGAGTATGTTCCCTACGAGCCAATTGCCCTGGTAGCCTGGAAGCCCATGGTATGCGCCCGTCCCAACCTGCTGGTGCACCACTGGGCAGCCGAGGCACTGGCGTTTTTCTCTGTGCTGGTGACTGCTGCTTTTTGCCTGCCAGTGGGGACCGAACGGTGCTGCCGTCAGAGAGCAGCGGCCAGAGAAAGTTGCTCCTTTGCTAGGCTGAGGCTGCCAGGAGACGTGAGGGGACGTCTGCTGCTGGAAAAGTGTCTGCGCTTTTACTCCAGGTCTTTTTTGTATCTGGTGTGTTCCTTTTTTCATTTTGTTTTGTTGCCAAAGTTGCTGGGTTTTCTTTCTGAACAAGAGAAATAAGTTTAAGCATGTTAGAAAGTGAAACTGATCTTTGCTCACAAAGCTTTTTGAAATGCAGAGTATTATTTTCATTGGAAAATGCAAAAAAGATTTTGATAAAAGTGGTCTTATCATTGCTGAGTAGTAATCTTACATCTGTGCATAAAATCTCAAGGTTCCACTGTCTGTTTTGAGAGATGGGGTTGTTTTTCCTTGCAAAAAGTAAAATGGAACCAGCTCCATCATTGAGGGGATTTCAACTTTAATACACTTTCGCACACGCATCCCCAACAGTAGTTTGCTCATCCCATTTCAGGGTTGTGTGCATGCATCTGAGCGTGCATTAAGTCTTTGTTATCAGATGTGCAGGGAGGGAAACCTAAGAGTATGTTTACAAGTATCTTTGGTTTCGTAGACTTTCTGTACATTTCATAACAGCATTAACCAAAACATAACATTGCCAACCCCTCATTTTACCCTGTGCCTAAGGACATTTGGTGTTTTCCCTTAAAGTCCATGTTTCTGGACACAGGAGACCGAATGAGAATCTCAGCTTTCATTATTTGTTTGGGTGTTTTAGTTTTTAATCACATTTCTCGCTCTTCTGATTACCAAGGAGGAAAAAAAAAAAGAATGAAAACATGAACTGTAATGGCTCAAAAATGAAATTAAAAAAGGCCTTGTTTTCTATTATTATTTTTCAAATCACATTTTTCAGCCAATAATGTTGGGGATCAGAGCAGTGTTTTGTTTTGTTTTGTTTTTTTTCTTTTTTCCAAAAAAATAGCTGGAGCTGACACTCTCAGATGTGCTGTTTTTCCGGAGGTGTGAGGTAGTGGTGTCCCAGCCCCTGTAACCTGCACATCTTTGGTGGATGTTCAGACTCCTCTCCCAGTCCAGCAAAGCCTTGCCTGGCCCGGCTCTACTTTTGGGGAGTTCCTCTCACTGTTCAGACTCTTCTAGCGAGGAACATTGGTGGTTTAATTGAATCATTCTTTACAAAAGACCATGAATATAAATGATGGGGGAGGGGGGAGGCACATGAATATGATGGTAGAAATTTTGCATTGAAATATACTTGATGGAAAACAGCTTTCTGATGAAGCGAAATTTAGAGTGTGTGCCTGTGTGCGTGTATAAACATATATGTATCACTTTTTCGGTGCTTTTTGTGAAAACATTTCGTTGCTCTTCCTCGTGAGAAAAGCTACATGGAAGAAAATTTTCAACTAAAAAATTACTTTCCCCAAGATATTTGGCAGGAAGAACAATCTTTTTCTGACCAGCGTTCTGTCCGAATTTGTGCAAACTTAAGGAAACACGTGAGGTAGTGGTCCTTTGCACTGGAGGCAAAGTGCAAGGGACAATGAAGTCCAGTGTTGGCTGCAGGCATCTTCCCTGGCCTCATCCCACCAGAACCCCTAAAGATGACTCTGCATCAGGACTCTGGCATGCCAGAAAAGGCAGAGCAGAGACACTTTCCAGGCGGTCAGAGTTACTCCCAATGGGAAGGTGGTGCAGAAAAGGTGGAAAGCCTTTTGTGTTTCTGCGCTTCCCAGACTCACAGAGGAAGAAGCTGGTGAACAATTTGCAATTTCTTTGCTGCCCCTTGGCAATAGTAACATAGCCAGTCCCAGGCAACTGAAAGTCATAAGCTGGGCTCCAAAAATGTGAGATCATCCTAGAGGTTTTGAGATGGAGTAGGTAAATGCCGAAGGGTATGACATTCTTGGACTTGCTTTCTGAATCCTTCAGCCTTTCTGGGCTTTTCTCTGCAGAATTAGCCTTGGCAAGGGAGAGGAGGTGGGCAGGGAGGTCTGACAAGCGTCCTTCCCTCTTGGCATCTCTGAGGCTTTTTACACCAGTTGCTTAAAGGCAAAGAGCCAGATCCCGAGCCAGCATAAACCAGCGCAGCTCCATCGGTGTCAGCAGGGCCTCCCTGATTCACACCCACTCGGGCTCTCCTCCCGACGTCAGGGAAACTCTTTTGAGGAATTTGGTTGCAAATTCAAGGACTGCTTGGCTAGGACAGAACGTCTGTGTTATGGGAGGGACCCCCTTGGCTCTGGGGGCTTGTTGGCGTTGGGCAGGCTCGACCTACAGCAACCAGCCTGGGGGGAAATCACAGACCCCCTCTCTCCAAATCCTCCACTTTGTTTTTTCCTCCGTTTCCACTCTTGTCCAAGTACCCCCAGGGCCTAGCAAGCCCTGTCACCTCGTTCCACATACCAGATCTCTTGGGCCATCACTTGGAACGTATATGTGTTTCTGTGTGTCACACTTATTTTTTTTCCTGGGGTCTCCTGCTTCATCATTATCTTAATCACTGTTGTGTTAAGTTTCATGCTTCCTTTGACCTTTATTTTCGGCCTGGTTATGCTGTTTATCTGCCTCTGACACTTGTCCCCTGGTGCTATTGCCAGGGAAACCCAGCACAGAGGCCTTTCCCTTTTCCCCCACCCTCTTGTCCCTTTCTGTTTAATTTTTTTCTTTCCTCTTTTTTCTTTTTTTGTCTTTTAACATGGTTTTCCTAAAAAGTTTTTTAATCAATCAAATTTGAGGCAGAAAATAGGCTTGGTCACGCCTGGTCCTTGGGTCGTGTGACACTCACTCAGGGTCCTGACAGCTCCTCAAAAGGGGCACCCGGGATGAGGAGTGGGGGCCGGCAGTGCGTTTCCCCAGGAAAGGGCCCGTTTCCATGGCACTGCCCCCACCTCTCCGCCATCCGCCAGCCCGACGTGGGCCTGAGGCTCTTCAAAAGGGGCGTTGGGAAGCGTGCGTGTGTGCGGGTCCGAGGAACAAAACGGTGGCGCGGGGGCGGCGGCGGCGGGGGCGTGCTGGCTGCGCTGACAGCTGCCGGGGTTCTCTGCCACCGGAGCTTGTGGGGAGCCAGCGGGAGTGACGGCGATTGAGCCAGGGCCCCAGCCAAATCCGCATAATCAGGAGCTTTTCATAAATGCCCCATTTTTCATCCCCATCCAAGGCATTTGCTCCGAGAGAGCCGGGAGCCCTGATGTGGAGGGACAGTGCTCACAAGTCCTGGTGCACACCCCTGGCTCTGCCCTCCTTGCTTGCTCTGCTCCCCCTGCACCCTCCTCCTCCTCTACCCTTGTCTCCGCAGGTTGGCAAGCGCCTGCTCCTCCACTGAACTGCAGCTCATGCCCCTCCGGCTATGGTAGGGCCCTGCCGGGGCTGGGATGGCGGAGGGAGCGTGGAGCTGGCCTCATGCCTATATCAACGGTGCTGACTCCCACCATGGCAGGACCTGGTCTCTGCATGTGCCTCGCCATCCTTGGCACTGTCGCTTTTCCCTTGGGTCCCCCCCTGCTTCCCTCACCTCAGCCTCTCTGCTCTCTGCCCTGGGAGACCTCTTGCCCTTCCACTACCTTCATCCAAGGCTCTGTGCTGGGGATTTTAAAGCCCTTTTCTTCCCCCCGCCCCTTTCTCAAGCTCTCTTTCACTCTGCTCCCTCCTGTCCTTCTTTTCCCCATGCCCTTTCCAGTTCTCCATTTGTGCAGGGTCTTTTTCTCTCTCTCTTTTTTATAATTAATGATTAGTTTTAATTGGTTTGCTTAGGCAGCCTGACAGCAAATTAGCAGGAGCCAGCCCAGGGCTGCCGAATGCCAGGTTTGGGGACTGCTGTGCTTTATAGATGTCGGGGCTGGAGGTGAACTCCTTGGGATCCTCCCTTGGCACCCCACCTCCTGCTGTGCTGGGCAGTGCCATAGCTGCGCTGCAAGGTGGGGGTCCGGGGCCTTTCCTGGTCCTGGGTGCCATCAGTGCTGGGAGGCTGGGAGCAGCAGTGGATTGGGACCAGCAGAGCTGCTGTCTCCCGTCCCTCTGTCCCATGCCTGGCTCCAGCACTCCAGAGGTGGCCGATGGGCACTGAGCTGCAGGGTTACCTCCAGGATGGCCCCTGTCTCTTTTCTACTGCCCAGCACTGGTTTTCCTCCTCCTTTTTGCATCACCTTTATTGAGCTAGACTGGGCTCTTCTCAACAGGTTTGAGCAGAGGGGAAAGGGTGAGAGGCAGGGCAGGATTTCCCCGGGGAGTGCTGTGCCGAGCGGGAGTCCTTGGGAGCAATGAAGCAGGCGGCTCTACCCAGTGCTAAAAGGCAGGTAATGGGGAAGCGGTGGGAAGGGAAGGGGGGCTTTGCTCTTTTCTTCCTTCGCAGTGATTTCCCTTTGCTTTTCTTTTCTTTTCTTTGCCTTTTTTATAGCTCCCATTTTTCTTTTTTATGAGAGAGAAACTGCAGGGTTCTCCCAGGGCTGGGAAAGGCGCTCGGTCCCAGGCTGCTCCCAGCCAGATGGAGGGGAAGAGAAGGGGGGCAGTGGGCCCATAATCCTGGGAGGAGAGTTTTCCTGGTTAAAGAGGATTGGGGATGGAGTCTAGGACATTTCAGCGTGTTGTTTTAGGAAGAAGGGGCAGACCATGACCTATTTGGGATGCTTGTTACCCTCATTTTCAGCACAAAACTTTGCTGAAAGCACTGGCAGCTGTGTAGCCCTAACAATCAGTGAATGTAGTTGGTTTGTATTGTGCGACTGGTATTGCCTTGTAATGGCAGCCAGGAAAGGGGGAAACAGGAGATAACATGAGTTTCCCTCTCTTTCAGCCCATGCATTTTTCCCTGAGCAGCCCAAGATCGGTAGGAGGTGATAGCTGGGTGTGACTGTGCGGTGAGAGTATGCAGGACTCTGTCCCGGGAAACTTGGGGTGTCCTTCAGCTGCCCCTCGTGCTGCCCTGTTGGTCGTGCCGGTTCCTTGCCTTGGCTCACCAGCTTCTCCCCCTGCTCAGGCCAGGCTTTGGCCAGTCTGGGGACATTTCTGTGCCACTGCCCCATCCCCTTGTTCCTGAGAGAGGGTGTGAGCTACATTCCTCTTGGCATCAGCGCCTGGACAGGGTCCATGGCCCAGAGCCCGGGCTGGGCTCGCAAAGGAAAGAGATGGGGTTTGTATCTGCCTTTTGTTCTGAAACATCTACTCAGCAGATGACAAGGCCCAACTGTATCTATAGAACAGCCAGGATATTCCAGCCCTTCTGCAAAACCAAGAAGGCTTGTCATGCTAGTGACAGTAGGGGGTGTTTCTTGTCCCCAGCAATCCTGGACCTTCTCAGTTGTCCTTGCTTCAGGTGTTAATGGGTGCTTTTGCCCTTTCTGGACATCAGTCCAACCCTCCAGCTGAGTGTTAATATCTACATATGCCTTTTTATGGGATCCAGAGCACATGTAGAACTGAAATCAGAGGGATCTGGTGTCTTCCTGGGATTTCTGTCATGGAGGAACCGCCTTTTCGTCAGTCACAGAGGTCTCTGCTGCATTCCAGATTCATGAAAGATGGAAGCCAGCACAAACACGTCTGCTAGCAGATCCATGTGTTGTTCAGCTGTGAGTGTACTGGCAAACACCATGCTGTGATACCTTGCTGCAGCCTGGCCCCTTCCCCAAAGACTCGTACATTTAGAGCTCACTCAGGTGAAAATACTGATAATGCACGTAGAGACTGATGCTGTGCAGGCGTCCCCCGAGGCTCAGAGGCTCTGGTCGCAGTGCTCACTCCTCTGCCCCTGCCCTGTTCAGGACATACTGCTGTGCACGCCCACACAGCTCAAGTGTTACTCCCCAGTCCTGATGTGACCCTCAAGAGAGAGTCCCTCACGTGGCTTTGCCAGTGTTTTGGACCATAATTGAGCTTTGAGCCTCTGCAGAGCAAGGCTAGGGATGAGTCTTCCTTTCCTGGGGAGAGAGGAAGAGGGAGAGGGATAAGGGAGAAGTGTGGAAAAATACCTGCTAGAAAAGGCATTGAGACCTCCCAGCTCATTTCACTTCTGTGTGATCTCGGCTTGTTCCCACAGCTGGTGTCCACGCAATAGCAGAAGATGCATTTGAACTGCTGCAGAACTTCTATGTTCTGTGCACTTGGGAAGTCCTCTTTTCCTTTTCACACACACTCACCCTCTCAGGAGGTGTTTTAAGACCCTTTTCACTTTCTTATAGGCTGTTTACATTTCACTGCACTTCAGCGAGCCAGAAGGGGCTCAAGGAGTTGGCCATACGCTGTACACCCTCGTGTGCCAACAAGACTGGGACAGATCCAGCCGAGCCTGGTTATGACCCAGGCTGTGTCATCTGTTTGTCAGTCCCATGTTGGCCAGTGCTGAGGAATAAGTCATGCTCAGACTTTTTTTGCCAGGTGAGGCTTGGGCCAGGCCAGATGTGTGACCATGTGCCCGAACCCTGTGCTGTAGCTCCTACTAGTGAGGCACTTGTGGCACTCAGCAGAGACCTCAAGGACTGGCAGTGCTGTGGTGGCTGTATTTCCACCCATAGGGCCGAGCTCAGGGTGCAGGGCACTTGCTTTGCAGCTTACCAAGTTTATAGCTGATACTAGACTGATCAGGACAGTTTCAAAAATTGGTAGTGCCACTGGAGCATCAGGTGCTGTACAAAGTTAAAGGAAGACATGGCTCCTTCCCTGTGAGAGTAGCTGTCCCTCTCCCTGGTGTCAGAGCTGTTCCTTCACTTCTCATTTTGGCAATGTGGGTGCTAATATTTGACCTCTCCCTTTGCAGTTTAGGGGGCTCTGTTATAATCGTGTAGTTCTTGACAATTGAATAGCAGCTGAGGATCACCAGCTGTTTCACCATAGAGCTATGGGAGGGAAACTGAGGGATGGAGCTGAAGGTGCCTGAAGATGTCCTCAGGGTTCCCAGAGTGACTCGCTGAGGGATTATCCCGCCTGGGGTCCTCGACTGCACATCCCACAGGCTGCCAACACAACCCATCGTTGCAAATGAAACCGAGGGGAGCGGAAAGCAGCAATGCCTCCTGCCCTGCCCTGCCATGCATTTGGCTTGGCTTGCCGCCCTTCCTCTCCTCTTCCTCCCCCGGCTCCCCGTGCTGCCAGCGCGTGCCCTCAGTCCTGCCTCGGCTGGCAGCCCGAGCCGGCTCCTTTAAGGCAGGCACGCCGGGGAATTGTGTGTGGTGCCAGCCTTTGCTGCGAGTGCCTCTCCCGCTTCCCCCTCGGAAAGTTTCCTGCCCAATTGTTATGTGCGATCCGATCTGAAAGTTGCTCTCTAAGCTTCTTGTCACATTTTGACTTAATGAAGTGCAACTGGAGTGGGAATTGGGGTTCATCACGCCAGTCTCACTGCGCTCCCTTGTTGTCAGAAAACAGGGGCGGTTGGGGACCGTAATGCAACGCTGCAAGTCGTTATCATTCCGGTCAGTCTGTTTAACACAAAATTAAACAAAGAACTAATTAGTGCCTCATGAATTAATAAATGCGCAGTTGCCGGGTAGGAAGGGGAGGAAGGAAAAAAGGTTGTTGAAGGAAAGATACTGAAAAAGTCGAATTAGGATGTTGTGTCAAGGGGAAAAAAAAAATCTGAGTCCACTTTGGCGAAGAGTTTGGATCCATTGGTTTCCTTGGAATAAGCTCCCCTCCTCCTCCTGCATCCTGCTTGTCTGCCCTAGAGCAGCGATGTACGGGCAGGCACAGGGAAGAGGCAGCCTTTCAGTACTTAAAGAGGGCTTATAAGGAAGATGGGGACAAACTTTTTAGCAGGGCCTGTTGCGATAGGATAAGGAGTAATGGTTTTAAACTAAAAGAGGGTAGATTTAGACTAGACATAAGGAAGAAATTTTTTATGAGGGTGGTGAAACACTGGCACAGGTTGCTCAGAGAGGTGGTAGTTGCTCCATCCCTGGAAATGTTCAAGGTCAGGTTGGACAGGGCTGTGAGCAACCTGATGTAGTTAAAGATGTCCCTGCTCATTGCAGGGCGATTGGACTAGATGACCTTTAAAGGTCCCTGCCAACCCAAACTATTCTATGATTTCTTCGCGATGTTCCCTAGAAGCTGGAGCTGGGATCCGCAGGCCAGTAGCCAGATATAAATATTTATCCGAAGAGCTTTATGCCCAGATGTGGGACCTGAGAGGTGCAGGGTGGAGCCCTTCCTTGGAAAGGAGAGAGGCTTCGAAGATGGTCATGGCAAGCAAGTCTCCTCTCTTTGTCCGAACACTTCGGAGCTTCATATTTTCTGGTAAGGGAGTATTGTGTCGTGGTTGGGGCCTGTCCCCAAAAGGTTTGTCTCCCTCTGACTCAGGGGAAGGAGCCAGCCCTTGGTCTCCCGAAGCAGAGGAGAGGGCTGGAAAAAGTAAAAGGGGAAGCCCCGCAGAGGAAGGCAAGGAGGCAGGGACAAGCTGGGGAGGAGGAGGAGGGAGGGTGGCAGTGGGGTAAGCAGGAGGAGGGGCAGGGTGAGGTGGCACCCATGGCTTCAGTGGTGGCAGCACATTGCTCATTTTTCTGGAGAATCCAAGATTGTCACAGTAACAGTGTGTAACTCTATGTCACAGCAATGCTCCCCCTGCCCCTGCTCCTTGCCCTGTCCGTGCTGGCCGGCCTTGCTTCCCGCATGGAGGCGTGCAGCGCCAGGGAGGACAGCCGGCACTCTCGCAGCGGAGCTGGGTGTGCGGGCTGTGCTGGACGCCCACCCAGCCAGCCAGCCCCGCAGGTGCTGTGCCGTGCCACGCTGCAAGCGAGCAGGCTCTGCTCTGGTGCATTGTCAGGCAGGGAAGCAGGCAGAGCTGGGGGAGGGAAGAGTCCATCCTTAAGAGGACATGTCAAGTACAATTAGCGTTATCTGTCTAAATATGTACTGGGAACACAGAATACAAGAGGAGGCCTGGCTGGCTTTAATGGAGACATATGCAAGGTCATATTGCCTCATACAATCCCCCAATCTGATTTGGGGATTACACATTCTAAGTAAATTGGCGTTATTCCTCTTGCATCATTGATAAGCTGCGGCCGAAAGAAGGGGAGTAAAAAAAAACAATTAAAAACTCAAACCCAAGAATTGACCGTGCACAGGGGCGAGGGAGTGAAGCCAGGAAGGCAGAGAGAGTTACAGGCAGAGAGCTCGGGAAAGGGGGAGAGAACAAAAGGGAGGGAGAGAAAAAAGAGCATGACAGAATGGCAGAGAAAGCGATGGAAAGAGCAAGGAAGAAAGGGAGAACAAAGGGAAGAAAAAGGTGGGAGAGGGGATGAGAGAGCCAGAAGGACAGAGGGTGCTAGGGTGGGAGAAGGACCGCAAGTGGGGGAGCTGTTACTCTAGCCGTGCCCTCAGCCTTGTTAGCACCAGGATTTGAGTGGAAAAGGAAGGAGCCAGGCTGGTTATGCATCTTCCTCACCCGAGGGGCTCCCTGCACTCCGTGTCCATCCCCGTCCATCCATCTGGGATATCTCACCAGCTCCTTCCCGGTCTGGGTCCCAGCCAACACCAGACATCTATCTTTGGCGTAGCGTGCAGGCAGTGGTGGAGTGTGAGTGACGGGAGGAGGCCGTCAGCACGCACGGAGCACCAGGGCCCCAAAACACAGGGGCGAGCCACAGCGGCAGCACAGAGTCCCCAGAGCCAAGTCCCTCTCACTTTTGCTCTCCAAGGGGCTAAAGTGGGGTCCCTATGAGGGGCTGAGTTGCAGCACATGCTGCTGCACCCTAGAGAGGGAGGCATGCTGTAAGCCGGTGCTTGGCGCAGGGGGTTGGGGCTCCTGGATTCAACCACAGACTCACTGTGCGTGACCTCGGGCCAGTTTTTCATTTCCCTGCCATGTCTTGGGCAGTTGTGATAGCTGTTTTGGCAGGGTTGCAAAACAGAGACTGCAGGAATGGGCCAAGCACCCCTGCCATTGTGCATGAAGCCACCCCGTGCTCCTTGCCACCTTCCGGCTCTGGGAGAGGGAAGTCCCTGGCTGGCTGGCTGTGGAGGAGTCCTCCCCCTCCCATGAGCTCTCCTCCCACCCTGCCTGTGCAGGATAACCCCCTCCGGAAGTCTCACGGCACGGCTTTTATGCTCTGTCACATTTTTGGAACATATGGTTTTAAATAATTCAATTTACTTTTCATGTGTTTTGCTGTGACTTTTTTCCCCGTCCCTTTTCTCTTCCCTCCTCACTCTGCATTCTCCAGGAAGGAAGACGCACAGATGAGTGGATAAGGGGGTTCAGTGCCTTGGGACCCAGTCCTACACGCCGTCATCTTGTGCCCCATTGGTGTGCAAGGGAGGCCTCAGCATTAGCACACTGGTGAACCTCTGGGAAAGAGGGGTCAGCAGAGGAAATGGGAAGACTGGAAAGGGAAAAATTTGGCATGGAGCAGAAGGCACCCTTGGATGTGTGGGCAAAGTATGGTGCAGACCAGCACAAGGTCTGTGGTACCTGGGAAGCAGGATTCAGGCCAGTAATAGCTGCTCACTCTATGCTAAATTATTCCCAGCCCTTGTTAGGAGTCTCATGCACAGTGAAGTGCAGGAGTGCTGTGTGTCTCGTGGTGTGCATGGCACTGCATGGTGCAGCCAGGAGCAGGAAAGCACTTTGTTCCCGTGCGAAGTCTCAATGCCCCGTGCGGGCCCCTCTTGCAGCTGGGTTCTCACCCAGCTTTTGTGTCTGTGCCTTGGCTCTTGGTCAGGTGTGTCCTGTGTGTGAACTGGATTCTTTCTCTTCCCTCCCCAGGATGAAGTGAATTTAGAGCTAAAAACGAGGCAAGAAACCACGCCTTGAAATCTCCGAAAGGTAGGAGAGACTTCAGACTGCAATGGGTATGTCACTACGCCCTCCTGGGTTCTCTTTTCCTCTGCGTGTCTCTCACACTTTATGGCCTGCTCGCTGTGGCTGTGTCTGCACTAGAACTTCTGGGATTGGGCCATTGTTCATTATAAAGAGACATGAAAACAGAAGAAGGTCTAATGCAGACATGGCCTGTGTGTGTCCTAATCTTGTCTTTGTCTTTGTACACCAGTTGTTCTGGGCACCTGGTTTTGTCACTGTGGGTTTTCCTCGATATCTTCTCTACTGCCTCTATCTTTACGGATAAAAAAGTGTGTAAGGGCTTTGGTGAGGAGAGTGCTACTTTATCTTCGTCCATGTGTGCTGGTGGGAGATGGATAAGGTCCTTTTACTGAATAGGATGCAGTCTCCATCTACTGTGAGGTTTTGCTGAGCTCAGTTCACATAATTTAAGATGGTGATGTGCATGCTCTCCTCCTCCTCTGGCACATTTTTATGTGTTCAGACTGCAGCACTGTGCTGGTAGGATGGAAGCAGCTCTGTCTCTCCAGCAGAATCCTGACTTTTCTGGGTTTTCCCTTTACGTAGACCCTCATGGTCTGTGTTACTGCAAAAAACCCCCAACTTTGCAGTCTCCTAGAGCTGGATGGTCACTTAATCCATGCCTGGTAAGAGTTAGAGGCCTAGAGCCCAGGGAAATGAAAGGTGATGGCCTCTCTTAAAAGCCTTGTCTCCATGTGCTGGGTAGGAGAGTCTCTATGCCACCTCAGGTGGTGGTCACTGAGAAGTCCCTGCCACGCCAAGGCAGTTCCCACTGTCCTTCCCTCTTCCTCGTGGCCCTGGGGGGACCACGGGGCTCCCGTATGTGTCACCCAAAGAGTTCCCACTCTCTTCCCCACGTCTCTGCGCTGTACCCTCTGCAACACCGCCAAGTCTAGGCTCTCCCATTGCTCCTCTCCCTCCCCAGGTACCAAGGCAGGTCTGAGACCAGGCCAGGGCAGGAGTGGCAGTGGTGGTGGGGAGGGTGGGGAACGCTCTGCCCTGTGGGACATCACCTCAGAGGTGCTGGGAGCGCTCACTGCGGTGTGTCTGCGCTCAGAGCATCCCTGCAGTAGTGGGGACCCCTGAGCCCCAGCGTCAGGGAGCTCATAGGCTGAGTCCAAGCGGTATCAGAGGGGCCCGGGCTCGCTGGGGCAGGAGGGGGCCCCAAGCCGGGCTGGGCAGTGTCAGAGGTGACCGGTGGAAGGCCAGTGTTATGTAAATACCGCTGCTGTAACATGGCAGGCCTGAATGGCCCTATGCGTCCATCCATCATTGCTGGGGAACAGAAGCCTCCCTGGGAGCACGGGGGGCCAGCAGCGCGGGGCATGCAGACACAGGCAGCATGTGCCCTACTCATAAACTGTTTGTTTTCTTTTTGTGTCTCTCGTTTCGGGGCACCCTGCCGAGAGCAACTCTCTGTTTTGTCCTTGCAACTTCTCCCCCAACCTTCCCCCCGCCACTTCAGCCCTTCCTTTTCCTCCCTCCTTCCCCCCGCCCTTAAAAAAATGGGGGGAAAAAAAAAAAAGAAAGTCCCCAGTTCACATTGCGGCTTCTTTCTCTGACTTCAAAGGCTCCCCATCATTGTTTGGGATCGGCAGGCAGTGGCCCTGAAAACGTGATCACAGCCAGGCACAGTGTAGGTCACCACCGAGCGCCATGCTCCGAGCGCTGAAAGGAACAGGCAGATTCTTCCCTTTTCATGCTTCACAACCCTGGTTACAGCGCTCTGCCTCGCCCGCGTGCTCCTCGCTGCGTGACTATTCTTGCTCTTTTCTCCTCCTTTTCCTCCCGCCCTCCCTCCCTCTCTTTCTCTCAGGTCCCTCATTTCTCTGTCCGTTTGCTCTCATTCTGCCCTCCTCTGCAACCAGCATCACACACTTTTCACACTTTCTTCTCTTTCCTCTTTCTGTTACTTTTCTTCCTCACTCTCTCCTGCCTGGTATGGCACTGCTGCCCCTTCTCTCTCCCTCTCCCCTCTTTGGCGCTCTGTTACATGAATCACTGTTTTCTTTCTCCCTTTTCCCTCTCCTACAGGTCAGGCTGGAGGTTGATTTCCTCATGCTCCCCGTTCCTGTTCAGTAGCAGCCTTCCTCTGACATTTGCCTGCGTTTCTGTCTTCCCCTGTGATATCTCACTCACTGTGCCCAAAATTGCGGAGGTTCTGTAATCTCTGGATTAGCCCCAGACAGCCTGCAGTCCTGGTCTCCCAGCAAGGTGCAAGCCGACTGCTTTCATGTGCAGTGGGCTTACTCCCCTGGAGTTTAGCACAGCCTTACGCAGGGAGGCAGCGCACGGTGCCTGCCAACAGCGTCAGCTTCCAAACTTGCTCTCTGGCTTTTCTGGTTAACCTGCAAGGAGCTAGCAAGTAGAGTTAGTGTTGTGGCCGAATTTGTGAAGCCAGGCACTGACTTCACGTGTGTCACAGGGAAACAGAGGAAACATTTGAATCTTGGTAGATGTCATGTGGAACATGACACTGATGGTAGTGCTAGAGGGCAGTTAGGCAGGGATAAGGCAGAGTGAAGCAGGCTCAGCAGTTTGAATGGGCATCCCAGAATACTTTTGCAGTGGATTTCAACTGGGGAACATCACCTCGTTGTATTGGAATTCGGGCACATGTTTGGCTGCACGGTGAGCCGCAGTCAGATGGCAACTCCTTGCCTGCAGAACATCCCCCCCAGCAACACCAAGAGTTTAATTTTGTCTGCAGCAGAACAGCACAGGAGTCTGCACCCCTCCAGCACCCAGCCGGGGTACAGCCACCCTGTCTTCTGCCCCTGGAAGCAGAGATCATGGTGCTTGTGCCTCTGGTGATTTGTGAGGTTGTTTTAATGCCGAGGAGCCCACCAGGACTTGTCTCTTGCTAAATAGGCATATTAAGGGACATTGCGGCAGGGGTTATAGAGTAATAATTTGTCCTAATGAGCTGGTGTCACGTTCTCCTAGGCTGAGCTGTGCGCGGACAGGAGCTGTGGTAGGAAGGGGCTGCACTCACTGACCTGTCAGCCCAGGTTAATGAAGTACTGTGCTGCTTGGGGGGTCAGAGAGCAGGAGCTCAGCCAGCCTGCAGTGGCTCAGGGGGGCTGGAGGGGAAGGACAGGGCTCTCCCCTGAGCTGAATGCCCCAGGGAAAGGCCTGTGCCCTGCAGGACGGAGCAGCAGGATGCACGTTATGACACTGGGATCTCCATGCTGTGCTGGCAGGCTGAGTGCCACTGCATCTCATCAAACTGTCTCTGCAGGCAGAGGTGAACCTGCTGTGGCTGGAGTTTGGCAGGGATTTGTCCTCTGGCTTTGCAGGACAGCCCAGGTTGGCACACGTGGAAGGAGGCTGGAAGAGTAAGAGATAAGAGATCTCACCTCGTTTACAGGTGCTCCCAAGACTGGCAGGGTTGAGCTCCCACACAGCCAGACCAAAAGAAAAACTCCTCGTTACACCAGGGGATAGGTGCAGGCAAGTGGCTGGTGGTGATGACCAGTGTCTAGCTAGGAAGTTTACAGAGAGATGCAGCATATTCCTCCTCACCTTTCTCTGTGCACAGAGTGTATGAACAGCCAGAGGAAGTTCTCTCTGGCCTTCCTGTTCCCTCTTTCTCCTCCCCTTACGCTTCCCCATGACTTGCTGAGATCCTTTGCCTTGCACAGCAACTCTAAATGCAAGCAGTTGCTTCCACCCCTTCTGGGTAGCTGGGCAGCAAAGGCACAGGGAGAGTTTTGCCAGTCCCCCAAGTGAACAGTATTAGGGAGCAGGCTGGCGGCAGGACATCCTGGGCAGCTGCGGTTTGAGCAGAGCTCCACACTCTGTGGGGAGAGGGCAGGAGAAGCCAAGAAGGGGGAGTCCTGGCCCACCTGCTGCCTTGGGGATCCATGGCCTGCCTTGCCCCTGTGGATCACACCACCCTGTCCATGCTGGGGCAGGAGAGTGCCCTTGGCCACACCAGCGCCCTGCGATCTACAACACAAGCCCCGTATACCATCTTCCTCCTCCTCCCACTCGTCTTTCTTTGCTCCTTCCCCCCTGCTTCTCTTTGCTTTTCTCTGTCTCCATCTCTCTTTCCCTTTCATCTACTCAGAAGGCTTTACTCTACTTCCTTGTCACCCTAATTGATTGCATTAACCTTTCAGCGTATTGGATTTCCCCAGCACCGTGCAGAGAGCACTGTGCAATATGCTTATAATCTGGGCTGTAATGGACAGGGAGCAGTCAACGAGCCCCTGCTCCAACAGGTTCTGCTGACAACTTCTTCTCAGGGAGGGGGAGAAGGAGCGTGCCAGTGGGGCCTGCCCGGCATGACTGTCCTGCAGCCTGACTGTCCTGCAGCCTGCGCAGACCCAGCCTCGCTGCTCCCCAGTGAGCAAGGTGGCAGTGTTAGCTTGTGAGAACAGAGTGCTTTGAAAAGGATCCAGCTTGGGAAGCAGGGGGGAGAAGTTGTATTTGGCCCTATTCCTCTAATTTTTCCTTGTGTCTGAGGCCCCCTCTCCCCTATCTGCTCTGTCTACAGTTTTGTTCCGTCTGTTCAATACTAAATTAATGTATGTTTTACATTTAGGCACTTGTTGCTAGTGGCAGGATGAGAAGACAATATTATGGAATCTGCATGTTTTCACATTGTGCTTGCCTTTGCCTTTTCCTTTAATTTCAGTGTATGAGGATGTGAGGGATGTGGACACTTTTCCTGGGGTTTCAAAGATAAAAGCAGAGGAATATTGTGCTCATGAGGAAGACAGCACCAGGGTGCAGAGAGATCAGGAGGCAGAAGCCCTGAATTATATCTCAGACTTGGCCTTGGATAAAACCTTTCACTCCCTGGTACCTTCTTTCCCCCCCAGGATGGCAGAGCTGTGATTTCGGCACCCTGTAACATGCTGCAGAGTCTGCAGGAGGGCTGCAGGGAGACCCAGGGCTGTTATCTCTGCTCACTGGGCAAGGATGGAAAAGTGGCTGCAGACAGGCAGTGAAGGTAAACAGCCAAGTGTCACTGCTCACGCTGACTACGAGGCAGGAAATACACCCACAAGATCAGTGGCAAGAGCATGCGAGTCTGTTAAAGGCCTGGCATCCTGCTGGTGGTCAGGGCCAGAGCTGAGAGATGCTTTGGCGTTTGTTTATTTTAAAGGACTGCAGTGATGGATCTGCCACAATCTTCTGGCGGTGGTGCCCCCTTTAAAGTATCCTAGTGTAGGCTTCAGTTCAGCAAAATGCTTTGAGCACCGGGTTGAGTTTTGCTTAAGCCAAAGTCATTTAAGCACATATTTAGAATTTTCATTCGACATGGACAGCAGGATGAGACTTAGACCCTTGTGAGCCCCTCTTACAGTTCTCCTTTTTAAACAGCATTTAGCACAAGATGGATCTTCATTTACGGTTATGGCTCACAGTATAAAAAATAGCAATACTGGAAGGGTTTCTGATCGCTTCATAGGTCTTTAGCTCAAGAGTTACGCCATCTTGTTAAAAGCAGAGTTATTCCTGCCACTTTAGAAGGTGGCCCACTCTGCCCTGGGATGTTTAGAAACTTTGCAAGTTCCTGGGCACACCAGGAGGAGGGGACAGGGCTGTATCGTGAAAGGTAAAGGTAAATCCCCAGTCTCTCTTTGTTTTTCCAGGAAGAAAGGAGAAATGACAGGAGTCAGAGAGAGGAAAAAACTTTATTCCAGGTGATCATTCCAAAAAGTGGGAGGCTCCTTACAAGCCAGGAGGTAGTTGAGGGGAGGGACTTTATTTTAAGTTAAATAGAGAAGAAATAGGAGCAGGAAGCAAAGGATGAGAAATTTAAAACAAGCAAGAGAGAAAGAGAGTGAGCGAGAGCAGCACCTCCTAAATGGAAGAGTAAACAGGCACTCCGAGGCATTAACTTAATTGATTGTTCTGCAACAGGCTGAACGCTGTGTTATTCTGTCGCCGTGGCAACAACCCAAAAAAATTGTCAGCCTGTTTGGATGAAGTGAAGCGAAACATTCTCTAATTTGCGGTGATCCGGGTGTTTGTTTTCCTTCCGAAGAGGCGGGGGCTCTATTGATCTATTGTTTGCACAGAGGTTTTTTTTAATGGCGATATGGGGAAAGCAGGAGGCTGGGGTGTGCTCCCAGGGCAGGTGAGGCAACGGGGGTGTCTCTGCCATGTTTCCCCAGATCTGCCTTTGCAGGTGGTCACGCGAATCCAGCAGAAACTCCAGCAGTAGGAACTGTCCCAAGCAAGCTTGAGGACAGGGGAAAGTGTTTGGCTGTGATGAGCTTGTGCCAGAGCTACTGCTTCGGTCCTTCCTGTTCTTGTCCCTTTGGGCTCTTGCAGTTCCTTCTGTATTGCAGTCTCTGGTGTCAGGTAAGGACAGCTACAACTGCCTCAGGGACAAGAGCCGCTCTGTCCCCCCAACTCCCTTCCCAGATCCGTGCTATTCCGTTGAATGTGTGCAGATCTGTGCCTGTGCACACCCTGTGCTTGTGGGAACATATCATTGCAGACTCAGTGGAGGAGTCATGTTTGAGTTTTATCCCAGGACCACAGCTATGGTAAGATAACATGCCCACGTCGAGCTTTCTATTACAGCAGCAGAAAGATGAAATCCCTGGGCCAAAGGATGGAGGATTTTGTCCCCTGGGACAGGGGGCCAAGCTGCTCCAAGGGGCTGTGTGGGACGGGAGGTGGGGATGGCCACAGTGGGACGAGTGGGAAGGGTGAATTGCTGCAGGCACAGTTTGGGCCAGACCCCGGGGGGCGGCGCGGGTGGGAAGAAGCATCGTAAGTTGTGCAGTGGCTTGTGCACCTCATCAGCTGCATCTGGCCATGCACAGCCCTGGGGGCCAGGAAGGAGCTCCTGGGGATGCCACTTGCTGTCAGCACATGCTTGGTTTCAGAGTGAAATGTTGCTGCAGCACTTGCTTCAGCTGGGAAATGTTCAGTCAGAATGGGAAAGCCCAGGAGATCAGGGAGCAAGCCCACGTGGCCAGGGGTGAGCAGCAAGGCCTTGGGCCAAAGACATGATGCCAAGAGACGGGTGCTGTGGCAGTGGAGGGGAAAGCTGGCAAAAAGATGCCTTACAGGTCTGCAGCAGGGGGAACAGGCAAAGATGGCTCTGAGCCAGTGGGAGGGTGAGTTGCAGAGGTGGCTCTGGGCCAATGAAGGAGAGCAGAGAGAGTTTCCTCGTGACAGAGGATCAGTAAGAGGGACAGGCTGCTGACCTTCCTTGTGCATGGCCCTGCACGGAGGTTTCACCCTCTCGTTTGGGGTTTTCTGCACTCCCACGGCCTTCGGGCACCCCGGTGGGGAGCCCCACGTTTCCCATCCAGGCAGATCATCCTCATTATTCCTCGGCAGTGTCCCAGCCCACGCACAGCTAGTCCAGCTGCTGCACAGGGGCTGTCTAGTTGATCCCTAAGATTTCAGGGAAAGCTGTAGAATACGTTAGTGCAAGTGCTGGAGAATGTTGCTTTGTGGGGTGTGCAGGAGCAAAAACCACAGTATGTCCCTATGCTCTTCCTGCCTCCCACCCTGCTCCTTTCTTTGTTGCTTGGGGTTTTTTCCTCCTCTGTTTGTACTGTTTTTGCTTTATCACCCTTTTTCTCTTCTCTCTCTCTCTCTCTGTCTCCCTCTCCTCTATTTCACTCACTCCATCCGGTTTTTAACTGTTCTGCTCTGTTGCTCTTTCTCGCAGTGTAGATGTGGGTGGGGATAAGAGACTGTTGCTGGCAGGTGAGCAATGTCCCTAGGCACTGTGTCCTGCTTGGGCATCTGTCCCTCGTGCTCCCGGTGGTGTCGTGCTTGGGCGTCTGTCCCTCGTGCTCCCGGTGGTGTCGTGCTTGGGGATCTGTCCCTCATGCTCCTGGTGGGTGTGCGTGGGTGGGGGCACCATGGGCAGGTGAGAGAGGAGCACTTCATGTCCCCCGGGAGAAAGCTGAGCTGCCAGTGAAAGTTTGGTGGTTATTGGCGTCAGGAGAAGCTAAATAACCCTGTAACTGGTATGAAGGTGAATTCACGGTCTAGTGAGCACTGAAAATATGAGAGGGCTCTGAGACAGGCAAAGTGTGGAGAGGGGAATACAACTCGCCCGTGGCTCAGGGCAGTGCTGTGTCTCTAGAGCGGTGCGGGGACGTGTGCTGTTGCCATCCTGAGTGTCAGCTGCAGCACACCGCCTTCTGGGGGGCCGGCTGGCACAAGGAGGGTGCTCGGTACTGCAAGTTCAGAGACAAATGAGGCATGCACACATTGACATGGCAATAACGCCTGCAGAGAAAGTCGGTGTACCTCTGGCTGCGGACAGCCACGCAACATCAGACTGAACAGCCCTGTACACATGGCTGGCTGCATGCCCACATGGTGCCATGAGGCTGTGCACATATATGTGCACAAATGTGCAGACAGCCGTACCCACACAGGAACTCGCAGGTTCACATCTCTGTGTGTCCTCGTGTGTAGACGCATCCACAGCTATGTGAAGACAGGGGTGCAGGCACACACACACTACAAATACAGTCCTCTGCCATCTGCATCGGCTCACAGTCAAGTCAAATTCCTCTCTGGTGTAACTACACTCTAGTCAGGCAGCACAGACGGATTTATCCCAGCATATCTTGAATGTCTGTGCAGTTACCTGCTGTGAGTGGGAGAAGAGTTGCAGGAAATCTGTTCTCCTTCCAGCTGGGAGAGGCTGATGCCTTGGAGTACCAGGAGATGTGCAGAGAGGAAACCCCCTTCAGCTTTTCACCTGGAGCTGGTAATCTCCTTGCGCCGAATCCCTGGAACAGGGGAATTGCATTTGAAGCTCAGCCAGTGGTGATTTAGTGTTAGACGTTTGCAGAAGAGACTTTGATTAATTCGTAGTAAAATCAAGTAGCACTTGGGTGCCAGCACCACATTCCAGGGTGAGCCGGCGACCAAGGTGCGCGCTGGGCGGGCTGCCAGGTGCCTGAGCAATCCCCGCGGAGGTGGCAGCGCCATCCAACCCGCAGCCTCTCCCTGCTTGGGCTTCTTAATTATTAATTTATTTTTCTCCCTTCCTTGGCAAAAAAATAGTATTTGGTAACGACCTCAAATTGCAAAATGCTGATGATTTGGAGAATGTGTCACAGAAGCTCCAGGGTGATAAAGGGGAGACGAATCCCAGCCAACAATCCGGCTCAGCCAGTTTGCCTATTTATTAAAGAAAAAGCCCAGATCATTAACTTTTTTGTTGTTGTTCTGTTTGCGGGCAACTCCCTGCTGGCAACTTTCGGGCGCCCAGTAAATTAAACCGAGTATCGGCCTGGTTCGGGGCAGCCTGAGCACCTAGTTAAAGCTGTGAAATGCGTTAGAAACTGGCTTCGTTTATGTTAGCGCATGAATAAACCCTTTAGGGTACCACGCAAAAGTGCTCTCTGGCATAAAAGCGGTGTCAGAAAATCCTCACTCGCTGCCTTGTGGAGGGTCAGGTATTGTAACTGGAGAGCTGAGCTTCACTTCTCCTCCCACTGCTTGTTCACACAGTTAATTGCCCCTCGACACGTTGCTGTGCCATGTTGGTCCCTGGAGAAGCAGGGCTGGAAGAGAGCATCTGTAGGCACAGGCTTTGTTGGTTCCCCATTTGCCTGCTTGGTTTGGTTGTTGAATAAAGAACAGTTTAGGGATGGGCTTGCCTGCTTGGTGCCTCTGTGAACTCAGAGAGTTCCCTGTGCTATCAGGGAAGGGTGATCACGTCCCCCTCCTCTGGAACATCCCACGTGTTCGCTGAAGTAGTGCTTCAAGCTAAATCAGTTTGCTGAGGCTCCAGCTTCCCTTAATTCAGTGTCAGGACCAGGCTTGCATGGCTATTATTCAAGAAGCTTTATCAGAAGCACAAAGCTAGCATCTGCCCTTCTGCTTCCCTCTGGGCATCACCAGCTCTCCTGCCCTGGGTTTGGCGCACAGAGACTCGAGGGACTGCCTCACGGAGCCCATTTGCAGGCAAAACTCGTTTCAGCTCCTAGAGAGTCTTGGCTGTTACACTGGCTAGAGGAGCGTGGTGGTCGTCACTAGTCACTGGCGGAGCAGTGTGGAGGTGCAGAGAACCAGCTAGAACTGAGGAGCTCGTCTGGGAAGAGGGAGCAAAGATGCTGAGATCACTAGCCTCTCCCTTTCCTCTTTCAACCCGAGTTGTAATTAGAGCTGGATTTTAGGTTTTAATCTCAGCTGATGTCCGAGCTCTTTCCCTCAGAGGTAGCCACCTTCTTCCCTAGGCCTGGTTCATGTCCCTCCGCAATGATTTCTCTGGTGAAGCTTGCCCAGACCCGTGCTCACGTGGGTGCTGATGGGAGGAGAAGGGTATTTTTCAAGGTTTCTGCTAGGTTTTTTTCTTCTGAAATACAAGGATGTGCAATTTTTTTAGTTTCAATTTAGCATTGGAGAATTTTATAATTTAGTAATTAAAATCTCTGATAGGCTTTAGAAATTGCAGCTAATTGAATTTAATGGGAAGATGATTTTCAATTTTATTTGATTACCCGGACCCCTGGCATTGGTATTTATGGGAAAAAAATGGGAAATGTGCTGTGTGGGCTAAGATGGCATAATTGAATTAGGGCTAATCGGATTTCTTCGTCATGAATTTCACTATAATTTTCCTATAATTTTCCATTAGATATCTAGTTTACAAATATTCACAAAGAAATGAAGCTCTTTCGGAATGGAGATTGCTGGCTAACAGGATTACAGGGACGATAGCTCGGCACTGCCAGCCCGGGCTCCTTCAGTAATGCAATCGCTGCGTCTGCCTCACACTTACCGCCCGCCGCTGCTCCCCGCACCCCCTCCGGCCCACTGCCAGGGCTCCCGAGGGGCTGCAGCCGTGCTTTCTCCGGGGTCTTTGCTGCCTCTTCATGGTGGTGTCCATGTGCCACTTCACTGCACACGTATCCTCGTGCACAGGCACACACGTCCCTGCCGGTGCTGTGCCGATGCGTGTGCACGCACGGCATTGGCGCGTACCCGGGCTTGCTCAGAGTCACTTGCGTGCGTGCTCGCATATCCCCTGTGTCAGCACCAGCGATGCTCAGGCAGCCTTGTTGCACAAGCAGGGCCAGCCCACGTGGATGCACGCGTGCTGCATCATGGGCATCTCTCTGCATGCACTCGTCACTGTGTCTCACGCACGAGGGGACGCTTTGCCTTCCCTCCCTGTTGCTGTGGTGGGGATGCTGCCGTCACATCCCAGAGGAGGGGTGGCAGTCACTCCCCACCGTATGCAGTCCAGGGTCTCCTCTCTCTGCTCTTGCTGCCCATTTCTTACCTTCTCCATCATCTCACCTCACTTCCCTGCTGTCACTTCTAACGAATGAGTGTCCATCCCACCTGCTCCGTCGGGGACAGTCCCCAGCATCCGTCTGTACCCGCCTCAGTGCCCTGCATGGAAGCAGGGCTGACACAGCCTCTGCCTATGATGGGGCAGGTAGAGCAGAGTGGGTAATGTGCCACGCTCCCTTGGCCTTCCCTCCTTTCTGCCTCTTGCTCCTGCCCAAGCCAGGTCAAATCCAGAGTGAATTTATGGAGCCCATCCCTACTCCACAGTGTCCTGTAAAATCCAGCCTGTCTCCCTGCCTGTCCCACTTCTGTTGCTTGCTGGCCTGCATGTTGAAAGCCTTTCCCTGTCTGCTGGTGTGACCCAGTCCATTTCAGGACACAGTTGCTGGGGGAGCAAGTCATTACCCTGGGGAGTAAGTAGGGTAGCAGCTCCTCTCGACCCAGAGCCACTTGCTGTCTCCGTGGCATCAGGCCTTCCACATATGTCCAGAGCAGGACAGCCTCTGCTAAAACATCCGTGACAATCCAGCCCTGTCCTGGGTGCCCAGGCGGCATCACGCTGGTGTGCTGCAGCAGCCATACACAGGACCTCTCGTGTTTGTACGCTTATGTGTGAACATGTGTGTGTGCACATGGCATGAGCTCGTGTTTTTGTTTGCATCCAAGCGTGTCTGTGCAGAAACACAAGCTGGCTTGCAGCTCCTCTAGACAGAAATCACCTTTTTGTTTTGTGCTTGCCCTGTGCTCTGCAGGAATGGGTCTTGCCCAGCCTGGGACCTGCCCTTGGGCAGCGGTTTCTGGTGCCTCCAGAGGCACACCAGTGTGCCTGGTGTGCCAAGCTGAGGCTCGGGGGCTTCGTGGGGGCAGCTCTGGGCTGGCTCAGGGGGATATTTGCTGGTTTTGCAGGCAGAGTGCCGGCTCTTCCGTGCCAGGTGCCTTCCCTGTTGGATGTGATGCCTGGGTAGGACTATCTATCCCCTTGCCTCCTCGCCGTGAAATCCCCAGGCTGCACTTTTAATCGCTGTAGTAAATTGTAACTAATTGTTAGTGCATTCAAACCCCTGCCACTCCTTCCCCCTAAGTCTTCTGGGCCCCTGTGGAGCATGAGGACACACAGTGTACGTTCACTGCTGTATGGCCCGCTCCTGGTACAGTCATTCCCTCTGGGCAGTGGTCAAGAGATGAGCAGCATTTGGCTTCCAGCAGGTGCTGGAAGCTGTGGAGTGTCTGGAAGAGCATCAGCCACGTGGTGGGGAGCTGGTGTCAAACTATTTGAGTAACGCCAAGGAATAGTAAATGGCAGAAGCGATCCTGGTAGAGCCCCACCCGGCACACTGAGACTCGGCACAGCCGCTTTGGCAATGCTTTCTGGGCGCCATGTGCCAATAATGTGATTGAAACTGAATTGAGAAGGAAGGAGCGAAAGAGAAGGAAAGGGAAAGAAAGCACGGATTGTCTGCTCCTGCCGCCCAGGCCCCGAGGCCTCCGGGCACCTCCCTTGACGAAACAGAAATCAAACAAAATTACAGAAATAGGGCAAGAGCATTTGCCTAATAGACTCCCCAAGCAGGAGGAGGAGCACAGCGCTGCCAGATCTCCAACCTGCAATCTAAGAGCCAGCGCCCTGAGCCCACATGAATCCAGAGCACGGCCCCAGGCCCCGGGGTCAGCTCCAGCTAAGGAGGGAGAAACTGCCAAGAAAATGGGCTAAGCATAAAAAACAAAGGTAGAAGAGACACAAAAAGGGGGATGTCCCACATATCAGCATGACTCACCCCCTGCTCAGCCCTGGCACACTGTCTGCGGGGAAAGCATTAAACTGTAATAATAATAATAAATTAATCATCCTTCCCCCTCCCATTGCACTTTTCATCTGAGGATCTCTGAGCACCTGGCAAACATTAATTACTGAGAGCTCCCGATGCCCCTGGGAGGGTGGGAAGGGACAAGGAGAGATCTCTTCACCTGCTGCGAAAGGGCGGCCGTGGCTGGAGAGGACGGGGCGGCTCTTGCCATGGCACAGCGGCACAGTTCAGAGAAGGATGAGGGGTGCTGCCTTCCCTTGAGTGCTCCTGGGGACCAGGGGGGTCCAAGAGCCGCTTTGTGCCAGGGCATGGTCAGAGGCAGCTTTTCCTTGGAGAGGATCCATACCCTGGAGGGACAGGGGAAGAAGGGGAGATGCTACCATAATGGGGGGCACAGGGGTCCCCAAAAGAGCAGAAAGCTCCACAGCCTCTGAGAGAGGAAAGAACAAACTTTGCTTGGGTAAGAGGCAAAGGAGGGAGTATGGGGAAATAAAACCTGATTCTGTGACTGGAGATCGCTGAGATAGGAAATCAGGCCTTGCCGTTGCGTCAGCTGCAGGGCGTGGACTTCACCTGAAAAAACACCTTGGCAAGTTGTTCCTGCAAGGAGGAGTGGGAGGGACAGTGGGAAGTCTGCGGAGGGGATCCTCCGGGTGTGTTTAGGTTGTGTGTGTGGGTTCATGTGTGTCATGGTGTATGGATATGTGTGTATTTGAATGTGAGTGAGCATAGAGTATCATTTTCTTTGTTGGAGTGCATATGCATGTTGTGTGTGCATGCTGGGATGGGAGGGGTGGGGAACATCTGTATACTGATGTGTGAACATGCTCAGCTCAGTGCATGGAGAACAGGTACGTTTAGAGGGTCTGTGTGGCTGCGTATGTGCAGTGACACATCCATGTTATAATGTGTGTTCCCGCTCTTAAGGAGTCGGAGATACAGCTGGGGCCGCTCTCTTAGGGAACAGCGGCAGTGGGCAGAACTCCCACTGCTTAAATATTAAGTTCATAGGAGAAGTGCAAATGGAGAAATCTGGGTGACATGAGGTGCAGTGAACGTAAGGGACCCGTCAGCAACCTCGCACCTGGAAGAAAGCGTTGGGTCCAAACTGAGCTATTACAAAGCCAGAGATGAACCAGCACAAACATTTCTGGCGCTGTCCATCGTTTCCCAGGGTAGGATATTCCTTGGCAGGTGCTGCAGCATCTGATTCGGGTGTGAGGACCAGGGCAGGCTCTGACGAGGATTGTGGGTGATGTTGGCTGGACTGGTGTCTGTGTTGGGGCCAAGCGAAACACAGACAGGCAGGATTTTAAAGGCAGCACTGGGTGACAGTGCTAGTCGGAGCCGATGGCATGGTTAGAAACCAGCAGAGGAAGTCAGGGTGATGTTGATCATGTTTTGCCCATCTCTCTTAAAGCAGTAACTTGTGTGCACCAGGTGGGAAGGTGAGCCCCATGCAAGGGCTCAGTTCAGGAGCGCTGCTTGGCTGGGCTCCCGCTGCCTGGTGGCTGGGCAGCACCCCGGGCAGGGCACGCTTGCCTCCTGCCTGACACTACTGTCCCCACCCTGCTTCCTGGCCCAGAGGGTCCCTGGGTGGCTCCGTTTCACTAGACTTTGTTTAGATTTTTTTCTGGGAGAAGCCAGAATACTTGTGGTTTTCACAAATGACTCCCCCTCTCCTCTTCCTTCTCCCTGCCCTCTGGCCTGGTGTGGTGCCTGTACGTTTTTACACATGCAAATGCAGCGCTTGCTGAGATGATGAGTTGCAGTTGCAGTGTTGGGTCTCTGAGCTCAGGACACTCTCCGGGTGCAGCGTGTCCTGGTGTGCGGAGCCAAACAGACCTGGGCTCCTTCCAGCCCTGTGACTAACCTGTCCGGCCACTTTTGGCGAGTCACTTCCCTCGCTAGTGCCTCAGTTTCCCCATCCGTGCAGTGGGGTAATGATGCTGGCCTCCTTTGAAAAGCACATTAAGTTCTGCTTATAAAAAGGATTTAAGAGCTGGTTACTTCATGGACTGCTCCCCAGCCCGGGTGAGGAGCCCTGCTCTGCCAAAATCCATGGAGCCAAACACAGTGTGTTCACAAAAACAGCCTACAACCTGCTCAAAATACCTATTTAATCAGGTAAATAATCTGCTCGTTTGTTTTAAAGAAAGAGGCTTATATCTGTGTTTACCCAACACGCCTCTTAGAACCTCCCTCGCATTCTTTGCTACTTAGAAAAATAAAGCAACAAAAAATGAGGAAATTCGCTGCAAAAGAAAAACCACCCCTCCTGTGGGCCAAGCGCTCCCGCGGCAGAGCAGTGCTGGCTTCCTGTGGGGCATTGGGCAAGCTGCTTTAACGTCCAGGATTGTGACACCGGCCACCCTGGGCCCAGGCACCCAGCGCAGCCGGGCCGCCACCGGCGATGGGTACCCCCACGGGCTCCAGCCCTCCTCGGTGCCGTGCCCCGTACGGCACGGCCAAGCCCGGACACGCGTGGGACGGCTGTGCCCGGGGCAGCCCGCCCTGCCCCTGCCCGAGGGCTGCGGGTCCTGCCGGGCCCGGTCCCCGGGGCACCGGCGCAGCTCGCCCGCCGCCCGCAGCCCCCCGCGGTTTGCCCCGCGCCGGCGGCTCCTTCCCCGCCTGCTCCGGGGCTCCCGCAGCCTCGCGGCCACGCGTGGGTCCCGCGCTCCCCGCCGGCGGAGCCAGCGCCGCCCGCCCGCGGGGCAGGTGGTGGCGGCAGCCGGCGGCGATGGGAGCGGGGCACCGCGGCCGCCTCGGTCGGGCCGGTCCCGGCGGGCAGCCCGCGGCCCTGCGTGCCAGCGCGCCCCGAGTGCGGAGCTTCCCCGCGCTCGTTCCCCGGCCGGGCCGGGTGCGTGGGGGCCGCGCTGCAGGGCCGGGCCGGGCGCCGGGTCCGCCCGAGGTGGCCCCGCCGCCGCCGCACCCCGGCCCGGCCCGGCCCGGCCCGCTGCAGCCCCGGCCCCGCACCTGCCCCCGGCGGCGGGCCCGGCGCGGAGGCGTGTCCGCCGGCTGCCAGTCACCGCCCCCGCGGCGGCCGGCGCCCGCCCCCGGCCCCGCTGCCAAAGTGACTCGGGGAGGACCGGCACGGCAATGACATCAGTGCTTTAAACAACTTGTTATTCGGGAGCAATCAGCTGCAATTAGGTATTAATTAAGTATTATGAAAGTTGATTATTTAAGTGAATTCGGCTTTCGTCTCTCCGACTATGGTAAGTACAGCACAATTGTCCTTTTCCTGCCCCCAGCCCCCCGCCCGCCGCTCGGCGGAGCCCCCGGTCGGTGCGGCTGCCGGTGCCGGTGCCCCCCGCGCCGAGCGGCGCGGTGCGGAGCGGTGCGCTCCCTGGCCCGGCCGCCCCGCCGCGCGTCTCGTCCCCTCCGCCGCCGCGGGGCCGGGCGCTGCGGGCAGTTTCTCCGGGACCCGGTGCCCGGGGCCGCCGCCGCGCCGAAACTTTTCCCGGCGCCGAGGCGGGTGCGCGGGTGCGGGGCGGTGCAAGGGGCTCCCGGGCCGGGCCGAGCGGGGCGCGGGGGCGGCACCAGGTGCTGCCGGGGGCTCGCAGCCTCTTTCACTTTTCTTTCACTTGTTTTACGGAAGTTGGCTTCCTCGCCTGCCGCCGCTCCGGCCCCGCTCTCCCCGGCCCCGCGGAGGCGGGCGGCGAGGTGAGCCGGGGGCTCCGCTCCGCCGGGTCCTTCCCGGCAGCGCAGCGGCCCCCGCGGGCCGGGCCGGGCTGGGGCGGCGGGCGGGCGGTGAGGCGAGGCGCGGGCTGGCCGGGAGAGGATGCGGAGGGGAAGTTTATGGGGGTTTTGAAATGATTCTGCGTTTATATTTGTTGTAAGTTGTGTGGGTTGTTTTCTCTTTCATTTCTTTCCCCTTCTGAGCTCTGGCGTCTCGTTGGTAAAGGTTGCTTGTCAGGTTCCTGTGCTGTCTAAATGAAAAGGAATTTAATTTATTTGGGACAAGGCAGTGTCAGATGAAGAGGCTGCTTATTACATTTAATGAGGTTTTTTTTTTTTTCAACCTGGGCATATCTGGGATGGGTTTGGTTTTGTCCTTCCATGTGAGGTATACGAGACCTCCCCCACCCCTTCACATCTCGCGGAGAGGAGGA
Source organism: Gymnogyps californianus (assembly GCF_018139145.2). Lineage (NCBI taxonomy): Eukaryota > Metazoa > Chordata > Aves > Accipitriformes > Cathartidae > Gymnogyps > Gymnogyps californianus. The sequence continues at coordinate 5,606,447 of NC_059491.1, read as the reverse complement.
ACCGTGGCCAGGCTGGGGCAATGTTTTGGTTTTAGATTACAGGCCCCAGTATTGGGGCTGGGTGTGTTTTTGGTTGTAGCTTTTTGTGGCGCATCCACGGGTTTTTGATCAGGTATCAGGAGAGGGAGCAGGGTCTGGCCTGGTGGTGGGCTGGGCTGGTGCGTGGGCTCAGCTGGGTGTGGTGGCAGACAGGGCTCCATCAGGCTGGGGTGTGATTGCAGCTGGGGTCTCGGGGGCTCGATGTGCTGGTGGATTTTCCAGCCCTTGGCCAGTCTGGGGCGGAGTCTTGTTTAGATTTCACAAAGTGGGCAAATTTGGAGTTTGGTAGGAATCCCTTGGGCCATATTACCTCCCTCTTTGGGACCTGGTCCCACCACTTTGGCCCGGGACCTGCTAACACAACCATACCTGCTCCTCCAAAATGGCGTAAACCATTCTCTCCCGTTTAAAAACTAAATGGCAGCGATGGGCCAAACAGGCCTGTGCTGGCGATACGCCATGGTCCAGGTAATTACTGCCGGAGCATATGTGTATGTGTGTGTGTGGTTTTTTTTTTTTAATAAGGAGTAAGATGGTAATAAACTGGTTGATGATTGACTGGGCCTGAACTATGTACTCTGATATTTTGATTGAGAGGATAATTTTGTCATCGTTTATTTCATTTATGTATTTATTTCTGTCATTGATATCAGGAACCGAGCGGCTCGGGAACTGCTTCCACCCGCGAGCGCAACGCGCCGGCTCTGGTTGGGTCCAGCCGTGGGTGTGTGGCTGCCTCCCTTCTAGATCAAGGAGCTGGGAGGCTGCGTGGGCAGCCCAGGAGTTAAGGATGTGGTGAAACTGCAGGAGGGCAAATGCTTTAAAGAGTAATAAACAGTGATTTACCCCTGATCTCCATCTCCAGGAGCTGTGGCAGCGCAGAGATGGGATCTGCAGGCAGCTGCCCGGGTGTTCCTGGCTGGGCTTGGCCCCGAGGCAGGCAGGGCCGTGCCCCTGCCCGGGGAGGCAGTGCCCCCTGCCGGCTGGAGCCCTGCCCGCTGGCCAATGGGCCCCCGGCCCCCGCCCCTGCCCGGCCCGCCCAGCCCCGCTCCCCCAAAAAGTGGCTGCGAAGCCAACGCCTTCCCCCCAAAAGGGACCCTCCTTCTTCTCGGAAGTGTCGTGGGCGCTCGGCCTTCCTGCCGCTGCGCCCAGGTAACACGTGGGTTTCGGTGCTTCGGTATGGGAACCCGGGGCCGCAGTAAGCCATGGAAATGAGGATCTGGGAGATCTGTTTAAGTCAGCATTACGGTCTGTGTGTGGGTGAACCCGTCTTGTGATGATCTCGGGGCAAAGACCTGCCCCATAATCACCACCTCTAACCCTTATCTACTTGGGCCAGCTTATCTCCCTCAGTCGCTGCCTCTTGAATTCTGTCCAAGCCCTCAGGCTGTGGCTCCCCAGAGGCAGTGCCCGAGGGCTGCTCACACGAGCTGCCAGCTGGCAGAGGCAAGTCCAGAGGGGTTTCTTTCCCAGAGGGACTCGGTATGTGGGGTCTGACAGTCTGCTCTTGCCGAGGGCTTTCTCAGCTCAGTCAATCCTTGCATGGACCTTCTAGGGCCAGAAGCATTCATAGTGGTTAAGGGCTGGAAAGAATTCATGGACCGAGTCCATCCGCCCAGGATCGTGGCAAGATGTTCCCTACATGTGACTTTCTGCAAGTCTGGTTGTAAATATCTTGAGTGACTGGGCACCTGTCACTTCCTTTGGGAAACTGTTCCCCAGCCTAATTATCCTTGGTATGAGATTACAGGAACTGATCTCAGAATGGGGACCAAGAAACCTATGGTAAACGGGTGGAGAAACACCTAATTTTCCACTCAAAGGGTCGTTTTATGTCTCTGTTTTGTCAAATCACTGTTGTTTGAAACACCCAGTGGATAGGAACACCTTCTCTGGGCTGGTGCCAGCATTTTTTTTTTTTTTTTTTGACAGTACAGATTTTTGGAGAGACATTGGCTCAGTCAAGGTTGGTCTCATTCCTGTGCTGAGCTCATGGTCTGCAGAAGGTTCACAGGCAGTTTATTTGAGTGTTCAGGTCACTTTCTAGTAGTCCTATGAGATGCTCATTGGGTGGAAAGCATTCAAGTGCTTAAGCCTACCTAGTGAAGACCGTTCCTTGGGAGAAGGGTTTACCCTGGCAGGGATTAATCTTCTCGTCATGGTGTTAAGCAGGGCCCAGCTATTACTTGAAGAGCGTGCTTCAAAGCCAGTTGAAGTCCATAGGAGTGTTTCTACTGGTTTGGCGCTATAGAGCGATAACTCATAGAAAGACCAGAAAATTGATCCCTGAGATAATAAACTTCTGTTTCCCCGCCTGCACCCTGTCTGCTGCGTCCTATTCCTTCTAAACCAGGTCTCCTACCAACAGAGTGGGGTCTGCTAATGTGTGCAGGTACTGCATCCTTCCGCTGTGAAACACAGTGTCCGAGAGGGGGAGAGGGAACACGTGCTAAAACTGGCTGTGAATGATACAGATACCTCAGCTGGAAGGGATCAAATATTCAATACGTAGCTTCCATATCATCAGTTTCTCTTTCTGTTTTCCTGGACTATTTATGCTTCCACTCTGAGTCCTCCTTGTCGCTATCAGAAAGGACTATCTGAGCTTGGAATTTATTTCAGGGCTTTTGCCTGTGCGGCCTTGTCCGTCCCACTTCTCATGCTGCCAGAGCGCTTGGTTGCCCTCACAGCAAGAGCCTTTGTGGCCACTTTGACTCTCCCTCTGACATCAAATCATACCCCTAGGCTGGTGTGTAGCCTACAATTTAGGTTTCTCTCTGTAAAGTTGGTTGAAAGTATCTGGAAAGTAATGAAAAGTCCTGTGGGAGGTGAAGACAACCATTGCCTGTGCTGCATCTCCCACCTCCACCTGGGCGCCTTCCCTCCCTCCCTCCCTCCCTCCCAGGGTTTGAAGACACGGCTGTTCCCAGGGTTTGGAGAGCTCAGGTGCCACCCAGGGCTAGCTCCCAGAAGTGCTGACATTGCAGAGGCCACGCTGGCCGATCCAGCTGGGGTTTAGGAGAACCAATGTCCTCGTCCTCAGCTGCACTTTGCAAAGCAAAGAGGGGGCAGAAGAGGCTTGGCTGGAAGCAGGGGAGGGGCAGAACCTACAGCCAAAAGTCCCACGCGGCACCGTCTCCTCCCCTCCGGTTCAATGCGGACTGGATCAATTTGGACGTCTTCAGCAATAAAAAATGCCGATGTCGTCCTAATTCACCAGGCCCCGAGATGACAGCAAATTTACATTTTTTAATTAAACTAGCAGCCAGTTTTTATGAGAGGGGGCTGGGTTATGCAAATCAAATGGTTGTGTACGAAAGATTAGGAGAGTTTGGGAATAAATTCCACAAATGCTAATAAAAAAAAAAGAGAGAAAATGAGAGGGGGGAGAGAGAGGGACATTGTTCCATTAGCCCCTTTTAGACTGATTTCCCTAGGGAGAAAGCAATGGGGGGTGAGAGATGGAGGCAGCTTTCCGAGACAGGTAAAATCCATTTTGAGGATTGAGAGCCCCTCGGACCAGGACCTCGTTGCTCCCTGTTTCCTCTCCCAGGGCTCGCAGGGGAGATGGAGGCAGACATCAGCAGCAAAAGAAAAACTTGCTAGCTTCTAATCCCCATTCCTGCTCGACCAGTGTTCTTACAGGCTGAAACACCAACCGGGGCTGGGGAGCTGCCCCGGCTGACTGCAGCCTGGTTGAGGACGTAGAGGGGATGCACAGTGCTTAGCAGCTGTAGGGGCACGGGTGAGTCAAGGGCCAGGCCAGGTCATGATGATGCAGGAGGTGGACCTGGCAGGGTGACAGAACAGTCCCTGGATGGGCAAAGCCCAGACTCTGGCCACAACTGAGTACTGAAGGGACTACAGAGAGCTACTCCGGATGGGGACTGTCTTTGGACTGACACATGGGACACGGAGCAGGGCCAGTGGCTGGGATCGGTACCCTGGGGTTTCCCCTCTCTTTTGTGTGGCTTTTCCTGGTGGGCTCCTGGTCCCTGACAGGAGCTTGCTGGTTAGGCAGACAGTAATACTGATCTCAGGTGTGGGGCTGGGCTGCCGTTCCACATAAGCACAGGCTTTGTCTGCGGAGCAGAGTGCGTTTTGGAGAGGGATGATGATGCTTTTCCCTCCCCCAAACTGTAGACCCCCTTGCTGCCCGTCCTCTTCCCAGTGCATTAACCTGGCACCAGCCTCCTCCCCTCTTTCTCAAGAGACTTCCCATCTTTCTTCATGTGGTGGTTCTAGAAAATAAAAGTTTGTCAAGCCTTTTCGAGAACAAATAGTTACAGTGAACCGAAAACATGCACTTCACTTGTGTAAAATGTGTTCTTGTTTAAATTTCCCAAAGAATTCTGAGTTGTCGTTGCGTTTGGGAGTTAGGTGTGGTGGCCAGGTACCGAAGCAATTGTTTGCTCTGCCATGGAGAAACACAACCAGAAAATTTCTGGAGGCTGGGAAACTGCTTAAAGCTTCCAGTCCTAAGGCAGTTTCATGCTCAGAATAAAAGCTGAACAACCTGTGTAGGTTGGCAAGAGAGAGCAAGGGGTGGAGAGAAGGAGATACAAGGAAAAAGGATGGGAAGACTAGAGTCACTGGGTGCACTTTATGGCAATCCCCTGAGGATTTGGTGCCTCACTAGAGAATTTTGCCACCCATTCCTGGTTTTGGGGTGTGAAATGATGATTCACCTACATGCACATGTTTTGCTTTGGAGAGGTGACATTTTAGCAAAGCCTCTTGTGAAATCAGTAGAAACACCAAGCTCCGCTGGAGCATTTCTGGAGGTGTTCCCCACACCCAACACCTACGTCCCCGTCACCCTGTCCTGCACATGCACGTCTGCCCCAGACACTTGCCCACCTCCATGCTCCCGGACACTCACGTGCCCTGTGTTGATGTTGTGCTGAACTTCGTGTTCTCTGAGTTGCTCTCTCAAGATACCGCCTTCCTCTGCACTCCAGTTCTGTGCGCTTGCATCATCGTGGCAATAAGTGGATCTTTCTTAGCAGCAAGAGAAAATCAGTATGGTCTGTGCCCTGTGTGTTAGGTGTCCCTGTGTTCCCACCGCTGCTGCAGTGCGTCCCCCACCGTTCCTGCTGCCAGGGGGGAACGATGGCTGAGGCTTGGTCCACAGCTGCAGGCAGGCAGTTGTACAGGGGATTTTTGTAATGTAAGTTTCTGAGCTGAACTAGGGCCAAGTTCAGCCTAAATCTAACAAACAGAGCTCCAGAACAGGTCTGTGAGACATGGCAGAGTCTGAGGATTTGGTGTGGGATGAATAACTCCTAATCTATAAAGTGGGCATAATCATACTCCCCTGTGCAGCCCAGAGCCAGGGCTGGGCGCTTCAGTGATGGAGATAAGTGAATGAGGCCTGGCTGCTGTCCATGGATGGGTGCGGGGGTCGGGCAGGAGCGCTCCTCCCTCCAGCCGGGGTGTGGTGGCTGGGGTGTGGGAGAGCTGAGCTCGCTCCCGCTTTCCGGGAGCTCCTGCGCCTGCCTGACCCATGGCACCCTCGATGTCCCGGCAGCTGCAGTGCCACAGGCTGCAAGCGCCCATGGGTCCAGGGTGGGTTGTCGTGGACCCACAAGGGGGGCTCCCCGGGACCTGGGCAAGGAGGTGCAGAGCTCCAGCTGGGCTTTTCTGTTGTAATGGTGCCGTGGTGTCAGCCCCTCTCCCGAGACTGGCTGGGCCAGGGCAGAGCAGAGGAAGAACCAGGAACTTTTAGCTTCCATACATGGGAAACTGTCAAAAGCCAGGTAGCAACACCAGCTTTTGTCTGGTATTTCCAGAAAAACCCGGCGGGACCTGGCATCCCAGGGCATAATTTATTATGGAAAAATAAAATAATAAAGTCCCAATCCCTTTGAGGCCTGAGTCATAGAAGCATCTTCTCATTAAAGCAGCTCCACCTCTCCGCATGGTGTTTGCCAGCACCATGCCTGTATGAATCCACTCCCTGAGCCGGCTCGCCCAGGGCAGCCCTCCTCCTTGCTGCCTGCGCTTCCCCAGCACCCCTCTCCTCCAGCACCCCTTCCCCTATCTGGAGGAGCACAAGCAGTTCCACATGTCAAGACAACTTCTCCCCAGGCCTCCCTTCTTCGGGCCAGGGGAATGTTTTGTTGTCATGTTTTGTAGACAAATGTCTTCATCTTTTCACCCACCTTCCACCCCCTGTGCTATCAAGTTCTCTGGGCACGGCCCTGGCTCCCACATCCCCCTCTCCCTGCCACGTGGTCTGGAGGTGTGTGTGATATCTTTCCATGGCTTGAAGCTCTCTTGCAAGTGGCCCTCTGCAAGCAGGGAAAGGAGAGGAAGCTGCTCCTGGAGTAATTACCATCTGCATGTCCCGAAGGCAGGCAGCAGATGTTAGCAGGGAAGGACCGGATTGGAAGAGGGTGAGGGAACAGAGGCTAGGGAGAGAGGGTCTGATTTTTCTTCTTGATTGCATATGAATATTTTAAACAGAAGCTCAGTAGGACAAGACTCACAGTTTTGCAAAGTTGATCCATGCACTTGGAAACTTTCAGAGAAAGCTCCTTTGCTCGCTCTTGCTGTGTTTTCAGTCATTCACTCTTGCTTTTCTCAGCCTTTTTCTATGCTGCACTATTTAACTTTTCTTGCTAAATAGCTTTCCTTTATGTCCTACTTCCTTTCCTTATTCCCACAGACCTGTCACTCTTTGTCACCCTCCTGGACTTCCCGTTCTGCCTTTGATTCTGTATTGGTTTTCCTTTCCTTCCCCCCCCCCCCCCCCCCCCCCCCCCCCCCCCCCCCCCCCCCCCCCCCCCCCCCTCCCTTCCATTATCTTACTCTCTTTATTTTTCATTTCCCCATTTGTCTGTGGGCTGATATTCAGATGAGCAAACTTCCAGTTAAAGGAGGTCATGAATATTAGGATTTTTCTATCAAACAATGAAATATGGCTCAAATTACTCTAAAGAATAGAGCCCTTTTCATAAACCACCTGCTGTTTTTTTTTGAAAGAAAGCACAACCACTCGCCTGTGTGCTTCAAGCAGTTGTCTCTCATCTCCACCTCGCCAAGCTTTGCCATTCCAATTTCTTCTTCTGAATTTGTTGCTCTTGGTGGAGTAGGTCTGCTCTTCCCAGACTGCCAGCACCCAAGGAGTCTGGGTTTGGACAGGTTGGGACAGGATGGTGTTTCTGGCAGGATCCTCGCTACCTTGAATGATGGTTTGTGATTGTGCTTTTTTGATTGCAGTGTGCTTATTTTTGGGTTTTATTTTTGTTTTCAACAACATTTTGGTCTGAAACTCATTACCTCTCAGCTTGACTGAGAGGGATCTCATATTCAGATGTTAGCACCCAGCGGGGCACAGAGACGCACAGACACCCCTGCCTTCTCCTTGTCTTGCTGGTGTGGACCAGCCCTCTCCTCCCATTATGAGGAGGGCTGTGGTGGAGGTGTCCTGCTCAGGCCTGGACACCAGCCGGGGCTGTGGTCATACCCTGCCGGCTTTCATGATAAGCTCCTGTGTGTGCTGAGGCTGAGCTGAGCTGAGCTCTCGTTCCAAACTGATCTGTCAGGGCTGATTTTAGTACACCCGGCTCGCTACTGAGGCTGGGAGCTGAATTTGTCTGGCTGTTCCCAGTGAGGTGAGGGCTGTGTTTGCAGCACCCCAAGAAAGAAGTTAGAATAGGTCTGTGCTGGAGGTGAGTCCCTGAGCCAGGCAGGTCCCCCCTGCAGGCACAGGGGTCCACGCTGCTGTCCCCTTCCTCCCAGCCGCATGGCTTCAGAGAAGGAGCTGTGAGTGCAGCGGCTGCACATGCCCTTTCTCCTGAGACCTCAGAAAGCCAGGTACGTCCTCCATGACATCCTGCCTTGCCTGTGGTCCTGGCTGTGCTTGGCTGGACGGTGCCCTGCCTTTGCCAGCACCAGTGCAGCTTGGCCATTAGCAGGGATGAGGAGAGTGGTGGAGCTGTGCCCCATGGGCCTGGAGAAGCACGGGCAGAAGAGTCTCTACACTCCCCTTGGGAGCTGCTGTAAGGCAGGCATGGGCAATGCCAGAGACGGGGACAACAAAGGACACCAACTTGTCTCAGACTTGTGTTTTGTTTTCAGTCCAGCCTATTTATATTCATCATAGTTGCTATTTTTTCCCCAGTTACATGGATGTGTCTTGTCCTCGCTATCTTCCATCTTCCCTGAGCAAACCTTGCCGTTTTGCGCATGTCTGTCCTGGGAGGCGCGCAGCATCATCCCTCTTGGGCCACTCTTCTCCAAGGAGGCACCCCTTGGTGGTGTGCTCCTTCCAGGAGCCTGGCACAGCCCTCCCACCCTCTCCCACCCAGCCCACGTTTCCCTGGACAGAAACTGCATACACAGCCTGGGCTGTGTGAGCACGGAGTTTGTTTTGCCAGGGTGACCTGTTTAATCATCTCATTTTCTGGTGGCCGTTTATTCCTCGTTTCCACGGTTACAGCCCCATTAAGAGGAGAAGCAATAAGGCAGCGAGTCAAACAGGTAATAAAAACATTAAAGCCATGTGCGCATTGGGAGGGAGGGAGGGCGAGCAGCACTCAGTGAGACGAGACGGGCCGTGCCAGGGAGACAGAAGGGTCGCAGGGAGCCTGTGCAGAGTGCAGTAACACCCGGCTCAGTTCCCAACCTCTGCAGGGGCCTGACTGCCAACACAGCATCCTACAACATCCTACCCCACTCCCTGGGAGTGTGCTGCCACTCAGGACAGCGTCACTGCCGCCAGTGTGCTGCTCTCACCATCGCTGTGCTGCTAAAGCAGAGTTGTGAGTGGCCAAAAGCACCTGAAATCAGAGTATTTTTGCAACTATATTTTATTTCAGGGCTGTGACTGCCTGGCAAAACGCGTAACTTGCTCTTTCTGTTTAGTTACTGTGATGCTGCTGGGCCCAAACATTTGCCATTGTAATAGCTCTGCCATGGTACTTGTCAAGGTACCTGCTATTACGGATGTCAGCTGCACTGATACCCTGAGGAGCACAGCTCTGCACAGTTGTGCTTCTCCACAGTTCCTAAAGTAGTACTAACTGTTCAAAATACTACACTAATGTATTTACAGCTAACTACCTAAACCACCACAACCTAGAGCATCACGACAGTGGCTTGAGGCTTTCCTGGGTAGAATAAGTATCTGTTTATGGAAGGGCGTATTTCTGCAACCTCCAGGAGAAGGTCAGGCTCCATGGAAACAGGATAGCTAGGTCTCTGCTCCGTGGCAGCACGTGGGCTGCCAGCAGGCGACTGTGGGGTGGGGAGCAGGTGGGAGCTGTTCACCTGGGAGCAGCGGGGGATGCCTTATGGCTGTATCTAGAAATCAAGGGAGAGCTGTGGAGGGCAGGCAGCATAGCTGTGAATTACCTCTCTCCTGCTAGGAGGAATCCCCAGATTTCTGTTTTTCCATTGTGGGCTCATAAAAGCAAAGTAGCAACATTAAGCAACCTAAAGCAACTCCTCTAGAGTGAGGAGAAGGCAAAGAGCCCTGCTGTCTCAAGAAAAAGAAGAGTGTTCCTTTCAGAGCAGCTCACTTTCCTCCAGGCGGTGTTCCTCAGGGGTCTTGGTAGGTGGGAGCCTTTTGTTACTGTATGCTTGTTATCCCAAACCTGACTTTGTCAGCAGGGAGATTGTGGCCTGTCTCCCTTGGGAAGTTGTGGGCTAGATGTACTCTTGGGCATAAAACCATGACCCGACAACAAAAGCCAGCAGAGTTACTTTTCCTTATCATTTCCCAGTGGCCATGGAGGCCAAGTGGCATTGGATCTCAGATGAAGAGATGTTAGCGAGTGAATTGACATTTTTAATACCTGTCTTTCATGTGAGGGCCAGTACCTGTCTCTGATGGTCGAATGGAGATTGAAATGATGTCACTAAGAAATAATTTTAAAACTGCCTTGGACACTGCAAGCCTGAGGCTTGGATTTTCAAAGTCACGCCGTGTTGGCCAAATTTTGTTTCTTTGGAGTCGGAGGTTTATCAAAATTGCCACATCTCAGAGGAGTGAGGAAGGCTGGACTCTCTGGAGACCTGCCCTGGGCTGGAGAATATAGAGTTTGTGAAGCTGCTCTTCGTTTCAGGCAGTCTGTAGGATTGGTCTGTGAGCTGACTTGGCAATTAAATATGAAAACGATTCTCCAGGACCTACTTGCTCTTACCATACTGATGTGAAGGGCCCCATCCATTCCTGAGAGTGCGGAGCAAGGTTTGACCTTCCTTTGTGTGATCTCTGGCTATGCTGTGTGGTGCTGTGAATTACCCAGGGTAGGTACAAACCCTGATGCTTTATGCAAGCTGCTTATAAGTAATGGGCTTAGGAACAACAAGCAAACCACGTAGCTGAAAACTCCCCTGCTCCGGATGGGTTTGAGCTGCCGGGTCACTGGTGTACAGGAGCAGGTGCCCACAGGCTGGAAGGGTTCTGGCCTTTGAATGAGGGTGAGTTTCACTGTGGATGAAGAGGTTAAATATAAGTCTCCCTCATATAGGTGGCACAGCCCTAACAGCAGAACAAAAATATTCAGAAAAGCAAACAAGAAAAGAGAGCAAGAACATGACCATGGAAATGCAGGGAAATGGAGTAAACTAACTCCAAGGATGTTTTACCTGCTTGCTTTCTCTGTTGAAATGTTCTGCCCCGTTACAGCCCCACTTTGCCCTGTTGGGATTTTTTTTTATTTATTTCTGACATTGTTTTGGGTTTTATAGTTTCTTTTCTCTGGACTTTATCAGAAAGCATATTTGTGGTGAGCGCCTGTGAAAGGACCAGGCTTGCTGAGTAAATATTCAACGCGGAAATGAGCCGCATGACCTTGAGGGGGGAGAGGGAGGAAAGCTGAGAGAAATTCATAAAAAGCTGAAAAAGAAAAGAACAAGGAGAAGGGAGGGGAGAGGAAAAAAAGATAAAAGGCCTGGCCAGACTGGAAGAAGTCACACAGGAGAGAAATATTGGTCTGTCTTGTTAAAGTAGTGATTGGACGTGTAGCATTAGACATCTTAAAAGAGGCCCGATTCTCGGCTGTGCTAAGCACTGACACTTTGAAAAATAGGCCCATTTAAGGTGACTCAAGTTGTGCAACAAAAGTCAGTAGTCACTTTAGATCATCTTGGCCTATGTTCAGAAGGGTGAATTTTATCCTTGGCGAAAGGCCAGTGGGAGGCCTTTCTGTGTACTGTTCCCGTTCCCAGAATAGGACTTGGGGTGGCTCCTGGACCTCGTGCCAGTCCTTAGGGGCAGGGGCAGAAAGCACTGTCCCCAGGTTCAGGGCTGAGCCTCTGCCTGCCCTCCCCACGTGGGGGGCAGCGATCACCGTCTGGACTCACGTATCACAGCCCGGTTGTTCTCGGGTTCGAAAACTGGGCCTGAATTTATTTGTGGAGTTTTGTGGGGGCTGTGGGTGTCTGGGAAAGGTGCTGGACAGAGCAAAAGCCCCTGTCCTCAGTGCAGGGGCAGTAAGGAGCAGCAGTGCAGGTTTCCCCACCACCCACAGCATCCCTCTGGTGTGAGATTGAGATGTAGATACTTGCTTTTGGAAACTAGCAAGGATCTCAGTCAGAAAAGACCATGAAAACACTGTTGTGAGGAAAATGCATAAGAAAATTTGGATAGAAACATGCCGCTGTCGCTACTGGAGACCAAGATGTGAAGTCCAAACGCACTCTGGAGTTTGGATTTCCAGAACTGCCTGGTTTGGGCTTGAAGGTTTTTACTTCAGTCCCACATCTAGTCCTGGATGATCTAAACTGGATTTTAAAATTGTATTGTGGGGATTGGAGAAAAACGAGTTCTGAGTTTCTGCAGGTTTGTATTTTTTTCTGTATGGGATGTTCCTCTGGTGTGTCCTTAAGTATCTTGATGACAGCAGTGCCAGGAGGCCCCTCGGTCCTGCAGCTGCAGCCGTCAGCTCTCTGCTGCCTGTTTCTGTGAGTTGCAGGAGGGATCCGGGCACTCAGGGAGCTGGCACCCAGCAGTCATGGGGAGCTGGAGCAGAAACCTTTGCGCTGGTCTCCAGGCAGCCAATGGCTTCTGCTAGTTTTTTGTTGTTTGAATGCATGAAAACAAGTTTGGATGCATTTAGATCCCCTTATAGCTCATCATATTGTCATTTCTTTGGCTCGCCAAATTCTCTTCATTTTCGAGAGGGGAAGTCGAACTTCACTGGCATCAGCACTTCAAAAACGCTGCACACTGACATAAGCATTTCAGAGTGTGGGGCAAGGACCGTGCTGAAGCTGAGCCCTCATTTGTGTTGAAACAGTGCTGATTACCATTCTTTGGTTAAAACAAAATAGCTGCACTAATGATCTCCGCATACACATCTTTAAATTTTTCTTCATTTAGATGGGGGGATGATTTATTTCTTTCCGTAAGCCTGAAAATTGTAGAATTAGATTTTCATTGCTCGTATGGGAGAGCCCGACTGTATGGAGGAGAGCTTTTTTTTGATTTCTTTCCAGTTGGAGTGCGTGAAATAGTAGGGAAAAGTCTTGTCTAGTGATGACCTCAAAATAATTTCTATAGCAGTGCAACGTGATGTCAGACAGACAGTATGCAGCTGGGTGGGAAGTGCAGACAGTAGGGGCACGGGTGCCTGACACAGGGGAAAACCGGCATAAATAAAAAACGTTAGTCCAAGGCTTTGGGAGGAACTAGAGCAAAGTCACCAGTGCAGATGCCAGGGCAAGGAACTGTAACTGTACGTTTAATAGCTTTGGATGTTTGCTTTTATGTGACAGTTGCTGTTCAAGCAAACAGATTGGAGAATTCCAGACTCGCATGGATTTCAGGGATTTTATTTATATGTGTTCAGCACAGGACATGAGCGGGATGGGAGCGCAGGGGGTGTAGGCAGCAGGAGGAAGGGCCTGGTACCCTGCTCCTCCCTGCCCTCGTGCTCACTACCCCGTGCACCTTGATTTACCCATGTGTGTTCGTTTGCTGAGCTGAGCCTTCCCCTCTCGCTCCTGTCTGCTTTCTCTGCCCTGAAGTCATTCTCCCCCCAAACTTGCCTCACTCACCTGCTCCCTGCTGCTCCTAGCATTTTTCTGCACTCCTAGGAGCATCCTCTGTCCCATTCCTGTGTATGCACATCCTCTGCCTCCCCGACAACGATGCCTGTCACTTACCTGCTCGGCCAGGGACCTCTGCACCCTGCAGGAGCCCTACCTATACTGAAAGCCGCATCTGGAAAGCAAACAGGCATACCCCATGTGCCTGCCCTGCCCGGCCTCCCCTGTCTGGCTCTGGGTTCAACTGAAACTGTCCAAAGAGAACTGAAAGGCAGAGGCATGCTTTCGCAGTTTATTCTCCAAAAGGAAAGGCTGCAAGGGGTGAGGGGCAGACTCCTTGCAGCGAAGGTGTTAACAAATAGCAGGTGATTAAACATGACAAGCAGTGACATTTCTGTGTGGGGTTCTCAGTACCAGCAATGCCAAGAATGAAGCTATAAACCCTGACATTTTGTGTTATGCACTGAGGTTTTTAATAGACATCTTTCTCTCCCTCCCCCCTGTTTATTTCTTTTATTCCTTTTTTCTCTTCTGTCCCTTTTTTCACTTTCCCTCTCCTCTCTCTTCCTGACCCTCACCCTGGCTCTGCCCCATCCCAAGTGCCCCCCACCTCCTCTTCCCATACCTCCCTCCCTGCCCTTATCTCTGCTCCCTTGCTTTACCAGACTCATTTGCTTGATGGCCTTCACTTTTTCTTTTGTTCCTCTCTTCCCCCCTATTTTCTTGTTACACTTTTCCAAGCTCTTTTGCTTTTCGTGGCGTCATTCCCCCTTCCTTTTCTCTTCCTCCTCTTAACTCCGGTCTCTGCCATATGCACACACGCTTGCAGTCTTTCTCACGCATACGCACTCCCACACTTTATTGCACACACACTGCCACTTTCCGCACACTTTTCTGCTCTCCCCCACATGCTCTCGCTCTCTCCTGCACCGTCTCTCACATGTGCTCGCACTTGCTCTTTTCTTTCTGTGCTTCCCCTCTCTTGCTCTTCTTTGTCTTTGTTACTCCCTTCTGCTGTCATCCTCCCTCTGTCTCTTCTTTTCCACTCTCTCCCCTTCTCCCTCCCTTTCCTTTCTCTTTTTGGGGCCTGATGTAATATGCTAACCATGGGCAGCCAGGCCAGTTGCTTGTCAGGGAGCAGGTGTCCCACCCCTGAGTGATGTTTTTGTTAATAACATTTTTGCCCTGACTCAGAAGCCGGCATTTTGGAGATCGGTTGTTGGGTTTTTTTTAAGGACAGGAGCTGAGGAGGCTGTGCTTTTGGGAACAGTTGCTGGGTTTGTACTAAAAGGACTGCAACAGTTGTTCTGCTGAGCAAGAAACGTTGGAACAACTGCAGATTCCGCCCCCCCCTCCATATCTATCCAAAGGGCATTTGGAGGTGACACCCAATGCACCGTCCCCCTTGCAGCCAGCTCTAATTGGAGCTGACGGGCTGCCGCTGGCTCTTGGCTTTAGGAACGGGGCACTCCTGCCACCGGAGTTGGCCCTACCCAGCAGCCCTCTGTATTAGAAAAAAACTTTCCTCGTCTGCCTCTGCTGCCTTCTCCTGATGGGTTATGGGCACAAAATTAGCAAAATGCCGGGGTGACCAGAGCATTCAAACACAGAGCTCTCCTCCATATCAGCAGGTCACCTGGTCTCCAGGGCTTGGTAGTAATGGCCCGGCTACATGATCTGAACATAAGACGGTGGTCTCCAGGCACAGAAAGATAGAAGGGTTCGGTGGCGGTCATCTGCTCCCCAGTGCATGACCTGCCTGGCTCACTGTGTCTTATCAGGTTGTGATCTCCTTCATGGAGAGGCCAGGGGGCAATGCATGATGCTTTGCACTCGGCAGAATGGAAATTGCGTGGGCTGGCCCTTCAGAGCCTGTCTTCTCTGCCCAATCAGCCTGGCTATCGGCACCAGGGTCTGAACCCTCCCCATGTGGCTGGCCCCAGTGACAGTCACACTGCAAAAGCCATTGCAAAGTGCCACTTGGGGACTTGAGGCATCTCCAGAGGCTCTTTGAGCTGCACGGCAGTTCCTTCTCATCTGGTTGCAGGAGTCTCTGCCTCTCCCCAGGTCCCTGGGGAAGATCTGTAGGGAGCTTCTGGAGAATTACCATGCACACGCTGTCTGTGCTGTGTGTCGGTGGCTTACCAGCCCATCGCTGTAGCTGGCACATGTGTGCTGAGAGCATCCAGGGCAGGTGAGAGTCTCTTGTGGGTGGACAGCGAGGACAAAGGCTGGGGCAGCTTCCATGTGCAGGAGGTCACTGGGGCCCCAGTGTAAAGGGCTCAGCAGGTATTTGAAATTAGTCCAAACTAAACTGCAGCTTCAGTCCCAGTATTTTCTCTCCCTTGACTCTGCAGTCGCTCTAAAAATCAAAATACTTCCCCCTAAAGACCCTGCCTTCCCATAAAAGTCCCTCTCTCTCCCTGTCCACCCAGGTCTTATTGATCCAGCACCACAGACGGTGGCTGCAGCTTGAGTTGCCAAGTAGGGCAGATCGATAGAGACTTGGTATGGGATTTTTGGCAGCTGAGACATCCATTTGTCCCTCCTCCCCTCCCACCATCCCTCCAGGAAACAGCCAGCGTCACAGTGAAAGCAGGTGGAGCAAAGCCCCGTCCTTACGCTTTCCTCTCACCTTGTCCTTCCCTGTCCTCCGTGCTGCAGCCGCCGGGACTGGAGGCCTCTGAGAGAGCGTGCACAAGGCCGCAGAGAGTGTGCGGCATGTGCGGAGCCAGAGTGGTCCCCTCCTCTGTGCTGGCTCCACTGGCCCCTCTCTGCCACTTACCCTTTATAATGGCCAAGTTCACCCTTTTGTATACTGGGGCAATCCCATGGGTCATTCCAGTGTCCCCGAGAGCAGGATTTGGCCTTTATTGTTTGCACAGTCTTTTTATTTAACAAGGGCTTCTTCCCTGCCTGGATCCGAAGTAACTCCCCTCTGCCCTTCTTCCCTGCTGTGGCCATCAGTGCTGCTGTCATCTTTCTGCAGATGGGGAAAGCAAGGCACCGTGACGTGAAGTGACTTCATGAAGGCCAGAGAGGGAGTCAGTGCCGGAGCTGGGGTTAGGGGCCATGTTTCTGGCTGTCCTTTGCCAGTCCTCAGCCCCTTGCCTGTGGGCCTGGGACAGTGCTTCTTCCCCACTCATGAGGCTTCCCAGGGTGCCCCGTCTGTGTGGGTCCAAAAGCTGTGGGCTAGCCTGCAGCGTGAACTGGGGGAACCGGAGGCAGAGGGGAGCAGTGGGGAGAAGAGGGGTGCTGTGCAGGCGGCTTCCCCTGCTCCATTGTGTCAGGAGAGAGTGATTAGCTCTGCCGTAAGATGTCCTTAACCCTTGCCAACCCTCCTGGCTGCCAAACCTCTGACAGGTGCCGAGCGCCGCGCACAGTGAAGTTAATGAAATGAGTATTTCGGGGAGGGGGGGAGGGAGGCTCTGTACTGCACCCTGGGGCCCTGGGTTTATTAATGGTGACCTGCCATTAAAGACTAAAGTGCTAACCTGGTCATATTTAGCAGCTTTCAATGGTATCCCAGTGGCCTCTGCCTGCAATATCAACTCCTGCCTTCCCCCCGCAGCCCCAGGCCGGCAGGAGCTGACTCCAGAGTTTCTCTGCTACGATGAGTCTGGTGGGCAGCACTAAGAAGTCTCTGCGCTGCTGCTGCCAGACAGATTTCCACCCCCTCCTGCTGCTCCGAGCAGCTTCCCCCTCTTACTGCCAGGTCTTGCCAGGGAGCGCTTGGAAAAGAGGACCAAATCCTGGCATCTTCATGATCTCCTTTACTCAGACAGAGCCTGGAGGTCACTAGGAGAGGGAGACGTGCCAGTATGAAGCTTGCAGGATTTGGCCATGAAGGAGAGGCATACTCAGGCTCTGCAAAGTGCTTCCACAGAGCTCTCCGAGAAAGTGCTGGCAAATTATCCCTCCGAGGTGGCAGGCTGGGAAACGAGGCAGCAGCTCTGCCAGACCTGATTAAAACAGGACTTGAGGCTAACAGCTTCGGGTCAGAGCAGGAGGGCTGCTCTCACTGCTACTGTCCCTCTTGCTCCAATCCCTCTTGCTCCGGTCCAAGAGGGACTTGGAAAACCCAAGCATGGGGGGATGTCCCCTCGGGGACAACAGCAGTTGGATATTGCAGTGACAGGCACTTTAGAAAGATGCTGGGGGCTGCTGCTGCTGCTGGTCTAGGCAGGGATCAGTGTTAGCAGAAGAAAAAAAAGCCCCAGAGTCTCCTTGAAGCTAATTCTGCTCTTGATGCCTCCCCAGAAGCAAGATCCTGCTGTGCTCTGTGTGCCAACTGAGATTATTGCCTTCCCTGATCACTTCTTCCTGGATTAAAAACTCAGCACAGAGTATTTTGCCATGTGTTATTCCAGGATACCTGCTAGAAGCTCCACGTGGTGCAGACCCTGGCAGAGGGATGGGGGAATCACGGGGCATCTCCAACTTGGGCTGCTCCTGCTGCTCACGACGGGAGGTGGGGATGCGCCTGCCTCCTCACACCTCTGTTTTGCCTGGGGTGAAGGCACGAAGAGCGAGGCCGTAAGGGATTTTCCTCTCTCCAGCAAGCCCTGTAAGCCACAGATCCCTTGTCCTCACAACTCTGCCCTTCATGTGGGCACGTTTGTCAGTGTGGGCTTCAGGCCATTCCCCAGCAGAGCCAGCGAGGGCAGGGGCCTTGTTCCAGCGGAGAGCTCCAGCCCTCACAGCCTCCCAACAGGACGAGTGCCGGTTTGGCAGCCAGGCTGGGGGCAATCCTCGCTCTCTCGTTTGGCTCTGTGCCCCAGCTGATCTGGAGCCAGGTTTTGCTGTAATCCCTACATCCTGTTGCAGGTCCTTAATCAGCTGGAGCCAGCCTGGAAAAAAAACAAAAACCCAAACCCCAAACTGTTGTGGTTAAAGCTCCCCACTCCTGGGTGGTGGGGAGGAGTGTGTAGCAGCCTTCCCTGGCACCAGGTGGGAGGCTGGAAGGGCTGGGAGAGATTGCAGCTCCCTTGCTAGGGATGGAAGCAGAGAAAGGGTAAGTGTGTGTTTCTGCTGGGGGTCTCAGCAGGACCCACTCGTTGCTGTTCCCCTGCAGAGGGGATGGGTCTGGGTTTGAGGCATTGATTCCTCCTTTTCTCCCACCGCCAGCACAGCTAGGGATGCCACCCCTTCAGCCCTCGCTGGGCAGGCTTGAAAACTCTCTGGGTTGTTGTTGAGTTGTTTTTTTTCCCATTTAATGCATAGAATAACACTGATGGGTCTGAACAGCTCCAGCCAGGCGACGAGGGGAAAGAATAACAAGCTCCTGAATGTCAGGCGAAATTATGGGCCATTGCTATTTAGGGTGAGTCTGGTGGATTTAGGGCCTCTCTGTTCTATTGTCCCAGCTGCTCTGAGCATTGGAGCAGGCGAGACACAAGTCGGGAATTTTATTGCAGAGCATGTGCAGGGGAAGGCTGGTTCCGAGCGTTTCCGGAGTTGAACAGCAGCGGTGGGGGATAGGGGACACTTTCTGTTGGAAAGTTGGTGAGATGTGATACTGGGAGGAGGTAGGAGGCTGGAAGTCCTGGCGAGGAGGAGAAGCAGAGAAGAGAGCCCTTTTGCTTCCTGCTTTTTGTCAGGATTCGGCTCCAGATGTTCATCAAACTCCCCAAGTCCGTGTAGCATTGGTCTCCATCCATCGGACCCTGGCTGGCTGTCCAGCTGCTGCTCTCTGCAGGAGCTTCCCTTGGCAGACCCTGCTGGTCTCCCTTCTGCATCTTGCGAGCACATGGCTGCTCAGCCCCTCGTCTTCTCGCCTGTCTCTTGTGAAGCATTCAGGGAGGTAGTTTGTATGAAAGACAGTGCATAAACGTGTGTGTTGAATGGGGATTAGGGATTTCGGTGCCTTCTCTTGGATTGCTTTTGGCTGGCGCTGGTGATGTAACCCGGGCTGGCACCGTGTTCGCACAGCCTGCCAGGTATTAGGGCGAAGGGCCTGGATGAACACCATAAGAGAACACAGAAAGGATGAAGAAAGTGTTATACAGCATGATAGAAGTGGGTCGTCCATGGGAAAGTGAAGTCTGCACGAGTCCTGAACAGGGTGTATCCTAAGCTTCCAGATTTTGGCAAATACATTATGTCCCATGCTAGGGTGGGGAGGAGTTGCAGAGAGTAAGAAAGCCGTTCTTGCCTGGCTGTCTTCACAGGCGTGAGGCTCAGCGGGGTGAATTCTTTGCTTCTTTGGGGCTCTTTTTATTTGACCGGATTAAAAAGCCTATTTGAGTTTCTTAAACCATTTAATCTAAAATCCCCAGGTAGATGCGCCATTGGATTCAGTTTTAAGCTTATAAACAAAATAGGTCTGTGTTTGTCTCTTCTTCATTTTGTTCTAAAGAAGGAAGGGTTTGACCTGTCCTCCCTGGAGTCGGAGGGTAGTTGGGCTTCTTGCGCTTATGAATCCCCTTGAGCTTTCCGAAGGGTGGGAAGGTGCGGAGACCGGGGTGCTGGTGTGACCTTCCTGCAGCTCCAGGTTGGGTGTGCGTGTGGCCTGGGCAGGCGGTGGGAGGAGGGAGTAGGGGCCAAGCTGCACTGGCCGGGTTAGATGACTGAGTTGGTTCCCAGGGCTCAGTACCTACATGGAGTGCTGAGCATATGTAAAATCCCATTAAGACCATTGCTCTGCAGGTAGTGTGGGGAGATGGGAAAGGAGGAGACCATAGGAAATTGGAGAAAATGGGAGGAAAGCATGCTGCATTGTGATCCACTGGAGCGGTCTGAGTAATTCTTTCCAGTTCCTGCAGTCCTTTGAGAGGAGCTAGTTCTCCTCCTCTGCTCCCAGCGTGCCCAGCTCCTGCCAGGGTTTCCTCCTGTGCCCGTCCTCTCTACCCGCTTGGGGTTCTTGTCTCATTTCCAGCTCTGTATGGCTTTATTGCTGCCACTCCCTGCACTTCTGAGGAGGTTTCGTGGACATGAGACCAGTTGGGACTGCTCTCAGATCAGCCCAAAATGGGACAGTTCATGATTTGTGTTTGCAGGAGAGAGGTGCTAATGATGCCTGCAGGAGCTACAGGAATGTCGCAGCTCTGTGTCCACAGTGTTGTGTTTCTGACAGTGGCTAGTGCCAGATGCTCTGAAGGAAGGTACCAAACCCCACAGCAGGCAGATGTAAAATGATCTGCCCCTGTGTCCCCTCGATGTCCTTTCCAAGTGTCCGGCGGAGACCAGCTCGAGTTAGTGATGCCTGCATGCCTGTGTGGGATGACAGTGGCAGCACTCGGTCCAGCTCTAGTGGGAGAGGTGTCCCTTCCAGATCCTGTCCCCAGTGCTGGCAGCCGCAGCAGAAAGCCCAGCAGAAAGGAGGCTGTCTGCCGTCCCAGCTCCCTTGTGCAGCCGTGGAAATGCTCGTTCCAGTGCGGCCATAGGAAGGCCACGAGGGCAGGCTGTCCTTCTCGCCTCTTGCGGTCTTGCTGTGAGCAGAGAGGCGTCCCGTGTCCAGGGCTCTCAAGGAGATGCTTTATGAGAGGGGATGGTGGGAACAAGACTGTATCCTTCTCCCCCCCCTTCTCCCAAGGAACTGGAGACAGACAGAGGGACAGGCATCTGTCCGATGGCAGCTTGAATAGGAGGGAGCCCTGTTGGCTTTGCCGAGGGAGCCTCTTTCTATATGGAAATGAAGAATTTAGGCTAATGGAGCTCAACCATCTCTAATTTTGCGATGGCAGGAGGATTTTGATTGAAAGTAATTAAGCAAGCTAGCTGTAAAATTAATTAAAGCAAAAGGGGGGGATTTTTTTATTGGATTGGATAGCGATATAGCGGCTGTCAAATGGGGGACGGATGGGGGTGACCTGAATTCTCTGCCCTCCCTCCTCCCACTCGGGACGTTTATGTCACTTTAATCTCCTTACAGCGGCTGGTGTGCATTTGTTTGAAATAATCAAGGAAATATGGTCAGAAATTGTCAGCTTTCAGATCTAATTTACCTGACAGCCCTGCGCGGACCAGTAAGCCTCTGTGTGCGTGTGTGAGAGCGTGTGTGTGTGTGTGGTGTATGCGACTGTGTGGTCATGGAGGACTCCTTGTCTGCCTTCTGTCCCCTTTTTTCTTCATTCTGTCTTCCCTTGATTCCTAGCAAAAATACTTCTGACACATCTGGGACCACCCAGCACCTCACAGGAAAAAGATATAAGTTTGAGAATTTTCCTGCGGTCCCTTCTCCACCCCCACCTTCCCATCACTGCCTCCTCCCAACCTGCTGCCTCATCCTTGCACCATAACCAGCTTTAGGGTTTAGGCTATATAGGATTAGGGGAGGTGGCTGTAATTCTTTATTCCAGATGGCTGGCAACTGCTAAACCCACTGTCACAAGTACTGAGTTATAAAAATACTTAAATTAGGCCCTTTGTTTCAGCCCATGTCCCTGCCACGCAGCTCTCCCGGTGTCCTGCCGGCAGCTCAGCTTGCACGGCACAGGTGGGGGACTCTGAGTCAAGACTATAATGATGCTGGGGAGAGGCTTCTCCAGACTTGCACCTATCTGGATTCCCTTGCTCCGCTCCATCTGCTTCTTTTTGCCTTTAGCACTTAAAGAGAGATCCTGCAGTAAGAAAGAGCTAGGCATGACTTGGTACACATGTGTGCTCACTTAGCAGGTGAAGGTCCTGATGCAGGGACGTATGAAGGCTGCAGCTCTCATAGATCTTACTGGCGGGTGCACACTCTTGACAGAGATCCAGGTTCCCCCTTCTGGACCTAACCCTGCAAGTACCCGGTGACCTGAGCTCAGTGTACTGGAAACTGGGGAGGGAGGGCGGGCAACTGCTGTAGGGTCAGCATTTCCTCAGAGCTGCCCTGGTGCCTCACATCTGTCTTGCTAGGTTGGCTGTTAGGGTTATTATTTATTATTTATTATTGTTCATTAAGTGCTGACAGAGTTGGGGCTTTTGTTTGTTTTGTTTGGGTCTCCATTTAGAGGCCTTTGCTGAGGCAGACTTCAGTGCCAAGACCTCGGGCGCTTTTACAATTACAGCCCGTGATCCTATTGTATTGTTTATGTAATGACTCTCAATCCCAAGGGATTCTGCAGCCTTTCTTAGACCCGAGCACCCAGCACCTGGCAGGGAGAGTGCAGGGCAAGTGCTGGCCCCTGGTGCCAAGGAAAATCTCTGGGCTTTACGTGCTAGGGGATCATTAATACGTAGACGGATCAGGCTGGACCTTGCTGCGAGGATCCACATGCAGGGAAGTTGATTAAGCTGCTTCAGAAGGAGGAGCAGATGATTCATCCCTGCCATGGTCTGTGTGGTTGTGGGGTATCTTGGTGGCTCAGACCTGATGCTCTGGCTGTTGGGTGTCCACAGCCCACCAGTCTGTCTCTGATACAGTGAGCTGAGTGACTAGTCTTTGTGGGCCAGCTTATGTGACCAGTCCCCTGAGTGTCCCAGAGCACCCCAAGCCATCTCAGCACTGGGACTGAAACTTTCACCCTGTTAAGTAGAGGTGTGGAGGGCGCCTCACCAGCTCTGTAACCTGTTGGACATGGGTAGGACATAGTCTAGTCCATGACCAGCCGTGTGCGGCTATGCTGAGGTGGGTGATGAGCTCATCACCATGATTCCCGGGTTTATTTCCAGCTTTGCCACTGATTTGCTTTGTATCTGTAGCCATGCGAATGCATAGCTTTGTGCCAGTGCTTCCTCATCAGTATAATGGGTATAATTAGGCTTCCCTGATTGAAGATAGCGCCGAACGCTTAGTGTGCTGGCAGATTTTTTTCTTTTGTTTAAAAGTACTTTCCAAAAAAAGGAGGTAAGACCCGATTTTAGAGTGCTGGATCCCATATCGTATTTCAAATATATGTGGATTAAAATCTCTGACAATATCAAACCCTTTCCTTGTGGGATAGGTCTGCTGTGAAGTGTTGGCTTCCCATAAACCTAGCAGAAGCAGAGTTAGGTGAAGACTAAGTGCTTCTAAGCACTCAGTCTCCTCTGTATTCAGCAAAATATAGGGATTGCAGGATGTGGCACTGTTGATCTGTGTTAATTACAAATATAACAGAATGTAATATCAAGAATAGTCTAAATAATTTCATGGCTTGTTAACCAAAAGAGAGCTTGAGTTCTGGGATGTGGACCAGGCTACCACTGATAATGGTATCTAAAGTCAGTGGTGTCTGGAAGAAGGGTCATACTGTGCTGGCTGCTCCTATTTCCTTCTGTAGATTGCAAGACCAGATGATTAAGAGTGCATTAGATAATTTTCTAACATAACGTTCCCTACAGGCAGTTACTGGCATTGCTGTAGAGGCATCCTGAACGACGTGTTGGAAAAGGAAGTGCACAGGACAGTCTTTCTGCATTGTGAAAATGTTTGAGACCCCCATGCAAAGCTGTGCTCTGTTCTGACTCCAAGTCTCCTCAGACATGGCCGAGGAAAATGCACGTGAGTGCTGACCTGGGGGCACCTTCTGTTGTTCTCTTTGCACCTACTTGTACCTGTTCAACACATCTCCCCTCTCAAGCACTGCCATTCTCACTGCAAATGAGTCTGGAGACCCTGACTCCAGCACAGCCAGGAGCTGGAAAACATCCTGTAGTTGGGTGAATGGGATGAAAAGTTCAAATTTGGGTGGCGTGTCTTTTTCTCTCAGTTTGATGTGAGTGGCAGTGGGAAGGCATAAGCTCAGTTCTCCTGTCACAGACATGGTGTCAGCTGGGAAAATCATTCTTCTGAGCTTAGCAGAGTGACATTAGCATAAGAGCAGTCAGAGAGGGATCGAGCCTAGCGGGTCTGGAAGAGGAGAGCTGAGGCACTGGGCTGAGAGTGTCTGGGATATTTGACATGTTGATTTTGCTTGCTTGTGCTCAGGACTGGAGATGAGCCACTCATCCTCAGTCTGTGGGGCAGGAGAGTCCTTCAGAGAGCAGACTGGCAGCTCAGCTCACGACAGTTCAGAGAAACCTTGGGAATGTGTAAAGAGATCTGCAGGAGTGAGATGTGACAGAAGACACCTGTATCTGCCTTTCCTGGGGAGGTAGTTCAGGCTGTGGAGCTGCTGCCTCTCACACAGCATCTTGCTCCAGCACTGAATTCTGGCTGCTGTTCCTGTCCATCCAGCTGGCTTGGGGCAGTGAAGGGAAGAAAAAGCCTTAGCCAGTGGCTCAGCTCATCAGGGGGTTTCAGGCAGAGGTTGCCCTGCCTGACTTGCAATGGATTCAGGGGCTTTCTGTAGAAACTGTCTCCAAGGGCAAGTCTGAACAAGCCAGTTACTCTTAATTTCCCATGGAGGCAGAAAAGCCACCGAAAAAATAAAAAGGTTGCAATAGAAGGTTTGGGGATAAGAGGGCATAGTGTTGCTGGCCAAACAAGACTCTGTTTGATGATATATCTGTCATCCCATTTACCTCCTTGGCAGTGGGACACGGGGACCTCATGAGGATTCAGGACAGGCTTTTGTGAATACATTCTGAGCAGTGAAGCAGGGTGCTGAATGGGGCGCAGGGCAGCGAGGGAGGCATGGAAAGCTGTGTGTCAGACTTGCAGCTCATCTGCTGGGGCCCAGTTAAAACACAGATGTAAGGGAAAAGGGTGTCAGTATGTCTCCCACTCACCCTCTCCCTTCCCCCTTCCTTCCATCTCACATCCTCCCTGGAGCACCATGCAAGTTTGTCAGTTTACACCAAATGCAGTAAAATCACTGAGGTTGCCAAGGTCTTGGTTTCATTAATTCTGAACCCTGATATGCCAGGCCCCCCGCTCTGGCGCTCGTTTGCAGGGCTGTCGCTGCTAGTGCAGGCTCGCCTCACGGCTTATTAAACGAGCACCTTTGAAACCTAGGCTGAATTCATAGAATCATAGAATTGTTTAGGTTGGAAAAGACCTTTAAGATCATCAAGTCCAACCATTAACCTAGCACTGCCAAGTCCACCACTAAACCATGTCCCTAAACATCACATCTACACGTCTTTTAAATACCTCCGGGGATGGTGACTCAACCACTTCCTTGGGCAGCCTGTTCCAATTCTTGACAACCGTTTCAGTGAAGAAATTTTTCCTAATATCCAATCTAAACCTCCCCTGGTGCAACTTGAGGCCATTTCCTCTTGTCCTATCACTTGCTACTTGGGAGAAGAGACTGACACCCACCTTGCTACAACCTCCTTTCAGGTAGTTGTAGAGGGCAATAAGGTCTCCCCTGAGCCTCCTTTTCTCCAGGCTAAACAATCCCAGTTCCCTCAGCTGCTCCGCGTAAGGCTTGTTCTCCAGACCCTTCACCAGCTTCATTGCCTTTCTTTGGATGTGCTCCAGCACCTCAATGTCTTTCTTGTAGTGAGGGGCCCAAAACTGAACACAGTATTCGAGGTGCGGCCTCACCAGTGCCAAGTACAGGGGGACAATCACTTCCCTAGTCCTGCTGGCCACGCTATTTCTGATACAAGCCAGGATGCTATTGGCCTTCTTGGCCACCTGGGCACACTGCTGGCTCACACTTCAGATTTGTAACATCTGATTCCCCCATGTCCCTCACTCCCCCAGTGCCTAGAAAACAGCTTATTAAAAATCACCATTGGTAATTGCCTGGGAAGTCTCATTTTTAACATTTTCCTTCAGTTCTTGGGAGTTGAGCTCTCTCCTTTCCCAGACGACAGAGTAAGTCATGACCATCCCTGCTATTTACTCCAGACTACAGAGGACTTGAAAATGTTCCTGTAGGGCCAGTCTGACCTCAGGAAAGCCAGTGGATCCCAGTCACAGTTGTCTTTGTGAGGAAGGAGTTCTGCATGAGGCTGAGGATTATTGATTCAAAGGCAGTGATTCCCCATCCTGGGGCAGGAACTGCCAGCAGGGAGCCAGCAGCTGTAGTGTCTGCAGGGACCCTCGACCCACTGCTGCTCTGCGCTTTCAGTGTCCACAAATCCTTCTCCTCCGCAGTGCCTGGAGGTGGCTTCTCCTCCCAGCCCTGGTGGAAGAGCAGATGGAGGGAGCAAAGGCTGGGAAGTGGGTTGCTCAGCAAGCGTGCCTGGGCGTCCCCGCAGGGACTTGACGGTATTTGTTGGTGGGAGGGCAGGAGTAGCAGAGTAGCCAGGATCCCTTGTCAATATTTGTGGCTTTTTTCATGTTGGTGGATATTTGTCAGTAAGTGATAGTGATACCACTGGATACCACTGAGCTGCTGGAAGAAGAATGAGACCTGTTGACTTTGAGGAGCTTGAAACCTGTCTTTGCTCTGCAGTGCCAATATAGCAGCTGCAGAAACAAGCTGGTTAGTTCACCATTGAGAAAGCAGAAGACAGAGTCCTCCTTACTAGTGAGGGAACTGAAGAGGAGGAATCAACTTCGTGGACTGCTCTAAGCCAAGCCTGTGGCATTTGGAGTACATTTTCATTGCTGAATGAATTTGCAGCGCCGGTGCATGACTGCGAGCTGGCAGGTTAGCCTCCTGGAGGTGTGAGCAGGCACACTGGGTCTGAATGTCCTCACTTGGGTGACTTGTACTGGTGGGATACTGGGACTTCTGGGGGCATCTCCTGTGGTTGTTCACAGAGCTGCCGCAGGCTGCTGAAGTCAGCAGCTGGGAGAATTTTCCTCTTCCTGCACCTGAGCAGAGGAGGGAATGGAGGCTGTGGGCAGACTGGGAGCAGCTGGTGCTAGACGGTCTCCCCATGCGTCCTCGCAGCAGTGGCACAGCTCCCCAGCCCGACTGAGAGCCACACTGCTCCCCAGCTGGGCCGGCCAGCCCAGGGTGCAAAGTACCAGCTTGGGGGAGGGCTTTGTGGGAGAGGGCTCAAGACAGCACTCCCTGAGTTCACTCTGCACGGGAGATACACCCTTACGGAGCTGTCTTTTTATTTGCAAACTGAGCAGTGGTACTGGAAGAGATTTAGCAAACACGGGACTGCGCAATGCTATGTGTACTGAGTCACACATCAGGGCTAGAGCCAACTAGCACTGTGAGCTACTGAGGCAAACATTTGAGAATAGTTACAATAGGCACCAAAAATATCTTCAAATGAGATCTTTCTGCATTGCTGCATGTTGGGTAGCAGGGAGGGCTAACAACCTAAGCTTAAACTCTACCCACATGCTCTAGAGCTCATCCTGGGCAAGGCAGGCAACCGGGATGGGAACAAAACAGAGGAAAAGCAGTTTTGCTCCTATAAAGGGAGCCCTGATTAGCCAATTTCACATAGGCTGGAAAAGTTCTGCTCTGGTGGGAGAGATGGGGTTGTGGTCCTGCGCAGCGAGTTAGGCTCTAGTGTTTGGTCCTGTGGTCCTGGCTCTGACTGTGTTTCAGGAGGGAATGACCCCAGAATTACTAATACACTGTTGGATCTGCAGCTCAGAGCTCCCCGCACCTGCATGGGGCCAGGGCAGGATTGGTCCCTACAAGATGTCTTCTCCTGTCTGGTTGTAAAGCTCCCAAACAAGGGGGCTGCTCTTGGGGTCTCTTGTAGAAGCTCTCCCTGTTGCAAGATTTTCTCAGGAGTTTGCTCTGTGGTTGCTGTTTCCTCTCTGCCACTCTCTTTTAAAGTAAAGGAGCTACTTCCCCAAAGCCCAGGTCTGGTTTCAGAGACACAATTCCCCAAACTCAGATTCTGGGGGCTTGTCCAGGCCATCTCAGCAGAATCGAGCAGGCAGCGGAGGCTCTCGGTGCTGTCTGGCACGTACTCGCACAGACTGAGTGCAGGGTTGGTAGTGAGCACTGAATCCGACTCAGCCTCCTGCCAAGTGACCCTTCGGCATCCTTTCCCCAGTCGCCCCGTACCCTTCCCTCGCGTCCTGCTGTCTGCTGCTCTCCGCACCCTCGTGCTGGGGCTGGGATCGCACCTCAGCCTTGCCGCGGCCCCTTCCTGGCTTCGAGCACACGATCTCTCCCACTGGTTTTGCAGCCGTTTTTTCTGCCAGCGTAGGGCACTGAAAAGTGCTGGCACTGCCAAAAACCCTGTGTGCACTACGACTCCCCAAACATCCCTTTATTTTTATTGTTCTGTTAATTACTGTTTAAACTTTAATAAGTCACTTCGTCAGGAGGGGGGACCTGCAGTGAGGTTTCTGTGCAAACACTGGGCCCGGCAGTGACTCTAGTGTAACATAACCCTTTATACAATGTGGGAATGTTTAGACTGTAACAGAAACTTGTTATTTTAATGACGGTTAAAGGGGGAAAAAAAAGAAAGGAGCGAATGAAAAAGGGAAGCAAGTTTGTTGGGGAAATGGCTCATCTCAATCTCTCTGTCTGGCCTCTTTTCTCTTGGCTTTAATGATAGCTGGATAAGGAGGCTTTATGGCTTCTGTTGAAGCAAGTCTTGTTCCCAGAGATGCCCTATACAAGGCAGTATGTGGTCCCCTCTGTTCTGCGGGGTAAGGCTAACAGTGGAGAGATGCTGATGGAAGCAGCATGGCTTGATTTTGCTCAGAGGCAGCAGCAGATGCCTAAAGCCAATTTGAGCTCAGTCTAATTATTCTGACCCACACAAGAGACTCTCCCCTTCTATTCAGAGTTTCTTCCACTGTTTAAGTTTTTAAGTAGCTATGCTGAAACAGATGCTGGTACGCCATAGATAAGAGGGTCCAACATCCCATGGAAAAACGGACCTTGAAGCTAGAAAATGCTGCCTTGTTTTGACTGGTCGCCACTCAAAAGGAGGAACCATTATGGACACCTGAGGGAGGGAAAGGGAGAGAGAGAGAACCTGGCTTATACTCTCAGTGGTGGGAGGACAGAGGGTTCACAGGCATCCTTGATTTTGGATTGTGACTGTTGACATCTGTATTGCTTTGAGGTAGTGGAGGGGGCCTGTGCAGTGTCTGATGTCCCTGCATCACAGCACTGAAGTCACCTCTAGGTTTGGCTTGGTTATATTTAGCACTCACTATAGACAAGACCATATAGAGTGATATATATGATCTGAAAACCTTCAACTCCTGCTGACCTCTCTGCTGCTACAGTGAAATCCTCAAAATCTGTGCAGTCTGGGTGAGGAGTGACGCAAGACCGGGAGAAGGGAGAGCTCCCACCTTTTCCCTGACAGGTTTCATGGTTCCCCCTCCCCAAGTTGGTCACTGGTCCCTGGCAGTGCTGGTCCCCTGGGCAGCACAGCTTTCTCTGCCAGCCGTGGGTGGTTGGCCCACAGGGACTGAGGGAAGAGAGGTGTGAAGAGGGTATGGGGGTGCGGACTGGGGCCCAAGAGGTTTGGCAGGAGATGCTGGGGGGAGAAAGCTGGGATGGTGTTGGGAACTTGAGGAAAGAAGAGGGGAGAGGTATAGCATGCTAAGGCTGGGGCTGGCAACTGGAGGGGAAGGGGGACACAAAGGGCAAACCTTTGGAGGGGAGGGGAGGTTAGGAGGATGTGGGGTGTAAGGAGCACTTTGCTGGAAGCAGAGCCTTTCAGAGCATCAAGAACCTTCCTCGGGCGCCAGCTTATTGCCAGGAGTCCCGTTCCTCTGTGCAGACACCCTCTCTCCTCTTTGCTGAGTTTCTGACCAAAACAGGAGCCCGGGGGACTTGCGCTCCGTAAAGCTTTTTGGTGAGGGCGAATGTAGGGTGGAGCGGGAGGGGATGAAAGCATGGGCCTCTGGGGGACTGTGTTTTCCCAAGTGGGTGAGCATGCAGGGAGCAGGCCAAAACGGTTCACGCTTTCCTCGCCCGCTGCGGGGGTTGTGATTGTTATTGATTGGGTTTGCTGTTCTCGGCACTTTGTGTTTTTCCAGCTGAGCATTGGCTGTCCCTTGAATTTTCTTTTTTAAAATTTTTTTTTTTTTTACCTCTGCTTTAGTTCAGATGCCCACAAACATTGCACATGGGGCAGGCGTGTGCACAGCCCTGTGCGGGCCAGCACTGTGCGGCTGGAGTGAGCCTGCACCGGGGCTGCGCACAGTTGTGAGTGTGCAGGGGTCTGCGTAAGGTACCAGTAACAGGCAAGCCTGCTGTCAGTAGGGTTAATTCATAGGTCTGTGTTATCTCTGGAAGTGTGTCACACAAAAAGGTAAGGAAATCTACTCTTGTAGAAAAACCAGTGTCAGGGCTTCATGTTGAAGCAAATAATAGGAACATGCACAGGGACTTCCCGTGCTTGGGTGTGTATAATGTGTATCTGGCTGGGGGTGCATAAGCTTCAACCCCAAAGACAGAGGACCAAGGGAACTGCTAGCTGGAGAAATAGTTTTGTTTCATTTCTAACATGTGGTCATGACTTTCAGACCCCACCAAGCCCCTCGTATTGGCCTACTCTCACTCCAGCCGTGTGCTCGTGTTCCTCCTCTGCAGAGCTGTGCCTGCTCACGAGGCCAGTGGCAGGAGCCGTCCCTTTAGGAATGGCATTTTCCAGGTTCTTGTGTGAGGCTGAACATGTCCCAGCTGCAAAAATAACTAGCCTATATACCCTGTGGAAACAGGAGCAGCAGCGACACATCTGTCTGGTCTGGGCAGAGCCAGCTTGTAACTAATGCCCCAAAGGGGCATCGAGCGGCTGCAAGCTATTTCTCAGTGTGCAGAAACCCAAAATAGAGACCTTTGGGGAGGACTAGCCCATTGGAGGGGCGAAGCTCTGCAGTGGGCAGAGCAACAGATACCTCTAGGCTTCTTGTAGGACTGGTGGGTTCTAGCAAGACATTAATATTGACTGGCTTCTCTGGACCAGCTGCAGGGCCTGCAGGCTGCTGGTGGGGCCGAGGTGCGGGGCCGAGGCTGGCACTGCTGCGCACCGGCGTCCCTGAGAGCAGCCCCAGCCTCTTCCCCCCCAGCCCCTGCTCCTGCCTCCCCCATGGCCGGTGGGGTCACTTTGGTTGGAGAGCGCAAGCTGAGCTCAAGGATAGAGCCCCCTGGACGGAGCCAAGGAGCCGCTGTATAAAAAACGCTGAGGTTTTCCTTTTCTGTACAGCGCGTTTCCCTAAATTGCCTTTGACTGTGTGCATCGCTAATGAAAGTTTATGCCCTTGTTAGAAGGACAGGCAGGTCCGTTCCAGTTAGGGCTGGGTCTATCCTTCTGCCAACTGCCCTCCCCAGCACACACGCACACACTCTCGCTTGCTCGCTCGCTCTCCCTGGTGAATAAGTGGAGGCTGTTATAAAAAAAAAAAAAAAGAAAAAAAAAAGAGGAGGGGAAAAAAATTTCCATATTTGTGTAAGTTGCTTTAAAAGCATTTTATCATGTCATAAAAAAAAGGAAAGTACTCTCGGAAATTGATCCTGCACACGAGCCCATTGGACAGAAGGACGTCGGGATGTTAATGGCTATTTTGCTCCAGGGTGGCTTATTAAAAAATTTATACATAAATGCTTAAAATTGCATAAATTATTTAAAAAAAAAACATAGTAAGCAATTTGCAATCCCAATCCACTTTTCCTCTTTTTCTTTCCCTCATCATCCTTTTCTTCCCTTCTTTCTTACAAAAAAAAAAAATTCCTTCCCCCTCTTCTCACCCTTGTCCCCTCCCTGTCTGAAAATGTGATGCGTCCAAAATTGTACATGTATGTGTGTAAAATAAATATGATTTTAAATGTGACCCGCCACTGGCCAGTGGAGCTAGCTATGAGGGGGAAATAAAAAAAAAAAAAAGAGGGGAGAAGAAAAAAAGAAAAGAAAGAAAGAAGTTTGGATATGATGAGTGTTTCTCGCAGGCGTGGAATGTCACCCACATATCCTGGAGATTGTACTGGGGAGGTTTATGATGGTTTCCCATTGATTTGTTTCCCCGACGCAG
This sequence comes from Gymnogyps californianus, assembly GCF_018139145.2. NCBI lineage: Eukaryota > Metazoa > Chordata > Aves > Accipitriformes > Cathartidae > Gymnogyps > Gymnogyps californianus. The sequence continues at coordinate 5,574,736 of NC_059491.1, read as the reverse complement.
CTGCCGACCTCTATTGAGGGACAAACATAATCAGCACTGACGCAAATTAGATGGTTATTCGTTTTGAAAATTGACAGAAAAACAATAAAAAAGATGAAATGCTCCCAAATCAATAGATATAATGAAATTCAAATAATCCGAGAGATGAGGTCTCCATGGCAACTGATAATGTGGAAAAGAAAACAATTTAATAAAGGACAGACACACTTTGAAAACAGATTGGGCAAAGGGAAGGCGGGGGGGCGAGGGAGCAAGGGGGGCCGTGGGTTGGGTGGTGGTGGGAGGGGGCAGCGGGAGGAGGTGGTGGTGGGGAGCCGGAGCCGGCTGCCTCTCCGGTTGGTTAGCGGTGCTGTAGTGAAGGATCACTGTCCATCCCAAGGACGCTTGCCATAATTAAGAGAGGCTTTCGGTCCAGAAAGTGCAGATTCAGGTTTTAATACACAAAATTATTTCAGGAGCACTGAATTGGAAAGTCGTTTGTTATGACCTTCCTGAGAGGCCTGGAGCAGGGCATGTTGGAGGCGCGGCGGCTGAGCCAGCTGAGTTATGGCATATTTGTGTTTTTATAGTGCGGAGGGGAGGGGGAAGGGGGGAAGAAGGTTAAACAGTATTTACAGCTCAGTTGTTTTCAGAAAGGAAAGAGAAATAGAGTTCATGAAAAGATGCGAGTGGAAGAGAGAGAGAGAGAGAGGGAGAGGGAGAGATCCCCTGCCCGGCACACACACTCCGCTGGGACGCCAGCTCCAATGAGACACTCACCGATGCTCTTTTTGCCTTAAGGTGTGAGGTGCAGATGGGCTGGGGGTAAAGAGGGGCTCTGTGGTGGGATGGGGAGTGTGTCTGTCCCTGCTGCTGAGTCTTGTCTGCAGGGTCCGGCTGGGAGCCCACTGTCTTCTCACTCCAAGCTGCAGAATAAACCGCTCCTGGCATGCGGGCTTGTGCTGAAAGCATGCGTGCGTGTGAGTGTGTGTGTGTGTGAGTGCATGTGCACGGTGCTTTGCGCTCGCACGGGTGGCTGCCTGTGTGTGTCTGCATGTGTGGCTGCTGGTGGGCTGTATGTACGTGGGTGCTCACCGCGTGTGCAGGGCTGAGCAGAGCTCGGTCCATGTGGGTGTGCGCCTCTGGGGAGGTGCATACGCTGGGTATCTGCCTGTATTGCGGCGTGCAGATGTAATACTTGTGCAGTCACAAGTACATAGACGTTTGCGTGCATTAGCATGTGTTCTGTGTGCATACTGTTTCACGAGCACATGCACGGGCATGCGATTGCGTGTGTTTGTGTGCTGGATCATGTGTGCCTCTGCATGTGATAGCGCACCTGCACGGCCACGTTTTTATACGCATGTGTGTTCCCACTGATGGGTGTTTGCAATTAGTGATCGCACTAGCGCATGGATGGGCTCACAAGGATGGGAGAGATAAGAAGATGAGCCCTAATGACCAGAAGAAAGAGCAGCAAAAGGCAAGACAGAGAATTAGTGTTGGTGTGAGCACTGGGAAGTGTGGGGTGAGTGCCCACACAGCCCAGCCGGTGGGGTTTCTCTCCCATGCCGCTCTGACAGGACTGCTGAGTTAACAAGCTCAGGGATGACCCACTGTTTTCACACCAGAGCTCGGCTCTCCTCTGGCCAGTCTGTGAGCCTTTTCCACACAAACAGGATGGACAAGCATTTCTCCTAACCATGTTGCACAGTATTTGCAGGTGCCAGGCATCTCTGGGTATTAAAGAGCCCCTGAACTCCTAGTGCTGTGTGTGATGGGTGCCTGCTCTGTGGGTTCACAAAAGACTCCCAGCCCTACTTGGGGATTATAGAAACCTCTAAGGGATCTGAGTGCCCCCTTTGCATATCAAGCCCAGAGCGTGTTACCTGATCACATACAGCTCAGGCAGCGGTCGGGGCTGTGGGGAGGATGTAACACGAGCTGGAAGGCTAAGATGCTCTAGTTTGCTCTCTGTCATGCAGCTCTTGTTGAGGTCTCACTTACCTCGTGTGGGCTAACACACTGATTTACTCTGCAGGACCTTGAAAGACCACAATAATGAACTTTTTCTGGCCCTGTGTTTCTTAGTGATGCAACAAGCATTCAGGCTCCCAACTCCCATTTAGCTCCTGACTTTCCACTGCAATTAATTAGGAGTCTGCATTCTTTGTTGGGTCTGAGCTTAATCGTGCTGAAAGGGATTGCAAATTGCTCTTAAACTGCCTACCAACTACCAACAGGGTTTGGAGAGACCCTTTTTTAGGAGGTGGCTCACTTAACCCCTGCCCTCGATTAGGGATGACTCTGAGCCCGGCCTGAAGCCAGGGAGCTGCTTTCCACTGACTTGGGTCATGGTGCGTTTGGATTCTCTGTAAAGTAACTCATTAAAGATAGTCACCAAGAGGGACTGATGAAATTTTGAGCAATTCCCTTCCGAATCTGCGTCCTTTAAGAGACTTGTTGTCTCTCCCAGGTCCTTTTTATTCCCCCAGCGTCAGGTACTTGCAGCTAAGTCTGGTTCCCTCTCTACTACCTCGACGTTTCACTGCACCCCCTGCCCTGTCTCTTTCAGCATTTACAAAGGGGTCTGTGGAGCGTTTCAGAGGCTCACGTCTTGGCCTCTTCTTCATTCCTTGGGAGCTGGCTCCCGCACGGGCTGGCTGGCCCTGCTCTGGAGGCTTTCCCAGCCCTCTTTGCTCTCCACCACCCCTTCCCTCCCTCCCTCTGTGTCCACTGTGTCCTCCTGGCACAGCACCCGGAGTGTGCATGTGTGTCTACGGAGAGGTGAAGTTAGGCACCATGTTTGCATTTAGTTGCCCTGACAACATGTCTGGCTTCATAGGGAGTTTTCCAAGGGCCACAGCCAGCCTGCAGGGACCTGATGGTGATGAGCTATTACTCTTCACTCTCCCTTTTGCATCTTTCCCCTCGGTTTTCTTCACAACCTGTGGGGAGATTGATGGTGGGATTGTGATGTAGATGTTAGCAGTTCTGCTTGATTTATAGAGTTACTTAGGCTGAGTGAGGCCACTTAGGCTCGTCTGGATAGTAAACCTTTTAACTGGACTAAAAAATTAATAATAAATAAATAAATAAGGCAAGGAGGAGAAACTGGATCAGAAAATCCAATCCTCTTGGCTTTATGTTATCTGAAAGAAAGACTCTGAAGACAGGAGGCTCCCAGGGAGCAGCCTCTCTCAGTCTGGGGAGCAGCGAGACCCTGCTCGCTGCGTTAGGCTGGAGCTCTGAGAGCAGATTTTTATGGGACCAAGAGGAGGAAACTGTTGAAATGTCTCATCAAAGATCCTGCATTGACAGATGAACTAGAAAGTTGGCTGCAGGACACAAGGGACTTTTGAGCTTCAAACTGTCCTGAATCAGTGCTTTTCCTCTGCTGTTACTTGAATTGCAGTAGCACCTATAATTGCAAACAAGATACTGGGCCCACTAAGCTAGGCAAGAAATCTTTGCCCAGATGGCTGACCATCTGAAGACACCCAGCAGGTCAAGGGCAGAAGGGGAGCCTGCGTGATGTTATTTGCCCAAAGAGAGGGAGCAGGTCAGTAGCAGAGCAGGGAGCAGAACCAGAGTTCCTGACTCCCGTTACTTGCTTTTTTCCCCTCTTCTTTCCACTCCGTTCCTTTTGTTAATTCTGGAAGTTCCCTGTGTTACTTGTATGCAGAAAGAGGGGCTTATTTCTTGTTCTTTGGAGGTTCAGGGTATGTGAGCGCAGAGCGGGGCGAAGGGCAGAGGCAAGGAGCTTTGTCTCAGCACTCGGGGGTGAGCAGCAGAGCCTTAGTGGCTCTCAGAGTAAGGAGGCTGGGAGTAGACAAGATCAAAGCACATTTAGGATCATTTTTGAGATCTGCTCAGGAAAAGGTTCAGACGTGCGTTACTAAAGAGCTGTGAAGAAGGATTAGTCCTGTCCTTGCTCGCAGTTGAACCACTTTCCCGACCAGCTGTGCCAAATGCCTGTGAAGAGCTGGTCGAGCGGCAGCAGAGCAGGTCAGTGGCAGGTGAGAAGGCAGAGGAGACCAGTGCGGTGCAAGGGAGCAGGGCCACTGTGGAGGCTGTCGCGGTTCAGCCGTGCAGAGGAGAAGGGCCCTGAGTGGGGCTGAGCTGGTGCAGGGTGAGGTGGACAGGGTCCATGCAGGCTGGGGCGGTGCAGGTGAGGAGGTCTCTGCGGTGGGAGAGGGCCGATGCGGCAGCCGAGGAGGCAGCGCAGTGCTGAGTGTTAGCAGGTGTCCGTCCTGCTCTGCTGCCTGCCAGCCGGGCTCTGCTCTCCAGCGGGGACTCTGCGGACTCTGGAGGACTTTGAGTTGCAGCCCATTGCACCATTGCAGCAGGAGCGTCTGTGCCTGGGCTGTGCTAGGGCCAGCTCACTCCTAGTGTGAGGTCTGTGCTGCCTTTCTCTCCCTGGCCAGTGATATATGGCATAAATTAGGCCTCTGAAGGGGGATACTGCATCCTTAAGAAGAAATATGTCCTCATTTTTCTTAAACACCGTTTGCACTGAGTGAAATGTTTAGAAGGGACGCTGAGGGATAACTTTATTTCTTACTAGGGAGTTCAGAGCCGTTCAGTTAAACCCATAAAACACTGGGAGTAGGGAAGCTGACAGCCTGCCCGTGCATTAGAAAAGCCATTACTCATCTAGGGGAAATTCACCCCATGCTGGAGCCTTGTGTTACCAATGGGGTGGTCCAGGGGAGGACACAGGATCATCTCCCTCGGCCATCTAAGGGGTCAGTAGGATGCTCAGAGGTGGAAAAGACTCTGTTAGTAACAATCCAGGACAGTGACAGAGTGCTGATAAGGAGATCTCAAAGCACCAAGTAAACACAGCTGGGTTCAGCCTGCTGCATGGGTAATCATCCTCATTCCTCCTCTTCTGCATGGGGAAACTAAGGCCCAGAAAGCTGGGGAGACTGATGGTTACACCATGACTGGAAACCAGGCTGGAAGCCAGCACTCCTGGCTTTTAACCCCCAGCTTAAATCACTAAAACCAAATTCCCTTCCAGAGCAAGGAGTGAAAGTCAGGAGCCCTGACCCCCTGCTCCCTTTCTGCCACAAGGCCGTGTTCCCAGGGTGGAGTCGGGAGTCCTGGCTCCACCTTCATTGCTCCGACGTTCAGCCCTTTCTTCCCAATGGGATTTAGAAAATCTGCTGGAAGATGAAGGCAAGGTCTTGTAGGTGGTAGTAATGGGAATTCCTGTCTCACATGATGGTTGGTGGTGTGCTGGGCTGTGTTACAGGTGTGGCTGGGTGGGCTTCTGCTCTTGCACAGGCACCTCACCGGTGCAGGCTGCCGTTGTTCCCCCAGTGGCTGGTTGTTCGAGGGGACAGGGCCACAGGCGCCCAGCATCATGGCAGACAAGGCATCGGCCACCAAGAGGGTGGTGACTTTCTATTTGATATTTTATTTTGGAGGCTTGACACCAAAAGATTTAATATTTGTTTGAAATGAGAAACAGTTCTCAAATGAATTTGGAGAGCCTGGGAATTAATGTCAGCCCCCCCCTCCCCTCCCCAAACACCCCTCCTCCCCGTCAGCTCAGCCCCCCCCTTTCAATTTCTGAAGCCTGCTGATTTGAATATTTATAAATATCAGTAAATTATTTATTGTAGCAATCTGCTGTGCCATTTCACCAATCGCCGTTAACACTTTAGGGCTCGCTCTTCAGGAGGACGTGACTGGAGAAAACGGGCACCTGGGGGCTGGGAGCATGCTCTGGGAAGGGGGCTCTCATGCCAGGGCAAAGCCAGCGTGGCTGTGATGCCGGGAGGGGTTGCCTGTGCATGTGGCACAAGAAGAGTTGGGGGTGTTTGCAGGAGAGGATGGGCACCCTCTGTGCCCAGTATTAGGGGACACTGCAGGGGGACACTGGGAGAAGACATGGCTGGAAAGGGAGGCTTGTGTTAACAGAGAAGGGCAGCAAGGAGGATCGCCTGATGGGATGGGCTGTTTGCCGCAGCACCCTGGCAGGCTTTGACCTGCAGTGTGCAGGGACCTCGCTCTAGCTTAGAGCTCAGCACTAGCCCTCTTTGCTTGTAGTTTCTGTTCCCTTGAGGAGGAAAATTCCTCTCGGTTTCTCCTGTCCCATTCCCTCCCTCCATAATTACACTTCTGCACTGAAAATACAGACCATTTGGAGATGATGTGGCTATTTTCTGTTTGGGGAAAGGGTGAGCTCCCCGTGTTTGTGAGCTGTTCTCCTGGAGAAACCCTGGCAGCAGCACCAGAGCAGCCAAGTGGCTGGGTGGGAAACAGGAGCAGCCCAGCTGGCCGGCAGCCCCAGTGCAGGGCACCAGCATCTCCAGAGCCCCATTGCTTCCCCCTCCTGTCAGAATGTCTTCTGTTGTTCACTGCCCAGTGCTGGTTTCTGTACGCTGCCCCTCACTGTCACCAGAAAATTACAGCTTAACTCTGCAGCTGAGAAGCTTGAGCAAAGGGAAGTAGGACAGGCTTGCTGAAGGGAACTGGTACTGGTCTCTGCCCCTTTGGGCCAGGGTTGAACCAGGCACTGGGAGCTGGAAATGGGGAGAAAAGTGGCCTCTTGTGCAGCTGGAGATGACAGTGTGGCAGGCAGGAGGTGGTCAAGAAGTGCTGAATGCAGGCAGACTGCACTCTGACAAGTGCTGGCCATGGGGACCAGAGCAGAGTCCCCAGCTTTTCCTCTGCGGTTTATGGATGGGGTGTGTGGGGAGAGCCCTCATGGCTATGGGAAAGCAGGGAGTGTAGCTGGCAGCGCTTCGGTAAGGGTGCTCTGGCTGCTCGCTTCGTTTCTCCTCCCACATCTTTGATTCTCCTTCTCCTCCCTGCCCAGTGCTGAGCTGGAGCCTGTCAGGTCCGACTTTCGCACTGAGGGCTTTCCCCGGCTTCACGCAGACACGCACAGGCGGGATCCATGCTTGCAGGGCAGAGGAGGTTGTTAAAGAGCCTTTGTGAACTCCCCAAGGTCAGCCAGAAGAGACAGCATCCACTAATCCAAGGTCATTTCCTGGGCTAAAAGCAATAAAATGTTTTATTGATAAACTGAAGAGGGGAAAATATACACACTAAATCCACTCTCACACGTTGTGGGCCATGCCTGGGCTGTTGCTGCCTTTGCCCTGGCCCTGCCTGGGATAATGCACGAGTCGTCGTGCTGGAGGGGAAACGTTTTCTGGAAGGGGCTGAGCGTTTGGCTGCCTTCCCTGCCTCCTCCCGGCATGTGGCTGGGCACCGCCAGGGCATTGCTCGGGGGAAGCATGTTCCCAATGCCCCAGCGGCCTTCTGCTGTGAAGGTTTGGCTCCATCTTAGGGACCGCAGCTCAAGTGTGAAGAGGCTCTGGCATGCAGCATCTTCAGCCCCCACCCCAGCAAGCCGTGCTGCCCTCCCTGTTTGGGGCTTCTGGGCAGACTGGAGTCTCTCCAGTCAAGCTTGCACCACAGTGGTTAATAAAGAAAAGGACTGTGCAGCATGTCGGGCCTCCTTCCCTCCCCCTCCCCACCCCAAATAATGCCGTTAATAATTAATCGAATGAGAGCTTGCAGCTCCTGGAAAGCTGGCACTGGGACCTCCCTCTTGAACGTAGCTGCTCAGCTGGGCTTAAAACTCTTCAATAGGAATATGAAAGCTCCATCTGTTCAACGTACCCGGCCCTCTGAAGTGACAGCGCGCCATCCCTCCCCAGCCAGCACCCCACTCCCCACAGCAGGGGCCCTCCTGCCCCTCCTCTCCTGCCCCTCCTCAGCCCCTGCCCCATCCGGCGGGGGTCCCCCCTGCACGCCTGGCTTTTCCCACCCCAGTAAGCTCCTGCCGCACAGCCAGGGCCCCTTCACCTCCACCCATGCCAGCTGGGTCATCGAGCTCCCACATGCCCCTTTTTCACAGCCGAGACCCTTTCTCCCCTCTACCGGGGTGCGTTTCTTCATGGACCCCAAGCCAAAGCCAGACTTCAGCTCTCTTTTCCTTTCCCTGTAAAGCCAGACTTTTTGCAGCGCAGTTTGCCCCTCAGCTGGGATGCCCTATTTCTGTCCACGCTGCAAAGCCCTTCGTTCCCGCATACAGTGTGCCCCCCCCCAGCCCCTCTTCTCCCTTGGGGGGAGGCAGAGCTAAGCCGTGCCCACGTTGGCAGCACCCCTCTGTGGAGTTCATGGGTGTGAAAGTGCTGCTTCAGGGACTGCGTGGAGGGAGAGAGCCTGGGGCTGCACGCAGGGCGCTGGCAGCACATGGGGACTGGGGGAAAGAGGGGCGGTGGGGGCAGCAACCTGGGCTTGTCAGCAGCAAGAGGTGACAAGGCAGCAAAATGGCAAGGTGAGTTTTGTCCTCCTCCTTGCCAGGCCTGGTGGTGGGAAGCCGTACCTTTTCTTCAAAGGGAGGTTTGCTCTCAAGATGCTACGGGGCTGGATGCAGAGCGGAGAGAGCTGGTGTCTCCTCGCAGGGTGTGGGGAGGGGGCAAGTGGAATAAACTCCCAGTGGCATTGTTTTCAGAGGAAGTGCTCAGTGTAAATAGAGCATGTGGGAGAGTTTGTCCTGGGCAGAGATGAAAAGTCCGTGTGACAGGCTCAGGTTATAAACGGCTTCCTCAGATTGATGTGAAATCAAAACATTTCTATTTAGACGAAGAAAATGAAGGGGGATGTTTACTTAGCCTGGAATCTTTAAACAGTGTGATGGAGACGCAGGGTGATTTGGGGTGGGGAGCTCGGCCTGGGGGGAGGGAGCCTCTGCCTGGCTGCGGGGGTCCCTCCCTGCCTGGCAGTCCCGACCTCGGGCAGATACGAGGGTCCCTCATTCAGCAGCTGAACTCCTCTCCGTCTGCCCGAGTGAATGAAACACAGATGCTGTGGTCCCCTCCGGCCTGATGGCCATCTTCAGCATTTCTTTGGAAGAAGGGTTTCCCTTCTACTTTTGAAATTGACAGGCTAAAAGAGGGGAACAGAAATATTGGTATAGGTAATGTCCCTCCTGTTCCATAGACAAGGAAATAAGGCAATGGAAAGATAAAATGATGTGTCCAGGCTTGCGGAGAGTTGGTTGCAAAGTTGGCAGAAGAAGCTGGGAGTTCTGATTTCCTGCGGCCATATGTGCATAGGTGGGATGGAGATACGGTAAGAGCCTTGGTACTACAGAGCAAATCCCATCTCAGGAAGGTCTCTGGGAGGGTTAGTTTTATAGATCAGGGGAAGGGTACGTTTTCAGAACTTGCTTTATTTTTAACTTAAACTTTAGGAAAAGATTCTCAAAATGTTAAAAGAGCAGCATTGCTGTGCTCAAAAAAAACCCCAAATGCAAGGAGAAGGGACAGGAAAGATGCAGAGGGGAAGGGCAGGAGATGAGGGGCAGAAGCTAGGGAGGCAGAGGGGCAAAGCCAGGGTGTTTTAGATGGAAGGAGGCAGGAACAGGAGTGGAAGACAAGTTGCAGGCTCCCTGGAGTTGCTGTGTACGCGGCAAGTGCAGCCTCGGGAACGTCTGTTCCTCTCTTCCTTTGAATAAATATTTATATATTCATTTGCCGGCTGGTGCACGCACTTGGCTGCTCACCTCTAGACCAGAATAATGGGACCTGCCCTCATTGCAGAAAGAGGGAGGGCAGCGGGGATTTGGGCTGCCGCGTGTCTGCCTCCCAGTTATCTCCAGCTGCGGGCAGTGCTGATCTCACCAGTTAAGCAGGGCTGGGTATTGTGAGAATGTGGATGGGGAATCACCAGGCAGCATTCGGGAGAGCGGCGCTGGTGATTCAGTGCTGACCCAGTGCCCCAGCCCTGGGCAGGCACTGCACCGTGCGGGAGGCACTGTCCTAACTACCTGCAGCCATCGAAGCTCCGCTGGCCCTTCGCCCAAGCATACAGGCGTGAGCTGTAGGTGTCCTGGCTAGGCTCCAGTTGGAGCTCACAGCAGCCTCCTGAGATTCCCTCTGTGGTACCAGTTGTGCATAGGATCGGCCTTCACTTTCTGCCCCTAAATAGAGTGGGAATGTGATGGGAAGGGAAGGTGCCAGCACACAGAGACTTTTGCAGCTTCATGGGTGTCTGCCTGTGCCCATCTGTATGCGTGAGGGCTGTGTGCGTGTGTTGGGGGAATGTGTGAAAGGGAAATGCATGGGGAAACGTACAGGAATGTATTTTGGGGAGATGGGACTTTTTAACCCGTATGTGTATGACTACATTTATGGAGCGCGCCAGCGCATACACACAGCTCTTGAACAGCTATAATTTCTAGATGGGCAGGTATGTGTTTGGGGGCAACATGTGCTTTCCCTTCATGAAAGCATGATTGCACGTAGGTGTTAGTGCTGGGGGGTGGGGAGTGTTTGGAAAGTGGAGGAGTACATTTTGCCTCCCTTTGTGTGGGGGGCTGATATATTTGTCGGGGGGTTATTTTTCTTGCAGTCCTTGACAGGGAAGCGTGTCTGAAGCTGTCAGGAGTTTACGCTAAGCAGCCACTCTCTGGCTCTTGGACAGCAGGTCTAAAGTTTCAGTCTGTTTGTATTGGGCTGTCATGTTATGGGATTAGGGGCTGTCACGATGGCTTCTGGATGCATTGTAGGGGGTCTGATTAATCTCACTGTGCTTCTGTGGAGCAGCACCTCTGTGCTGGTGACAGGGAGGTGTGGGCTGAGCTGCCACGAGGGACTCCTGTGCAGTGGAGGAACCCGTTTTCAGCATTCGAGGTCTGGAGATGGATTCTGTTTGCTCTCCGTGTGATGGGCCCTTCTTTCAGCGCAACATGAAGTCCAAGAGCACATTTTGGAGGGACCTCCAGCAGTGTCCCCACAGTAACTCCAGTGGTGTGTATGTCCGGCAAGTGTTTTATTGGGTGCTCTTCCTGAGCCCTGGGGCACAGAGCAGGGTCTGCCTCGGCACTGCATGCTGGGGGAAGAGCCAGGCTGTGTGCACGTTTCATGCCCTGGGACCTTTAACCCTTCTTAGTCTGGGTGTCCCTCAGACGTATCATAAATAAAGAGGGAAATGAGACAATGCAGCTGCTTTAGAATCAGTTTTTTGCTTTTATTTGCAATTGAATCTTGTTAATTGTTGATGCAATAATTATGCAAGTGACTGTGACAGGGACCATTTAGTTCAAGATTCTCCATGACCTTGAAGTTAAGACCTTACCTTCTTCCTTTCTCCCCCCACTCTTACCCCTCCTTTACTAGCTGTCACATATGAATAAACTACATTAAAATAACAAACCCACACTAATTAGCTGATTGTGCTGGGAAGTGTGAGAGCAGAATTTCCTGTGTGTGCAGAGCGAGCGAGTGAGCAGGCAAAGTGGCCTGATCAAATGATACCAACCCAAGGCGATTTTCTCCCATACGACTGCCACACACCAGTCTGGTGCTCCAGTGCACGCACTTGCCAGAGCTCCTGTCCTCCGTACTGGTTCGTTCTGGTGCATACTGGTTCTCTTCTCTGAGACTATGTGTAAATCCCATTAAGTAAATTCCTCAGTGTCCCTAGGGTTAGGCTTGGGAAGCTGTTCTCCCTGTTACAGGTGCTTGGGTGCAGTTACTGGCTGGTGTGGTTTTGGCAGCCAACACATCTGGGATGGAGCTGGGGACCTAAAAGCAGGTGGTGCTGCAGTCTGAAGGAGAGAGCAAGTCAGGCTTTTAACAGACTTCATATCCTGCCTGAGCCAGGAGCAAAGGCTGGACCGTACCACATTCACCTGCCTGAGATGGTTGGGGCCTTCTGAGCCCAGTTCAGTCCCAGCATAAATATGTGCCTCTTTCTTGAGGCCAGTGGCATCCTTTGGTACCAGCAGGTTCAGAGCGTGCCTCTCACTGGGCTCTCCTGGCTGGGCTTCCATTCAGAGCCTAGGAAACAGATGGCAGTCCCACCTTTCAGAGGATGACACTGGCCATGCCTGAAGTCCCGTTGGATTGGGACCAGCCGTTTGCTGTTTGGGTTCAAGTTGTCTGATCCCACTAATGCCCTTCCTTGCTTCTTTCCCCTCTCTCTCCAGCTGAAAGAACTATATGCACTGACGCAGCCTCAGGAAAACCCACAATGGCTGCCAAGCGCAAAGGCGGCCTGAAGCTAAATGCAATCTGTGCCAAGCTGAGCCGCCAGGTTGTCTTCGACCACGGGGGAGCCGAACAGGCACGAGCGGACAAGGGGCCGCAGCGGGAGAGCAGCAACAAGGACCTGCCTCAGCCTGGGACCAAGGAGCTGGGGACGGAGTTTTCAGATGGACTCAGCCGCGTGCAGAAGATCGAGGAGGACAAAAGGAGGGAGGTGATTGAAAAGTGGGTGAACGGGGAATACAACGAGGAGCCCTTGCTGGGGCGAGCGGAGGGCAAGGAATGTAAGGGCACTGAGAGCGCGGAGGTGCCCCCCGAAGGGGTTTACATGGTGCAGCCCAAGGGCTGCAGTGACGAGGAAGATAACGGGGACGAGGCGGACGCTCTGAGGGGCTCGCAGGATGGCAACTTCTTGGATGACAGGGATTCAGACGGGCCGGCCTCGAAGGATGATGCCTACCGGTCCTCCAGTGGCGAGACAGGCTCCAAGCTGGGGGGAGGAACCGCCTCAGGTAAGCCCTCTGCCCCCTCCACCTCCCTGCGTGGGGCAGCTTCACGGTTGAGTTTTCTGTGGGACAGACAAAGCTGTTGCTATGTGTCCATGACAGATACTTTCTGCATCTGGTAGCCAAGGAGGAGGGTGAAAGCCCCAATCCCCTTGCAGAGGCCTGGCATTTTGCTCTTGGGACTGTGCTGAGTTTGCCTCTGTTTCAGCGTCCCCTTCCTGAGAGGGGTGTTTGTTAGGGTGGATGTGGCTGGATGGCACTTTCCAGACCATAGATCCCTTGGTAGAGTAGATTTCCCCTAGACTCCTTCACACCATTCAGATGGAGATAGCTGTGGTGTGTGCTGGTTTCCCAGTCATGTATTTCCACGAGGGGGGGAAAAAAGCAGAACATGCCCTTGTGGCAAATCCCAGGTGGATTCTGCAGCACATTCACAGACACGCTGGCTGTGCAGTGCATTGCAGTGCTGTGCAGTGCATTGCAGTGCAGTGCATTGCATTGCACACAGGTAAACACATTCATGCCCACATGTTGCATCTTATGCAATGGTAATTAAGCCTGAGATCAGAGCTGACCACGGGAGCCCTGGGCTGGAGGGGGAAAGCCAGTAACTCATCGTGCATTTCAACCCGGTGCATGCTGCAGCCCGCCTGCCCACGGAGGTGCTGGGCCGCCCCTTCCCCCGGCTTTCACGGTCCGGTCCGGCGCGGGCACCTGCGAAAGCTCGGGGGCCCTGGGGGACCCGAGGGCGGCTCCGGGAGGAGGCGGCAGGGCGGGGGTGCACCTGCGGCGTCCCGCCAGAGCCGCCAGCCCGCGCGGCCGCACCTGGGGAGGCGGGACCCAGCCCCGGCCGCGAGCCCGCCGCGCGCGTGCGGCGGGCCCGCCCCGCCCACCGGCCGGCCGGCGCGAAGGTTCTGGAAGGAGCGGCCGCCGCGGCGGGAGGCAGGAGGTAGGCGGCGGCGGCGGCGGCTTTCCCGGGGGGAACGGGCGGGAGGGGACCCCGCGGGGGGAGGCCGAGCCGTGCCAGGGCAAGGCCGGGGTGGCTACTCGTCCCGTGCGGGACCCCGCCTGCTGCCCTCTGCTGCTCGGCGCTGTGGTGCAGTTAGCAAGCTTGGGGTGAGCTGCTGTCTAGCACTACCTGTCTTCATCACTTATCCCTGGTTGGCCTGTCAGTAGCCCTTCCTGGGTGTCAAATAAGAGCCCGTAATAGAGCCGTCCAACACATAACGCGTCGTGTTCCCTTATTGCTGCTGGGTGTTCCCTCAGCCTGGCTGGAGGGGCTGAGGGGTTACCACTCGCTGTGGCATTGTCTCCTTCATGAGGCAGGCGTGGGAGCCCGTCCTCCAGTGCTGCTAGGGGGGTACCACACCAGCTGAGTTTGGGCTCGAGCTGGTGAAGCTGTCGGTTCCAAACCTGTATGTCCCCCACCACTTCAGTCCGGGATGCCAACTGTCATGCAGTTGCAAGGTGTTTTCCCTCAGGCTGTGTGTGCATTTCTTATTTTCAGATAGCTTCTACCTTATTTTTGTGGTTCATTCAGCAAGAGGTGTTGGGGAAAGTCCCAGATGAATTTATTTCTCACTTTCTGATACCCATGTTCCCCCCAGATTGATTTTGGGGGGCATATGAGTGCTAAGCCTTGGTATAAGCTTAGGGTAAATTGAATTCTCTCCATTAGGGCAGAGCAGCTCCCTCCTCCGATTTGTCACTCAGCTGGGTTGGATCTGTAATTGAAAGATCTTCCCCTAATCTGCTCCACCTGCACGCACCCCTCCCCTGATCTCAGCACTTTGTGAATCCATCAAACTTTCCTCCTTTTGTGTGCGTGCATGTTTTCCTCCTCCTGTTAATAATGCAGCCGAAACTCATCTCCGTCTGTCCGTTCCCCTTCTGGAGAGGCACATTCTCTAGTCTTCACGAGTTCAGTGGCAGCGCACATAATTATGCATATAAGATATAAACAGAGCTGTTTAATTATCCTTCGCCACATCAGTGACAGAGTAATTAACAAACATTGCAAGATCAATGAGGAAAAGTGTGACCTTCAGTTTCCTTTGATAGGAAAGCCCTTGTCGTTCCTAGACACAAGGTGATTGTGCCTGGACTCCGTTTTTAGTTTGTTTTAATTCCCCTCCATTTGCAGCTTTTATTTGCTATGAAAACTAGAAGGAGGGGAACTTAAATGTAAAAAATATGTTACCAAACTGGGGAAAATGAAAAGGAACTGAGGTTTCTCACTGGGGTAGGAGTTCTCAGTAAAATGCCTTTGTAGGGCTGTATTGTCAAAGGATTATGCAAAAATGTATAAGCATTCATGGGGGGCTGAAGACTCATTTATGTTTAAGGCAGGTAATGGCACATGCGGGGTCCGGTTTACATACACGGCCGCATGGGATTTGACTTGCAAACAGACGTGCTTCCAGGTCTTGAGCGTCTGTTTCAAGAACCCTGTTGTAAATGTCGTTCGCAACATATCCCTGGAAAGCACAAACTGAAACATCCCTTGCTTTGGAAAGGACAGAGTTCTTTTCCTCTTCTGTCTTTTTCTGTCAGTGTTCCAGAAAATGGATTTTAAGCTGTTCATCACCAGGTCCTCTTGGACCTGTTGTTACTGGGTGCAAGTTAAGTTTATTCCAGTGAGATCTGGAACTGCCTATACCAAAAAGGAGTTTTTTTTCCTGGGAGTTGGGGGGTAGCAGGAGGCAGTCAGATCAAAGGAGAGGAATACAGCTCTGTCCTCCCGGTCAGTGCGGCTTCAGAGGAGTCATCGCGTGAACCTGGTTTTGAAGGTTCTGAGCGCCCATTGCTCCCTCTGAGGACATAGAGGATACAGAACTGGCAGTGCTCAGCAGCATTTAAAATTGAGCCCATACTTCTTTGATCAGCTGGAAACTTGGGTAGAAAGCAGGAGCCGCACAGAAAACTGGATCCTACATCTAACTGGCTTTCTGGATCAGTGGGGAAAGTGATCCTAATTATATGGGGCTGAGAAGGGTTCCTGCTTCGTGGAGTCCCGGTGTGTATGTACACAGCCTGCTTTATGGGACTTCAGCTGCTGCTTGTGTCCTCCACTAGCACCTCCTGTAGTCTGATGCCAAATCCCTGCCACCTTTTTCTCCTTCCAGGGTCAGATAGTTGTGCATCAGGCAGGAGTTTGCAGAGACTTGGTCCATGCTATTCAATCCTTATGCTTTGAAACAAGATGGAGAACATGCATGTGTGGCATCCCTGTTTCTTTTTCTGAGCCACCCCTTGGAAACAAGGGACTAATGAGTCGGTGCTCAGTCTTGCCTTATGTGCCTCCCCGTCTGGTACAGCTAGGAAACACATTCAGGAGTCACAGAGCTGGCATCTGTCAGGAGATGGGTGTCAGAAGCTGATCTGGACATGCAGATATGTTTCTTCATTCACGCACCCTCTCCTGCACACTGACTGACCCATAGTTCTCTACACACGTTTATCTATAGCATTTAGATTTCCCAGTACAGTCTCTGACAGAGATCCTTTTCCACAATCTCTCACTGACACACACATACCCAGGGAGATTTTCCTATACAGTCCCGTGTTCTTTACTCTGCCTGTTACTTACATAGTGGGCTAAAGTAGTCACCAGGAGCTTTCCCCTGTACAAGCTTTCAAAGTTCTCCTTTCTTAGCCTGTTGGCTACATCTCTTGGAAAGGGAATATTGGACCTGTTGTCAACAAGGGGGGTTTTCTCCTGGGGAGACTCCACTTGGGAGAACATGCATGATGAGTGCCAGTTTCTTGCTCATTATCCTATAGCCCCCAAGTCTACATGTTTTCCCTCCCAAGCAGAATAAAGGACAGAGCCCTGGCTGGGATGTCCCATCCCCCAGTATCCAGACCTTGCACTCCATTTGGGCTGTTTTGCTTTTCCTTCCATATATAGTGTGCTGCTGCAGGCTATTTTTAGCCCCTTTTTTGCTAGCTTCGGATCCTTTGTGATACGATAGCTGCTCTGAGACACACAGATCTCTGCTCTTTGGCAATGCCCACAAATGGAGAGCAGCAGCAAGGGGAGAGGGAGCCCTTTTATTATCACATAGAAAAGGAGAGAAAAATGCGGTGCAGGGGAGGCAGGAGAAGACCCAGGGACAATGCTTCCTGTGCCTTCCAGGGCTGTGCACTTCTCACAGGGATTTGTTTCCCAGCCACTGTCGTGCTTCACTTCTGTATGCATGTGGGTATGGGGAGGGCTTTCTGTCAATTAGGTAATAATAATTACCTCTTCACTGTTGTTTGAAAGTGTATGTGAAATGAGTCAGCTGGGTCTCATACCATCTTTGTGGTGAGACAGCTCCCTTCCGTAAGGTGCCTCCACTAGAAGAGCCTCTAGCCTTCTGGTTAGGTGCCTCTGCAAATAAGCGAAGGTCGTCTTGGCTTTAGAGGATGTGTTCCATGCTGGGATGAGTGAAGGTGCACTTGCTAGGCAGTGAGTAGTGGGAACTGGCCAGGGTTTCATCTCAACCATGGATGAGGAAAGACTGAGCAGCACTGGCAAAGCTGTTGATCAGGGAGGGTATTGCGATCATCTGGAACCAAATTTGAACAAAGGAAAAGCAGAATGCAAGGTGTTTTGGGGGATGAGGGGATTAAATCCAGGGTAGTGAAACCTGAACTCAAGCTCAGACTTTGCAAAGCTCAAAAAAAGGTCTGAAAACTCCCCCTTTCCTATGGTCTTGGGTTTTGCATCTAATTGTTTGCACCAATTGAGGTCTAGCCACATGGGTATCAAAGATGCTTTCCAAGACCAGGTGTGCAGATGAGAGAAGTTTAAAAAGGAGCTGGTCTCCTACAACATTTCATTTTCTCCAGTATTAAAAGAAAATGCTAGGTTTCCTTGAATCTCCTCTCTGGATTTGTAATGTCTGTGAGGCCTGAACTGAGCTGGGATTTGTAAAACTGATTTGAGATGTGGGATTGAAAAAGAGGGTCTCCCCTCTTTTTTTGTGTGCTGCAGGTTAGGATAAAGAAGGAAGGGGGTTGGCCGGCTTTCAGGGCAGCTGTTAAAGCTAGTAAAAATCACATTTGATAGTTTAATTTCCTATCGGATCCTCTCGGTGGTATTCTTTCTCCCCTTGCAGTTTGGCACAGGCTGGCTAGAGTTTTTCTGTGCAGTGCTTGGAAGTCAGGGCATTGTGAAGGAGGCTAGGGGATTGTTTTATAGGTCCAAAAAGAGAGGAAAAGCAGAACAGGGAAAGCAGATTTAACAGAAACAGGGAAGTGTTAGACCGAGTAGGGATTTCATGGGTTTAATCACTTTTGTTGGGTCACAGGGTTACACTGAAATGGAGGTGGAGAAGAGAGAAAAAGAGGTAAAAAGGAGAAATGCTTTAAAGCAAGATGAAATTATTTAATATATCTGTGTGTGAAAGATAAAGTTGATGGCTTTGATAGGGTGGTGGAGGGGCCACAGGAGAGGGCCAAGTGGCGAAGCACAGATGAAATGATCCTACCTCTGAGGATGGAGTAATACAGCCTTTCCTTGTGGTTTCCTTCTGACAGGTCCTGTTATTGGACACTGTGGGGCATGATTCTGCATTTAACATCCTTTAAGATTAATACTGACCCATGAGGTTGTGCTACAAAAAGCTACAACCTGAGCCAGACACTGCAGGGGCATTGCCACCCGTTCTGTAACTAACAGGGTGTTTATTCTGAAGTCAGGCATCCCAAAATCCCATGCAGGATGCTGGACCTAAGTGCCCAGAACTGGAAAGTCATTTTGGGCTAAACCAGATCCCAGCACTTGGCAGGTGTGTCTTTGTCCTCCTGCTTGCAGGCTTCAGGCATGTTCTTTGCGTTGCCTTTCTCGGGTACCACATACACAGGCAACTAGTGCAGCAGCACTTCTGCTACATGAACACAGCTATACCAGGCAATATTGAATCAGGAATATGACCTTCATGGTCTTGCACATTTTAGTGCCCGTTGCAGGCAGTCTCTTCCTCCGTATAGTCCTGTGGAAACTGATTTGTGGAAGCTGATGGCTATTGAACTTCAACTTTGCTCATTGACTGGATCTTGCGTGTGCAGAAATGCTCTCGTGTATGTGCATGCCTGTGCGTATGGCATCATTGGCTGTCAGATCCCCCAAATCCTAGGGGTCTGTTTTCATGCTTTGGATCTGCTGACCTGTTCTGTGGCTATGTCTTGGTGCTTTCCTTTTCCACTATGTTTCAAGGCAGTGTTGATTTGATTTGAGCGGGATCCGGTGCCCAGAACCTCCATTCTGCTGCCAGTGTACCTGCCTGTGCTGGCTGCCTGTGAACGAGTGTGCTTGCCCATGAGAGCTAGAGTGAGTGATTGGAAAAGATGACGAGGGAGGTTTGAAGGACTCCTGCACACAGTAAATCTTTGCTCTGCAGGAGAAACCAAGAGGGAGAGGAGGAGGAGCGCTGTGTCAGACTGAAGCCTAAATGAGTCCAAGCTGGCACGTCAGAGCAATCTTTATTTCCTCCTTTACACTGATATTGGGTGACCTCCAGATGTGTGTTCTTCCCCTCCTGGTGGCCTGTGAAACTGCCTGAGGGAGTAGGGGAGGGAGGAAGGGAGGGAGAGACCCAAGGAAGGACAGCTTTTGCTCATTCTTCCTCCTCGTGATCACACTCAGGTAGACTAACCCCTTCCTGCCCCTTCCCCAACCCACGCTCCAGAGAACAGGCTTTTTCCCCCTCTGTGGAGCCGACATTAGGACAACAGCTCTTTCTGTCCTCAGTCCAAATCCTGATGGAGAGAAGGCCATTCCTTACCTATTTTGCACCTGTGTGGACTTTTCCCTTTCCCGGTCTTACTGGAAGGTGTTCCTGGCTGCTCAGGAGGCTGCCTGTAGGTTTCCACAGTCTTTGCTGAACTGTGGCCCCTTTTCACATGGAGAGTAGTAGCGCTCCAGTCACTGGGGTTGAGAAGGAAGGGAGCAAGTTGGGTGAAAAGAACTCTTAGAAAATTGACAGGGAGGGGAAGGACTGCAACAGCTATGGGGAACTATTCTGTCTTTGTCTTGCTTTCTCTTCTCCACTCCTTCCCCCCCCCCCCGACTCCTCACTGCCAAGCTTCTCATGCATATAGCCTTTGCTGCTCTTCCCCCACCTTAATTCGTCTCCACTTCTACTGCTTTTCTTCTCTACTCGGCGCTTTTCCATTCTGCCCTCCTCCTGCTCCACCCCATACATTGTCTTGCCCTGTCTCCCTTATCCTTTTCACACCATGCTGTCCTGCCTGCTCTCAGCCCTGCTGTTCACCGACACACATAGCATATCTCACATGTTTCTACCCCCCCTTACACATGCAGACACACTGCCGTCTATCCTCTGTGCACCTCTTTCCGTATACAAACACACACAAGGACAGACCTGTACAAACCTCGGCATATTGGCGTTGGTCTCACTTCCAGTAAAATTACTTTTTCTTCATATTAGGCCAAGGCAAGAGTGCAGAGACATTTATGAAACTTTGTTTAATGTACTGAAAAGCCATCGGCTAGAACATTTAGGAAATTGATTTTCCTGGCATTGATGAACTCTTTTTATTTTACCCCAGTATTAATTACTTTTTTTTTTAAACAAATTAATTTAAGAGTCGTAAAACCTAACAAGTGAGCCAAACGTCAGTAGATCATGTTCCCCTCTCCCCTTACTCCCCCTCCCCGCTACTAGTGCTGGTATGGGAGGAGAAGGAAAATCAGCGCCTTGTGTGACTCTCTCACTTTGGTTCTCTGTAGGGGAAGCTTCATCGCTGCGAGATTATGCCGCCACCACCATGAATGAGTTCCTGGGCATGTTCGGCTATGATGATCAGAACATGCGGGATGAGCTGGCCCGCAAGATCAGCTTTGACAAGCTGAACGCTGCTACCTCTGAGGCTGCGACTGCTGCCTCTCTCCCTGGCGAAGATGCCATGAGCAAACGAGCCCGCTTCTCCAAGTATGAGGAGTACATCCGCAAACTGAAAGCTGGAGAGCAGCTCTCTTGGCCCATGCACTTGGCCAAATCTGAGGAGTTGGGCTCCAAGCTGGGCAAAGAAACTTCCTCAGTGCTGGCACAGCCCATTCGGGTGCCAGGTCCAGATGCCTCCATGCTGACGGAGACCAAAGCCACCATCCTGCCGCTGCCCTCTCCCAGCAGTTCCCAGATGCAGGGCCTGATGTCACGGGCCTCCAAATACGACTTCTTCATTCAGAAGCTGAAGACGGGTGAGAGCATCAGGCCACAAAATGGCAACACTTATAAGAAGGCCTCCAAGTATGACCTAGAAAACGTCAAGTACTTGCACCTTTTCAAGCCTGGAGAAGGGAGCCCAGATATGGGAGGAGCCATCGCCTTCAAGACAGGCAAGGTAGGCCGGCCTTCCAAGTATGATGTGAGGA
This sequence comes from Gymnogyps californianus, assembly GCF_018139145.2. NCBI lineage: Eukaryota > Metazoa > Chordata > Aves > Accipitriformes > Cathartidae > Gymnogyps > Gymnogyps californianus. The sequence goes on along the minus strand of NC_059491.1, from coordinate 5,553,845 downwards.
ACATTCAGAAGCTTACTCCAGTAAAAGCTCCAACACCCAGCCTGGCCCCTGCTCCCCTCGCCAGTACCCCCAGCAGCACTCCTGTGGCTGGGCCAGAGCAGTCCGTCTCATTGCCATTCAACACTCCTGAGTACCTGAAATCAACTTTCTCCAAGACAGACTCCATCACAACTGGAACAGTCTCTACAGTAAAGTAAGTGTCCTCCCACTTTTCTTATCTTTGTATTAGTGGGGGATCATACCTAAAGTTGGATCAGTGGGCAATTCCAGTTCATGCGATGATGAATACTGCACTGTTCGTGTGATGTTTCTTTTTGTTCTCTGTTGGAGTGTCTGCTCCTCTGTTGCACCTTACATCTCTATTTATCTTATTTGCACTAAGGATGTGGCCTGCCATCAGCAGTCACAGCCATGAATCTAGAGCCCACTAGCTCCTGGGTTCATATGTTAAAATGAAAGATGAGGGAACATGGTGCTGAGAGCACTCTTAAGGTCAAGGTTGTAACTACTTTCTCCTTTTTCCGGTTCCCCAGGCATCCAGCTGTGTCTGTAGGAGAACCTGATTCTTGCTTCCATTTAACTCAATGGCAAAACTCTGCTGACTTTACTGTTAGCAAGATGGGGCTTTTTGTTTGTCCCAGAACTCAGAAGACATTTTGGTGCCTAATTCCCATCAATTTTCATAGGAGTTAGGCATATGCATACTTCTGTGGGGCCAGGCCTGTGTCTTCTCAATTTGTTTGTTCCTTACACAAATAGAAGTGATTGAATTACCCCTCAGACTGGGCAAACTCATTAGCCCAATTACCACTAATAACCTCCTACACATATGTTGCTGGCAATCTCTGCAGTGATGCCATTGACTGCATGGAGATATCTGAAGGCCTTGCCAAACCTTGGATTACTTTTTAATGTGGCTTCCAGAGGTGGTCACTGTAGAAAAGCTACATATGTACGTGAGGCTGCAAGCAGGGAGGAAGGGAGAGACTTCTCTGCTTTCTTGCCATGGTTTGGATTTACTTGTTTCTCGCTGTGGACCTGGGGTTGTTGTGAGGTGAGAATCCCATGGGGTCATTTGTAGTAAGTCTAGGACCTCTGGCCTGCACTTCTGTGGCAAATGCCATCACACGCAGCCTACTACTTTGCCCTCTGGTAAGGAGGAAGGCTGTTTTCTGTTTAATATGTGGACCTAGGAGGCCTTGGGCTGAATCCTCACTCAAATGCTCTTTGCAGTCTCAGACAAGTCTGCATCCCCCACTTTCCATGTTTTCCCACCTGGGAGGCAGAGCTAATGATACCTGTCTTCCATGTGAAACAGTCATTTCCCAACTGTCTGCAGACAGATTTGGGAGCTCTATGGTTAAGGTGTACGGGAAAGGGCAGATAATTAACATTTGCATCTGGCCCCCACTCAGGATGAACCCTGTATGTGCTCCAGATGGCAGGCAGGGACTCCTGTTACTATAAAACACTGTGTTGTAAATATTCCTGTAGGCACAGTGCCTTCTTGTGATGGGTGACTTGGCCAGGGACTCTGTGCCTGAAGAGTCTGCAGAACGCTCAGCTCCCTGGAGTTCAGTGGCTATCCTAGAGCTGTGCTTGGGGGGCTGTGAGCCTCTTCTTACCTGCTTTGGTGTTGCACTGGGATCCCAGTTTGATTTCCTTTCTCTTGCTCATTTCCTGCCACTTGCAGATGTGGCTTTGCAGCACCACGGTGATCCCTCCTCTAGCCACAGGACTTCCTCAGCTGGGGCATCATGATGGGGCTGCAACAGGAATGGAGATGACCAGGGCCTTCAACCTGGCAGTTCCCAGTGTCCTGATCTCACATTGGAGTACAGAAGGGGCTCTGGTCCCTTCTTCAGGCTGCTTACTAGATACAGGCTTTCATGATAAAACAAAGCAGCCCATTAATTGTGCTGGTGGAGGAGGTGCTAACTGTGGTATCTAGGACCTGGCTTTCCATTCACAGTCCCCACTGGGACCAAATAACCTGGCAGGAATTACCCTTTACTCTCACACATATGCACATATACCCTAGCCATGGGTTTAAACTCTAACATCTAATGCTATTAACGTGCCCTGAACTAATCTACCTACTTCAAGTGAACTCTGTGTGAAAGTGTCCTTGTTTAAACCAGGCTACAGAGCTGTCATGAGCAGGAGTGGAGGTTGGGTGCAGGCAAAACTGAGAAGGAAGGCCGTGTACAGCCTGTCTGGGATTGTGTTGGTATGCCACTGTCTCTTAGGTAGGCTGGAGTCTGGCCCTGTATCTCTTTTTCCTCTTGCTGAACTCACTGAGGATGTAATTTTTGTCTGCTTCCTAATGATGTTAAGTAACCCAGGCTTATGTGACAGTTGGATGCAGTTGGGTTGGTTTTCTCGTTGATTAAAATACATAAATACCTTTGTTGCCCCATCTGTCTATTGGAGTTGGGGTATCTGTGTGAAAAAAGAGGCAATTAAAGCCCCATCTAGGGGGCTGTAGCCATGTTGCCAGTACCAGGTAGCAGTACGCTGTGCCTGCTGGCCGTAAGCAATGTGCAGTAGCTCACAGTGTGGCTGAAGCAGAGAGACTCTTCTCCCACAGTTGAGCCTAGGGCAGAGGTGTCTCGATGGCCCTTCCGTGCACATAAGGGCAGTGTTGCAAGGTGCTTCAGGGAGGTGTGTGTTTTCATGTGGCCATCACTTGTTTGTGTATGGGTATTTAGTTTTTTCTGTGGAAACAGGTTTTCATGGTTGGTCTTCTCAGTGTCTCCAACAAACTGAACTGAGTCCTGCAGAGGGGATGTGCAGTCCATAGGCGGACTGTATGGTTCCCTAGGAAAAGAAGGTACCAGATTTGAAGGGTAAGGAGGAGGGAGATTAAACCTATGGGTGTCTTTGCTGGGTACTCTTCCCTGGGCTTTCTCTCCTGATGTGTCAGTGATGTGTGAGAGAAACAAGGAGCTTAGTCTGTGCCCTCTTCCTGCCTGCTAACCACCTCTGCCCTGTGTGTTTCTCATTAGGAACGGATTACCCACTGACAAACCAGCTGTCAGCGAGGACGTAAATATTTACCAGAAGTATATTGCCAGGTAGGCAAAACTCTTGACTTTCTTGGGGAGAGGGCTTGGAAGTAAGGGGGTGGAGTGGTGGTGGGAGAGATGAGGTCTTGTCCATCTAGATCAAGTGTTTAAACCAGTCATTGGCACGTCCATTTCCCTCTGGCATCTGTACTTGCTCTGTTCCCCTGCTTGGGAGAGCATTAACTGTGAGAGGTGTACAAGCATGCAAGGAGTATGCTCGGCTCCCTGGAGCTGTTAGAGTTTGTGACAAATAGTGGAAAAATGTTTCACTGCAGAAGCCCAGGATTTAAATGGGAGCGCTGTCTCTTGACTGTCGTTCTTTCTGTCCATTGCTGTGCTGTCTGCAGCCTTTTTCCCCAACGTTGTCCAGTGCCTGCAGGAGGCAAGCAGAGAACATCTCACCTCTGAGAATCTAGGCTGGAGGAATTCACAAGTGACTCGAGTTTAGGCAGGTCTTGGCATCAACGTGGGATGTTTATCCTAAAAATTTTGCAGCTCATTTATATGAGAAACCCTCGCTGATTAAGGTGCATACTAGGGCACCTTATCACAGCTGTGGGCAAGCTTAGGCCAGGAATGAGCGATGCTGAGAGGGAGCCCAAGGCTGTTGTGGTGAGACAGAGTGAGTAATGCCATGAGAGCCAGAGGGACAGAGGAGATTATTGCCTAACACCTGCCTGTTCTATAGCTCATGGTGTAAAGGGTCCATCAGACTTTGCCCCTGGCCTGTTGAATCCTCCATCTGTACTGTGAGAAAGTGCACTACGGAAACCCCTTGTATACAGAAAGACACCAGTCAGGGAAGCAAGCAAACACTTCTCTCCAGAGATAAAACTGAAGGGTTTGTTCCCACCAGCACTTGGGCACTTATTAACAAGAGGGGAGGGAAACGTACTGTGCTTTCTCACCTTGCCAGAGTCTATGGAGGGTCTCCCTGTGGGAGGCAGTCAGCTGCTAGGAAGGTGCAAGGGAAGATCTTGGCACATCAGCAGGGGAAAAGGGTGGGAACAGTGCTCTCCCTAGCTGGAGAGTGGAACGAGAGGTGATTTCCTTTCCTCCCTTTTGCTCAAATCCCTGATGTAGAAGAAGGGGGCAGAAGACCACATGGGAAGAGAGGACAGTTGCACCACCACATACAGCTCCTCAAGCAGCAGTGCCTCTAGTGCATGTGGCAACTCACTGCCTCCTGGGAGAGTATAGGAATGAAAGCAGGGGTTTAAGCCCACCTTTGCATGGGGCAGAAGGAGCACTACCCTTTTATTGCTGAGATCGCAGGAATCACAGAGGTTGCAGTGAGAAAGGAGATGCCACCCTTTCTGTCCCCAGTTCCCCTCTCAAGCAGAGAACTGTATAAACACTTCACCCACATCCAGTCTTCGTAGCGCTCTGCAAGCCCCTTCCCCTGGGTCAGGCAGGTAACTGAGGGAGGCTTGTGAGATAGCTAAGGGACACCACATCCTGCTTAAAAAGCTCCGCAAGCCGCCCGTTGGCAGCACAGCCACTTCCCTTCAATTTACACACAATTTTAAAAACAGTTTAAAGCCTTAAAATCAAGGGGTGGGGGGAGAGAGACATGACGCTCTTATGTCTGTACTGCATAATTAGCTTAATGAGTTTGCCAAAGCCAGTGCCAAAACCTTCCCAGGGATAATCCATTCTCTCACACAACAAAACAAAACCTCTTACTTAGCTAGTTTGGGTTGGGTTGTTTCCCCCCCCCCCCCCCCTGTATATTTATAATATGAAAAAAAAAAGACCACAGAAAAAATTATTATTATTATTATTATTAGTGCCTCAGCAGATGGTGCTTCTGGCAGCACTTGCTTAAATATTTATTTCTGTGTGGGTTTCCTCCCCCCTTGTAATTGGGGTGGGTTTTTTTTTCTTCCTTCTTTCACATCATCGTTACAGGGTAATGAGTCTGTAAACACTCTCTAAGCATGCTGACTTTTTTATTTATTATTTTTATTATTATTTATTTATCTTGGTTTTTCTTTCTAACTCTTGCCAGATCAAGAGTAGTTCTTTCTGGCCAAAAAAAAAAAAAAAAAGTGAACCGATTAAAGTAAGGGAAGGGAGAGGAGGTTGTTCTTGTGAAAATGGATGTTTGTGCCTGTATGGACAATTTCGGAGTTTGGATTTGCATATCAGTGTGATTAAATGGTCTGTGAGTTTGCTTGTTTCAGGTGTGTAAGTTTGTGTGTGTTCGCGTGCATGGAAATTGTGGGTACGTTCATGTAAATTAAGAGGGGTGTTGATGTACCTTAGAGTATGTGCATGTAAATGTGCGCGTGTGTATGCGTGTAAGTAAGTGTGTGGTGTGTAAGCTTTCCTGTTATGAAAAAGCTAAACAGATGCTGTGCTTTAAAAATTAATAGCTTTGAACTGTTTCAAGTGTCAGAAGAAACACAGGATAAATATAACCCTTTAGGAGCCTAACCTTACAGACTGAAAGAGCAGAATTTCCCCTTTGTGTTGTGTTTGCCGCTTCCCTCCTTCCCCAAGCAAACGGTTTGGTAGAACACTTGCCTCTCCCTTCCTGCGCTGTAGACACCACACACGCACACACCTTTCCGTGGCACGTGGAAGGGAGGGTAGGAGTTTGAAGTGCTAGAGTGCTTGTTTAGCTTTTGCTTTTAAAGCTGAGCCTGTGAGTTACTCCTGCTCGGATGCTTCAAGTAACTTGTGCCGTACAGTCAGATCTCTTCGGTGTCTGGCCCTTCTTTTACTGCAGTTGGCATGTCTGGTCATTTTGCTTCCTCACTTTCGATAATATTTTGGACTGCTTTGTTCCAAAGGTGTGTATTTTTCAGCAAGGTCTTTATCTTCCTCTTCTCTCTGCCTGGTGTGCGCTCCACAGTTCTCCAGCCCTGCACAGCCCTTTGCTCTCTCTTCCCCATCTCATCAGTGGAACAGGGAGGAAGCTTTCCCCAGAGCAGTTTCTTTCCTTTAAAGCTGCTGGTGGTGCGGCTGACATAAAGCCCTGGACTAGCAGGACCAGTTGGTTCGATCTGCTGCTGACCTGCGTGTGCCTGGTTAATGCCATGGTGACTCAGGCTGCTGCCTGTGCCCTGTACTAGCCTCACAGTTGCCCAGGCGTTGAGCAGGAATCGCTTCCTCTGCTTTCAGTTCCACACCTTTGTTTGTGCAGCCAGCCTTGCTGTTTGCTTTGTGGTTTGTTTCTTCTCCGCTGCTGAGGTTTGTTCCAGTTTCTCAATCACCTGTTCTGACGTGATCCTGATTTCCTGCAGTATTTCTTCTCCTTCCCCAGGGAAAGGCATGTCTGCTCCTGGCATCTGTCCCTGTCTCCCTTTGTGAATGCTGAGGCAAAGAAGTCATTTAATTTTTTAGCAATGTCTATCTTTTCTGTCAATTAAGTCCCCTTTCCATCTCCTAGAGGCCCTGCTGTCTCCACAATTGACCTCCTCATCCTTACTGTGCTTCAGAAATGCCTTATTTAGTACTGCTTTTCATCCCGACTTTTTCTGTCCTGTAGCTTAGCATTACCTCACCTTATGATGATCCATGATCTTCCCTGCTCCTGCCCCGTTCCTTGATTGCCCCAGGACATCCTCACTCCTCTCATTTTTCCTTTTTACCCGTTGCCCTTCCTTGTTTCTTTCCCATGCCCTTTGTCATATGCACTCCTGCTGTGTTTAGCACTAAGTGACGTGAGGAACCTTTGAGGAACCTTTGAGCAGATGGTACGTTATCTTTGAATGTTTCCCCTCTGAGTCCCCTTCTCTCCACTGCTTTTCCCTTTCAAGCTCTTCAGCTCTTCCAGGGTCCTCTAGAATATACATCAGAGAGTTCATTGCACTGATTAGCATGTTACTGGATCATCCCCTTTTGCCAATTACTGATGTGCCTATCAGTCGATACATTCTATGTACTGTCTGTTTGTATGTAGATACTATATGGCATTTCTGCCTTTCTGGGTTTTTTTTCCACCCTGTATGTCAGGAGTTTCCAAACTTGCTGTGTGGAATGCTCAGTGGTGCCCTGCAGGAATGGATTGGGTGCATGTTGTTGGCTGTTGCTTCTTGTGTCCTACTTTTAATTGCACTCAAAGGCAGGCTGAAAACCCATTTCTTTCGCATTGCACTATTTTTTGTTGTGAGCAAATACTGTATCCACATGGAAAATAATGATTAGCAGGGCTGTTGTGCATAGGAGAAGATGCGCATGCAGGGTTGAGATGGTCTGCCTGTAACTCTTTGTTCTGTTCCTGTTGATCCATCTCACCTATCTTTCCATTGATTTGTCCTTCTTATTGAAAGTTCATATGTAGTCTTGCCATGATCGTCTTCTATCTGTGTGGCTTACCATCTAATCCACTGGTTTGCAATCTTCTCTGTACTGTGACACCATACTGTGATAAAAAAAAGACATTGAGACGTAACTCGTACAAACGAATGCCTGAGCTTTTCTGAGGTCGTACTAGATAAGCGTGTACCTAAAATTTAGAATCCGTATTTGACTGATGCTTATTTGTCTCCTTCTGGCATGGGAGAGTTCTGAAACTCATGGCTGTGGTATCTAAACTCACACATGAGAATTTTAGAATTGTATACTTAATTCAAGGAACTCTCTTTTCTTACTCTTCCCCAAGTAAGCAACTTAGATAATGAAGATGAATTTCAAAGGGAAAGACAGACAGATTAGGGATGTACAAGACCTGAATGATCCTGCTCAAGAAGCACCTTTAAATAGTGACAAATAAGAAAAGGAAGGCGGGAGGGTCACTATCCTTGGAGGGGATAAAGGAGATGGGGTTTAATGCCATAAAAGTGGGATGAAAGCAGGAATGGGACTTACTTTGTTTGTACCCTGCTTACCGGCACTACTGTCAGGACACTGTTTTATTCTCTCTCCCTTTCTTTCTTCTGTCCTCCTCTCATGTTTGCAGGTTCTCTGGCAGTCAGCACTGTGGACATATACACTGTGCATACCAGTATAGAGAACATTACCACTGCCTTGACCCAGAGTGCAACTACCAGGTAAAAGAATGGTAAAAAGTTAGCAGCACAGCTACCTGAATGTAAAGGGGTACAACCTAGGGGAGGTGTGTGTCCTCGCGGGCTTTCCTCCCCTATGCATGCACATGCCTCTTCACTTTTCCGCTCTGAAAGAGGGCAAGATATATTTTGAACTTACTAGAACCCTATTTTGTTCCCATTTAACCAAACCCAGACCACTATAACGAAGAGCAGAATATAGATCAGCTCTAGTCAGTGGGAACTACTCCAGATTTACATCAGTGAAACCAAGAGAATAAATTCTGCTGTGTTACAAATTGTGCCTGAAACTAGGGAATGCTGATCTGTTAGTCTGTCTCTTTCCCTCCTGCTGCTCAAGTGACATTGTAGCAGCAGTATCTGCAACAAAACACCCAGTAAGACCAGCAGCAGTCCGGGATTTGTGGGGAAAGCGTGGGGGCAGGAGCATGTGCAATGCTGTAATTACTGGGAGAATTGCCAGGGTAGCGACGTCAAGCCAGCCAAATCACGTGCTGTGTTTGTTTACCCTCTTCCCAGGTCTGTGAGTTTGACACTGCCATTTCTGTGGTCAGGCTGCATGTGTGTAAGTGGGAATCCCAGAGTTTGCCTCTACTGTGCATCAGACACAACTTCAGCCCTACCCCAGGAGACCTTTGGGTCTCAAAAGAATGGCTCTGACCACAGCCTAGGAAGTTGATCTGGATCTGCTGAGCTTGACTGTGGGTTTCTATTGATCAAAGGAGAGTTTGTCTCTGGGATGCATGTAGTGGTCCTCCTAGCCCAGCATTTGGTAACCGAGATGAGTCTGTCCCAACTGTGACACGGATATCTCTGCACCAGAAAGAGAGAAACACAAAGGATGGAAAGACAGAAAAACCTATTATTATGATTGGCCTCATGATTATTTCCTAAGGAGTCTGGAAGCTGCTTGCAAAGGAGCTGTCTGGTCTCGCAGGGAATAAGGATTTAGGCTGCTTTTTAAAATGCAAATTATTTTACGGCTGAGATATATTTTAGAATAAGTAACGCTCTGTAATAAGTGGGCACAAATTAACGATGATTGGCAATAGCAATCCTGTATGTACGCCCTGGGAAATCATACCTCCAGCGTCCAAGGGATTCCTGTTGAAATCTATATCCATATATTCCCGTGCCAATACCAACGAGATTGATCAGGATTGATATTATAGGAGGAAAGAGTGGAAGCGATAATCATTTGTTTCCTATGAGGGAGACTAGAAAAGTTGTTAAACATTAGAATACAGGCCTTTTCAATTACTCCTCAAAATAAATGGATATTGATTTCTTTAAAAAAAAATCAGATTTACTTTCCCACCTTCACTGTTAAATATTGATGTCTGTGGGAAATAGAAATGAAAAGCTTCATTTTAAAGGCACTTAGCCTGCTCTGACAGTGGGGTACCCCTTCATTACTTCAAGCAGGTAGAGGATGAAAAGGATATTCTGGTCATACAGATTTAGCTCTGAGCTCTACTACCATCTTTTTCTGTGACTGGAAGAAAGTTCTGTGTCCCTGTTTCCCTAATAAAGCCATCCTAGCTTGTAGGGGAGGCAGAAAACTTACAATGGGAAGATACTATAAAAGAGCAGAGTGTTTTTCCCAATGTCTAGTCTGACATGAATGTGGCAGCCAGTGTCTTGCTAACCACTACAGTGAGTGATTTGGAAGCTTGAATTACTCTTCTGTAGGCTGTTTAGTTCACTGGTTTGCTTTCTAACTATAGCAGTTCTTGAGATAGTAGCAGCTAAAATTGTGTTAGAAGAATTGCAGTCTTAAAGCTGCAGGGAGCGCATTCTGAATATCACCCCAGTGTCATGTTTACTCTACAATTTTTCATGTTTATATACTTTCCCTTTACCAAGAAGATACATGCACACAATTCCTCTTTAATCTGCCTCTCTTGGGGTGATTACTGCTGAGCTTTAAACTCCTGGTACCATAAGTTTATTAACAACAACAAGAAAAAAAACCACCCTGCCCCCAGGATTACTCACCCCCTCCCATCACGTGTGTCTCACTGTCTGTCTCTGTATCTCTCCAGAGATTCACTAGTAAACAGGATGTGATTCGGCATTACAACATGCACAAGAAACGTGATAATTCCCTCCAGCACGGCTTCATGCGCTTCAGCCCCTTGGATGACTGTAGCGTGTACTATCATGGCTGCCACCTGAATGGGAAAAGCACACACTACCACTGCATGCAGGTAACAGCTGGACTGGGGAACCGATGGTAGCACACAAGGCAAATGAAGAGCCATTGTTTGAGCTGTGTCCTTTTTGGGGTGGACTGAAAGGATTCTTGAGTTCAGGCAGCCCAACACTTCCTTGTTAGAGAGCAAGGGGCTGTCCTGAGGCAAAGGGGTGACATTCATAGCCTCTCTTGCTCACTTCTGATTCAGGCACCTCTTTGAAGAGTCTGTGCCCTGTCCTCACTGCACTTGCCTTGCCAAGTGTTGGGAAGGGTGAAGGGAAGCACCGTTCTCGGTTTTTAGAAGCCTTGCGTACGCAGTGAGGCAAAGGAGGTCTCAGGGTTTTCTCGCAGTCTTGGACTTCACTTGTTCAAACAAGTCCCGTTCTGTGAGATTCAGGGGCCCCTCTGCGATGCCACTGCACTGCCTCTACTCAAATCTGATCTGTCACTCCCTTGAAATCAGACTTTTCTGTGACACATCTGCCCTTTAACACTGAGTTAATTTCCTCCATAATCAATTTCTAAAGTAATTAAACTTTAATGCCACATATCGAGACTTAACACCCCTGGTTCTCCATCTCCTTCACCAGTGGTACTTGTCTGCGGTGTAGGCTGGGAGCTTTGTTTCAAGAGCCAGCCAGGCTTCAACAGCAGCGTAACCAGAGTTGGAGTTGCTGCATAGATGTAACTGTGACGCCTTTACTGTTTTTAGACACGGACATACCAGATTGTTTGGGTCTTACTCTGATCGTTCTTCAGATTAGAGGGTTTGATATGTACTTGTTTCATTAGAATTATGGCCTAAACCATTTCCATGAGAATGTGCTGTAGTTACAAACAGAATAATTAGGCAACCCATGGTGAAAGCTTTTCTGTTCTGAAAACTCAGGTCTCACTTCCTGCCCTATCCCAACAGTTTAAGACCCCAGTTAAAGTCACAAGGCCTTAATCACATGCTTAAATGCTTTGCTGGGATAGACTTCAGCATATGTTTAACTTGAAGTCAGGTAAGCTTTCTGTAGTCAGTGGGGCTTAAGCACATACTTAAATGTTAGGCATGCACTCAAGTACTGTCCTGAATAGGGTTGGTTTAAGCATGTGCTTACAACATTTGATAAATTGGGAACTTCATGTGACTTTCTCTTGAGGACATTTTCTATTATGCTTCCATAATACTGATTGTTTAGTTTCTTCAATTGACCAGGATGGGATTTGTTTAATTTTTTTTTTTAGAGTACGAGGAGTGTTTCACAGCTTTAAGTCACTCCGAGTTCAAACAGAGACCCTCGTTTACACAACTATATATGGGTAATTCCATCCTGTGCCCACTGTCTTCCAGTAATATAATGCCCGTGTAAGCAGTATCTTACAGGAAAGGTGTCCGAATATAAACTCCCAATTAAAGAAAATACTGCTTAAATGGCAGAATTTGTGCCATCTGTCTCATGGGATTTTTTTTTTCTTTATGTCCATAATTGGTGTGGATGAAATTCAGTTAGTTGTTTATATAAACTGACATTTTTTTAGGCTTTAGCACCAAGAGCTGCATTGCAAATTATTCCTAAGGAGGTTTTTGTTTAATTCTTTTTTTTAATGCCGTGCCGGGTCTGTCTTTTTTCAAGGTGTCAGTGCAGGGAGAGAGAGGCTCTTTTATATTGGAAATATCTGGACATCCTTTTTTTTTTTTTTTTTTTCCTGGGTATTTGTCATGGGTTTTGTTATTGCCTGTTTGAATCAACCTGGGCTGAACTAAGAGGTGGTGTTTTCGTTTTCTTCACTTCTGAGATGGTGCAGGCATTGGCACACGTTGTGCTAGAGAAGAAAAGAAAAAAAAAAGTCCTCCCTCAGCAGGGCTGAGGACGTTTTCAGATTCCAGTGTTTTTTTACTCAATATGGCAAAGTTGCCCGCTTTACCCAGAGGAAGGCAGGTTTTCAGCATTCTGTCCTCGTCACACCATTCCCATTTGCTGCATGAGTTTAAAATGGGGGAAAAAAGTCACCAGTTTGCTAAGATCAGCTGAACATAGGGTTTATGCTTTGCTAGAATGAAACCTGTATATTACAAGCTCAAAAGATTGGCCTCATGTTGCACCATGCTGCCTTACCTCCCAGAAGGACTAAAGAGGTAAATAACTCATTCCCACTCAATTTTTTTATTCCCCAAATAGATGAAAGTCCTACTTCGTTCCGTGTCGCTCCAAGATAACAAAAAGTAATGGCATCTGTCAGTGTTCTTTTCTCCTTAAGAGCAGGAACCCTGCTTGCTGCCTCCCTAAGCAGGCATGATTATCTGTAGCTGGTCTTTTATCCCTTGGCATCCTCCCCTTTTTTTCTTACTGTTCATGCCCAGAGAGTTGTTTTTTTTTTCACAACTGCTCTATCAGTCTTTAGATTGGGAATTAAAATGATGACTTAATACTCCTAGGAGAAGTGCACAAATGGAACTATTAAATGTATGTGTGCTGCTCATGTGTTTATTATTGCTGGTAATAATGGTAGGCTGTTAAAACGCTGTGCTGATGACTCCCTGTTTTGGCTTGGGGTAGGTGGGTTGTAACAAGGTCTATACAAGCACCTCCGACGTGATGACCCATGAGAACTTTCACAAGAAGAACACGCAGCTCATCAACGACGGGTTTCAGCGGTTCCGTGCCACGGAGGACTGCGGCACTGTGGAATGCCAGTTCTACGGGCAGAAAACCACTCACTTTCACTGCAGGTGAGACAGCAGGGAAGGGGAGGGGAATCCTGCCTCAGAGTTGTGTGGTCTGTTTGCCTCATTCTGCCAAGTCATACATTCAGGAGTATACACAGGGACTTGATTTTCCCTGCTGTGACCTTGTCAGTACTGCTCTTGAGAGAACTCATGCTCCAGGGAAGATGTGATTTCCAGGATCTTGCCAGAGACCACTCTGAAGACAGGAGTGTGATCTGAGGTGATCTGAGGAAAGGGCACCCACTAGAAAATACATCCTAGAATCATTTGGGAAAGAGATCCCAGTGCTCTTTAGAGTTCGACTCAAGTAGGCCATTAATATACTGCTAATGGCACTTCCATGGTAGAGTTCTCTCCAGCCAGCAGTCAGCCAGCTCATCCCTTTCAGGGCCAGACTCTGCCTTCTGTACACAAATGCTCTTCTATTGATTTCTCATGTTCTCAGGAAGAGTAGGAAAGCACAGTTTGTACCTTAGTCCCCTTTAGCTGCTGTTTGGGTTGGAACTTTTAGTGGTGGGTGCCTGCATCCCCATGTTATTGTAGCTGTTCCTCAGAGTGGAGTGAGCTTCCCAGCTCTCTCACATGGCAGCATTTTTGCTTGCCTTGGTGTCACAGGTTAACCTGCATAAAGCCCCTCAGCCCCTTTGCAGCCAGGGCCATTGTCTCATACTGGTCCCGGTCCTTATCGCAGAGGGAGGCAGGTGACAGTAGTTGCGTTGTGCTCCTAGCGCACACAGCCAACCACCCTCTCCTCCTCGATGCCCTTGCAGGCGACCTGGGTGTACTTTCACCTTCAAGAACAAGTGTGACATTGAGAAGCACAAGAGCTACCACATCAAAGATGATGCCTATGCCAAGGATGGCTTCAAGAAGTTCTACAAGTATGAGGAATGCAAGTATGAGGGCTGTGTCTACAGCAAGGCCACCAACCACTTCCACTGCATAAGGGCAGGCTGTGGCTTCACCTTCACCTCCACCAGCCAGATGACCTCCCATAAACGCAAACATGAGCGCCGGCACATCCGGAGCTCAGGAGTGCTGGGCCTGCCTGCCTCTCTCCTCGGGTCCAAGGATAATGAGCAAGAGGAGTCCAGTAATGATGACCTTATTGACTTCTCCGCTATGAGCTCAAAGAACTCCAGCCTGAGTGCCTCCCCCACCAGTCAACAGTCTTCCGTTTCTCTCATAGTCCCAGCTGCACCCTCCTCTGCTGCTGAGCTTGCTTCCTCACAGGCCAGCAAGTCTGCCAACAGCATGACACCAGCCACCAAGATCTCTGGCCTGCTCTCCCAGGCTCTTCCCAGCAATATACCCTTGGCTCTGGCACTCTCCAACTCAACACTTCCTGGAACAGCTGGATCCTTCTTCCCCATCATCCCCAGTCGAGTCTCTACACCACTTCCTGCCAGCTCAGCTAATCTGATGACTGCTGGTTCTTCTGGCACCAATCCAACATCATCTGCTCCTGCAGATTCCTCATCCCAGGCCATTTCAGGATCTGGTGAGCCAACGGCTACTTCTTCTCCAGCTCCAGCAGCATCTATAATGGAAAGGATCTCTGCTAGCAAGGGATTAATCTCTCCTATGATGGCCAGGCTGGCAGCAGCTGCACTCAAGCCCTCTGTGGCACTTGAAGCAGGTGAGTTACCCTCATCAGTTGTGCTAGTGGTGGGAGGAAGAGCAGTGCCTGATGACTTGGAGAGCAGTGAATGAGAAGCCACCCAGTTGTCCATGGGACTGGAGGTGGGAGGAGGTAGTAAAGGAACCTAAATGGGAGAATAAATTTGGTCGTGTCCAGTTAACCCTTGAAGAGGGCAGTCTTGGCATGGTTTCGTTTGGAGCCTGGCTATACCCATGTGGCCAGAAGAAAGGCAGGAAACGCAGCTTTGCCCACAAATGGAGTAGGCTTTTACCAGATCTGAAGGAAGAGTGTTGCCATGTGTATTGCCTAGTTTGCTGTAGGCTGAAAAGAGAGGCACTGTATTAAAAATGGAAATGAAGCAAAAGCTTGGCCAGTACTTGCAGGCCATACAGCAGCCTAATCCCTCTTCTGCAGATTGTATCGAGTTTTAGCTGGGCCTAGTAGTGTTGATCCTTTAGCTCATTGCCGATTGTTTTTCTGATCTGGGGGGTTGGTTCTGTGCTCCAGCTCTGTTGTCCCAGCTGTGGGTTTGGAGATAGTGTTGGTACAGTCCACAAATTGGACCTTTCTCCAGTTCTTGCAAGCTGTCCTTCTCTGTCCCTGCAGCTCCCTGAGCTGCAAGGGGCAGCGGCACTATGAGAGGGGTAAAAGAGGGGAATGAGAAGTCCCCTGGGGCAGCCCGGAGCTCTTCCTGCTGCCACCTAGACCTGGGGCAGGTCGTTGCCTGTGCCCAGCCCTGCCAGCAGGGACGTGGGCCCCCTCAAGAGCACAGCGTACCTCCACAACCTCCTGCTGAACGTGGTCAGCTCATGGTGGGCAACGTGGGGTCGTGGAGGGGAGGCTCTGCCTGGCAGCACCCCGTGGCATTGGGCTGCCCCACAGCTTCCTTCCCCAGGGCGTGGAAAGGCCAGAGCAGGCTGCTGGCCCATGGGTATGCAAGTGCTGCTGATGTTCCCTTCTACCCAGGAGCAAACAAGGGAGCAGGACGAAGTGATCTGATTGAAGAGGGAGGGGAACTTTCACATACTTTTAAAATTATTATTTGAAAAATTGTTTCCTAAAGCAGAGAAAGGTCATTGAGGGAACTATTTTCCTTTATTTTTTAATAAAATGCCACTTGCTGTCTGAGAAGCAGCTCGCTGTCAGCTGTACTGCCGGAGGGTAAATTAATATTTTAGTCACTTGGGGATTGTGGAAGAAAGCTCTGCAGACATGTTCCTATCAGCAACTTTTTTCCCTCCTTTTTTCTTTGCTGTTCTTCCTAATTTTTTTTCTTTAATTTGTTCTCCCGTTTTCCCCCCTTCCTCTTTTTTCTCTTCCTTTAATTTGAATTTTTCTTTCATGGGCTCAGCACTAAACCTCCTCCCAAAAAAGAAGAATTCCCCCTTTTTGTGGGGACAACATGATGGCGGTGGCAAGAGGTCGTGCAGTTTGAACCAATCCCATTGGCTGTCACCTTCGATAGCCCCGGCAGGGCAGATGCTCCTGCTGGGCACGCGCAGTGGCGGGCCATCGCTGTCGCTACGGCAACGCTGGGATTGGGGACGAGAAAGGGGGCTTGACTAGCAGTCGAAAGCTGCCACATTGCCTCAGCATTAACAGAGTCTTTAATAAACGCT
Organism: Gymnogyps californianus; assembly: GCF_018139145.2. Lineage (NCBI taxonomy): Eukaryota > Metazoa > Chordata > Aves > Accipitriformes > Cathartidae > Gymnogyps > Gymnogyps californianus. The sequence continues at coordinate 5,537,585 of NC_059491.1, read as the reverse complement.
TAAGAGGCAGCCCCGCAAATTAGTTATGACAGTTTGTGCAGAGAATCAGGTCTCCCCCACGCTCCTTCCGCCCTTCTCCTTTAAAGGGCCCATAGCCTGGACAACTTTGACATAATTTTGCAATAATTATCACTTGAAGAATTTCCACGCTGGAGTGGACGTCAGAACCCATCATGTCAACTTGGCAATAAACGCTGACCAGCAATCCCAGCACTTCCCTCCCCCCACACTTTTTCTTTGCTTTTTCCATTTATGCACTGGTGCTAGTGATTTAACTTACTTATTTGCCATTGTAACCTCATTTCAGACCTACATTTTTCATTTAATTTTTGCATTTAATTTCGGTGTCTTTCTCAAGCAGGGAATGGACAACCAGCAGCTCCTGGAAGGTTCAATCCAGTTCAGGTGAAGCAGGAACCTGTGGAGGCCATGGGATCATCATCTGCTACCAGTCAGGACTCCTTGCAGGAGCACAGCTTGGACCTGAGCGTCAAGGATCATGGGTGAGAGAAGTGCACAGGCAGGCATGCTTAGCTCTTTCCAGTATCAAGCTTTGAGAAGTGTCCGTACCTGTTTATATGAGAGGGCACAACGTGTTGATGAAAGGCAGTTTCACAGTGGCTGAGTTGGTTGCCCCCACGCTGGAGGCAGGGAGGCTCTCTCTACTCCCCCTCAAGTGCATGTTCTCCAGACGTTTTTTTGGGCTCATAAGCACCTGCTGACTCTTTGACAGGAGCCTCACCTCTTGTGCTCCCCTCTGAAAAACAAGCCACTGGCAAAGCTCCTTCTTTCACTTAGATATTCCTGCTGTTGTCATCAAGAGCTGATTGAAGGCTGCTCCAATGCCACACTTCAGCACACTTTTAGCAGGAGCATTTGCACTGATGTAATAGGGCATTGAATCAGGTCTAAGAGAGGCACCTTCCAGAGAAATTGGACACAGAAAGCAACTGGGTGTCAGGCTAACTGGTCTGGGTCTGGCATGTGCTAATCTATAGTTACGGTGATGAATCTTTGCACTTGCGCAGATGTGAATGCACCTATCTCAAAGCGTGTGTCCCACTTGTCCAGCATCTCTACTGAGAATAGGAGTGTTTGGGGATTGTCCTGTGTGGAAAAACTGCAGAGGAACTGATACTGGGGATAAGTGAGCCTGCTCCACTTTGACCTTTGTATACATTCTTTTCCATACTTTATTTAAACAAGCCTCAATTTGGGACCCCAGCACTTGTAGTCAACTACAACTATTACTAATGCATGTGAAATACTAAGGTTGCCTTTCAGCATGCTTAGCTGTGGCCATAAGGTCACAAGCAAGAAGCTTGCCTTCTCTGCTGCCGAGGGGGCCTGTGTCCCTGGCAGTACGAGTCTTCTGCCAGCATCCCCCCTGGTTTTGTGGCATATTTCTGAAAGTTCTAACGGGATGAAGGAGTAAAACATGGGGTGGGTTGTGAGTCAGCTAATAAAAAAGTGTGATGGTGTGGACACTGGAGGAAGAGGTCTGGACTGTTTACTAGCTGAAAGAACTAAATTCTGCAGACTTGGGACCCTCTTTCTCTCCATCTTGGCTATCACGAGTGAAAGAGTTTGGCCTGCCCAAGGGAGGGCGGGCATCATTCTCTTCCTCCGGATGTAGCAGGTGAGGAGTGAGGCAGCTTGAAGGGAGAAGGATTAATCTCAGTGCTCACAGTCCCTATGCACATCTTAACTAAACCCTGTTGGTTTGTGTGTTCCAGTAATGAATCAAATGGCCACACAGTCTCGGCAAATTCATCTCTTTTATCCTCGCTTATGAATAAGGTAAGAGCCATCCATCAAACGCCTTTCATTCCCCCCACCAAGAGAAATTAAAGCTGCGATGGCGGGGAGGGGGGGGAAGAGATGCGTTTGTTTTTTAATGTTTTGCCTCTAATAAGATGAGTTTGTACCATTTAAATTTTGAAACCATTTTTCATCGGGTATAATTTCAGAGCCACTGCTTACGAATTAATTTAATGAACTGGCTGAAGAAATATATTGCAGCCTCTGACACCTTTTTTTTTTTCTTCCATCCTTTCTAGACAGAGGAGGGCTCCGAAAGATTCCCCCCCCCCCCCCCCCCCCCCCGCCCTTCTCATTTTTATTTCCAGAACCTGGCAACTTCTCTCTCGCTCTCTTTTTATAGTTACTCATTTTGTTTATTTACTTAAAAACATTTTCTTTCATTGGGGGAGGGGGAGGAGAATAATTTGTTTTTATGAAAGAGAAGAAAAAAAATTAGAAGTTTTGAGCCAAAATCATCAATTTCTGTATTTCTGGTGTGAGTAATGGTGTCCAACAGAGCCTCCTTTACCATGTTCTAGAATATTTATTTTAGATAATGCACGGTTTCTTTTTCCTTACTTTTTCTTTAAATTATACATCATCTCAAATATATATTTCCCTTTCACATGATAAATTCTACTGTACCAAGATTAATTTTACTGTTGTATACAACTGCAGTAGAGATCAGGGCAGCCTTTGAGCCATGCTTTAATATTCTACTGTGTGATAGGTTTTACAGGCATAACTGTTGCCATCCCCTTGGCTCTGGGCGTTACATGCATCAAGGCCATATAACCCTCAAGAGAGGGCAAAGTGACTTTGCCTGGTAATCTCTCGCCTCCTTTCTCTCTTATTTCATCACTCTTTTTTCTCTGTGTTTTTTAATTTCTGCGTTTATCCTTATGCCACTTTTCTCCTCCATTGGCGCTCTGTTACACTGGGTTTGTGATGTTCCCTTTTAAACTTAATTTCTTATTCATTCCTGCGTATTGTCCCTTTAGTGATTCCAAATATGCAGCTCTTTCTCTAGTGAGTAAATCTGTTTAGTAAGTCTGCTGTCTGGGGTCCTGAGTCATTCTGAAGGCCCCAGCTCAGGGAAATTCTGTTTCAATAGATATTTCACTTGAAAATCTCCAGGAGAATATGAGATTTAAGCATATGCTTAGAAATAAGCATTTGTTTGTGTGCAGCCCTACATAAGATTCTTTCTGTTGTGCAAAATAAGTGTAGCACAGGTACAAAATAAGAGTTCTTCAGGTTTGTTCCTTTTTTAAAGAAGGAATGGGATTAACTGATGACATAAACCAGCAAAGAATAGAGCCCACTGATTTGAAGGAGCCTATTCCAAGACTAAGGATTGCAGAATCAAGCTCAGTGTGCTCAGGAACACATCACACTTGCTTCTTCCTCTTGCTGCGCACGATTTCTGTTCGTGGAGGAATCCTCCATTATTTGTCTAGGAAAAAGAACCCTTTACAGAAATTCAATGCCCAACAAACACCAGTGGAAAAAGACGACCTGTATTTCTGACTCCAGCCATAAAGAGTTGCAGTCTCCACGTAGCAGCAGGGGCTTTACCTTCAGGGGGCATTACGAAAGCCTCAAATAGCCAGGGTTCCTGTAGCGTATTGCAGTTTATTTAGGAGGCTGTCAGGCTTAATTAACTGATATTTATAAAGGGCTTCGAGATCCTCAAGTGGGTGGAGTTTATAACGCAAGTATTGGGCCCAATCCTGCATTTTATTCATGCCGTGAAATTCACTGTTGTTACTGGAGGTAATTGAGAATACAACAAAGCAAGAAAGGGTCTGGGAAATGGTGCATTTATTCTGAAAGAAAATTTTATCTCTAAGCACTCTTGAATAACTTCTTTTTTCTATCCTGCACATCATACGCCTGGACCTCTAAATGTTCTCTGTGTAGAATCTGTTTGAAGCCTTTCACACAACGCAAAGTGTGAGTCCAAGTCCTGCTTTGGGGACGATATGTCCATTTAGCACAGAGTGTGACATAATTTCTTTACTGAAGTTAGTAAGAATTTTCCAGGAACTTGAGACAGAATTTTTCCCCCGTTGAATGAGATTTCCCCCCTCCCACCCCCAAACATACCTGACAGTCACTTTAAAGGAGACATCCTTGTGGCTGGGATAAGATGATTCTAAATAAACTAGTGCTTACCATTTCTATCACTAGGTCTGTACTAAGAGAGCAGCATTTTGTAGGAGCTATATAGGGCTATTAATGTTTAAGCCTGCACACCTTTTCCATACTCAAATAGGGTATGTCTCTCTTCACCTCAGTTTCCCCATGTATAAAATAGACATGATGCTTCATTACTTTACACAAGAGCCATGAATATTAGATGGACACCTGAGTACTTTGTGATAGCTGGGTGGAGGATGCAGAAGAGTGAGGTGTTACTAAGTTTTGCTGATGCAGTTGAGGCAGCCTGTGCAGACTTCTTGTCTTCTCTCTTAATCTTTGAAGACACAGCTTTCCGTGGGACAGTCCTGAGGGCATCCAGACTGGCAGTGTCCATGGCTGTGTGCTGGGCTTGATGCAGTGTCTATGTTCTTGTTCCAGATGTCCAAGACCAGTGCCAGCCTTGGCAACCTGCTGAACATTAAGACAGAAGGAGATGGCAGCCAGGCTGGGGCTGGAGAGCCAACACAGTACTTGGGCAAGGCAGTGAAGGCACTTGTCCAGGAGAAGCTCTCTGAGCCATGGAAGATGTACCTGCGCCGGTAAGGAGAGCATGGAACTGGGAATAGAGGAAAGGGAAAATTATTTCCTTTGCAAAGTGTCTGGCTCAGTAGTTCACACTTGAATGCAGAGTTCTCTTGAATTTAAAGGCCTAATTCTGTGATACGCTGATCACCTTCTGGAGTGCATTTAGTCCTCAGTCCTGGCTAGCTGCAGTAGGTGTTAATGTCCTATAAGAAATATCTGTCCACATAGAATTATTTTGCAAAGGGTCTTGAGAACCAACTACAAGCACAGATCTTCACGTAGTACTGTTAGCCTAGACTTCATCTTAGGCTTCTCTTTATGTCCCCAGTCTGCAAGTCCAGGGGACTGATTGCAACTTGCTCTTAGCACTGAACTTCTGTTGGACCATGTTTAATTACGCACAGATCACAGAAGCCTTAAAATGCTTGCTGTGGCATTTCCTCCCATCATAGGAGTAGGCCACTGAAACAAAATAAGGAGTATAAGGGGTATGGGAACTGGGATGGTTTCTGCTGGTTTTGTTGTAGACAAAAAGGCTCAAAAGGAAAATGGAACAGATACAAAACTCACCCACACACAGACACATGCACATACATGCCCAGCCAGACACATGCTTTGAGCATACACAGATACACCCAGGCAGACACATACGCGTTTGTGCTCTGACACAGATAGTTGCCTACAAACGCCTGTGGACGCTTCGTAAATCACAGACTTTAATGGAGAAGACTAGAAAGTCTTGTAGTCCATCTGCCCCTGGCCAGTGTGAGATCCTACCCTGCAGTCCATTTGCATTTTGTCCAGCCTAGTTGTAATTATGCCAAGCAGTGTGGCTATTTTCTTGTCACTGGGAGCATTATTCTACCACCTAATACGTTTCACTGTCATGATTTTTTTTCATGGTATGCTGCCTGAATTTCCCTTTTTGTAATTTTGTTGCAGTTTTCCCGGTTATATCCCCTCGAACCACAGCAGATAATTCCTCTCTGCAACTGGAGTTCACCTCCTTCAGATAGTCACAGACTTTTAGCATACCATTTAACCAAGCTTATTTACTTCCTTTAATCTGACTTTGTAAATTAGTCCCTTCAGCCTGCTGATCATGTTGTTGCTGTTGTTGTTCTTGCTGTTCCCTGAATGGGTGCAGAATTGGGCTGCCATTCCTGCATCACCACACCAGATACAACAAGCTTTCTGCCCCTATATGTGCAGCTCACAATTGTGCTACCTTGTTTGCATCTATGCTGCATAATGTATATGTATCACATTTACCATCCACTGTTACACAGGGTTGCTTTTAATGTTGCTCTCATGAGTCCCCTATGTATAAAAATACACGCCCCATCCCCCAGATGTATTAGCTGTCTGTTTCCAAATACAACTCTCGTATTCTGAACCTTCTCCCTTGTCTTGCAAGGCCTCTCTGTGTTATTTTTCTCCTTTTGCACTGGTGTTGCCAACTCCTCCCAGTTCAGTATCTTCTGTGAATTTCATTAACACGCTGTTTACTCCTTCTTCTAGATTACTAATGAAGATGTTAAATAAGCTCAGACCTAACCAAAGTCATCCTTGCAGCATTCACAAGATACCTCCTCCCAGCTCAATATGTTGCTGTTTGTCATTAGCCTTTGTTTACGGTCCTTCAGCCAGTTTTCAATCCATGAAGTAGCATTCGCATCCAGGCCAATTTGAATTAATTCTAAGCATATACAAGACTGTATCAAAATACTTTACTAAAATCCAAATATATTGCATCCCTTCATCCACTAATTTTGTAATTCTATCAAAAAAAGCAATTAAATTTGTCTGGCAAGATTTATTCTTCATAATCCTGATGCTGTTTATTGCTCATGGTTCCTTTATCCTCTAGATGTTTAATGATTTTCTCCTCCCTCTTAATATTTGTTCCATTACTTTACTGGAAGGAGAAGTTAAGACTAGAGGTATGATAATTGCCAAAGATCACTTGTCTTTTTTTCTCCCTGAAAGAATCAGTACCTAGATTTTTAATTTTTTTTTTTTTTTGCCGATTTCCTAGTACCTCCCTCTTCTCTATGGCTTAAAAAATAGCAAATAGTAATGCAATCAGTTTGTGAGTTAATTTCCATTGCACTTCAGGACATACATCATCCAGACTGGCTGATTTGTGCATATTTGTATTTTTCAACCAGTCCCTTTATTTGCTCTTCTAGAAGGTCTTCATTTTATCCCTAATTGTCTGCTTTGTCTTTAGTTTTCCTATCCAAAGCAAATTTTGTAAGGCAGCCATTTTTGACTCATCACCTCCCATTTTCATTGGACCTTCTTTCTAAGTACAATACCTCTTGTCCCTGATAAAACAACCCCTTTAGCTTGCAGTAACTTGGTTTCTTACCTCTTACCGCACCTTTACTTTCCTTCATCTTCTCCCTGCAAGCTTTAACTGACTACATGTATTCTATATCCACTGACCTTCCTTCTCCAGTACAAGTTTTTTTTCTTTTTCCTTTACCCTCAAATTGTTAAGACGTCCCTCCTGGGACCACACAGGCTGCTGTTTGTTTCTTGCTTTCCTGCTCATCGGAGCAATTGTAGTTTGTTGTATCTTAATTATGCAAGATTCCCCTGTTAAGTTTCAAATCCTTCCTGCCAGTGTTTTTTACCTGATTTCTAGATTCCCTGTGATTCTGGAGTTTCCTGAAATCACATGTATTTGTGCTACTCTTATTAAGTCTGGAGAATCTCAGCAGTGGATGAGCAGGGAAACCATGCTTAGTTGTTTTTGCCCTCGTGACTGTTTCCTCCAAGATGACAAGAGGCATATCTTAGACAATGGCTTTTGCTCTGGATTTTGCATTGTAGCATTGTTTCTTCTGTACTTCAGAATGCTTTTCAGTATTTATGCATGCTAGGCTGTAATTGCTATATAGGTGATACTTCGTCTCTCCCATCTATGCGACACCCTGTTGTTTTAAGGTGGGGGGTGAGCAGATTCTGGATCTAGATTCCCTTGAACCACTGTTGTTTCCTCCCTTTTGCTACTCCCAGTAAACTGAAAAAGAAAAAAAAAAAACTGTAATGTTTCAGCAGCGTCCTCTTGGTCTGGAATGCCTTTAATGTACTAACCTTTGATCGTTCCTCAGAGCCTTGGCTGTTGTACATAGATGCTCAAGAGCAGTCATGATTTTCATCTTTTGTTTCAGAGTAGTTCTGTATTTTGCTCCTACTAAAAGTGAATGGGAGTTTCTTGGTCAAGTTCAGTTGGAGAGAAATTAGGTTCTTGTTCTGCATGTTCAGATCTATGTAACAGGCAATAATCAAGCAACAATGCCAGCAGTGTTGTTTGTGCAGCAAGGACAGTGATGTTAGAAAACAGAATGGTAGTAGAGTTGAAAAACACAGAAAATATGTCTGTTCCAACACCGCTTCTCTTCTGGGGCCTTTCATAAGATGCCTGCTTGTCTACTTTGGCTAGGTTTGGTACCAAGGATTTCTGCGATGCGCAGTGCGACTTTCTCCATAAGGTGCATTTCCATTGTGTCGTGGAGGAATGCGGTGCCCTCTTCAGCACCCTGGATGGAGCCATCAAGCATGCCAAGTAAGTAGGAGAGCACGAGTCTTGGGAAACCTTGAGAAAATTCTACAACACACACACACACACACACACACAGCAGGATGAGAGAGACCTTACTGAGTAACTCCATTCAAGAGCAGGAATGTGGGCAGTCCTGAGGGCAGCAATTTGGGCATCCATATGCTTCCTGTGTAAATGTGCTCAGCTAAAATTTTTGCAGAACACTGTCCTCTTTAATTTTGTTGCACAATAAATGCGCTCAACTTGTTGGCAAGGCTGAGAATTGGACATTGGTGTTTTTCCATAGCCTACTTGACAGACAGTGTGTTCAAGGAGACCCATATTTCTCACAGAACACAAATACACCATACAAAGAAATAAGAAAATATGGGGAGGATCCTGTAAACTCAACCATTGTCACTGGATACAGACTTTTTGTGGAGTAGACAGCTCCCCATCGCTGCAGTGTAGAAAGCATTTTATTGTTCTTTGTCTTGTCATGACAAACCTCTTTTAACAAGTTTTCCCTAGCCCTTAGTTTATATGGTTTTGTTTAAGAGGTTCACATCATGTGGATAAGGACCTTGAAATGAAGCAGTGAAACTCTCCAGCCCAACAGCAACCTCCTCCTCACCTTGCCATGTTCTTATATTGTAAACCCGTTGTCATTTCACATCATTTTGGAAAGTAGCAGACAGCCCAGAGTCTGGTAGCCAGAACTGTAGGTTAGATAATATGGCCTATATTACAGAGGCTGTACAGCATGCTCAGAACTCTAGATGACTCTTGGGTGAAGAATGAATTTAAGATATGCTCCCACTGTTACAATGAGGAGACTAGCAAAGGAAGGGTGGGATGTTGGAAATTTTCCCTGTTGCAAATTTCTGCAGAGCATAATCTGCAGTTCAAAACCACACCAAGTTCCTTTTAAAGGCAATGGAAGATTTGCCCAAGTAAAGAATTAATAAGGCCTTCAGCAGCTGGCCACATGACTGGTTGTGAAGGGGTTTAAAGGGAAGATGATGTTGCAAATTTTCAGACAGACAGATCTGTTAGCACAGTTGGTCTCTGGTGTTGCATAGTTCCCTGTGGTTCGCTACAACAAACTACTTGCTTCTCACAACAGCCATGGGAAGCTGCCCTCATAGGTATATTGATCTTACTGCAGCGATTCTTGTGTCTCCCTGATTTCAACATGTTTTTGCATCTTTCTGTCTCCACCCCTCTTAATGAATTCCCTTCTCTTCACAGACAGCCTAGGAGGCCTCTAAATGTTTCTACAAAGTTTGCAGAGCCCCTTCCTTTTAGGATTTAACCTCAGCTAATTTGTTTGCAGACTCCTGCCACATTCTTCATGATATTTCATCAAGTTATATGCAATGGTCAAGAATTTATGTTTGAATTACACTGTCTTTTTGCAGTTTTCACTTCCGAACTGAGGGTGGAACTGTGAAAAGTAACTCTGAGTCTCCCTTCTCAACTACTACTGAGAATAAGGCTTCACTGGCCCCTTCATCACCATCTGCTACTTCTGTCACCATGGCAAGTGCTCCTGCCCTTGACGTGCCCACTCCAAGTCCAGCTACTGTGCCCTCTGCCCCCACACTGCTAGCTTGGAAGCAGCTGGCTTCAACTATACCCCAGATGCCTCAGATCCCAGCATCAGTGCCTAACCTGGCAACTTCACCCTTGGCAACGACTTCCCTGGAGAACGCCAAGCCTCAGGTCAAACCCGGATTTCTCCAGTTCCAGGAGAAGTAAGTTGTAGATACTGCTTGCCTCCTTATGTCCTCTCCAGCCTTGCAGTCCCCTCTTTACTGCTCCTCTGAGCTGTAGTACTACATCTATATTCACCCACTGAGAGACCTTCTGTCTAGAAAGTACTCTGGGCTTTCTGTCACAGAAAGTTTACTTCTATAAAGTCTAGAAAATACCTTCAGTTATCCTAGGAAAAAAACAGGATTTTTGAGTACATCTGGGAGCACTTTTAGGTATGAGTTTAGAGGAGAAATAAACTTGCTGACATACCACTGAAGCCTTTTCTATACCTCATGAGAGGTGTACAGAAATATATGTGTCTTTGCAGTATTTTTGACACTGAAGGCTACAGAGGAAACATAGCATCTTTAGAGTTTTCAGCATGACGCCTGACTAGGCCAGCTCCAGATCTTGCTGCGAGTCTGAGACTTGCCATGAGTTTCTGTAGTTGAGCAGAAATCAGTGGGCAACTGAGTGCTCAGTCATGCAACGGTGAGGTGTTACTGCAGCAGAGTACACAGAACTCTAAGAGTAGATGTTTACAGATTGCTGAAAAGGAAACTTGCTGGATTTCTCCTGGATTTGTCTGCAGTAAGCTCTGTGGCCTTTTCCTAGGAATGCCATCTGTAACTCAGTATAATACAGCTTAATTTTTTTTTTCAGTGAAGAAGACAGGGGGTCAGATAGTGGAGGGGGCACAAGTGCTTGGACTCTGCCTTACCAGGAATGGGTGTGTCAGCAGCTCAAGGAATAGGGAGCAATTCTGTCTCACTTCGGATTTGTCAAAGTTTTGCTGTTCTGGCTGAACTTCTGTACAAGTGTAATGAGTCTCCTTAAATTCTGCACCTCTGCTTTTGTAGTGTTAGTTTACAAAGTAATTCACAAGGGAGGTGTCTGGCAGAAGGTAACATACCTTGCTGAACTTCTTTTAAAACATTAAAGAAGTTTCACAGTGTTGCTGCGATGTTGGTCTTATTTCTATTACATAAACAGAAAGAGGCACAGAAGTTATGTGGTTTACAGGAGGACACAGGAGTCCAGGATCAGGTTAGGCATTACAGCTTAGTTGTTCAGGCTGGTGGGGTATCAGTCTCTGGGACGTATATTGACAGTCATTTGTCTGCTTTCAAAGAAGTATATTAATTCAGTTTCACGTATCTGAGTAGGTATCGTTGGGTACAGTGCTTGGGATTCAGGAGATCAATGTTCAGCCACCTCCGATCTGACCTCTGTTTGTGCAGCCAGAAATCCACGGAATGGGTGGGGCGAGTAAGGTACCAATATCATTTAGCTGATTAAATAGGCCACTGCTGATTTTTGTCTAATCAGAGGAAGCCCTGGCATCTTGCAGTGCGCATGCCCAAGAGTTTCATTTCAGTTACACGAAATTGAGATGGGAGAAACTATCTGAATCCATTGACGTAAGTGCAGGCAGAAAGGGAGAAAGAGCATCTATCCAGATCTTGAGAGAGCTTTGAATTGGAAGCGTGGCTCTCAAAGACTACAGAACCCACCATGCATTGCTGTATTTTAATAATCTTAATCAAGAAAGTGCACTAGCTTGGTGGAATTGCAGTAGTGTTGCCAGCATCAATTTTACTAAAGAGGAAGGTGGCTATGGGAAATCTGTAGGCCATGTTTGGAACAGAGGCTTCAGCTGGGCTCCCCTTGAATTAAATTTTGGCAAAGAAACAAATGTGTGAAATGAGTGAAGGTGACGACTGGGTTTTGGATGTATTCCAGTGATCCCTGCCTGGCAACGGACTGCAAGTACGCCAACAAATTCCACTTCCACTGTCTCTTCGGGAACTGCAAGTATGTGTGCAAAACCTCTGGCAAAGCAGAATCCCACTGCCTGGACCACATCAACCCCAACAATAATTTGGTGAATGTGCGAGACCAGTTTGCTTACTATTCGCTGCAGTGTCTCTGTCCAAACCAGGTAAGAGCACTTCAAAAGCAGTGTTCTAGCCAGAGTATGTGTGTGGGAGAAGAAGAATGAGAAAGAGCAAGTAGGCTACCCAATAGAAAGTGAAGCTGAGTGTTTCATTCCTGGTCTAACTACAGAACCATGGAAGGGTCTTAATTACATGGTCTAGCAAAATGGTTTCCATCAAATTGAAAATCGCAGTGTTTTTATGTTTCTTTGACTAGGGTGAAGTGGACAAGGCAACTAGCATGATCTAAGAGACACAAGATGAAATAAAATAAAAATCTGTGATGACTACCAGGGAAAGCCAAGAGTTAGCTTTGGGATATTTCAGTGTAGAATAGTGCAATACAGAATACACGACAGGGAACAAGGTTGCATTGCAGCTTGTGGAAGATAAAATGGGTGTGATCTAGAGTATCAGTTCAGGCCTCTCTCTCGTGTCACAGAGGGACAGCATTAGTTGCAGGCAAATGAGAGTGCATTTGTTTTAGATATGCTTAAAGCAACCTGCCTGTTTGCTCCTCTCTAGCACTGTGAATTCAGGATGCGAGGGCATTACCACTGTCTTCGTCCTGGCTGCTACTTTGTGACTAACATCACCACCAAGCTGCCCTGGCATGTGAAAAAACATGAGAAGGCAGAGAGAAGGGCAGCCAATGGCTTCAAGTATTTTACCAAGCGAGAAGAGTGTGGCAGACTAGGTGAGTTTTCTTCTCTTTCCCCAGTCACCTTTCTCATGTGGTCTGTCCCATGTCTGGGCTAAGAATGCCGTGAGTTAGAGCCTGCGAGTTGTGCTTAAGATGTATTTGGTCATTAAATCACTAAACAAGAAACGGAACAAAACAGAAAGCAGTTCCTGATCTGCCTGAGTTGAAGCATGTTTTCCCAAATAGACGCAAGTTAAATGAATAGAAGCTGTAATATAGAGGATTTTTTATATATATATATATATGTATGTCTGGAGATACAGCTTCCCCTTTGTTTTTCCTTCTTACCTAATTGTTAAGGCCTTTTTTTTTTTGTTTGGTTGGTGTTTGAACTTCGTAGTCTTTTGGGCTTACTGCTTGTGTTGGGTGGAGCTTAAGGGTGCTCTTACGAGTTAAAAAAAAAAAGCATAGGGGAAAAATGCCTGTTCTGAGGAGTGCCTTGTAGGAAAGTCTTCCTGCATCAAGGAGGTTGCTGCTTTGCCTGATTCCAGGCAGCTTCAAATGAAACTTTTTTTTTTTTTTTTTAGCCGTTGCCAATGTGGCATATTGAAAGCCAAAGGGCAAATAACTGGAGATAGAGGTATGGAGAAGAGCATTCCATAAACTACTCCCTTCTCCTCCACAGCCACTTGTGAGCAGCAGGGAATACAGCGCTGTGTCTTTGTGCCAGCCTCCCACCAGAGCACGGCCTAAGGAAACACCTGAGATGTGGCACAGCCTCAGACTGTGGCTTGCCCACTTGCCAAAACTATTAGCAGCACTGCAGTAGTTAGTTATTAAATCTAAGTGCCTCTAGTGTAAAGCTGGTAAAACAAACGCACAACAGAAAGTAGAATGCATTCCCAGGGAGGTATCTAGAGCTGAAACCCAGGGCTCTGAACTGGGGGGAATCCCTAAAGATAGCTCCAGCAGAGCTCTATCCTGAACTGCCTGGGATTCACTTAACCCTTCTAGTTGTGTTTTGGCTTAACAGTATCACAGACCCAGTCTTCCCTATCACTCCTGGTTGGACCAAAGGCTGAAACAAAACATCGTTCAGAATAACACTTCTGGGTGCTGTTCTCTCACATTGCAGGGAAACAGCCACAATAACCAGAACCAAACTTTTCAGCTTTGAATACATCAAGAATTTATAGTCAACTGGTAGCTTGTTTGTGGTAACCAGGGTGATGAGTTGTCAACACACCACAGCCAGTACTTACCTAGGTCTCATTTACACATGGCAGTAGATTCAGCAGTTGCTGTTATTTACTCAACTTTAGGTGTTTCAGGTGATAGCAGGGGCTAGACAAAGCAGGACAATGATATATGACACCCAGCCTATACGGATGCCCTAGCAACAGGCGAGCCTTCACCTGCCCTTTGCTGATACTGTTTCAGTCCCGCCAGCACTGTTTGTTCTCCATCCCAAAGAACAGCACAACGTGATGGGGAGGGCAGATGAGGTGGGGCTGTGGGCGAGTGCAATACCTAAACAAACATAAACTTGGCATGCACATAAAACGCTCTCTGTGAGCTGAAGATGGGCTGGGTGATTCAGGAGCTGTTTGGCAGCGAGGTATCTACAGGCTGTGCATGTGTCAGCAGTGTTTATTTTTGGGAGTGATGGGGTACATGCATCCAGCAGTATGTACATATGCCTATAGGTTGGGCTTGCTGTGCAATAAGCATACGTTTAGCCAGCACTTTGCATTTGCCTATGCAGGTAGCATGATGGGATGGTGTAGCTGGATGTGTTTGTGTAGGTGTATATGGTTATACCAACATGTAAATGCATGTCTACTTCTCTGTACATCTCTATGCTTTTTATGTTGCATATGTATATACAGCAGGTGCAGAAAGCACTGGCCTGCTTTAAGGGCTGTGAATGTTTCTGAACAAACAGGATAGATTTTTTTTTTTTGTATGTATGTTTGTGCGTGTATAAATATATACACACGTGTATGGGTGGGGAGGGAGAGAAAGAGATGAAAAATACATACGTATGTAAGTAAAGGTGGATGGGTGTAGATAGATGATAGATAGATGAGTAAAACTGAGCCTGTCTGTAGGTCTGTACCTTTGTATATAAGGGTATGGCCAAGGGATGATGGAGGACAGACGGAACCTGATTATTGATATAGCTGTGTTTTAACTATAACAAGCCGTTATTTATCAGCTATAGAATGTAGCTGTTTAGGATTGTCTGTTAATGAGATACACAAACTCCCGGCATGCATGGCACTATCCACGAGGAGCAAAATGTGTCAAGTGCTGTATGCCAGAACCCAGATAAATTGCTTGTTGTTTAGTAGCTGCCCCTATAACACAACAAATTTGGAGTGGCAATAAACACTTCCTGGCTCATTTCTATCTGACTAGAGAGCATACACTGTCCAGAGCTAGAGCTTTTAAGAGACTGCTTTTCTGAGCGCACAGTTAAAGGAAAAAAGAGAAAAAGAACTTTTCATTTCTACTCTAATTAGGAGCGTGTATTTTTGATTGTAACTTCTCTGCTTAAATGTCTTGGTTTTGTTCTCTTTGTAAAGGAAAAGGCGCTAGCTAAGACTGGAGAGCATTAGGCACTACCAGATGTAATGGTAATGTTCCTTTCTTTATAACAAAATGAAGAGGGATGGGACTAGTCTGCAGCTCAGGCTGACTTCTTAAATTTATGTACACTGTAATCCTCTCTTGCAGTTGCTCAGCAGGCAAAAGATCATGCTTTTTTTTCATTCAGGACTGTTCCTGAAGAACCCGTGACCATTGATAATCTTCAATCCACCAGAAATCCATGTAGCAGCAGCCTTGTCCCGTCTCCAGATCATCTTCCCTACAGTCCCTTTCACTCTTGGTACCTTTCACGTACTACATACAATGGTTTTGTGTCTGTAGGTTGCAAATACAACCAGGTGAACAGCCACTTCCACTGCATTCGAGAGGGCTGCCAGTTCTCCTTCCTGCTCAAGCACCAAATGACATCCCACGCCAGAAAGCACATGAGGAGGATGCTGGGAAAGAACTTTGATCGTGTTCCTACTCAGGTGACTCACTGGTTATTTAAGTTGTAGATCTGCATGTAGTGCTGGTCCCTTTGGTTGCTTGCTGCAGAACTGCTTTAGTGCCAAGACACTTGTACCCAAACTTGTAAGGATATCTGTCTGCATTGGGGGATGCAACTGGGATGTGCGAGTTCACTCAAGGTAGCTTTACCTGGTTGGACTTTTGCAATACGAGGAAAGATAATGAAGCATAGACATCAAAGCATTACTTAAACAGCTTTTCCTTGTGAGTTATGGAGAAAAAAAATTGAGAAGGATAACACTAAAATACTCATATTTACAACTTGCACTCCCTCCCTGCTCTCTCAATGTACACCAATTGGCTTATTAAAATTAAAGTGCTTAGGATGTGGAAGAATTGAATGTTAAAGCAAACATTTCCTGTTGCACATAAAGAATTATTTGCTGCTTCCACCTAGGATGGGAGAAATACTAGTCTCGAAATTTCTCTTCCCTTATTGATTTGGAGTTAGTTTGGGGCACTCCTTGTCCCCTCTTTGCTACTTCCTCAGTGATGCAGTTGCTTCTTTTCTAACACATAACTGAGAGCAATTGACAGATTAGGTTTGTCTGTTGCATGATAAATTGAAGAGTTTCAACTGCAGCACTGAGCTGCTGCTCAGAATGGCAGCAGTCCTGCAACCTCCTGCTTGTTCTTATTCCTTAGTAGCTTTAACTTCCATTGACTTGGGAGATGACACAAGCTAGCTTTATTTAAACGCCTGTGACTGATCTGACCCTAAGGACATCTTCTGGTATATGAAAAAAAGGGGCCATCCATAGAAGCAAGATGGGAACCCCCTTTCATTCCACAGCATGGGAATGAGAGGTCCCTATTAGTTATTAAGTACTGTCAGTAAGTTAATTGTTCAAGTCTACTGCTGTTGAATTTAATGAGTTCACAGATGCTAAGGAACTGGTGTTACTGTTGTGGTAGCTTTTGTTCTTAGCACGAAAAGCTTAGGTACAAGAATCAAACTTCGGAGAGATTTAACAAATAAATTTGTCTTCACTACTCTTCTAGTACATGCTGAGTCTAGCCCTAAGAATTCTAGTACATGCTGGGCAGAAAATGCTAGTTTTGACCTCCATCTCCTTTCACTGGCAGTCCTGCGTCACCTCAGCAGTGGAGAAGTAGTAATCATGGCCTGAGCAATCCTGGGAGCTTACAGTGCTAGTCTTACGCTATTGCTGCGCTTAGCCCGTGGAGCCGTCCAGCAAACAACAAAACAAGGATGAAACCACAGAACAGGGCATGTGGCAAAGCTAACCAGATTGCTGTACTGCCACTGCCTTTCTGCATTTAAATGTACTACCTCCAGTTTTTCCCATGCCTTAGTGCTCAGTAGGCTCTTAGTGGTGTGTTTGGATATACATTGCTTCTGGGTACCTACCCATGTAACTATCCAGAGAAGACCATGCCATGCCAGGCCACAACAGCTGCATGTGAACACAGCATACACACACATCACTGGTTTCAGTCTGTGTTCCCCTGTTGCAATGTCTCAGCATGCAGGCACTAGGACGGTCATGTCAGTAGTCGTATTTCCAGTCTCTAAATGCAGCAGGACCTACACAGTAAGGTAGTAATGCCAAGATTAACACCTCCTGTTTTTGAATGCATCAGAATCCACACACCAGGATACTGGTGCCAAGATTAACACTCCCAGCCTCTGAGCACATCACAATTCACATACCAGGATACATGTGCCAAGTTTAATGCTCTGAGCTCCCAATGAAGGAAGATTCACGCTCCTAGCCACAGTGCCATGGGTTCCACTCACAAGCATGTTCCAGCTATCCCTCATGAACTGTGACAAGAGAGAAACAAACGTGCAGACAGATGGTTTTGGTCTTGGCATCTTGCTTTTGGTGTGAAAGTCCCCATCCTGTTTTCTTGCTGTAGGTTATTGGCCACACTCCAAGAAATGAAAATCTCCCCCAGGTTGGCAGCATGGCACCCAGCCCAGCCTCATCAGGAACCCCAGCTTCCTTTCAGGGACCCCCAAGCATGATGGACACTGAAACAGATGAGTACATGGATTACACTGGCTGTAGCCCTGGGGGTATCTCCTCTGAATCTTCCAATATGGACCGCAGCTGCTCCAGCACTCCAGTGGGCAATGAAAGTACATCAGCAGGTAAGAGAGAAAGGGGGTGCTGGGGTGAAATGGATCATCAGTTGCCTGCTCTCTTGGGAGATAAACTCAGGAAGAGAGGCCAAAGGACAATTGCATCTTAAAATATAAACTGTACCAGCATCACAATAGTGCCTTGTACTAACCTAGCTCCCTCTATCATTTGTGAGAAGAGATCCATCAAAATGTGCACTTCAAGCATCCATGAACTAACAGCGTATCTTTTTTCTCCCCTGAAGAGAGGTTTTTATCCTGTGTCTTGGAGTTGGATCTATTTTAATAACTGATTTAAAAAAAAAAAGGGGCAAAAAAGAAAGTTATGGGCCTCTTCTGTACTTGGCATTTCCCCTGGTATCTTTTTGTATTTCCTTGTGCAGCATCTGAAGTCAGGCACTTTCCTATACTGTTGAGGTACAGAAAGACTGTACAATAGCAAATATTATACACATAGCGGAAAAAAACCCTACCACATCTTCAGAAAGCAACATATAAAAGCAGATCACTGAGCTCCCTTCCTCATGCAAAAACTCTTGTTCCACTTTGTGTGGTGTTGCACAGAGGAGACCTCCATCATCCCCTCTTTTTGGAAGTAAGTTTCTGCCATTGTTTCCTGTCTGCCAGGATAATGTCTAGCCATCTCCCACTGCCCTGTATTACAGGGTTATCTTTTACCTTTTATGAATTCTGTTATCGTCTAGTGGTGATCCAGGGATCTCTTAGCTGTCCTTCCCAGGGTTAAGTGTTACATTCTAGATAGGCTGCCTCACTGAGCTTGCTTTAATTTCATACGCATTTTCCTACTTTTCTTTTGCACACCAGTTAGATGAAGGTTATCATATAGCACATCTAACCATATGTTGTGTGAACACTGCTGGGTCATGACAGTGGCTGCCCCATGACATTAAAGCTCCTCCAAAGAGTTCTGGTGGGACAGTGGTTCCCGGCACTCTCTCCTTTGTCAGTACACCGTCTGGCCCAAGTCACACTTCCTAGGAAATGGCCCCCCACTGCTATCCAGGTGCCCAAAAGTGTAAGACCACCCTTACAGCTATTAGTTCATACAAGCTGGCACCATATAGATGAACAAGGACCAAACAAGCAGGAATTTCTGCGTGAAAGCCTGTGGCTCTTCCCCCATGCCACTAAAGCCACCTTACCTTCTGCAGAGACAACCCTCCTCTTCCTGATGCTGTCAGTTCCTCACCTTCTGTTTCTTCTCTGTTACAGTTCTGTTTCATACATTTGTGAATGTATTTTCCATTTTCATCATATTGCTTCTGCTCTTGGGTTCTCATTTCAGTTCTTTTTGTTTTGTTTTGTTTGTTTTGTTTTTTTGTTGTTTTGTTTTGTTTTTTTCCTTTTTTTTCTGCTTTTTTTCTCTCCACATTCTCCAGGCTGCCTGGTTCCTTCTACTGCTGCTGCCGATGATGCTACCCACAATGCACCACAACCTCAACCACCATCTCTGCCTCCATCTTTCTCACAAGCCCTGCTTAGGTCTCCCCTTCCCACCCTCCCCTATCTTTTCTCTCCATCTTGTCTCTCATACTCTCTGCTCAGTGCCACTCTTGGATCCAGCAGAGGTATTGTCATGCCTGCCGCCAGCACCACTGGGTTTTCGCCCATCATTGCCACTCCAACTCCAGTAAAAAGTGACGTTCCCTTAGTTCAGGATGCAGCAGGTAACACTTCTTTGCTTTCTCTCTCAGTGTCCTGTGCCCATCTCCTTCCCCACTCACCCTGCCCACATTTTTTTCTCTGCACCTTTGGGTCAGTAAAAAAAGCATACGTCACTCTGTCTTATTTAACTTTATCCAAGGGCCCATCCATGCCTACTCCTTTTGTCTGCTGACACAGTAACCACATCTAAGAAGAGTAACCAAAATCACAGCAATTGAGAGCAATTTCCACCAATTCCAAACTATGAGAAAAATCTAATGAAGTCCGTAGTTAAAATGCACTTTCAGCCTCTTGATAACAGCAGGGTGGCCACAAAGCAAACTTTTGGTCATGTAGCATTAATGGGACTTGGAATTCTGGTTTAGATCTTCCAGGCCACCCAGCCCAGTGCCTACCATAGTCTGCTGCACACATCTCAGCAGGTAGATGTCTGACAAGGTACCCAGTTCCCGTATTTTTATCGATCTTGTGAGCTTCACTGCTTCCTATTCATACATGACGCCATAAAATTCAGGGCTGCTTTCCCCAGCTCAAGTAACAGAGTGAAGTACAGTCAGTGTCACTATGATGACATCATCAGACAGCTCGGGCTGTTTCTCACACTCACTGTTATTTATATCTGCTCTTAACAGCTGCGGAAAATACATCTAGATTTTTAGTTTTAAGCTGCCATGTTTCCCATGTGTGACTAAGATCAGAGATGTCTCAGGCTGGGGATTCTCATTCCAGCTGGGAATGTTTTTTAGGGTGTGTCTCAGTTTTGGCTTCTTTTCCCAACTCCCAGCTCTTTTCTAGTTAATTAAGGGCATATTTGTGCTTAAAGTTCACACTTAAGAGGATTCTGGCAGTCTACAAATGTCCCAGTCGTTCTTCCTGCCAGTTTTAGTAATGCACAAATCCAAGGTAAACGGTTGGGAGTATGGCTGGAGGACCGACTCCACTTGGAAGTTCACAGGTTTTTCTCATGGGACTTGGCAGGAGAAGGATCCTTGCCCTGTCCAGAGGAGTGTGTTCCAATGAACAAAACAAAAAACTATATTTTTGCTTCTTTGTTTTTTTAAACTGATTTGCATGCAACCTGAAACATCTTAACCTTGTGCTGTGCTTTCCTCTAATTATATATTTTTAAGTTTCTTTTCTTTTTACCTTTGTATAGTTCCGTGAATGTTTACATTATTAGTAGCTGAAAAGAAGACAAGTTTATGGCATGCACTTACCATTGAGATTTGCTTGGGATTATATCTGTTGAGGCTTGTAAGCTTCAATTGGGTCTAGGGACTGAACGTTGTCTAGTGGCTAAAGGAGGAGAGTGTACCAGGTTATCATCTCTCTTTTTCATGCCCTTGCTCTGAAACTTTGCCTGTATGAGAAAACAGAATTGGTTTAACTAAAGTTTTAAGCATGTCTGTTTGAACTGTTATTAAAGCTGGGCAGATACATTGAGTTTAAAACAGGTAAAATTTAAATTCTACTTATTGCCCAGATTTCCTGTCCAGGGTCTTTCCCCTAAGATGGCTTATCCTGTATTCCTATCTGAAGGCAGACAAGATGAGCATTCATACTAATGATAAAAGACTTGATGGTTTGGCTGTATTTTTTTTTAAAAGGAGGAGTTGATCTGGATAGCAGCTATTTGTCCAGGCAACAATGCACTCACACTAGTCGCCTGGAAGCGGAGAACTAGATTTTACAGTACCAGATGTTTAGGACGGGAGCAGAGAGTTAATTGGTCACAGATTCTATAGCTAAGAGCTTGCTAATTTAAAATCTACAGTGACAGAAAGTTATTCTTTCACTGGTAGCTGGTTAAATTAGCCTTAACATGCAGTTTCTACCAGCTGCATGTCACTAAGATGGTCTCGTCATGGATGCCCCAAGCTGGCGTCCTTATTTGCAGTCTGAGCAAAAGTGCCATGTAACGAATGGGTGTGGAAAAATCTTTTGTTCTTTGCTTATCTTGCAATCTGTATAGCCCGGCCATGCGAATTTCCATGGACTTTTATCTTTCAATACAGTGCCAGTTCAACTTTTGGAGGCTTCCTTCAATGATCACCACCTTCTCTTAAAGGGTTGTCATTGGAAGGGCTGGATATGGCAAAAATAGCATGCATCACTTTTAATACCTGCTTATCGGCCAGAAAAAAAAATAATGCTACAACAGTCACACAGATGACTCTTTCTTCAGTCTCCTAGACAAGGATGCAAGCTGCTCTGGATTCTCAGGCCCCAGGCACTGCACGTCACAAATCATGCCTCTTTTTAAGAGGATGGCAGTTTCAGCACGAAGAGAGGCAAAAAAAAGAAGTATGTTTTAGTTGCAAGCTATAATTTCCAATTACACTCACAATTCTGCACCTGGTGAGAAATTCTTGCCTCCAACCTTGTCTGTGCTGCGTGTTGATACTGGAGATTGTGGTTTGATTCTGGAAATAGCAAGCAGAGAAGAAAAAAAAGTTAATAGATATAATGAGATTGAGTCCTTGATGTCAGCTTGATCCTAGGGGACGTGAGCACTAGCCAGTTACGCTGGCCCTGTGAATGAAAGTGGAAGATAGATGAGGGCTCTTTATTTACTAGGGGCATCATGTGATTTTTGAGACCCAAGGGAAAGCTGTAGAACTGGTATTTTCTCTCAGAGTCCACTGGCTAGTGATGATGAGAATTAGCCCCATTGAACATCTGTCCATCTGTCTTTCTAAGTGCACTCATCGTAATATGTAGGCTCATTACAGTGAGGGATGTTGCAGTCTCCTGGCCAAAGTCCATCCTATTTCTATAAATTCCCCCCCTTGCAGTTTTAATCACGCATGGGATCTTCCTTCACTTCCTGCCTGTCCTTGGCAATTGTAGTGTATTACAAGAGCCTGGACAGGGGAAAACAGTATACACGTACCAGTTTTTAGCATGCTTAAACTCTTTTACCACTTCAGCCTCAGTGAACTACAGTAACACACCTCAGTCCTTGGATTGGAACAAGCCAGCTCCTCTGTATTAAAGTCTGATTTGAGGAAAATGGGACTAGAGAATAACTAAGCAGCAGGAGAAACTGTGAGAGTAGCAAAACAGAGAAGCAACAGTTAGCCTTTGGACAATATCAGGTATACGAGAGCAGCAATTAGAGGCAAGGTGGGATATGCTGAAAATTGAGGAAGCGATGTCCAGCAGGCATCAGCCAGCCCACGATCCCAGAGTTCAGACTGGAGGGATGAGCTGCTGGGTGGGAACAGTTGCAGCGTTGTGTCTTGGCACATACAGAACTTGCCAGGATGGTTAGGAGATGAAGAGAGACCTGGCTGTCAGCAACACCACTCTTTGCTTTTTCTCCTCAGGGAATACCATCACTATGCCAACTGCCTCAGGGGCCAAAAAGCGTTTCTGGATTATTGAAGACATGTCCCCGTTCGGCAAGCGCCGCAAGACCGCATCCTCACGCAAGATGCTGGATGAAGGGATGATGCTGGAGGGATTTCGGCGCTATGACCTCTACGAGGACTGCAAGGACTCCAGCTGCCAGTTCTCTCTCAAGGTTACCCACTACCACTGCACGCGGGAGAACTGTGGCTACAAGTTCTGTGGCCGTACCCACATGTATAAGCACGCCCAGCACCACGATCGTGTTGACAACCTGGTATTGGACGATTTCAAACGCTTCAAGTCTTCACTGAGTTGCAGCTTCCCAGACTGTCAGTTCTCTGGCAATAGCACACACTTCCACTGTCTGCGTTGTGGCTTCCGCTGCACTGACAGCACTAAGGTGACAGCCCACCGTAAGCACCACGGCAAGCAGGACGTCATCAGTGCTGCTGGCTTCTGCCAGTTCAGCTCAAGCGTGGACTGCGAGGTGCCTGACTGCAAGTACAAACTCAAGTGCTCCCACTTCCATTGCACCTACCCTGGCTGCAAACACACAGTGGTAGGCATGTCACAGATGGACTCGCACAAGCGCAAACATGAGAAGCAGGAGCGAGGGGAGCTTCCTGCCATCTCTCCTGGCCCTGAGGGCCTTGCCCACTCCAGTCTCGAGTATGACATCCAGAACTCTTCCATCAACCTGGACAGTTCCCTCAACCTCAGCACTGACAACAA
Source organism: Gymnogyps californianus (assembly GCF_018139145.2). Lineage (NCBI taxonomy): Eukaryota > Metazoa > Chordata > Aves > Accipitriformes > Cathartidae > Gymnogyps > Gymnogyps californianus. The sequence continues at coordinate 5,514,156 of NC_059491.1, read as the reverse complement.
CAGCTCCCTCTTCTTCCTGCAGAATGCAGCTGGTGTGGGCCTCAACGATTCCCTGGACCTCAGCAAGAAGCAGTCAGAAGTCACTGAAGGTCCATCACCGAGCAGAGCCGGGACCGCACCTCAGGAGAGGGGGGCGGTGGCATCTGGCTCTGGTGATGTGGAGGACGAGGATGACTCTTCCCAAGAGGATGAAGAGGATGACGAGGAGGAGATGAATGAAGAAGAGGAGGATGATGAAGAGGAGGAGGATGATGATGACGATGAAGAGGATGATGAAGAGGAAGACTTGAACACAGATTCTGAAGAATCACTGCCTGACCCTGAGGGCCTGGCCACTAAAGAAGATGGAGAACCAGAAGAGGCTGCTTCTTCCACAGACCATGGCGATGCTTCCAGGCCACAGGGCGAGCCAGCCCTTAGTCCAGCCTCGACTCCTGCTCCAGCTCCAGCTGCTGCCCCGGCCTCTACCGTTACTCCAGCAGCTTCTCCTTAATCTTAGAGACAACAGCGACAGTGGTTTGGTTTTGCTCTTACACATAATTACTAAGAGGACCCCATATGAGGCAAGAACAAAGATTGGGGTGGCAAGTGAAAATCAAACTCTGTGCCACACACACGAGAGAGAGAAGAAGGAAGGAAACCCATGCTCCTCCACAGGCCCCATAAGAGAGACAGGTTCGCAGCAGGACTGGTGCTGCATCACTTCATTCTGCAGATCACAGAACACAGGGGCAGGATGCAGCGAAAAATACCCTTTTATACGGACGTAAACCTTGAGGGTACCAGCTGCTTTTCCTTGCTCCCTGCATGGTGCGTGGGGCCCGTGCCCATCTGGGGACCCTTTGTTATGGGTGGGGCTCTATCCCCCCATTTTTCTTTCTGGGTTTTATTTTTCCGTGTTTTCAGTTCTACGATATTAATAATAATCTCCACTTCTTGGAGGGGGGTGGGTGGGAACAACAGGTAATGAATTTTAGAAATATATATTTGTGTGTGTATATATAATGTACACACACACACACACATATATAAAATTCAAGGAATTGGTGTCACAAAGACAACTAGCTCAGCTTTTGCCAGTGGGAAGGGGGGGGTGAGGGGTGCGCGCGCTCTCTCTCTCCACCCCTCCCCCCTTCTTTCTCCAGCATTAAATGAATGGCATCAGACAGCAAGGGTGGGAGTGGGTATTTATTGTCACATAAATGAGGACGCATTAATGAATGAGCAGGGGTGGGAATGGGACACGCCTCTGTTCTTCCAGATCCTTTTTACTATTAATGATAATAATTTTGAATGCTATTTATATTGTAAAACTTTCTCTGTAGGACCCCTCTCCTCATCCCTGCTGTTCTGCCTGTAGGGATTTAGCTGAAGTAACTTGGGAAGAACACAGCGGGCAGTTAAAGGGTCTGTCACACTGGAGGACTGGGGTTAATCTCCCATCCAGTTCCATCTCATCCCAACCCCCAGGTGCTTCCTCTCTGTTGAGGGTGAGGCGTTTTTGTGGTGCTTCAGTATCCCCATCTCAGGAGGTTGTGAGCTGACACTCTGTCCCACGGTGCAGCACAAGGAGCACCGTGCTCACAGAAGAGCGTCCTAGCCATTAAAGCAGCCTTGAAAATACTACTTGCTCTCTGACCCAAGCAGTCGTACAATGACAAGTATGTCCCCAGTCCCCAAGCCCTCGTCCCCAGCCTTTCACTGGGGATGGGCAAGTCTTTCTGCATGGACTGATACGGATCTCTGGTGACTTCTGGGAGAAGGTGAAGGCACCACTGAGGAGGGAGGAGAAGGCAGGCAAGCATTCAGGATCGCACTGTGGGATGTCCTGCTCAGACTGGGGGTCTCTCTTGCTCAGCACTGGGGCAGGGAGGGGGGACAACACTGTTCTGCAGCACCTTTGTAGCTGGTAGTCATGGTTTTTGCAGCTACAAAACATGAGGCTGCTGCAACCTACACAGCACAGAGAACTCAAAGATGGGGGAAGATGCTAGCAGGATGTAGTCCAGCTACGAATTAATGCATTTCTGGGTCCATGGTGATAAATTTTGACAAGAAGGGCTAATAGCTTGGGCACTGCATAAGCAAATGCAACTATACAGTGTTGAGACCTGCCACCTCCAGAAGCTTGGGCTTTTTCCCCTGGTTACAAGCTCTTCCCTGCTCTCTTTTCCTATCCCAGTCTGGGAACACACACTACAGGATACAGTCCTGGACTCTGACAGGTGAGACAGTAGCTGTTTGACCCCAAATCCTCGCCTGAGTCTGAGAGAGAGGGCTTGTCTACATACACCTGGGCTCCAGAAGGACTAGCTGTATGAATTCTGATAATAGTTATTTCAGTGCCAGTTTGTAAGTATACCAGCCTAGAAAAAGGTTCCTTGTGTCTGAAGTTTGTCCCTTTTTTTTTTTTAAAAAAAACCTAATTATTTTTTTCTAACATCATGCAGGCGCCCCCTCCCCAACTCCATGAGCACTTCAGCTCCAAGGGATCCCCATAATTTGTTTTCGCCCTGAACAGATAAAGGCCTCAAGAAGTTTAGGTTGCCTTTTTTTTTTTTTTTTTTTTAAATTATTTCCCTAAGGAACTGGTGCAGATCAGGTCTGATTTATAAACAAGCAGCTCAGCTGTGTAAATGTGGGGACAGAATGTTCAGATAATGTTTCAAAAGGAAAGGCAAAAAAAAAAAAAGGTTGTACAGTATTTTTCCTGTAAAGGTTATTACTATATATAGAACAAAAGAGAAACCACCAATGCCAGGGGGATGAGGGGTGTCACCTGCCTTCTGGATAGCCCTTAGATATGGTTAATTGTGTGCAATTTTTTTTTCCTCTTTTTTTTTTTCCCCCCTTCAATGTAGTGTTTGTTTGTAGGGGGTGGCAGGGGAGGGGGGCCTTAATGCTACGGTTTGAGGCTGACTTCACACTCCTAGCACTGACCGGAGCTGCACGATTCCGAATTCTAACTTGAATTTTGTAGAGATGAAACAAATGAAAACAAAACAAATGAAATATTGTTATTACTAGTTTGTAGTTTATTTAATTCTTTGGAGTTCTTTTCCTCTATCAGCTATTTGTGTGGCTTTTATTTTTATAGAGTTTTTGTTTGTTTGTTTTTGTTCTGTTTGGTATATCCCCTGCCCTCAACTGTGTGTTTCCTAGCACAACCCAATTCTTAAATATAATGAAGCTCACGTTTCTAGGGCAGAGTGAGGGAATGAGGCCCTGGAATTTCTAGAAATGGGATGGGGCAAAAAGATTTTACTTTAACGGCATTTGCTGCAGGTTCTGTACTTGTACATTTTTTCCCATATTCAACTACTTAGATAGTATGGTGATGGGCTCCAAGAGGAATCCTTGGATGTAACACAAGCCACATCTTGCAAAACAGATGTGTTTATTTTGTACCACTGAAATCAACATGATGTATATCAGTGACTTTTGTGGGAGCAGGATCGAGCCTACTGCCTTCAATACAACATCCTGCAAGGTTTACACGAAACCTGCCCGTGAGCGTTGTTAATGCTGAAGGCGAGGGGGGAGTCTGGTTTCAGTGGCAAGGCACAGGGCTCACTTGGGCCACTTGTTTCCGTTCAGGATAGACAGGCTGTTTCCCTGCTGTTAGGAGCTGGGAACCTGCACTGTGACATAGTGTTTTTACCTCTCCCCTTTCACATCTCACCAGACTCCACTGACTGAAACACTGCACAACAGTGGGAGAAAGCAGAAGTGTGTGGAGAAAAGGGGTAAAAGATCTACCAGTAGCTCTGCTAACGCCGGCCCACTTGGGTTGGCGCTGGATATAATACATTATCCCAGGAGGCAGCTTTAGGCAGGTGCGGCCAGTGCAACCGCAGCAGGATCCGTGCTGGAACAGGGCCCTGTTTCACATGTCCTTCTGTGTGGCTAAGCGTGCCAGAAGGGCCTGTGTTTATCTATGCACACCATTTTCTCCCCCAAGGCACCCTACTTCTCCCTAACATCTCAGCCTTTCTCCCAAACTTTTATTGCCTCTTCTGCGGGAGCTGGCACAGGGAATGAGACTTCTTTCCCAGCAGGCTACTGCTAACTGCGACACCCAAGCGGGCCTGACCCCCCTAGAAGGTCAGATACCCTCACAGGACAGTGGCCACTCTGCCCTTCCAGACAGGGCCACCCAGCAGGCTGGCCCTACCCCCAGAGCGCGTCTTACTCAAACCTTCTCCAAGTCTTGTTTCTGTAAATCTCTTCCTATGTCTCTATTCGCAACAACAACAACAAAAAGTCAAGAAAGTTAAACCTGTCTTTTATTCTGCCATGTTAAGGCTTTAATTCAGCAAAACTCTTAAGCAGATGCTTTCTGAACGGGCGCAGGTTTAAGTCCATGCTTAAGTGCTTTTCTGAACAAAGGCCTCACCAGCACAAAGACCCCTATTGCAGCGAGGTGGTTTTTTCACTTCAAGCTATCATATCAATAGGACTGTTAATACAATACTATTGAAATATGTGCTTAAAAGAATGACCAGAGAAAGAGAGGGAGATTCAACTAACTGTATGAGGAGGGGGAAAGAGGAGAGAGGAAATGGAACTATTCTGTCCAAAACGAGATAAATACCAAACAAAATAAACCTTGAGATGGACCCTCCTGATTCTGCTACCATTCACTGCTGAAGAGCAAAAAAATGAAATAAAATAAAAACTGTTGACTAGATTGTTCATTCTAGCCACAAACTCAACTGGATTAAAGTCTGCGTGGAAGGAATTTTGTAAAGAAAAAAAAAAAATTAAAAAAAATTTTCCAATGTAGCAAAAAACCCCCAACTTTAAAAAAACAAAAATGAAAAAAAAAAAGACAAAGAGGGAGGATTCTAGCCTTTTGTAATATCCATATTGCACACTAGGACTATAAGCCATTGCTAGCTCATTTTGAATTTTAAATGTGTAATTTTTTTTGTTTTGTTGTTGTTTTTTTTTCTTTCCGTGGGGGAGGGGGGGAAATAAATGCTTGAACCACCAATGCTCTTTTTAATGTTTTATAAATATGTATGTGTATATATATAAATATAAAAATAATATGTATGCACATATATATGTGTGTGTGTATATATCTATATGTATATACATATATATAGATATATAGATATATATATAGGTTTTGAGACAAAAATGCAGAAAGTGAAAAAAAACACCCTAAACAGGATGGTGTGCTCTGATTTACTTGAATCTGGTCTCTTCAGCACCTGCGTTATTAAGAACTGAATATTTTTCCACTTGAATTTAGTGCTATTAGAAATTTAATATATGTGTTTTATTTATTTGATTTTTTTTTTTGCATGACTGATGCAAGGTTTGACATTTTCACTCAATAAAAACTGGAAAAAAAACCCCAAAGTTTTAAGTGATCAAGTTGTCTTCTTGATTGAGGAGGTGTTTTATTTTTTTAACAGCTAACAAGTCTTGGAGCAGTTCGGGTCTTTTAAAGCACCGCAGTCCTAGTAATGGCCTTGCACCCATTTTAGCAGCCACTGTTTTAGCACTAGTACTAAGGTGATAAGTAAGTGCAATAGGAATGGAGTTCTCTTTATATGGACTCTGGCCTCAAGCTTTTTAAGCAGCCCTGTAGTTTTATTTGAAGTGCTCATCGGGGCCTCTGATAGAAGTGACGCTTACATCTCCATGATTTGCTAAACTGCGACCTGGAATTAGAGATGGGACCACTCACATTTTGACTTTTCCCTTCCTACCTTGGCCTCAGGGTGGTGGATTGGGATCCATGGTGGAACTGTGCTTGCTGTAACCCACTTGAAACCTCACAATGACATTCAAAGCCCACTAAATCAATAGATGGTTGACTATCACCCTAACAAAAGGGAGATGAGGAGCATGAATGAAACATCCTGTCTGCATAGAAGGGGCGGGCACTAATCTATTAACCTAAAATGCAACGTTGAAGCCATATACTTGGACAGAACTTAGCAAGAATGCATAAAGCTGTATGCCACGCATCAAAGATCTGAAAGAACGCATTCTTACCTGGCCACTCCATAGCTTTTTCCTGCTGCAGAAACTTGTAGACACCATGCGCTTGCAAAGTACGGCAGCTGCCATCTGGGATGAGAAAGTTTTTCAGGCAAGAGCGTGTCCTGACAGCCACAGTACGACGCAACACTGCCTTGGTACAGCTGATCCAGCAGTCATGAGTGCTAACTGTAAGGGAAAAATAGATTAGATAAACCCACTGCATGCTCAGTACAGCTTGTCCCCACCATTCTCCTATCCAAGACTCATCCCAGGCCTGGGCACTTCCACACCGGAGGTGGGTCTAGAGCAGGCTTTCATCGCCAGCATCCCTGCTCTGAAGGAGGCAGATGGGGACAGGCAGTAGATGCCATTTTGCAAGGAAGTAAGTTATTCTGAAGAAAAAAAAAACCAGTGTGTGTTCACAGCACTCCATGGGCTCTAAAGCAATTGCCCTCGTGCTATCTGCCAGGTACTGACATGCCCCCGAGTACTCGCCCCTCAGTGGAAGACCATTGCAAGCACACATCCCAGCAGTCCTTGTGGAAATTTGTACATCTATCGAGACGTAACTGCACAAGAGCTGTCTCTCTGTTGACCCCCATGCCCTCCACCCCGCCCAAAGTTGTTCTTTGACTGGTGTGGCACGAAGACTGCCACAGACCAGCACACATCCAGCTGCCTTCCTGACAAGGCCGGGCTTGAGTGCCCTGGAAATGCAACGGGTTCTGCACCAATGGCAGGTCTTTGAGTGTCTGTGTATCCATCCCCTCTCAGCCGTGGTCACAGCCTCTGCAGTGCCAGATGAACTACTCCTAGATGCTGGCCTGGCACGAAACACTGCTCTGATGCCTGTCCTGCCAAAGTGCTGTTGGGGATGGGGGGGGGAAGAGCAATGCCAAAGTTCTTGTTTTACCCAAAGAAAGCAAAGAAAGAAAACCCCCTCCTGTGTGGCTCTTCCCCTACCATCTCAAAGCAGCTCGGTCTTTGCACCTCTCTGCCACTCGTCAGAGAACCCAGGAGCAGCAAAGCAGTGCTTGCCAAGCCTGATGCATGGGCAGCAGCTGCCTCCTTATTAGCAGAGAGGATTAGACTCCTCTCTCTTTCAAAGCCCCCTCGTTGCTCTGCTGCAGCTCCCAGCCATCCTGTTTTCAGATGTCATTATCTGAACATGCTCCTAATCCGACCTTGGAGCACAGAGGTTTGTTCTCACTGGAGCTCTGCCCACAGCACATGGAATATTTACATGACTGTGTTTCCGGGAGGGGACAGGGGACGTGAATGACACGACTCACTGCTTGAAAGCTCTTGCTGGAAATTGCCAGCTTTCTGTGGAACTCCGACTGCACTTCAGAAAAGAATGACTAAGTCATGGGAGAAGCTGCAAGTTGAACAAATCAAAGCCTCGCTATTGCATTCATTCCAAGCCCTTGCAACTGGCGACACTGCAGCACTGCATCTGCAGCTCTGCAGCCAGCCTCTGCAGTTGGTGAGCCATGGAAAGCAGCAGACACCTAGCGAGGCTGCTTGTTCTAACGTCAGGACAAAAACTGGGCAGTTGCTGCTGCTATTATACTTTGATTACATCAAGCATACCCCTGTAACAGCATTTTTTTGTGAGTGCAGGCCCCTACAGTTACACAAATAGCCACAAAACTACACTGCCTGTCTTTCTTACATAAAAGACCCTGGATATCCACTTTTCAGCACGCTACCAAGTCTTCTGCAGCACCCACCAACATAGGCACCCACAGCAGGAGTATCCCTTGGCACCAGCCCAAACATAAAACTCAAACAAACAGAGGAGCACTGCTTTCCCCTCGCCAAACAATTCAAGACTTTAAACCAACAGAGGCAGCAAAAGTTCAATCGCCTCAAACAGAAACAAGCAGCAGTCAAGGTATTCTAGAACACAGAATGGGAGACCAGATGGTTCTGCTGCTGCTTCCAATCATCCTGGGTTTTAGATGTCATTAACCAAACATGCCTAGTCCAGCTTTAGCACATGGAGACCTGTCCTTGCTGGAGCCATAGGGGCCAACAAGGACAGAAATAAAGACAGCAGCTTATCAGTGTTGGCCGAAAATAAAGGTAATAGCCATCATGGTGGCTCAGAAAGACGATCATCGCTATTCATCCAAGTGCTTCTCACAGACAGTCTAGCAAGGGTATTTTTAGAGATTACTAGGAAAATAATACTTTGGGTTACGCCTCTCCTTATGTCCCAGACCTACAAGGAACAGTTTTTATACTGTGGTAGGCATTCATTTAATGTGTGGGAATCTTTCTTACAAGCTCTTATCAGCTCCAAATTTAACTCCCCTTTAGTCAAGCAGCCATCTCACAGGGAGCTGTGAAGACCAGAATGCAGAGCAGTCGGTGTAGGGCAGCCAGCAGTCATCCCTGAGCCACACCATCAGGTGTGCAGAGCTGGTGCACATGCCCAGTGAAATACTCATAGCTTGCTCAGCTGAGTACAGAATGCAGTAAAGCAGGGCTGACTCTGGGAGGATATTTACTCTAGTAGCACAATGCCTCCTACACCCAGACAGAAGGAAATTCAGAATTCTGATGCTTACTGGTAGAGAGGAAAAGCAGCTGTTACGATGCACAACACATACTGGGCATAACTTAGAGTTTGCAAGGACCAATGCTCAACACTGGCTTCCTAAGGCATAATGACATTAAGAAAGACCTGGAGACTTGCTAGGGAAATAGGTCTGTTAAATAAGCCCATCTTTATACCTCTAGATTAGAGAATGAAATTTGGAACTGAGCAGGAAAGAGCAGTGGTCAAGTCCCTGGGTATGAGTGTGGCTGAGATGCCCACAGGAGCCCAGTTTCAGGGGAATCCATAGGGCAGGAAAGGGCAACTACACATGTGCTGCTGCAGCTTTAGAGAAACCTACTGTTGAGAAAATAGGGCATGCCTCTGATGGGGTGGCAGGACTGGAGACTCCTAGCTCTCTTAGAAGACTAGCAAGAGTTATTCTAACACATCCTCCTCCCTGTAACAGGACAAGAGGCCAGAAGTAGAAACTTTGACAGAACACAGACACAAAAGGGGAAAAAACATTCACACAATGGAGAAAAAATTAACTGAGCCAGCTTTTGGTACTGTCCATGTTGCTCAGGTATGGGAGCTAAGATAGAAACCAGCCATTAACAGATAGCAACTAGCTAATAGATAATAAATGCCTTGAGACTTCCTGGAAAAAATATTTTCACTGGGCATTGAGTATAATAACACAAAGCAAGAGAGTATTATGACACAGAAGTGAACGAGAGAGTGTGGACCAAATGTTTAAAGCTAAGACCTTCACTTGGCCTCTCAAATTTCCTTTGCAGTTCTGCACAAGCCCTTTCCAAGCAGTAAGGTTCTGAACCAACAATCCTGTTACATGGTACATACAGACTGCATCAACTGCTTGTGACACAGCTAAGTTTTGCATTTGCACTTCTGGGCTGTTGCACACAGCCACAAAATTGTGTTCACAAACCTGCAGGTGCCTTTTTTGAAGACAATGAAGAGCAGCAGCTCTTGGGGAAAGGGAAGGAGAGGAGCTATTCTCTCCCCCCCCCCCATCTGCATGCGATCTGCATAGAAGACTGAAGCTTTCAAACATGACAATAAAATCTCACATCATCTTCAAGGGGAACATGAACTTTAAAGACTTCTCTGAAAGTCAATGAGCAGCTTGTACCTATTCCAAACAAAAAAAAGCATGTAGATTGTTGGGAATGTTTTTGGAGTTTCACAAATGCGCATGCACAGGCACACACACGAATAAATAAATAATTTCTGTCTTTCTCTACAAATCAAGGCAGAACTTAGTTTAATATGACCAAACTTGGAAAGAACGAGAGCATGCATGAATATATCTGTACACAAGACTTGCACATGCATAGCTACAGCAAAATATACAGGTTTGCCTAATACTTGTGTGGGGACAAGGAAAGTATGCCAGTTTCGGTGAAAGCATGCACTAGCATGTGAAGGAACTGCATGTGTGATATTTACTATACCTGGTATATTTTATGGGTATCTATAAAAAGGTAAGGATAAGCAAGATGCTTTTGAGTCCCCCTGTTGCAGACACTGTTACGTGGAAATCCAACATTCAGGCAGGAAGCCCCCGCTTTTTGGGTCTCTGCTGTCTTGAACAAACTTCACCAGTACCTGAAAGCTGACAACACCTAACTCTGGAGGCAACAATCTCAACCAAAGGGGTGATGGCAAAGAGGGGAGAAAGGCACCGAACAGCACTTGTAGGTACAGCAGGTGTTAGAAGGGATGACAAGTTCTTCATGCCAGCCCTGGGGCAAGAAGTGGGCTCACTGGAGTCCCTAACGTGCATCTTCCCTTACAAGGGCCACGCGTTTGCTCAGAAGATAGGAACATGGCCCCTCCAGAGGCAGATCCCTTCATCTTACCTGGGGGAGGCAGCGTGCTCTGGCCCCTAGTCCTGCTCTTGCCCCTGAAGTGCCCCAGACCCATCCTGGCTGAGGAGGGGTGGCCAACAGAGGCAGCTTCCCTCCTTCCTTTTGCTCTTTTTTGGCAGGGAAACTCTTAAACAAACAAATGAAGAAACACTGAGGATTTAAGTAAACAGACGAAGATTTATCTGACAGGCAGACTGAGCCTTTCCCTGCCCCCTTCCCTTCCCACAGGGCAGGGTGCTGCCTTGTGCTCTCGCTGTGAAGCCAGCCACCAACAGCATTTGCCCGGAGCCCTTGCTGTCACCGGCAGCCCCTAGGACCCTCCTGTGATCCCAGGCCACAGCCAAGCTCTGCCTAAACGTCAGAGCTCTACAGTCCGCGACATTAAAGAGGATAAAACAAAGCCATTTGGTCTGTGGCCAAAGCAAGTTAGAAAGCCCCTCAGAGGGAAGCAAGCTCGTTCATTCAGCTACCAGGCACTAACCCTGCAAGTCACATCTCAGCTAGAGCCAGTTGCGCCCACAAGATGGAAGGGAACCAGCTCTGGCCTGTGGCCAGAGGTGGCACCGTTATCTACCTGCCTGCACCCTGCACCGAGGCCGGTAACACAGGCACCTGGGCAGAGGTGGTTCCCCGCAGCTGACACAGCTGCAGCCCCTCCACATCCCCCACTGCCGGGGGCATTCACTACACTTCTCTACTTCACACAAACTAGCAGACTCTGCCTGCGGTTTTTAGAGTTGGGGAAAAAAGGTAAGAAACAGATGCAATAGTGTGATGTTCCAGTTTCAGTCAAAACATCAGGCTGCACTTAGCTCGTTCTGAGGAACAGAAGAGACTGTGAAGTAAGAGGGAGCCCCAACCTCCATCTCACACCCAAAACTTGCTGGCTGCTGCAGTAGAAGCGTTGCTATTACTGTACAGCAATGCACAGACACAAAAACATACAAGTAAGCAGGCAAATAGGCATGTAGAGATGAAATCTACTGTTGATACTGTAAGAGGGCAGGAAGCAAAGAATAGGAAAGCTGCAGCAATTTAGCACACAGTCTTGTGCATGCATGTATCAGTTGAACCTGCTTAAGTAAAGCAGATCTGTTTGAAGAGATGGAAGAATGTCCACCCAAGAATTTGCTCTAGTTTAATTAAATCAGTTAAAGAAATTAATTTTAAAGAGGTGTTACTCTAGCTCCACACAGATAACACCTCAGTACTAGCTTATAGAAGCAGAGGGGTAAAGTTGGAAGCAGTCTGTTTCTGAAGTGTTAGAAAGAAAAAGGAAAGACCATTAGGAGACAGGCAGGCATGATGGAAGACTGAAAAACCAACAACAGGGATACTGTACAAAACAGACATGCCAAGCAGACAAAGTGACTGAGAGACAGACAAGCAGGCTGGCAAAGTGACAGACACAAAAAGAAAAATAGGCAACAAATAAGCCAGTTGTACTTCTAGATCCTCTGAATCAGCTCTATCCAGCCAATCACCTTCTCACTCAGGAGACACAGTCCTAAAGAAAAGCAAGTATTTTACCTAAACCAGAAACAAATACAATGTCAAATCCCCCCACACCCCTCTTCAGGCATGTTCTTGCAGCCAGCATCATAAAACATCTCTCATTATTTGCGCAAATATAGATAAAAAAAAAAATCCTGAAGGGTTAAATCCTTCAGCAGATGCAGAAAAGAAGGGCTTGGTGGGAAAACAGGGGTGTTCTTCTAAGATGCTCTATATTGTAAGTAACCCCTGAGCAGTCCTTGCAAAGCATTTGGGGAGATTTCTAGTCTGAAAGACACTTTACAAAAATAAATTGTAATTGAGTTTAATAATCTTCCCCTTTTCAGAAAGGGCCTGACAGATGCTGCCTAGTGCTCACTTCTGCCCCATTTCAAATATTTTTACCTTATTTGGATGAAATATATTATTTTTCTAATGAAAGGAGGTTGTTTTTTTTTTTTTTTCCAAAGAGCTGGTTTTCCCTTCGTCCAGCTGGTGCCTTTATTAGGTTAGTGCTTGCTCCCTTTTGGGGATGGGATTGTTTTTTTCCCTGAGCTGGGAGAGACCATGCCAGCCCCTCCATCTACAAGTGTGCAGTTCAGAGCTTCCACTACACAGCAAGTGGAGGAGTGGGGCCCTGCCCTCCATCTTCTCTCTTCCCTGATACCCCGAAATTCATCTTCGGTGCATTTCCATTATTTTATTTCATTTTTTGAGAGCGTACATAGTGGTAAGAGCCAGCCTTTCATCAGCATAATAGGTGGACACAGCTCTAAAGGTACCTATGGAGGCTGACTCCTGAGGAAGCAGCATAGTCCGGGGATAAGATGATAAAAGGGAAAATGAAGAAAGCTGGAAGCTCTCTCCTGTGCCCTTAGGTAAATAATTTCCTATGTTTCACCTCCCAGCATCCCTTTATTTATGTTTTCAATCCCTGGAGGCCAAGCCCCTCTCTTGCTTTGCACTTGCATACAACTCAATGGTATGAGAGGTCAAGTCCAGCCTGGAAGACTCTCAGCTCAAGCTTAACCTCAGTTTTTGGTGTGCAGGGTCACCACCACATACAATTTGTGCTTAACATAAAGCACCAACACACAGAAGGGACTTTCCAAAGCTTCCTGTTGTCAAAGCCCTTGGGAAGCACTTATGTGGTCCACAACCTGCTGGGTGCGGAGGGTCTAGTCAAGTATGAAGACCGTGACTTTAGCACAACAGGTTTGCAACAAAAAGCTACTCTGGAACTGCTGTCTAGCCTTTGTTTTCCCCAAGCATCACACTGCCCCGCCAAAGGAAAGGCAAAGGCAGCCTCCATTTCTGTAGCAGGCACTGCAAATGAAAGCAACGGAGTAGACACAGAGTGGGTTTTTCCACAGTCCCCTCGCTGCTCCAGGCAGCAGCCCAGCATATACCATGCTTCCTTCCACCAGCACACATCAGGATAGGCCTTCTGGCAACCCTTCTAACAAACCCCACACCAGGGTGAGGTAGCCACTGGAAATGCAGCCAGTCCCTCCACTCTACTGAAGACAAAATCAAGAGAGAACATAGTTATTAAAAAGCACTTACTTGCCAGAAGAACTTGAGTTGCAGTAAGCAAAGGCCAGATCTAAAATGCCTGCCTCCAAGCCAGGGCAAGCTGGCTAACTGACCAACGCCGGCTGCCCCAGGAGGGCAGGGCAGCTCCTCTCACACAGCTGTGCAGTCCAGGCGATGAGGGGACAGTGGCTACAGCTGGGTGGTGTGCTGCGGCCTTGCACTGCTCTCACTCCAAAGCACAGCCAGCAACGGGGCTGGGGCTCTCTCTCCAGGGCACAGCAGTTCATGGGGGTCAGGGTTTTTGTGTGAGCTGCAGGACCTAGCATGAAACCTGGTTCCCAAAGTTGGCTTACTCTGCAACTTGTCTTTGTCACATCTCTGTATTTACCAGCCAGTATTTTTTACCATCACATGTGGAAACTGAGGCACACTTATAAGTAAAATACTTTGCAAAGCATGCAGCAAAGCAGCAAGATCACAAGGGATCCTACAGTCCATCCTCTTTGTTCCAATCCCAAACACTGTTAGGTTACACCCCCAACACACAAAAGGCAATTAAAAAAAAAAAAAATCTTCCTGCTTCTGACGAAGATGCACATAGGACTTATTTGTCACATCTGGGAGTGAGGAAGGTTGGACAAACACGATCAGGAGACATCTCTCTTAATGCTTTCCCGCTTCGTCACATTTTTTGAGTTCCCCACTTTTCTCTTGCAGCTATTGAAAAGGGAGCTTTTATATCCTCAAATTATGGGAAAGCACCAGCCTGATACTGTTTCCTCTAGGAAAGAGAGCACAGGCTCTCAGGGTTTCACTGAAATGTGCTCAAATGACACTGTTCAGAGGAAGCTCCCTTCACCTGCTTTCTATGGGCTATCAAGGACCTATAGAAACCATGTTACGAACCCACTGAACTCACCAACCGGGCTGGTGTTATTCTTCTTCCTGCGTCAAAACAAAGGCTGATTACAGTAAAATAGAATACTTGAATAAGCCAGACGGTGGGTAACTGCTGATGCTGTCTTTCTTGTTCTGCAGAAAAAAGGTTCGCTACCTGGTCATCTTTCAGCTAATATGACGCTGTTCTCAGTGCCTACCGGCCAGTGGGCTAAACATTTCACAGGGCAGCTGATCTAAGAAGTTTGTTTCTAGCAAAAAAAAAAAAAAAGAAAAAAATTACAAGTTAGCAGTCAGGCTACACGGTTCATAAGGACCAAAATACTCACCCTACAACTGTTGCTATGCTGGAAAGACAAGGAACACAAGACAGAGGAATAAAACTCGTGATTCACGACAATACCTCCTGGTAAGAAGGTCTGGCTTCTTCCAAATTCTCTGCTGGTGGGTTGGATCTCTTCAACAAAGTACACAAACACCCCATCAGCAGCCAGAGGCCCAGAGTTAGATTTTTTTGAGCAACACTAGCTATGATGGAGTTTTCTGGGATTCATCAGGTTGGGGAAAAGAAAAACTGTGACCTATTGAATTGCTAAAGGTTGTAAGAAGCAATAACGAAGGGAGGGAAAAGGGCAGTTGACGAAAACTGCCTTTTACTCTGCACCAGAAATCTTGAGGTAAATGAATTGAACACTGGCAACATGGAGGAAAAGGGGGGAAGAATGAACCCGCAGGGATGCTTGTACTGTAAACCTCGTAAGTCACTCTGCAAGGCACATACCTCAGCAACATATTTTCCACATTTCACCAACTGCTGTTGTCCAGGCACTTTCTATTTTCAAAACCTTCTATGTATATGAAATGTACACAGGCAGGACAATACTTTTTCATCACATCCCTGCGTTCAGTCGTGTTTTCTTTTCACAAGGATTCTTGGCTTGGAGAAATGAAAAGTGCCATCTCTTAAGAAAAGCCTTTCCTTTTAAACACTTTCAAATTTGCCCTGTTTTAGCTAAACGTGACGTTCTTTGTGAACGTTAAACAGTGGAGAGAGAGACCGAGAGGGAGAGGGAGAGAGAGAGACACACACACACTCACTCACTCCTGGGGAAGATATTCGTCCATTTAAGGAATGAGAAATCATCACATTCAGCAGCAGGTCTAAATACAGTAATATGAAGGTCCCTTTCGCTCCCCCTGAGCAGGAAAATGTCACTGTGTACCAGACACCCAAATACTCAGGAATCAAGTAAATCCTTCATTTTTAAGAAGGGAGCCAAATACTTCTGTTGAACAAAGATGGGACTGCAGTAGTTACAAATTACTTGCTGTATGCCATTTCTTTCAATGGCTTCTGTACTGACATGGCAGGGTTAGACCAGTCATGGGATACGGCACAGCATTCTCTGCTGGCAGATAAGACTAAGGGGCCGTGGGATATCTCACATGCTCCCTTCAGCACCTCCTGCTGCCGGGGGTGGAAAGGAGCGGGATGCTGCATTCTGCACCCTGCAGAGCCTCCTGCTGGGAGGAAAGGAACCAGAATGGCTGCATTTTACTCACTGGATGATACATCCATCTCACCCTCTGTGACATTGGAGGCAACCTAGCATTACAGTGTTGTTGGAGCTATTTATATTGTAGCTTATATTGCACTTACACCAGTCTCTACACTGCCTCCTGCTGATATAACCTAGTATTGGAGCAGTCAGAAAATCAACCATAAATGTCCTTCAGAAAACATTTTATAAGGACTGAATTTCTGTAATAGTCCCTTTTCCCTCCCTTTACCACCCTGCATGCATATTTCCCCCCCAAATAAGAGCCACAGTAATCCAGTAATAGCCTGGTGTTAAATAGTGGTAACTCATATTTATTACAATTATATACAATCGTATTTTATATTTGAAATCTATACATGATCACACAGACGAGCACACTTGCTTGGTGAGGACAGTGAGACTCAGTTGTTACAAGAATTGCTCTGCTAAGAGACTCTGATGCAGTGAATAATATAATTGGACACCACCATTTTACCAGCTGAGAACACAATGCTGCAAATGAGAGGTTTCAAAATTCACTGTTTAATTTGTGTATAGCCCCAATGGGGCAAAAAAAGGCTGGACTGGGCAAGAAGGGCCAGTGGTTAACCTCAGAGCTGGAACTGTTCTCTCTTCTGTAAAGACTGCTTTGCTGAAGCAGGTGCCTGTCACTGGGTAGGTACAGGTCTCAGCTGATCATTTAACATGGGTTTTCTCCTCATTTAGGGAGAAAAACAGGCTAAAAACCATTGCAAAGATTCAGAATTAACCGACTATTTCAGCATCTGATACCACCTCATTCATTCATTCATTCAGGGTAGCTATAAATAAAATGTAAGATGTCAAAAACTGATGTGAGCTCCTTGTCTTTGGAGGAGGAAGGGTAATAATTGGGATGAGTGGAGTCAACTTCTTTTAAAGCCTTCTTTTACTGGGGAGCAATCAGTAGCAAAGCCACCTGTTCTCATGGATTTTACTGTGGCCATGAAACCTGGACTTGGTCCCTAGCAAGAGGCCACTTTGATGAGCGTAAGCATGTGGGGTGGAAACAGTGTTCTTTGGACCCCACAGAAATTTAGTGTTTTTAGACGCTAGGTAGTTTCAGGAATTTGAGGCTTGACATAAGGCTTGGAAGAGCCAAGACTGAGATCTGGTGAGGAATTCAGGGTTAAAACGTTCTTTTTTTGGCAACAGAATATCAAGTAGTTTGAGAAATAAAACAGAGGGTTATTTTGGGAAACAGAGAACTGATTTGGGCCTTATGTGGGGATTAAAGGCTTGTGAAATCAAAGAGCTCAGGACAGATTGGTTTCTGAAATTGGATAGGACTCTAGGATGCAGCAAAGAGGCTGACTGTTTCAGGAGAGATGGTGTTTTTGTAAGAGGACTTATTCTGTAGCTGTGGTGCATGGTAAGGCGATTGGTCTTCCAGCCTAGGCAGTGACCCCAGCTCATGGGGAGAAGGTGGGTCTGGGAGGGGAGAAGAAGCTACTGCAACACTGCAAAGCCCTGTGGTGAAACAGGGCCCACCTTGTTCACTGGGCAATCACAACCCTGCTCAAGGTCAGTCATGGGAGAATCACTGGACGGGATGGTGGCACTTCTCTCCACAAAATGGGAGAGGCACCGGAGACAGTGCAGGAGGCTACGGAAGATGTACAGCAGCAGCAGCAGAAGCCAGGGTGCCTTAGTCAATCTCATTCTCGTTGCTGGCCCCCTCAGGTCTTCGTAGCTTTTCCACTTGCTCATTAATCTGACCATCTCCTCCTCGCCGGTCCTCAGTCTGGACACCCAGACATTCCTCCTCATCCACATGGCTAACATCATCATCCTCATCGTCCTCTTCCTCCTCTTCATTCCTTTTGGTTTCCCTTTTCTCCTCCTCACCCTGCACCTCCATCCGCACTTGGCTCTTGACATCAATCACTGCCTTGTTGCCCTCCTCCGTGCTCAGCAGATGGCAGCTGACCTTCGAACCCTCAGGGCTGTGGTTCTCCTTGACTGGTGATGAGGTGGTAGACTCGTTGCTGACAGGTGAGATGTCACTGCTGCTATTATGGTTGGCAACAACAGGGTTGGAGGGTGAGCTTGGCTTCACTGGGATCTGCCATGATGGGATCTTAGGTGCCGAAGGGGAGGGAGGGAACTGCCTCCTTGGGGGAGGGGAAGAGGGGAAGAAAAGGAGAGAAAGGGGCTTTTATTAAAAACACTGAGGGGTTATCATTAGAGAGAATGGTATTTGCACTGGGGAGGTCATGTAAAGCCAGGACTGAAACTGCAAGTCTCCATTGCCATAAATGAACAAAACCAAGGCCACTTCACTTCTTCAGCCAGAATCTCAAAGTGCTTTACAAGCATCCAGCAACTGAGCCTGCACACAAGGAGAATATCACAGCTGGGCAATCTGAAGTACTAAAATGATCTGGTTTGGCCAATTTCACAGAATAAGCTAGCACTCAGGAATGCTGCCTGTGGAAAGACATGGGTGTCCCTTTATAAAACAATCACTAATTAATTGGTAAAGAAAATTCCCACTGGAGCAAGAAGTCAGACACACCAGGTCCTTGTGCCTGAGCCAAGGAATTTCACCACCTGGCTCTCACCTCCACTGTGATACACAGCTATTGCTTTCTGGCTCATTACAATCCAGAGCCTATCTCCTAGTCCCAGCATGCACTTTACATGTTTGGGCCAGGTCCTGGCTGCTGCAAACTGGTTCAGCTTCTCTGACTTGAATGGAGTCATACTAGCTTGCACCAGCTGAGAAAGCTGGCTGCTCTGTCCTTGAGTCCTTTCCAGGTGGGCTTTAAGGATTTGATAGTGGCAGGCTAATGCCCAGCCCTAATAGGAGAATCCAAGGACCAAACAGGACAAATACAAGTGCAGTGGGGAGCACTGGTGCCCTCAGAAAGTCATCCATCATGAAGAGCAAAGCAAAAAGCATGTCTGATCTAGTACTCCCTATGCATCCTTGCTTGTGTATGTGAAAAGTGGGAGTATGAAGAGGTATCAGATCAAGCTCTGAAAAGGATGCTGTGTGGCAGGGAGTCGTCATGCTCCTCAGGTGAGCTGGCTAGTGCCACGGACACGACCAGAGCAGACGAAAGCTGGCTGCTCTCCTACAGTGAGCGCTCAAACACAGCAGATTACATTTTCTTAGACTGAACTAGGAACAGTATATGCTCTCACCTCCCTCTTCCTGCTGCCACCACCAGCCATCGAAGAACTCTGCTGATCTAACCTCCATCTCCTGTGAGTGCAATAAGCTAACGTCTGCATTATTCAACCAGTATCATAAATGCAATCAACAAATTCAATCTGGAGACTTTCTTGGCCCTGGTGTTGCTGCTGCCTCCTCACTGCAGAAACATTTGCCTTTTTGTTAAAAAACAACACCCCCCCCAAGTTTTCTTGTTTCCAAAAAGCACTTATCCCCCAGCTGCAACTTTCCCATTGCTGAAGAGGCGTCATTAAGTAACGCTCTCTCCCCAGCAGTGATGCTAGTACAACCCAACTTAACAGACAGTAACTTAATATGTGTCCTCAATCCTCCAAAGCTTTCTACTGTGACTCCTGGGAGGAATGGGAGGTGTAGCAAGAATTTAAAAGGATATTAAAGACAATACACTTTTAAGACTTCTGAAAAGCCCACTTGCTGAGATCCAGAACATGTCTAGTCCAATCTTAGACTGATCTTTGAAATCCATCTCTTAGGAAACAGATGACTTGAGAAGACTTAGTTACATGTAGGAGGCGGCAAGGGAGTCATATCAGAGTGAAAGGATCAATAGCTGAAAAGCTAGATAAACTCTTAAGTAATGTACTTGGAAAAAAAGAATTTCCTCAAGAACTGAGATCTGATCCCTGTTCTTATGACTGTCCCACAGGCTGGGATTTATATCACCTCATTTCAGACATAATATAAGATGTCTATACCTGAGCTAGCTAATCAAGAGAAACAGGCTCTGCTGAAGTGCAATTCTTTTCATCCTGGTTATGCCCTAACCATGAACAGGTCAGCTGAACTGTATCCAAAAGTGACTCTCTCTGTAACAGAATGCAGGTGCAGATGCAGTCAACACCTCAAACTAGATGAGAGACATCCTGACTGTGGTGAATGGCAGAGAATTCCTCTACTGTAAACAAAAATGAAAAATCTTATTAATTACCCAAAGCGCTCTGTGATTTAAGGCAAGTTTGAAAAGCATTTTGAGACCTGCAAATAGAAAGTGATAGTGGAGTGCAAAGTGGTATTATTAAAATAGCAATAACAGGATACAGGGCTAGTTCCTGTTGGAAATGCCTTTCCTCTCCATGAATGAGAGAATCCCAGAAAGCAACCCTTTCCCCACACAATAATCTGCTCGCATATTCCATCCATACCGGTTCAGGAGAAGTCCTTTTAACGAGTAGATCTCAGATTTCAATTCATTAATACTCTGCGACTCCAGAATCCAGTTGGTGGAAGTTGTGGCCTAGAACATGAAAAAGAAGACATAAAGTATGAACTGGGAGATAGTTCACAAATGTCACTTTTTTCTATGTTATCCTCCCTCTCCTCCCATCTGGGAATCTCAAGCCCTGGGGATAACATACATAAGCTCTATCATTTAAAATCTCTCAGATCTGAGCAAAACAACTTCCACAACAAAGAAGGACCTGAATGGATCCCCACAATGATCAGAAATAATAATTGTCTCAAGGTGCTAAGACTATTCAAATATTTGCTTTCCGTGTGGGGGACTAATTAATCTTGCCCCCAACATACCATGCACAACCATTGCTGAAACATCTCACGGGGGCCTTTCTTTTTCGATTAGGAGGAGGCCAGCACTTGTGAGAATTCAGACAAAGCTAGGTGTACATAGGATGTTTTCCACACACATATCAGACAGAGAACAATACACAAAGAGGTAAACTAAATCATTTGACACTGACCTAATGAATGATTTCTAGAGAAGAACTAGGATCCCGAAAGGCAGTGGGAGTTGCACTGAATCAGGTCCTTTACTCTTTCCTGTGACTGCACTTAGCTGAGGCAACAGATTCAAATATTATATATTAACAACTATTTTAAACCCATTTGTTCATTTCTCCTAAATCATGAAGTAAAGAATCGATTATCTGCACTCTGTGGTGTTTAGAGGTGGGCTGATAAATCGACGCTTGAAAGTTGCAAAAAATTTCCCTACTAGATCTGAAGAATTAGAGCTATGCTTGAGTTACCAGACTGTATCTCCAGTAAGCAGCTGGACTAGGCACTGTCTCTTGGATACTTCAAGGCAATGAATGCAGTTTGGTGGGGAAAGATGATAGGTAACTCATGGAAGCCTGGTACCGCTGCTGTCAGCACTGCATCAGAATTGCTATGGGATATCAGGCAGAAATTAGAGTAAGGTAACAACTGAGGAGAACATGCTGCAGATAATACTTTTGACAATCTTTCATTTAACCCTTTTGGGAACTTGAGAAATGGAAGGAACATTCTGAAAGACAGATCATGGCCTATGGTTACCCCATTCTATCACTCTAGCAACTCCTGTAGCGATGGGCTGAGTATGGGACCAAAACACTCATGTCTAGCATTTCCTATAGTAATTTCTGCTAAAAGCCATTAGGAATGAACCCATTTGTGAGCATCACTCCAGAGAGACTCCTAATAAATCCCCTGACAGAGGAAGCCAGGACTGGAATAACAGAAAACTCCTCCTCAGCTGTTCCTACTAGATGTAGCCAGAACTGGTTGTTCCTACTTATTCTTTAAACAGACTTCAGCTAGTGCTGAGTAACCCTGAACACCTTCACAGCCAGCACTCCTCACAGTGACTTCTGGGCTGTGAACCCAGTGAGCTGGGAGAGGCTCAATCTGTAGTAGCTGTGATATACACAGATGCGTTCCCCTGGGATTCACACTCCCAGCCCTCAGACAGCAAGAATCCAGGAGCCACTGTTCTGGCTTTCCAAGACCTTGAAAGCTACAGCAGCACATTAACAAGGGAGTGATTTCCACTCACTGGCCTGCAAAGGACTCAAATTTCCAAAACACATATGGTGCCAGATGCCTAGGATTTAGAAATAAAATCTGACATCTGGGGCTTTTTAGCCAGTCTCTTTAAAAAACAGTTGTAGAAAATTCAAGCCTTGAATTTTTATGTACATTTTTTAATTACTTAAAGTCCCTCTTTTTAATTTTTTACAGCATGCCAGTAGGAGTTTGAAAAGCAGATATAAAAACTTACATTACAGCTGAGAAAACACAGCTTTTATTCTTTGGTTTGTGGGGTTGCCCAAGTTTTTCTTTGTACACATGAGGTTTAGATATCATAACAATGTGTGCTACCATTTCAGTGCAGGGGGTAGAGAAGGGGGAGGAAAAACTTCTTCAAGACTCTCTAAACCACCAAGACTCTTATGCCCTTTTTCCTTCTTAAAGCTCAACATGTGGTCTTAATCTTAACACTTAAGACCTGAAAACAGTTTTCCAATTTCCGGACTGGCTCCAGGCCACTGACAGGCCACAGTTCCCAAGGAAAATTGAAGCAGAGTGTTGTGACCATAAACTGGCTTTCATGGTTGGGTTTACAGCTGTGCCACTGAGGGATTCCTACTGTACAGTGTGCACACCACATAGTCAGCTGTGGCCCACCAGTTACACACCATCAAAGGGTTTGTACGAAATTAAAGTATAGGTAAGGGGAGAAGACAACTGTTCATGCTATAGGTAAAAGACTGTAAGCGTTGTCTAAGGGATTTCACAGTAAAAAGAAAAATCTCTCCCTGTACAGAGAACACTGCAAGATGACTGGGCCCTGACCAATCACAAATTTGTGAGTGAAAGGAAGACTTCTTCTCTTTGTGACTGGTTCAAATCCATCCCACCTCACATGTAACCAACACTTACTGGCTGATAGAATGCTTAGGCCAATGGCTGCAAAGTACTTTGGAGATGAAGAGCACTAAGTCTCATTGCCAGAAAGAATATCAATTTTGGTTAAAAGTGGTTACTTGTAGTTACACATGTAACAACACAAACCAGTCAGAACTGATGGTTTTATTGCCAGGGTCAAGTCAGGAGTCAAGGGGAATGAGCCACTGTGCATCACTAATGTGGTTCTGATGGGGCCACCCGTTACACTGAGATGACCAAAATCATTGAAACAAGAAACCAAATAGTAAGAATGTTCAGCCATTACCTGGCCTGGATCTGAACAAGTGACTTAAATACAGTACTTCAAGTGTGTGCTTGGCTGAACAGGATTAAGTCATTGTTTTGACAAGGTACAAGGGTACAGGACAAATATAAACATGTAGAATTACATATGACACACAAATAAAACCTCTGCACAACTGGCCTTTACCTCTTTTGGTCAGTGGACTAACAGCACAATTATTTCATCTCCAATGCAACGCAGAAGATACAGAGCTGAGAACAGGTCTGAGGCCTCAGACACACAGGCTGCATACAAAGCTATATAGTAAAGCCCTCTCAGAAGTTAGATATATTTCACTGAGTACCTAATTAATATCCAGTGCTTTAAACAGACCGCCTATGGTGAAGTCAGATGCAGAGAAACTGGCTGGGGATATGACAGAGCTGAAGGCTGGATTGTGAACCTAATAAGGTGCTTTCCATCTGCCCACAAAAGAAGCCATGCATGTTCCAAAGAATCATAGAATGGTTTGGCTCGGAAGGGACCTTCAAGATCTTCTAGTTCCAACCCCCCTGCCATGGGCAGGGACACCTTCCACTAGACCAGGTTGCTCAAAGCCCCATCCAACCTGGCCTTGAACACTTCCAGGGAGGGGGCATCCACAACTTCTCTGGACAACCTGTGCCTCACCACCCTCGCAGTGAAGAACTTCTTCCTTACCTCTCATCTAAATCTACCCTCTTTCAGTTTAAAGCCATTACCCCTTGTCCTTTCACTACATGCCCTTGTAAAAAGTCCCTCTCCAGCTTTCTTGTAGGCCCCGTTTAGGTACTGGAAGGCTGCTATAAGGTCTCCCTAGAGCCTTCTCTTCTCCAGGCTGAACAACTCCAACTCTCTCAGCCTGGCTTCATAGGAGAGGTGCTCCTATGAAGATGGTGATGTTCTAAAGGTGAAGAGTTGGAAGTGGATACCTTAGAAGCAGCCAGTTCTTGGGTGAGCTCCTGGATTTTCTGTTGTTGCTGGATTAGCAGTTCCTGGACAGCTGCTAAAGTTGTCTGTAACTGAGTCACTGTGAGGGAAAAAGCAGAAGAGTGTTAAACTGAGATACATGCACATATATGCACTCTCACACGTCCTTCCTGCTGTCTAGCTACAAAGATGCCTCTATTCCTACTATATTTAATTTATCTACACCCGCCTGCTCACTTTAATCCATATGATTTATCTGCACTACGGGTAATCTACCTGCGCTGCATCTAACCTCCAGTATTTCTAGTTTATCTTTCCATTGTATAGATGTCTATAGCCCACATTATATCCGTCCAAAACCTCTCCCTTCTAATTATATTGGTTTATGATTTGTACATCTCCCTGAACTTATACAATGTTTGTATCATTTATCTCTCTGGGGCCTCACACAGGCAAACACTGGGGCTAGCTCCAATCTGGGGAGAGGCTGGTCTCAGGATTGACCTTAGGGTATCACGAGAAATGAAAGATGCTTTTCTTCTCACCCTCCACTAAAAAGTGTAATTAGCATCCTCCCACTCTCAACCCACCAGCTCCTTCAACCCCAACATCTTTAACAAACTTACTGCTGAAAATCACACTTTTTTCCATCCCACCAACTGAATATACTTTGCACTTTTCCCCTTTTATTTCAAGAGAACATCCTGTATTCCCCTCCTACACCCCAGCAAACACTGAAGAACTTCTGCTGGACTCCAACTCCAGCTGTAGGAGAACTTTTTCTACTTTGGTACTTTATCCAAAGCTTCCAGGCAGTAAACAAGCTGATAAAATAAAATAAAATAAAATAAAATAAAATTAAATTAAATTAAAAACTCTGTTGGTGTGACAGGTAACAGCTAATCCAGCATCATTAGGGCATCGGGTAATGAACAGACACCCTATAGAGTCAATAACAGAGAAGGTGGCTAAGGTCAGGGAGGCACAGTAATTACAGACTCTCCTGATCCTTCCTCGGATTTTCAGATGGAAGGTGGTGGGAAAACACCAAAAAAAAGCCCCTGAAAACATCAGAGAAGCAGAAATTAAAAATGAACTTTACAGCCCTCCAAAAGGCTGTCATTTTATTCCCCTTATTAATATTCTGAGGTTGGGAGCCTTTCCGTAAAAACATAATTAATTGAGGCCGCGCCGACAGTAAACAAGCAATTTCAAATTAAACTGAAATGACGGCAGCTTCATTTGCAAATGTGAACAGATTCTCAGAGCAGATAAATGAAGTCACCACATAAAGTGGAGATGGAGGGAAAGAAAAGGGTGGGAGTCTTGGCAGAATGGAGGATACAGGGAGAAAGGCTTTGAGGGGTGAATTGATGGAGTCATTAATCTTTACCTGTCTGTGTCACACTGCCACTCATCTCAGAAATGTTTGACTCAATCCTCTGAAGTTGTTTCCTGTCTTCTTTGCCTCCCATGATGAGAGGGAGCAGGTATTTCTGCATGGAGTACAGAAACTTTTTTAGGAAATAGGCACGTGCAAAGCGGTCTTTCTAATCTACCTGAAACATCCTCAAAGCCCACCACCCAAACCTCAGCTTTTATCACAGAGCCAGTGATCATTTATCCACACACTGGGCTGAGAAAAGAAATTCCCTCTACAGTAGGTGTTAAAAGAAGTTGCAGAAGAGAAGATATGAGTTCTGTGGCTACATTTTTGGGGGTACTAAAAACCAGTTCCTAACTCCATTTCAGGTTGCCTGGGACAGCTCCCAGTCCAGAGAAACATCCATCACATATAGAGTACAATTTCAGATCTTATGCTCTCGAATGTGAACACACTGATGGGTCGCAACATCTGAGCTACATCCACAAGGCTAGAAATGCAGAAGTGGGAAGAAGAGGAGAAAGGTCCAGGAAAGGCCAGAGGAAGCACAAGCCAGGGAATGACAGGTATTATAAAATCTTTTGAACCTTGGCAGGGGAAGGGTTATGAGTCACAGAGGGAAAAGCAGAGATCTGGAGCACAGGGAAGAGAAAGGAAATGGAGCAGTTAACAACAGTAGGAGAGAACTAAGGAACCAGGGCTAAAGGAAGTGAGAGCCAAGCTAGTACAGGATGGGAGGCAGTTCAGTGACACTGTGCACAGCCACAAAATCTACCTCATTCTGCCCTTGCAGAGGATGGACTGGATCTAATAGGTCACAACTCTAACTACCATGGATCCTTCTGCAGCACTGCTCCTATGAACTGAATTTGCACTTTAACGAGGGCATATCCGAGCACGACATGGCAGGTGAAAAAAATGTGAGAGAAGGATGGACTAGGATGTGAAAATAGCCCTGATAGTGCCTATCAATTCTTTTTCATCCTGGCTTTTGATCCATGTATACTCACTGCAGGGGCACACGTACAGGATGGTTTCTGAGACAGAGCTGATTATCCCAACTGACATGTGTGGGACAGCCTTCTTTTACACTTAATAGCACTGGTTTAAGATTTCAGTGTCGCTGTACACAGCTCTTACCCTCACAAAGACACGTACCCGTACATGTTTACACTCAGACATTCTAAAAAGCAAATAGCTTTTGATGACTTTCATGAACAGTTCTCTCTCAATCTTCACAGAACACACATGGACAACTATGTTGTATCCTAGCATCCTATCTTTGATATAAAAATCACTATTTGCAAACTCCCTCAAAATCCCATGAAGGGCAGAGGGACTGTTTCTAAAAGATCAACTGTTTCTAAAGATGCCTTACTCCTATAAAAGAATATGGGTCTCTGCTAGGCACACAATATGCCTTATGAGGTTTGGATAGACAGCAGAGGAGGATCTGTAAACAAAGAATACAGCAGCAGGATATATTAACAGCATCAGTGACATTATGCCAAAAAATTTATGTAAATCATCAATATGGGTTAGATATGTGTCATTTAGTAACAGCAGTACGTTCAGGTCTGCAAGACCCAGCAGCTGTTGTCTTAACATCTCTCTGGACACTTATCAGCTCCACCATTCTTTGCAAGAATGAAAAGATCAGTAAGGTTGGCATCACTACTTTAATATAAAAACATAGGGACAATATATCTCAATAAAAAGCCATTCTCTTAAGTCATGTAACTTTACTTGCAGAGATGGAACATGTTGTTTAATCTGGCCTCTCTCTCAGCCTGAGACCCAGAAAATTAATGATAGGACAGGATAAGAAAAGTAGTTTTAAACTAGAAGGCCAACACTTTTATTTGTAAAATAGATTTTACTAAACAAGGCAGTAATTGTTAATTAAAGAACAAACAAACATGAAAACCATCAACCTCTCGTTAAGTCTTCATCTCTGTCCTTTTTCAAAAAAAACCCCACAATTTCTACTGGACCAAAGCTGTTTACACTCTGCTGTGTTGACCTGAACCACTTAATGTCTTTCTATGTAGCCACAGACTATACTTGTTTACCAAAGACATTATCTAATGTCACTTACCACATTGCTGGAAAGCAAATCCAGAGTGAAAGAATATGTTCAATTGGAGAAACATTGCACAAGAAATAAGAAGGGGCTGCTGTCTCTACAATATACAAGCAGACACACGCTTGCTCTACCTTGTTCTAAGCATGTTGGAGTGGAACTACAGGATGTATGGCAGACCTGGAAATTAGCACCTTATTTTCAATGTTCTGATCGGTCAAAGAAGATTCTTTCCTACCCACGGTGCAAGATCACCAGTGGACAAATCATTAGACTGGGGCCATGACAGTAATGTCAGCTGGCCAATGCTGGGAGAATCCCTTTACTGAACTGTGCTCAGTTTCCCCAACTTAAAAAATTCCAAAATACATATACACGATGAAAATGACCTTGTTTCTAGCAGTTTGAGATCCACTGCTAAAAACTAGTTTTGTTTGCTTGCCACTTTTTGACTCTGCATTTTCATGTGAAGTGTCTACATTTCTCAAATATACCAATGGTAGTGCCAGTAAGAACAGAGATGCTTCACCAACTTGGAACCAACAAGATCATTTGGACACAAGCAGCATAACATCGTTCTCTCAGAGTACAGTGTAAGAGTAGTGAGGGAGATATTACCTTGTAGAGCTGGTGAAATCCAAAGGCAATTCCTGCCATTATGATAGCCAAAGCCCCATAATCTCGCCATCTAGAGCCAGGTGGACCTAAAGGCCAAAATCAAGAAATAATCATAGTCAGAACTGCAGGTGACAACATTTTCATACACCCATTTTATCAGAGAAAAGAGCAATGAATAATGCCAGTTCTGCTGTTTCTTAGCAGGCATAGATTTACTGAGCAGGGGGCATTAAGATGCTGGTAGTCCCTCAGGTACAGTGTGCACGCTTCTGGCCCTAGGACATTGAAACATCTGTCCAGACCGCTAGCATTGACACTGGCCTTGCACAAAGTGTCAAAGGGAGACAAATCACAGCAGCAATTAAAAAAGTTCCATCAAGCTGTTTTGCCCTACTCTTTCCTTGCAGAAGGCACTCTGAACCCTACTGCACTTTCCCCAGATAACTGTCTGTGGTGTTAGTACTAGCTAAGGTTAACTCATTACTTGAATACCAATTGTTCTCCGCTATCATAATTTTTGAAAATGGGGACAGAGCCAGAGACCCAGAAGAGTGCAGAAAAAAAGAAAGAAGGAAGTGTTTTGAGAAAGAAGAGAAATCCATCAGGGCAACAAATGGGTTTATGAACACTGTGTCAGCAATTACAGACCATTTCAATAAGGAAGGATCCAGTGTCTTTCAAGCCTGAATTACAAATAGGGACCAAAGCACACATAAACAGCAGAGAGAAAATACGCAATTAAATATCTACAGAGAGAGGTAAAGAAGCAGATAAAAGCTTGAGATATTTAACACACAATTCTGCACAGAAGCTCAGAAACTCCACAGAGCAAAGCAAAGATATGGTATGCTCTGCTCCTTCAAGAAGAATCAGAAGATACCTGTAGTTTTCCACCAGCTTTATCCTTTCACCTCCCTCGCAGTTCCCTTAACGAATCTTGTACTGCCCCCGGTTTTCTTTAATAATAAAGAGGATGCAGAGTGATCTTTCCTAAAGTTCAGTGGCAGGATGTGGGCAGAACTGATGAGGTGGAGGACGGTGTACAGTCTCCAAACAGACAGATCCAAATCTACATGTGACCTACAATGTCTTGGAAATGCATAGGCTTTCAAAGGGAGGCTTAACTGGCTGAAATGGCTGGAAGCTTGTCTCCTTTCTGCTTTGCTCACCTATTGCCATTTTTCCTGTTGCTGAGATCTTCTACAGGCATTTCATTGCAAGAGTTGCTCCTAATCTCAGCCCTCAGGCTCTACAGACAGGCACCGACTCTCAAATACCGACACTCATAGCTTCTTGCTACGTTTTAGGACACAGGTCCTCAAATTATCCACTGGCTAGAACTCTGAACAAATTAAAGCAGCTCTGCCAGAATTGGTGAATAGTGTCACCAGCAGTATTTTGGGTTGCTGCTGTTGCAGTTTTGGATCTTAGGCACATGATCAAATTATCATAACTTTTTAACTTAATGAGTTAACACACGTCAGCTAAGCTGCAGTAACTGGCTGTGTACATGTCAGGATTTAAAATCATCTCTGGCTAATCTTGCTGCAAACCCCAGTCATCCATCCCGCTTTCCCCTTCTTACTCTGCTCCCACTGTCATTTCTGGTATCTGAAGTCTCTTGGTTGTCCAGTTCTCTGCCCTGAACTTCTGACTAAAAATATCCTTCTATGGCAACACAACTCGTTCCAGGCTGAACTGCCTATTGTAAAGGGTTAATTAATCTCAGCGGGTCTGTGGGTCCAACTGCCCTGTCCCGGGCAGTCCTTGACTGGCTGTCCCTAACCACCTCCCAGCTGCGGTGACCTCTGAGCAGAAAGGAGAGGCACCTGTAGGACCCTGTCCGCTTTGCCCTTTCACCTCACTCATCTCTCCCGCCACTCCTGTAATGCTTGAGCTAAGAACATTTTATTGCCCCCTGGTTTTCATTATTAATGAAAAGGGACCAGAATGATCTTTCCTAAAGTTCAGAGAGTCTATAAAGACAAGAAGCTGAAATGCCATTTTACTCGTTTTAGAGATGTGTGAAATAATTCTGTCTTGTGGCAAAAAAAAGTGAGGGGGGTGGAGAGGAAAAGTGAGTGAGTGAGGGACGCAGTAAAGGCTCTGCATTGACCACAGCAACTTTACAATGTTACGAAGAATGTCACAGCCCTGCCTAAAATCACATTCAATCTTCCTTTTTCTCTGCAATACTCTAATCTAAAACGTGGGGTGGAGAGAGGGTTAGAAGTTTCTCAGTTGTAACCTCAGTGCTCACACTGACTTCTTTGCATATCCTCAATTTCCCCACTTGTATTCCTCACTCTGGAATAAAATTCAGAGAAAGTGAAAAAGCACTAATAGCCCAGTTATTCTTCAGCTTAGGCACTGAGGAAGTAACAAACCATTCTACATAAGAGACCCTCAAAAGGCAGATGGGAAGGGACACAGATATTTTCTCCAGCTGTAAGTCTGTGTCTTCTGTAAGTATATTTAATTTTCACAGCAGCAACTGTAAATTGCACTTCCAGAGTAAACATTATTTTTAAGATCCCCATTCATCTCAGAATTAACTTTCCTGACATCGGTTAATTAGGCCTTGTGCATCCAAGTAAGGTCAACTTCACTAATATCCACATTTAAAACTGTAGAAACTGAGGCTGGAAGAGGTGATTTTCCAAGAGCAAACAGTGAACCCATGGAAAGGAGTTGGGGAAAAAAGAGTTTGGATTCTAGTTACCATTTGTAATTGTAAGACAAAACAGTCTGTATTCTACAGCCTCCCACATAATGAAGACACAGGGGTGGGAGAAAAAGATCCAAATGACAAGAAAAACAGTCACTGGAGCTGATTTTTAAGCAGGTGTAAAATCTGCACAAAACCCCATAAATGGAGACCATAAATACCATGGGGAAGAACACAGACAATACCTGGATGATAAGCATGCAGCTTTGCACACCTTGCTCAGAAACTCCCCTGAGTTTGCTTGTAATTATAGGGGTTAGAAAGGTAAAAAAAAATATAAACCCAATTAATCATTTAAATATTTAAAGTCAGATTTTTGTCCTCACTGCTGGATTAGTATATTTCATAACGCCAACAGCAGACAGCCCTGCTTTTTTACTGGGGGTTCATTTCAGAGCATGTTTAAACTAGTCAGATTGAGTGATGCTTCCAGCAACTAATCGCATGTCAAATAAAAGATATTTTATGTAATAAATTACTGCTACAAGTAATTCAAATGTCATTTATCAGTTTTATTATCAGTCAGGCAAAGTCTTGTTTCTCTATATTAATCAAATTCAGGCTTTTTTTAAGCTTTTTTTTTTTAAGCAGTTTTGACACCTCTTGGCAAAAGTACAAACTGGAGGGAAGGAATTACTCCTCCAGAACAGGAGGAGAAATAGTAGAGATGGTACTGAGCTAAAATACAGTGTCTAGAAACTTAACTTAATTCTTGCCTCTTCCTCCCAAAAGTTATTATTGTTTCTCTTAAACCAAACCTAGGAGGAATTTGGCATACAAGAACTATGCTACTCTGAAGGCTTACAAATACGCTTCTTTCTCGTTAACACTTCAAGAGTAAGAAAGTACTTACATAGGTAACAGCTATTTCCAACAAAACATTAGAACATTAAGTAATACCTACACTAGCAGTTCAATTTGTACAAAAGGAAGTATTTAAGTGCTATGAATTATTTCCTGCAACTTTAAAAATTAGAACAGACTGAGTTGGACAACAGCAGGAGATCAAGCAAGTAAAATCAAAAGGTGTGCATAGGATTTATTGCTCTGACTCACAAGAGTGGACATCTTACGCTAGAGTTGCTGGCAAGATCACCAACTTGGCTGTTTGCTCCATTCCTGCTGAATAAACTCTTGAGATGGTTCTGAAGCCATCCTGAACGTCTGTACTCGTAACTCACAGTTTTAACGTAATTTTTAAACATGAAGCAGCAACACCTTTTGGGGAGGTGGACAGAGAGAAATTAGGTTTCTTAAGACACTAGCCACTGCTTTTCAGCACAGTACCCTCCCTCAACTGTTTCTCCTTTTTGCTCAGTGGGGGGGTAATTCTTTCTCTCTAGTTTTGTGATTTTGTGTAGAGGTGTCAAAACTACTCAAAAAACCCTTAAAAAGAACCAAAAATATCAAACACAAAGTGGTTTACAGTCTTCAAGACCTAAACTCCAGCAGATCAGATGCTGCTGCACAAGAAACTCAGATGTCTTCTCTGGAGAAGGCAAATATAGCTCATAATCTTTTTCAACATAAGCTCTTCCAATATGAGTTGTTCCCATCAATGAGTCAACTTATAGATTCAGTAGTCTACCTATCTCATTAGTCTTTTAGATATACTTTTGAACTTCAAACCTTGAAGCATTCCAACACTAGTGTCATGAATACTCTGTAAGAGCATAAGCATCTTTCTCTGTACAATGCAACCCCTGACAAATCTGTGAAAGATAAATTGACTTAGTAAACTATCACAGAAACAACTGTCCTGGAGCAGATTTGGACCAATTCAGAAATAGTCATTACAGGATTAGCATCCAACTGATGAAATAACCTACAGCAAACAAGGCACCTTGAAAGAGCACTGAGCCACTGCACAGTCTCATCCATCAGTTCTAGAGAAATTCACATATTCTTTTTGCAGTTCTGATACCACGGAAGGCACTTAACAGGAAGACACAAAGATGGATCCATCATTAACAACACCAGTACTACACCAGTCAAGGACTAGAATAGGGCACAGATGACACCTAATCAAAACAAATATTTTGGTCAAACGAATACCATGTATATTTAGTTATTTATTCTTTTTATACATCCATTTAGAGGTTAAGCTTAAACAGAAGGTCTACAAAGAATGGCTAGAGAGGGGAGGAACAATACCTAATGAACCTATTGTCACCATTTCCCCGATTTTGGGGGTTGCTAAAAAGGGGGGGTTTGGCTTACAGGCAAAAGCTTTTGGTTCAAATTATTTAAAAAGCACCAATCAGATCACAAAGCCAGAGCACCAGTTTACAATTACAACCCCTACAAAACCTTTACTTTGGTGATATTTTTATTCACCTTTGGTTTCTGAGCATTACAGAATGATACTTTCAGAATTCTCTTTGGAGCTGTTACTGGGAACATTTTGATGTTTAAATATTCGTGGAGAATCTTACCCAATAAGAAGAAATTGGGAGCCGGTGCTTTGAGGAAAGCCAAAATAGTAAAAGGAAAAAAACCAAACAGTGATAAAGCTGCAAGGGTTAACAATGATGACAATGTTTTCCAGTTTGAATTGCATACTTCTTTCCTGCCCTACTCATATTAGTGGATGTCGTGGAAACCAGGACAGTGGAACACTATAAAATAAGGGAAGATTAACTCTTCCAATATTGGGTTGTGAATGAGCAATGGATAGCACTAAGAGGGACCTGGCACTGTTTCTTCAGCAAGAGAGCAGATTTTGCTTCTCTGACATTTTCTGTGAACTACGGCAGACAGGTATTAGCCCAGGAGGCAGAATTCAGTCCTGGAGTTCACCAGCACACCCAATACAACAGTCAGAAATATTCCAGCTCTGAGCCCAACACCATCACAAATGTTTTTCTTCCCAAACTGTGCCAAACCAGAGTATTTAAAAACTCAGAAAGCAAGTCTAGTATTGTCTCTAGCAATAGCAAAACTATGCCATAAACTAATAAACGCAGCCCTAAGTGGACTGTTATATTGGTCAATATCTGACCTAGAGCTGTTTAAGAGCAATATCAAAATCCTATTCTTAATACTTGGCAGGTAAGTGAAGTGATTTTCAAACTGCCAGACACACATGTGAGCTGAACAGCTTCTTTTGATGGATTTTTAATGGTGTGTACTTTGGTTTTTATTGTTTGGAGCTTAGATACTTTTTTGCGAGGTTTGTTTTAAAATGCAAATATATATGTAAATTTTGAGCCTACACAGATTATGTTGGGACTTTAAAAATTCTTTGAGAGTGTATTTTGTACACAAAATCATACAATGACATCCACCAGTCTACACAGAATTTCTGCTGTCACTCCTCAGCTTATTTAAGATTGAAGAGAGAAAGCTTGTTAAAATTAAGGATACATATTAACCGATTATTATTATTTGTAACCTGACAGCACTCTTAAAACTCATTCATACTGGGGGTCCATTGTGCCAGACCTTAAACTCACACACAGAAAGTCACAGACTAAGTCCTGAAGACCTTCTATTCTAGCTTGCTGGTCATGCTGAAGATACACCTCTTTCAAGTAACTGTTCAAGGCATTAACTGTCAGAGTTCAAGGAGCATCTGGATGATGCTCTTAGTCATACAGTTTAGTTTTAGGTAGTCCTGCGAGGAGCAGGAAGTTGG
Organism: Gymnogyps californianus; assembly: GCF_018139145.2. Taxonomy (NCBI): domain Eukaryota; kingdom Metazoa; phylum Chordata; class Aves; order Accipitriformes; family Cathartidae; genus Gymnogyps; species Gymnogyps californianus. The sequence goes on along the minus strand of NC_059491.1, from coordinate 5,479,678 downwards.
ACTCCATGATCCTTATGGGTCCCTTCCAACTCGAGATACTCTATGATTCTATGAACTGATCGGTTGCCTGGCTAGTTAAGAAAATAAGTCCTCTAACTAAAAAACAAAACTTTGTGATGATGTCCAACATTTTATTGAACAGGGTCCACTGTTACAATAACTAAAGATGTAATAGTGTTGCACTTTTACAGCACCTTCTATCCAAGAATCTATCAGCTCTATGATATATTAATGATCTAAATATTAGAAAACCCTACTGATGAAGGGAAGCATGACCTTAAGTTTTAGAAGGGAAGACTGAGTCCTACGTTGACTAAATGCTTTTTTCAAGTCCTTATAGTGGGTCAGAATCTAATTTGTATTGACTATACACCTTCAGGTCAAGAGGTGTCATAGGCTAGTATGTATGATGTTTGTAGACGATGATCATTTGTATCTCATTTTCCTTGTGTAATATGATCTTGTCACAAGCATCAACAACTATGAAGTGCATTTAAAGTAACACTTGGTGTCCGATTCTGACAAAAGTATAGCATTAGTTGAATTGAAATCTAGGATCTGGCACAGAAATCTGTGAAATTGCTGCACAAATCACTGCAGAAAGCAACAGGACCAGATGTTTTTCAAAGTGTTACTTACTATACACCACCGGGTGAGAGGGCTGAGTTGGCACCAGCTGTGTAGAAGGACCTGGGGACTGTGGCTCATCCGTGCTTGTGCCCGACTGCTGGAAAGCCAGGTCAATTTCTTCATCTGTCAGGCCTGGGGGAGCAGAGGAAATGAAATCAGTTTAGCACCTTTACCCACTTGATGCACGCATAATTAAATTCTCAAGCCAGGCAGAACCCTTTCAAGCTGCAAAGAATTTTGGCACTGACTTGAGCAGTAAAGCCTCCCCAATTTTGGATTCACTGGAATGTCTCCCTCTCTCTTTCTCTGTTGCAATTTAACCTTAAGCGACAGAATATTAGCCTCAACGCTGCTTCCAAATGTGGCTCATTCAATTTCCTTAATTTATCCTTGAGTTTATTGCTGCTTTTGAAGTAGCTTTCTATTGCAATTCTCCATTCTTCCCCCGAAAAAAAGATACCATCAACTGCAAATGTGGCTCATTTTAATCTGTAATGGTGTAAAAAAAAAAAAAGAGGGGAAAAAACTAACAATAATGCATGAAAACAGACAGGGAAACAAAAAACTAATTATTGGGTTAGACGACTAATTAGTCTAGATCGTTTCCGAAGACGGGAATAATTTGCTTTATTTTATGACAAATGCAGAAATAAAAAGAAAAAATCAGGACTGACTGTGATTAGTATGAATGGGACACAGAATGTAAGGAGGAAATAAAACTATAACAAAACAGATCAAAACAAGGCCAAGCCCAAACTTTCAGCTTAGCATTGCCCCGGCCTATTGCTGCATGATTAGATTGCCCTAGGGCAGCCTGGTTTTTATTTCACGCAGAGCTATAGTAACACTGCACACATGGTACATGTTGGTGCAGTCACTCCTGCCATCAGGAAATGCCAGGATGACCATCTGTAATTGGCCACAACATATGGAAAGGATTTGGCCAACAAGGGGGAAAAGAAAAGCAGCTAAAGGATTCACGATGACCAGCATCTGCGAAGAAGGAAGCACAGCTGGATTGTTTTTTCCAACAGGAGAAAACATCCTCCAGAAAAAGAATTTAGTACTCAGATGGCAACCATGATGCGGGGCCTGGACAGCTGTGTATTATTTGTTATGTTATTCTCCTGCACAGAAGCAGATAGAAAGCCAGTGTCCCCGCTATGAGGAACATGTGAAGTGATTCAGGACCTTTTACTATACATGCAGCGTGTATGCAAAAACATGCAGAAAGGTTGGAGGTAAGAATATAGATTTAAGGAAAGAGATTTAGAAGAGAAGAGACAGACCACTTGATTCTCACACAGCTGTTACAGGGACTGAGCACAGTGAGGAAAATGCTATGAATATGACAGCAGTGGGAGAAAAATGGGGGAATACTTTCTCTCCATCACCTCCACTCGAGGTCCATGAAGTATTGCTGGTAGATGAAGTTCCTGAACTGAAGCCTTTAGAACACTTAGCTTTTTAACATTACAGGGAGATACAATATAGAAAATGGCCAGGCTTCTGGCCATATTACCTGAGTTTTGAGAAATTTTTTCAGGATCTTAAACTTCACTGCATGCTGGGGGTCTAGACAGAATAGTCTGTAGCACAAACAGTATTGCCAGAAATAAATACACAAGTCCGTTTCGGAACTGTTATTTAATATCATAAAGCACTAACACAGTGCTTCTGGTATTCAGAAGGCTTTATAACCATTAATAGATCTTTTCGCTATTCCTGGGAGTACGTGAGATACTGTGAGTTCCTGTGAGATACTATTCTATCTACTCTACAGTGCAGATACTGATGAACGGAGAAGTTAGGTGATTTCTCTAACATAACGGAATATTATCAGTGTCAGAAACAGTATCAGAAATCTGAAGTTCCTGATCTCTGGTCCTGCAGTCTGACAAAATCACCCCTTTACTTGTATTTGATGCATGCCTCAAATAGTAGGGAACCAAAACCACACGTAACAGTATGGAAGACTTGCAGTGAGAGGAATAAAAGTTACGGAGGATCCTTTCTTCAGCCTACAAAAAGAGCAGGAAACAATGCTTATTGTTTCCTAACCATACTGCCCCTTCTATTCTCATCCTGTTTGAGGAAAAAACCCATAATCTTTTACAGATAAAATGTACTTCTAAGATTATTCTGGTCTTGCCAACTAGGGACACTCAAGTATCACTGCTTCCATTAAAACCCTGCTGTACTGTGAAGAAAAAGCTGATGTGAATGATAGAATGATGGGAAACCTTTCACATTCGAGTTCCTGGTTTGAATCCTGTGCAAAGTAGTGCAAATTAAAGTTGTTATTACTTCCCTGGACTATTCTGCTGCCTTCTGAAGTGGTCTTGTTCATGGTACTAGTGGCATTATACAAAAGAACATCACAACTACATCCCTTCTTAATTATCAGAGAAGACTGGGAGTGCCATCACCTTGGAACACCTCCTTTTTATTCATCTGAACAAGATGTTTTTAAGGCCCTGTCATCTTGGCCTCCAAGCATCAAGGGAATAACCTCCCAGAGCTGATTCCTTAAGCATATATATGGAGTAAGTCTGCACCGCAACTAGTCATCTGTGGATTCAGAAATATACCTGTCTTCATGGTTGTCATTTCTCACATACACTAACAAAAATGTACAAGATATTCTAAGACTGTCCTCAGGCAATTATAACTAACTCATCAAAATTCCCTTTGGACTGAATTTTTTTTCAGATTCACAACCTACACACATGTATGCACACAGTATGAGTTTTCCATGCCCCAAATTATTCAACCTCGATATATTAATTACATAGAAAAGTGGGAATTTCTAAACCAGATCAAAGCGTCACCTGTTCCAATATTTCACCTTGCTTTACTTTATCACAGTCCTTCTATCACTGCATTATATAAAAAAGTATCCATGGTCTATTCATTGTTCTAATCTAGCAGGAAGCTGGTAAACCAAAAATAATACCGCTTCCCTTGGATGCAAAAACAGTGCCATGAAAACTGGAGGTTTGTGTCAAACATAACTCTCAAATAGGTATGTCAAGAAAATCACCTCAGTTTAACAGAAGAATTGCTCTAAATCCACTTTCTCAACACTTTGGAAAACAAACATTTTAGTGCTTCTGGAGTTGCAGCAAGATCAAGATCATGCAGAATGCAAAAGGTTAAAAGGAACAATAAAGGAAACTGCCAATTGTAAGTGAATTATATTTGGCTTTGAAAGCTGAGCCACGGCTATATTATAAAAGGCATCTCTTTGCGTTGTTTACCATCACCCTGACTAATGCAGACCTTTTTTTTTGTTTTAAATAATCTCATGCAAATTAGACACACACTTCCTTCCAGTTGATTGCTATCTGCAAGGAATAATCTAACCGCAGAGGGTACTGAGCAAGGACTGAGCTGAAGAGAAGGATGCAAGGAAACTGTCTTCATAGCCCTACAGAATGCAAACCTATTCCCTTCCCCCAACCATCCATTTCATTCCTCTACAGCACCACAGCCATTGCAAAGAATTAGTCATAATTTTCACAAAGCCTTAAAATTTCCTTTTCAGGCTTCAGGGTGTGGATTTGAATAATCCAACACCCATGATTGTTTTGCACTCAAAGGTTCTTGCTGACCCTCTTTTGTGATTGTCACTGCTGCCACTCAATTTTCAGGGATCACTCAGCCTCTGTAAATTGTAGTCAAACACAGAATCAGAGCAAGTCAGAGAATAAAATGGGTTGTCACAAACATCTCTTGGTGGCTGCACCTAGGGTATTGTATAAAAAGCTTCTTTCCCAAGAACTTTTAAGACTTGACTGTCTGTTTAGGCCCTTTTATAATATCTACTACTATTTAATATACAGACCTCATGTACATCGAAATACTGTTCCTCTTATGACCACTCTGAAGTAGAGGAGTACTTAGAGGAGTACTGTTATCCATATTTTACAGATGAGGAAGAAGTGAGACGTACAGATATGAGAAGTGCTCCAAGGTCACAACTGAACCTCTGACAATTAGAAAATAAAACTCAGGAGACGTCAGTCCCAATCCGTTGTTTTACCACAAATCCATTCTTCTCTATTTTCTGGGTGAAACAATACTGTAGCAATAATTGCAGTGCAAAACCCTTGCATAGGCTTAACTAGATGAGCCACTAAGTTTTTTCTTCTCCTTCTCTGACACAGGCTCTGACATTTCAGTGACAACCCTTTTTCCCATCCCATCCACTGAGCATACCTTTTTCTTCATTATATTCCTCCTTGCATTGCTCAATCCAGTAATTCATGCAAGATTTTCACACACTGAAGGTAACATTAGTTTTAGGGAGAAAATTTCTGGTTAGGAAGAAATTAAGAATTCTGCCATAATAGGGAAAGGTGGTGCAAAGAATTAAGTTCCTTTTGTGGGTTTCCAAAGCCAGCTTTATTGCCACTCTGACAGACCACCCTGGAGCAATCACCACTCCTACCCTTTTGCAGGGACAAAAGGCAAGGGAGGGGTGCGGGGTGGAGGGTGGTATCTGTTGTTGTTTTCCTCACACATGCACACACTTTCTATTAAGAAGAAAACAAAATAGAACTAGACAACTTGCTTAGCTACAACAAACTATATGACTACCCGAAGTTAGTGCATGGTATCATATGACTAAAAGGAAGATCTACTGGTAGACACCCTGAAACGACATTACACTCCTGTTCCCGGAAGCCACTGAGTCAACTCTGCTCAGAAAGAAAATGGCCGCATTTTAAAAGAATCATCATTACAACCTTCTGGGATCTGATCCAGACTAACGATTCCACCTGTTCAGTCAGTTGCATGCAGTGCTGGGTGATTCTTTTATCAAATGTTTGTGCTATATCCTACTCTGTGCTTAGTTGAACACATTTCACAAAGGTCAAAAAGGCATAGTCTCCTGATCCATTTTCTTTCACACATCTTGGTTCATGGGGCATTCATGAGGCTGAGCCCAACCCAACATTTTAACAAAACCTAAGGTCTCAGAAACATCACTCTGATTTTTCTACCCTTCATTTACATTAAGACACTGTATTTGAATGTAAACATCCTGCTGCTGCACTTCCAGCTCAAACTTTGTGTAAAGGAACCCAAACATCAAAGGGAAAATGACTGGTCTCAACTGTCAGGCCGAAAAATGCAGAAATAAAAGTAATTTGAAAAGTTACTGAAAGGGCTTTGAATTCTTACAGCGTTATTCATCCACAAGACTGTTAATTATGCAATTGCAATCTTTAAGAAACATTATATACTTTAACCCATCAGGGCGACTAAGCAGCAATCAGAACTGATAAAGGTGCTCTAACCTCAGCTGCATAGCACTAAAATAAGGAAGGAAAACCTGACTGACAGTACAATGCTAAGAATTACAGTGAGCCAACCAGGAAGGAAAAGGTTAAAATAAAAAGTATTTTGGCATAACAAAGATAAATAAATAAATAAATAAATAAATCTGGCAGCAGTTTCTCTTCCTGGCCAAGCTTTTTGGAGTCTATAATAAAATGAAGTGTAATGGAGGAGAGGAGGGCAATGTCAGAGGGTGAGGGTTTGGGAGAGGTTGTTAAGTATCTCCCTCTCCTCAGCTGTGTTTACTCCATTTACAGGACCCCAGGTGATTGATAGACAGACAAAAGAAAAGCAAGCAGACAGTAACCCCCCTCTGGGAGCATCAGTAAAGGGGATAACTCCTGACATCATCTAGAGCCCCAAACTCTCCTTAGCCACTTGTAATTAAAAAGACAGAGCAAGATATGCAAACCAGAGAAAAAGTAAAAGAGGATTTTTTTTAATTTATTATTAACATTTTGTTGGAACAGTAGAGTGCAATAAGGACTCTCAGAGCCGTTAAAAGTCGTCGGGTGACCTGCAGACCCCTATTTCCCAGAGCCTTGTATAAAATTGAATTTTTTAAACATAAATTACACGTAATGACGACACTGTAAAAACTAACAGTAATGGAAAGCTGTGCTGTATTTCATTAGCCTGTATTATTCCGTGCCACCTGATCCAGCCGGGCCTTGTTTATGAGTTAGTGTGTTAGCAGATGCCGATGGAAGCATTTGCTTCGACCTTGCTCTTCTCATTGGGGCATGAAATTACGACGGCAGCACCTTGATATTACAGCCATAAATACAGTAAACTGCAAATTTAAGCCAACGGCTCCTATTGTCTCTGAACATAAAGCTGATCGGTATTTATTTAAAAGGAGAACGAAAAAAAATATTATATATCACCTTGTTTATGGGTCCAGTCTCCCCCCCTTCCCCTAATCTGCCTTATTCACTTGGTTAAATACTAAACAAACAAACTAAATCCTCCCTATTTTCTACTGATTAAATATTCTTATGAAATGAGTATTGTCTTCAGAAAACTGGATCAAAGTATTTTCACTCTGACTAAGAAAGGGCAAGCAACTTGCTTAGCATGTCTTGGAATGGAAAAAACAGAACAAGTACTACAACTTTTCTCAGTTTTCTATATATGAGAAGTTCAAAATGTAAAATGAAAAAGTTGCTTCTGGTCACTCATTCATGTTTGTGTGTAACACGTATGTGTATGCACATGAGAGAGAGAAAGAGAAATACGTTTCCTTCCAGTTTTCTACTTAAAAATATCTCCCTTATTAATACTATTTCAAAACAAGGAGAAAAGACACAGAAAAAAAATTGCGGTAAGGTTAATGGGAGGGGAAAAAATGCATAGGATTCCTTCTCTGAGGCAGCAGACAGCAGGGAGAATGCCTCATTCTCCTATGGGCATTTTGGGTAAATACCCCCATTCACTGACAACATACCCACCAAAATTTATTAGAGGGGAAAAAATCAAACACAAAGGCAAAAGGACATTGTAATATCACAAAGCATATCACAGCATAAATCACAGCATTATAAGTCAGTGCAAAATGTATTTCACTGGTAGTTTCAAGGCAGGGAAAATACAGTTTCACTTGTAGTAAGAGAGGTCAGGTCTTCCTCTTCTAATGTAAAGTAAGCTCCTTGCTTATATGAAGTATGTTATCTCTGTTCCACATAGGAAAAAAGGAAGGGATACCTTAAGTAAAAGCTCCCACTACTAAGCTATATATTTTAGGGGCAAAAGCAGTAAGAAGAGACTATGAGGAACAACATGCAGGACGAAGTAGCTGGATAATGGGACTCAGACTCGGGATTCTGAAATGCAAAAGTCCTATTAGATGCAGTGCTATCACAGCCTTAACAGGATTTGGATGCCTTATTTTTGAATTAATCTACAACAAATCTTCAGGTAGCAGACAGCATAATTCAACAGGCACAATTTTTGCTTCACAAAAAGTTCAAATTAGAAAAAAGGCAGACAGCGACGTGACTCTAAATCAAACAAGACATGTCCAGAAGTCCTCAGTAACCTGAGTTACAGGACCAGAAGTTTTGTTACAAAGTCCAGTTAAATTCCTACACAACAAACACATGCAAAAACACAGCGAAACTTCAATCTTGGGTACCTTCTTCCAAAGACCTGTCTATTACAGAGTCATTCTAAGAATACCAGGATCAGCAAAAAAGACAGAAGAAACAAGTCTTTCTGTAACACATATAAAAATCTCCCCTTCTAAAAACTGGGGGAAATTTTATCATAATCTATGGGTTTTATTTTTAGGTCTCTTGCCTTCAGCTTTTCCTATTATCATACAAGCAGAAGAACAGTACCTGATAGAAAGCCTCCTTTGAGTGGACAATGGTAGAGTAAGTCCACCTGTCTATTGCACCACTAGTGATGAAGAGACAATGCACGTGACTGAGCTGGAAGCCAATGCTGTAACATGGGAACACAGGACCTCCAATTCAGCCATACATGATGTGAGAACACTACACAGAGAACAAAAACCTCTGCATATTTGAAATTATTTCAAATTAATATCTACCTTGGAGTTTGAAGGCTTTGAAGGCTCTATGCCAGGATGCCAATTCCAAGGCAGTGTATCAGGAATAGAACATAACCAAGGCTCTGACATTTGTTGAAAAGAAGCCTGCATAGGGCAGAAAATCCAGATAATGGAAGAGACACTACTCTAGTAACTACAGTGCTGTCATTTGTTACCACAACTGACAACCTCCCTAGAAATAAGACTATGCATTCAGAGAAGACAAGTATTAGATACACTAAACGGCTAAGTTTCCAAGCATACCCAACCTGTGATCTGCAAATGCTTGCTGTTATTCCTGCAGAGAAACAAGTCTCATGGTGGTGGTTCCTGATCCTCATTACTTGTATTACAATACTCCTTAGAGACCCCAAGAGTCATTCACTGTGCAGGTATTGTGCCAGGTACTGTGCAGAAACAGAGTAGAAGGCAGTCAGACCCAAAGCATTCAACAGCCTATGTGAAGGAAAGACAGGTTGGAAAGAAAAACGCTGCACACAGAAATAAAGTAACTTACCCAGTGTACACACCAGGTCTATGAAATTTCCTTTCTATTAAATTGGGAACTACAACAAAAAAAAATTCTATAAAGGTGAAAGGACATTAATTTCTTCTACCAGTTCATTTCCAAAAGTAGAACAGTTTGGTACATGGCACTTCAAAAACCTAGAAACTAAACTTCATTACCAAAACTTACCACAAATTTTAAAAACAGCAGTGTCAGAAAACATTTGTGCTTCAGATCCATTTACTTTGTGTGAAAGAAAAATATTTTGTTAAGCAGCTTGTTGAGCAATAGTGACAAAATGATTGGCCTTTGGCTACTCTTTGATCTGTGATATTATCTTTAGGGGCTTCTAAGGAGAAAGCCAGAGGTTGTTTTAAATTCAGATAAGGTAAAACACTGGCAGTATACAAGGTTTGGTTTTGATCTACCTTCAGAACTCCAATTTTAAACTGTATTTCCAACAACTTGAACCAGCACGTCACAAGAATTCCGGCACTGAAGTAGAAGGAGCTGGCCTGGAGGATCTGCAGTCAACCAGACACCTGTAACTCCAACATCTCCTTTGTTATTGCAGCAAAGAATAACCAGGCCTTTCAGTGGTATGGGCCTGAATACGGTCCGTATTAGATTTGACCTAGCAGACAGGCCCTAATGTGGAATAACTCCAGATTAGAATACACTGCTCATCTGTTATTACTGGACTAGGCTGGCCTGCAATTCTAGAACCAGACTCTCTTTCTCCCCAACTCTGCATGCAAAAGAAAAGAATTGTGTTAAAGAACAGCAATTTCAAGCCTTTATAAGGAATTCTTTAACCAGATTTGTCAGAATATCTGAAGGATGACTTAGTTTTATATATAAGAATGAGAAAGTCTGTCCCGATGCACCATTCCCAGTTCCTTATATTACTCTGGAATTACTGATTGCCCCAAACACACTAACAAGAGCATCTGGATATTTTCTACATTACAGAATACCTGTCAGAGAGTAGCCGCTACAGACTAAGATAAACTGCAATGTAAAGAGCAACTGGCCTCAATGTTATTTATTTCCTCTTTTACTTTCAAAACTTTAAACTTTAGAAAGGAACAAAACAAATCCATTAGTCCAGACTGATCACATGAAAAAACATACGAAGTGCATACTAAACGAAGTTTTAGTGTTTGAAGAACACACAGAACGGAACACTGAATATGCAGTACGACAGTGCATACTGTGCACTGTCAGGAAGTTGCTATAAGGAGCATGGAGAACAGTAGCTACAGCTGCATGTTTCCAAGAAAATGTAAAAATACATGGAAGTATGTATGGAAAAACATATGGAAATGTACAGAAACAAACACTGGGTGAGGAGCCATGAACACAGGAGTCTAAGTCCTTTTTCTAACAGATATTTTCTCACAACCTTATAGAGCGTCTTTGCTCCTCTAACCCCGTTTCTATAAAGTGGAATCAATGTTAGACACCTAGGAGTCAGGTATCATCGCACTGAGAAGATAAGCTCAATTAAGAAAAATACATCTAAATACTACACATTTGATTATTATGTTACATATGTTTCAGGTAAATCTGGTTTGCACTTCCCCCAGAAAGACAGAGACGCTAATACACTATTATAAAAAGACATGTCAGCAAGTATTCATTACAGATTATAAATCTCCCTCATTCGTCTTTCTTTTGTTTTAGAGAAATTTTTTTACATGCCATTAAAATATTGTTTGCTGAATGCTACTACAAAGCTAGCCACCTGTAAAATTAAAGGCTGATGCTGCCAATAACAGTGTTGAAATACCTTCTGTTTAAAAGGCAAACCTACTTTGTAATTTTTAACACAACTGTATAAATATTTCTCCACCCACCCTTCCCAATTTTGTTGGTTACATCGCGTCCATTTAGACAACAACCATCTATGTCATCACACAGGATGTTAATCTTGGGTGGAGAAGAAAGAAACAATAGCAAATGGACTTTTAAGAAACCAAGATTACATATTCAAGCAGGGTCCTTCGTGATAAAAGACGAGTGAAGACAAAAAACATTAGGGGACAAGTCAACAAAACAGCAGAAGTTTCAAAAGATCATTGTTCATCTTTTGGTTTGTTTAGTGTTATTTTTTTCTCACCTTGTGCCTTCAACAGCTCTTCAGAGTTCTGGAGAAAATTAAAGGAGTCTGGATTAAACGCCCAAAGGACAACTAATGCTAACAATACTAAAAACAACGAGGTTAAGTGGTGGAAAAACTATGGTGACCACACACAGAGAACTGGAGTGGTAAGGTAGAAAAGGAGTTTCATCATTGCTCCCTCGGGACATGCACAGAACATGCTAACTGCTTCTAGTTCTCTAGGGTTCCGATTACCATGCCAAACACACCTCCAGAGTTTCCTTATTAGTATAATAAAAAGCCTCTACACATTTGGGTTCTATTCCCAGCCTTGCTATTGACCTTGTGTAGGTCATTTAACCTCCATCTGCCTCAGTTTCTACATCTGTAAAACAGGAATAATATTACACAATATCCTTTGTAAAGTGTTTGAGACTGACACAATTATCATGTACAAACACTAACTGACAGTTTTGAGAATCTATACATACATTGCATGCATTTGAGCTAGGTAAGGCATTTGCAACAAATAATTTGTTCAAGTAACAAGTTTATCCTTTTTTTTTTGTGCTTGTAGATCATCTTTGGAAATACTTCCAGACTTCTAACTCTCACCAAACTACACAGGGACTCAAATTCATGCTTTGCTTTGACTGGGTGCTAAAATACATGGCACTTCTCAGGTGTCCTTTCGGCCAAGTGTTCAGTCTCAAAATCCAGTCACTGGGGTTGAATGTTCAAAACGGAAATATCAAAATATCTATTTTTTTAACACTGTCTGTTGTCTTCTAGAGCCTCACAAAAGTTCCAGCCCAGGAGTTAAAACGGGAGTGACTACACAGAATTCACACAGAAACTGCAGTGAAGATTAAGAAACATTTATGGGCATGTTCCTGCAACATAACACAAGTCAGATCAGTAGGTGAGGCAGCTGAAGCAGCTGAAAAACTTGCTACTAGTATCAACTCATACTGTATGAGGATAGCTCTTGGAGTTCCAGGACTAGGAAACATCCCCTAAACAAAGGAATCACCTCACAAATAAAAAGAGAGTGAATAAAAATGGGAAGATAGTCCCTTCTTGGCACTACGTAAGAATGTGTCTCCTTTCTGAGGTGCCAAAAGGCTCATCAACGCCCCCATACAGGGGTGCCCAAAGAGCTTTTCACAGAGTCGGGGTGAATGATGAAGGGCCAGGGATGCACTTTGCAGATCCCTCTCTCTCCACATAATTTTGCACACTACTCTTGAAGCACAGGAATCATTCCAGGCACAGGTAGAACACTGTTGCAGGGGAAGCGACTGTTTGACGTGCTGTTTAAGGGGCAGACCTCTGAGCAGCAGCTTCGCCCTTGGTCCCTCAGGGATGACACAGCCCCCGCACTCCTGAGTGCCAAGTCCAATGACCAGATAAAACAACTTACCCTTTACAGTCACTGCAGCAGATAAAGCTCACCAAAAGGACTCCAATTCTTTTCTTCCCCCATTTCCTCCCTGGTTTTCTTTTACTGCTACTCCTGTCTGTCTCAGGTGGCCTAGCGTGAAAAAAGCTCTCCTTTTATGACGCAATATCTGGGACCAGGTGAGGCCCTGACTCTGCAGATAACCTAACAAACGGGCAAGAGCAGCTTGTGTTCTTATTGACAGTGCACGTGCTAGTAAATACCAACCTCCAGGGTATTCTCAGTAAACACACAGCCATCCCTAGCTTCTAAGATACACACACACACGCAAGCACTTGCTTTACCCGACACTGAATTCACACCTCACAAACAAATTATTTAACTACTCTATCCCCCAAGGAAGACAGTGATCATTTCAAATGCAGCTCCCTGCTCGTCTCTCACATACACGCAACGGCCTGATAGGTTAAATGCTGCCATTTAATTACAGTAATGGAACCTGCTATTTTTTGGTTCCCTTGAATCCTCTCTCGCTCTCTTTTTTAAACACATCCAGAGTCATCTTTTAAACATGTATTTTATATTTCTGAGTTTAACAGCTACATTCTCCTGGTTACTTGAAGAGCAAGAGCAATGATACTCTGATGTTGTTCTCTGTATCTCTGAGTAACTAGCCTTTTTAAATGCTACATGCTGTAAGAATGGATACATGCTAACACTGCAGAGGCCAATCTGCCCCTTCCTTTACTTAGATGGTTTGTGCTGATTTTATTGAAAAAAACTAGCTTAACCTCTCCCACCCCCCCAAAGCAGCTGGGGCCTGGAGAGGATAAACATGAAAATGCTGAGTAATTTTACTGAAAATGCTATAAACATCAACACATCACACTGACAGTATGACACAGTATGGTGATATTTTTATATATATGACTGGGAGTCAGAATTATCTCAGATCTAACTGTTCTTAATACATCTGACTCAGTTTCCCCATCTAAAATGGGGATGGTATTTCCTCTGTTTCCCACTGAAATTTGGAGTTTGCAAACTGTTTGGAGAATGTAAAGGTCTAACAAAGAAGAGAAAATGTAATCAGAAGTACATTAATCTTATAAAGTACATTAATCTTATAAACTTGCCATTCCACAAAAGGTGTCACAAGCTTAGTCAGTTAATATTTGTAGAGTACTTTGAATATGTGAAGTGGTATAGAAATATGGGATATATGTTTGTTAAATTCTTGAGCATGCTGCAAAACACTTTTTTTTCTCAACTGAATTCAGGAAGGGGGCTGTAGGTGGCCAAAGACTAGAGGGTTTTACGGTTAGTTATTATTGAAGGAGGACGCGTAACACAGTATTACGTGAGTAGCACAATAACTATTTGTGGATTTTACATTTCATGTTGCATGGCAATTAGAAAAAATCCAGAAGCAAAGCATTAAGTACTTCCAAGTCAAAATAAATTCTTACCTATGCTAAGGCCACAACACCCCTAGAAAAATACCTATATTACACCTGTCCTCAGCTTTATTTGTCCTCTAAATGTGAAAAGCTTATTTATTTTTTCCGTGGCAGTTGGCTCACAATCAGCCATCCATCCATGCAGGGATATTGCCCATCTTCATTCTCTGGTACGGATATCCACTGGTGTCTCTTAAGGATGGAATCTTAAAAGGTGAGGCAAGGCAGAGACAAAGACAAATTTAATTTTATCACCATAAAAAGGGACATTTCCACATGGGCAGCAAGGACATGAATATCATGTGTATGCAGGGGCGGGGGGGATTATAAACGCATTTTTGGCGAAATTCAATAAAGCTGATTCCACTGCATAAGGTCAGCAATTTACTTTTAAAAAATGATATGATTGCAACTTTTAATATAACCCATGTATTTGCTGCAAGATGCTCTAGAAGATTGTGTAATGTAACCACCCGACCTCTCCACAGGAGCAGAGATCACCCCATTTACCCTTTATTGTCTTGCTAAAAGCAATGCACATTTGCACAGTATGACAAAGTCAACAGCTTTTACTTCAGAGAGCCTCAGATTTCATTGAGAATGAATTCTCCACTCTCCTCCTAGGGGAGTGGAGTCTCGCCTGGACTAGGTTGAAATAGGAAAGAATGAACCAAAAACTAAATTCCCCTTTTAGCTAAGGAAAAAATGATTGCACTCCAGATTAAAATTAAGAGGGATCAGTGTGTAGCAGAAAAGCAAACAGTAGGATTTCATGTTCACGGGCACTCAAGACATAGTTTTAAACAGAGCAGAAATGTCGTCTAAGAGAACCTAGAGAATTATCTCATACAGGAACTTATTTTATCTTTCCTAGCAGGAAAGTATCATTAGGTCTGAGATGGATTTCAGCAGAAGAGCAACACAGATTATCCTAATTACACTCCTTGTTTTAGCCCCAAGAGAGAAGGCTGTCTCTTTAGACTTAGAATACCAGCTTCATTCACAGAGCAGATCAGGAACTGAATTCCTTTACTTGCTCCAGGAAGACTGCAGGGAAACCCTGGGCTGGATGACCATGAAAAGCAATTCCTTCTATCACAAAAATATTTTTATACAAACGTACATAGATTTCTTCAACTGTCTCAAGGTGAAGCTTGCTTCAAAGGTCAAAGCTGCAGGGCTGGATTAGGATTGCACGCAATCTGCCTGAGCCTTGACATTCTGACATTCTAAAGTTTGCAGTTCTCCCCTCCCATACACAGCTGACGGAAGTAAATTCTCAACCTCTCTGAAAGCGTGGCTTTATACTGCAGCAAGCAACTTCAAAAATCACATGCTGCAGCACCAAGAACTCCGAAACAAGCATATCAAAGCAGTTTATAAACATAGCTAACATAAATCTTACTAAGTCAATAATGCAAAAGTGGTAATTAACCCCATTTTACAGATGGGCAAGTTGAGAAAAAGTAACTTGCTCAAAGCCAAGCAAGCAGTCATATCTCAGATCTCCAATAGCTGCTCTTAGATTGTAACTACAGAAGTGACTTTCTTTTGGCACTCTGCATTTACTTTCACTTGAAAACACGATAAATAAATTATTAAATTTACAAGTCAGACTTAGGGTCTGGGTCTTTTTTGCCCGTTACTAAGGCTAACAATTTCAGGACGCAGAATATAACTATTTTAGCATTGTCTTCTAGAAAAGACTCCAACTCGCTCTGCTGTAATCATATTGGTTTTTCAATGCTACCAGGAATGGAAATATTATTTTGACAGTAAACAAGGCAGATATGACTCAAAACACACTCAGTGAGCAATAGGAGTTAATTTTGCAAAGCCATTTTTAACGGCTCTTTTACATTACATAGTTACTGTCAGATAGCCAAGTGGAGAGACATCATTAAACCCATGACATTCCAATTATTTGTTAAAATTAAGCTTATAACCTATATTTCGTAGCATGCACAACTTCCTGGGCACCAAACTGGTCTGTTCCAATTTATCAATAATTTTCAAGCTACAAAAACATGGCAAAGGTGATTCTGGACTCTTCACTGAAATCGTGAGGAATTTCTGTGGCCCATTAGAAACAGGAGATGTAGCAGACTGTTTACCCAATATACTCTAAATGAATCACCTCTCTTGTTCTGTGGAGTACAGATCTAAATGGTTCAAGAACACTGTAGGTTGAGCCTGAAGTGAGAGGAAGGATATTACCACTGATGTGACTTGTATCCTCTGTTCTAGAACACATATATAGGCATTTAGAGGATGTAAAATTTGAGAGTCACTTCCTCAATGTCTCCTTCACAACATCATTAAATATCAAAGGGGTGCCTCTTGTGATGTACCTTCTCAAAACTTGACACAGAAACCAAAGAGAAAGTCACTGAGATTTTCATGTTTTTAATATTAAATAGCAGATCTTGTATCAAAGCCCTTTAAAATAATCTTGCTTAAACCAACACACTGTGAAGATTAGTAGGCCTTAAGCTTTCCATGACTTTTTTTCTTCTGCTCCCTTTAAACAGGCCCAAGTAGGACCTCTTCCCTCATGTTCAGCAACATACTGAGTTCAGAGCCAGTAGTCTAGAGTATTCAAGCCAAACATGCAAGTACAAAACAGTGCAAGATGACAAGCTTGTTGGAGCTATCCAGTAACAACGATGACATATTTTTCTGCTAGTGAAAAGCACTTCTATGAAAGAATTCTTTAGCTCCAAGTAGAGCTCATCAACAAACTTCTAGGACGTAATTTTTTCATACAGAACGTGTTTCTTCAAAAAACCCCAAAATGTTCTGGAGAAAAGTAATGATTTCATAACAATTCAAAAACCATTTTTTCCATACATTTTCACTGTAATATTATGGTACATATTATATTATTCTATCAATCTCTTTTATTATCAGTTACAATATTAAAGACTCCAGTCTAATCAATACAGAGTGATCTGACAGGTCTATAATATTTCATTTTTTTAAAAAAGTCTGCAATTTTAAATGTTAATCCCTATTTAATATAAAAACAGATTTCCAAATCTCAGAATTTCCAGTGGGATAGAAATGTATTGTTCAACCTAGTTTCTAGATACCATTGAGCTATAAAAAACCATTGTTATAAAAGAATGAAATGTACACTGAGTACAATGTTCTTCTAAAATAACAAACTCACTTGTAAGTAACTATAGTTTCTATCAAACACACACACACACTTTTCTTAATCATCTGGCTATTATAAACATTAAAAGGTAGGAGAAAGAAGGATTGCCTTCCTTTGTACACTGCATCACATGGCTAGTTATGCCTCAACTCATGTCAGGTGTTTTTCTGCCCTCTCATGAATCACTAGTGACTGGGACAAGAGTCAAAGAGGAGATATGAAGTCATTTCTCCATGTGGATAGGGACTAAAGAGATTACTTTTTCCAAACTTCCTTCCAAATCTTGAGGAACGATAGTGGAGGCTTTCTATCAACTATAAAGATTTTCTTCCAAAAACCCTGCCAACTCCAAAGAATAGCCGTATCTGATTCCCCAGGATGTCCTAAGGTTGATCAGTTTACCACATTTTGTTAGCACTACTGCTACAGGTCTCTTCTTGCCAAAGAAGCCAAGAAAATCCATAAAGTTCATTACAAGTTCAGATATCACAAACAGTGGTAAAATTATGGGGGGAAAGAGTCAGCATGATGAATAGGCTGGTACTGAACAGCAAGTGACAGAGATGCAGACGGAAGACTGGCAGGACAGGGAGACGTCTCCTTCACAGCAGATGGATAGGTTCTCAGTCATTTTCAGGAATAAAAAAGAAGGCAACTAATACAAAACGCAGAACTGTGGAACTACTTTCTGGATCATGAGCACATCTATTCTTCTGGATTATGAGACTCCAGCAGTGGAAATCTTCCCTGTATGTCGAACATTATCAGCACTGGGCAAACATAGCAGAGTGCCAAAACCGGATGTGAATACTGATAATGCTGATTCAGATAGGAACTGTTGTGAGTTTGTTAGCAATGAAAGCATTCATTCTCTCACTCTTCATTCTTCGGATCCCTAACAAGTTCCTTGGGAGATAACCAGATTTCCCCATTTATGCAGGGTTGTATTGACCCAAAGCTTGGATGGGAGGCACCTAAAGAACAAACTGGTTGCATGAACAGGTGTAGGACATATTTTTCTTTAACCTAAGCAAAATATTATAAGGCACATTAGCTGTCTTTCAAAGTCATAAACAGAGGCCTAAGCATCTTTAGTAATTAAATATCCCATAGTGCTTTTCAAGAATCTTAGTAAATTTTTTACTCAGTAATTACATTCTCTATCCCTAAAGCTCCCTCTGCAAGATCACTTAGATAAAGTATTCTTCATTTCCTCTCCTAAAAACCACGTAGTGATGTTAAGCAGCTGCTGTCCTCTACCTCAGAGGTGGATGCTTTTTAGTGGAAAGCACAGTGAGATCCAGATAACCCTATACAGACCATCAAACATGCTTCATGCAAATAGCTGCAAAGTTTCAATGGTTAATGGGCACAATGTGCTCTAGGATCCTCAAATGAAAAGCATTATGAAAATGTAGAATGCACTGACTTCCGTTTAACCTGTACAGTCATTTCTGTAAGTCTACACAAGCTGTTAAGACTTACTTTATGCTACTTGAACACCTATTGCAAACTTCTTTAATAATCAGAAAGCACACCCTCCCTGGTTCTACCTATGCTAGTGAACTTTCTCTCATTGTGTGTTAAAGTAATTTGTTCTAGATGCTTAATACACTAAGTATATTCTTGCAATAAATTTTTGTTATCAGTATCTGAATTCCAGGTCTCACTTGCAGCTTTGCAAGTGCAAGTGATGAGGTCTGTGTAGGCATTGGTGCAAAACACTTCTTAGACAGCTAGAGAACAAGCTACCCGATCTGCAAGTACAAAACAGGACAAGTGCTCACTCACACAATCAGTTGTGCAGTGACATTAAGTCTTCACTCCTTTTCTTCACCATCTCTTAAATCCATATCCTGCCAGCAAGGTTGAAGAGAAGGACAAGTCATCTAGCATTCCTTGAATAGTCTACACTTACGGCCTAATCACACATTCTTGTATCAAACATGGTCATTTCTAGAAAAGCATAAGGTTTGGAGGGCTATAGCAGTTTGGCCCAAATAGGTATTTTGACAGCACAGGTTACTAACTGTATTTTTTTGTAGGAGTTGTCACTGGACGCTGTTGGCTTGCATTGTATTTTCTTCTCAAGGAAAAGCTTTGTAAAAACTGTTCGAGCTTCACTAAGACATGTTAAAGAATTAATTACAAAGTAAAGCTGAAGGAGAAAATTAATTTTGGAAACACAAGAGGTTACTTTTCTTTTCCTCCCTTTTCTGGAAGTGGGGGAGGAAAGGCAGTTATTTTCATCTTCATGCTGGGGGCAGGAGTTGGGAGCTGTCCAGTCGATAACCTGGCCATCAGAACAAGGTTTGTAATTAAAAGGTCAGTGACCTGGAAAGCTAGGGCCTCGCTCTCAGGGCTTCTCAGTAATGATGGTGCTATTAAATTAAGACTGTTATGAAATCAATGCTAAAAAAGCTTTCATGGTAACGAGATTCCATTCAAGGACATGCAAACTGCCTCATGAAATGGACTTAAATTATAAAAAAGAAAAGTAATAAAAGAGGGTTAAATTGAAATCTGCTGAAGAATTTACTTTCTTTAAAGCCCTCCAGCAGTGGGCTGTGCCCCCTTCTCTCAGGTCCTCAAGGTGATCCACTTGGGTTTCTTTGGCAAAGGAGAAAAGACAGGGGTTCAACTTCCAAGAATGCAGACTACAGAAAGAGGAAGAAAATTAAGTCAGTTCTCTACTGGAGATTCTGGGTCTGACAGCATTTGTTTCCAGAGAATCGAGTGTCTTTGAGCTCTGATTGGGAAGGCGCATGTACAATTAAATAATTTATTAATCTCTTCAGAAATCACCATAGCCTGGCATCTTGACACTGGCAAGATTTTCTGGAACTCTGATGCACCGCAAAAAACTGTGCGAGACCTACAGGAGAACGTTGTGTACTAACTCACTTCCTACCAGCCAAAGTAATGAAACAGATTAGTAGATACAACATGTAAAAGGGCAACGCTTCCAACAACCTGCAACTCATCTCACCAAGCAAGAGTGCGACTGCTTTTGGAAGCATGTAGCCCATTATGTTACATATATATACAAAAGACCAATCCAGGCAGCATATCTTCTGAAGACTGTCCAACCTTCTGGGTGGACATTTTCCCAATATAACTCAACAATTATACATTTACTTGCCCTAATGCACTTCTGTTCTCCCATCACTATAATTTCTGAGCTCCTCATATGCTTTTGTCTGTTCCCACAATCCCACTCTGGGAAGGCATTAACTGTACTTGTTTTACAGATGAAGAGAACAAGCAACTACAAAAAAAAGTCCTTCATCCAAGATTACACAATAAGTCTGTAACCTAGCAGTTTTTCCCTTCCCTGCCCCAAAAGACTAGTACCCTGAAAAATAGAGCTCCACATGTATAGTGCACCTCCACCCCCTTTCTCTTGCCAGAAGTTACAGATTCAGAGTACACAAAATTAACAAGCCACATGAGTTATCGGATGGGTAACTGAGCAGTATAGGACATCTGAGGCACAACAGTTAGATGACAGACACATTTCCACAAGGGTTTAAACCCCACATGCTGTCTAATTACTCCCAAGGCGCCGCTGATTCTGTGGCATGTCATCAGCAGAATCAGCGAGTTGGACAAAAAACAAACAGCATCTTTTTTTCCTTTCTTTTCTTTCAGATACTCTGAGGGGAAACAGCTGTTTTTCCCTTCATCTGAAGAAGTTCATGATAAAAAGGAGGAAATGTCATAAATTACACAAAATGCCAGTGTAAGCTTCAAAGAAAATGATAAATGATTCTAATAACTTCATGTTTCTCATTAATGCCTCTGTATTTGGGAGTTTAAAAGTGCTTAAGACAACAGAGAAATCTCATCCAACTTTTGAAAGACCTTTTACAAATCCAGGACACCCTCACTCTCTCAACTGTCATCAACACTATCATCCCATGTTCCGGAGAGAGCAGTTCAGCAAACCCCTGACCTGCAAGTAACCAGGAAAGCCTACTTTCAGCCTCTGCAACTACTGTTTAACAAGAAATCAAACTCAGTCCAGCTGATGATCCTGCAGAAACTTTCATTTCTCACTGCACTGAAATGTATTAAACAAAATTCAGTTCCTATATTAAATATTAAATAAAATTAAAAGGAAATAAAATTTGATTGGCCTTTTTGAGGAAGTAGACGCTTACAAAAAAGAAGAAAAAATTGTAATTCAAGGCGGAACCATCTCTGCAAGTCTCAGAAGTGAAATTTCTTAGGCAAAGTCGGGATTGCAGGACCTGAAAGCTCACCCACAGCTAATGCTCCAATCCTATCCCTCTAGCCTACATAGGCTGTAGCTGGGGTAGTGGAAGGCTCCTGCAGGGGTAGGGCACCTGGTCTTCACACACACAAGGTGATCCAGCACCATCCTCTCCACTGCAGGAGTTTTTAATCAGACTTAGTGGGGAGTCATAGAGCTCTCCTGTACGGTTCCACGAAAGTAACTACAAAAGACAAGTTCATACATGGTGTACAACTATCTATAGATATGAAAATTCCCCTCCACCGAACTTTTTCTGGGGTCCATAAAAAGATCTTCTACTGCAATTTCTGCTTGAAGAAACTTGGATCAGAGTAACTGTGAAAAAAATACAAGGGCACCTCTGCATTATTTCCTACAAAGATAATTTTAAAAGAGACTCTTGTAACTGAAATGGTTTCTCTACAGAAAATGCTTTTTTGACTGGCAGTGAGGACTTCTCTACCAGACAGCCTAACTATCTGTAAAATGGAGATAAACATTATCATTGGGATGATGATGACTGTATATCAGAGAATAGGGGGAACAGCCTACCAAACCGTGTAATCCCTCGTTTACTCAGGACTAAACTAGCCACAACATCTACGTTTCAAGAATAACTGCCTCCATCTGCTAGAGCACATAGGTACCATGACAGTATGTACCTTCTGCTCTCAAGCACTGAACAGAGGTCATGTTGTAAGCTCAGTGGTCAGACTCCATATGGACGTATTTCCAGTGACTGCTGGGTACAGGCACTACTGGACCCTGCTCTTTCCTATCCCCTACTGTTAAGTTTTCAAACAAACAATTAGCACAAGGGGAAGGAGGGCTAATTAACAAACAGGAACAAACAAACAGCTCTACCAAACCATTTCTGCTCTTTAGTAATTATTAGCCAAGTAATTCATAAGAAGTATTAGTCGGGCCACAGTTTCTCTGTGCCTCCATCTCCCTATCCTTCCTCTTCTCCCAGTCAGGGATTTATTAAAATTAAACAGATTAGATGGAGCTCCTGATACTAAAAACTGTTCAGCGAAGCCTGCGGTGGGGAAGTGCAGAGCAAACACCAGAGACATTTGTCTCTAAATTGCTCTAAATACCTTCTGCAAATGAAATTCTAACCCAGCTGTGTTGAGAGAGAAAATGAGGAATAACTGGTCATTGTCAGCACAGAAGAAGATCAGGCAGTTATAATATTGCACGATATACTGGGGGCTAAGGATCTCTCAGCAACAATAGATTTTGTATCAGGTTACCCCGGGTAATCAGCACAGCTTTTAGGCTCAGCTTTCCCTTGCTTCATTGCTTCGATGATAGAGTTGAAATCCCCAAGCTTTTATGATTAATTACTCCCTGTAGGTCCACATATTTCAAGGAAAAACTCATGGAGCACAGCGGCCAACAGGCTCCAAATTTTAATACCAACCTGATGGCAGTGCAGGGCAAGCAACATACCTGTGTGATTGCAATGTTCTCTGACTGGCACTAGGACAAGCAGTGAGAGGATCACACTCAAAATGATGTACCCATGAACTACCTGTCATGACATCATTGCTAAAACACAAGACTGCCATTCCCTTCTGGGTTCTTTGCTATACAAGATGAGCGAAGTGGTGCATATACTTGAACACTCCATCTCATGACGTCAGGTCTCAGACATCTCAATGAACAGTTCATAACCCCAAACAGAATAATATATATTTCATAGGCTTCCCTACTTTTCAAAACTCAAGATCTTTAGCTATAGAATTTGATGTACTCTGAAGTACTTATGACTTCAATGTGTAAGTGGGTCACTCCCCTCTGAAGTTTGGAGTTTGTATTTTCAGTATCATTCCAACTGCTTAAAGTGCTCCATTGTGCATGTAATTAACTCCAAGGTAAGACTGTCCTTATTATTTACATCTTGCGGTAAGGATCTAAGCAATATGGTCCCAGAAGGGTAGCATAATATGGAGTGAACTTCACCTGAAATGCACTGTAAGTTGTGGACTAAAAACTTCAGAAAGAAAAAAAAAGAACAAAAGACAGTTCCGCTATGAGTCAGAAAGTAAAATAAATTCTCAGTAGGCAATGGCCAAAGTATGTTCCATCTGGCTAAGACGATATAGGATTTGTCAGGATCTCTTCTATCCCTGCTATAGAAAAGGGCTAAACTCAGTCAGTAGTTTACCATTTCAGCCTGAAAGTCAGGTTGACCCCAAGCTTGACCTTAACCTGACCTTGTTTTCTTTCACCAAGTCCTTTGCCCTTCATTCCTCTCTCTGGCTCTCTTCGGAAACATTCGACCTTTTCACCTAGAAGCTGGTCATTCTAAAGCCAATGTCACTAAGGTTAGAACTGACCAACTAGTCCACAACTCTAAACTGTCCTCATTGCAGAAAAGATCTGATAATAGTTAACCCAAAAACTTCCAATGTGTCTTCTGTATTCTACAATTCCACATCTGGTGCCAATATTGCTCTAGTCAGTTTGGAAGAAAACAGACTGGTATTTCTTACAAACTTCAAATCTTTTTTTGAGACAGACTGCTTGCTTTGTCCTTAGCATCTAATTTTCCACAGCAACATATTTTGGCTTTCCACTAACTCAAGCTCCCTCATTATCACTGAGACCACAAACTTAAGAGTCCATACCTTTCTTCTTCAGAAATGCTCTTCTGGTTGCAAGAGGACTTTGGCGGACTCGTGGATTCTGTAAAAACTTCACTGCTGTCACAATCTGATGAGGGGAGGATTGGAGAAATAGAAGAGAGAAAAGATCCAAGTTAGGAATGGTCAGATTCCTATTTTACATTATGCATTTTGTACTGCAAAGTAAGGCATCGCATCCAACACATGGAGATGGTCTGGAGCTGACACCGATCCAACTTTCGGAAATGGTTCAACGAGCATCAGAGTTTGTGGCTCAACTCTAATCAGACAGCACAATTATGGTATTTCAACCTAGAAGTTTCTTGTTGAATTACTCTTGGAGCAGCTCAACCTGTGCGAAAAACTCCATTAACACTCTTGGGGGTTTCTGTCATTTGTATTGTGATATTCTTACCTAAGTTGGCTCCTATAGTTGAGGGGAACCTTGAGACAATGCATGTGATCTGTAACAGTAGGCTTACTAGTAAGAATGCTTCCTTTCTATCTGACTTAAAGCTCCCTGCAAATTCTAAGAGATTAAGGCCTTTTCTCCCATCATTCTAATTTACTGAAAGCAATAAATAAACCTCAGTTTGTCATGACTGGAAAAGAAGAAATTCACATTTTTTGGATCACATAACAAAAATATCAAAAAAGTCACTTTTCATGACATAAATGGGTAGGTGAGTAGTTAAATTTATGTTCCACACCGGCAGAAATCACGGATTACTTTTGTCTAAAGACTGACTTCTACATCCTCCTTTAAGGTAACAGAGCACTTAAAACGAACCACTTATTCAAACAAAGGGTAAAGTATAGGACAATAATGGCATCAACGACAACAGCACTAGTTTTTTACACTTCCATTTAGTGCCAATGAAAGGTATTTGATTTTTTTCTTCATATGGTAGATCAACTTTCCACATACTCTCCTATGCTATTACACACATTATAACGTGTTGCTGCACTAGTGGTTCACTTTACTTTTATACAAAGACACCTGTTCTGATTGTGGCATCAGGGGGAATAATGTGCCTGAAGTTAACAGCACTTAGGAGATGGACACATCCATGTGAACTAGTGGAAGACATTACTTCCTTCCTTTAGAGCTAAAAATAACCACGCATATGCATGGAAGAGGTTTTTCTCCCCACACAGTGGCATAAACCTTCTCCTAAAATGGTGGTATACACTAGACCCATGTTAGGTAGGTCTTGAAGAGTTTATCTTAAAATACAGTTTCTGGAATTCAGTTCTGAAAACGTTTTCAAAACTTTTCACGGCAAAAAAAGAAGGAAAAAAATAGCATCACTACTGAAATCACGAAGTTTCACTTTGTGTTTGAATCAAACCCTTCGAATATGCATTTCTGGTCAGAGAGCAAAGTTCTGATGGGTTTAATGGCACTTTCAATGTACTCCTCAGTGCATTCCATCAATGTTTTTTTTCTTTTAAATTGCATCTCTTATTTCTTTAAATACATTAATCAGGCTAGTGTAGGCAAAACGGATCCATTGGACAATGCAATAAACATGAATTATCATCTATCCAACACGCATAATGGCTTAAAAATACATAATAGCAGGTGTAGTTTAAATGATTAGTTATTACACCTGTGGTGGGTCTGATTCAATTGGGGAAAATCATCTTTAATAGGTTAAAAGGTTTAGATCACCAGGCTTCCCTTAAAGTGGCTGTAGAGAGGGTATGATGGAGTACGCTGTCATTACTAATTCATTTAAGAAAAACATGGGGGATACAGCAAAGAACAGCATAAACGAGCGAATCCAATTTAAACATCAGGTAAAGCAGAAAACACCTTTTAAAAAAGCATGATAAATGAATTTGGAAGAGAGATGAAATTGACATATTTATTTTAACGGGAATTTGACAAAGTCCCAGCACACTTCAAAGTTGGGAGGATAAAATGAATGGGGTATTTTTAATTCTTTTCCTTTTCTTATTTTCCTTCATTTTTTTCCTTGAGTTTACATTCAGTAATTTTGAACCATAAAATACTATAGCAAAATACCCCACATAAAGTACACTTCGGTTTCATTTATGTGCACTTGATCTGTCTCCAGCTGAAATGCAGGTGACAGGCAAATCACAGATTTAAACTGTGCTGATATTGCTATGCCAGATGCAGAAATATAAAGCGCCCAAACGAATAACCTTAAGATAATATGCTGAATAAGAAAGATGCCCAAATGAGCAGACCAACAGATATGTGAACATATCAAAACCACTTTCCTTCTAACAATAATTACTTGTTTGTTTCTTCAGAAACTCCTCAACACTCCCTTCCGCATTTAGCGAGCTAGAGACACGGACACAAACGGCCTGCAGACCTGAAATTCTGCAAGCTCTAATATTTAATTACCAGTTTTTAAGCATTAAAAAACCTGTAAGAAATACGCAGTATCTTTCATTGTGCTATTTCAATCACAACCACGTGAACATTTTATTGATTCTAAGCCTTTATTAAAACTTATTTTTGCCTTGTAAAAATGTAAACATTTCAGCTGTATATTTCACTCCAAAATAAACTTCTATTTTATCTCTCTCCTGCATCACTTCCTCCATTATTCACAGCATTTTTAATCTTAAAACAAAATAAAATTACAAGCAACAACAAACTTCATAAAAAAGAATCCTGGACATGTATTCCTCCTCCCAATAATCCCATGTTTCTCATATTTGTGTTTGCATTCACCTCTGAACATTCCTACTACAGGCTGAGCTGAAACTTCTTCATTTTTATAATTCATCTTGTATACATGAGCAACTTACGAAGCAATTTTGGCCATGTCAAAATGCCAATATTTTCAACAAAAATACACAAGAACCTTCCTAACTTCTATGGATCATTTTCTCTTCACAAACAAGGGCAACTGCAGTCCATAATTTAAACAACAGAAAAAAGAGGAGGAAGATGAGAAGACTTTGCGGTCCTGTGTATAGCCAAAAAAATCATGCAGCAAATAGCACTCTGACTCAGCTGGTGACATTGTTCCATACTATTTCTGTATCATTTGTAACACTTCTCCAAATTTTTGTAGTATTAGGACACTGCCAAATAATGTACATTGTATCACTACTCTGATTCTTAGATTGCCAGCACACACTGGTCAGCAAACTAGTTTTATCTAGTGGATCAGGTACCTATTTCTCTTAATGAGAGACAGTGTATTTCGTTTTTAAAAGCAAGTCAATTCCATACACTTGCTATCCCACCAGCACTTCTCCTGCAGTGATATGATACACAAAGACATAATTCTGACTGGGTGGTAGTGGGTGGAATCCTGCAGCAGGTCTTGTCCTACAGTTTGATTTTCTAATTAGAAGATGAATGCAACTATTCATGGACTATATTTGTGTCTGGCCAAATTACATAAATTCAGGCCAAATATTCTGCTTCAATGTCAAAGATATAAAACGGAGACAGGAACTTTATTGCAGATGTTGTGGGAGTGCAGCAGGCTGGTGAAATTCTGGGCCAAAGCACAGCACTTTGACGTTATAGCCAAGGTCCCTCATTCCTAATTTCCCTCCCTTTTGTGTTAATGGGGAAGGTAAAGCCAGCCTTATTTCTTATTATGCTCAAAGCTGCAGGGTTTCCAATGAAGCAATCTAAGCTACTTTATCAGTTACTAGCATTAGAAAAATAAACCATGAAATTTAAAATACTGTGACAAATGCCCACTTTCTACCATCTCAAAAAAAAAACCCCAATCAATTAACAAAAATGTAGAAGAAAATCACCTTCATCGATAAAAGTTCCACAGGATTTGGTAATAGAGTTCCACATGGAAAGCAGAATCAAAAGCCATCAGGAGTGCAGCCCGTAAGAGCTCTAATAGATTTCCTAATACTGGGAACCCTCTGTAGGTTATTACTAAACAGCATTTGTTGATAGACTGAGACTTTGAGATGACCTGTGATGTAAAGGTTGGGTCTGAATTATACGTTGCAAGAGATGGTATTTTGTCTTTCTGAGTGGATCTGTATCTGTTTAAATGCGACACTTCTTTTCATTAAGCAGAGGCGGCACAGGCCATGAACTATGCACAGACAGTTTACATTACATGTGCGGAAGCAATCAACACTGGCAATATACATGACGTATGTAAAAGAAGTTGGAATTAATTTTTTTCCAGTGTATTAAAAAATAATAATATGGCAGTATCAACAAACACTCAACCTATTTCAGCCAGAGCAGAAGGCCACAGCTATAGGGCAAATGGAACTGATCAATATATTAGCCTACAGCAACACCCCCTCAGTGTACGGCTGTATGTTTGCAAGGCTCAGAAGATTAAATTGTCTGTGAAAGGTTTCTGCACTCCTACTCTAAAGGAGATACCCAGAATCCTGTTAACAAGCATCAGGCTAAAGCCAACTTACATTTTAACAAGGGCTGACTTAAAAGCCTGGCACTGCAATGAACAAGAAAACCCCTTCAAACAGCAATGCTGCATTTTAGTAAGAAATCAGTGCTCTGCCAGGACTAACTTGACAAATATGGTTATCGGTGGCACACGGAAATAGTTGCAAAGCAGCTGTTAATCAGGGAAACACATCATAGAACGCTGATGCTAGCACTCATGAAAAAATGCAAGGGGCTAATTATGAAGCCATATATCTCACTAAAGAGGCACTGTTCCTTGAGATTCCAGGCAGAGCTCTCTCAGAGTCAGGGTCCTGGGACACTACATACACAATGTTCTCTAACACAAGCTTCCTTCTCCCAGGACAAACCTTTTCCCAATTCAGTGTTCTGGGCCCCAGAATTCCTGTGAAATTCATATTTCACAGAAACCGCTTGTTATTTCTAAAGAAATTATCTGCAGGTTGGTCAGGAGAGAGGAAACACTTCAAAGCTCCTATGATTTCACTGAAATTTTTATGAAACTATACAGAACTCCAGGAATTATTTCTGTTGTGAGAGAACCTAGAAACCTACAAAGTTTGGCAGATCTCAAAGTTGTATCGAGAAAAGTTTAAAAATGCAATAACAACAATAAAAAAATGCCTCATGTAAAACAGAGCAACGAAAAAAATACAATTTAAAGCAAGATTCACAGGAGTTAGAACGAGCAAAGAACAAAGGCAAGGAAGAAACAAGCTTCAAACCGTACCTGAGATTAAGAACCCAGAACGAAAGGAATACAGAATAGTAACCAAAAAAATGGTAATACAAGCTAAAAAGGAAAAAACCCAGATGCCCGGAAACTCAGACAACTGAGAGTTCTACGACTGAAATCTAACTCAAAATCATCAACATAACAGCAACCAGGTGAAAGGTACGAAAACAAATTCCAGTCACGTATTTATCACCCAGCGTTCCCTAACACTTGAAAGCACAAGGTTCCTGAAGGCACACACGGATGCGGGCGCGGGGCAGGTGAGTTCCCCCGCAGCACTCCGGGCAAAAGCACCAGGGCTTTCGTCTCCAGGGCAGTAAGGCTGGGCCGGCCGGCGCGAGCCGCCCGCCAGCGCAGAGCCAGTGCGCCCCCTAGCCGAGGCCCGCGGCAGGCCCCGCGCTGAGAGGCAGGCTTCACCAGCCGGCGAAGCCCAAATTAAGTGTTTTCACTCAGTGGAAATGAAATGTTTTGCAAGATGAAACAGAAAGAAAATTGAGGTTTTAGGTAATTACTAGTTGGCATTTACATATCACAGGCTGGTTCAACACCTATTCATTTTCCTCTTTTATTTTCAATTTTTTAAAATTGCTCATTAAAATGAACACATGACAGGGACGGGGGGAAAAAATTACTCTTCCTCTTTTTCCTGAGGACTACAAAATCCAGATCTACTTTAAATACATTTATCTATAATTATCACATACAAAAAAGCCTTACTTAATTTACATTATTAGGGTGACCAAAAAAAAATTGATAAAAGCCAGAAAAAATCCAAGCTGAGCTGTCTTCGTGTCATCTTGTTGTGCCTACTTAGTCCCAGGGACAGCCTCCACGGAGCCAGGACCCCTGCCACTCCCTATGCATGCTGGAATGAGCAGAAATGAAGAAGCTGAAAAATCTTCGGTGTACACTGCCATCCTATTCCCATCAATTTCACCCACCAGTTTAGCTGTAAAGGCGTGCTTTCAGATGCCTTCTTTCCCTTCAACATACTCTCTCCTCATTTCTTCTACTATCCTCACTACAAAGAAGTGACTCCATATAGTCCCTGTTCTCAACTTCTTTGTTCCAGGAGCCACTTCACACTTCTTCCAGCTGTTCATAAAGGCGTGACCTTTCCACCTTCTTTATTCACACAGAACCAGTCTTTCCTCACATAACCTCACCATTTCCACGGATCCTGATCTGCAGCTCGAATCAGACTTACAGGCTCTCTTACCTCGGTGGCCTCTCCATTCAGATTCCCATTGTTCAGTTAAATAAATATTTCCTATGCAAAGCTCTTAATTTTCCTGCACCCTTCAGCTTTTTTTAATTTTAACCTTGTGAAAGTCTTATTTAACCCCACAATGCATTCTAGGATACAATTTGTATGAAAAATGCTATATAAAATAAAGTTTTATTGTATCATATGTTAAGGACATAAAACATCCCTGATAGAAGTGTACAGGAGCTGACATGATAGACTAATATATTTTAAGGTCTATTGTGTAAATATGTATTTAGGGAATTCTAAAGCATGGTATTATTGACCCAAGTCTCTCTTAAAACACATTGATATATGGAGTAAAAGCCCTTATGAAAAGTAGCAACTTCGCCTGTGTAGTAGTCACCTTTCAAAGTGAAATATCTCTGCCATCTTCAGTTTTTTCTGATTCGATTTAAAACACAGTGGACATCTTGACAAAACCCCTCTCTTTTTAAGAGGAATAATATTCAAGTAATACTTACATGCATAAAACTAAAAAGAATAAGAAACTTTTACACATGCTTTAAAAGAAACATACAATAACTATTTTTATACACAGAGAAAATGTGCTACGTATTTTTTTATTTCAGAAAGAAATACACCTCCAAATGAGACTTCATAACATCAGGTTTAACACAATACAAACTGTTACGGGGAAGTGATAAATGCTGGAAAAACATCTTATAAGAAATATGAGCAGAAGAGCAAACTAAATGTATTAAACTGATAATGCAGCCATAATAAATTTTAACCAATGAGTAGCATGAACCTTTTTTCTAGAGTTCAAACATTTTAACTTTTTATTTAAAAGATGTAATCTCACTTTCAGAGGAAAAATAAACTTTAAAAATCCCCTTTTTGTACTTCTGCCTAACCTTAAGTTGCAACCTTCCTATAATCACCATTACCACCAAAGAAGGTATTGCAGCAAGATGAACAAGGGTGGGGGGGAATAATGCTTGCAATCCAACTGGCTGCAAATTATTTGAAGTTCTGTTTATATAAAAACGGCAATAACCTCAGTGCTGAATGTACTGGATCATTGTGGATAATATATGGACTAGAAGGTCAGCGTCTCATGCAAGTAGGTAAGGTATCTAGCTTCCAAGTGTGGGTGAAGCCAGTGTGCCACGATAAGGTTAACAAACTGATTCAACAGGACCTAAGAACGATGCCAGAGAGAAGGTGAAAGGTCAAAACTTATTAAAGAGAATCTGATTTTTATAACTTTTCATGACAGTACCCAATTTATACATCTTGCTTCTCCCTTTTTACAGAAGGAAGCTTAGGGATCACTGAGGCTCTGCGCTGTAAAATTAATGCAAGTGTCAAGCTGTTGAGTTGAATCACTCCAAAGGAATGTAATGACTCAGTGTCCAAGATGCTCACTACAGCAGAACTAAGATCATTCTGTGGCTCCACAACCAAAAAAAATGCATGATACAGTTTTCAGGGGAGTGGATGGCAGCACCTCCAACTCTTACCTTTTTCACTCCTCTCTCCATATTGCCATTACTGAAGAGTTCAAACACAACAGCTTTTGAAAGAAATCTCTTTTACCCTATTATCTTCACATGTGCAGAACGTAAAAAACAATGAAGCTGTAATTTATTACATTTTCTTTCTTTTAACTACAGGGCAGACAAGGACTGCAGGAGGTTCATTCACATGCTAGGGAGCTAGAAGATGACGGAAGGATAGGAAGTCCGTGTCACATCTAACAATTGTGCCTGAGTACTTAAAATCGCTATTGAATGGTAGACTCCAGAAGGCTACATCAAAGAGATGCACCAGAACAGGATCATTGTTCAGACTTACTTAGATCCTTCTAATTCCACAGTCAAGGGACTGGAAAATACAAGTAACACAACGGTTTAGATCTAGTGCAAGAGGATCGAAAGTGGAATCCCTCCGTGGAAGATGCTATAAAGGTGTTTTAGACTGAAATGACCCAAATGGACAGGAAAAATCAGCAAGCTATTATTCCTTGAACGTGCTATTTCAACAACCCCATTAGAATTCTTAATCCATGGGAAATGTAGATTAGAAAATGAGTGTTTTCCTTGCAGCAATAAAACCCCAAACAATTAGGGGTGTAGTCAGGGGGCTATGATGGCATTATTATGTGGAAGATCTGAATGACAGAATGAATGAGGAGATACTGGAGGAAACTACTTGGATCACCAGAATCTAACAAACAAAAGGTTTCATGTTGAAAACATTAAAGAAGCTGGAAATTGTGACAGGTGTGCAATAAATCATGCAAACCACAGCAGTTGGGAAGTAATAGCAAAAGGAGAAGGACTTAAAACACTGGAAGACCTTTATGTAAATTTAGTATTTTACTTAGAGCTCTTTGGGACAAGAATCATCCTTTTACTCTGTATTTGCACAGTGCCTGGTGCTGGTCTGCAACTGGCTTCCTAGACATTTATTACAACACAAATAATAATAAAGACTGAGCAGACCACGCACTTTGTTCCTGCTGTTAATTGCTCCATTAAGGGAAAAACTAAGTAAGGGGCAAGAAATCTGATTGGCCAGAACTGTCTAGTCTATGGGGATTGCAAGTGGAATAATTTTATAGATTCAAAAGCAGCTGCGTCCCTTGTCTTTGTCCAGTTCTCAACAGAAAGAAGCTCACACCACAGAATTTCTCCTTCATATGTAGGAACTTGCATGAGCAGCCTCAAAAGCAACTGAGCTTCCCTGTCAACTCCTAGGATGCTTCCTCTACAACAGGAGTGAAACACAATATAAGGGCAAACATGAGGAACATTTCCACTGTAGCTGTCCATACCACAAATATTCTGCAAACAACGGGTCCACTTCATTTTCCCCTGGGGTCAATTTGGAATTTTTCATGGATGTTACATTCACTACTTAAAAAAACAAAGCATATAGGTGTCAGGACAAATTCAGGATGCCGCTCAACCCATACAACACCGTATGTACTAAAAAATCACGTGTACTGATCACCAACTCCTCTTTCTTGAAACACTTGAGTAAGATCCCACCATCCTAAACGGAGTTAAAATGTCCAAGAGTTAGTTCTACAGAGAATTATACTCAAGCCAGGGTGCTCCTGCCTAGTTTCTACACAGAAATTTGGGTCCAAACCAGGAAGGCCTACAAAATCTGAGAAGGTTCAAAATGGCACTTATACTGTTTTTTGTTTTCCTTAAACCTTGGCACAGCCAGCACATGTCAGGGACTATCATAATTATACTCTTTACGTGCTGAAAAATTAATAAACAATTACTCACTTGAGGAAAAAAAAGAAAGCAGCCATTTCCTTGACAAATGCTGCAGAAAGCATCAACAATCTCTCTGAAATCTGGGTCCATACCACAGCAAGGGATTAACACCAATGTAAGAACGGCCATTGTTGCTACGGAGAACTGGCACAACTGAAAGCTTGAGTCTGTAATGTTGCAGTTTTCTCAAGACTCTGCACCTGATCCATAGGAGCTACAAGGCATTTTTCTATCTTTGTAACAGAAGAAAGTAGATTCAGTCTTTAATGCTGCTTTGGCCCAAGTACAGGCTGTTCAATCAATTTCTATCAAGCCACGAAGTCCAAAATTGGGGGTAAGTGTTTGAAAGGCACTAGTTTTAATCCTGCTAGGCCAAAAACGGCTTCCGCACTGCCTTCGTGGCTGGAAACTAAGGGTTACCTCTACTGTGGCAGGAAGTCAAGCTCAGCTTCCCAGCAAACCATGAGAATGGTAAAAAATACACACTTTCCTGAACAAATAGGTGAGACAGCAAACATCTGGGACCTTGATAAATTCTTATTGAAATTTATTTGCAGCCTATATCTTGACTAAAATCTACCATTCAATTAGTTCTTCCCTAAAATATTGGCAAGTTCTATATTAACTTCCTTGAGAATCCAAAGGGAACTCAGGTGCACTTGCACTGAAAGGCTTCCAATTTTCTTTAAAAAATTAAATAAAGTTAAATAAATCCCACATACCCCTTTTTAAGCAGACCCATGCTACTCAGTCTTCTCCCCACCTTAAATCAATGGTAACCCAATTCAAATGCCTTACAGCTCTGTCTGAGAACTAGTGGAGAGATCAACGCTTTTTATCTTAAGGATTATGGATTGCTACTTGGCTGACTAACACACCCAGCAGCCCATTAGAAATACCACAAAGGGCACACTGTTTCTCCTTCCACCCCTCAGACTTGAGAAAGCAGCATATAAAACTTCACCCCTTTATGTTGTAGTTCTTAGCCTGCCTGCCTTGTTTCATACTCTAAGCATACCAAGATTTATTAACCTTTACAGTAAAAACAAATAAAATAATGATGAAGTAAAAACACAGTGATGTAAGGGCTGCAGCTAGCACCGTTTATCTGTGGAAATCCAATTAGTGCTCAAGTGGCAGAGATACCTGGAAAAGTGCTCACAATCAAATCAAAAAAAGATACAAAAACATTAACCTGATGGCTAAAAACTCCACATTTAAACATTTAAAGTAATAAAGGTGCTTTTATTGAGTATTTTCTATATTTCATTAGGTTCCAAATTGACGAGGAGCCCTAGAGATGCATTTCCTGGGCTTTTGGATCCTTAGACCAAATGTTTGACTTTGCTGTTGTTGTTGTTGTAAAACAAAAAAAGAAAGAGTGTTTCTTGCTAGAATGGCAAACTTCTTTCTGCAGTAGCAACTACAGCAACAATTGCATATACAGGAAATGCTGAGAAGCCTATGAAGATATTCTTAGATCTGACACATTCATTCTGTACTCACCATGACGTGAGCAGAAATGTTGTTTGAATTACTTTTGCATGTAAGAGTATCTGGATTTACCTCTATTGTTGTGCTCTACCAGAAATTCTTCTCTCAAAGCCATCGCCTCATGTCCCTTGGCTGGGAAAGTGACCACATTGATGAGACAGTTGCTAGAAAGACAAGTACCCACTGTACACCTTGACGGTCTCAGAAAAGAAGATAGGAACTGAATAAATAATGAGATTAGTCAAGCCCCTAGCAGTAGGGCCCTCAGATTAGGTCAGCTTACAAGAGTTACAGAAAAAGCATGCAGTACAATGTCCGTGCTCTATCTTTCTGAATACTGTGACTGCTGCTTTTTGTCAGCATTAAATTAACTTAAATTTATTAAAAGATGAATCAGGAGAGAGTCACTGTCAATGAACAGAAGACCAAACTTCTGAGTAAAAATTTTCTTCATCTCTCTAAAACCACAGAACAGGACACAATAATACTTCCTAAGTTTGGGAACATCTAATAGAGCCTTACCCATTGGTTTGCTTATAGCAAAATGTTACACTTGCTTCCAGTATCAATTTATGCATGCTGCTCTTAAGCTTTACACAGAGGAGCTGAATATACGCATTCAGAACAGACACTATTAAATGCAAAACAAAATGCACTTCAATTCCATTCCAAGGTGAATTAACTGAGTTAAAAGAAGCCAACTTCCTTGAACTATACAGAAAGTATACTTCTATTTATATTTACATTACAGAAAGATTTTCTGTTTTGTATTTTGTCCATCTATTTTTATAAGTCCAAAAGTCTTTACTACCTTTCTAGGGAGAAGATTTCATGACAGATCACTCTCAGGATTTTTACCTAATGCTAATCCTTAACTTCCTTTTTTTGTAATATGAATCCACTGCTCAGAAATAAATTTAAGACTTAAGAACATCATATGAACAGCTTGGATTGTACCAGGTACCAGAAAAATAGTTATTTCCTGACTTTACTGTTTGACTGGGCTGCTACTCACACTCATATGTTCTGAATTGACTGGCTCTATATGTGGTATTCTCTTTCTACAGAGAATATGCATGAATTAGCTTTTAGATGCCAAAGAGTACAACCTGTCTTCAGGGAGCAATTTCTATGTCTCTTTAACTTTTGTGCTTGGTATGTAGCAAGTTATAAAGAGGAATGTGATACCTAGAATTTGCACACTGAAATGTAAAATGTTTAAAATAAAAAATTAAGGACAAAAACCCTGTATCAAACAGATTCAACACAGCAATGTTTAGATTCCCCTCCTCTCTGTCCACTGTGATCAACAGGGATGAGTACTGGGTAAGAATCAGTGGTGAGAGTCCTCCTGCTCCTGTCTGGAGTACAAAGAGTCCTGGTTTATGATTCTGCATTTGCATGTGGCAGCAAATGTGTAAATGTTTTAATAATACAAAAATCCCAATAGAGTGGAGGAGGAGGATATGAAAGAAAGAAATACAAGGACATTTACTTTCTTGAGAGTGAGATAGAAAGGAAAAGAGAGAAAGAAGATGACACGATAAGGGACAAAGCAAGCTTTCTGGGGAAGCTTTTTCTCTGGAAAAAGCTGGAAGAGAAATCATTAGGAAGTCCATAGTGCATCTACAGTGATACAGTGTGGATCAATTCATTTAACACTGCCCTGTACATTTACAGAAAAGTACTTTTGATATAATAAAGGCTCATAAACACACAGAAATTGGGTTAGACCTGTTTCGAATTCCTGCCAAACAATGGTTCAGAAAAATGAAGCTCTATTTTAATTAGCTCGACTCAAGAGTGATTTGATAACAGCAGATGCTGTCTGGATGCTTTCAGCTTGATGGGCTCCACATACATGAACTTAAGAGTGGCTTTGATGCAATTAGATATCTCTCTCTCCTTTAACATGTGTTAAGCTGAACCAATGGCTTGTGTCTATTTAACGTCTTGAACTAGGAGGATATTGACACTCTTCCTCATTCTTCTCCAAATGAGTGGAGCTAAAGCGAAGAGAAGGTGGCTTATTTGGGGCTTACCCATGCAGTTTCAACAACTTGAGGACAGAAAGGAAAGGGCACTAATACACTACCCACAACGTAATATTAAGGTCTTAACATTAGATCTGTTTCTACCACAAACCACATTTCCTGGCATGTAATTTTTACAGGCTGAGTTAGTCCCAGTCAAAAAAACTGCCCTATCAACTGCTGCTTCAACTTATGTCATTTTCTGTAAAAACAAGAGGGACTCAATAATAATTCCATACATCCCTTTCAGTCCTATATTCCCAGAAGATACTCCATACACACACTGTACCATTAGAGTAGCTTCCATTAAGTCATCGTACAGCTCTCCCATCTACTGTCCACCATTTTCTTTCAGAGACAACTTCTTTCATTCCCGGAAATATTTGCGCATCAGCATCTTAGAGAACCCTTTGCCTTCCTAAAGTGATCTACCTGCCTCACTCTGTAGCCATAAAGTACAGGTATTTGCTAAAGGACACATGCAACATAGGAGCTGCTTTAATGCATCAGGGACAAGGCTAATAGGAGGTCTTGATTTGTTAATTATCTGTCAGTTTGTCACAGCTGGGCTGCAAGGAGTGGGTGAGGGGGAATCTTTCTGCTTGGTTCTTTCTCTAAATGCTGAATTAGGCTGTCAAAACCTTCATCCCACCACAAGAGGCTGTGAAAAGAAGAGCCAGACTATCCTTTTCTTCCTCCTTTTCCCAGCAGGATATGCTGCTTCAGATGTCCTACCCTCCCACCATGTCTCCAGAAATGTATATGGCATATATAAAATAACCTTCACACCATCACACCATGTCCAGTTTAGTCAAGGGACATTAGCAGACCTGAGCATGATAAATCAGAGAGGAAATCCCAGTGCCAGGGGAGCACGCAGGAGGCATTTATTCTGCAAGGAGTCCTAAAGTTGCTACCTGCTTGAATCAGCAATTTCAGAGCAGGGTTTTGGAAGGCAGAAAGCTTGGCCCCTATGAGAGCAGACAGATAGATATACATGCAGTTATAGAGATAAAGAGGTGGAGTAGTGGCAAGATTCCCTTTCTTCTTACATCTCTGCCCCATGTAATCCTCTAAGTAGGGGGGAAAAGTTCAGGCTGTGAAATGGGATAAAGCATGGAATACCCTCATGGAGACAAAGCTAGAAAAGCAGAAAGCAGGCTGCAATACAGCAGTAGAATTTACTATAAATGCTTATGCCTCTTAAATCCAGCTAAATGTGGCCGTTAAGCCATGAGAGCCTAGGGAGATCCCCACCCACTCCTGTTTTCCCTGCAGGCCACATCCCGAGCATCCCATCACTCAATTCCTCTCCTCAACAGGCCCTGGATTATGAAAAATCCCCTGCAGGAGCTTCCCACATACAACAGACACACCCCTTTTCTACCACCAGCGATGCTTCTCCCCTTCAGGTGTGGGAGGCTCAAAATTTATTCCATGTACACAGGGGTACTGCCTGCTTGAGATGGGAAAATTGAGGGCATTCAGCTCTGGCTTTGTACAGGTGATCAGAAGCTATAAAGTCACCTGAAGTGGAAAAAATGACCATGAGCATTACCCTAGTCCATTGCAACACCAAAAAAAAGGTGTCTCAAGTTAACATTTGTTTATTTTGCACTTATGACAGCCAAGGAGCACATACATATAGTCAGTACACAAGTCAAATTCTCAAAGCAATTTTCTTCTGTGGACCATCTTCTCCTACAGTTCGAAAAAAACGGTGCTTTTTATCTTTTGAGCTAGAATCCCTTG
Source organism: Gymnogyps californianus (assembly GCF_018139145.2). NCBI lineage: Eukaryota > Metazoa > Chordata > Aves > Accipitriformes > Cathartidae > Gymnogyps > Gymnogyps californianus. The sequence goes on along the minus strand of NC_059491.1, from coordinate 5,440,691 downwards.
GAACTAGCATTTTATTTTCTAGTGTGATCCACCTACTAGCATACAGCAGGTCAGCTGTAAGTGTAGAATAAGAGCTACAGTTTCCTCGCCTCATTATTTAGTCCTGATCACTAAAACAAATGATACATTTTTGCACAGACAGTCCTACCTTCCCCAGATGGGGCCTACTGAGAAATCCACTGGAGACAAAGTAACTGTCTTTATCTTTCATCAGGTAAAGTTAATAGATCCATTTTGGGCAACATTTGCAGAGCTTGTCCCTGGAAAATAAAATTTGCTAAAGCACTGCTTCTCAAACTTTATGCAAGCTTGACTCCCTTTTGCACTCATCTGTTGTGGTGGCTCATCCCACATTCCTCAGCTGAGATGGCAGCAAGTTCCTTCAGGAAAATGAGAGTTACTGGAATAAATGCTAACTCTTCAAACTAGGAGGAACAGAACTCCTAGTAGCAATTACAAGTAGAAAGCTGTTTACTGTCTAGTGACTTTGTGACTTCCTTTGAAGCCTTTTGCATCCCGTTGGGGGTTATAACCTAAGTTTGAGAAACACTGCTTTAAGGAACTTAACTATAAAGAGACATAGCATTGGTGATGACAATGTGATGACATAGCATTGTTCCCCATCCCACACCTACATAAGAGTTTAGGAGCAATTTCCCAGCAGGTCTTGGTGGCCTCAGCCCCTTTGCCTTTAAAAGCTCTGCCCTACAGTGATACAGACTTATGGGTGTTGAGATGATGCTTGAGATAAAGACCCAGTAGCATCGATAATACAACCAATGCAGCAGTCAGCATTAATTATTCCAAACTACTATAGGGCAAGGTCTGTGTCTCTTAAAACATCTGTCTCTCAATTTTCTGGTCTTTAATAAAATCACCCTCCCAGCCATAGGGTGTAACTGGAATTGTACATACGCATGTGCATGCAAAAACATAAATGCATAAGGAGAGATTCAGGTCCTCATTAAAAAATGGAATAAATAAGAATTCACCAAGGAATTCTGCCAGAGTCTGATTTCCAGATCTGGTTTTGCTGCATTCTTGCCCACAGCCTGCAGAGTTCTGGGTGCCTCCCTATCCTTCTCCAGCTGCACAGTCCTCTTCAAATTCAGACTTCTTGCACCTATAATTACTACGCGCCCTGTGCCAGGCTCCTTTAATTAACTAACCCAACTCTTCTCCCTTTGGGATCAGACTAAGCTCTTTTTTATTAGTTCCATCATTAGTTCCATCAGTATCTAGGCCTAAGCAGGATACCTTATACCACTTTGTGAGTGGGGCTGTAGGGTGCAAATGACCTCCAAAGCACCTGCCTGCAAAGGGGCAAAGAAAGCAAGGCTATGAACCAAGGAGAAATGGCGTGAGGGGTTGATAGAACACCTTTCAAACTTAATTACATCAGCAAAAATGACACAGCTCAAAATTCTCAGGGAAATGCCTTGCATGAGGGGGACCTTGGTGTGCCAGTGAGGTGCTGCTACAGTGCTGAAGGTGCTTCAACCCAAACAGCAGAGAGGTAAGAAGAGAATAAAACCCCTTACTTGTCATTACACCGGAGCAAACCTTGTGATTTTCAGGGCTTCAAGAAAGAGCCGAGCATTCCTAGAGAGCACTATTTCCCCAAGCCTCACTCTCTCCAACTGACACTGTCTTACCAACAGCTAGGATGGAGTCTGAATTACAGGTCCATGCAATGCCCTAGAAGAAGAGGATTCCCATTTCACTGTTTGTACTTAAGACTCCATGTTCCTGTCTCCCAGGAGAATTGGTAGATCAGAGTCCAGATACTGTCTGAACAGTTCTTCCTACCCTGCATGGTACCATGGAACCTCTTAGAGGCAGTTTCTTTTAGCATTTATTGGTATTTTACCTTTAGCCAAGACACTTTCATTCTCTGAAGCTGTTTGACCTAATTTCTAGACAAACTGCAGCATACACGCAAAAAAGAAATGGCAAAATGCATACTGGCCTTTTCTGGACCATGAGATATTCTGTATGTATGTGTTCATGCATGTGGTGGAGAGAGAATGGGAGGTGAAAAGCAAAAGAGCTGGCTAATGTCCTGGGATTTCTTAGGACAGACGGTCACTCTAGTTGCACAGCTTGACTTCCCCAGAGAGTTTTCTCAAGGAGAAACCAGCCATCGATCTTGGGACACACAACTTCCAGGACCGTTCCTTATCTCAGAACAGCTTCTGCCACGAATTCCTGAATGCGCTTTAATGTTTAAATTATTAAATGCATTAATGTATTTACATTATTCAAGTCTTATGTGCATTTTTCTAAGATAATTTATGTATAAGAGTTTGAATGTCCATGACTGTTAATGTCTACAACTCTTCCTGTTCATTATTGATTCTGGAAGGGAAAAAAAAAGGCAGTGTTTTAATGCCTTATTTTTAATGTATTAAGAGTCTGAATAAGTGCATTCTCTTTTTTCTTTTGTAATTTCATAATTTAAGTAGTGCATTTATTAAACTGACACAGTATGAATTGTGGTGAAGTCTGGCACAGGTCCATGCTGCCAACGCAGCCCAACCGACCATCACGCTACTCTGCAAATCAAGTACAAGCTCAGCTCCTCTTACACCAGCTTTTACTCCCTACCTGAAATCAGAAGGGACAGAGACTACAAAGAAGTCTTTTTAAAATACATTTCCTTTGCTATTTACATGGCTTTTCTCTGTCGTCTCCATTTTAAGTCAGTGAAAGCTTTCTTATACGATTGATGAACTCTTTTAATGCAAACCTGTTTTTTCAATGAGCTCCGACACACATACTACAGTTAAAAAATTTCTACGGTACCTTTTAAGCCTAGTAGCTCCAAAGCTGTTAAAAAATCTAAGCTGAATATAATTTTGTTGTTTCTACACCACAGTTGCGCACATCATAAAACCAAAAATTTGCCTGCAGCTTAATGTTCACAGGCAAATTATATACAGGAATCAGGTCACCTCCACTGTTGAACCACAGTCACTTCTAAAGCAGGATGCAACAGCTATTCAGCAGTAGCTGGCCATCTTGCATGCCAGTTTGGGACAAGAATGCTATAATAGGCACAGAAACTGCGAAAAAATTCAGCTAACGCACAATAGAGCTACCTCCGCTCACTACACCCACACATAAACGGTGTTGTATGGACATGCACTTTATATATAAATTATGTGTAAATGCCTTAGATGTTTATGGCCAAAAATACTACTTTCAAAGTCCAGTTTTTACTGCCAGACAAATCCACTGCCAGCTGAGCCTACACAGAGCAACAGTGACACCCGATGGCTTTCAGCTTAACCTTCGGACATGCATTCCCTGCGAGAAGAACCCAGGGGCTCCATTTCCTCTGGCAGTATGGTAGCCCCAACTCAAGTCACCTATCACAACAACTCAGCAAGAAGCTGAACTGCAGAGAGATAAAACTTGCTGTACGTAGGCACTGTATGTAATTATGAGTGTGTGCATAAGTTTCACAGTACACTCTGCATAATTACAGCCTTGCCTGGCACAGTTGCCAGTGCGAGCATGAACACACACGCACACACATAATGTATGCACAATATTGTGCATATGGACTTGGGAAAAGACAGAGAACAGTGAAAGTTGCTGGCTGTTGTTTTAAGAGCTGACTCTGCCATTTCTAAGGTTAAGTTTGTGTTTTTTTGCTACTCATTACCATTCTTTAACTGTTACAATTTATATCAGCATATAATGTTAAATAATTACAGGGAGCGGAGCTCACTCTAGCGAGGATATAAATGCGCTGTGGGATTCTACAGATTTAAACAAATAACACTCACAGCAGGGGGTGAGCAGATGAATTAGCATTAATATCCTGCCTGGGAGATCCCAGTGCAGTGTTATGGCTTAAATACAGATCTTTTCTGTAACAGTCAATATGACAGCTACTAGCAATACAGCCCGGCACATTCACTAGTCAATATAGCAGCTGCAGCTAAAAGAATGCCCTTGTAATAATCCATACAGCAGCCAGTTAAAATAAATAACTTCCCTTTAACAGTCTATATCACAGCCAACTGCATTAAAACCTTCCCTTTTAAGGTCTATACAATAGTCAGCTAAATAGAAAAATTGGCATCCTTCTTGGCAGCTTCAGAGGGAAGTCAAGCATCAAATGGGCTAGAGACTGAATTCTCCTCTCATCTCTTGGGGGATGAGGGGGGTCCCTTCCATATCATGCTGGTGGGGAATCCTGCAATGCTGCTATCACAGCTTGCAGTTTAAGTTTTGTGAGAAGATGATTTAAGCTTCCAAAGCCATCACTTCACTATCTTTCACAAGCAATTACATTCACTTTAAAAAATAAGGACCAAAACCTATTTCTTTCCTGATCAGAATAACGAATCAGGTAGACCACAGCTGCCCAGGAGCAGCCAGCACATACATCCGTATTTCCTCAGAGTAAAGGCAATATGCTTTTTCTAGCACTTTTACCATTAGAGAGATGCTCCATCTCAGTCGAAAAGCAGAACCCAAACTTGAACTCTCTGTTTCAAATCAGTAGCTGCTTTTTTACTCTCTAACAAGAAGCAACAGGCTGAGGTAGGCTAGGAGTCTACCTCCCTTGGACTATACCACAGCACTTCATTTTGCAACAGCAATTGCAAAAGACCATAATATAAATCATGATAGAAATGCTTACACAGGATCCAAACCTGAAAACTGAACTGGAGGAAAATCCATGACCACAATGAATTCTGTCATAAGGCCACTACATACAGTTTTTGTATCTAATGTCAAATTCTGTTCTCACATATATAGATTTTATACCGGTATACCTCCATTCTTCTGTGATGGAGTGGCTGTAGATTTACACTGCGAATTAACTGACTTGCAAAACAAACCTGTAGAACTTCAACAAATTAAAACAATGCTTCTTGAGGCAAATTAGAAAGTAAACCACAAAAAACTCATAAAGCACTTAATACTGAGCTTATAGTTTACAAACTGTTGTACAAGCAGTAATAAATCTCTAGAAAATGAAATGTGTAGGTATTTTCATATTTTCCATACTGCTAAGAGATTTTATTGATAGGGAATTCTGCTGCTAAAATACTACATTTGTTAGCTTCTTATAAAAGAAAGGAGATAGATGACAATTTTGTTAGAAATTGGAATGATAAAGCAGGAATGGCCTTTATTCTTTAAAACTCCACAAATGAAAAACATCTGCCTGCTTTCTTTTTAAGAAACCTGTCCCTTTGGGTATATATTAAAAAACATAAACATAAACCAGGGGCCTACAATCCCACCAGATGTTTGGCACCTGGAGCCTTTTCAAGTAATTGATCAAGAAAATAAATATTTTTTCAGGTAACAGGAAAAAATTATCTCTAAAATCTTTCACATTGTCAATGCTTTAATTTATTTTATCTCAGATTTTAAGGGAAGACTGCAGCTACAGACACATTCCAGCTTATAGCCTCCCAAATTAAAAATAAATATGCACCACCCCTACTCCAGAAGTCATGGTTTGAAGCTTTGACCATATTTTGCAAAATGACAGTTATTAAAAACAACAAATATGCATCACAGTGAGTCATCTGGTTTCCAACTTCTGAGTCAAAAGGGGCTGATTCCACACAAACTGAAACCTGGCTCTCTAACTACTTGCATGTTTAACGATTTGTATCTCTGCACCACAGCTTCAGAACAGGATGTGGAAGAAAAGAATAAAAAGGAGATGGGAGAAAGGGGAGGGGAGGGGAAGAGAAAAAACACTTCTTTACTGGTCCCAGTGTCATTGCAAATAAAGACCACGTCAAGATTTAAACCATAATAATGGAAAGGCTATAAAGGTCCCTGCTATAATGTTTCCTCTGATATTCCCTTTCATAAATGCTCTCTTTATGTTGCATGCTTTGCAATAATACATGTAATGTTTGTGAACTAGCCCCGCTGGGGAAGCTGTATCATATGAAGCTTCACAGAATACAACATTAGAAGCTAGACAATTCATTTACCAGTTCCTCAACTTTTGTTAGCTGCACCTATCTTCTTCAAGAGAATGCAAGAAACATGAGGAGACAAGTAATCTAAAGCAACCTCCAAATATATTTAGCTGGAAACAGATCTGTATGTACCAACACACGGACATGCAGTATGGAGTTACCTCTTCCTCCAATGCAATGCCTTTCTGGGTAAGACTAAAAGCCTCTTCCCAGATCCTACATGTATAAGCAAGAACCCCGAACTTGTTCACAGCTATGCCAATCGGATCGATAGCATCCTGAGCTTCCTCTTGGCAGAGACAGTGAAGAACGTCAGTGCCAAGAGTATCTGCACAACAGATCCCTGCCAGCACCAGAGCTGTGAGCCTCCTGATGGCAGTGCATAAACACATGCGCATGGGGTACTGGTTGCAACACCTCTTTCATTTTGCATGTGGATAGCAAGACCCATTCACTTCAGGTCACACACTAGGCTGCATGGAGCTCAGCTCTGCCTTTCCAGAAGGAATGACCATCAGCAGCCTGAGGCACCTGCATGCCTGGCAAGAGAAGTATAGAGAAGAACACCAACTCTGTAAGAATTTAGGGTCAGACTGGAATCCCATGGGGCTTTAGTACTGAATTTCCCAAGTGACCTGATACCACTACTTTGAAGCATACTGGGTGCTTAGTAGCTGACCATTAGAGTGAGAACTAAGTCCATCTTTACGAGATTGTGGCAACCTGATGTTGAGAAAGGGGTTGTCAAAAATATAGTGTCGGGGAGGGGGGGGCAGGCTCGTCTCAGTCTTGACTGTAATTCTCAATCACTGCACAGAAAGTATTTATATCCTGTTGGCAGCATGTGTAACCAATGCGACTCTTCGTGTCAGAGCTGTCAATTACAGGCTTGACTTATGAGGAAAGATTAAATGAGCTTAATATGTAGAGCTTGGCTAAGAGACCAGGATGGGGGTGGGGGAAAGGAGAAATGATGTGATAACTGTCTGCAAACATCTGAAGGGTGCAGATGCTTAAGGAGGAAAGGAATCACTTAGGGTGGCACACAAAACAAACAGGAGAAGCAAGCTGGAAGACACAGGAAATTCTCACTGTATAGCAGGGAAACTCCATTCCAGCAAGATGTACTCTGCTGTAGAATTGTATCCCAAGGAGTACCATCATTCAGGCCATTCAGATGCTTGACAAAACACTAGGAAGTTGACAGCAGAGGAAAATCCTGCTCTGACCAAAAGATAAAACAGATAACGTAAAAAAGTGGGGCATATTGTGAGTGTGGCTGATGATATGAAGCTATCTCTCTTGCTTCTCTCCAGGTGTAAAATCCTTTTACTAAAAAGCTATGCATATTTTCATTGTTACTTTTCCAGAAAGGCAATTGTCAAAGTAGCAGTGGTGTGTTATGGGATCACAACTGAGAAGAGGACACGGTCTGTACAATTATAAGAAGGAGAAGAGCTATGTAAACACGCATACAAAACCAAAACAAAAAACCCCGCAAACTATTAAGATGTGTGGAAGGATTTGCAATGTAAGTGACATACGGAGAAATACAAGAAACATGAGAAGCAGGGAAAGTCTCTTCTCCAGTAAGTTGGTTAGGAACTCCAAATCTAAGAATTACGTGAGCTCTCCACTTCCTAGTTTGGCAAATCTTGGTTCTGAAGGTGCTGGCATCAGAAGTATCTGAAGGATGTATTCCTGTGCATCAAAGTTGGGGAAAGTTCTTTTCAAGTTCTTGAATAAGCCATTCTTTTGTGCCCCAGCTACCTTACTTTTTAACGTGATGAAGACGCAACATATCCTTTACTCTGAGGCACAACAAAGATGCCATAGACACTGCAAATTTTTTCTCACGGCATGATCTCCCAGGTAAAAGTAGGAGGAAGCCAAGAAGTTAAGAAAGTTATCACATGTAGGCAGTTATAATCTTGTAAGAATCACTATCTGTCACTAGACTCTTTTTGATTGCAGTAACAATGACACAGGCAGCATCTGGATATGGGCAAAAGGAGTCCAACTGCTCAGTGGTATCAGAGGTAGGAGAGGAATTAAGAATCTCTAGCAACACTTTCCAGATTAAGAATTTAATAATGTGGAGTCAAGAGGCACTCCAAAGAACAAGCCTCCTGCATAAAGTTATTTCAAGAAGCTAAAAAGGCAGACACGCCTGTGAAGTTCTTAAGCTGGTCCCTCCTCTCCCTAAGCAGAAAGAACTGCGGGCAATTGCTGCCCTCTACAAGTTGTTCTGCACATAGCATATTTTCCACACACGTTGCTGAAATGATACTATTATCTCACCTTGATCCCATAACCCATCATTAGCAAAGTGCACACTGTGTCGGCACCTCTTTGCTGTGTGCCGTCACCTGTTTGAAATTAATAGGTACCCCTTCCAACAGCTGGGATGCACACAGCAAAGTGCTCCCGATCTTTCTGAGCAGGCAAAGAGCTGGGCTGCCAACCGATACAGAACAGCCAGCTGATAGCAAAACAGGCCATGATCTGTAAAAAATTGTTTGTAGGTGTAGCATGTTTAGACCTCCAAAACATCACGTGAACATAAACAAAAAAATTAAATTCATTTCTCTCAAGGGGAAAATATAAAGTAATGTTAAGTATTTCCTAACTGTGTGCTAGTGTTTTTTTCCAATGTCACAAAGCACTGTCGCTTCCATTTTACCTTCAGTGAGAGATCTGGGATCTCTGGAAGTCAAATCATACCTAACATTAAAAAAGATTCTAACCTAACTCCTAGTACTTTAATTTCCTTGCATATTTTGTAAAGAACAACTTAGAGTATTACGACTATTTTAAAACCATCTTAAAAGTCTTCTGACCAGTAATGTTGGTTTGTCTGAAAAGCAAGTAGGAATTGCTTTCAGAGCTCTCTTCTGCACAAGTGCACAGAAAAGATTATAAGCTGCTAACTCACCACACTATTAGTAACAGAAAATGACTGTAGCTATCCTAGTTGTTATGCTGCCTCACCCACCAGCTCTAGCGTCATTTAACCTGCAAGCTCTTAGGGACAGGCAAAGTCATTATTACATTTTGTACAGTGTGATAAGGTCTTAACCTGCTTTGGCCTATAACTACTGCAAGTTTCTAGCTTTCATACATTAACATATAATGCTACAACAGAAGTTATATCCCAAACTATTATAGTCCACCCTCTTTTAAAACTGAGATTTAAAGGAATTCCAAGAAAACTTTCCCATTGACCTCAGATGGGCAATTTAACTTGACATGACAGTGTTCCTTTAACTATGCTCAGTAAGTAAATTTGCATCTGCGTGCTTTGCACATATTAATATATTTGTCTAAATCAACAGAGTAAAAGGAATTGACAGATTAAGCGAGCACATTTTGCATGAACAACAAGAGAAGTCAATGAACACGCAGAAGTAAGAGACAAAACCAGGCAAAAAACCAATAATCTCAAACTTATCAGAAGGTCAAACACAAGAGAGGTCTGCTTAGTAAATCATAGAATTCTCTTTGCAGCAAACCAAAAGATATTGTGTAAGGCAGTCACAGACCTCTGGCTCCTTGTTCCTGGCCCAATAAAACCGAAATCTGCACAGCAATTGCCCTCCACAGCCTGACGGAATTATTGTCCAGCACCGGGAATCCACAGCAACACATTCAGGACCTCCCCAAACAGAAGCATTATCACACCACTAGGGTTACTGCCTGTACGGGAGGTCACAAAGCTGATAGTCTCTCTTTCTCTCCTGCTGACAGTGGTAAATTATCCTGACTAATGTTTCGCTGGGGGCTATAAGTTAGTTGCCTACTGACTCTGGCTGTCTGGAAATCCCCTCTGGATAGATTTACTTTTAGAGAATCATTCAGTGTAGGCCACCACTCTGAACAAACCCATTGTGGCAGACAGAAAATTTGTACAGTAAACAGGTACAAATCTTGTCTTAAACAATAAAGGGTGGGAAAATGGAAAGCAAAAGTGTGATGGGGAGTGTCCCTCCAGTACACCCCAGTCCCTCACATCATTTCTGGCAACAAAAGTCCTTCTGAAAAAAACCCACATTTTTCTACAAATCTAGACTAAGACCTTTGAACTTTAAAAGAAAGGATAAGGATACTACATGGTATCCCTTGTGTAAGAATGTGTTCCCGAAAACAAAGTATGAGTTTTTCAGTGAAAATACCATTCTTGTCTTCATTTCAAACAATTTCAGGCAAAGGAGAATCTTAAAAAAATTCCCATGTGTATCGTTTTCTGTAGGGTTTGATCGGGCAGAAAGAGCATCTACTACTTCATAAGAAGAAGAGGGACATGGATTCTCAATGTGCCCAAAGACTTGTTCATAAAAAGTGGATTCTGAGTATTCTTAACTAACATTAGCCCCAACAAGCTCTCTCAAATCTTATGACACAGTTCTGTAACCTTTCCTCATTCCCACTCATGGTTTTGTTCACATGGTCAAAGACAATGGTATTGTTAGTGTTAGGCTCCGTCAACTTCTAATTACACCAGTTACAGCTAAAAGTAGTCAAACTTAAAATCTCGATTGCAAAGCTCCTTCCTCAGAAACCTAAATGAAATTCTCTTTAACCACAGTCTACTTAAGAGGAAGCTTAACAGAATAGATAAGGTTTAAAAGGAGGCAATGAAACAGAGAGGATCTAATAATTCTATTGTTTGTCACTGAATGCTAAGCTCCCAAATCCAGGCAGCTGAGAAAAGGGTAAGTAACTCCATCCAGTTTCAGTTTCAAAAGTTTTATCCATTATAAACACATATCACAAAATTTACTGGTTTACTTCCAAGGAAACCTAGCAACTGAACACAAAAAACATAGAGGAACTAAATATGCCCATAACCAAGCCCTAGTCATGGCTTCAATTTGAGATCTCAACTGATGGTTCAGAAAAGCAAAGATAGATACAAACAACAAATGTGTTCAGCATGGACATACTGACTGATGTGACTTTGTGCCTGTTGATATGCAATGGATATAGAAATGTCAAGTCTCTTTTCTGCTCTCCATTTTTTTCATTATTCCTCAATCACCAGAAAAATAGTCAAAACCAGAAAAAGGATGAACTAAAGAAGCAGCAGTATACCACAATCACTTTTAAAAAATGTATTACACATGCAAGGCTAGAGGCTTTTCCAAAGACATAAAAGGGGCAGAATGAAGCCCCTGAAATAGAAATTACCTCATTTACCAGGCCAACAGACTAGGTCTCACATCTATGCCACCAACTTGCTGCATGAACCTGGCTAAACAGTTAACCTCTATATCTCAATTAGCTTTTCTAGAAAATGGAGATAACACAGACATATTCCCTAAACACAACAATTAATGTCTGCAGTGTACCCTATGATGTTTGCACAAAAAGGGGTGTTACAAGTATTCTGGCCATTATCATGACCCTTAGAAATTTGAAAATCAGTTTAACAAAGGGTAGGGAAAAGCCATGAGAGCTCCAGCACATCCCAACAAACTCTACACTACTTGCTATAGAGGCAGCAGTAATTCTTGTTACCTTGTACCTTTCGACAGCCTGTAAAAAAGGGAATAAAATGTCCATGTTTCAGTGCTAACTGCTATCATCTACAGCAAGAAACAGCAAGAAACAGCACATGCTGAAAATAAAAGAAAAAAAGTTAAATCATCCTGCAAAAGAAAATACCCTGCTCCTCATACCATGATCCAGGGATTTTGTAACATAGTGAGAAACCAAGAGAGTGTTTTACATTTACAACCAGTACTTTTGTATTTACAACTAGTACTTCTTCCAGATACCAAGCACCGGCAAGGGAATGAACATGTTTTGTGGCAGGAAAAAAACCCAAACAAACAACAAACAAGCAGCATGTGGAAAGGCCTCACTCACAAGCTCTGCTTCCTTAGGTTCTTCCTACAACCCAGGCTCATGTTAGAGGCTCTCATATGTGTAACCTTCATAGCTGTAATTTAGATTGCAGGAGATACGGCAGAAAGCAAAGGCCAACAGCAAACATATTCAAGCTCTGGAAAACATCTCAAAAGCAGCACAGTATGGTTAAAAAGCGACAAGATGCTACTAAGGAGAGACAAAACAAGCTAAAAAGAGAAGCAAAAAAGACGACATAATTACACTAAAGAGAGACATTAGACCAAAGAAACAAAGATTCGAGAAGAAAAGGGGATTTTCTAATGCTTTAACCTCACAGAAAGAGGTTTTGTCCTATGTAGTTACATCTTTTGCACATCCCAGGACTTTGCTTTGAGTGGCTGCAAAAAGACAAACCTATTCCAATTCCACAAGTGTTCAGAGGATTATCAGAGGTGGCTGCATATACAAGCAGAAAGGGATGCGGCAGTGTTCACTGATAAGCTGGACTCAAGGAGAAGCTGATCCCGCACTGACGATGACAAACGTGGCTGTAAACAGCAGCAGAGCGAGATGCTGACACTCTGCTAACACAAGGTTACACTTCCCACTATGGAGCTACACGGCAAATTTTAATGGGCCAAGACCGACAGCTAGGGAAATGAGTGTCCGCTCTCTGCTGCAAAAATTATAGCTTTTCCCATCCCCCTCCAACTCATTCTCCACTGTCAGTACTATAACACAATGACCTCTTATTAGGGAGTATTTTTCAGTTGGGACAGTTTATTGTAAGGACACTGGATAACTCAAGGGATTAATGGCATGGACGTGGAGTCCCTTATCTCCAGTTTGGTACTTCAAAACATCAAAAGTGGGTTGAAGAAAGAGCAATTAGGAGTGTGACGTGAGTTTGTAGGGCTCCATTCTGAAGGCCTCAGTAAGGCCATAAACCTTCGTAAGGTATGCTCTATAGACCCAAAATGCAGGACACAATATGATGTGTCCGACTGCATCTGCTACGTGATCTTGCAGAACGCTGAAGTCCTCTTGCAAACAACTAGAAATCATTGCTTCTCCTGGATTCCTGTTGAAAGCAGCAGGCTGTAGGGGTACAGAGTACACAGAATACAGTGCCACTGCGCGTAGAGCAGAAGGTATTTAGCACTTTGCAGGATACAGTGCCCATTAGAATCACAAATACAATACAAAAACAGTTTGAGTCTATAATGACATCTGCTGATACAATGCAAGATGTTTTAATTCTATTGCTTTCTCATACTTGTGCGTAACAGCACTGATATGTTCCAAACAGGTCTCAGTCCTATGAAGCACTGAGTACTTTCAGTCACCAATTAAGTCAAAAAAGGTGAGGGGGTACAGAGCAGAATTTGGTCACGAGACTCTTTTCTCCCTCCTCTGGATTCTGTAAGTCTTCTTCAACTGCTTAACACCAGATTTGAAGTCAGCAACGATATGCCTGAGCACATGGCTTTCCCATACAGAGCCATTTGTTGGATTCATGCCACAGTTTGTTCTGGTGTTTCTGTAAACATTTTTATGACATGGCGCCATGTGCCTACAAGTCTGCCTTATGGACCGAGATCTACTGCATGCATTAGAAGGCAGCATGCATGATCCTGGCTACAGAGAAGCCACAGTAGTGTGGTGGAAGTTAGGTCATCTGGCTCCCAGAACTGAACTGCTCATTTAATAAGGCTGCTACAGATACTCAGCTGGAAGCAATAATGACTCCTAAGCAAACGTGACAAAGACTGTGAGAGTTTAATATAAAAAAACAATTAATGAAAAAATAAGGAGAAAACCTCCACCTTTCAAAGGGCTCTAATTAGCTCACACGCAAGACTCACCATTGTGAGAGTAAAGTTTATGTTGGAGTTCTTTAAATGTATAAACATTTTTATGTGGTAGGAATATACACCTATACAGAAAGATACACAACTGCTATGTGCTTCCTCTGAGCAACGCTTCAGTTGCATATACAGTAAGAAATTAATTAAATCAAAGGTAATGTTAGAATCTGCCTTGAGAAAGAGAATGAACTGTCGACCCGCACAGGCTGTGATGATCTGCTGCCTGCTATGACCTTCCTAAGGGAGGGAAAAAAAAACCCAACCCCAAAAAAACCAAACCACCAAATCCATCACAAAGCACATGGTGTCAATAACAACTTCAGGTCATCTCACGTACAGATGTCTATGCAATTAAGGGATGTCACAGTGTTACTAGACTAGAGAGATTTTCACTGCAGAGCTTAACAGAATTCACGAACAGCCCTTTCATTAGATGCATTTTACTGACCCTTCCCAGTTCACAGTCTTTACTCACATCTCTCTCCTTTAAAAATCATCTCCTGGGTTCTCCAGAGAAGAGTTACAAGGCAAAAACACTTTGATGTGGCCAGTGCTACACCATTATGGAAAGTACTTGAGTCTTCTCACTGCAAACAGCTTGTATTCACTATGATCACCAAATGAAAGCCAGAGAAGAAACTCAATTAGAGATTTATATGTTTAGAACAATAACATGGGCTAAGAATTTTGGCAAGGTTTTGACTGAGTTATAGATGGCTGAGGAGGAAGGCAAAAAAGAAAAAGAAGGTTGTAAAAAAAAATATACTGCAGCTCCAGAGAGTGGTGGCTCACTTCCCACTCTGCATCACCATAAAAAAGAAAACAAAACAGGGTTTTCTTAGTTATCCTCATACACAAAAAAATCCCAGAGCTCTTTCCAAAACGGTTCTGGAGTGAAAACATTGGATCACATGCACTGCCAGCTGCCAGACACTTCTAAGCTCACTCTGAGTGCATCTGAATATAAAGACAGCTTGAATGAGGTCTCTCAGCAGCAGACGGTTTTTTTATTAGACAATAGCACTAAGAACCTCAGTTTAAATTATGCTGCACAGGTCTTTCTTCAGACTCTACTAAATAAGCACTGATCAAGAGCACACATTGTACACAATTAGGACAGGCAGTCTGTGCTCAAGGACAACGCAGTGGCCTAGGTGACCCATGTCTAACCCCAGAAAGACAGGAGGTTATGGTTATAGGTCAGAATTCAGAGGTCAACAGCAGGGCAACATAAGGCAGTTTACACCTTTTTCACAAAGCACCAGCTCCTTAGAAAAGCAAAACAATGGATGCAAAATGATGCAGCAAAGAGAACAACCCATGTATATTATATTATCAGCAAGAAATTATATGCTGCTTCTTGAAGAACTTACCAGTGGCTCCCGAGATGCTGCATTTTCAGTCGCAGGGCAGGAGCCAGCCTGTAAAGCAAAAAGAAGAGTGAGGTTACATTGCCACCTGATGGACACAATCAGAAATACTTGTCTGTTAAGATCACTCTTCTGATGAGCAGGATTTGTTTCTGCTATCAATAGCAGTTCTGTGATGGACTGAAGACAAAAAGGTCAGCATCACAGGAAAAAATTCGTTCCAGCAGTCCCCATTTAAAACAACAGAATTCACAGAACCTGCAGAACTTGCTTTAGGGAGCCAGCAGTTAAGAGCCAGAGAGACAACCGAGAGATGTCATGAAAGAAATGTTCACCCTAACTGAAATTCTGAAATAACATGGCGCAGTGAACAAACACAGCATGAAACCGGGACTCTCCCTGCTAAACTTTTGGTTGCAACACTTGTCACATTGCATGGTATAAGACAGGACATTTTTACCATATATGAAGTGAGGATAATAACTTGCCTGTCTCAAAGGGACATCTTTGACATCTGCAAAGAATTCTGCGACACTAAAGGGAAGAAATACTGCAGAAGCCCAAAGTACTGCTATTGAACTGGATGCAAAAGTACCTCGCTCTGATTCCACGGTTCACTTTCTCCTCTCTAGAAGGACTAAACTTAATTTGACACCAAGCTTCTCCCATTTCCGTGGTCTAGTAATGCACCCTTTGTTTTCTGCACTATTCTTCTAAAGATTTCAAAACAACTACGATTTAACTGAACCTCACAAAACTCATCAAGAGTCACTCATCAAGAACAGGCATAACATTTTAGCATAGTCCCATGTTTTACAGAATTACTCTCCGGGTTTTTCTTCACTGCCAAAAAAAGCAGTTGATCTCTGTGTAAGTAGCATGTATCAGCTCTCCCAAGGTAGACACCCCTAAGTTTTACCATAAAATAAACTTATCTTGGTCAACTATCTACTTTCAAATCAGATTCACAGGATGTTAAGATGGTCTAAACCATATTGCCTTCACTGTGTTTTTTTTAATCTTAGGAGAGGTGACACATACTGGTTACCTCAATGGTAAAAAAATGCAGTTTTATTAGTAATGAAGAAAAGGTTTGAGGCTTAGTTAGAAGAAAAGGAATCCTATTCTTTGAGTATAGGGAAACAGAAAACTTTCATGTGATAGCATAAAGGTCCTTAAGTGACTTTTTGTCCTCCAATTGTATTCATCACTTTTATGCCATATACCACACCTTCAAAGTACCTCAAGATTTTTTTCCCCCATCTACAAAATACGCAAAAAATATAGATAAAAATAAGTATTTACCACAAGAGGGTGCCAGAAACTCAAATATACTTCAGCTCAGCTTCCTCCAGATATAAGCATCATCACCAGGGCCCAGCCAGATCTCACAGCTAGGCAGTGATTCTCTAGAGAGGCCCTTAGGCTCTTCATGTGCACTCATCATCATTTTTGTTACTCCACTATATATCTGCAAAAATTTCAGCCACTAAGAATTCACTTGACATAACCATTGCAACTATCAGCTTCAACACCATACTGGAAGTCACACTGCCCGTTCTGTCTGTAGTGGAGACAATGCTATGTGATACCAAGAAAAGGGCACTTCTCTCTTCAACCTTGTCACTGGCTTCCCTTTTTTATATGCACGGTATATCTGCTTTCAAATTTTTTATAACTGGATGAAAGAAAAACAATGAACAGTCTCAAGATCCATCCACTCCTCCAAAAATATGGAAAATATATGAGAATCAACAGAAGAATATGGCGTGCATGGTTTATTAATAAGTTAACTGAACCTGTTTAGGTTGTGGATAAACTTATTTGGTGCATACGCTCTATTTTATTTCTTCAGTCAAATCCCAGGACTAACACAGGTATCTTACTATGGCTAATACGCTAAAATATTGGGGCCTGATTCATAGCACACTGAAGTCAAAGAAAAGATTCTTATCAAATTCAGTTAGCACAGGGTCAGAACTGCTTAGAAGAGGCAGACAAAGAGTGGCACAGATAAAATTCCTGTTGAATATTTCAAAAAAGTAGCTATAGCTGTTAACTACTATTCCCATGGAATTGTTCCATCAAGCCACTTGCATTAAGAGCTGAGTTTTCTAAGAATATACATATTTTGCTCGTCTGTAGCATGTTTCAAGGCAAATCCAAAGCATTTTAACTACTTAAGCTGACTTTGCAAAGAGAAAATCTACAGATGAGTGGTACAAACAGTAAAGTCACAAAGGCACAAAGGAAGAAAGAAACCACCATAGAATTCATATCCTCAGAAAATTCCCAGAGCATCCTATGTACTAGAGCTTGTATGTTCTGCCCTAAGGAGCTGTACTAGTATTTACGGACTGTCACTCCACACAAAACTTGGCCAACCTGGGAAACTGCTTGAAGAAGGATTTGAAATGAAGCCTAGCTTACTGTGAGAAAACACATATTACATTGACAGGTGAGAGTCTTGATCCTGAAGACAAATACTCAAAAATTCTGACAGGTGCTTGTACATAACCTGATGACATAGATATGATTAGTTGGATAATTTATGGTACTTTGACTGCATTGTCCAAAGCTACCAACACTTTAAATGAGATCTGCATTTTCCTTCCAGCAAGATTTCCAAGTACAAGGCATAGTGTGACATCAAAGGAACTAGTCTTATAAGGTAGGGGACAGTAACCCTCCAGAACATGTTAGCTCCAAGACAAGTCAAGGAAGATTCCATCCTTTCCAAGCAATGGCTGTTCAATAGCCTGTATTTAATGAAAACAACGGACATCACAGTCCAGACACCGTTTATCTTCCCCATAAACCATCTTTTAAGGCAGAGAATCCAGAGGCTTAACAGTCAAGAGCTACAGGCAAGTGGGAAGGAAAATTGACTAACAATGCAAATCGGGAATTAAGTCTCTGGAGCAACAAATCAGGCATCTTTCAACATCTTTGAAATTTGCTTTAACTACTCCCTTACATGAAGAAAAAACGCAGCTAGATGGTAGACTCAATCCAAAGTGGGTATAATGAAGCTTTAGAAAGAAAACAAGTAAGATTCGGGCCTTTGTACTCTGCTTGCTTCCCCACTAAACCACATATAAGAACATCACCAAGTATAAAAGATGTTGGAACACCAATGCATTCTGTTCACCTTATCCTCTCTCCTTTCTCAGTCTCTTACATTAAATTTATATGTAGTCTGTTTTCAGCATAGTGAGCCTTCAAGTGTTATAAAACAAACAAAAGAATCCCACATACAGAATCCACTCTGCCTATCCTACCTCAGTGGCTGCACTACCATTTTGGTACCAAGTCAAATTCAGCCATTGACTTTAACAATTTCAAGCCTTCTATGACTCACACGGACCAGCTACATACTGACTTCCAGGCTACAGGATTCTCAGCTTCTGCACATAACTGTACAGATAATTAGGTATCATTTTGTGTCCCAAACTAAGCAGCTTGGAAAAACTGAGACATATTTATCTAAACCAACAACACTACTGCCGATTAATGTTAAAGAATTTCAATTTCTCTCACACTACTGGGATTTACAGTTAAATGGAATGCCGGAGGACTGGGTTGCTGGCAGGCTGAGCCAAGAAGACTCACCAAATATATGGCCAAAGTATTCAGCATCAAAGAAATACTGATAGCCAAGACAAATTGGAAATTGGTTATTCTGTTCACAGGCTATACCACCATCTTGCTCTTCCCTTTCTTTTACTATAAGGAATAGTAACAGACAGATGGGATCTTCTGTTTATTTTTTAGTAAAGACATTGCTAAAGGCCCAAGGAACATGATTTCTAAACAAACCCAAATCTTTTAAAATCTCTGGTAGAAATGTTTATTGCCTTTAGAATATAATTCTATCTATGTAAATGATTTCATTTGAGCTGCAACACTCCCCCCTCCCCACAATGCTTGAGGCAATACATTAATTCATGAGAATGAGAAAATTAAACTAAGAAAAACAGATAATAAGCCAAAAGATATCTGACACTCCCTTTTCAGCATCTAAACTAACTAGATTTGTAATAGAAAACATGATAGGACCCAAACATAAACATGTTAAGCAAGGCAGTGCTACTACTCATAGCCTTATGTTGAATGCTTGGCAATAAATAAACAATCATCATCAGTGGTAGAAAGTAAATATTTTTTTAAATTCTCTAAACATTTAGTGTGCAATGGGGAAAATTTTTTACATGCATTGGTAACTGTCAAAATTGCAATGGTTGCATAAGAAGAGTGGTATTTACATTCTGCTAGACTAAAAAAGATACTTTCATTGTTTTGTTTTATTCCAAAATTGCCCCCTTAAGAATTCATCTACTGTGCTATATATTCTTCAATTACTCCCCCTTTTTCCGGCCAAAGCTACAAGATTCTCTCAAATCCCATCCAAGCCAACAGAATCTGAGAGCACTGAACACTGCTCAGCTAGAGTCCTGGATGAGGAATGTGCAGCCCGTGTCAGACACATACTAGATGGTGAAGATGGGGATATCTGTCACCAGCAGGCACCGACAGCCTTGGACAGACAGAACAACTCTTCTGTCTCCACACAAGCACACAATGTGGGGAAGGAGGGAAGTCAGTATACAAGCAGGGCTGCTCCTGGTGTGTGCGTGGAGAGGGTAAATATTAGTGTGGCTACCCTCTAGCTGAACCTGAGCATTACCTCACATACCTGAAGCAAGGCAGACCACCAGAGCTGCCCCTTAAACAAACTCTGCCACTAAGGAAGTCATGACGGGCCAGGAGCCAAAAGGGGTGCAACTAATTTGCTATTGCCTGAGAATCCAGCATTTTTGCCCTCAATGTGACAGAATCCGGCAGGGGAGCAGTTAATGGACCATTTTCACCCACAGCGGCTTCAGATCACCTCCCTCCTCAGAGGAGCTGGCACAAAGTAAGTCTCTCTGTGGTGAAAAGTTAACTTTGCAGCCTGGGTATTCTGCCTTACCTCAAATTCTTCCTGATTTAGAAAGCAGCACAAGCATTAACTCCACTATGTTCTTTACAGGCAATGCCTGAAAAACTCTCCACATTACACATAAGGTAAGAGTTACCGTTCCCATTTTTCACTATGGAGACAGTGACAGAGTGACTTTCTTCATGTCCTTAACTTTAAAACCCAGGGGGTGCTCTGGCTACATTTACGAGGCCCATTAAAAAGCAAGACTTTTCCATTTCCAAACATCAAGCCTTCTTTTGAGGTAAAGCAACACTAAATAAATGTTAAAAAAAAGGGTGCAATGGGAGGATACTATATCCAAACTCAAGAGAAACTGAATGTTTCTCAGGCAACCACATTTGCCAATTAACCAGATTTCTTTCTCAGAAACCTCTAGTCAACTGCCTTGTAGACTGTCCAAGTGGCTTATGGATCAGTCGCAGGTTGTTTCCTTGTTCTGAAAGCATTCACTCGAAGCATGAGGAACGGACTGTAATGCCTGCACCTCAAACCACGACTGATGAAAGCACATAGCCAATGCAAAACTGCCCAGCAAGCCTACCGTAAGTTTGGTAACTTAGCCTTTCACAACCTAGGAGGAGATTTGTGCTGGTTAGTCAGAGTATGAATTTTATGTAATTTATTTCTATTTCAGTTTAGTTCAACAACGTTCCCTACAAACTCAGCCTCCTCAGTCCAAAATAAAGGATCAACAGAGAGGTTCACAGCGATTTAGTCAAATCCAGACAGATTTGAAAGACTGCACATAAAAGCATGTCAGTGGCAGACTTTGCTCTATTTTCTTCCCTGTTGCTGAAACAGCCAGACTTTTCATCTCCTGGCGGCTACAGGAGGGCCCTCTGCAGCCATCTAAAGGATTTTACAAAATTCCATTGGTACCACATACTCAGGAGTCTGTCCGAGATACTGGTGAGATGAGAGAGCTGCCAGGAGGTCACTAACTTTGAGGTAGGTAGAGTTTGCAATGAAATACAAGTTACCCTGGATCATGAGCAAGCCAGTGCAAGTGACCGGAAACCTACGCTATATACAACTACATCATACTTCCATTTTTCCCTCTGGCTCCCCCATTCATTTCAGGTCCCACTTTAAAAATATCTTAAGCTTTTAGTTGTTTCTTGAGCATGCACTCAAGCCAGTGAACTTACATTTCTCTTTTACTCCCCCCATTCAGTTTTTGACAATGCTTATACTACGTCTATCATCGCTTTGCTGTTTTATGCTGTTGGTTCAAGGATCTTTCTGCCTTGCAGAAACAACATTTTGTCTAACTGGTACTCCACCTCATTTCAAAACCCAGCTGACACATAAATTGCCTCCTTTCTCTCTGGCTGTGCTTTTTTTTCTTTTTTTCCTTCTTCCCCCTACTCAAGTGCTTTATTGAGTTTCACATACAGACCCTAAAATGAAAACATGCCTACTGCCTAGGGGCCTGGCCTGAAAATCAGAACTGCATTTGGCTGTCAGGTAAAGCATGCCCCATATCAGCTCGCGCTACCACACAGGGCAGGGTGCCAAACTACAAAACCAATCCCCCCGAGATGCGAAGCTCTACTGGTGCTACCGGGCACACGGGCTGAAAGCAATGCCGAGACGCCCAGAGCCGCTAAGCAGGGCGTCCGGGCCCTCCCCAGCAGAGAGTGTCACCCCGGCCGTGACGAGACACCACGGCTTCACCCGGGCAGCAGCCCCTCGCCGTTCCTCCCGCGCTAGGCTGGCCAGGGGCAGGCAGGAGACGGGGCGGGGGAGCGCAACGCGCACCTCAGGGAGCCGCTGTCACCGGCCGCCGCCTCCTCGCGGGGTCAGCGCTCCCGCGCGCCCCTCCGGTGCCGCTGCTCTCGCCGGGGCTTCGGCGGCGATAGGCCCACCGCGGCGGGGGCTGACGCGGCCGGAGCCGTCCCCTCGCCAGTGACCGTTACGACAGGTGCGGGGGCGGCGCGCGGGCGGCGGTTGGCGGCGCGCGGGCGGCAGTTGGCGGCGCGCGGGCGGCGGTTGGCGGTGAGGCCGCGCGTGCGGGGAGGCGGGGGGGAAGCGGAGCGGGCCGGCCCCACCGCGCGCGCGCCCCCCGCCGCGGCGGGGGGGGTGGGGGGTGCAGAGGCGCGGCGCCCTCCCCTCGCCCGCTCCCCCGCAGAGGCGGCGGCGCCCTCGCCCCACCCCGCCCCGCCCGTCCCCTGCCACCCCCTGCCCGCGCGGAGCGGGCAGAGCGCCGGCCCCGTTTACCTGGCTGGGCTGCTCCGCTTGCTCGGAGGAGGCCATCTTCCCAGGCCCGGCTAATCCATCCCCGCCCAACCGATGGAACGCCCTCACAGCCGTCCCGCCGTCGTCCCCCCCCCGCGCCCCGCGCGGCCCCACCGGCCTGTGCTGCAGGCAGAACGAGTCGAACGCCGGAGCACCGATGCGCCCCGCGGGGGAACCACTCCTGCCATGAGTTTCCGGCCTCTGCGGCCTCCCGGCGGGCCGGCTCGGGGCAGGCCTGAGGCGAGCAAGGCACAGACTGCGAGGCCGTGTGGGCTGCAGTGTCCTGCCTTGCGCCAGCTGGGCCATTGACAAAACCCGCGTTGGTCTGGGCAGTGCGGCAGGGCCGTGCGCAGCTTCGGCGTCGCTGCTTACGGGTGTAACCATGGATATAATTCATTGCCATTTTACGGCTCCCAGAAGCCTGCTAAAAGGCATAAATAACAGGCCAAATTTTGTACGACCAGCAGGAGCTCCCATGAGGAGCACCCTTCGCTTTGGCAGCCCCAGGGGTTCCCGCCCCGATGGAGCTACTCCGATACCTGCCAGGGCGGATTTATTGCGTGTCTGTATTTTTTTCTGTTTATATTATAATTCACAACCAGCACGCTTGTCTGTAAGGGAATGTATTATTTGAATCTACCTAGGCACGCTCGTTCTACTATTTTATTTACAAGTAATTAAATTGCTGTCAGCGCTAAAAGAGTTTCTCCTTGACTGACTTTACAGCGACTTTCTTGAACACCACAGTTCGGCAGCCCAGGTGAGCTCTGAGGAAACGCACCATCAGCGAGGTGACTACACAAGACACGGTCGCAGGGCTGAGCACGCCGTACCGGCTCAAAGGACGGCATGCCAGAACAGCTACCGGGGAGCAACGTGTCCTCGGCCGTTCCCACCGTTACCCTTAAGCCGCCGCCGCCTTCCCGCCCGCCAGCCCCGGGGCGGGATCCGCAGAACTCCGCGTCCCAGCGCGCCCCGCGGCTCGTCCCGGCGTGCACCGCGCCCGCCCGCCCGCCGCGAGAGGGCCCCGCAGCCGGGCGGCGGCGATGGCGGCGCCGCTGAAGCGCTGCCTGGTGCGGCGGAGGGACGGGCGGGAGCAGCACGGCGTCGCCGCCTCCTGCCTGCGGGAGCTGCGCGACAAGGGTGAGGGGCGGCCGCCCGGGTACTGCGGGGTTGTACGTGCCGTCGTCTCCGGGCGGGGAAGCCAGCGGCTCCCGCCGGGTCCCCGCCGCGCTCCGTGTGCCGGCTTGTTCCCCCCCCCCCCCCCCCCGTCCCCCGTCTCCGGTGGGCTCCCGTGCGCCGCCGGTTTGAGGCCTGGCTCCCTGGCGTGCCCGCCCGCGGTTTCGAGGAGGTGGCGGGGCTGGGCCCGATCCGTGCCGTGGAAGGGACAGAAGGAGAGCGGGTCTCCGGGTGGCGCTTCCTAATGGGGGAGGTGAAGGGAGGCGGCAGCAAGCGTCTGGAAGCGGTTTCCATGCGCCGCCTTCTATGTGGACGTCAAGGTTTGCATCAAGAACATTGATTTCTGGAGGGGAAACTCGTGAGAACGTGCTAAAAACGAGCTGATGTGCAGAGTTGTGGGGAGACGGGTCCCGGTCTCTAGCCTAAATTACTAAGAGTTGCTTGTTTCTTGTGATGGGTGTAATAAAAGGGCAGTGCGTATGTCACTTCTCTTATTTCATGAAATACTTTTTTCTGTTCTGCAGCTAGTGGCATTCTGGCTATTGACAAGGCCAGGGAGCCCATCACCTTAGTACTGGCCGAAGACGGCACCATTGTGGATGATGAAGATTACTTTCTGTGTTTGCCATCTAATACCAAGTTTGTGGCGCTGGCCAAGAATGAGAAATGGTCCACCAAAAGCTTAGGTACTCCGTGGATGAGGGAGCGTGGAAGGGGAGGGGTGTTTGGAATACACCTAGTGAAATTAGGCTCTCTCAGGTGGATCGGGAATGACCCGTGAAACTGATGACTCTTGTGTCAGACAGCGGAACAGCCTGGCTCTCGGAGTCTGTGGATGAAGTGGACAGTGCTGCAGAGAAGTGGAAGCAGCTGGCCAGGCAACTGAAGGATGACCTGTCTAATATCATCTTGATGTCTGAAGAAGACCTCCAGGTACAGTGGGGAAACCTCTAATTCCTGTCCTTGGCTCTGCCCATCATCCATTTATCTCAGTAGATGGCAGAGAACAGAATAGGTAAACAAGATCTCAAGCTTAATTCAGCTGCTGTTGTTTGGCTGTGGTGCTAGAGTCAAATTTCTCCTTGAGGGGAAGTGTCTGAGGAGGATGCTCTTAATCACCAATTGTCCCTCACAGCACGGCTTTCCAATTTTGGCAGTGGGAGGGCAAAAAGTCAAGATTTGGCCAAATGGCAACTGAGGTGAGCTCCTTCCTTAAAACCAGACACCTGTGTAACGTGTCAAAAGGGAAGGCTGAGCAGCACGCCAAATCTCTCTGCTCCAGAGGGGTTTGAAGAACTGCTGTCAGTTTCCAGGGCTGATTGATTCAAGTCTCTGACTGCCTAACACCTTGTATGTGGTGAGGCATGGTGATAACTGCCTCTTCTTGTCCTCCTGCAACGTGCAGCTTCCCAAGTGCCAGGCTATTGGCTTTCCTTTGTGTATTCCCATGCACTCTTTAAGAAGTGGCACTGGCACTTTGATTGCCAGTTGTCAGGATTTCTCTTAAAAATGAACATGATTCCACACCTTCCTGGATGCCTTTTGGCTTCCGGTGAATAATGCTGGCTGGTGGAGTGCCACTACAGCCTCTCATAACTAGGCTGGCTTGCTATGATAAGAAACCTTGTGAAACATGCTGGGTTTCATGAAGGTGGAGGCTCTGTCATTCAGGAGGTTTGCTCTTTGTACTATAAGCAGTGTAATGAGTTAGTCCATGTAACAGGAGCACTCTGATTGTTTTAAGGTGCTTATTGATGTACCACGTTCAGACCTGGCAGAAGAACTTGCCCAAAGTCAAACCAAAATCCAAGTATTGCAGGACACCCTGCAGCAGGTGCTGGACAGACGAGAAGAAGAACGCCAGTCAAGACAGCTCCTGGAACTCTACCTAGAGGCCTTGAAAAATGAAGACAGTATCTTAAGCAAAGTAGCAGGTAGGGAGCATTAGGATGCTAGAGGAGGAGCTTTTCAGAGATGCCTGAAATAGTTGAGTGGAATAAATAAGGCAGAGTGAAGGACTGGAGTGAGTCACTTGCTGAGCAGCTATTACTGTGTTTGATGTAATAGCTGGTGTAGTGTAAGAATTCTCTGACTGGGTGAGACCAGGAGTCCTCTCACTGCTGCGTCACATTTCTCACAATGCCTGAAAGTAGAATACTGGGAGAAAAGCTTAAATCATGTAGTCATCCATAACATTATGGATTTCTTAAGTTAGACGATGCACCTAGATAGAATGCATATTTTATTATCTCAAAACCATCAAAGCAGTCCAGGCCACTTTTCCTGTCCCGTGTTTGTCACGGGCTATAACGATTCTGCTACTTTTCAGAATCTGAGACTGTACCAAGAAAGGAGATGGATGTGGTTGACACAGGTACCAGCAGTACAGGCACTTCAGCCAAAACAGCGCTCAGTGACCAGATCCTTGCTGCTCTGAAAGAGAAACCTGCTCCAGAGCTCTGCTTGGACAGCCAAGATCTAGAGGTGGGTGAGAACGATATAACCATATTCTGGCAAATCTCTCCCTCTGGAGAGAGAGGTTAGAAGGGGAAGCTGTCCTTGCTTCTGGAGGATCTAATGTCAATGTATCTCAGTCTCAAAGTGGTGAGATTTAATCTATTGCTTTTCCTCAATAACACTACCCCCTGCTTGGAGCTGCTCTGTAATAGCCAGTTGACACTATTCCAAGTACTCTAGTCTGTCCTCTGAAAAACCGCAAAATAATTTTGGTTTTGATCTCTGCCAAATCATAGTCAGCCAGTGCTTCAGCTGTCTTACCAGCAAGTTTTTTTTTGTATGCAGATGCATCTAGCTATATTTCTTTTATACATCCCAAATCAAAATAAAAACCTGCTTATTTTGGAAAACAGTGTAAATAAACCTATAGCTTGGAAAGGAAAGTCTAGGTAAACTTTAACTATTAGAAAGTGTGTTCTTTCTGATGCTATGAACTTGTTCCTCTTGCTTTTCCCTGCTGTAGAAACTAAGTAACTGCTTTCTGTTCCTTTGAACATCTGAATATAGCTTCAAGCTCTAAGTGTTGGTAGTATATTGAAAATCCACTAGTCCATGGGATAGATGATGAAAGCTGGGAACATCTTCAATACCAAATTGCCAGTATTAAACAAGTGTCTCATTACTGCTGCTCTTAATGTGGGCAGAGGGGTTAGTGGTGGAGGAGCATCAGTAGAAAAGACTGTTAGAAATCTGTCTTGCTACAGCTGGTCTTGAAAGAAGACACACAAGCCCTGGCCTCGGCTCTAAGATGGGACAAGCAGAAAGCTGAAGCTCTGCAGCAAGCCTGTGATCAGGAGCTCTCCAAGCGTCTACAACAAGTGCAGACTTTGCATTCCCTAAGGAGCACGTCAAAGGGCAAGAAAACACTACCCTGGGGAGACTGGCTTAGTTCAAAACGCAAAAAATAAGACTGTAGTGCTGCTTACAATTTTTTTTTTTTTTTTCATTAGAATCAATACAAGCAAGTTATATCCTGGGAGCCATAGTTTGCTGGTCATACTGTGGTCTGGCTATAGACAACTAAAATCTGGACATTGTCCTGAGGCTTAAACTCCTGTGATGATTCAAATCATGTGTAACAAAAGGGATTTTGACTTTTTGCAGAATACTAGAACAATGGTATTGCTAAACACAGCATGTAAGGGTTCAGCTTTGAATACCTGGTTGGGAGCCAGAAGCTTCCATCTGATGATGATGGATCTAGCTTCTGAAGCCCCAGGCAGTTTGCTTACTTTGTCTTCCCACCATTTTCAATGTAAAGGATGGAAGACCTCTGGAAGATACTTTGAGGCACAGTTAATGAACAGGGCAGAGGGGTTAGCCAGCTGCTGTCTGGCTTTAAGCTCCAGCCTGGGATCTGGGAACTTGAATTCTCATGCTAATTTCATCAGTTAAAGTAAATTCAGAGTCCTTTAACTTCTGTGCTTTTTCTGTGAGGAACTCCTGCCCCTTGGGTGCAGTGTAAGCACTAACTTGTAGAACACAGCAAAGGTGGAAATATTTGCTTTGTAAGGCTGTGGGGCAGAAGACTTGTATTTGGCCTGTCTGTATTACTCTCCTAATCATTAGTGTGGTATCATGATGCTTCTGTATGAACTGGCTTATCTTTAGATTTGTTAAAGTTTTTTTTTCTAATATCATTAAACCCTTTTTACCTTACTGTTGGACTAGTTTTGATATTTCCACCAGCTGCTATGATTAAAGAACGTGCTGATAAGTACAGTCTTACCTTAAGGATAGAGGAAGAAGAAATTAAATACAGAAGTACTCTGTATTTAACATGTCCAAAGTATTTAGGTAGAATGCATGTTCATACTGGTGACACTGCACCAGAACTCTCACCGGGCACAATCTGTTCTTCTCTTGTGAGAACAGAAGATGTATATGAAAAAAATCTGAAAAGTGAGCTGAAACTTCTGAGAAAGTTTTAGTAGGTACAAATGTTTTCTAGTATCATGCAAAACCCTCTGATTTAACAGAACCTTAAATGGTACGGGATGCCAACGGATGAGTATTCCTAGAGCAGGCATTCAGATGAACCCATTGCACGTAGACATTCCAGTTGAATTATGGCACACTCGAAGTTAGACTGCCAGTGTAACTAATAAATATTCTAAACAGTTTACTGCCTTTGAGCAGGTAAGTAAAAATACTTAGGGTAACTTCAGATGAAGCTACCCATATGGGAATTCACTGGACTTAGGGGAGAAGCTTGCAGTCAACTTTTTGGTCAGTCTGTTTTGCTAGGGCAAGTAATTGCTTCTTACAATATACACTTCTGGCTTGTAACATTATAGGCCATAGCAGGTAAAAAGATTTCCTGCTGCTTTAAATAGCTACTTATTAGAAGCTTTTTATGTTCAAGTCTTTCTGAAACAACATATATGGCTGTGCATTAACAGAATTTTTGAAGCATGCTCTATTGCACTCAAAGCTAATTACACTGGCTACCAATTGAAATAGCATGCATTGAGTAACTAGCTGTCAGCAAGCTTCTTCTGTGAGATTGTGTCTTAGCTTGTGATTACCACTCTCTCCATTATAAACCAGTTTTTCAGTCTTGCTCAAAGCTGCAATGCTTTTGCTTTTTTCAAGCAGTAGCTTAAGCAGCCTTCCCATTTCACTTGGCTATATCTGTCTAATACCTTATGTCTTTAAGTCTGCTTCTTTGGCATCAACAGCATTTGGTCAGTCTCCATCAGTCCAGCAGAGGGCAACGGCGATACACTGCTGACCACCACTCCCGAGCCATGTTACTATAGCAAAATTAGAAATGTAATGCGGCTTATTGAAAGTGAAGATTGTACACCACAGTATCACAGGTGAAAAATGTCACAAAACATGTTTTAACTGTCAAGACAACAAGTGAGAGATATGGCTATTAAAACAAAAATAAAATATTCAAAATACCTAAGCAAAGGTATCAAAAATGGAAGCAAGGAGGAAGTCAAACAATTACTGGAGAAACTAAGTACCAGCATGGAGGGAGCTACACATGCAGTGAGAATGTTCTGCTTTAAACTCTTTATTTAAAGGATTTTCTTTTTAATAACAGTAAGATACCTTTTTGTGAGCAATTAAGGCATTTTGGCTGTAAGCTTTACTGAATTCTGACAAACCTTTCATTTTTGGAACAAAAAAATCCAACTAATCATGTTCACCTAAAAATCTAAAGATTCATTACTGTTGCTAATTTGCAAGAGGAATCTCTAATAGGCTATCTTTGGTTCCTCTAGGATAATAAGAGAAAATGACCAGAGACATTACTTGAAAGGTAAATCATGCCATGTTGGAATCTTCACTTTCAGTCACAGCTGCTTCTTGTTCCCCAAAAGTTCTCCCACCCTTAGCGGCACTGGACTTCTTTTTCTTCTTCTCCTTTTGCTCCATGTTACTTGATGCAAGCTCTTCACTCTTCTGGGTGATATACTTTAGCTGAGAACAATAAACTAATCAGTCATCTACTGAGGAACTTCATTTATTCATGAGAAATTACAGAGAAATGTTTTAAGAGAAATTAACAGGGCAAATTCTTATTACAAAAAAGATTACAGACACTCCAAGAAGGCTGACAAATATCAACTAGTTTTAATTCTTGCATGAAGCCCTCAGTCTAAGCTGGATATCCTCAGATACTGAAACGCTGTGGCAAGACTAAGATTTATAAATGTATGTTACATCCATCTCTAGAACCAAGACAGCAACATTAGCAGTTACTCAGCACTGCAGTTTGCCGAGAAACAATCTGAGTACAGAAACATTGCAAGATTCCTCTGCGCCCACTTGACATAAACAGCACATGATCGTTAGGAACACAAAATTCAGCTCCAGCATTTACTATGCCTTCTCAGGCAAGTTCATGTTGCATATTTCAAATCACAGATGGAGGGAAAAAATCCCCTCACATAAAATTAAAATTAATATTGGAAGTATTCTTCTTCATGGAAGCATTTACCGGTATGTCATAACAGATTAGTGAATTTAAGTCCACTGAACATCATACAGATCAGCACATGACAGAATACAATAATGTGAATCATCCCTACGTTAATGTTAGGAGACTTAGCACTGCAAGGTGGACTCAAGCTATTCCTGACCTTAGGCTAAAACAAGGGAACACAACATCAGGAAAAATCCAAGTGTTTTACTTCCAAGATTGACAATGCTGTAATGTGTCTGTTTATTGCACTTTTGTACTTGGAACCTCAGCAGCCCTGTTGCAACCAGAACATTGCTGCTTGAATTGCAATCGGATCTGTGTTCCCGCTGTGAGGCATAGTGTCATGAAGCGAAATAAGATGAAAATTAAAAAAATCACTGGATTGTGCTCATCCATCATCTACAAGCCAATGAAATTGCTTAAGCAACAGTTGCTTCATCGTCTATAGCCTTCATTCAAATGCTCTTAGGAATTAACCAATTGGTTTAAGAATGTTGTGAGACAGAAAATACAGTGAATCTCACCAAAGAATTGCTCCTTCTAGCCAAAAGCTTCACATCTTCTGTAGTGACTGTGCTTCGTTTTGCATGCCTGCATAAAATTAAAAAATACCCCTTAATGTGTTTGCCAACATTGGTTGTAAGAGGCCATACAGCATCTAATTCAGAACAGTAACTAAAAGGGCTTAATAGGGACCCAGTAAGACAAACATGCCTATCTTTTCCAACTATAATACACAAAACCCTATTTTACAAGTTTGTACATGTACGTCTAAATTCCCACACTTCCTGTGTAAAAACAGTAGAATTTAGCAACCAGAACTTCAAGCACCACTGTTCCGTTCCCTCTTACTTGCCCATAGGTCACTGTGTTAAGTTTTGACTCCTTAAAACATTTCCTTACCTTCTTGGAGCAACCAGATGAAACACAGGCGTGCTAATAAGCATCTGTCACTCTCAAACCATCCAGTACCGCTATGTGTCAACGCATTTGACAATTATATACAGTCATTAATCTAAACAATCACTTGTACCACATAAATGAACTTCCAAGATCAGGAAGAACCTGCAGGGGAATATCTATTTCCTAACTTCACAGCCACTATTTAATCAGCCAACAGAACCCTTTAAAACTTGAATTACAAGACATATTTTAAAGATTATCTAGTTATTGGAGCTGAACACAAAAAAAGAAAGCCTTTGTAACAATCAAGTGTTCCAGTACCTACCTTGCAAACATTTCGAGGTCTTTTGCAAAGTTCTCTGGAGAAAACACAAAAATGCCACGTTTTAAAATGCTAACTCTGAGTAGGAAGAGATACATAATACAGTTCTAGCTGTTATAAAGGTGTAACTGCAAATTATCCAAGTTAGTTATTAGAAGTGACCATAACTTGTTATTATGTGCCACTCTGTTGCACAGGCAGGTGGCCCACACAATATTTCCACACACATTTAAATGCTTTTTCCAGGTCTGGAAAATAGAATCACTGTTTGTCGTACTTTTAAAAATTTAGTGCAAGAAACAATGCACCAGTGATACCTAGTTCCAGTGCTATTTTTTTTAAAGCATCGTTTCTCCAGCAATTGCTCTTGAACAAATAGATAATATGCAAACTTCTGTACCACACTGCCTGAAGGTGATCTCTGAAATAGCTGCAATGGTTTGTTTGCTGAATTGCACGTCTTTGTCTTCTGCAACATCCTGACACAAGCAGCCAACCGTGTAGTGAACCGCAGCCTTCAGCCTCTGAAAGGATCCAAGGCAGCGACAGGTCAGTTCTCTGCAGACTGATATACTAGCTCTCGCGTAAATCATCAAAACTATTTAAAACGACGCAACATAAGCGACCGTTTACAGACCCCAACCCACCCGCAACACCACGTTTATCGTTCAGTGCCCCATACCCCCCCTCCCCCGCCCCGGCTCCATCTTGTCCCTGCCGGGCCCTCCCCCGGCGGCGCTGGGGGCCAGCCCCGGCACGGTAGGAGCGGGGCCGGGGCTGTGGGCCCGGGGAGGAGGAGGGGGCGCCAGCCTCGTCGTACCTGGGTGAGCAGGAGCCGCTCTTCGCCGTCCGCCGCCTCCATGGCGCGGCCCTCAGCGACCCGGCTGGCTTTCCCGCCGAGCGCGGCGGGGCGGGGCTGAGCCGCCGCCATGTCGGGCGCCCCCGCCCCGCGCAGCCCGGCGGAGCGCCGTTACCCCCGCAGCGGGCGGTCGTCCGGGTGCGGCGGGAAAGGGGCCGCTCCGAGGAAGACCCGAGCCCTCCCCAGTCAACCGTCACCCCCCGCCACGGGCAGAGGAAACCGCCGCAGCCGCCCCGGGCCCCCCACGCCTTGCTGCTAAACGGGAGCGTTTAAAGATGCTTTTCTACCGGCGAGGAAAACAAGCGTCCCGCAGGAGGCACGGACCGCCAGGACGCGGTCTGCAGAAGGCTCTGCACGTTACCCTGTGAGGCTGCTACCTTGGGCATGGTCTGGTTCTAAGCAGTGATAACAGCACCCGTCCTGTTCAAACACCTTACATAGGGTTCTGGACCCACCTGGACCACGAAAGATCGTCCCTCTATCGGAGTTAATGCATGTGTCCGGCAGAGATCAAACATAAGCTAGTAAGAGAGGTAAAGCCACATCAGCTGATGTCCCCACATCCCTAAACAGTTCAGTTCAAGTGAGATTACAGAACAAGCACTGCTCGTCATAAACCCGGTGAGGCCCATACTGCTTACTCTGACTGAGTAGCTGTCAGGTTTCAGCACAATGGGATTCCAGATAGAACAGATATTTTTCTCAGCACTAATATCATACTAAGCACTAAAATAGATTGGTGGGAGTATCG
Source organism: Gymnogyps californianus (assembly GCF_018139145.2). Taxonomy (NCBI): domain Eukaryota; kingdom Metazoa; phylum Chordata; class Aves; order Accipitriformes; family Cathartidae; genus Gymnogyps; species Gymnogyps californianus. The sequence continues at coordinate 5,407,944 of NC_059491.1, read as the reverse complement.
TGTCTTCCCCAAAACACAATGCCTATGTACACAATAAACTGGCAAAACTGTTCCTACTGTCCACCACGGTAGTTTCCAATGCAATCCTCCTGCTGGAGAGCCTAAACCCCAAACGCTGGGACAAACTGACTACTAGAATGTTCATGACCCTCCAGTTATCACTATTGCCTGGAATTTGTCACACATTTATTTTATAGAATTCCTAAATCTTACAACATAGTCTGCAGAAAAGTTGCTTTAAATTGAAAGTAATCTTCTGCTAATTGTACAGATATTCAACTAAGTAGCTAACTGTCTTAGCAGAAAAAATGGAGCAAAAATTAATATAAAAATCAGTGCACAGCACAAAATTTAACACTTGAGAGGTTCTGAGGGGAAAAAAAGGTAGTCACGCAGGTGAATTTTCAGAAGTCCTGAAGATGATTGGCAGTGGGATTGCAGGAAGAGGATATCAAATAGGGCCAACTTTGCATGCTACTGCAGGTATTTTTAATTGCCCCACGGGAAGAGGAGGCAAAGAGGCAGGGAGATTTGGGGAAAAGAGTGCAAGCACACAGCTATGCCAACAGTTTATGCCAGAGCTTAAAACTGGGAACAACAGTTGGAGGGAGAACAGCTTGGTGACAGGAGTATCAGTCTTGACACCCTTGACCTGCACTCAAGTTTCTCCATGATCCATCCCAGCCTTCACCCTTTCTAGAAAACAGAGCTCACAGTGTGAAAGACTGTGTGCAGGTGAACACCCAGGAATTGATCTTTAAGAGCCAAGCTACTGCCTGCTATGAATAAACAATGGCAACCAAAAAAAGGTCTTTACCTCCCTGGAATCTTGTGTAGCATTACTGTCCTGTCTGCCATTCTCCACTTTAGCCATTATTGAAATGCAGTCATCTCTATCTCAATCCCTATGAGTTTTTGCACTACAATACAATAAAAATATTATCATTTTAAAATGTATTCTATTAAATACTGCACAAAGACATTTTAGCCAGTTTTGGCCAGCAGCAGTGGAAAGAAAACACCTCAATGCCTTTATAAGCAAATTTATTTAGCTTTCTTATGTGATATATATATATTGAGATATAGATATGAAATATACCCACAAGTTATTACAAAAGTGTCCAAACACAAGTTCTAGCACAGTACAGTAAAAAGTGGTACTCTAGGACGAATATCCGAGATCTACAGTATCTTCAAGAGGAAATATTTCCATTAGACATTGTAGGCAGAAGAGGACACATTTCCTCCATGGCCTGTCCAGTTAGTATGGATAAATACACCTGGCTTTGATAATAATTCATATGTATGTGCACCAAAGTAATCGCGCTGAGCCTAGAATAAGAACACAGACACACACAAAATAGACACATGAATATCACAGTCATATGAGTACTAGAAGTTGCACCTACTGATACTTGACTATAGGAATACTAGAAATAAGATCTGACTCCAATATTATAACATTTGAACTTATTTTCTCATTATTAGCAAAATCACTGCAATGGAACATTTACTAATATCTAGTAATTAAGAGTTCTGTAAAAAGACAAGTATATTATTTCTGCTGGGTACTAATCTAAAAAACAAGCACTTATATACATCCAAAGCTTCAAAGATACTTACTTCTTTATAAAGCATTTTGATTCAAAGATATCATTACCCTTAGTTCACAGATGGAATACTAACACATGCTGGGCACTGTCATACCAATACCTCTCGTGTTCTTTATCCAGACATCTCATAGTATTTTATTGCTGTGAATTTCAGGTTTAACAGAATTATATTAGGCAATCTATGCCTTTATCTTTACAATGTTGGAGTGACTAGGACATATTGCCATCATGGCCTTTAGGCCAGTATGTAAATAACAACATGATGATATTTCAGTAGCTAGAAGATCTGCTATGCTATTTCAGGCACCTACCTGAATCAGGTTAGCTGGTAATATTTCATGCCTGTATCCATCATAAAAAGAAAGTGCTGTAGTGAAGCAGGGCATAGGGATACCAATCTGTACTCCGGTACTGATTACGTGTCGCCAGGAGTCCTGGGAGAGAGGAAAGGGAGCGGGGAGGAAGAAAGAAACTAGTCAGTGCTTGCTCCGAGGTATGTGCAGGCATATGAACTATTCCAGTATAATAGCATGTGCTATTTCATGTTATATGAAATTTAATGACCAAGTCTGAGCAAATGCAGCAGTAGATTCCTGATTTTACATAAACAAGGTTGATCCAAAATAATGGCAAGTAAGATAAGAGTTAACAATGAGGACAATAAAAGTGCATACATATACTTCACATGCAATCAAACGCAGCCTCAAGCAAGGATGCTGTTCTTTCTCATAAACACAATCAGTGCATCCCAAAAGCATGAACACAGTAGGGAACATACTGAGCAAACACTGAGGCACTTTCAGGACCTCTAATCAAGCACAGTACAAAGCCTGTCCAAGCGCATAAGAGGTCAGCACAATACTTCAAACAGACACATGGATAATCCTCATTTCAACCGTCCATCTGATTTAGTAACCTGCATGGAATACTCAGCTTCAGTTAAAAGAATTATTAATGATAATATATGACTTCTTTGTTGGTCAGATAATCTGGTTTTAGTTCTGCCTGTCAACTCCATCCAAATCAGGACACTGTTTGGACAGACCTAGGTCTAATGAATGGTGGGTCTGGAACACTGTTATATTGGTGCTACTGCAAACAATGGTAATAGAACAGAGCTTTATACTCTGTACAAGTGAAATCCAAGTGCACAGTAGGCACAAGATACAGGACAGCGATGAGAATGTTCACGCAGGCTAGACATTTTTTCCTCACATTGTGGTTCTTCTGAATTGCTAGATTTCTGCCTAAGCTCTTCTGTAACAGTAAAATGGAAACCTTAGCTTGGCTAGTATCAAAGAGAAGAACCATGACACAAGGACTACATGTTCGTTTGCTCCTGTGTTATCTTTAGGTTGGCAGTACAAATATACTTTGCAACATTACATGAGACCTCGTTTCATCGCTTGATGTATCTGGATGCTGATTTATAAAGTAGTGCTTCAGTGATGCAACCTCCTTTTTTTCCTTCATTTAGAACTAACATTCTCCAACTTTCTGATGAAACAGAGGCAAGAGGCATTTGTAGGCATTTTTTCAAGGACAGGTGTCCTGGTTTTGGCTGGGATAGAGTTAATTCTCTTCTTAGTAGCTGGTGCAGTGCTGTGTTTTGGATTTAGTGTGAGAATAATGTTGATAACACACTGATGTTTTAGTTGTTGCTAAGTAGCGCTTATCCTAAATTAAGGATTTTTCAGTTTCCCATGCTGTGCCAGCAAGCAGGTGTGCAAGAAGCTGGGAGGGAGCACGGCCAGGACAGCTGACCCGAACTGCCAAAGGGATATTCCATACCATAGAACGTCATGCCCAGTATATAAACTGGGGGGAGTTGGCTGGGAGGGGCAGATGGCTGCTCAGGCATCGGTCAGCAGGTGGTGAGCAATTGCATTGTGCATCACTGTTTGGTTTTTTTTTTTCCCCTCTTTTTTGTTATATTCCTTTTCATTACAATATTATTATATTTCATTATTATTATTGTTAGTATTATATTTTACTTTAGTTATTAAACCATTCTTATCTCAACCCACGGTTTTACCTTCTTTCCCGATTCTCCTCCCCATCCCACTGGGAGTGGGGGGGGGGGAGTGAGGGAGCGGCTGCGCGGTGCATAGCTGCTGGCTGGGGTTAAACCACAACAACAGGTCACTAACCTTGGTGTCGGGCAAAATTCTAATTGATTCAGTACAGCCTACCCCATCACAGTAACTTTCTTGTTCAATTTCAACCAGCTCTATGTAGTTTTTTTTCCTGTCCTGATCCTGTAAGACTGCTATGTTCTACTAAAGAAGACTACCTTGAACCCATAGATGATGAGTTCCTACACCTGTACATTATATGCGTACAGATACACATACACAGTCCCAAAGAGCTTAAGGATTGTTTAGAGATCTTTGGGATTAAGGATGCTGTATTCTCTACCTTTTCATTTTTTTAGTCTAAATATACTTGTGAAGGTAACTCCTGGGAAAGAAGCTGAAGAAGTCCAGACTGTAAACTGTTGTTTTTATGCTCTTCCTTCCTTGGAAACTCACCTGACAGTTTTCAACAGCTGTCTTAAAGAAATCATCCAACAGCAAATTCTGGAGCTCAGGGTTTCGATCAAAAGCATCTTTGATTTTTCCCAGGAACACACTAGGCAGAACACACGTAAAGCAGGAATAAGATTTCACAGCTTCCAACAAAGGCCCAGAATCCAAAGCCTACAGTGCCAAAATTTGACTCAGCCAGACTCAGATTCCAAACATTGAGAAAGATGCAAAGAAAACAAAGACCGAAGAAAATCTGCAGTAGCTAAGCCACCAGAAAATTGGCTTTATCTGGTAACCTTTAGTGCCGTCTACAGAAACGGCCTGTCAGTATCTTATCAGCAGATTAACGCCATGGATTTTCCAAGAAAATCTCTAGGCTTGTCAGTCTAGCACCGCATAAACTAAATTGCCTGCTCTTCTCCCTGCAGGAACTAAGTTACCTCCTCATCTTAATTACCTTCTGATGATGCAGCCTCCCCTCCACATCAGTGCAATGCCACCGTAATTCAGTGTCCAGCCAAATTCTTTGGCTGCTTGTCTCAGCAGCATGAAGCCTTGAGCGTATGAGATAATCTTGGAAGCATACAGGGCCTAAAAAAACAAATTCACATTCCAAGTGAAGTCCCACAAAGCTGAATGAGAAACTTCACAGTCTACATGCTCTGTTTAGTCCACATCTCATCAGGGATGAGTACAATAGCCACATTCCAGCTATTTGATAACCAAAATACCCTTTCTAATTGTTGGAAAGCTTGGTCTCAACAGAGAGAGATCAAGAGCTATTATCCCCATTACAAAGACGGGAGTGTTGAGGGTCGAAAAAGTAAGCTCCTGTGCATGAATTACGACCTCTGCACCCCAGCTAGTTGTCACTGCCCACTGTGGCTTAGACTTGAATTCCTTCAGGACTATTCTTTGGTCTGGAAAGGAATTGGTTGCACTATGCATTGTGGACACCACTAGACAGTGCACAATGGGACGGCTGAAAGCAGGAACCAATTTTCATGAAACTTCAACACGAGCTCCTCAGCAGGGTTTACAGCATCCAAAACCTGCTTTGATATGCAACTTTAATACAGCACTCTGGCAAGCATAATGACTCACCTTGCGTATGTCCTCCAGAAAGGCCTTCTTATTCCCACCAAATTGAGTCATTTTAGGCCCATTCAGCAGCTTACTGGCCTGTACTCTCTCATCCTTGAGGGAAGACAGGCACCGTGCAAACACAGCTTCCCCTTTAAGTATGGTAGGAAAGGGGAGATAATTAGAAAGTTCAGCATCACTGTTAAGGTCTGAGATACTTCTCCTCAAGCACACAGTGAGAGTACCACTGAATGATGAGCCACATACATAGTGAAACAGTCACATGGGAAGAGAGGTGTACAAATGAATTATTTCAACAGCATTGCTGAGGGACCAAACTGCCAGTCAGCATAACCACTGGGTAAATATTGACTGATACAGCTTTCAAATGATAAACAAAAAAAAGCCACAAGTCATCTGCATGAAAATTTATCCTCAGGAACCTTCACCAGCTCTTAGTTTTAAGAATTTACTTTAAAATCTCTTCCTAGCTATAAAAGACAGACAGTGTTGCACTGCAGTCTAGGGACAGGCAAGGCTGAAGACTTCACTAATTATTGTATCATGCTTTGAAGATAAAAAGCTGTTGCATAAATGCCAACTCACATTACCTAGATGTGCTTTAAAATACACACATGCAAAATAAGAGCAATTAAAATCAAGAATAAATCAGCAGGTTAACTTACAAGAGGAAGTAAGTTTTACAAATCTGGTAGGCCCATAACACTAGTATTCAGAAGCCCATAAGAAAGTTTTATAACATCACTAAGCAGGTTACTAAATGTCATTCGCCAGGGCTAAGGAGTTAGCCAAGCAGTATCTTCAGCACCTAAAAAGAAAGCCTGACTGCCAATCTCTTGATCTGGCTCAGTCAATTCCTAATCATGCTGTTTTAAGTTGTACTTATTTGCAATTGAAGACGGTATTGTTAAATGGGAAAAAAAAAGTAAAGTTTCCTTTCCAGGGTCCGATAGAAGGAAAGCAATCAAGTTTATTATAGTCTTTATACTGAACTTTTCTTCCACCTTTTAAGCGAGTTGTGAATTACCAAAAAAAAAAAAAAAACCAAACCACCCCAAAACAAACCAACCAAAAAAAAGATGAGTAATGTTTTCACAAGATTCTGGATCCTCCGTGCAGTAGGATTAACAGACTGTATCAAAATCAGAACTGGCTCCTCTCCATTTCTGCAAAAACTTCCTTCTACACTGGGGAGGAGAAGCGTGTGGGGAAAATCAGAAAAAGCAGGAGTAGTATGACTCTGCTTTTACAAGCAGAAGTCTGCAAGTCATGCTTATGCAGTAAAACCACACACACAGCAACTGCCGTAAGAACAGCCATGTTTGCACAAGGGCTATTGCACATACTTCCCTATCAACTCATCGTTACCCAACAATGCTCCCCTGGCACTGCAGAGGACTAATTAGGGAGTGTCTCCTTCACCCTTGATCTTTGCAAGAACCCCAAACAGGAGAATATTAACAGCACAAGCAAGTAACACTGTTTCAAGCCTAGAACTGAAAGACTATAGCTGTAGTAGAATATTAAAACCATTTACAAAACTTGTTTTGTAAAAATATGTTGGAATGCAGCCATGTTTCTCTGATAGCTATCACTGCAGTTACTCTCTTTTAGCCTACTGAATATAGTTTTCCTTTTCTTCTAATACAACAGGACTTGACCAGCCAAGGCAAAGGAAAAAGAGGTAGAGAAAGCATGAAAATTAAAGCCAATCCGAGAGCAAAGAACCTGTTGAGTTATCTCATTTACTCAGCGGGAAAGTCTACATTGGACCTGTGGTAAGAGAGCACTCTAACTGTGTTGCAGATGTATTGCAACTCCTGTGTCACAATTCCATTCAGAGGCCAGGCTAGATAAAAGGGTAGGTAACGAGACTGTTAGGTATGTATGTGAGCCGGTAAATTCTCACACTTTAGGGATATAATTCAAAGCAATTACAAAATACATTTCCATCATCTTAGTTTGGCTTTGGATCAGCAGCCTTATTAGCCACAAAACAAAAAACAGCAGCAGTCCAGGGTGTGTAAAGAAACACCACCATCAACTGTCGTGGTGGAAAAACAGCTGCCACCATCATGGGGTAGCAGTCTGATGCTATTCTCAAAAAAATCTGTCTGTGCTCCTCAACCCATAATACAGCCCGGCCCTCGTGTTCCTGTTTAGTCACACTAATGCTGGGTTAGCTAAGTTATACTGAACCGTAGAAATAGAAGACTTAGGTAGATATCTGAAAAATAATTCTTATGCCTTCAGAGAAGTCTAAGTACTCATCAAGCAGTGGTCAAGCAACAAGGTTTTGAGGGTGCCCAGCCCCCACCTTTTTTCTTTTTTTTTCTTCTTCTTTTTTTTTTTTTTTTTTAACATTTTTAAGGCTATAATGGGATTTGGAGTAGCAGGTAGGGTGGAGGATTGCTGAGAGGAACGTTGCATCAATCTAGCATGACACTTCTAGCACGGCACTTACATTCACCTGTCACCAAGTCATCACCAGCGCTGCGAAGACACCATGGACAAAGGCATGATAACAGTACTACCGACATTTGAGAAACAAGGTAAAAACAAGCCCAGCAAAGAAAAACAGGAACGGATCTCAAGGGCAGAAAGACTGCAACAGCTACACCTAGAAGTCTCTTCTGCGAGCCTAGCCCTAGTATGGGCTCATTTCTGAATTACCTATTACCATGCTCCTTACTGTGATGTGGTACATGCAGGTAGAAAAGACGAGGCCAGAATGAAGGAGCAGTTACCTATGAGTGTGACAGGGACTCCATATTCCAGGGCGGAAATGGCTGTCCACTTTCCTGTGCCTTTTTGTCCTGCGCTGTCCTTGATCTTTGGGAGGAGGTATTTGCCATCGCTGTCTTTGAATTTGAGAATATTGGCTGTGATTTCAATCAGGAAAGAGTCCAACTCTGTCTTATTCCATTCCTGAAATACCTGGAAAAGGAGAAAAAGTGCATATATATATACATACACACATATATACACACACATGGATTTACTATGTACCTACTATATATATCAATTGATTTATTCATATATGTATACATACACATACATATATGTATACATACAGAAGGGGGTCATACTATCTCAGTTACTGGTTATTGCTGTAACACCTGCCACATCTACCAAAGATTTCAGCACTGCTGAAAGGCCATTGTGCAGGAGCCCTGCACTGGAAGGAGCACACCCCAGAGTCAGAGCCGCAGAGCATCCATCTCCAACTGGGAAGACAGGCACAGCCCATCCTGTTACCTATTATCATAGGCACCGAAGGCTGGAAACAGAACTGCCCTTTCAAGACACATCATACTTATCGACTTGCTTCAACAAGGTCTTTGCAAGATTTGCCTGCTTGATTATAACGCTCAATGTTTTACTACCTTTTTCCAGGCAAGGTATTTCATATCTCTACACAAGAAGGTGCTTCCCGGGGAGAAATCAACTGTAAAATGGGAGAGTTTAGACAACTTCTATAAACATTCAGGTGTACGTGCTTGCTGCTCCCTACCTCATTTGAAGCTCAGGAATACTGTGCACTGCCCTTGGCAGAAGGCACGTCAGAAAAATTAACTTCATGTATGTACAGCAGCTTTACCCAAGCCCAGCTGCCTCCATCAACGGCAGCCACCCACCATGGCTCAAGAAGACAAGACGCTAAAAACTGCGGATCACCTTTGACATCTCATCATGCTCCATGCCCACCACATCTTTCATCAGGTGATAGGCCTCACAGATCAGCTGCATGTCTCCATATTCAATCCCATTGTGCACCATCTTCACAAAGTGTCCAGCGCCCTCATCTCCTACCTGTCAGGAAACATCAAAAAATGCCTTCAGCAAGAGTGCTGTCACCACTTCCAGGGTTTAATACCTGCCTATGGCTTCCTTCTGCCTAAAGGAAAGAAGGAAGGAAGCCCAGTGCTAACTGAAAACACTGTGGGTCACAGATCCATTTAGCTCCCCCAGCACATGACCCAGCCATAAAACTTTGTCCTTCCATTGTATGGGATAAGTTATCAGAGATGGTAGATTTGAATTGAATGCAGACAGCCAGAAAATCAACCCACTAATGTTGCTGGTTTTATTAAGGACAAACATGCATGAGCTTCAGCAACCAAACTACCTAAGCATGGATCTAACCACAAGTTAAGGTCAGTATCAAATAAATATTTACCCAGTCACAACAAGGTTCCCCAGATCCCACTTTAGCAGCAATGCTTTGAAATATGGTCTTGATGTGGGGCCTGTGGGGAGAAATAATATGCCTCAGCAGATAGGCAGAGGACACAAACACAAGAAAAGGAAAAAAAAAAAAATCCATCAGTATGATGCATCCTTCTGTAACCTGCCAAAAGGCAGCTTGGAGTGAGGGCATGCTGGCAGGTTGATAACCCACCACACAGCAATGTCAAATAAAATGTGTGTTTTTCCCAGAACTAGACACTGTTTGCAAGAAATGGGGACAGCCCATGTCATGCTTACAGCACTGCGCAGACAAGCTTAATGTACCTAAAGGAGCCCAAATATTATCTTCTCCTTTTTAGAAATGAGGAAATAGAGGCAGGTTATGATACAGGCTCACACTCAGAGAGGATCAGTGGCAGAGCTGAAACAAAATCCCATTCTGTTCTATAGCCACAAGAAAAATCCAGCGTGATCTGAAGGAGGAGAGGGAAGGAGGGAAGAAACTCCACGAACGCAAGTCAGGATATAGTTATCTGCGTTATTCGAGTAATTAGGAGGTTTTGTCATTGCCAGGCTCCCCAAGTGTAGTAAATTCCTCAGCCAACAGGACAGCATTACAGAATGCCAAGTTTGGAGCAACCTAAAGCGACCGCTGGGAAAGGAGCATGGGTGGCACACGGGCTGCAGGTGCTGTGAAAGAGGTGGGGGACAAAGTTCAGGTAAGGGTGGCACATAGAAGCTGTCTTTACTGAGCTGTTTATGGCAAAAAGATGATCAGACAGCAAGTTACTGTTATGTTGTTTCTGGCTTTGGGCCGTCAAATTTGAACAGGCTGATATTGGTATGAAATGCTAATGAAAACGGACAGGGACTTAAGAGATTCTAAGGCTCAAGTAAAGCCTGGACACTCCTTTTCTTTCTACATTTACAGAGAGAACGAGCAACCAGTGATAAAGTCTAATATGAACATTGATGTACAGTCCTTTACACTAACATGAGTACAAAACAGCAGGGCAGCATGGCAGAAACCTGCAAAAAAATTAATGTATTCAATAGTCAGTACAAACACGTACTGAAGCCTCCTTTTATAATGTGTGTCACTGCAGGGATGTTTGCTGCTGCCTGTTTCACGGTTAACAGCTTTCCAAGTGTGTAGGGCCCCAAAAGAAAAATCATAATCAAGAACAGTACTTTTTAAAAATTTAAGCAAAATTCTTTTCTCCCCTGGCACACATTTCTCCCTTCAGATTTCTGTAGCTACTACTTTTGCCTGTGAATTCCTGGAAGAAAAACCTGCCTTTGTTTTGCCTGCCATGAAAGCTCAGCACTGCCCTGTGACCCCAGCTAGGTTGAGAAATCTTGAGCCTTGAGGAAGTGAAATGGCAACATATCTTGTTCTCTCCACACCCACGCCCTCCTCCTTCACCCCCTCAGCTCTCAATGTGAATAGAAGACGATTGTTGCAGACCATTCTGAAGAAGAATAGACTAGCTCATGCTTACCAGGCTTCTTTGGCTCCTCCTGGCATGAGTGAAGGACCATATCTGGCACCCTCCTCTCCACCACTAACACCGCTTCCGACAAATAAGATGCCCTTTTCCTGTAGTTCCTTACAACGTCTCTGGAACAAAGAGCAGAACAGCATTATTTAATTTCTTTTAATGCCAGAACCTTACAAACAAAGGTTAGCAATTCAGACCTGAAATTAGGTTTTTAATTCTGCTTTGGACATGCTAGAAGACCACCTTAGAGAAAGCTTGTACATACACCAAAGTGAACATTAGGAAACTTCCTGTTGCTTTGACATGAATCCTTGCAAAAGAGACATGCTGAGAAAACAAAGTCCTTCTAAGCACTGGATAGAAAAGAGCAGTACTGAGGCTGGAAAAGCCTCAGAATTATGTGTCAGGTGATACATGCTGTGTGCAAAGATGTGGGGAGGCAGATTAGGCCCAAGGTGGAGTTGCTGAGTTTGTTGCAGAGTGAAGGTGCAAGCATGGACAACTATAAGGGAAACGAATTCCCTCTGAGTGGGAGAGAAGCACAGGCTGAGATCCCTAAGGGGAGCTGCAAGCTCCCCAAGTATTAATCCTCATTTAGTACCTGTTTTTACACTCTTTTACACTCTGGCATGGTCAACCCACTTATCCGAGATCAGGATGCCAAAGCGGAAAGACTAATACCAGCACCTTCTAAGATTCAGAAATACTGATTTGAATGCAATATTTTCATGTAAGCATCCCAGATATGCTAACATAACTTCTATAGTTACAGCCTGCTCACAAGCAGGCTTTTTTTTTTTTTTTTTTTTTTTTTTTTTTTAAAACAGGTAATTACTCTGCTGTTTTCATTACCAAGACAATCAAACCAGCAGTTCTGTCTTACTGGATTTTCCCGTGGTCATGTAGGATTGAGATATAACAACAAATCTATAAATATCCTTAGATTTTTAACTCTCCCTGAAAACTCTTTAAGATTGTAACAGGAAATTTTCTAAAGGCCTTCACTCTTTAAAAGATGTCAATAAAAATATTCTTTGATGATTTGGGCAACTTCTATAAAAATATACTTATAGAACGGTCCTTAACTACTGTAACAATTGCTTTCCAATAGGCTGCGTGATCTAGTTTTGCAGAGATAACTCAGTTTGGCCTTCCCTGAGCAGAGGGGAGATGGCATCTTATTGACTGACTATTCTGATGATCAGGGGAGAAAGAATCGTGTATATTTTATTCATCCACTTCCCATAGAAAACAGGCTTACCGTGGTATCTCTATACTCAGAATTCCCACCATCAATTATGATGTCTCCAGTCTCCAACAACGGCACCTGCCAAAAATAAATCAGCATTTTGGCTTTCTCTGTGCATTCAAAACCTCATTAATGACAAATAATTGAGATCTTCCAGAGGAAACTTCTCCAAAAGACAGCAAGAAGTCACAGGTAGAAAGAATGTTTGCCTCACCAATTTACTGATGAAGTCATCCACTGCATTTCCAGCCTTCACCAGCAAGATAATGCGACGGGGTTTCTTTAACTTAGAGACCATCTCTTCCAGGCTGTGAGCACCAATCACTTTGGTTCCCTTGGCCTCATTGGCCAGAAAGTGATCCACTTTGGAAACCGTCCTGTTAAAAGCACAAACCTGTGGGAGCAAGAAAACATGTTAATAAAAGCTGCCAAAAGAACAGTTACTTTAGCTCAGACTACAAATTACATAAGCAAGGTTCAACATCACGTGCTCTCCCACTTCCACCTTCCCTAAAGACACAGAGCAGGGATGAACGTGCAGCATGTCTTTGCAAGTGCCTTGGGAACCTATGGTTAATGGCCAAGCCCAAAGCAAACCTCAGGGAAAAATCATACCTAACTAACACATCAGGTGGCTAGCTGAGTACAGGCACGCACCGCTGTTTTTCTCTGGAAATGGGACAAAGGGCAGCCTAGGTTATAACTAAAAGGAGGAAACAACACCTATTAGACCATCACAAGGGGGAAAAAAAGAAAAAACAAAACCACAAAATGTTCAGCTCCCATCCCAAGTGCTACTGAGTCAGCCTTTCTGAACAATGTTTTCCTTCACTTACCACGAAGCCATGGTCGTTCATGTTCAAAATAAGGTTTTGACCCATCACAGCCAGTCCAATCAAAGCAATGTCAGCTCTGGAATGTGGAAGAACAAAAATGCCAGGTAAGTCTCGTCAGCAGTGATCTAGCACTAGCATCCATATTCTGTCAGGCTGTTCTGATCTTGTCAACTGTTAGGCCAGCCCACCCCATTCTAACAAATGCTGTAGCATATGCTCTGGATTGAGTCTGTCGCCTATTACAGCCAGAGATCCTTGTGGCTCCCAGTCAGTCCAGCAGACAGAGTGGAGACCAACATATAGCATGCTTCAAATCACCAAGATTTCTTCCCAACTACCAAGACACAACTAGATGAGTAAGAAAAGTAAGCTATCCAAAACATTACGCTAGGAGGCAGGAAGTAAAGTGAGCAGCTCTAATATGTCACTAATGGATCCAGCTCTATCACAGCTCCATATTTAACAGATGCTGTACTAAAACTTCGTCTCTGAACACTACATCATTTTTTCGCTTCTGCAATGCAAACTGTCTCAGATTTGGGGTGAGCAAAGGAAAAGAGGGAAACAGGATATTCTGCTAGAGGCTGCCTAATTCAGCTTGCAAGGGACATGCACACAGAGAAACCCAACCTGCCTACTTCTATTCCTCGGGTCAGGAACAAGTTTCCTGCTTCAAAGTCATGACTCCAAAACTGATCGCTCCCAGATTTTGCCAAAAAGTCTCTCAGCCAACCGGCTTACTCTCCTTGTCGGTCCCTCACCTCCGCAGAACCTCTAACGGTGAAAAACCAACCCGCCGTCAGGCGGCTCGAGGGCCCCATCCCCTCTCCTTCCTTCTCCCTCCCGGACACACCGCAGAATCGGCCGAACAGGAAAGCGGGGACCGCACGGAATCACCCGCTTCCCCCAAATCAGCCCGCTGAAAAAATAGGTTTTGCAGAAAGTCAGTCGGCAGAGGCGAGAGGCTAGAAAGGCTCCCGCCTCCCCCTCAGCCCGCGGGGGGCACGCTCCCCCTCGCCGCTAACGGTCTGTAAGGCCTCTCCCGTGAGCGGGGGGCACCCCCTGGCTCTCACACCACCACGAGCCGCTTTCAGCGCTGTCCCCACCTCCGGAGGCAGCCATGCCGAGGCACCGCCCGCTCACGGTCCCGCCGGAGGGACGCGCGGCCCGGCGGCCGAGCCCCCGCCCGCACTCACTGAGCCATCGCGGCGGCGCTGAGGGGAGCTGGAGGCGGCGGCGGCGGCGTCGGCGTCTCTCGGGACTCGGCCTGCGGCGCGCGCCCGGCCGGCCCTCAGCCGCGCGGGCGGAGTAGGGCACGCCCATTGGCTCTTCCGGCGAGCCCCGCCCCCCGCCCATGGGCCGATGGTAGTGCGCCTCGCCCCCTTAAAGGGACAGCGGCGCGGATGGGGTGCGCGGGGGGGGGTGACGGCGCGTTGGCCGGGCGCTCGGTTTTGCCGCAGCGGGAAGCGGGTGTCGGTGCCCGTTCTGCCCAGGAATGGGGCGGAGGCAGCAGCCAGGGAAGGCCCCCGAGCACCGGAGCGGTTCAGTGGTCGGTCCCCTGTGCTGTCCTTCGGGCGCGGACGCTCCGGCGCCGCCTGTGAGGCCCGAGGTGTCCCCGAAGGGCAGCACCGCGCCAGGCCGCACCCGCCCGCGCTGGGACGGCCTCGTCCTCCGGCGGCAGGGCAGGCTGCTGCCAGCTGCCTCCATACGCGCCCGGGCTACAGCTACGCTTGTTTCAACAGCAGTACGTACCCCTGGGACAGCTTGGGAACAGCGGCCGGCAGGCACCGCATATTTCGTCTTTTCTCTCCTTCAATTACAGAGAATTCATTGCCTTAAATTCAGCTGTTGAAACATCTTCCTAGGCTGCGGTCAACACCTCAGATACCAGTTTGTCTTTGAGGTGTCCTACAATTTGGGCAAAAGAAAACTTAAGAAACCTGCCCATCTGTCAGCATTGAAATTAAGATTAGATTTAAGAGAACAAAGCTAGTTTCATACCTTTGCTCCATGATAGACAGATGCATCATCAAGACAAACCTACACGTTAAGCACGTTTACTTTCTATTAAAGGCACATTCTAAACATGAAGACTGGCAGCAAACTGACCCATCAAGTTTTTGGTTCACCTTATTTTTGGGCACTGAGAGGGAATGAACCTGAATGCAGTAAAACAGATAGTGGCTTCTCTGAAGTATTAAATAAGCTGCCAGAAAGGCAACCAGAAAAAGTTAACAGGTTACTCAACTGCCTAACTGAAAAAAAACCCAAAACTTCGCAACAGCAGCAAGAAGCAGTACACCCACGATAGCTTTTCAGATAAAGAACAGATCTAGCCAGCAGCCTGATAAATTTTGCCATCTTGCAGCTGTTTCACAGTTACAAGAGGTGTTTAACAGCAAGCGGTGGCCCATTCTTGTGGGACTTAAATACTTTGGGAATGCCCTGTCCAGTTTCCTCACCGTGACTTTTAAAAGCTACAAAGAACTTTCCGCTTTCAGACCAAGACAAGAACAATTCACAGGGATTCCCTGACACATCTTTGTCCACAGAGCTGGTGCCTTACACTTTGCTGTTATGTTTCAGTGGTTTGATTTCACACACTTCCTGTCATTTTTAACAGTCACCCCCAGATAAGCAAGTTCAGTATTGGCAGCGCTATGACACCCTTATTTTATCTTTTGAGCAAAAGAATCTTTTGAAAGCATCCAAAAACTACTTAGAAATTCTGCATAACATATCAAAGGGAAAAGGATGAGGAAGGATAAGAAGGGCCTCTCATCTTTCTCAAGAACAGCCAAGAAATTTATTTTCACAAAAGCATAAGCTTGTTCAGGACAGGTTTTGAAAACAAGTAATCAACATAAGATACTAGTAATTAAATCATAATAAAAGGAGCACACATTATATCTGCTAATGCACTGGTTGTACCTTTATTGTTTCACCTCGTTCACTAACAATTCAGTGGTGCAAGGTTACCATACACAGTTAGATATCTGCATTGCACACCTAAGGCTATACAGCAAATGGATCAGAATTAGTACAAATACATGAACTATATTTACATTTTGTATACTCAAGCTCCAAATACCGGATATATTTACAAAATAAAATAAGAAAATGAAAACCTGAAATTAATGTACAGTGTTGCTGATACACTCCTTCATGGGGATGAAATCAGTTTGCAAAGAGATTTGTTCAAGAAGGCCACTTATACAGCATATACCTTGTATACCTTGTGTACAGAGAGATTAAACAGGGAAATCGGGACTGCAATTCCAAAAAAGTATGCATTTCAGTGCAAGAGCATGTCTAATGTCCAAATTCAAGAACCTTAATCAACTGCACATGAAGTATGAACAAGCAGAGTGGAAAATTAAGAACTGATCCTGGGAAGTGCTGATCATTCAAGACTCCCTCTGCTTCTTAGTCCCTGGTTTGAAGGCAAGCAAGAGGTAGTTCAGTACTGCTCAGGATCAGGCCATTAACTTGGCAACATTAAGAATTAAAGACTTATGACCTCCATACCCTCAGTTTTCTGAATACACAGCTGATCCTGTTAATTTAAAAACTGTTCCAAATAACATTGGACACAACCATCTGGTTAGTGTTGGACTAGTTTTGATTTCAAAAACTTAGAACGCATAAATGGCCTTCTGAACAAAAAAAGTCAATCCTGTTCTTGAACAGCTGATGTTTTTAAACAAGGAAGCACAAAATTAATACATTCCTGCTACATACAGTACAGTTCAGACCACATATTGGGGTTATTAACCACAATGGAGAGATGCAACGCACACATGTTAGAGACCCATTTTAAAGTACATTCAGCAAACCGTTCCAGAGCAGCATTAGCATCCTTCCTTTGAGCAGCAGGTTAACAGCTGCACCTTCAACAAAAACACCCACCACAGTATGAACTAACACAAACTAAGGCTGTGCAAGAGTACCAGAAAGATGCATATGCATAGGCAGTATTAGTTGATTGTATAGTACCATGGGTGTTATACCAAAGCTAATCCTCTTTCTTATCTAATGTGCAATTAATTACAGATGTATAAATATACAATACATTACATAAAATTAAATCCCTGTAAATTAGATAACAAGCAGCAAAAAGTAAAGTCTTTGCTTTGAAATACCTTGCTAATCAGTAATAAGGACTATTAGACACTGACCGAAAAGACCCACCCTTTCTCAGTGGTCTGGGAATAATATTCCCTTCCCTTCTGCATCCCAGAATATAGGAATCTTCTTTAAAAAGGTACTTAAAGTGCATTTCTAAAATACAGTATAGGAGGTTTAGTTTAGTTTCAAAATATCCAGGAAGCTCCAACACCAACAACGTGGTTTTCAATGGACAAAAAAAGATAATTTTCTCCCTCCTTTTAGTGAGGAACATAAAAAAACCCAAACTACAGCACACTTTCACACATCCTCTCCGAGGAATGCCTATCAAGTTTACTACTAGTGCTTATGCTCAATGGGCTGGCAGGCCCACAGCATGATGCCTTGTCGCCAGTGGCTGAGTCCCAAGAGCTGTCTGACTCCAGGACTTCACATACATGCAGCAGGTAACCAAGAGTGGGTTTTTAAATGTTAAGAGAAGGCAGCTTAGCACATTTTTCCCTTCTTGCTCTGTTTCTAAAAAGACATTTCTAACATGTTGGGCTAGATCAAAAAAGCTTTAAAGTGAATGGAAATGCACCTTTTTTTTTTTTTTCTTTGTTATCCTTTTAAAGAAAACCTGAATTGATTTCAGTCCAGTTTTAAGTAGGGAAACTGATGTCTCAAAGTAGGCTGCAATAATTGGTGAAAAACTGTAACTGTATGCCTTTATGTCAGACCTGAAAACAGTAATGCCCATTTGAACTCCACACAACAAGAATCTATTTTGTCACAGATTATGCAGCTTTAAGAGATGCTGATGCTTAAAAATAGAATTTTGCTCTTCTGATGATCTGTTATCCACATAGACATCAAGTCATCAGAAGCTGCTTGGAGTCTTTAGATAGAAGAGTAACATTTACGCAACACAGCTGTAACGCTTCCAGCTCTGTATAAAATAAGCATCTGTCTCTTCCTGCTTTTAAAGGAAGATCCTTTAATCATGTTTCTATGCAATGCCTATATCCCCTTAATTCATTTTCTGGCTTATCCAAAGCAAAGACTTAGCAAACTAGTTTTCTTCTAGTTAAAAAAAAGAGAAAGATAAAAATTAAAATGCTCTCAGTGTGTCACAAAATACCACCACCTAAATCGCTATGCTTCCTCAAACTGGTTCCACTTTCATTATAAACAGTGGCAGCAACAACTTAGTGCTTAAAATTAACCTAATTCTTGAGATCGGCTTAGCTCCAGCTTGAGGAGCCCTCTTGCAGCACTAGCAGTCTTACTTATCCACACACTGGAAGTACATTATCATCCATTGCATAACAAAGGAATATCATCACTGTCTTAAGAGTCACACAATTAAACAAGACAAGACCAGAAGGAAAAAAAAAAAAACCATCCCTATTATGCTCCTGGGTCCCCAGGATGCTCCCTCACTCTGGCTTCCAGTTCTGAAATAAATCTGAGGACCACAGGAGATAGTATGACTACATGATTTAGCTTAAGTACTATCTGGAAATATATAAAGATATGTCCTAGCAAGTGTCAGACTGCATCTCCTTGCTCCTTTGCCAACCATGCTTTTAGGAGGTCTCATTATGCATTGCACTTTACTGAAGAATGAAAATCCCATAAAGCTAAAAAATTGCTCAACTGATGCCAGTCCCACGTACACTTTTGGCCACAAAATTTCCAATGCATGGCATGACCTGCTGATGAGTGAGCTGAATCAAAATGACCTTCTTGAGCTGGAGTGTGCCTAGATGTGCCTACTGAAATAGTGGAACAAAACCCTTTTACCTCTCCCTTGAGAGGTTGGAACCTCAGGATGAAATTCCTGTACATTCCCCAGGATCACAGCTAGCCCTATCAGTGCCCAAGGTAAATCAAGAAAGTATAGCACAGCAGTCTGAAACATAGTAAAAGAAAACAAACAACACCCCCGCCAACCTCCCTGAAAACCTAACTAAGAGAGATGAGTTCACTTCTCAGAAAGAAAATTCATTCTGCTTTCCTTTCTTGTGGCAAGGACCAAAACTTTGGCCACAAGGAGAACTTACATTGGAGGTCAAGAACTAACACCACCCAGCTGATCTCCAAGAAACCAAATATTACACCCCACTGACCAGGACCCAGAGTCCACTTGATCCGTCCTTCAGGAAGGATTAATTCTGAAGTTAAAACTAACTAGGGGGGTTTTAGCTGACGAAAATTGTAGCAGGGAAATTAGGAGACGTTCAACAGTTATTCCAAAAGGAAGTGAAAGTGTCCGGCTGTTCCCTGGAGAATACTGCAAGTGCTAGGTCTAGAAAGTATTTTGTAGACAGAGGACGCTTTCCCCATGAACAGATGAGATGTCATCTGAGTATTACAGATAGGGGATGCATGCATAAAGCAAGCCTTTCAGAATGATGCCGTAGAGCAGTCTATCCTAACATACCAAAGACAACCGTAAATCTGTTCCGAGAGAGGGGAGAACTGTTGCTACAGGAACTCCCGTCAGGACTAAAAGCAGAAAGAGGAGATACTGCCCTCCTGTGGTGATCTCCTGAAAGAGAACGCTCTAGGGAACAACCACACTGTTCCGTTTCCACTTAATACTCTCCATCTGTCAAATATGGGGCTGAGCGTCCAAAACTTTAGGGATTATATCTAATATTTCAGCGATGTGGTTTATTTTTCCTCACATCAGCACAAGTTCCATCTCCTCAGCTCAGTTCAGAGGCAGAGGAGTGAGTGTTAATGTTATGGGAAAGAGTTAAAGACAAGCACTGTTCACCTGCAACCCCACAGCAAGAGTTTAAAGGCAGATAACTCTAGCCAGCCCCTCTTGGTTTGTTCCCTATCTTTTTCCAGCTCATGCCTTAGCCTGTTGGACCCTGGAAACTCAAAAACTTGCACCAAGTCCAAAATTCAGTCTGCCCAGATAGTTTTGTCCAATATCCGCTTTCAACAGAGTTTAAATTAGAGGCTGGATCCAGAGAGCCTGAGGAGCTATTGCAGTTCCTGGCTGGGTAATGTCTACATAGAAGAATTTATCTTTCCCTGGCATTAGAACTTTGTCCTGAGGGAACCAATGACTACTGCCAAGTCACAAATTGAATGAAAAACCTGCAGCAGTCTAGACAGACAACAATGGACAGTGAGACAGACACCAAAAGGTCGCTGGAATGGGAAAACAACTGTTGTAAGAAAAAATAAATAACTTTTTTTTTTGCCTTTTTAGAGTCGTGCATAATCACTCAATTTTTTTGATTTTTTTTTTTCCTTTCTCTTTTTGTTTGGCCACATGCTACTAGTACGCTTCTTAGTACAAGTTGAAAAGAAACAAGGTAGGGTTAGAATACCTAGAAAATGTGCTGAAGGGGTTGGGAAGGTAGGAGACGTTAAGCCACAGGATTACATACAAGAGAAACTGTCAAGAATCACAAAGAGAAAATGAGAGGTAACACTTTATCTATCAGAAGGTGAGTTAGGGAGAACAGATGAGAACATTACATGGACTCAGTACTTCAGCTGACCCGTGCGTCTTCGAGCCAGTTTTGACCTGCGCAAGAAAGAAGTAAAAAAGTATTTGTTGAATTCTGGAAGTTTATTTTTCTTCCCTCCCCACAGTTTGTCCACCTTTTTTTAAAATCCTTTTGTATAGTCCTAGTTTACTCCGTATGTTTAGAAAGTAAAACATATCAAAGGCTGAAATGAGAAAGACTTCTCACTTCTGCTGTGCTCCTTTAAAGGAAGATGGGATCTTTTAAGGACTGCACTGTTAAGAAATTATTTGATGCTGTACAGTAATAGCTTAGTTTTTAATTGTTTTTTTTACTGAAAGGAAGAGCTACTGTAGCGTAGTAAGATCTATCCAGCAAGCAGGGGATGTCTGTGACCTGTGTTAAAAGGGGAGGCTTCCAGAGAAGTTCAAAAAAGGGAAGGAAATAAGAACTTCTGCTTTAGCTCACAATCAAGAGAATGAAAAGGCAGTCCTGACCCACCTGCACAGAGGTAGTGAGAAGCTTTATACATTTGCAAAAGAGCAATACAAGGAAACCATTTTGTGGCCTCCAAATGTAGTTTTGCATGAAGCATACCACACATGTTCAAACTGGATACATCTGTTAATGTCACAAGCCAAAGCAACAGCCACTGCATTTCCTGAAATACAGGGCTTGTTTGTTTTTATTTTTTTGTTGTTGCCCACCCTCCTCCTCCTTCAGTTCACCCATCTTGTCAAATTCTTCAGAACAAGATTAAACTCTGTGACAAACTAGCTGCCTCCTTGCTTATGACTATCTCACTATCTTTATGCTTTGCAGCACTGTCTGCCCATGAACTGCCTCTTACCGTATTGTGCCAGCAAGAAGTGGATTGAAGGCATATAACCAGTCATTCATGTCTTTGTCATTGATGGCCTGGAGCAGGACCCCACGATGCTTTGTGCATACACCAAACGTGTTGGGTGTCTGGAATATTAAGGACAATTTAAAACACTGAAGTCTACAAGCACAGAAGCTAATGCACACTTCCTCTCTGAGGAAGAGTTTGCTATGTCACATTCCTAAAACCCACAAGACCTAAGGTCTTTCATTTAAGTTTCACTGGTCATTTCCAGGATATTATTAGTCAGTCAAATGGGACATCTTCTACAAAATATAGTTTTAACTCATGAGTGTGGACTTTTAAGAGCTGCCGAGATGGACCAGTAAAGTTAATTTGATTCCTTGCAGGATGTCTGTGTGTGTTGTTTTGGGTTTTTTTAACAAACAAACCACACAACCCCAAAACACCACGCAAATGAAAGTACAAAAACCAAACACATAGGGCGATGGTACCAACACATGCTCATAAAAGCAAATACAACGTGTAACAGCAGTCAGTTTCAGTCTCTTGTACAACTGTGTCCAAAACATAAGAATCCGTGAATAAACTGGGAACTTCGTGGGCGGAATCATCAGATGCCAAGACATTCTCCAAGACACAGATGTATTTTCCTTGGACCAGAGATGACACACGGGATGGTATGGATGCACTACTACCTGTAATGTTCCTGCTCTATAGGTAAATAAACAATAGCTCTCAGACTGACCTTTACCATTGCCTGTTGATCCTCACTGTATTCCACCTGAGCTGTGGATAAGTTTATGATTCCTCTTTCTACAGGATCTTTGTCACTGTTGTAAATAAAAACATAGGGACGGCGAACCACCACAAAGTGCTTGGCCCAGGAGCTGGAGAGTGGCTCCTTGAAGTGGAGGTATCCTTTCTTTGAGACCACAGAGCTGGAAAAAAAAAAAAAACCAAAACAAACCCACAGATAAACAGGAATACATTTTCCCCTAAATAAGGCACCTACTGAGTATCCCTATTAACTGAAAAACACTGTATAACACACTTGGTCCTTAATACGTTTTGTCTGCAACAGTATTATGAAAAAGTTCTTCTACAGCAAGCTGAATTTTGTCTTCAAGAACTATGCAAAACTCTGGGAGAAAAAAGGACCCACAAAGTTCTCTACTTCAGTGATCTTCAGCCATGGTTTTGATGATAACAGACATGACATTTAAGTCAATGGAAATCCTGTTCATTAAGTAGATGCAGGGAATGAATGCTGCAGAGATCAAATATCAACACGACCTTCATCAGTCCTGCCTCCATCATACAGGACTCTGCAGTTCTGCTATCACCTGTTTAATTTACCGTCCTCAAATGAGGTAAAGAAACTACAAATCTCAGAAAGCCCTTGTGACAGCTCTCAGGAAGCCATGATCACACGACAATAGAAACTTACCCTGGTCTGATTTCCTCAATATCAGGGACGAGGTTTAGGAATTCATTCTTTCCAGCTCTGGCAAGATAGGAAGTTTCTACTGTAGGAATTAGCTGGAATTGTTCCACCTCATGACAGGGACTGGAGGCACGAGAATTTGCTTCTGGTGTCCTTTAAAAAAAAAGCAGAGAAAGAAAAGTAAATCACAACAAACCAACTGAATGCGACAAGGGCATTTAAAGTGCATCTACAGCCTAGCCTGTCTTACAAGTTTCATCCTCCAGTCTAGATTTTTTGTATGACATTGGGATCCTTTGGTACAATATCAAATAGCATTTCCCTTGAAATCTGTGGAATAAAACTTATAACAGCAGCTAGTAAGTTGTTTCCCCACTACTTCTCCCTCGCTTCTCTTGCCAAACACAGTCACAACACAGACATATGTCTTACTATGGCTTGATGTAAAATGTACTACTTCGTCAGCACTCCTCCTCTCAGGGATGTTAAACTGAGAAGGTACAAATTACATGTCTTTCACTAAGCAGTTATTCCCAATTTCATCAAAAATATCTTCTATAGATATAGCTGAGAAAGATAAACAGATTACTAGCCAAAGTGGTTTATTCTGGGTTGTTGTTACTAAGTCTTTTTAACAGACCTCTGAAAAAAAACTTGTGGACTCTACACATTGAAGATGCACTGGTCACTGGAATGACAAGCATCTGACTGTTCTTTCAGCACAAAGAAAAAAAAAATACTTCAAAAGAACAAAATGGGGAAAAATAATTGTGCAGAGGGATTGGAGAAGATAAGGCAAGGGGACTCCACAGAGAAATATCTGAAAGTAGGGAAAAGGAAGACGGGGGGGGGGGGGGGGGGGGGGGGGGAATAAGTCAGAAAACATCACAAAGAGTGTTTTGTGAAGCACTGAGAAGTAATGTTTTTCTATTAATATCCTACACTTACTTCTGATCAATTGAATTGCATCTTGAATCCACCAGAGAAGGGCAGGTAGATGAAGGTGTGAGGGTAGCACTGCTGAAACTCGACACTGATGGGTCCCGCCCAATTGGAGAAATATCCGACAACTACAAGGACAAATATAGGCAAAATATTACAGAGGAATTTTTTTGTAGCTAGTGTTCAGTCCTGGCTAGAACATGGCATTCAGCATGTGGAAGGCTCAGATAATAGAAAGGTATTTCCATCAGCCACTTCCCTACTCAGAAGTCAAATTTTTGCGCACAACCATCATAAACCCATCTCGGGGTGAAAATACAATGGCACTTCTGTAGACACAGCTTGTTATTAATGTCCTACACTTCTGATTATTCACACCCTGACTTCCTCAAGAGAATATTAGACTATCCAGTTTGCAACTTGGTGTCCCCTGTGCCTACAGTGAGAGTGTTTAAAAGAGCTAATTCATCCTTTTACATAGGGAAAGTGTACATAGGGAAAGACAGTAAGAGCACTTCCAGTCTGCTAGTAAACTAGAAGCTCTACTATAGTCCAAGTTCACACCATTTCTAATTCCTGCAATAGTCTTTGGAACCTGATGCTGAATAGCCAAATGCTTCCAACAGACTGAAAATAAAGAAAATTAATATGAAGTGTTTTGTCTCTTCATAGTATCAACAGATTCCACAAACTACAAATATATTGCTATTGTACTACAAATATAGTGTATTGTATTGCATGAAATATTTACCTTACAATCACTGATGCTGTTGTACACCTGGTTAAATTCCCGATTGAAAGTGTGAGTAAGAAGCTGCAGACACTAAGGTGGGGGGGAAACAAATGACACACAGAAAAGAATTTTACATTTAGACTTTCAGAGAAATTTGAACACAAGAGGCAATTTGCCAAGACACACTTGGCAGCTCGTGAAAGAATAAACAAACTCTAAACTGCTGTGAAAAATCCCAGAAGAAAAGGGGAATAATCACTTCCCTTGATAAAATCAGAAAGTTTCATTTAGAGAACTACTAATGAAGGGGAATGAGGTACAGCCATAGCACAAACCTAGCCTCCAGCATTGGCTGGTGAGCATGGATTATTTCCCTATAGAGCATATTAAAATAAAACTCACACAATACTAGATATTCACCACGCTATCTGCGAAGCTCATCATTAATCTTTAATCATCTCTGGCACCTCAATTTAGACCAATGATGCTTTTCTCATGTTATACCTTGGTGGCCAGCTCTTTCTCCCGATCCACCAGGCTCTCTATATCTGCTGAGTCATAGCCACTGCTCTCACTGGGCGTCACAGCACTCTCAAATGTTGTAGTTGAAATCTGTGAGGAAATGCTGGTGGAGGTACTGAGGGTTCCACTGCTCAGACTGGGAGACAATGAGTCACTCAGGGACTTAGGGATGCTGTCACCAAGCTTTTCACGAAGCAGAAGGAAATGTCGGGTTTTTTCCACCTAGTAAGAAAAGAAATCAGTATCATCTGCTCCAGGATGTTGCCTATTTTACAGGCACTGAATTCTTATGCATTCTTTTAAGATTCATACCAGTAAACATTTTCCCCGGGGAGGGGAGTTTACAATGGCGCTAAAAGTTGAATCTGCCTTTGTTGAATACACTGAGATTCTGAGCTGAAGATTCTACTCAGCAGCCAGCCACACACTTTCTATCTCCTCTGTTGGAGAATTTATTTAAATCTTGACTTTGAGAACAAACTCCCATTTGGGAACCCGTTCAGCTCAGAAGGTCTCAGTGGGCAGACTAAAGGCAAATTCAAAGGTACAGTTGTACTTTTTCTTTCACTTCCTCTATCTCTTTACTCACCTCATGCAGCAGCTCCAGTTTCTCCAGTTCCCACTGATGCTCTAGAATGAGGCTGTCACCCCTGGGCCTCCAACCTGCCAGGTTCTCTTCTCCTCGCACATATGCCACAGATGTATCCAGGACTTTCCTCCTCCTCCTCTGCATTCCTGAGCAGTAAAAAACAACATAAGACATGTTAAAAACCTAGCCAGAGGGATGCCACTAAGAAACACCAATTAGCAATCTGCGAAGAACCAACACTTCTGCTGTTTAGCTGGCAATATACAAGGCAATGATTTTATTAACAGCAATCACACATCCCAAAGAGATCTGATTTAGTCCAGCTTTCTTACTTCATTCAGATATTTCTATTGACTACGATATAATGCAAACTCCTGTTCAGTTTAATTCAAACACAAGAACTTCAATTGCTAGGTCTTAGAGGAAAAATATACCGATACTACGTGAACTACATTCCTTCCAAGTTATGAAGCTTGCATCAGATATCAGCAATATCTTCAAAAGACCAAGAAAAAACTCTATTGCTGCAAAACCAAGTCTCAACTGTGTTAGTTATGAGCCATGTATTATGCCCCCTAAGTCTATGACTCTGGCACTTGCCCAGTTTCCTGATATACCCATGTCAGAAAATGTAAAGTTTTCAGTGAATCCTTGGTTCACCAATGGCAAACACAGACCCAAGTCAAAAGTAAAAGCCTGCATAAGTTTTTTATGGAATAGCAATGTTCCATTGCTCCTATGAAAAACAGGAACTGCTTCCCATCAGGACAGAAGTGTTTACTTTGTTCTGCCTATGAAATTTTCTGCAATATTTCAGTTTACAGCATCTTTATCGCTTGAACACCCAGTCACTGCTTACCTGGACTTCCTGTGTCTGCCATTTTGCATAAACTTAGTTCATAGATCCCGGTTACTCGATTGCTGTTCACAAGAAACCAGAGGGAAAAAAAAAACCTATTATCTTCAGAAATAAGGTGCATTAGCTTTAGTTAAGTGGTCTCCAAAGTATACATTTAAGTGTACTTGTTAGTTAGAACTACATCTGAATTCTAATCTTGACATAAAATAGCCAGGACAGACTGCAAGATCTCTAAAAATGGCATTTCCCTTGTGTTCCCCCCCCACCCCCCGTTAGACTCAGAGAGCAGCTGCTGCAGTAAATTCGAGGTCAGGATCAGGGTCATCTACGTGCAAGCTTGAAAAATGGATCTCTCTTCCCAACTGTTCAGTCAGAAGGCTGGAAAAGGGGTCAGTAAAGAGAGAAGCCACCAGAGTTTCACTGAAATAAATGCAAGAAAGAATGTTCAAAACCAGACTGGAGAACTATAACTAGGTAGACTTTCAAGGAAAAAATAAAGAATACTAAGCTACATTCTCCCCATGCCCCCTAAGAGAAAAAGTATACGCTGACATAAAACATCAATACCAAAAACGGTAACTGAACTTACGAATCTGGAGATTTGGAATAGCCACTGCCAAAGAGACTGCGTAGTGATCGTGGTGGGGAGATCTTGGCATCTCGTGAGTAAAAGACCATACAAACATCCTTCGTTATAACAGCAGGCTGGATGCAGTGGTCAAGCTAAGAGAAAAAACAGTAATGAATGAGTGGCTGCAGACAACTATGCCAAGTTACACTGTTTCTCTCTTCTAGTGGGACAGCTTTTTGAAATTTGTTCTTGTTTGGGTCTTTGGTGAAGGGTTTTCATACGGCTTTCTGTAAAAGAGAACTGTCAAAATTTCTTGATGCATCTTGTGGGTGAAATAATTGTACTACACAAAACAACAGCGTCTTGCAAAGCCAAGAGCTACGCCAGTGTTTGTAACACTAGTAGTACTTACATAGCCATGTTCACTGATTTCAATAGATTTTCAGATACAAAGATAGATAAAATGAGGCACAGAAAGGTAAGGAGGTCACCAGTTTCACTTCACATTTATTGCGAGGCAGTAATACCCTGACATCAAGATGTTAACTGTGAATAAATTTTTCCATCCTGTTCTTAGAAAATGAATAAAGACTTTCACTGGCTTCAGGATTCAAAATCACTTAGTCCAGTAAGTATTTATCTCGGGGGCACACTGTCTGCTGTCTCAAATAGTTATACTTCAGTCACAAGCAAAAAGGAAGGTCTCTAACCTCCAGGTAAGCAGAAAGGGTCATATATATCTTCTCTCCATATGGTGTCACTCGATTGAGGAGAAGGGAGTTATGCAAGGAGCTATCCCAAACTGCTTCAAACCGATAGAAAGTCCTGGAAAAAAGTATAGTAAAAGCTCAATAGTAAGAGTTTCTCTCCATCCCTCTCATCCGTCAGTGTAAAGCATCTCTTCCTTGACATCATTCACTATGACTCTCAGTGGCTTAGATAACAAATTCTTGAAGCAAAGACCTTCTCTTCTTTCCCAAGATTACTTACTTCTACCTCAAATAGTGTCGCATAAGAGACCATTGCCTGTTATGAAAGAGACTCATCTAAAAGAGAAAAGAGTGAATACAGAAAAGAACAAAAGCTGTCATAACACTACAGGGAAGTCAGCACTAAAGAACAGTGTTTCTAAACAGACAGAATTCCTCTCTACTGCTTCAGGTGCAATTCAGCCCAGCTGGACCTCAAAGTGCATGGGAAGATTCTTTTTTATAAGCAACACTCATTGTACACCATATTTTAGGACTAACATATAGTAACAGAAGAGATCCCTCTAATACTCAGTCTTATAAAACCAGCAGCTTCTGATGGCAAATCAGAATGATTGATAGGTAGGGTAAGTCCTATATTCAGGTGATAATGATTTCTTTCTATGTCCCTACTAGCTTCAAGTAAAAACCTGCAGATCTAACACAAACTTTTGTAAGAAGTTTCTTCAGTTTGGTACATGGAAAGAAAGGAGCTGAAGGCTCCCACAGCTCTACCTCAGCAATCAGGAAAGTTCATCTGTTCAAGTAAAGTGAGAGACAGCATCATACACAGGACAGCTAAATCATCAGATCTAAAGTCACCATTACACTCTCTCCTCTCTAACAGGGGCTTAGGGAAATGAGCTTTCCCCTTTCTCACAGGTAGAGACTGATTTCATGTAGGTTCCTTTGAAAAGAAGTCCTATACCCTTATTCAGGAATACAGCACGCTTTTCTATACTTGTAACAGAGAAAGAAGGTACTAATTCATCATCACCTCCATATAATTTCCCTCCCAAATCCCCTTGCCGTCGAGGTTTTCCATCCCATTTCAAGTCCAAATGATGTGGTACTAAAAGCAAGAAAGTGCTTCATGTATATTATTTTTTTAAAACAAGTTAAATCTCTAAAGAGCTTCTGTACTAATGCCCAAGGCCAACTCAGAAAAATAGAAAATGAAACCAATGACAATGAAACCAATGACAAAAAGCAGGGTGGGTGTGGAAGAAAGAAATAACAAAAACCAAACTAAAAAAAAAAAAAGAAACATGAAACAGCCTAAAAGCAGCCATATCAGAAAGAGTTCTGATCTCAGAGTTCCCAAGAATGCCCTTTTCCTGATACCAATTACACAATTCCGAGCTAATACATTGAGACACCATGAACTGTGCAGTCATGTAATATAATTTGAGAATATTGCTAAACACTGTTTGCATTCGAAGTAGCATACTTAAGAAATTACTTCTAAATGTCTTGCTTCTTTTAAAAATGCTACAGAGAAACATATTCTAAAGGCTAAGTAATTGGTAACTTTAAAAGCACTGCAAAGTAATAATCCTTACTTGAGTTAGATTAGGCAAACAACACAGGTTGTCCTCTAGCCCTTTACAAATCTGTGTTGAGTCTCTATGTTTTAATCTTTCATCATGTCTTAGTTGTGAAAGCAATTTTTTAAACTCTTAGCAAGTTCCAGATCTACTATCTGGGTGGAAGAAAAAGTAGTAAAACCTGGTTCTCCACAGATGGGAAAGCCAGTGTACCTAGCCCCTGAATCAGCTCTGCACCATTTGCGAAACACGATTTCTCATCATGAAGAGAGAACACAAGTGTAAATGTTCATCAGTGCAGAACTAAATGCCCCTCTTTAGCAAAACGATGATTTTTGGATGAACAACAAGTTGAAGTCAAGTACAGCTTCCAGACAGTTACTCTACTGGATTTTTTCTAGCCAGGAAGTTAAATAGACACAGTCTTGCCTGTCCAAACCAGAACTTGCTACAATAGTTATAGAGGGAGACAAAAACCAGAAGTGAGCAAACTTCTTTCAGCATAGCAAATAGCGCAAGGAGGAAAATGGAGCACAGAACAAGCAAAGCATGGAAGACAGGAGAAACAGGTTAAAGGCACCAATGTATAGTTAGGACTGATTTTTAAGTGGATTTTAGCATTAGTGAAAGGTGGTGAATTGAGAGCATTGAAGACTTAAAGTCTTCTCTTTCTCAGAGAGGCAGAACACAGAAAGCAGAGTGCAAATTGTCCCAGATTGTGCAGCCAGGATGCTTGGCTGTGATCCAATCTGGAAGGTGAAAGAGGAATCCAGTCTGAGCAGCTACTACATGTCTCGCTTCTCTGCCAACTGGTAAACTAAGAAGTAGCAACCACATGGTTAAGTTTCAGATGCAAATCCAACTTAAGAACAGAGGTTGAGTGCCAGTCACATGGCAGCCACTGCTTTTCGTTCAGTGCAATTCTGAGCTGGAATTTCAAGTAACCTAATCATTCAGTCCTTGACTCGGTACTTCAAATATGGCAAGCATTACTGAGTCAGAGACAGTAAGAAATTCCAAATTTAGTTCTTTGATGCAGAACAAAGGAAGAAAATAGCAAGGACTACAAACAGGGACTACATTCTGATGGCACATTTTGAGATTCAGAAAGACTGAACGAAGGAAGCTATCTCTTACATGTGAAGGAAAGTTTACCTTCACAAGTCCGCCACTGAATTGTACCTGAATAAACCCCTGACACAAAGGACAAAGAAGTATACTACTTCTGGAAGAGCTAAAAGGCATGCTAACAGAATTCAGTAAAAGCTAAAAGGGAAGTGGCAGCAATACAAATGGGACATAAAGCATTCTATTTTCAAGAATCTTTATGTACAAAGGAAGCAAACAGAAAATACCTAGGCATATCCTTATCAAGAAAGAGCCTGTAAAAACATAGAAAGAGCTTCAGTTAGTGCAGCCAAAAGCAGAACAGAAAAGCAACAGAGAGAGGAACAGAACAAGTGGACTTAAAAAAAAAAAAAAAGGGCACAAAAAACCACCAAAACAAACCACACCAACCAAAAAACAAGTCTGCAGACAATGAGCAAACATAAGATATATCCCTCACCAGGGCTTCAATCCCACTCCACCACCTTGCCATGCACTCATCCCACAACTTAAACCTCGGCATTTTGGTAAGAAATGATCAACAGCTTCACTCACACTCATCATTCATCCAAGTGGCCCACCTAATAGAAAACTAGAGCTATATAGGAATTTCTTGAAATTGCTAGAGAACAGAAAGTATAGGGCTTTCCAGCTGCAAATCCAACAGTATCAGACTGGAAACTAGCAACAGTCCCCTTACTGATCCATTAATTCAAATACACTAAAAGTAAAATACCCACTTCTCAGTGGGAGGCAGAGAATAACTGCTAAAAAAACCCTGTCACTGTGTGCATTTACAGACACTAGGTGGCAGGAAGACATTCAGTTGGTAGGAGCAGTGTCCTGAATCCACCTTTAATATCGCAGCGGTATTTCAAAGTCCAAGCCTCTAATGGAGAAGGAAGAAGCCATTTCAGCTCCTAGAAGGATACTGCCTCCAGCATTCAGCAGCTGCCGCAGAGATGGGCTCCAAAACAACCCCCTCCCCTCCGGAAACACTCATTCAGAGTTAAATTTCAGAGATATTCCTGCTTTGCACCAGCTAAACAGAGCCACGGAGTGGTCAAGTGACTTGGCTGATGTCAGAGTAGGGAGAGGCTGTGCCGGCAATGCAGCTTTCTGCTTCACTGCCCTTTGTTGCAGACACTGGAGTAAAACAATGTGGAGTCTGACTGATCTTTACAGCAATGCACCCTAATCAGGAAACACACGCAGCCAGAAATCTCTCAGACAGGGGCCCTGCTGTTGCCTGAATGACTGCAATTACATGGAACAGACACCCCCTTATTAGAACTGGAGTCAATTTGAGATACATCTGTATAAATCCACAAATTAGGAAGTTTAATTTACAAAGCATGGCTCTTGCTTAAATTGTCACATGCTTGTTCCAGGAATAATATAGGTATGTACACATCCATAAATACATCCCCCAAGATTGCCTTTGTACTTCAATGCTGTATTCTAGCAACAAACCTTGACGCCAGTTTAAAAGTTCTGGGTTAAATTCTGAGAATCCCTTAAGCCGTTCCTTTCCATCCTCCCTTTATGGTGCTTACACACGGAAAGCAATTCAAATGTATTATCAACAAACCCTCCATGTAGACCAATGGACTTCGGCTTTAGCAAGAATTTACAGTAACGTTCATTCTCTATCTATGTGCCCTGTGCCCATGGAATTCGACATTTAATAATTAGCAGCTTTCCCAGCTTTCCAAACATCCTGTCAATACCTCAGAGGTCAAAGAAATTTTAGATTCCTGTTAGAGTGCTCACTTTATTCACTTACCTATTGGAGCTGTGAGAGGACTTCAGGTATTTTGCAGAGATAATATTCAAAGACAGAATAGCATCCACAGCAGCTTCATCTACCTCTGCTTTATTTCTTATACGCCCTGAAAAGGGTAGGAAGGGGAATCAATTAAAACAAAACCTGAAACACAGAAGGAATTTGTTTTCCCAAATATAATTTCAGACTATCTGATTAACAAGCAGCTGTAAGTGGAAGTTGCAAAACTTAAGTTTTTCCTCTGGATCTTTTTCAAAATCCTCCTCTCACAGCCAATACTCATAACAATGACAGAATCTGATACAAAGAGAAATTACCATTAGTACTTTTTCTTCCTTACATAGCAACACGCAAAACAATATACTCACCAACAACCAGCTCTCGCACATCTTTCCAGTGCAACTCACTGCCCTTCTCATGGATAATGGTGACTGTGATTCTACGCTGGATTCCCTGGTAGAGTTCAAAACGAAAACACTGGTGAAGTATTCCCACACACACACTAATATCATCTATTTTGCACTTATACTGCAAAAATGAAGCAAATAAGATCATTTAAATTAGTCTGTAACTGAACAAGCGCCAATGTGTTTCAGGGCCCAAAAATTAAGAGGAACATTATATTCTCATATGTAACAGAAATTATACTTGTCCCTCCTCACTCCACAAAGGCAGAGTTTTTTTAACCTAAAAATAGTCCTGAAATTGTTCCTACGCTCTCAAAGAAGATACGTATGGTCCCTGGGATATATCAGAGTTGACCACAAAAACAAGCAAATACTTGAGTAGTATGTGCTTCTATACTTACATGTTATATTAAAGTGTATATGCCAAAACAAAAAGTGTATATAGCAAAGCAGAACGTATATATACCAAAAGAAGTTACCAGAAAATAGCAACTACTCATGCTCCTTTGTCACATATATCTGTTACAACCCAAAATATAATAAAACTCTGTAATAGCTGGGAAGAAGATAAAACTGTAGAATAGAAGTAAACACATCTGAAAAAGAAAAATTCACCAGGTGTTGGTTGCAACACATTCCACTCTTCCAAATGTAGAAGAGAACTATCCAGGGAGAAGGTGCTTTGTGTGTAACTATTTCAAAAGAAGTTGAAAGATGTTTGCCTATATTGTGGATTTGACAATGAAATTACAGAGGCTAGAATTACTCTAGTTTGAACTGGAAGTAACTGATGAGGACACTAGTAAACCCAGAAATGAGTAACATTTTTAATATTTTTTAAGGAAATTATTGGAATATGACCATTATTCCTAAGCTATAAGAACTGTTCCTATCATTTTAAGAAAGAAAGGAAATGCAAGTCACATGTAAGCTCTATGAAAAGGAACTGCGAATTTGAGAGTAGAAAAAACATAACATAAACCTATAAAGAATATTTAACTAGAATTATCTTTAGAATCTAGCTAAAGACAAATTATTATTAAGGATTATTACAGGCATTCAAAATGCACTGAGACATGGTCATTTTGTAGATCTGTCTCATAGCCACATGCAGTGAGAAAGAACCAATGAAAGCTGAGTCCACATGATCCTTCCGTGTCCTCGGCAGAGATGCTGGAGAACACTGAAGGCACAAATCTGGTCCCAAAGGTTCCTGCTTTTTAAAAGGCTTTCATCTTTCATGAGTGGGATGCTCACTGATAAGCAAAGGAAACAGCAATATACTAGGGGTCAAACATATTCTCCTCATACCCCAAAGCTAACAGCCTAAGTACAGACTGAAAGATGACTGACCCTACAGCTATCATTAGACAGCTGTATGGGAAAGGAGAAGACATGAAAGATGCAAAATCCAGTCATTAGCATTCTAACCCCCCCCACAGAGACGAATCTTGCTGTTCTACAGCCTTCATTAGTACCTGGTGAAGCAGGAACGTCCCCTGACAGGGCAGGCCTCCAGTGTGGTCCACAATAGCAGGAATATACCTGTGTGAGACAGTGAAATCAACAGGCAGGAAAGATACACTAGCATACCAACTTTACTCTGTATTCTGCTGCCAACAGTTACCTCTCCATATAATATCTGAAGAAATAAGAGTGTTTGTACTGATTCTCAGGCTGGACTCATTGCACCACAGTATCAGTGAAATATAGAAGTATCATATACTGTACTTCCAGTACTTCTGGAAAACTCTGTGGAATTTGCTTCTCAGTATAATCCCTAAAGACCTGTCAGGGGAAAACCTTCTCTGTAGCAGAGGTGAACATAAAATAGGGTCTGCTAGATGACTTCTGGAGCATAAAGTCTCTAGTGACCCAAAGAATCTAAACTCATGGTCTACATAGGATAAGTTTTCCCAGCACCTGTTCAGCTGGTGTGCATGGGCTTTCAAAGTGGAAAGATTACTTCAAGTGTGAAAGAATGTTGTTCTATCTCTTCAGTCCTTTCCAAGGGGGACGATGAACGCCAGCAGAATTTACACCCAATCACTACAAACCAGCCAGGCCACCGCTCAATAACGACTGCTAACCATCAGCCTGGTCTGAACAGAACAAAGCATAAAAGATCAAACTCCCATAAACCACTGTTCTTAAAACACAAAAGATTAATACTGGACTTACTCCCCTGTTGGCTCCAATTCACTGATCTCAAACCACACAAGGAGGTCATATTTGCTCACACTCTGGCCCAAGCTGGGTTTGCTCATAGTATTTAGCTTTGTAGCTGGCACTTAAAGAAAAAAAAGACAAAAAAAAAAAGAATGGTTTACAAAGACTGAACAAGTAAACCTTACCCTAGGGCTCATAGAAACATGTCATTTCAGTGATCCTATATATTCTATGTACATATGCAGACCACATCTTTTTTCTGTGAAAATTATGTTGCTTACAGCAATCATCATTTCTCAAAGTGTTGTTTTTTAAATCTAAGTTACTAGATTAAAAAAAAAAGTTAAATAACGAAACAAAAGTGTATCCAAAAAGCTTGTAAAAATATGCAGTCTCTCTAGGTCCACAGAAAAGGTTTCCTCAAACATGCATCAGTTACTTTACGGCTTAACAGTTTGTGATTTAGAATTGCTTAGGTCTGTTCATCTGCAACATTACTCACCCATAAAGTACATTTCCCCTTCCCTGGACAAGGAAAAAAAAACCAAAACCAAAAACCAAGAACGTAAAACTTCGGTTGTCACTTCTTCATGTTACAAATTGCTAGTCTCCTGTACCAGTTTAGATAAGA
This sequence comes from Gymnogyps californianus, assembly GCF_018139145.2. Taxonomy (NCBI): domain Eukaryota; kingdom Metazoa; phylum Chordata; class Aves; order Accipitriformes; family Cathartidae; genus Gymnogyps; species Gymnogyps californianus. Next base: position 5,372,417 of record NC_059491.1, on the reverse strand, counting down.
TAATGTGTATGTAAAAAAGCTGAACAAGACTTATTCCAGAGCCATAATCCTGCCAAAGTATGTTTCTGGGCTCCTTATTTTTGGTATTAGCGACTACTACTGGCCAGATCCTCTCTAATTCATTTCATACAAATGTAGGGATAAAACCATGTTAAAAAAATAATGGGATAACTGAAATTCTAGAAATAACCTGATATTCCTTCACACATACTTGTATCACACCTTTTAGCTATCATTACATGACTTCTCTTATCTGTTCACTCATTTCATTCTTGTAAATGGGAAAATTTTAAAAGCTTAGTTCCTGTGTACTCTGACAGGTATTTTTGTAACTCTGCAATTGATTTTCCATTTTTTCTCCTTTCACATACTAACCTCCTTGTTTTTATTAGGCCAAATAATTATTCTCCCTTCTAGCCTCTCAAGCCCCATTCTTCCCTTGCTCAAGTGTTCTTTAGGTTCTCCTATCTTCACACCTCTGTGTATCCTTCAGCTTCCACCATGGCTTAATTTCCCATGCACTGGAAGGGCATAACAGTGCCCAGTTAAGAAAAGTGCCTGTGTAGTCTCTTTTGGGGGGGGGGGGGAAAAAAGTGAATTCTGTTTCTTTTCTGGGTAAAATAGCAGCTACCTCAGAAGAACAGATTTTACAAGAATCGGTTATTTACAGCACAACAACTCCATCCTGCTAGGTAGCACACTTCAGTGTCATCATTGACTCTTCCCATTCATTACTCAGGGTAGTCACTCTCTTATACCCATCATATCGTGTAGCTGCACATGAACTCATTACAGCTGGACTCAATGCTGTTGATAGCAAGAGGAACATCAAACACACAAGTCACTCAAGTTTATTGCTAAGCAGAGAAACTCAAAAGCACCAGAGAAGAAAAACAACAGAAAGACACATTTAACTAAACATGAAAGCTGGTTCTAGAACTTCTCACGGACTTGCTCTGACACAATTCATAACCAGCGTGTTTTGTTTTTTTTTTTAATAAAACAGAATACAAATGTAAGTGAGGAACAGCACTGTTAGTGGCAAAAAAAGAAGATGAGCACAAAGGAAGCCTACATAGAACACAGCAGAACGTTTCCTCTACAGCTAGCTGTTTTTTCATATGCAGCATCTCTTATCCTAGTAGCACAAAAGTATGTACAGAACACAAAAAAAAATCAGAGGTCCAGGAAGTTTCAGGGCATAGATCCAGTGACACAGAAAAATCTGTGATACCAAGCACACTGGAGTTTATAGACTCTCTACATAGTTCTCTCCAGAATAGCCCTAAACTTAAGCACAGCATCATCCTTCTGTGACGCAACCATGGCAGTTTCTAGTGCCAAGAATACTACATAATAAAGATAAGGAAAAAGGAATTTTGAAGCACGTTTTGGAACTACTTCTACATCTACCATAGATCAAGTTTGGCTACTAACCATCTCGTTTAGGAGCCCGCTCACTCTGACAACTGGGAACAGGCAGAAAGAGAAAAGGTGGCAGCTGGTCAGCTCCATCCTGGAAAGCAGCCACAGCAGAGGATGCAAGCACGTTGGCATGCTCGGATAGCGTGTTCAGCACATGCACATTTACATAGCCAGACATAAGATACCTAATCAACTCAATTTTTCTTTCATGGTCTGCAAAGGGAACGGAACACACACAAAAAAAGGATAGTAGAAATATGCAAGTGAGAGAAAGTTGGAGGAGGAAATTAAAAGGTGAAATGGAAAAAAACCACAAAAGAGTTCAGCATGCATTATTACAATTAGGCAAAGAAAACCAAGGATAATTTCAACAAGACTGACTCACTAAACAAGAATGTTGGAGAGCAAAAAGATGAAGCGGTTAATGAATAAGCAAGTTTCCAGTCAAGTCCTCAGTAAGCACATAAAGAGCCATAGCCAGATCTCATGGAATATGGTCAACACCTCAGGAATGAAATTCTACCCTTTAATGAACCAAGAAGCACTTCCTGCAAGAGGAGGTTGAAAAGAACACATAAAAAGGAAGATAGCCAGCAAAGATAGATCCAACACCCTTTACAACACTCACTCCATTACATTTCTTGGTGTCCTGAATAGCTTAGGAAAACACTACAACGTTCATTTTCAGTAGGAGATGTGTGATGTACAGAATTGGAGAACTGTTCTCACCTGGCTTTGAGAGTGGCATAGGGGGAGGAAAGAATCTTCGGGAAGGTTGTGGAGGGCTATAGAGAAATGAAGAGTTATCAATATAGAGGCAGCTAAACATAAAAAATATATACAAATACACACACGTGCATGTATGTATACACACACACCCAGTACACTCCTTCCACCCATTTTTGTCTCTAAAAGTATCCTCATAATCCCATGAAGACAGGTAAATATCACCTGTCAGGAAAACAAGTGGACTCAGCACACTTCTCAGACTAACCTAGGTCCTTTTTCCAGTCTAACTTAATCCTAGCTGTCAATTAAAGAAAAAAAAAAAAATTTACAATTTCCAACTGCTCTACCCCCATTCTGCACTGAAAATTTAAGTAGGTAACAGGCATTTCCCAAAATAACTTAAGGAAAAGAAACAAGCCTCAGCTGGCCCTTCCTCTTAAAACCAGCAAGTTCTTCCTCTTTGCAGCTGCTGCCTTCAGTAGGAGGGCTAACCAGGCCAAGCAATCCAGACAATAGCCTCTTCCCTTAAGCTATGAAGATGACGACTAGGGGTCCTTTCCCCGATTCTAAAAATTCAAACGCTCAGCAACTTTGGCACTAGTATGTCGAAAGGTTGAGAGCCTTTTGTTTTCCCCCTAATCTCGTCTCTCTTCTTTTGTCATCCTACCTTTATGCATCAGGCCACTTGCCCTGAAGGAACACTGCATCTTGGAGCACTGTTAAGGTTTACCCAGAACTCACTGAGATCACCACTGAAGTTCTGAGTACAACATTCTACCACCACAGTGTTTGTAGGGTGGATGCAGCTGTATTGGCAAAACAGCTTTCCATGTTTGAGATGGCAGAACAATTCCATCACTAACTAACAAAACATACTACACGGGATAAATAGGCCTCTGCCAGCACCTCAGTCAGGAATCCTACTCATGAGGGTGTGGCTATGTAATTTCAAGAGTATGAAAAAGTACTGCCCGAACTGCAGAGCTAACCTGAGCATGATCACAAACAGCCTTTATGCCAGAATAGTGAGCAATACCTGCTGAGATCCTGTCCTTGCAGATGGAGAGGATGCTGCTGATAATGTCCAAAGACTTCAAACACAATAGGCTTTGTTTTGATGTAATCCACAAATGATTCCGTCACTTCCACAGCAATCTATTAGGCAAAGGAAGGAAAGAAAATGAGACATACAAAAAAAAAAAAAAATCTTATAAGTGTGAATTTTAGGAGTCTTTATTTTTCATACAGTTTAGCACTACTCACAGTAAAAGCAATTGCATTCCTTTTTGGTTTAGGCATTAATTCTACTCTCCGATAAAGGAGAAAATGAAAGCCTCAATATCAGGCATTTTAAGTAGGAGCAGGCTACATGTAACCGAAGGATTACACAGTTCATAAAAATAGACATATTCTGTTCATCTGAGATCATGAGCACTGCTATTCACATATATTTTATTTCCCGAATTCTAGACTGCTTTCATTGAACACCCTGGAAAGGAAACAGAGAATTCGAAGGCAGGAAGTAGAGGTGAAACAGAAGAGTTACATCTGCCACACAGAATCATTCTGTATTTTGTTCTCCATTGGGGATTACATCATTCACCTGATCACTCCTCCTACTGTCTACTCTTAATAATTCCCCTTGCCCCCCTTTCCCATACACGTCTCATGAGATTAACAAGAAGGATACACACAACTCTCAGTGCTAAAACAGGCACTTACTATTCATCTAAAGTTTTACTTACGTTCTGAACATGATAAAACCCAAGGGGAGTCCCTCGACCATTGTTTTTGAGAGGTTCTGTTGAGAAAGCTTCATCATGCCGATGTAAAAAACTTAAAAAAAAAAAATGCCAAAAATATAACACCACAGAGCAGTTTAGTGAAGATTGCTGTGCTGTGAACCCAATACTGAAAGGAAACCCAGAAATTTACTCTGCTAGAACTTTACAGGGAGTTAAGTGATGGCCTAAAGCTAGGAATACTCTAGTCTTTGGGACCACAATTCCTGTACTTGTTTTGTGTCTTTATTACTCCCATTTTTCATTCTCTTTCTTAAGAAACTAAGCCAAAGAACACTTTCACTTGCGAGCTACTGATTTACTCAAGGGTCATATAGCTTTCATTCCAATTGAGCATATGTACAATCTAATATCGAATTTTTCACATTAAAAGCTATTATCAAGCAAAAACTTAAGATATCTATAACTAGTATCTTAAGAGTCCACTCTGATTCTTAATTCCGTTCTGCAAAACTTTATTCCTTAACACCATGCTAACACAAAGCAGGTACTGCTCGTAACAGGAATTCCAGTAACTGACAAGGTGTTTTTCTCTGCTATACCACACTGCCACCAATTTGAAAAGCTCTCAGTCAGACCCTCCATTGCCTACTATTATTTGCACTCTCCATCAAATCATTAATTGCCTAATGTAAATAAGGACAAAATCTTACTTGAACTGGCAGAAAATATCTGCATATTCAGGAAGGATGCCGCTGGCCTGTAGCACCGTCACACGGAAGGTAAACACACTACCCAGTTTCAAGTGATCACCAATTTCCTCAGTGAATCCTTCCATAGTCATCTTTCCATCCAAAGTGGCTGACTTCAAGTCTTAGGGAGACACAAACATCCCACATGAAATCACTTTTTCCTTTTTCTTTTTCTCCTTTCTTTTCTTAAAATATTCCTTCAGGCAACAGTGTAGTCCCATCACACTTTGTTGTTTTTCTTTTAAGCCCGAATTATTTGCTGATAATCAGAAGATGAAAATACCTGGGAACAGTTTTTCTGCACAGTTCTTCAAACTAATAACTCCAGCATCTACCATACACAACCCATGGGTTATACCTCTCCCTACCAATCATATTCTTGAAGGACACTCAGAACCCCTTTCTATCACTGACTCAAAGTGTCCCAGATTTCCCTTCAGTTCTCCAAAACTACTACATATTTCTTGCTTACCTAGCTCATTCATTCTGTTGATCTCCTCTGGAGGAGTGGTAACCTCTGAATTCTGTCCTTGCCCTTCCACAATTCTTAATTCTTCCAATGACAGTCCAGACCGAGTCATCGCAACTGAAGAAAAATCACCCTGAAAAATTAAATGAAGTGGCATGTAACAGACTCCTGCAGTTGCTGGTTTTGCAATCCCCTTCTTCCCCCGCAATACTTATTCTTTATTTAGAAGCACAAACTACTACACTCAAAGAAACTTAACTCAATTTTACCTTCTTACCTTATCAAAGTATTCATTGTCAAATGAAATTTTAGCTGTGCCAGACTGTCGAATACCAGATCCATAATCTGGGGCTTCTTCATCAGCTAAAAAACAGAAGAAGAAAAAAAATGAGGAGGAGAGGGAAAAACCCTCAGACTTATCTAAATTGAAATTCTGATTACAGTGGGAACCAGTCCATAAAGCAGAGGAGGCCTGGTTCCAGTCAACCAATAACAGATTAGAGTAAGTGCTGGAAAAAATCATAGCAGAAATCTATCCATCATGAACTCAAGTGTCGGAAAACAAGACAACAAGCTATGAAGCTTCATCATGAAGATACTTAGAGTCTAATTTTGAATGCAAAACAACTTTAGTACTCATTTTGATTATTTATTTACTTCTGATTATTATATCTGAGGTAAATTAACATACCATAATACAACAACCCATATGGGAATGTATACTTACATTGATTTAAACTTCTATCTAAAATTCTGTAGCCATAAACTAAGCAGTAACTAGCAAAGCTTCACAACCACATGCTGTAAGTTTGAAAGGCAGTTCTGTCCATACAATCTGTCCATTTAACCTCCTCCTCTTTGTGAAGAGTAACAACGAGGCCTGGTTAAAAGCCAGATATTTTTTCCACAGTAAATGCATGCTTGCAGGAGAAATCCCAAGATTCAGAATGTGTTCCGAAGCTTCACTTAGGGACCAAATAATGCCATGGCCCTTTTTGAAGAGATGTCCCCTGTTCCATTTCTATTAGCCATGATGTATTCTATTTATTTGGATGAATAAATAGAATTTTTGTTTGGAAATATTTGGTCAATGCTAAGGAGACCAAACCAAACTAGAAATGAGACTTTTCTACACATTAAAATAGATTTTATTTCACTTGCTGTTTCAGTCCCTGCCAGAGTGAGTCTTACACATCTTCAGAGTCTGAGATTTCATTATATGTTCCCATGGAGAGTGAAACTTCCAGGGTTACCCTACCTAAACAATAAAGAAATTTTGGCAGTTAGCCACTGCTAGAAAGGACAAATTATGGGAAGTATCTGTGCTCTCACCAGCATGGATAAGACATGGCTAACTACCAACAGTAAAACTCAACTAGTTTGCCTCATACTGGAAATGTATAAAATATTAGCAGCTGACTAGCAGACTGAAGTTAAGCTCTGGCATGCGTACAATGGCAGTTCAAAACTGGATGAAGCAGTTACCATCCCCATATATCTACCCTTCTCTTCTGAAAAGTTGGTAATTCTTGGTGATTAAACAGTACGTTAAAGCAGCTTCTAAGTCTCAACACATTATAGTGAGGCAATGAAATGGAAAACTGATTTCAGTTCATATTATGCTGAAAGCCATCAGTTCAGGAACTGCTTCACATGGTGTTCAGTCAGACAATGGAGGAGCACATTTCTGTGCATTATTTAAAACAACAGTTTGAGAAGAGCAAACACTTGGTACACTTAACTTTTCTGCAAGTCACCACAACTATGAAACTTGCATATGCCCTTGTCCACTGTTTATACTGGGTGCCAGAATAAAAACTAAAAATAAAGCAAAGGCTTTCTGACTTAATGACAGTAGTTAGCCCTTCCACTGTCTTAAAAAGCAGTGTTGCATTAGTTGCCAGGCATAAACTTCAGTGGTCAACACCATCATTTTAAAAGCTTCTGATCAGTAGCATTATTTCAAGATTTATTCATGCTTGGTCCATATGATTCACACCAATGAAAAAATTTCAAAAGCAAATTAATAACAAAGAACAAGCGTTCTTTGCAACACTAAAATTATTCAGGTTTGAGTATGAGAGAGAATGGTTTGATTTGTTTGCGGGTTTTTTAAAGCTGCAGCTATTCATAGCGTACCAAAGACTTGCAACGTAAAGCTCTCAGAGTATCTCACCTGCTATAGCTTGCACTGCTACTCGCAGAAATCCTCGTACTTCTCCTTTCTCACTAACAACAGCTACTCTGTGAATAAGAGGCACTGGGTACAGTAGATTGCTCAGGTATACAAATGCTCTGGTAACAGGAAGGAAAGAAAACACAAACAGCATTAGGCAATCATCTGCAAAACCAGACTGCAGTATTTGGTTGGCTAATGGGACATTCAAATCTTCTGACAGTCTACTTCACTCCATCTATTAGACCTGCACTGTGGTCATGTATCCATATTGTCCACACAGAACTCTGCAGCAGCGTCAAAGCTACGTGAAGCCACAAAATGCTCTAAATCAGAGTATACTGGAGACACAGGGCTTCTATTAGTGAGTTACAAAACACACGAAGGAGACAATTTAAGATGATGGCTTTATAGAAGGTAATTTTAGATGCACTACAGTTGTAAATGGAGCTGTTAGCAAGATGGCAGAAGTCTACTAAGGAGCTACTGTTTATAAAGAATTGTTTGAGTTTTCCACCCCATGAGCATAGTTTGAAGTGATAAATTAAAAGGGAATTCATCTACTGTGTTCACACAGCCTCAAATATTTTACTGAACATACAAAAACACTCTTCAAAACAGACTGACTGAATGTTTTCTCTCTTCTGTGTTCATTTGATAACACTGTATACAAAGTAATCAGAAATCCCCAATAAACCATAAGTCATCTCTTAGGTTTCTTGGAAGATTCACTGAGTGTATGGATAGTGGAAGACTGACAGTCTTCACAGCTAAATATCTTTAGGATTATTATACTTATTTCTTTAAAAAACAAACAAACAAAACCCCACAACAGTGCTCTAGAGCAATCATTTAGAAATTACAGTTTACAATAGGAAAAGCAGCATTTAGGCCCAGTACTGGATGATCCTGCCTTACACTAACTTTTAAAGTTACAAACAAGCAGGGTCTATTTTGGAACAATAAGTTAACAAGTTTTATTGTACAGATTTTTAATTAAAAGTTAGACTAACGTTATTCTTTTACATTTCTGCAATTAATTGCAAAAGTTCTTAAAACACCACACTTCAGTGTGATTAGCTTGAGCAAAACTTTAAATGTTGAGAAGCCTAACAAGTCAGGTAAAGAATGGTTCTCAACAAGGGGAAAAAATGGAAGGCTTTATTTATTGAGCTGTTTCAGAGTTCAGAAGAATACTGAGATGCATAGAAGTTTAACCAATAGTTTTACCAGTCATTGAAGTGACTAACCAATTATGTATGACATTTTTATGAATTTAAGCATATTAAATTACACTAAACACTAGTCATTTGTTTTAACTGGATTTCCTTCTTGCAGTCCTTTTTATTAGTCTTTATTATTAAGTATAATTAATCCCTCAAATTTATAACTGTTACTGTTTAATATTCATAGGGAAAGTCCTGCATGACAAAAGAGGACTGAGAGAGAAATAAAGATGTTCACTGCCTCTGTCTGGAGACATCAGCTGTAGAATTTGTTCTGTGAACACAGCAAGACTGATCCGAACTCAGTTCCTCGTGACACATAGCTAAGGACCAAAGTTAGAAAAGGTAAGTGTTTCTCCTTGGGTTTACATGCCCGTTCCCAGAATGAATGATCTTGAAATGACAAGGTAGTCAAACAGGTGTCAGTTTGAACCAAAGAGACAAAAATAATGCTACTAAAAAACAAAGTGGTGACAAAATGCAACAGAGAAGAGAATGATTAATAGGGCTATAAAAGTAGCAAAACAAAAAATGAAGAAAACCATACAACAACAAAAAAACAATTGCAACGTAACACTTGACTTAAGATTAGGATCTAATTCCTTTTCAGTCTGCTCCAAAGTGAGGTAAGCACTGATAAAGCAGGGGAAGGGAGAAGAGACTAAATTTAAAAGTAACAAAATGGAAAGTTTAAAATTTTTTTTTTCTCTAAGAAAACATTTTCATTTTTAGCTTTGAAATTTCAGGTGGTGCTCATTTGAGAAAGCAGCATCCCACCATACAAGAAAATAGTCCCTCACACTAAGAAACTGGAATTGTTCACTTGGACTGCACTAGGGATGGAGTTCAGGAAGGTATGTAGTTATACGCTCAACATGAAAAAACACACACAGTTTGAAAACCACATTTCAAGCTAGGGAGAACGGACATCTTTCCCCAACAGAAAGGAATCTAAATAGCCTTGCATTGATATGTATACAGTAAGAGACAGTTTCACTAACTAAAAGAGGCAGTCATTACAGAAGCCTTCCTACTTCAAAGCCAAACTAGTGGAAAGTGAAAGTATTAACTGCATGAAAAATAAAAATATTTTTTTATTTGCACAGCTAAAGTTCTGAAGCTGCTGTTCAACATATGACAGCCAAAGCATTCAGCTTTATTAGCAACTACAATTTTGTCACCTCAGTAAAATGACCATCCCAAAGAAAAAAATATTTCTCATCTTCCTTAACTTTCTTCCATCCAGTCACCTAGCTCACCGGAATCATTTTAACTTAGAGAAAGGAAAGCACACAATGCAAAAAGTTTTAAGCTTCCTGCTTGGTGACGAAAATGCTGGATCTCTTCTGTAGAATGGAGAGCAATAGCACATTTGCTGTACAGAGAAAAGAGCTGGTTTATGCAGCAATACTGTCTTCCAGTGCCATTCCATCTGCTTCATCACAAGACAGTACCAAGTTAGGAGTGGATGAAATCTTAAGGTTATCCTCCTCCTCTTCCCACATCTGGGAGGACTCCCACTCCCCAAACATCCCATATGCAAGTGTCCCCCTGCACCTTAGCCCAGCAGACTGAAAGAGGGGGAGCTGTATTAGCAGAAAGATTGGTGAGGTAAAATGGCATACTCACAACAAAACTAGAAATGAAATTTAACAAACACAATTTTTTTTTAAAAATCAAAACAAAAACAACAGAACTCAGAATGATGACAGATACTTTTTAAACAAACACATCAATTCAGGATTTAAATAAAATATCCCATAGTCCTCTCCCACCTCCCTTAAAAACATAGCAAATGCTTGATATGTCACACCGTTAAATAGAATCAGCCTTAAAGACAGCCCAGCATGCCAGAAGAGATGGCTAAAGGGACCAGCTCTTTTTTTTTCCTTTTATTTGTACTATAGCTATTAAAGAAAAGACAGTCACAGCACAGAGAGAGAAAAAAATACTGTGGTGCCCAAGGAGCTGGATAACTACATGATCAATTTCTCCTCTCCTTCGTGACCTGGACTCATTATTGCTGATGACGCCCCCCCCAAGTATTAAAAATTATTTTATTTTTGTCCTACACATTCCACAACATATAAAACAGTACACAGTTAAAAATGATAAGGAATTTTGGTTTTGTTATATATTGAACACTACCTTGTGCTCAAGACAATAGCTATGTAGATGGACATACCCTCTGATACTTTTAAGTCACACTGTTCAAAAGTAGAATTCTCATGCTAGAAGACAGTGAGGAATTAAAATAGTTTCTACTCAGTGGTGCTAAACAGTCTAACAGCTTTCTGCTGAGAGAATTAGCACAACAGAAGAACAGAACAGGAATAGAAACAGAAGAGAATAGACACCAACAACTGGGAAAAAGTCATTCAGCTGTCTACTCAGAGATAATACAAACTAAGTTTCATTTCTCAATAGAATTTACAGCCTGAGTTCCTTAATATGTGCAGCTTACACGGTTCAGGCTAGTACCCTTAACTGCTGCAGCTTCATATGTCTGTCTATAGAGACAGAGCTCAGTATTCTTTTTAATACATGGAAACGGGAAGCAAGTTGTATAATTGCCAGGAAGCACGACTGTTTTCATTATACACTGTATTTGCTCAGCTTGTCTTGTGCTTCCTGAAGAGTCTGTGAAATGAAGATGAATAGCTCAACTTTTTCCCAAGCACTGAAGGTCCTGCTCTGAAAGAACATGCACAACAGGAGAATATGCTGAGTATGCCAGCACTGTTACAACAAAGCAGTCCTAGCCATTGCAAACAGTGCTCATATGCTTTAACTAGCTGAGAGCCACTTCCAAGCCAGTTAAGATGGCTTTCCCAAACTGACTCTTGTGGATCAGATTAATCTGAAAGAATTAAATTTTATAAAACACATTATCAAACATTGCACATAAGGGCACAAATTCACAAAGACCAAAGAGGACTACTGCAATTTCTTGCATCTTTAGTAATTGTAATTTTTGTTTCAAAGACTAGATCAAGCAAGTTCCAAGTTTTAATCACAGCTTGTAAATAGGTCCACTAAAGACAAAGAATGAGGTTAGACAATACAGCTAAACTGATCTAAAACCTTGATAAAAGACTGACAAACTCAGTCCCTCATTTTCACAAGTAATGCAATCAAGTTTCCTGCATTTGAGGAAACTGCAAAAAGATCCCGCCTTCCTGACTATGAAGTCTTCCCTACTTACAGTCACAGAAAAGGATAAAGTCAAGCTCTGGTCCCTTCTCCTTTGCTCCTCCCTTCCGCCAGCCATGCAGTCTTACCCCCTCTTTTGTACAACGCCTGTGGTAACCACCTCCCTTACTGTTTTAACAAGTAGACTGGCTTACAGAGTGATCCAATAAGCAAAAAAGGATAATTGGGGGAGTGGGAGCAGAAGAGAGGGGAGCAAAGTCACTAAATAAAATCTTTCTGTTTCTTGTCATGAGTAACATGTTTGAGCAGGACTGACTGTGAAGAAACAGTGCAAAGTACTACATTTTTTTAATGCAGCTTGCTGTTGTTAGGGTCTACATCACAGACTGAGGTCTGATAATGCCTTAATCATATCGAGATTGGCAAAATAGATAATACTTTAAAATACATTAAGCAAACTTGTTTCAGAAATTCAAACACAGTCCATGGATAAAGCCCTGATAAACACCACCAGCCAGTGAATTTTAATGATGATGACCTTTCACTACGTAATACTTGCTACTGAGAGTCATGCATAATCTGAAAAGCCAAATCATCTCAAAGAATACTCTTTTCCTCATCCAGAAAGGACCATTCTTCTTTCTCCATCTTTTCTCTTCAGACCCAGAGGATGTTAGATGAGTTTTCAAAAAATGGATTTATTGGACTTAAAAGACTTTCCACCATACTCTGAGATTCTCTTCAACAGGAGGAAATTACATACGACAATACTATCCTAGCAATCTTGCAATGGCTAAATAAAGCATTCTATAAATAATGCTTAAATACTGTACACAAGCAAAACCACATTCAGTCTATGTTGTGACAGTTATCTACAAATAGATTTACTCACATTGTCACATCTAAGGGTTATTTTCTCAATTATTATTTAGGTCTTCATGGCCTCTGACATGGGAATTTAAAACTTAATGTTAAACTACACTCATTCTCTGGCAATTCCAATTTGTGTATATAGATATTTTGGCTGGCTTGACAGATATTCTATGCAGCATAAGGCAAAGCCATTGCAGTCTACAGCAAGAGCTGGTCCCTTTTGGCCATTCTCACAGTAACCTCACCAACCTTCCCACTAAAATGAACCAAGGGGATCGGTCGTAAAACGGGTCGCGCCCATCATTGAAGAGGTCTGATCCCTCCTCAGTTCCAGCGTCGGAGCCAGTATCATCCACAAAGGCCTCATCATCAAAGTCCTCCATCTCATCTTGCTGTTCATCAGCCAGTTCAGTGATGTCAGAGTCAGCCGTGGAGAAAGTGGGGGAGGGCGTGCGATCAGCAAGACGCTCATTCACGCAGCCATGGAATATGGGGGAGCTAGATATCAGTTAACGGAATACCAATTAACAGAGTGAGGGGAAAGAAGAATGCTTCATTTAACAGCCGTCTGTTGCCATCAGCACAGAGATCACCTGAACAACAAGCAAAGGCTTCAAACCATCCGGACTGCAATGAAACGTAAGGGAAGGGATTGCTAACAAAGTCAGGAAAGGAGCATCCTTGAACTGAGCAGAAAGCAAATGAAAAATGAATATAAACATGGCCGAACATACAGATATAGAGCACATCCATTTAACAGAGCTACAATTCTTATTTCCGACACATAGCATTTTTGTAAATAAAAATATTGTCAAGGTGCAGCCGACATCAGGAAATATTAAAGAATCCCATCAGATATTAGGTATTTCCATAGGGTATGACCAAACTATTTGAACCACTTATGTAAGGCAGGCCCTGGGCCACTTTTCCCCTCAGTTTCCAGTGTTCTTCATGTTCTCACAGCTCTGCTCCAGTGACTTTAGACAGAACTTAGCTAGCTACATTTTTTTAAAATAAACTTATAACTTACTAAGGGTTCAGTCAGATTCTACAAGGTTACACCAGAACCGGCAACATTCTAAAGAGCATTTTCTGCTCTTCACTATATTTTAAGTCTATCAGAAATCCCTGAAAGACAACACACACAACTAACACTAGTGGCCGTACAGTTTATAACCACATTCAAAGGCAAAGTTCATCCAGAACTGACAAGAGTTACCAGTGTACCGGCAGTTGAGATTATCGTCACATACCTTCCAACAAGCTTGAACCAATGAAAGCGATCATAAAAGGGGTCACTGCCTGTCATTGCGCTTTCACTCTCATCCTGTGTATTAGATGCCATTTCCCCAGCTCTGTCATACATCTCGCGCATCAGGTCCAACCTCTGCCTGCGTAGAAGAAAGCAGGATTAAAAAATTAATAGAGAGTGAGTAAAAAAGCAGAGAACACAAACTGGGGTACACTGACTTCACCTATACCAAATTACACATAGGAAAGGGAGAATAAAGAACAGAGGAGTCTGTACCACTAATTTCGGTACTGTACTAATTCTCTGACATGTTAGGGATTCTGGGAAAATTTTGCAGGCTAAGCCCACTAAGCACGAGGCAAGGTCACTGCAGAATCTTACGTAAATCCCGGATTTCATTCAAACTTCTAAATATTCTTCTTTCACATCTAATTCTGGCACATTTTTTGCTTCCTTTTTTGCATCAGACAATGTTGCTGGGTAATTTAGGCAGTTTTGTGCGTTCCAGTCCAGAAATGTTGGCATTTTGATTCAAAAGTGAACTGATTCCATTACAGACTTTTATTTATTTATTTTATTGAAGAAAACAAGTGTTTCACACTGCAAGATCCTTTGTCTGGAAGTTATTAGTGGAAAAAAAGTTCTTCAGTCAGTATTTAGAGAATGGGGAAAAGACAAATGTCTTTTGCCTATTTGCAAGAATATGATGAAAATAATTCAGATTACAGTCAGAATGTGTGTAGCTTCCACAGAAATAGAATCTTCTTTATTTAAGGTTTTTATTATAAATTATGCCCTATACTACTAGGTTATATAAAAGCACGTGGCAAGGAAACTTTTGCACTGAAACGAACGTGAAAAAAATTAATGCAGAGAGATGAGCTGTGATGAGCCTTATTAGATTTAAAAAATAAAATCTCAAGTTACAAGTATTCAATGTGGAGGCAAGGTAAGATGCTGGAGAACAAATGCACTTGTTTAAAGAATCTAGAAAGCTGGTATTTAAAACATACCACACTGTCTGGAAAGTTGGCATTTGGGAGGACACAGAAAAAACAAGTACAACAGAGAATGAACAGCAAGGGGTGAAATTTTTCAGTGAAGCTCCTTGCATACAAGGAAGTTTGTTCTCCAGTAATATTTACATACTTGAGTTTTTCTAAGGACCAGTAATGCGTTGCTCCATTCTTCAGATCCTGGACTTCCACAGCTACCACTGTACGGGGGAAAGGCCTATTGTCCCGGGTCTTCTCCAACTCAGTGGGCAAAAGCTCTGGTGGCAGTGGTGAGTAGAGGGTGTCTGTCAGCAGGACAAATTGAAACTGTACCTGAATGGAAAAAGAAAAATTACTTTAGTTCTGAGAAGTCAGATATCAGCATCACAAAGGGGACAGACACCTAACCTAAGGCAATGTATGAAGCCAGTTTGACTTTCATCTCTGTGAATGGATTCAGGGTTTTTTTACGTGACTTTTGGGGGTTTTTTGTCTCAAAATGGCATAAAATATATTTTTCAGCTGAGTACACTTATCCTGCCTTTATTGTCACAGCTAGCAGAGGTCTGGAAAACCACAGACCTAGCACATCCTGCAGCACCCGCTTCTCTTGGAAAGATGAATGACCACATGAAGTTAAAAGCAAAAAGGAAAAGACAGGGCCCTGGGCAGATGTACATGTGTTTATGATATTGACAGGAACAGCATAAGGGAAATTAAGAAGAGGAGAATATATCAACCGGATTTACATGGGATGTTCATTCAGCCAGAAGTCTGAATCAGAGACTCACGATTTTCTGAACCCTTTTAAAACCCAAACTAATAAGCAAGAGACATATAACTTTAAAGACTACAAGTAACTCTGAGCGTTTGAAGCAGGATTATACAGTCAAACCTGATGAGTCAGAAAATTCAAAAAGCTACTCTACATGTCCCTACCTTTTTCTTTAACTCCACACTGATTGCATTGGCTTCTTTCAGATACACTGCATTTCCCCAGAGTTGGTCCCTCAGTGAAGTAAACTGGTGAAACTTCCACTTCCTGAAAGCCCATTGTGCAAGTTCATACTCATGTCGTGTCCAGGGCACTAAGGAAGAGCAAAGAAACAGAGAAATAAAACATTGTGGCTTCTTCTCTGAACCATCACGTGCAGTATCTAATACTACTGCTGACTGTGTCATCAAGTTATTAACACCTTTTCTGGAAGAGAAGAACAGAAAACAAAAACCTGCATTTTTATTATTCAGTGAGGAAAAACTGGATTCAAACTTCCTCACCACTAGCAGTAGAGATATAATGATCAAGTAAGCAGATTTGAAACAGAGAAAACAAAAGAAATTCTACTCCTATTATTTTAAATTAGTTAACGATTATTAAAGCCAAATGCTGAAACAGTGGAATGAAAGCAAGTATTATGGGAGTAATAAACTCTATCTACTGTCCAGAAATGGAGTTACACAGACATATCACAGCATGAATTCTAAGAATTCCTACCAAGGAGAAAAAAGAAACTTCAGAATCAAAACAAGGAAACAAAGGCAACAGTATTATTTTGGTTTAAGACATCTGAACTCTGTTAGTGCCAGAAGAGATATATTCCTTCAAATTCAAGACCACCAAATCAAAGCTTGTAGTTAAACTCATCTAGTTTGTGCATCAATTGAATCTGGGGATGTATATCTACTGTTTATGTGGAACTTATTGTATGAATGGATATTTTACATCTTTATGCTGCTAAGATTACAGATCAAGAAGTTATGAAGTGTTTCGCAGCTTTCCAAAGCGAGTTTTCTATCCATTGCAAGAGATATTATAGCAACTGTCCCTTTAGGCTTGGCTATAACCAAATTACTTTTAGCTTCAAGCTCACCTTCTTCCTCTTCTTCTTCCTCCTCTGTTGTTTCAGCTGCCAAGGATCGTGTCTCTACCTGCTTCTGTAAGGCCTGCAGCTTACTCTCATAGTCCTGTGGGGAGAGAGGAGATACCGTGTAGGAGGACAGACAAAAGCACAGAGAAGAGTTAAGAGAGACTAACACCTCAGATGGAATGACAGACACAGAGAACAAATACATAAAGACATTTCCATTAATGCTCAGAGGTCACATACCAACATCTATTGTTTTAGTATAATCTGTCCTTGAGAAGAGAGAAGACAGAGGCCAATACAATTAAGATAGTAGTGTTGTTTTTTAAAATCATCAGATATACATGCTCATAGTATCTGTAAGAGGGAAAGGTTTAGGTTGGTTTTGTTTTTGTTTTTTTTTTTTTGCTAAAGACTGGAAAAAGGGTATTTTTGAGGGGAAACTGCTTGCTGCTTTCAGGGAGGTAGGAAAGAGGCAGAAATAGAAAAAAGTACAGAAATAAATTTAAAAGGGGAGGATTATTCACCTTCATTTTCTCAAAGAGAAGGATTAACAGCACCACTGATTTGCCTTTTGATACAAAAAAATTAATTTCAGACTTTAGAAAAAAAGAAAAAGACATTTTGTTTTCAATTAGATTTTCCTCTTGGGATGTAAGTATCACTCTCTCACATGTGTATTTAATATATCAGAAGATGAAAAAAATACCACCACCCTGGCAAGTGGGCAGAGAAGTTTATGCAGAGGTTTCCCCACAAGGAGCATTTCAACAATACCTTCTGGTGTAAGAGCATTTTCTTCCTGTTCAGCATAATCATGCCTTGAAATAAATGCTACTACGACCTAATGACCCTTTTATTATTTGCTGGTAAAAAAAATACAAATTCAAGATATTTAGAACAGACACAGTCACTGTGCTCCTGGTCTCAGAGCCTACCTCACTACTGTATTTTATTCTTTGAAGATAATCCTTTGGCATATATTACACAAATTAAACTAGCTTCTCAAGATTTTTATACAAGAGTTGCAACAACAATTCACTAAGAGTGTTACAGAGTTCTTAAGGAGAATTCTTGAAGCCACTCATCTTGTATTCCAAGCTTCTCTCTTCCACAGTTCCAAACCCTAAAATTCTTCTCCAATGCAGTTTGCAGTAATGCATTCTTAACAGCTATAAAAGGAAAGCTTTACACTTTCTTCCCATCCTATTTAAGCATCCCACCTAAACAGCTACATTACTTCGTTTTCGTACAGCAAGTATAGTACTTAACACTGCCAGAATGTGATTGCGTCAAATTTAACACAAGTTCGGTCAGAAAGACCTTTAGACAGTATTTGGAAAGGAGATAAACCTGAAGTATGTTCCTTTAAGTTTATAAGTAATATTTCCTGGAGGTAGCATTAAAAATGGTAGCTGGGCTCTTAAGAAAGTGCAGAATTTTCAATAGCATGAATTCAATACCCATGACCTTTAGGGAAAGAAAACTGAACTATTAAAGATATATGGCCTTTGTATGAGGGCTGCGTTTTAATCTTCTAATTTCCTCTTGAAATTTTATTTGGCCAAAATGGTCCTTCTTCATTTGTGTCTGCTCCATTCACTCTAAGATGGCTACATACTTACAGCGTAAGTAAACCTTAGTGCAGCAGCAAAAGAACTACAGACAAAACAAACATGTATCCTTTCTTTTGATATTCCTTCTGAAATTCTTAATGATTCACCAAAAAACTATTCTAGACTCCATGAGGAGTTTCAGACTTATGTACAGTTCTGGAATACCCAGAGTACTCTTAAAAATTAGTTAACGTAAAGGCACTCTCTCTGATCTTTCCCCCCCCCCATCCATGTAGATAACGCTATTGCATTTGAAACCAAGATAAAACAGGTCAGATGCGAAGTGACAGAAACAAGCTTATCTTACTTGCAAGGAAGGGCAAAATAATTTATTTTCCTGTAGTCTGAAGTAGATAATCTGAGGATATCATTTTGAGTGGCTAGATTGTAGAAATGAAAAGCTCTTCAAGTAGTGTTTAAGTAGAATCTTTGATCAGATTCTTTTGGAGAAACTGAAAAGCTGCAGAGGGAATGGTCAAAAATCAGGAGCATTCCACTATGAAAATTCTAATTCCAGCATGAAAAACCCAGGCACGTTAAATTCAGTCAATGACAAAGACCTGCTTCTTGTCTTCTCTATTTTCAGACTTGTGAGCCAAGTACGTGTATCTTCTGTACATTTAAATACCAAGATAAATAAATGTTTAATATAAGCAGACACTTTTTATTGACTCCACACTAACAAACACTAGTTTTAAAACTAAGTAAAAGAATAGAAGTTTGTTTTCCCATAATGAAAAAAAAGAAACAGGTACCATTTCCCTAAGCAGAAAAACAGGACTAAGATTGCCTCCTGGCACTTGATACTATGGCAGTATTTAAAAATAATTGGCACTGAGGAACAAATGAAGGACGAATTTCAGCTTGGTTCACACAGAAGGTGCACTGACTGCACTGTAAAAGGGGTTGGTTTGCTCTGCTGAGAGATTGGTCAGCTCTCCAGGTGAACATTTCCAGATCTAATTAGTGATAATACACACGTAATTCTTAGTACCGATGTAAAGGTGCCTCGACTGCTAGAAAAGAAAAAAACCTGCATCTAGAAGCTGCCTTGAAGGTCCACGTGCTAGACTCCCTGGAACCCAGTGCATATTGTTGTACAGCTTCAAACTGGTTGATATCATTAGCTCCATGAATGTGGAAAAAGGAAATGCAAAGTTTGTTTTGCCCAGGGGCATGGAAATATTTTAAGCCACAACAATCACAGATTTTGTGAAAACAGAAAAAAAACAAACAAAAAAAATTATACACTCAGACTAGGACAAGTTTTTTAAGCAGAACACTGTACCATAACAACTGAGATTCTTTGGATCTATGTGATGTCTGCAAAGGTACTGTAGTGTGTGTGATTCCCTCCTGTATTTGAGGTATACAAAAAAGTCAGTTTCTTTTGTCTTCAGTGAGCAAATAAATAGAGAACAGCCAGCTCTGTATTTTCTTCCAAAATTTAGATAAACAGCATACAAGATGGTACAATGGGACAGCACTGAAGAGGAGTATAGCTTGTATCCCCTTACTCTATAAAAGACTTTTTTTTTTTTTCTTTTTTAATTTAAATAAGCTATGTGACAGTAGACACAAATCTGTGTAGGCTGCTTTTCACATGACTTAACAGCAGAAAAATCAGGGTGGATGGACTTACAAGAATCAGATTGAGGAACGATTAAATAAACCTTTTTAACTCTGCTAGAACAATACCAACCCCAAGACAAAAAATAAAATCGGGACAAGACTGCAATCAAGTTTCATTTCCATTTCACTGAGACAAGTCTGACACTTACAAGAGTATTTCATAGTTTATTGAAAGAGCACTTGTTACAATACAAACCAGTTCTGCTTTTCACAAGGCAGATGCTTGCTCTTAAGACAATCCAAAACTTGTTTTTTCTTAAACAATGGACAGATCTGAAAATCCCATTTAATTCAAAGGCAGCTCACTGCTTTCTTTACAGTACAAATGGGTACACAGCATAGATTTTTCATGTGGCAGCTCCTGAAGTGGTTCAATGGGAAGTATCAGAGTCAAATTTCAACATATAAAGGATAGAGAACAAACTTCAACACATAAAGGATAAAGGACAAACTTCAACATATAAAGGATAAAGGACAAACAGTGAGGGAGATATTGAAACTATGCTGAATGTACTGGTAAAAATAGCATCCTCTAATTTGACAGATCCCTCAATTCAGATTGCTTGAGAAAGGATGTTGAAATCAATCAGAGGAGCATTAGTGGCATGCATTCCCCGCCCCCTCCCCCAAATCCACGTGTCCCTAGTGAGTCCTAAAGGATATTTAAGAAATCATCACTAAGGCACAGGTGGACACAAGCCAGCTGTCAAAGCACACAGCACATCAGCACTGGCAATTAAGCTTACTAAAACAGCACTCCTATCATGGATGCCACATTTCCATTAACCTGAAAGCCTTTTCACACAGTCTTCTATGGAAGTAGCTGTATTACTGTTCATTAGCTCCATTAATACAGAATTTGGAGAGGGGTGTGTGTGTATTTCTGAAAAGTGCAAGGAGATCCACAAGTTCTCACATTGCTTCCCTTATCAGACGAGGCACTGTACTGTAATTAATATTCGATTCTTAAAGTGGGCAATTATTTTTATAGAACTTTTTTCCAAGTTTCATTTCTGTAATATCCTCCTAAAAGCCAGGAAAAAAACTGCTTCCTCTGAGCAGACCGGACTCCATTTTGACACTGACTATCCTTTTTCTTTTTTGTCAAATCATACAGCAACAGAATAAGCAGGGTGTTTTCCTAGTGCTGCACTAAAACAGTGAGGTAAGACAGAGCGATGGAAACCTATTCTTCATCATCACCACCACAACCCAGGCATTTATAGATATTTCTTCTCAGATTTTTAAGCTGAAATAAGTTGGCAAAAACTTTTTAGTGTCTAGCATTAAAATATCAAGTAGCAGGAATTTTTAATCTCATGTCAGTACATGTAGTTGCATGGGACTTCAAAATTACTCCATGCTCAATCACGTGGTGGTTTCACATAGGCAGCCGCAATCCTCAATAAAAATGAGACACAAGATAAAATTGGTTTGGTCTTCTCTCACAACCTATCCTATGCAGACTAACTCTGTTTGGCTCACGTATTCCTACAGAATTGAGAAGATTTTCCCGAGCACGAATTTTCAAGAGAGCCCAAGTCTTTTTGAGGATATGAAAGAACTCATTACTTTTGACATGCACAAAAACAAAAGTGCAATGCACTACTAAAACAGGATTCTGAAATAAAGGCAACAGCAAAATATTATTTGCAGCCCAAAACTCATTTTACAATTCTGACTCAAGCTCAAAGAAAGTATTGCTCATCTACAAGGCTTCTTTTCTTTAAGAATCAAGACATTTTTGGACATGATGCTTTATTTCCTTCGTTCAAGTAGGTCAAAGCATGAGACAAATGCAAGTTACAAAGCCATATTTGGACACAAAATTAAACCTGCTGTAAAAAAAAGTCCCAAGTGATGGGACCAGCTCATTCTTTTAGGACAGTTAGAGGACTGACTTTCTATCTCCTACATCAGAGGGCCAGTATCCTATCAGTAACACACGTGCAGAGACTTAAGAGTTGACACTTGATTAATCGATACGTAAACGGTGCATGGCTGCCACGTGACATATGTTGCAACCAACACCTACACCATGCACAGTTGAGGTGGGGGAGAAAAGTAGGACAGGCAACAAAAACAAGAAGGAAAGTAAGCTTGAGGCACTTCCTACTCATCTACAGCTATGCTGAAACACGCAGAAGTAACAATTACCAGTAGGGCTTATATTTTATCAAAAAATAAGCAACCTCAAGTAAATTAAGGATATTTGTGCAAAACAGCACAAATCATTTAACTGTACAGATACACTGCAAAGTGGACCTATCTTACCAAATGTGGTATAGTAGCCAATTTTGTTTTTAAAATCATATTCAAGTTAAATTTAAAAGCAAAGTAAGTCCTCAAAGCTTTAGATTGGCTTATACTTAAGTCCACAGATTTTCAGAAGTAAGCGCAATTTTGTCTTGCACTTTAAGAAACTCAGAAAGAAGAAAGTGTATAATTAAAATTGGGACTCTCCAATTGAGATAAACCCCCAAGTTCATAAAACATACTCCTTAATCAATAGTTTTTCTGTAATTTGCTTGAAACAATCTGAAGTAGGGATTGCAAGCATTTGTTTTATGGCAAATCACCTGCAAGTAGAGACCTCTTCAGATCAAAATAGATATTAAAAATTTTAACTTGCATTTTGAGTGTGGGGAGAAGGAAAACGAATCTTATTTTCTCCTCAGTGACCTTCTCCTTTATTAAACAAGTCTTGAAACAGGGGTTTAATCCGAGACCAGAGGCACTAACATGAGGTATCACATTAAGATGAAACAGTTTAATTCTCCTGTCTGTGAGGAGAATTCAGCCAATTCAAAGTAGTGATCTATAAATCTTCATAAGAATAACTATTTCAAGAACATCTCCCAGACTCATGCCTGAGAAAGCTGAAAACATAAAAAGAAATAGCTTTTTGAGGCTTCTTCCTGCATCAGAGTGTCAAAAAATCCTAGTTCCTTTCCACAATCTCTGTATAACGATTAAAAACTATTATATTTAGAGATACAATGGGAATTAGAAAAAGCTTATTTCCAAAGTATTGCTTCAGCAATATATATATATTCTGACATAAAATTCCATTCAGGCAAGTTTAACTGTCACAGCAATTTCATACCAATAATTATGAACTTAAGCAGAATGAGAAAAGACATCTCCTACTCAGGAAGTAGGACTCTTCTGACCCAATAGCTCTTCTTAATTTCTCTATAAAAAAGCCACGTATCTTGTCAGCCGACAACTTTTGGTTTATAGATTATTATTACTATTAAGAATTTGAGCTACGAGTGGAACATATTGTTCTGAAGAGCCAGATCAATTTAAAAACAGATGGTCAGTTTCCTTATTGCTAAGAAAAAGGTCACAAGAAACATTCAATGCTACAAACTAAATTCCTCTTTTGATTGTCTACATAAAACACAGGAGGAAGGTAGCACTTTGTAAGTTCCAGACAATATTTTCAGCATTAGAAAAATACTCCAAGACACACAAAAAAAACTGGTAAATGAGCTAGCAGGGAAGTTCTCCCCTCCACATCCCTCCCTCCAAGTCTTCTAGTCTATGAAAAAAGTTCTTACAATTTTTCAGAATGTTCTTCCAATCAACGTTGTTAAAACTGCAACAAAAGTCACATGCAAACTGAACGGGCTGAAGGGCCAGTACCTTGTGTTTGTATGTCGAATTACTCAAGTTCTACCTGGCCAAACAAAACCCAAGACATAAGCAAAGCCAATCCTGGCTGTTTCTCAGTGATAAGCCAGAATTGCCCCTGCTTCCCTCCTCCCCCAGACTACTCTTGGCCAACTAATCATACTGTAGTTTCTCTGCCCGCTTTGAGGTTAGGTGCTGAGAATTGGCGCCTCATCCGTGGGGGCGTCACAAACTGGTTATAGTGGTTAAGCCGGTCAGTCTGTTTTGGGTGGAAGTTAGCTGTATTGCCTTCTGCACTGCCTCCATTGTTGTGATTGCAGTAAGGTTGTCGGTGCTGGTGGATGTGGCGTTTTTGCTGGAACGTCTGCAGGTCTGGATTCTGCTGCCCGCTGTACGAGTGCAATGATTCAGATGAGCCCGACGTCTGACGCCGCAAGCTTTTTTGAGAGCCATTATTGAGAGAATTGCTTCTCCAGCGCAACTGAGGTGATGGCTGCTGCTGACTGCTAGGCTGTGACTGTATGTTTAACTGCTGCCTGTTAATTTGGATATTATCTTGATTCCTCTGGGGGCCATAAAGGTTCCACAGCTGCTGAGGGTCTTTAGAAGCAGCTCTACTTTCTTTTTCTTTGTTTTCATCTTTGTTCTTATCATCTTCTTTTGGAATTCTAACCTCAATAACTTCATCCTCTGTGATAATTATATGTGTGCCTGGACTCCATGAGTTCCTATGCTTGGGATTGCTTTTGAAAGGAAACCGGGGCTTGCGATTTTCAGGTGGAATAAATCGGTGAGGCATATTTTGTCGACGAAGCTGTTTTGCTATTTCCTGCTGCTGCAGATTTTTAAATCGAATCTGTTCTTGCCTCATCCAACGTAATCGCCCACGTCTGAAAGCTGGATCACCTGCCATTAACTGAGAAACACGCTCCTCTTTAGCAAGATCATCATTCTCGCTTCTTTTTAAGTCATCCGTGGGCTTCTTATCCACATCCACCACACTGGCAGAGTTTGGAGACTTAGCATTAGGTATGGTTGACTGAGCTTTCTCTGGAGACCCTATCAAAGGTAAAACCTTCTCCATTTTTAGCATCTTATTTCTAAGAACTTTTATCTCTTCATCCTTCATGTTGTTCTGCTTCTTCACTTCTTGCAAAATATCTTCCAATTTGTCTATATGCACCTTAAGGTCATCCACATCAGTTACTCCTTTACCATTGGCCATAACATCTTCAATTTTCTCATCTCCGACTCCTACTGTATCCCAGACATCACGAGCAACAGCTCGCCATGATTCACGCTCATTTGGATCTTTTTTCCCATACATGCCACAAAGCTCTTTCATTTTAACAATGGCCAGAGCCTCAATCTCCTGCCTAGTGTGCCTGAAGTCATTGAGTGCTACCTCATAGCATATCTCTTTCACAGCCTGAATCTTTAAGTCTGAGATGGTAACCCATTTGGAGTCTTTGCTAAGGCGTCGACGTTGGGGTATCTGGTACATTTTAATAGGCTCTCGTTTCTTCCCACTGCTGGGGAGGCCACACTTTTTTACAATGGTTTGGAGCTTGCTGGGGGGCAGCTTCTCTCTCAGGGAAGTGATCAGTCTCCAACTCTCCTCACACGATCTCTTGTCCGAATCATCCCCACTATCAGAGTCTGCATCCTTTGGAAAAACAAAAATCAAGAAGTGGCCCCAAAATAACCAAAATTAAAATTGTAAGAAAATGGAAAAGCTAAACAAGAAGTAGCAGGCAAAGAAAACTAAATCAAAAATCAAAATAGAACAAGTGATAAGGAAGTCCCTGAAGACTGAGTGTTAGGACATTAAAATGTATCTTCAAGAGTCATGGACTGTCAAAATTGGAGCTCTTCACTAAATTAAGATTAACATTATATTTAAAAGTCTTGTCATCTCAAAATAGCAGATAATCTAAACTCTTCCCTCCCAATCCCTTCCAAAATCTTTAAATAGATCAACTAAAACCAAGTTCCTGATTAAAAAAATTAAAAACCAAGTGTAAACTGCACTTCACACATGCTACAAAGACATGCAAATCCCCGCCACACACATTTGCCTTGGTGACTGCTGTTGCTTCTTTCAGCAAATCCTCCCCAGGTAGGTGAACACAACAGCCATCATAGAAGATGTCATGTAAGTCGGGTTAACACTGGTTAGTAACGTTGCACGTGGTTGCAGGGATGCTCAAGTTTAGAATCCACTTCACTACAATAGCAGCCAGAGAAGTGTTAGACGATAAGAAAAAATGAAACAGAAGCAGCCGAAAGGTTCAATGTTAAAAGGACTGTAAGTGCCACTATGACAGGTGAAGACAGTGGTTCATACTCCAAGACTTGCTACAAGCTAAAAGGATATCCAGAATCAGAGTTTCAGAGGTGGGTTGTGGTTTGGGTTTTTTTTTTCCCATTTGTCACCTTGTTGCTTAGTTTAAAGAAAAAAAAACATTAACAGTCTTGTCTGTCCGAAGAATGAGTTTCAGAAGAATGTAGCAGTAATGACTTTTTTTTTTTTTTTTAAATTGTTTTAATACGAATTCTCTATTTGATATCCTTGATTTGTCCTCTTCTCAAACCCTAGAGCCTGGAGCTTTCACACACTTGCTAAGAGTTATGCGTGTTTTGCTTCTTCATTACAAGTTTTCCACCTTTTGCTAAATGATTTTTAATGAGCAGTGCTTCAGGTTTCCATATGCTAGGAATGTTTGTTCAGGTATACTGCCACCAGAAGTTAAGGATATCCATTATTGCTTACTGCAACCAGGAATTAAAGTCAAACTACTTTTCTTTAAAGGATTATTAAGTTAAGACAACTCTTTAACAAACAAACAGTCCTATGTATTATTGTGATCCAAACATCTTCAATAAAACACAGCAGTCGGTCTGTAATGAGCCTCTAGCTAACATCTCTATTTTTCACAGAGAGAATTATAATACATGAGAAATCAGAAACAGTAACAGCCAGTTACTCTAAAACCAAAGGAAACCCAGGTCATTGACTCAGAACCACAGGTTCCTAGACTTAAGACTTCGGGGAGAAGACCACGAAGAATGGGGAATACAATGTAATTTGTTTTGGGAATGATAAAAGCGAGTATAAGAAATACTGTTCTGCCCTATGGTCAACAAGCTCTACAGCCTAAGATTCACATTATTTGAGCTTCTTGTGACCTTATATATTTTTAATATTTAAGAATAGCACTAGAGAATCAACTTCTAGTTTAGGTCAAAATATAAGCAAAACACTGTTTAGAAACAGAACATAAACTCTCTGTGAGTTTACAGCTGACAAAATTTCTGGCCTAAGGAAACAGCATCTAACAAACTGCATATTGCAGTGGAAACAAAAGATGCCCTGGAGGAAGACACTGTACAATCTACACATTCAAGGTTACGTCCAGAAAGGCAAAACACAAACTACTGAAACATTAAGTCACAAGTTCACAGGATTATTCTTATAGGTTACAAAATTACCATATTACTACTTAGGGGTAAAGCATGTCTTGCGTATAAAAAGCTGATTAAAAGACACTATGTGGTCATTGCCCTTTGTGCACTCAGAGGTTAACCAGACCAATTAATATAGGTATATACCCACATTCTAATATCAAGTGGTCACTGCAAAGGCATTATGACCAAGAAAACCAGGAAGATAATTTTAGCTCTATTAAACACATTTTCACATTCAATTTGTAAAATGGAGAACGATTATGTCTATTCTCTATTAATACCAGCAAGATAAATA
Organism: Gymnogyps californianus; assembly: GCF_018139145.2. Lineage (NCBI taxonomy): Eukaryota > Metazoa > Chordata > Aves > Accipitriformes > Cathartidae > Gymnogyps > Gymnogyps californianus. The sequence continues at coordinate 5,345,110 of NC_059491.1, read as the reverse complement.
TATATTAGTCATAAATTCTGGGGGACAAGAGCTATTATTTATCTTTTTTGTATAGCACATCTAACAAATAAATACCCAAATTGGTTGGAATCTCAGCACAAAACCAAAACAATCTGGTAAACAGGATTAGCCAGCTTCTTATATCCAAGATTATCCTCCGATTTAGAACAAGAATAATATTTGTATTTCAATATCAGTCTTACATAGCAGTAAGTTAGAGAACCTGATATTGCAGCTGGATATCGCAGCAATGTAAATACTTTTAAGGTACACAAGCTGAAATGCATTCCCAGATTTCCCAATCATTATTCAACTACTGTTGTATGAATGCATTAATCCTGTCCATTCCAGACTCTGCATACAGTGACACAAATGATGAGATGTGTCAAGAAGTTTTGCTGTCATCTGAGATATTCTTATTAAGCATTGCGATAAGCAGGATACTGCTTAACAGATCAATGAACTCATTTGATATGATCCCTTACAACTAGGAAAGGTGTCCTTCAAGAATTACATTGGTAATGCATGTAGGATAGTCTTCCACCTTTGTCTACTAATTGAAATCAGCAAAAACAAAACAAGCTTAAAAGAAATCAGCAACTTTATTACAGTATTAAACAACCCACTATCTAAAGAACCTTCCCTTAATCTTAAGTATACGGGGAAACAAATTCCCTTCGAAACACTTTTATAAACCCAGCCTTATTTGAAGCAGCTTCCCAGACAGCCAATTCTCACATCTTTAATTCATACACAGCTTATGCCTGTCAGCTAAAATTTAAGGGAGGGAATTCCATTACTTGCATCTCCTTTGACACATAGCCAAAACTTACTTGATACTCGAACTATTTTTATTTTCACACTGAACTTATTTTTGCCATACTACTTTCAGCTGCACAAATTTTAACTATAAAATTGCAGAGATGAAACATTACATTAGTCACATCCTAACTTCCTTTCTGAACTAAGTGTTGCTTTGGTTCAAAGTCTGCAGCCACTCCTCTCCATCCAAGAAATTAGTCCCTTGCAATGAAATAATTAGAGATGCAGAAGTCTTTAAATGTATAACATAAATAAATAAAAATTATATAGCTTCTACCTATGGAAGCCACAGTACTTTGCTCCGTTCTGTTTTTAGGAGAAGGGGAAGAGCTTTACAGTTTAAAACCCAGCATGCATTTAACCCACAGTTTTCAGTGGTCTCAAACTAATACTACAAACAAATGAATCATGATTTTGAAATTTTTATTAGAATTCAGGCACAACTACATTTGCGTTCTGGCTAAAAGACAACCCAATGTAGTTAAAGCAGAATCATGAGACTCAGGTTTCCTATGGAAATCTAGATTTCATTCCTGGGTCACAGGGTGCTTGAAGACTGCATGCATTTCTATTTGTAATGCACTTCAGAAATATGTGATGTGAGAAGACTGAAGTCTTCCTATATCAGACTTAATTTATCAGACTTCCTATTTAAGAAATAGGTGGAATGGTGGAATTCCCATTGTTCTGAATGAGTTAACGTTCCCTTTGCACACTGCTCCCTAGTCGTAACCCCACCATCGGCATGTGTACCAGTAAGACCCTTACAAGGAACTCCATGCAGGGGGAGGGAGAAGGGTTAAAACATGCACAATGCAGCAACATTTTCAGACATCATTCAAATAAATAAACCTAGCGTATCAATGTTCTAGGAATCTCTTTAGCAGCACAAAATTAGTATGTTCTGGTGATCCAAGACAAAAATAAAGGCAAACATCCCAAGTAGCAGCTGTTTAGACTACTGAAAAGGAACTTCAAAAACCACAGAGCATAGAAATGCCCTTCTTTCAGGTTAAGTTGCAAGAAGTCCAACCTGTCCCAACAAGAACTGATTAAAGGCTCTTCATTGTCAATTACAATCTCTGAATTAACATGAAGGAGCTCACTCACACTGATAATAATTCACTGTAGACACAAAGTATTTGAAAGCAAAGGGAGAACTGCATTGTGCAGACAACCCAAGCAAGTTTCCTAAACTTTCAGATAAGCAAGGACAGGAATTACTGTTTGCCAAAGGTATAGTTAATCTGAAGTAAGGACACATACCAGCCTTTGCTGCTCCAACAAGAGATCAGCTTCCTCCTTCTCTTTCTTATACAAGATCTCCATTTCTTGTAATCTGAAGACGAACAAAAGAACAGAAGTAGTCAAAGAGGTCATTATTTTCATGTTGGTGTTACTCTACATGCACAGCCCATTGAATTACAGTTATAGAAGTCATTCCACTTAAAAGGAACTGTTATTTGTCTATTATAGTACTATAGAAGTGAAACTTCCTGTAAGTTGCAGTTCAGTCCTTCACCAAAAGGTCTATAGGGTTAGTGGCAGGTGCCTACCTGTGATTTTTAAAGGAGCTAGAGTACTGAAACACTGAAGTAAAAAAATGAGGAAGCTTTCTGAACTTTCACAATAGGTAGCAGAGATGCTACGTGGCAGAACCTAGGTTCAGGTTTTGCACAGACACCACCCAAATAACCTACAGCTCACTTGTCCTTGTTTCAGGTAGATATTTCGAGTTCTTTTGTTACCTTTTCTCCATCTCCTGCTTCATGTCAATGCCCTGCTTCTCCAGAAGCTCCCTCTGAGCAAACGTCCAGTCAACTGGCTCAGAGGGAGTCTCAGCTGACGGTGTTTTCTCTCTTTCTGCTCGTGCTTGCTCTGGATGGTTGAATCTGAAGACATGATTTTTACCCATGATGATACGATTTCCTAAAAATAGGAACAGAAGTTAACTTGTTCAGGTAAGGATTCCAAAACCATTGAAAAACATCACTGAATGATTCATCCCTTTTATCCTGTTGGGAGACAGCCTAACAAAAATTGCCCTATAAGGATTTCTGTATACATTCAAGTTAACTAGGTGACAAGAAAAAAAAAGAATGCCTGGTTTGTACAGAACAAGCCACTGCTGGTAAAGAAGCAGTGCTCATAGAGGATGACATCACCCTCAGGGGTCCAATCTAATATCCCAGCGGAGTTTATCAAAAATTAAAGGACAAACTTGGAGATTGACCAACAGTTGCAGTAAATAAAACACATCACTAAATCCCACTCCTCTCCTCCAGTGACTGTGCCGAAACATGGGCAAAAGCCCCTTCAGCAGAATTTTCAGCTTGGAAAAGCCTAACTTCAAACACTGGAATGCATGGTGCTTACTTTTCTTTAAAATGCAGTTTACATGTATTGATTTTATTGGCGTCCTAATCAGTGGGATTTATTGAAGGATTTTACAGCTTCTTTCACACTAATGTCAAAAAAGCTGAAGAAATCTAATGTTGTTAAGTCTTTCAGCTAAATCCTAGAGCTATCAGATATCCACAAAGCCTGAGACATGTGCGTGATGGAAGACAGTAAAATGCCTCTGCTTTTCCAGAGAATATATTAATGTAGTTAAAATTTAAAAAAAACATTCTAGTAAATAGACCTCCAAAGTAACCAAAATTGTCCTTATAAATATATTACTAAAATACAGGCTCTTAAAGATGTCAGAGACCACGTCTATATTCTTCTAGTAACTCAATTATCTAGATACAGAAGAAAAGGAAAAAATCTACTTTTTTTTAAAGTACTAAATGATAAAGTCATGGTATTCAATATGAGCCATATGCAGGCACAGAACAGCAAAAACTCTTCTTTCTTCGTTGTCCAGACTTACGCTGAAGTCAGTACACTTGGTTCGATGAAAATACTCACTTACAACTTGGTGCAAACAATTCAGAGGTGGTTTTTTTGTTTGTTTTTTTTACCACCAGAAAAATGGGGGAGGGACACAGAAAGCATCATAGCTTGAAAGAGATAGGTTAAAAACCATAATTTAGGGAAGTCACTCCCTCCTCTCTAATTCTTCCCCCACATGCCTTTCTAAAGGAATGTAGGGGACTGAGTGGGAAATCTAATGAGAGCAAAGAGAAGCTGTTGTACTCCTGCAGAGGGTCATATCTTAGCTTTGCCAGGAAACTGGGAATTTTCCGTCAGCAACTGGCAGTCTGTCTGCTCTGTCTCACTGAGACTGCCAAGGGCAATAGGCTTGGGCAAGAATGTATTTGAATAATATCATGGTAAGCAGAAGGACAAGCAGGATGCTTCAGTGGCAGTGAATACTTAAGTACACTTACAGCTAGTGCAGCAAAGAATGAAAGAAAACGAATTGCTGCCAAGAGAAGAATGGTACCAACTCCTGTTTAAAAGCTACACTCCAAAGAGGTAACACTGCTGTCCCTTAACCGCACCCAGCATTCTCTACATATGATGCAAATGTCACGTAAGGACAATTCTTAGATGGAGAGTCTACAAAAATATCCGTTCCAACACCTCTTACCTGAGCGCAACTGCACGGGCTGCACAACCCTCTTGCCATTAACATAGGTTTCTGATCGTTCACAAGGCTCCAAAGTAACAATAACTATGAAGAAAACAACATTGACGAATGAAACTTTAGAGAGCATTGTACAGAAACAGAAGTGTGCAAACCCTAGAGGCCTCTCATTTTCTGCCTATCTTCCTACTAACACCAAAACAAGATACAAGGGAATCACTCCTTGATGCCATGCTGGTTAAAAAAGAAATAAAGCCCCATGAGAAAAATCAATACTACTGACATCTCCACATATGGCAGTTGGAAATTATTATTATTTTTTCTGTTTGAATTTTCATGTTTATAGTTAACCAAGATCAGAAATTAAGTCTTATACTGACTGCAGCCTGCAATTTGAAGCTATTATCACTTAAACAAATTTTATTTTCTTCCCTCTAAGACTCAAGAAAACAGCAAGTCAAAGCTGATGGTTTTCTCGAGGTAAGAGAAACTTTCCAATACCAGTATTCCCTGGCCAACTATCAAGTGAGGAGCAAAAGATTCAGCAATACTTTGCTAGGAGAGGTAGGTTTTTTACCTTCACCATTGTTGTTCCTCTCACTTCGAAAGATACAGTGTTCTTCTTTGATATGAGCCCCACTCAATACAATGTCTTGCCTTCGCTCAGCATCAGCCTGGCCAACCCTGGGTCCAACAGAAGGTATTTCAAGAGCAAATCAGACACTTTCTACAACTCTGTGTATGACAATACAGCCCAGATATACCCAGGAAAAAACTATTAAGACTATCCTTCAAGTTTAAAGGTTTGAACTAGCGCTTAACTCTGCGTTGCAGAGAATTTACCAGATTTACCATGAATTGGAGGATAACAGCTTGACAAAAGAAAAGAGAAGTCTTCTCTCTCTTAAAACATGTAATTTAAAGAGAGAATCGAAGTGTTAAACATCTCTGGATTTAATGCGTTTCCTTGCCTCTTGTGTACCTCCTTCTCCCTTTAGCAAAGGGACACAGAAGGAAAATGAAAAGTGACAGGAACTTCCAGTGGTGCATTTCAGCTGGCATACAGTGATCATCCCTTCCAATAATCACCATCTGCACTTTAACAAAGGAGCAAAAATGGCTCAGGAGACTCTTGCTGAATAATTTGATGCCACAAGCAGCTTCATTCAGCTTCCAGACAACAAGAGGTTGGCTGTATCCCTGGAGCATGAAGATTTATGTCCATTCCAAACTCAAATATTTGAGCAATTCTAGATACAGACAACTTAATTTTCAATCCTAACGTTTATGAACTTCTTGCTCTACTTATTACTCTACACCTTTCTGATGTCAGCTGGCTAGGCTCAAAACTTATGATTTCTTAAGCCCTAAGGTATTCTATTCATCATTCTGTGCTGAATTCTCTACAAGTTTGATATTCTTTTCAGTAGGTCCAATGCGTATTAGAGTAGTACCATACAACAGCACCTGTTTGTGTACTCTTCTCCATTTGTTCCCCAGGAATATACAAACTAAGCAGCCAAACATGGCTTAGTGCTCCAAAGATAACAAAAATCACTTCTCTTCTTCCAGATGTCTTGACAACAAGTTTTGGAATAAAATCCGCTTTAAATTCCAAATCTGGCCATTAAATTTAATCTCATATATGTGAATACAGAATACATTAATTTTGCAGAGGCATGGATAACAGTTTATTTAAATAATAAAGTGAACACTCATCCATATTTCAGTTGCTTTTATCAAGTACTATGGTTTTCAATCCTCCACCCATTAAAATCTCAAAGGCATTTTCAGTAAGTTTTATTACTTTTGTTTTCCTATATCTTAGAAGGGATATCATGTTTTCTTTTACTGCCCAGGTGTTGTAACGAACTTCTTATAAAGCTGAATGACTGCACACATAATTTCTAAAGCATAAAATCAACTTAAAAGAAAATGCATTTCTGTACTTTTTTCCACCTACAGCAATCTCATGCTTCATTTGTACCTGCAAGTTGAATAGCTCAAGGCACAACTATTATTTAAACGCACAACTATTATTTAAACGCACGACGGTGTCTCCAGCATGGGAATTTAAGCAAGCAAAGAAGCAGACTTCAGAGTGTATTAGCACCAATCCTCACCTAGTAATACCATCTTTGATGTAGTAAAGCAGACATTCAGACATGAGTGGATCTTCATTAAGGTTTACAAGATGAGGAGTCTGAAAGAACAAAAAGAAAAGTTAATTAAGAACTGAGGACCTACTTTCAGGCTTCTTCCCACAGCTGTGGAGGACGTATATTAATCCAGCAGTTTTGCTATGTATATCGAGGTTATTCCATAGCGCATTTTTTCAAACATAAACTCTTGCAGTACTGAAGAGCATCACAAAGTAACAGCAGAAATACAGCTCAGATTGCTTAGTTATCTGAAATATCAATCAATAGAGGGAATAAAGGCTTCAGCTGGGGGGGGGGGGGAAAAAAAAAGATTCCTTGTAAAGTCTCTGTAAACTTTGATAAGGGAAGTCCAACAGCAGAAAAAGGTTGCTTCAGTAAAATTCTGAAACTGATGTGGAATCACTTTGGCTTTTCTTGGGCAATACAGGGCAGGTGCTCATTTGGCAAAGTCTGTTAACATCAAAAGAAAATCTAAAGCTACCAACATTCTCTGATACAAACAGCTAAAAAGCTCTTCATCTAAAGTTCTTCTAAATTTAAATCCACTACAGTTACTAAACCAACCTTCTTTGGTGAAAAAACCCCACTGGAATCAGCAAACAAGTCACAAGGCCTGGATGTGAAAATCTAGCCAGTGAGATAGCAGTAAGCACAAGCACAAAAGAAAAGGCAAAAATGGTTAAACAGAATTAAAGAAGAAAGATGAAAGAACAAAAGTGAAATAAAACTGTTAATAAGCCACTTGTCCCTTTGTTACCCTCAAATAGAATAAATTTAGCAAAATGAAAAAAATTTGGCTAAGATTCCTCGGGAACATTGCTTCCATCAACTTATTCTAGCTGCAAAAAAGTTTACTTAAGAGACATGTTAATAGCACTCAGTTTCCAGAAGCTCAAAAATTACTGAATGTTCACAATGAAATTTGGTTTTGAATGAAGAAGTCTGTCAATTGCCCAATGGAAGACTTAACTATAAAGACAGAAGGGAAAAAACAAGACACCTTTTTCACCTCTAAAAAGCTAGAGGCCACCTAAAACTGCAGCTGAAGATGTCCCATTCTGTCATCGCTATTCACTGCATTCAAATCGACATTTGTAGCTGTGTAACAGTCTTAAATCAAGAGAAAACTGGAGAGAAACCAAATCCCAGACATAGTCAACTGCTGTAACACCACTATGACTTGTACCACTTGGACACTTTGAAAATAATGCTGTACCCTATACATACATGTTTTAGCATCCGAGTTCATTTACTACACTAAATCAAAGTCTGAACGGGTCTTTCACAGGCAACAGAGAGCTTTGTAAGAAATAAAGCTCAACAACTTGAAAGATGATGCTAGCAAAATCGAGTATTCACTCGGAGATCTATTATTCATCCACAGACAGTTACGTCTTCAACTTTCTCCTGTCCAGCATTCCTCAAGCATGAGCTGAAGGATTTTCCCTGCTCCCATGTTTGACAACAGCACAAGCTATTAAATTTCCACAATTCATTTCAAGAAGTTTCCTGCCATCAAAGGCAAAACTAGTAGATACAGCAATGATTGCACAATGTGATACCTTTTAATTCATGAAGTGGGCAAAATTTACCTTATAGAGTTCAATTTACAGCTCAGCTGGTAAAAACACAGTGCTGTCCTAGTGGCATGTGATTAGATATATACTGGTACCTCAGATGTGTAAAGTCTTTATAAAAAAACCCTTCGAATTCGCTATCTACATCTCCTAAAATCTCACAACAGCAGCCACAGTCACTAGAAGGAGAACTAATGAAACTGAAGTGCAGGGATAGCAAGGCACAGAAGCAGACAGGACTAGGTCAGGAGTTTTACTTCTCCTAATAAATCCTATATGGGTAAAAACAAATACTATCTATTACCAAAGCAACTACTTAATCCAGATGGCATTTATACACAAACCTGATCGGCTGAAAATGCACCAAAAGAGTCATCAAAAAGAGCTGAGGGTCTCTGAGGGAAAATCTAAAAGGAGATGAGGATCCATAACATAAGAGAAAGAAATGTAAAGAACACTCAATGAATTAGCGTCTTTACAAACCTTAGGCACTTCTGGAGTAGATGCCAAAAGCAAACCAGAGATCTACCTACTCCAAACAGTCTAACAATACTTTAAGGAAAGGATTAAACATTTTAACCAATTTTGCTGTCCTGTATTCCTGTACAGTGCCTCTAGATAGGTCCCCGTTTAACCTTAGATCAAGTTTGTTACACACTTGCACATGCAAGTTTCAGGCTAAAATAGTACCCTGTGCTCCTTGTTCGAAGACTTTTGAGATACAACAAAGTACGTTCTTTTCCTTGTACTTCTTCAGTAATTCTGCTTTAACTGCATAGATAGCTTCTTTACTAACTTGACCATTTTATATTTATAGCACTGATTTATGCCCTTTTCCTGCACAGTTCTGCTTCTTTCAAATTTCAGAAAATAGAACTATTGACATGTACTGAAAGAAATATTCCCCTGCATCCCCTATGTTCAGTGGTTCATTAGATTACAATCCCTTTTTCCAAGGAGAAAAAGGATTGACAAACAAATTCAAGGAAGAGCACCTAAACAAGACTTCAAACTTTTCTGGGTATCTCAAAGAAGAACAGGCGGAGTACACGAAGGTCACACACAGCTACTGCAGAAAATGGCAACAACCACCTAAGAGGCAGCATTTCTGAGTTGCTACCGAATCAACAGATATGCAAGGAGCTGCAAACACTTCTCCTTGCAGCACAGATTCTTCTAAAGGAAGGTACAAAAAAGTTCAACCATTTTTTGACATCAGAAGTCTCCCCATGAACTTTTCATGCTGCTCCTATTTCATCACTGTATTAGGCTAGCACATGCTTCCCTACTTCAACAATCAATGGAAGCTACCACAGGCAATTCTTTCCGCAGCTCCCTAAAAAAGCATTAAGTACTACACTGCACCACTTGCATGAGGAACAGTGTCCAATTTCATTACTACGGGCAAAATAATCCTTAGATGTAGAGTGTTTTGATAGATTCTAACACTAAAGCTACTTCCAAAAAGATACTGTAAAAGGAACTTACTACTAAGGGTCCAAACCTCGCTTACGTTCTTCTGTATCTTACATGAATACAAGCCCTTGTGTGAATGGTAGCTCCCTCATCACCCTCTCCTCCCAGGCTGATCAGCCTCTTGGAGACATGAGGCAATAGTTACCAATTTTCTCTACCTTTTTAGGTGAGAAGACTCCCAGCGTCCCTCCATCTTCCCGAATGGCAACTCCCATTTCTGCCAACAATGCCTCCCTGAGAGAGAAAAGCAAGATATTTACCATATTTTAGGCTTCTTAGACAAAATAAGATCTAATGAAAGTCATGTAATGAAATACATTAGACTTTCAACCAGCCTATCCACTGACCATACAGCCAGGACTGTCACCACCTCATAACACAATAGGGCAAGTTTCTAAACTTTAGTCCTAAGAGTTTATAGGCCTGCAGAACAGCAACAGCAAAAATTTTACAGAGATTTAACAGCATTTTAGTGCAATAATATATCACAAGATAAGTACATTTTAGGACATTACACTCATTGCTTCTTTAAGGAAGGTTAAAGTCTGTTCTAAATTTAAATATTTAATTTAGGTAAAAGGAGCTACCACTATTCATTAATTAACAAAGACTTAACTGGCTCTTCCTCATCTAATATAGAAAGTACTCTCTCCTTCTTAAGACATAAAAATGAACGTAATGGGTCAAACTGTTCATGTAACACAGTATTCTTGGCTTTGAGAAAGCACAACAGTGACACCAACACAGAAGAATAAGAACATGGCAAACACTGTGATATTTTCCCTGAAGTATTCTCACAGTCTCCCAATTTCTTCCTAAGGAACTTCCAGAATTAATGGTGGCATTTCTTTTAAACAGCTATCCAAAGTGTTTTTGTTGTTGTTTTTTGAGGTTTTGTCATCTTTTTTTTTTTAATTCAACTCCTAGCATCATTAACACTACGCAGTAAAAACTTCCACAGCTTACCTATGTATTGTGAGAACTTCCTATTTGTTTCAGTTCACCTATTAGCTTTAAAGTCCCTTAGCTCTGTCAGTGAATAATCAATCTCTATCCACTTTCTTCATATACCTCTCACGATTTTATGGACTGCTCAGTCACACTGTTTCCAGGCAAAGATATTCCTCTTACATATTTTGTAAGCTTTTAATATTCTAATAAGTAATGCTCTGCTTAGTTGCACCCACTTTCTGACAATTATTAAGCATCTGTCTTGTTGCTCTAAGACACAATTCAAACCAAAGCTGGAAAGCTGGAGCTGTTTCATTATTTTAGATACTCTGGTACTAAAAACTTAATCTTTTCTGCTTAACTTTAGGGTCAGAATTTTTGGAAAGTAAGAGAATGGTGGAAGGGGGAAGAAAGAGACCAGGACTCCATGCTGCTTCACAGCAGAAGCCAATGTAGCAGCTTAGGATATTACCTGAATTACAATGGTAAACACTTTAACTGTAGGAAATATAGGAAAGAGTACAGCTTTCTCTCAGCATTGCCCCCAACTGTTATATCTAACACAAAGGTCAGCAGAATTATCACTAAGCACTATTCTGCTGTTCCGTTGCTTTTGAACAGAGTAACATTCTCCATTTTCCACACTTCTCCGTTTTCTAGAGACCATCCACATCTACAGCACTTCTGATTCCTGACCTTTCCATCCTAATGGCCTCAGTTTTCCTCAGCTTCTCTTCCCATGTTTCATTCAGCTCTGCAATGATCTTCTCAGATTCCTGTGTGAAAATCCCAGAAGCTGTTTTACAACTCAAAGTCTTTACATAATACACAAAGCAATTAAAGTTCGTGCTCAGTTCTAGACCTCAAATTAATTTTGGATATAAAAAGTACTCTCAGCACTTCAAAACTCTAAGTTGTCTTCCTTAATTTTTAAAAGGGTAAATAGCCTTGAAGGCAAGCTAAGAAGAAAAGATGACTTCATATCTAACCACAGTCAGCCGTTTATTTGAACCACCTAAATTTTTTCTTCTTCTTTTTTTTTTTTTTTTAAATCTGATTTACAGCCATCATTCAGTAACTGCATGCCAAGGAACTGCAGAGACCACACTGTTATTTCCATGGCAACAGCAGGTTTCCAGTAGGAAAGGGATATGCAGTCTGTGTTCCAGCCCATTCCAATCCCTGTGGCAGTGTCTCATGGACAAGACATGAGAATGAAGCATAGATTCAACACAGCCAGCTCTCCCCACTCATCCACCCATGGAGATTGGGGGGGGCTTTCATAAAAATTAAGAAATACTTCACTGTAATGCACTTTTGATGCAGTTCAATTCTATGCAGAATTGGGACAAGGCCGCTATTGTCTGGATAAAGCATGCTATTCTGTGTGCTTCACATTTTAATCTGTGGGGGCTGGGCAAATACAACAGTGGCAGGATTATTCTTCCTCCTTTTTTCATCTTTGGGGTAATTTGGTTTTCTGAAAGCTGAGTGCATTTGCTAGTCAGACTTTGTCCACACTAGTGCTGACCAGGCACTGGCCTGCCTGAAGTCTATACTTATGATCAAATTTTCCATAATTACCACTGCATCAGAGGACCTGTAAACAAGAATCAAGATTTTCATTTATAATTTAGTTGTAGCTCCAGGCTACAATTAAACCTAAATAATCCTAACAGGAAAGGCTGCATGAACCCGGTTTCTAGCCCACCACAGTTAACTGCCCTTTTTAAGGTGCAAGTGGGTTTCAGACAACTTCCTGCAGAAACAGTAGCATACTGGATATATTTACGAAGGAAAGTTCTCCCAGGCTCACGGCTATTTAGCCTTGGAAAAGACCAAAATAATAGCCTCCTTAATCTACAGCGATACCTACCTTCAAACGTTCAATTGCCTCTTCTCCTCCAGGTGTTGACATGATTCTTTCCTGTATACTGGACACAGATGTTAAGCCCACCTGACTACTGAGAGAGCAGGAGGATGGAGATGCAGTGAGGGACCCCATGGAGGCTGTGGAAAAATTGCCAGGACGTTGATTCTCGGAGGCTAGCAAGTATCTATGTTTATTGTTCTGAAAATCTTTCAAATCTGGGAGAGAGACACACAGACAGAGGGAAGGCAGAAAGACGGGAAAAAGGAAAATAGGAAAAGGGAAGGAAGAGGAAAAAGGAAAGGAAGGAAATACTAGTGTAAGAGGAAAGCATTTAAGCAGCAACAAGACAAGTTTTGTAATTTTTAGATGGCAGTTCTGAAACAAATCTTTTAATATTAGTATCCCTAACATAATGGTAACTCAGTTCAGACCCTGAGGATTATCAGTAAGGACTGCATCATAAACCATTTTGATCAAAAAAGCTTGAAAAAAAATAAATTATACACTTGCCAAAAAATAAACCATCCTATTTCTAACTGAACACTAAACTGAGCACCATGGAGCTCAGACTAGGAGCAGATTCAGCTCCTCATGAGATTAGTGACGTTTTGGGCTGAAGTCTGAATAGACACCAACCCCCTGACCTCAGCAAAACATTCTCTTCCAGACTCCTTTAATCTAAAATTATGATTAAGTACATCTTTATCACAGCAGTGATTCTGATGCTGAACCACCCAGACCACAAGGACAAAGAACTACCCCTCCTTAAATTCTCTCAAGAGAGTGTGTAAATCACCTGTCAGTCCATGACAGGGAGAAGAGAACACAAGTTCACAATAATATCATTATGTTACTTCTTGACTCTCCTTATCTGAACAATGGAAATCTAAGATACCTCATCAGTGAAATATCTGATAAGGCTCTCATACTTCAGAACGTGCTTTAAAGCTTTTTGGTCTTAGTTTAGATGAGGAAGGCCTTAAAAAAAACCCAAAACTTAATGAAGCAGCTTTTGTAGCCTGAAAACATGGAGGCCTGAAAGATGCCTCCTTGAAAGACAGAAAACAACGAAAATGTGCATGAATGATTTCAGAATGAATATCCAAAGGCAATTTATTTTAATCTAACTTAGCTTCTCAGATATGTCTGTAAACCATATCCTCAGAATAATCACACACCAAAAAAAAAAAAAATCTTCTAACATGGAAATATCAGACAACTAAATAGCTCAGTTTTAATAATTTTGATACTTTTAAATTCTATTTCAAAAACAAATCCTTTAAAGTATCCTTAGGAAAGAAACAGGTCAAATCAGACCTTGCAAGTTATAAACAAGGGCTTCACACTTACAAAAATGAGATGCTCACCCAGATATTGCATAAATTTCCATGTCCTCCTACATCTCCTCTACTCTTATCCTGAACAATTCTGCTATTGTCAGCCTTATGCCCTAGTTCACTCCACATTCAACCTGCTGTTTCAGCCTCATGAAACTGATGATTGCATCAAGTCAGTTTGAAAACCACCATCTGCAAATACAGGAAGCAGGGGTGGGAGTTTAACAGAAGAAAAGCAGGTTAAGGAAAGGGAATGCCATCGGGATGACGAAAGCAGGCATGACAGAGCAGGGAGGATGAAGTCTCAAAAGGCCAATAGACACATGCACTCCTGAAGATAAAGGAAGTGGCACTTGCAATAGCTCTCACAGTTGCTGTGACCACAGAGAACCAAAATCCTCAACATCATGCACACTTCTCCTGGAGGCTGCAGCTTTCACACGGATGACATATGCACACGCTGGAAGCAGCATCAGAACGTAAGACAAGGCCAGGATGAGTCTTTACACCACCAGTAGCTTTAATTTTAGGAAATTTCAGACAGATCTCTTCCAGTTGATACTGTTTGAGTGAGGGTGAAGAAGACTGACTGAAAGAGTTTAAAAAGTCTACCAACCCAAAATTTACATAGAATACATTTCTCTTGCAATGGGCTACATATATTTCCCTTTCATAGAAGCACACAGTAGAACAGAAATAAAACGCTATTTGCTGACAGTTTTTAACCCTATTAAGTTAATCATCTGCAACCAAGTATTTGAGCTCAAATAAGAGACCTTCATCAGTATGAGTCCAACTTTTTTTTCTTTTCTTTTCTTTTTTTTTTTTAAAGAGACAATACAAAATGAATAAATCTCAGTCTCCCGGAGGAACTGATAACATTTCATCTTGAGTTAATGAAATGACACATTTAAAACAGATACTTCTAGGTGGAAAAGAGATGTTAAAAGGCCAGGAAGCTAGGTGAGCAGAAGCTGTTTCAACTGAGTAACTTGAGAAAGATTTGAGAAAAAGATTTTCTAGTTCAAATCTAAACTGTTGGCTGTCATGGAAACAGACTAAAGAATTACCACTCTCCCTTCTATATTCTGCCAGAAAGAAAGCAATGAACATATGTTGCATTTTAAACTTTACACTTTTTTTTGACTGTCAACTCAATCTAAGAAATGCTGGTTAAGCTAGTTTCCATGAAACTGCATTGCATTCCACCGTGAGTGTTCTGTCTGGGATTTCCCTGTGAGAAATGCTGGCATGCAAAGCTCAGTTAAAAGCTGACCCAGAGAAAGCAGGTTAAAAAGAGAACCACACAATACACACATTTGCCTCCACTTCCAGAGTATTCATCTCCCATTGGATCAACTGAAAGGAAGCAGGAGGGAAAATACAAGAAGGATCAAAATTGAAGGTTCACTAGCGACACAGGAAGGGAAGAGAATACTACTTAATGTTTAAAGAAACAAAACACAATTTTCAGTAACACATAGTTTTTTCAGTTTTGATTTAGAACCAGAAAACACAGACTGTACCAAGCATGAAAACACCTGCATTTCATTGTCTTCTGGCCCCATTCTCTTGAAAACAAGCAAACAAAAAGGTAAATAAATGTTACACATCTTTAAGCAGTCTGTGACTAAGTCAGGACTTCTGCTTCACAGGCAAGTAAGCTCTGACAAATCAGAAACTGGTGCAACATTCACTTTTTTTTTTTTTTAAATTCAAAGAATCTTTTAATCCACTGGAATACATTCTGTGTTTTTACGGGCATCTCCTTCACTAGGAATTAAATCACTGTTCATATTATAGAAGAATGTAGCAGCTAAAATTTTAGTTTATTTGCCTTGTTTGGAATGAGGACAAGGAAATATTTCAGGCACAAGGGTGTTCTGGTGCTTTAAGAGGTTGCTGGCAAAGCAGATCAGTACAATACTGCTCTGCCAACCTAACTCAAAATCTCGCCCGAAAAGAATTCATTATTTATTCACAAGCAGCTGTTTCATAGCTAGTTATTTTGAGATGACAAATGGTTTGTCACTCAGGACATTGTCTAACAGGAATTAGCCATCGTTGTCTTTTCTGAGCAAGGATGGCATTGAAGCCAGGTATAAACTAATAACCTTAACCCTTTAAGGAGGAAGAAAAGACGCTTTCTTTCTCAGTGTGAAATTAAGTTTCTGTATCTCAGCTATCCTCCTGTTATTGGCAGCCAGACAAAAAGCCCTCCATACCTCATCAGGGCAACTCCTGAATGTGTAAGTTCTATTATACAAAATCATTTACACAGTAACAGGAAACTCAGTCTCCATGTTTTTCCTTGAGAGTTTGAAGGTGGCCTGTCAACTCTACAGACAATCCTAGGATGGCTTGTTTAAAGACAGAAGAGGCTACCATTTCTAAAACCATGTTCAAAATTTAATATCAGCACCTACATTTAACTTTCATGTTTTAAACCCCCTTCTCTCACAGGCCCAGCTCTCCCTCCTCCGTAAGAGACCAACCTCAAGATGGTATGGTCTGTTTAATCCACTTACTGTCAATAATATCTCCCAGCCCTTGGGCACGCAGGAGATCCTTAAGCCTTGTCACCTCCTCCTTCAGCTCACGCACCAGCTTGGCATTGGGATCTTCATTGATAACAGCATTGCATTTAATCTGTTTTGCACGATCAGCATATCTGGAACCAGACCAAAACAATGAAACCTTACCATGAACATGTAAGTGCTTATATGCAACACAGGAATGCAGCCATATAGGAGACATTTAGCTTGCAGCTGTATGTCAGAAGAGAATCCTGGATTATATTCAATCATGCATTTGAATTCATATTTAATACAGGGTATTGCTGCAAAAAAGACAAGTCCTATTCAAGACGGATTAACAATATGTCCAACAGACAACATTTTTTTTTATTTTTTCTTTATTCAGTGCTTTGAAGCCTCAGCTTGACTAATATGCTCAATTTTAGGGACCACACTGGAAAAGAACATACAAACACAAGAAGATGAGTTTGATTTTTCAAGTTAAGAGTAGGCAATAAATCCCTAGCTCCCTATTCACATACAATAGATTGGTTTTCCTCTTTCAGGGTAATTGAGTTCTTGCCAGTATAGAGTCTTCTTCCCCACAGATTTTCTCAAAGTATAACAAACCAAAGGTTTGAAGGATAGAATGTGGTCGTTAGAGCTAACAGCTACCCATATCCATCTCAGATAAAAAGAAAGTACCTTAAAGTGCTCAAAGTTTCATCGTAGTTTATGTCTGCGGGACTCAAAGCAGCAACCATCGCAGTTCTTGAGTTACCGCCTATAATGAACAGGCAAGATTTTAGATGAAACTACAGTGCACAATCTAGGCGCTAACTACCTACTAAATATCAGTAGTTTCAATAAATTCTAGAATTCAACTATTTTCTACATTACTAAGGAACATACAAAAATCATAGGAAAGAGTTGTAACTTTAACAAAAGGTGGAACTATATGACTCAGATTTGACTACTAAAAATATTTAACCTCATACTTGATACAAATTTAAGTGAGTTAAAAGCAGTCAGAAAATTTAGTGAGAATTTCTTTCCATATTGGCACAGGCAAATCAGTCATACCTAGATTTTCTCGAAGAAGCCATGTTAGTACAGAATCCCTGTACGGTATAAAGTCTGTCTTCTTCTTTTTTTTACTCTACAAAGAAAGAACACACTACTGAAAAATAGACACCAACTGGAAAATTAATATTTAAGACATAAAAATCATAGTATAGGTATTAAAAGTCCATGACAGCATACACATGTGCTATCTAAACAGAGGGGTGGCTCATCCTCAGTTGTACAAGTGATTACTAAGTTTGATATTAGATAACATGCAACATATTCAGACATCTAAACAGATGATAAGCAGTCCAGAGAATTCCCTTGATGCACTACCTTCAGAAAGGTTTTTCTGTGTATGAAGAATATCTTCCTGACATTTAAATTCTGTGTTCTAACACCATTTCAAGAGAATTTAAGCAGTAAACCTTACTCGTTCAGGGGAACATTCACTTTTCCTTTGCTAGAAAAGTTACAGCTTTTTAGATCAGTCAAAAGACTACTACAAGAGATTGCGCAGCTACAGAGATACAGGTGCACATGTGAAAGGACAACTACCCGATCTTCCTGTGTTTCTGTAAGCAGTTATTAGGAAACTTGAGGATGGAAAAGATGAAAGTACTTGGACACTGAAATTAGAAGTATGAGTAGAAAGAAGGGTGGTTTGGGGGTGTTTTTGTGGTTTTACTTTGGTTTAAAAAAAAAAAAAAAAACCAAAAACAAAACCACACCTTTATAGAGACTACTCAAACTAAAGCACAAGGCCACAAGACAGGTGCCCAAGTATCTAAGTACTTTGTCCCAAAATCAGTAGTGACAAATGTAGAACTTCCACACAAGAGGAGAGGGCCTTCTCAGCACCTTTGGCAGACCTCCCACCAAATTTCATTGTAAAGGCTTTCCCTAGCTTCTTTGTTTGGTCTAAAAGAAACAATGATTAACTTCAAAAGCTCTATAACAGAACATGAATCTTGAGTCATCTGTTTACTTACACAAATAGTTAGTAGGCAAACATCTTTCTTCAAGAGATGCCAAAAGTTTAATTCCACACAAGATTTAACACAGGATACGGCTTTACAATAAAAGGCCTGATTATAATTTGTGTGAAACTCCTCTTAACACTTAAGAGGTGCTTAAAATGTGAGTGTTAGTCTTGCAATAGGTCTATTGTCCCTTGCCAAAGGTGAGTAACCTTACAATGGACAAGTAAAATTACTAAGGGCAGGTAAGAACCAGATGCTAAAGCTGAAAACTAGAATTGACCATAGCCTACAATCCATCATATGGGGTAAAGAAAAAAGCATGAAGAGTAGAAGCAAAGACAAAGTTATCCATACTAAAAGTAAATATTCCCAACATAAGTTACCAAATCAGGAGCAGGAATGTAATAAAAGAATATTCCTAAATACATACTTAAATGTGTACTTCTCATTAATTTATCCCCAACCTTAGAACATTTTTAAATTTTAGTACTGATAATTCTCAGGCTTCATGACTGTAATTTATAGTCATAGGAATTTCTCGAAGATCTGACGTAAAAGATCCCTGCTCTTTGATTCCAAAGTGAAGAGAATATCTTACACTCAGGCAAAAAAGACAACATCCACTACTACTCAGACCATCATACCTTGTTGGTGCAGTTATCCTAAGTTGAAAGCATTAAAGAAAGAGGAAGATACAAGATGAGCTTCTTAACAAAGCTTTATCTCTAATTTCCATGTTAGCTTGGATAGTATTTTCTTTTCTTGAGAAGCCCAATGAATGAGAATAGTTTTCATTAAAAAAAAAAAAAAAAAAAATCTAAAAAGCACTGAAGTATAT
Source organism: Gymnogyps californianus (assembly GCF_018139145.2). Classification (NCBI taxonomy): domain Eukaryota; kingdom Metazoa; phylum Chordata; class Aves; order Accipitriformes; family Cathartidae; genus Gymnogyps; species Gymnogyps californianus. The sequence continues at coordinate 5,325,975 of NC_059491.1, read as the reverse complement.
TCAACCTGTCCAAGCTGTTGAGAACTCACTTTAAAAAGGAACAGCAATAACTTACTTGGGTTTTTTTAAATAGCAGTTGAGTATAAAAGTAAAAGACAAAGTACTTGTCTAAACCTACAACGTTATGTTTGGATCAACATATGCTCACTCAACTCAACATGTTATTAAGTCTTGCCGCTGCAAAAAAAGCCAGTGATAATCAAATTATTACACTGGTATTTCTAAAATTTTTAACAAAAAAGCTGCAGTTAGTTTTCTAAGATTATTCCTTCAAATAAAAATAAAATCACTGCTCTGCAGAACTAAAAGCTCGCTACGTGAATATGTCTTCTGCACAAACGCAGTCTTCTTTTGCAAGGCTTCTTCACAGCTAAATAAACCAATACTTCAATCTATTGATAAATAAAGTCTCTACCAGCCTGCATGACATTCACAGAATATTATCAACACTATTCATCTATCAAAATACACACAGCTAATTTGGCTGAGAATGCTAGGCCAAGAACAGTGAATGATTCTGCTGTACTCCATGGTTTTTACTGTCTCAGTTTTACTAGCTATGGAAAGGTTGTGGCAGGTAAGTAAATGCTGTACTTACCACTTCGGCCAATGCTGAAATAACTTTGCCCAGAGTTGTGAGAGACTTGTTTATATTTGCTCCTTCCTGGGAAAACAGAATCCAGTATTACATAGTAATTAAAATTGTTCAACCATGAACCTCTGTAGACTAGACGAGCCAAATGTCACATCCATGATCGGGGCAGGGGGGAGTCTTCAGTTTTGCAACTATTTTTTCCATAGTTATAATAGCGATCCTTTCTCTTCCTTATTATTTTTCAAGCAAAGACTCCACATGATGCTTGTGCACCCACTTCCCTGTCTTTCCCCATACATCAACGGCCCAATACCTTTAATCGGGTTCCTTTGGCACCAGTTGAATCAGCTCGCTCACTCCCAGCTAGATCCACAAGGCTAATCTTGCTGACCTGAAGAGAAAAAGCACGTTAACAACAAGAATTAGTTCTTTGTGAACTAGAGTAAGAACAAAACTTCAAAGAATTCTATGGCATGAGAAGAACTCTACTGTCTAAAAAAATCAGCGTAGTGTGCTTAAAACTACAGTCAAACAAAGTTTTCACAAGCAATTAGCTTGATGCTGTTCTCTTATGGATAAGAAGTGTCTGGGATTATGCTCTGTTTTAAGCATCACTATACCTAAAATGAGAGAATGAGGTCTCACATGCACAGAACGGAACAGAAGTCAAAAGAAATTAAGTGTTACTGCTACAGACAACACAAGAATCTCAAAGGAAGAGAAACTTTATGTTTCATCCTGACTCTAGTGACACCAAGAATAAAGCACTGGCCTAACTAAAGCTACAGACTGCTTGTCAGTTAATGATAATTTTACAGGGTCTTATCATTTGCGGGTGGGGATGTGGGAGGTGTCTTCAATACATACATTTTTTTCAGATCCGTCCACAGTAGTCAGTTCAGAAATGTGAACATTACCTGCATTTCAGCTACTTTTGCATGCAGAGCCTCTATTTCAGAGTAATAAAAGCCAGAAAACTGTTCCATGCTAAACAGTGTACCTCCTTTTAACATGCAAATTCCAGAAAGTGCCCAAGTCTCGCTCATCCCAATTCCTGTGCCCAAAGAAAAGAACTAACGAGGCAAATATTTTGCACTGACAACCAACACCACAGAAAGTTCTGGGAACAAGACTGGGGAAGATTAACTTCTTTTATTTCATATATCCCTCCACATAGAACCTAGTCCTTAAGGCCATATTTTTCCCCACATCTATATATTCTCCTCCTGCATATATTCCCCATTTAGTTGTTTTTAGAATTACAATCAAACAAAATTCAGTAAGAAATAAAAGGGCTCTGTCAAGGCACACAGCAAGTTCACCCTTAAACAAAACACCAGAAAAAACAATTAATTCTCATTTTTTCATCATACTGCCAATAAGAATAAGTCACTGCAGGGAAGATTTGTGAAAAACAGTCAGAAAGCCATTTTGCTGCAACATACCTTCTCTGTGCAAAGATCAGTTTCTGTGTCATGTTTCTTCTGAGTAAAGACAATTGTAAACACAGCATGAGAGCGGCTGCTGGTTTCATTCATGTTGGTAGCCGCCACAGTTCTAAAACGTGAACAGATATAGACACATTTAGAACACAGTAGCCTCTATGCTGCAAGTACAACTACCTGCAGGGCTGAATGCAGCTGTAGAGGAACGAGACCAAGAGACTGTACAGTTGATGTTCTGCCCTGTAACCAAGACCAAGCCACACCGAATACCATTAACAAACCCTTTGATTTTTCACTCCTGAATTACTGCCACCTTCATCACAGTTTAAACAGAGCTTCCTCAATCTGCGTACTCAATAATCTACCTTACACTCAAACACCCAAGAAAACGCGAGTGGCATTTATGTCAGTCTTTCCCACGCATTGTTAAATGGAGTCTACAGCTGACATGAAAACAAGTACTAATGAACCAGAATCTAAAGCTAGAATGCCAACTTTAGTCCTGACCACTTGAAGGAAAGAGGAGACTGTGTTCACATGTTTATTTATACCAGTATAGTGACACAGTACACAACGAAGGCAGAACTAAAAGCCAGTATAATTATTTACATACTTCATCTCAAGCCATGACAAGCTTTAAATATCTATACAGCGATTTGCAGCACTATTTCACCACACAAATCAATTTCAGCCTTTTAATAGCATTGATCAGTGCATATTTCAACAATAATCCTCAGTTTTTTTATGAGGATTAAAAAAAATCCATGATTTTTTTTTTACAAAGTACCAATGCATCACAGAAGATATTTTAAATTTGCTGCTATATGCCATATATCCCCACAACAGTGATAAAAATATATAACGCGCTACCATCACTAACCTGGCTTTGTTCCCAGCATCCATGAGGTCTGCAATGTCTGTATAAGATGTGACTGCTAACTTGGACAGATCTTCCACATATGGTCCAAGCAGAGGATGTTCTCGCACCCGCAAATTCCCTTTGTTCTTCGGGTTCAACAGATCTCTGACTCTCTCACAGTAAATCTCCATGTAACTCACCTGAAAACAGGAATTTGCATGGACAATTTAGTGTTTCTTAAGGCTTCCTCTGCAAGCAGCTCTGCAGCATTTCAGAGTGCCACTGGCAGAAACTCCCCCAGTCCACTACAGGAAAGCTGTAGGTAGGTGTCTCAGTTCATTTAACAGCTTGAGACAATGGCAGAACCGAAGAAGAGTCACTAGTCTCATGCATCAGATCTCCAACATAAGCTGCAGGCCTTGCATCCATGTATAGATCCCTCAACCATTTCAAAAAACATTGGTATTCAATTAAAAATTATACACTTGAGTTCACAATCATCTTAACAGCTTTAATATGACACAGCAGCAAAACTAGCTTTCTAAAGATGCAAACAAGACAGATGGTAAAAGGAGTCTGCTTACAAGGCATCTCTCTTATGAACCTCCAAAGCAAACTTAGGAAGGGAAAAAAATTAATTTCTTTGTATGCAGAAGCAACTTTTGATTCTACGCTGTACCCACGTCCTGCTGTACTCCTGAGTCATCAGTACAATTATTCAAACTACAGTAATCTTAAATATGCACCCTTTGAAATAAATTATAAAGCTAAGATTATTTTTAAATGCATTCTTTAATTTTTATGTTTCTCATGGCACTAGGCTTATCCCAGTCCAACAAGTACTTAGCAGCTGCAGCAGTCAAGATATTAAATATTAAAAGAGACAGTAAGTTATTCACTTTCATTCTGTGGAAAGATTACAGATGTAAGCAGCAGTTTTAGAAACTTAGAGATTGAAGATCTCTTTCTGTATAAGTGCACTTCACAAAAATTAATTCTATATCCAAAACAGCTCACAATACATTCTTTATACATTTCCATCACTATTTCTGTCTAGCTGTCTCCCTTCTCTGCTTATTTGTCAGATGTTCATTCTTTTGGATTTCCATTATAAGAGAGACTATTTCTCTCTCTCACACACACAAATCTATGCTTGGAGACATAATCAGAACCCATGACTACTATACTACATTACATAGGATGAGTACTCCTATGGCATTCAAGCATTAAGTCATCAAATGTTAATAAAATACAATTAAATGAAGTGTTAAAATGGACAGATTCAAAGCCACAGAACTAGTCATTTTCCAGTTCTGTAATTTAGAAGCAGTAACGACTGGAGTTCACATTTATTAATAATAATCACATTTGGCTTCTACTGGCTTTTTGGTCTTCCTTTCTTTTGAAGCCTGCAACGTATCTGCATGTCAAGTCATTAAAACTGATTGGAGAAAAAAAAAAAAAAAAACAGTAAAAGAAAGAAAATACTGTTTCTGCAAAGCAGCTGCTTTTATTTTTATTTTGGAGCGGGGTAGGGAGACAAGATAGAAAAAGAAATGGTGTAGTACAATAGCATATGAAAACCACTTTCTAAACACAAACCAACCTAAGTAAGGATAATAATTAAGAAAAATTAAGTACTGACAAATTTCTTATGTATGCACGGCTTAAACAATTTTTTCTGTAAACCAACCTTACTAACAGATGTCAGGTAAGACTGCGTGACTAAGCTATTCTAGACAAGTCCTGTAGAGAAATAGGGTACAAATTATGACTATAGTAATTGATAAGAAACATGTAGTCTTCCATCCAGCAGTTAAAAAAAAATAAAATAAAAAAAAAAAAAATCTGTAAATGCATCTTTAGGTTTTTCAACCCATCATTTCTTTCAGAATTGCTACACAGGTAAAGGTACACTAATTTTCTGGTGGGGAAAAAAAGTCCCAGAAAGGTTTTATTTACATTTGCCTCAAACATGAAACAGAGAAAAGACACAAAGCTTAAAAAAAAAAAAAAAAAAGAAATGTTGCATCTTAATGCAACATCAATAATGTAGCACCTAAGCTCAGTTTGATGTCCATCACACAGGTATTCTTTGATACCTCACCGTACTCACCTCTACAGAATATGACATTTCTTCATTGCTGTTGTCATTGATTTTCTCAAACAGTTCTTCACATAGCTGGAAAGAGATTAAACCCGAGTCAGAAATTAGTCTTTACTGAGTAGTAACAAGTAACTACTATGACATGTCATTAAATTGGCTTTAGAGTGAGGGCAGAGGAAGAAAAAGAACCTATTACATCAACCACATACAGCCTTACTGGGAGGCAATTCTACATCACTATCATTCAACCTTATTTTACATAGTATCTCAACAATTGTTCTAGGTTTAACCAATATTACTATTCTGTATTATAAAATTAGAAAAAGCCTGTAATAACTGAAATTGGACGTAATAATTTTAGAAAGGAATTATTAAAATCCTTAATCCTCTTCTAGTCTCATAAAAACAACAGTCTGTTTATTCAGTGTGCTGAAGTTCCAGGATTCAGATTTAAATCAACAGGCAGAAATGATTTCAAAATTTGTTAACAGTATCTTCATATGAACAACACTAACTATCAGCGGTGTACTGCTTCAAGGGTGCCTGTCTACAAGTAACTGAAATGCAAGACCTAAAATTAAGATAATAAATGAAGAAGAAATAAACAGTGGGCAAACCATGGATATGTATTTGGAGATTAAAAAGCACGGGTACAGAGAGGAGTAAGAGTAGAAAGAGATTTCTGGAACAGATATCTACAAGCCACTGTATGAAAAATAAACAGATTATGAAGAATATAGGCAATTTTGAAACTATATGCTCGCAAGTATTCAGTCAACACATGGTTAAAGTATCATAAAGTTTCACACTAGGGACTGGCAGACAGGGAATTTTGCCAACACGTAAGAATTTAATGTCAACAACTTGTATTACTTGGAACATGGTTATGCTGTACCTTCTGTGTATGTGACAAGAAAGACAACAGATTCAACAAGGTCTCCCTGAACAGATAATTCATTTTGTACCTTTACAAGAAGGCCTCCCAGTGAAATTGGAGGGAAATGATTTTGATTTAAAACTGTAGTAGATAACAGGAGCATTATTAAATCTACAGGAGCATTATTAAGTTGGGGGTTTTTTAGGGCAATGTTTAATTCGTATGTATTTGAGGTTTCAGAAAAACAAATAGGAATATCAAGATTACAACAAAAAATTTTAGCACGAAGCTGTTGTCAGATTTTCAGCTCGTTTCACCTGTTACACTTTTACTTTATATTACTGTAATAAAACCAAAATGCTTAGATATAACAATTCTGTCCTTCATCACGTTAGCTCTTTCAATGTTATTTTAAGCTAATCATCAGAACACTTGCAATCTATTTCAGTACATATGCCCACGCTATTAACAGAGAACAATGCTCTGTGTCATCTATTTCACACCTGTGGCACAGGGCCAATGTCTACTGCAAACCCGCAGCAGAATGAGGACTCAAGCTGTTCAGCATATTTATTTATCAAAACTGAAACCCAACCTCAGATTTCTATTTTGGGAATGGAGGAATGCACTATCTTCCAACAAGCTTGGTCCACTGTCAGTGCCTACACAGAGGAAGGCCTGCACTTAGAACAAGTGCCACAAGACCAACAGCTATAGAATGCTAAATGCACGATGACAGCATAAATTGTTGCCAGCCAAAATTTCTTGTGGGGGTATCTCAACTTCTTCAAATTTCATGGCAAATGTCAAAAACAAATTTCGGGGGGGGGGGGGGGGGGATAACACTGGGCTGTGCTCAGTTGCCTTAAATATTTTTTCCCAATGTTTTGATATGCTTAATTTCTTACCAAGATATATTATTTAGTTTTTAGCTTTGGGAAACTTGTTTCCACAAAAAGTTTCTGGCACTTTCATCAGTAATACCACCTTTTGAATTCCTGCTGAATACAAAGTGCTTAAGTGCTGTCCTAGCAAAAGTCAGAGAAGGAGACAAGAAACCCAGTGAATAAGACATCCTGATTTACTAGTTTGCTGGGGAAGTGGAGAAATTGGATGTAGGAAAAATACAGAGTGTATAGTACAATTAAAAAAAAAATAGTAGTAGAGGGAAAATTACTTATAAAGCTCTTTTTCCCCAGCAGACTTCTTTCACTTCAGAAGTAAGCTGTGGTTCTCTGTTAACTGTTATTGCAATATAAAAAGAGCGTATCAGCAAGTGTGTGTCTGAACATGTCATAAAAACCAAATCCCCTTTCTGGGTTCTGTTCTACCTGGGGGATTATGCCTGCTTGGCTCTCCTCCTGCTTGCCCATCATTGTGTAGGATTTCCCAGCTCCAGTTTGTCCATAGGCAAAAATGCATACGTTGTAGCCCTCAAAGGCATGCAGTAACATTTCCTTCCCAATATCATTGTACACTCGGCTCTGAGATGCAAAGCAGGGATCTTCAGGCTGAAAAAACATGAAAACAGCATAAATACAGTCTTATCCCATCATTCAAGTAACATTTCAAAGAGCAACTGTTTTTTTTCCTACTTCTATCTTGTAGGTCAATTCCTTAGGAAGAGGCAAATGTAGCACATTTTTACACACAGCTTTTTCACAAGGCAGTACCAGCTGGCGAAGAACAACAATGACAACCTTTGCAGGACCACTCCATCAATGCTGAGGAAACAATCTGCACAAAGAAGCCAACCAATTCTGTTTTGTGAACATTGTTGACACTACTGGAAAAGTTTCATGCAAGATCATCAACAAACGAGATTCAGGGTGTTTGGGAGGAGTGAGGCAGGGGAAGAAAAGCAAAAGTAGAGTTCAGAGAGTCAATACAAATGAATAAAGGGCTGGAAGCTACAAAAATCCCACAGTGGCTGGTCTCAACAAGGGCTCTGAAGGGTAGCAGGGGGAAAAGAGAAGCAAAAGTTGCTTAGGTTTATTTTGTTGGGGTTTTTTAAGATTAAAAGAGTGTAAACAAATCATTAAAATGACGACGTTTTCTTGCAGCTCTCTGATTCCACTGTCTAACCCAATCCAGGCTTCTACTTACAACCTCACTGGTGACTACAAAATCCCTAAGTATGTCAATACATATTTCAAATTAGCAAGTAGCTGAACTGGTCAAGGACAACATATCAGAACATTTTTCTATGGCTAAACTCAAGGTTAGCAATAAAACTGAAATATAACATTAAATTAAAAAAAAAAAAAGCTACTTTAAAGCAATGTAGCCCAGTGATAAAACAAACAAAAACTCTACTGCAGATGTATCGAGTGATAGAAATCTGTATAAAGGCAAAGCAAGTTATCACCTTCAAACCCTCAATGGAAAAGTTTGTTACATTTCGAAAAGCGGCACTGCTGCACAAGCAATGAAAAAATCACAAGTTAAAGATGTCAAAAAGAATACACTTGACAGATCTCAAGGCAAATACAGAACCTGTTCAGAACAAAACTTCATGAATTGTAGAAATTAATGCTCCATTTTTTCAGTAGTATGTTTCAAGCACTCAGGCACTGTACTGATCAGACTCCAACATCCAGTCACGAGAGGCAATCCAAGATGCAGCTCCAGGCATGGTACAGGATACAAAAATACTGACAGAAAGCTGGATTCAGTGTATACGCTCTTTTTTCTGATGTCCTCTCTTGATCATTTAGGAAAGTCCTTCGTAAATATACTTGAAAAAATTATCATACCAATGATTATCTATGCAGATGTTTTATGTTGCACAAACCAGAAGAGACTGAACAGATAACATACCACTGAAACTTGATTTTGTAGGAGTACATCACTACATTGTATGTGACTGTTATTCTTAATCTAGCATTCTCTCTCTTCCTGAAATGTTGGATTTTAACATTACTTGCTCCTGAAATCAGGACAAATTTAGCTGTGCTAACATTCTAACGTTGGGATCAAGGTTTTATCAGACCACTTCTTTTCCTTATGCTGCTTATCTGCTAGTTTTCAGGTATTATGTTCATAAAGTTCCTCTGACTGATCCTGTAGTCTACTTGCATGGCTGCTCTGGAAGATTCAGTAAAATAGCTGCACAAATCCAAGTTTTTCATCATGAAAACAATCCTGTTGGTCACAGATCTGCTCAGAAATATTAAGTCTTATTTGCACCATCCAAGTTTCTAAAATTAATCTCAGAGAAATGCATTATCGCTTCTTTCTATATCTTTTGAGAAAATAAGGCAGGGAAGGGGTAGATGGCAGAACAACATAGTTCTGCTGTAGAACAATTACTGGAAGTCAGCAAGACCTTAGCACCAATTCGCAGGAGGGTGGGGCAGAGGAGCTAGATGAGAGTTTATTACTTTTGCAGCTAATCGGAAACACGGATCACTACTCTGTCTTTTCCAGATATGCCAAGGGAACCCAGACCACATCTCTCCTTGAACTGTAAGAACTCCAGCAACTTTCACATGTCTAAGGGCAAAACTGAATTAACTGTGGTTCATAAGTATCCTTAAAATATTTAGAACAGAACATTGTTGGAGAATATTTTCAGTTATCTTTCAAATATTTACAGCTTGTTATCAAACTCCAGGAGTTTAGCTTTCTGCTCTCCCCCAAAAAGGAAAAGACAACATACAATGACAAGCTTTTAACCTGAATGAGGGTGAGACAGTGCAGAAACATCTGTCAGGGATGGCATGATCAGAAGAGAATGCAGTTAAATCAAGCCAGTCAACAACAACAACAAAAAAACCACAAACTCTTTTCTTGTAAAAGAACTTACCGATGTGTGGGACCAATAAGAGTAGTCAAAGCTGAAGGACTTTGGTGCTTCCTTAGGATTCTTTGGGTTGATAATACCTACAGGAAATAAAATTCAAACTCTTAGCTAACTTGACATTTAGGAGCGTAATTAATGAGCTTGCTGACCCTCAACTTAATCTGTGAATCTGAGGATTCACAGAGTTGCCACACTGCACAGGAGTAACACGATTGAAGTAATAGACTCACAGCTTCCTAACACTATATTTCTGTAGGCCTTATTTGAAATAAGTCAAGGAAAAAAATTCCTAGCACAAATGTTGCTGCTAAACAAAATTCTTCTGTTGGACAGAAAGCCATAGGTCATTCTGGTCCCTTGGCTTTTAGGAGCTGAGGGATATTAGCAAGAAGGAAGATCTGAAACACAAAGAGTTCAAGAATCCCCGGTGATTTCATAGCAGCACAACTCAAGTCTATTTTGAAATACATGTTACACAGTACAAAAGCTCATTGCAGAAGGATTTTCTTTAAGCAGCTCAGTATTTTCAGGGCATGGAAGAAGATATGAAAAAAGCTGGATCTACAGACATTTCAGGGATTATCTGCATAGTTTATTTCAATTTTCTTTTACATGCATAAAGCCTACAGACAGATTTTTAGTAGGACTGACATTAACTGAACCAGCCAAATTACTGGTAAATGTTCTTACTGTATACAGCCACTGAATGCCACAGTGACCCCCAACCAACTTGTGTACTTTTTCTCTTTGGAACTTCCATATAATATACAATGGCCCTATGATAAAGTTCACACACACACACACACAAAAGCCAGAATGAAAAAATGCTTGTGTATAGTTCCTATGTTATAGCCTTTCTAAGTCCCATTCAAAAAGCTGACCTCCAATTGCCTTTTCAGCTCTTGCAATCCTTGATTTCATTTTCCTTCCAAGGTATTCATATATAAGAATCTAAGAATCTTCAGGTGAGTTAAGTCATTGAACACTTTACAAATACCAGAATAAACACGCTCTGAAAAAAACCCTATTTTCTCTTCATATCAGTACATCCATAAATTTTATGCTCTTTTCCTTTTCTCAGATCCTCTAATTCTTTCAATATTTGACCCACACATGCGCATTGCCCACAATTAATGAAAACTCTTCCAGATACCTTTAAGGTTGTTAGTTTTGTTTGGCTTTTTTTCTTTCCCGGCAACAAAACAGCTTCCTATACCTTTGCCTGGGGAGGAGTAATACACAGTGGATTCAGCTGTCATTTCAATGGCATATGGAATGTCTGTAGTTTCTGTATTCCAAGGAGGGTAATTTATAAGAACAGCTCTTGCTGCAGAAGTGAACCTCTACTGCTTTCTTCTTTTCAGTACTACAGTGCTGGAAATACTTAAATCTATTATTTCCAGCAGCTGTTTTCAACACCATCTGTGTAAGTAAGGACTGTAAAAAGGCATACACTTGAGGGTATCAAAATTAGATAAACCACCTTAGATTTACACACACCCATCTGCACCTAAAGCAGCAATCTGCCTTTGGGAGTGATACACTAATTATGATACGTGCAAACAAAATCTACAAAGAAAGAAGCTATACAAAGGTGGTGACAGTCTTCCTGGGGATGATTTACTTCCTGATACCAGTCATCCTAAACAAAGGATGCTTATTTCTCACATATTCATGTCAGTTAGGCTATGCTGTGGGAGACGGGGGCTTCTCCCTTTCCTTCTGTGATAAATAAAAATTGTAACACCCACATCTCTTATCATTTCAAATATGAACTTAACATCATGTTGCACTGAAATCTTTGAAAATATGGTTACAGAATCCCCATTAAAATTAAATCACTCCTCTACCAGATGCTGTGTCCCTGAGCAGGGCTGTTGTCCAAAATTACAGTGTGGAGAAAAGATTGCTGCCTGGATTGCAAATAGCAACAGTTGCTACTCTATTTCTTGTGGCCAACTCCATTTCACTTGGATGCACCTCGTGCTGACATTCTTGCCTTATAAAAGCCGACAGACATGCAAAGCCAATGAATAATATGCCTTGCACCAGTACAGTATCACATGGCAAAAATGCCTGTGGCTTTGGATAGCAACATGGGCATCAACACATAACTGGTAACCTAAAGCAATCATATATGGCTTTAGTTTCCCTTTACTAGTTTTGACCAAACAGCAGTACATCTACAGCACACACTATTAAACCAGTTCTATAGTTAAAGTGAACAAATAACAAATCCCAGAAGACAACTCCCCTGCCCCAAACTTAAATCAGTTTTCTCCTTCCAGTGTATTCTGGACTGCTACAATTCAACAACTTCTCATTTCTCATTCAATTATTTAACATCAAAGCTCTGAAAGGTAAGGAAGAAGTAATGCCTTGTACTTAGAAGTTCCTACTCCAAAAAGCAGTATAAATAAAAAACAATCTCCACATTAGTTCAATGTAACAATCTTTGGGGGTGAATAACATTATTTTCCTCAATTGTTTTGGGCTGTAAGTTCAAGGGAAAGTAATCTAACCATTAAAAGCAGAAAAAAGCAGCAATAAATAGAACCGATTCCTATGTACTAGAACCTGTTCCTATGTACTGTATAACACAATTCTAAGCAGATGCATGAAAAAAAATGTATTGCCAGCACCTCTCCTGACAATATGCATTCTGTTGCTTAATCTCAACAGCAAATAATTTTGACCCAAACTCTTGATACTACTCTTGTGAGCAGAGTCATGGCTAGGGAAAGAGAGGACAACTACCTTTATTGGTACATTGCATTTGCAACATTGTCCTGGAAATGGGAAACTCCTAGCCTGGCAAACTGTGAAGGCAATCAAGACAAGCAGAAGCCTAGCTACATCTTTGCTGACCAAGAAACACATTTTTAACCACAATCTAAAAACATGTATTGGTGACCCGAATGTCACATCAGTGCAGTTTTACTTTAAGGTGCAAATGCAATCAATCACAAAAGAGAGCTTTGATCTCACTTATTTACCTCACGTTATGATTGATTTGTCTCCTCTCAGAATCAACGGTGAAATAGCAAGTATTCATCAGTTTTTTCTTTTCCATTTTTATATTGTTGCTTATAAGCAAAAAGGACATTTCTCTTGGCCAAGGCAAAGCTGCACTTGGTCTCTCCAAGGAAACGAGTTAAATTGCCTTCTAAGATTCTACTGTGTCAGAAACAGAAAACAGAACAAGCAGCACAAATTTCAGTATTATTCAAAACCAGGTCTGATGTGAAAATACACACTTCCCATTAATTGTTTTTTAAAACAACTAAAAATCTCTAGGAAAAGTCCACCACTTCCAAAAAGAAAGTAGAGAAGCCAAATGTTTAATCAGAAGAATAGCTAGTTTTTCCACTCAGCTTGCTGTGCATAAAGGCACATTGACCACCCATGAAAGACAAGATCTCTAGCTATGCAACAGGCTTAGTGTCTGGAAAGGCATTACAAGTTTGCCATTACAGCTTCATCCTACTTGCTTCAAGCTTAAATTTGATCCCTTGCATTTGCGAAGAGTGAATTTCAAGCTCCATGATTTATGCAAGTGGTTCCACTCCGCCCCATTTTTTTTTAAAGCCATTTTTTATTATTATTATTTTCTTAGACAGGCTTTCCTCAGCTCCTTCACACTAAGTTCCATGTCCAGCTCACTATTTTGAAGACTACTTTCTAGGATGCATGTTTTTGCAAAGCATATCTTGAGAAGCATTATCAGAAAAGGGAGATTAATGTGCAAGAAGGCAGCTCTGTCAGAGGCTGGGAATGCAGCTGCCTGGCCAAAACCTTCCACTGCAGCAGGAACGGGTCAGAGAAAATCTCCTGGCTGCCAGGAACTCTGCATGCTGTCCCTCACTACTGTGATCCAGTCACAGCCTTTTCACTGAACTTCTAGTCCAAGCCTGAAGTCTATTTATCCCCATTCCCGTTTCTTACACAGAGTCTACATCCTTCATTTTCAGAATCACTGGTTTAACAGAATTCTCAGTCTGTCTACAAACGAATCCAGCAGAGCTGACTGATTGAGAAAATACAAGATTACGACCTGAACAGATTTCAACTGGACTGAAACCCTCTTCATGTGGAACACTGAGCACCAAGTGGGTAGCTACTAGCATCAGTCATGTCTGATGCGGTCTGAGTTTGAACAAAGTGATCAGGTACGCAATAATGTGAGATAAGACACCTGAAAGAAGATGGTGAGGCAGCTAAGAAACCAGGAATTCAAACGGAAGTAACTGACCTAACTTGAAGGTTTCTATTGCACCAAGCATGTTCTTTGGAGGGACAAGCAAATCCATGAAATCTAGCTACTTAATTTTAAAAGAAGCTAATGGATATTTCTGAAGAAATTAAAAGACTTCTTATAGTACAGGTAAGCTTTATCCTAAAAGTTCATATGCCAAATTGGAAAAAAAAGGAATGATCATGCAGAAATTAGACTAGGTAGTCAACATGGATTTTATGTACCATGTTATTCAGCAGGCTGTGTTTTCAGCTGAACAAGGAAACAAACAGAATTTAAAAAGTAAGAGGGCTGTTTCCAGTGTCTCCAATACCCACAAGAATACTAAAAGCATTTCAGTTATTTTGTTTGTTTTTTAAACCATGCAAGGCCAAGATGAATTGTATTAGTGAATCATGAAATAGGTCGTTATCTACCTCCTCTCACCACAGCAGACTCATGGCATGGTACGCAAGCTAATGGTTTAATTACAGAGCCTCAGGAAATGAGAAAGGCAATAAGGCAGACGATCACAGCAGGAACACGTTAATGGCCTTTTTATCTTACCGAATAAATTTGTTTATCTGCTATTTCAAAGGTCCAATGTGGGAATTAACTCTTCTGTTTGCAAACTGACACTAACGCTTTGTGCTGCAGCTATAATTAGTTGCGATCAGCATGGCACCGTAGCAACTTTGAATGTTGGAGTTAGCCTAAGCAGCCAGTTCCTGAGAAACTCAATCCCTTTTTCAGGCCCCTTACTTCACCAAGAGCCAACTTCTTAGGTCATGTGGAATCTTTCAGCTTTCCACAAGTTAAGTTTTCTGCATCAAACAGAAACTGGAAGGAATATTTTACAAAATCACCATCTCCTATAGCATTGCTACTGAAAAAGGTTACACACACAACTCAGAAATGTGGAAAGGATGAAACTTTCCTATTGCAGTGTCTAAAAACTCTTCCGGGATCAAAGCAGCAACTGCAGTTTGGGTTAATGTCCATCATTTACCTTTGGAATGGAAGGCTAAGAAAAAGGCATGGGAGTATTCATGTTTTAAAAATACACTCTACAAATTATTAATTTGGTTGAGGGAGATAAATGCCCATATTATTCCTTTTCTTGATTTGAATTATGAATTTCCAAAAAAATTTTGAATAATATGCTTCACCTTAAGACATAATATTTATATCAGTTTTCTACCTTGGTAAGCAAATAGAATAAGTAGAAGTAATTACATGTCATAAATTGATATAGAATTCAAATAAAAGTGCAGTGTGAACAGCTATGCAGCATTGTCATTTCATTTGAAGCAGTTTATTTAATACCCACTGCCATCCCAACCTAGAGACACAGCTTGCATTTTAAAAGTCTATTTCTCCTTACAGTTATATAGTAAGCCATACAGAGCTGCTTCACGCCATCTGAGATGCCTCTACGCAGGAGTAATCCACATATTCTCTGAAGCTCAAATCATTTAAACAATTCTTTTTAGCTGCTTAGCTGTTTAAGTTTGGTGGGGTTTTTTGATACCTGACCAAAAGGTAAGGAAAAGAACAGTTTTTAAACAAATTTCGTCACACCAAATAATCTAAAATTTCATATCATTACATAAGACCCACATACTTTAACTAATTAGTCCTTGTACAAGAGAAGTATATAGTAGGAGCAGTACAGCCTAATAAAAGATAAGGAGAAAGCAGGAGCACAATCAATGAAGGAATTATAATTTTAGATGTGCTGTATCAACAGTAACAAACCAATCTCCACAAAACATTTGGATTTTAACATGCCCTTACTTAAACAGGCAACTTAATTTCTTGGCATAAGGTACTTCCACAGTCCGTCCTACTTGTTCCTTAATTAACATTTTTCATACCATCCACCATCTGCTTTATCAGCTAGCACAAAAATAACATACACTTTCAACCTTTCAAATCTATGAGATCAAATTCATCGCTAGTTTTTAATTTTAGCAAAAACTGCTAGCAAACTTTGAAAGACCACTTCACTATTGAAACAGTACCCATATATTTTGTAATATGTATTATTTTGCATTCCTATTGTCGTTTTGGACATCTAAACTTTTTTGCCTTACAATCCAATCATGATTTGTTGAACCTGAAATTCAAAAAGCACACCTTAAATGTGCACTTTATTTTACAATTATAACCAGAGTGTGGAGCACAACAGAGAGCTGATGCAAAGTTATAGTCTTCTAGGATACTTTCAACTGGAAGCAGCATTCTCTGTCTTCGCACCCCTTCCTAAACATATATACAAACACATTCCCGCTTCAAGCCTTCATTTCTGTACTCACACTTCCATTCTCCATTAAAACTAACCAAGTAAACAGACAGTGGGAAACCTACAGAGAAGGGGGGGGGGGGGGAGCAGGGGGAAAAAAAGGCAAGCAAACTTAGCCAAGATCAGCCCCCTCATTCCATTCCCATCTACTCAGCCACATAAATATTTTTGCAGGCACAAAGAATGACCAAAACTACTTCTTAACCACTTAAATCTCATGTCAGATTATGACACTGAATTTGTAGTCCAAACCTAATCTGTTTTCATCCCAGTCAGCACTGCTGCTCAGCATGTCACAAATTTTGCAGGTTTGAAATTATCTGCAGTTCAGTATCTGGGGATACAAGCAATTCTTTCTAATAAGCTCTTGGAATAGAGAGACAGAGCATAAAGCACACAAGAGGTAAGAACTTAAATGATTCTCTTATCCCTCACTGCATTTAAAGTCAAGTCATTAGATTCAGCAGCTCCACCTCTGTTAGCGATCAGAGTCATATTACAGGGCATTCTGCCATCAGATTTGCCACATATTAGTCACTGTAAGGGTGCTCCAGTGAAGAACTGGCTAACTGCAGTTTGCTCTTCAGATAAACACCAGCAGACAGAATTAACTTGGGCTAAATCCTGGGATTAGCTGATACACAGTCTGGGCGGGTGGGGGAGGACGGGACAGACTGATAGATTAATATTAAAACAAACAAACAAAACAAACTATCAATTGCCAATCAGAAATAAAACCCAACAATAGTGAAAGCCAGGTATGGAACTGAAGAAACTGAACTTCCATAACTTGTGCAATACAGCCTGCTTTCTGTCATTTACATCTTCCATTCCCATATTGCTACCACATCTGTCAATGCTGAAGGCACAAAGCCTCTTTCATTTCTACATATGAAATAAAATTAGGTTTCATCTGATGAAAGAGGCTTCACACCAGCCTCAATAATTCTAGTGGCAGCAGTAACCTACACATAGCACACATTCCTACCAAATGCCAACACATATTAAGAGATAACAGCTAGCAAAAAAGGCACTGTCCTGTCTTCACTTCTATTCTCATTAATTATTGGTAAAGGAATAGGAAGAAATTTTCAAAAAACATGCTAGTCTAGACAGAACTTTGGAAGGGGTAACATTTGGGGAAACAAATACCAAATATTTCATTTCTGTGCCTTCTTCAAACTGTATTTGAATCAATATAAGCAGTAGTTTTATTTTATGATGTCTGAATAATCAATTTAACCAATATAAAAGATCTGGGGCTTTCAGAATTGACTCCACAAGACCAAATTAAAATTAAATATACAGTCTCTTAAAATGCATGGGTCTGGAAAAAATATCTGCGCCATCTGTAGACTGGAATGACAACAATGAGAACATGTTCGTTACTGAGAGCAGGGTGGAGCAGGCATTCTTTATTTGTTGGAACGTGAATAACACCCCAAAGACGTTTAATACAGGCTTCTTTCCTAGGCATACATTGCAATCAGATATATGGCTATATGTTTTTATAAGACAGACTTTCAGGGTTGTTATTATAAGAGATAAATGAAGGGAAATGGACACTTCCAGCTTGTAAAGCAGTGCTTGCTTTTCAAAGCATTGTTTGCATTTTTCAAATCATTAAAAGGGAAGGAAACCAAGTAGAAGCTAAGAACAGCTCATTCAACCGGATTCTCTCCCCACTGTGGAATTTCAACCCTGTACTGGGCGAAAGGTTGGATGGGGGAGGGTGTTAGGCTCAACAGCACCAGAGCAAGGCAAATGCTTGCTCACAGAAGCTGCTAGAAAGCCGCTCTCATCCTCAGCTGCTCTTACAGATCCAAGTGCTATAAATACCATCTCTACAGCTGGTGTTCTTGGAGAACAGCATGCCAGCAGGCTTTGCACCAAGCAGGAGCTAGTCAAACCATACTGTTCTACCTATCTGAAAAGCTGAACCAAAACCCATTCCAAAACTTCCATTGCCAACTGATTACCTGAAAATGTCCTATTGCAGAACATGCATATCAGGTCTATGTATGTAGCTGGCTAAGCACTTGGAGCTGAGCTGAATTCTTTCCTCACGTTTTCTGCTTCAAGGCAGATAAAACAGTATTTCCTTTTACCCCCTGCTTTTACTTGACTACATCTCCAAGAGCCAATGGCCTTCTCCAAAGGCCATTTTGACCTTCAGACACATGCCAGCACTACATTAAGAGGACATCATGTAGCACTGGAATCCTGGGGAGTCAGTTCTGCCAGCCTCAATTTCTTAAAGGATTCAAGTAGTGAAAGTATCCAATTCTTAAAGTAGTTGCCATTGACAATTTGCATTTTCTTTACTTCTACTTGCATACTGGAAGGTGGCATGTTATTTAAGCATTTGATAAAAAGAATCATCTCTAAAGCCCTAGTTCTGTGTCAGTGGGCACTAATTCTGAAGGGGCAGAACCCATTTTCTGGGTTCATTAGTAATATTATCTCTCTCTACTACAGTTCTATACTAACTCCGTAACAGTTTTTTTTAAATTTAGTCCAACTGCATTTAACACTAGCTGGAACATCCTAGCCATCCCACGGTCTTGTTCCAGGCCCATTATTTGTACCTCTAACATTTAAAAATCATTAAATGTTCATCTTCTCCCACCTCCCTGAAGTCATCTTCCAAAATAGATTTTTTTTTTTTTAAAAACTGTGTGCAGAATTAACACGTCTCAAGTTATTTTTATACAATCATGAGAAAGGCTTTAGAAGGAAAACCAAGCACCTAAAAAAACTCCAGGTTTCTTTTCTTCTCAAAAAAAAAAAAAAAAAAAAAAAAAAAAAATTCAAGACTTGTAACAAAACGTATGAACTGTCAATATTGTAGGGCAGAGGCAGTGATTAAGACAGACTTACGGACAGGCAACAGAAATCCCTAACCCTGCAAAACACAAAGAGCTCTAATGTTCAGACGTAGTCTTTGTTTCTTGTCTGCGTTCAGCATTACCCAGTACTATTCGAAAAAAACTAAAGCAGAAAGAACCACTCCCCACCAAACTCCACTCCTGGAACAACTATTTAAAGAGAATAGCAATTGCCTCCCTATTCTCTTTGAGACAAACTTGCATTCAAGCCTTCTCTTGCCTGTTACAGGACTTGCAACAAATGTGGTAATTGGTAGCGGGACAGTCATTAGAAGAATTTGGGTAACCTCTACTATTGTGACTTAAGACTTGTCTTTCAAACCAGTTCCCATTTCAACCTCAACTGCAAGACAATTCATGCATCCTCCACATGACACACAACTTATCTTCCCATAAAATAGCCTCTTTTGATAACACATCTACCATGAATGCAAAGTAGTATTAACACATTGGGCAAACATTCATTTAGTTTTAACCACAGTTATGAGAATTTACAGACCAGAAAATCAGGGTAGGAGTTAAGTGACTTTCCTCCACTGCTGTTTATTTTCCCAAGACAACCTTATCATGCAAGACACAAGCATAAAAAACTGGAAACATTAAAAAAAAAAGAAAGAAAAAAAGAAAAACAAGCTGTACGAGGAGAAAACACTACACAACACATGCTTTAAGAACCAATGCTTTCTGGCAGGCACAAGTCATCAGAAATGGGGTATGCTTATTTTTTTGAGGTATTTAAAATTATTCATTTTCCGAAGACAGATTGAGAGTCAAGACTGAAATCTATCTATGAAAATTAATCCTCCCACCTATTCTATACTTTCATTAAAAATGTCTCATCAAGAGAAGAAAAAAAGTAAAATATTAGGTAAGACAACTACAACGAACTCTTTTGCTTGCCTTTTCTACCTATGTAGCATATGCTACATAAATTGCCTCTACTTTACTATCTACGTGTACTCAGTGCTAGTCTAAATAAAAGCCAGTTTCTTATAAGGACTTTTCTCATCAGTAATTTAGACCAAAGATTATTTCCATGATAGTTTCACGAAGGAACTTGTATCTAAACTACGCTTACAGAATACTACTGCAGAAAAAAAAAGCCACCAAACTTATTCTCCTGAAGGCATACACACACAATAGGGTTTCTTTTCCATTCAGTGTGTCTTTTCATTATGAAAACAGTTAAAAATTAGATCAGAAAGAAAAAGATCAGCAAACCATACTTTTTTTTTTCCTTCTTTAGCATTAAGCGTCTTTGAAAACGGTTACTACTTTTTAGAGCTACATAATAATGAAAAAGGCAAAATTTAACAATATCCCCTGTCAATGTATACCAATAAAGTACTGGCTGAATTACTGATGAGGTTACCTTGCTCTATGAACCTTTCAATATTTTTTACTTTTGTACTATTTTTCAAATATCAGCAATTTTAGTATTATATTTCAAACATCACTAATTTAGACGAACATGCCATAAATCAAAGGCCTTTTAAGTTAAGTCCTGCTTTCCCACCCATTTTTATTTTGCTCCAGAACAACTGCATAAAGCAGGACATATCTTAAAAGAAAAATTAACAAAAAACCCAAACAGAAAAGGAACTCAAATTAGATATTTCTCTATTAATTTTTTTTTTATTTAAATATTTCAGTTTAGACCAGAGGCTTATAAACCTTAGAGACAAAAAAACCCCAAACAACCATCAGAAGAAAAATATTGTTTTCCTCAACCTCTACAAATTAACTCCAGAATGCCTTAGGAAGTTTTTCTGATGCCAAAGATGCCTGCTTGAGAACCTAACTGCCATATGTCTACAGCAGCAGCTGTGACTATTGTTACTGGCAGATGGGACCGCTCCACTGTGCCTATTTTCATTAAACATCCAATACCTTAAGCAGTCCACAAAAGAATCTTCCAACATTACTGAGCCACAGAAACTATTACCGAGTTAAAATCCAAACACGCAATTTTCAGTCCTAACCTGAGGATCCAGTCACACTCATATCTTTCAAGATTACCTAGACTGTACAGGTGCATTTCTACATTAATATGGTTTATGGCAAACCAGAATATACAATAATCTCCGATGAACTACAGTTTGAGAACTTTGTTTTACTCTGTCACTGGCACCCACAAGATGCTAAAACCTATTTTCATTCATCCAGTGCACAATTAATGTAACATCAATTGCAGAGGACGTATTCCAAGTAGGATACTTCCTTATTTCCCCGCTTCATTAGTTTAGTTTTCTACATACTTATTTAGCTTTTTAAAAGAATAAGCTAGCTGGACTCTTTGCTAGTGATGAATATCTAAATGCTGTCTTGTAGCTACTAGCTTGAACCTCTGCTTCATTTTCATTTGTTTTTATTTATGCGCTATTTATTTACAGACAGGATTATCAAATCACTTCCACAAAAAAAACCCAACCAACCAAAAAAAACAAAAAACAAACACACACACACAAAAACCCCCACCACACTAGGGAAGTCTTCAGGCACACAATAGCTTAGCTTTTCATTTCAATAATCCAAGACAGCAGCTGCCAACGTTTATATTTGTTACATTTCAAAAGCTGGTAAAAGAATGAGTACAAGAACTACTGACACACAAAATACTCTTAGATCTACAGCTCACCTTTCATCCCATGTATTACACAGCAGAATCTTTTTCCCACTCACCACAAAAACAGTAATTAATGAAGCGGACAGGCAATAAGTAATTAATACATTGTGGGTAAGATGCATTGGTGGAAATCATTCCAAACAAAAAAAAGTGAAAAAGCAGGAGTTAAAGACAAAACATATTCAATCAAGATACGCTGACAACCATGATCTATTCCTGAATTACTCATTTCAAAAAACTGCTTGCGAGTTTGAACTAGAGCACAATAAACCACCTATCCAGTAATTTAAAGAAAATATTAAAGCCGATTAATTTTCAAATTTATTTTAAAGACTGACAAAATTAAACAAAGTTATCTCAGAGGAAAAGACAAAAGTGTTATTTCAGAAGTTTCAGTCTGTTTCAATATTAGGTGGGATTTTACGAATATACCACCACCACAAAAAGCAACTCAAAAGTCCACTGATGCCAAGTTTCACTTAAAAATATTCTGTAATAAGCAGAATACGAAACAAACAATATATTAGGCAGTGTCAAGCTAACCAATAGTAAGGACTGCTAACAGAGGGATCACCCTCGGGAATTAATTATCAATACGAAAAGTCCTCAGAGCCCACTAACTTCTCCCTTCTCTCACCAGGAACCCTACAAACACTGCTATACTGTGCCTAGTCCTGAGCGGGTATGTGCGCATGAGACTTACGGGCATATGTTCTTATCCACTAGTGACCTCTGTACAATGGACAATATAGATATGCTCTTCAGAACATAACTCCAAATGAAAACAAAGCATTTAGGTCAATTGAATCCACCTGCATAGCAGGTACTTTTGAAAACAAATCTTATGTTTCCTAATATCATATCTAAGTGATAATAATAAAAAACGATAGTCTTTTTCTAAATTAATCCCACTCAGTTACTGTTCCGGTAGGGTCTTTTAATCAGTAATTTGATGGTGACATTACCTCTTCTTTGGAAAGCGTTTTGCATTCCCAAATTAACTTAAGTAGTAGGATCTTGCAGCTTCTAACTTCTCCTATTTTTAAGAATTCCTCTGTTATCTTCTATTCTCCTGCTCCCACGTCTCCCATTTCCACTGAAGAACTTTTGGCAGTATCATTCAAATGGATACCATCTGCAATTAGATATGATCTGAGCAGCACAGGCCTTCTGCCAAAATACCAGCCCCTTAATGCAGTCAGCACATGTGACTTCAGCTGGACTGCAGAATTCCATTTTTGCAATGTATATTTTAAAAACATAAAGAATAACAATTCTTTAAGTGCAACATACCGTATTACTGCAGATCAATACCTTTGCAACCATAAAGGGGAAAAAAAAAATTTAGTCTTGTCATCTTAGTATAGTAGACAAAAAAACCAGTACGTTTCAAGTACCAATTTCAAAATTCCCATATTTTGCATCCTTCAAAGAGAAAAATAGAAGTCCCAATTACTCACTGTAAGTGCTCTTAACATTGTGGGTTAAAGACCTTTGCAAGAACTCTCTTTTTCTGAGATTAAGACATATACAGAACTGTAGTCAGCTACATTGTCATTTTTAAACACTGAGAAATTACAAAGATGGAGATCTACTATGGATCTCGATTAAAGGCCTTGATCTTCTATGAGTAAACAACATAAAAGCCAGATAGGATAACAAGTTAATTCTGTAGGAGACCTCAAGTCCACAACAAAATTACACTTGTTTTGCTTCTAACGCAAAGTTAAACCGTGTAACAAAATTGAGAATAAGCTCTCTAACCCAGGAGGATATTTTGTTTTGCTGGCAAGCCCACCGTGAATGACAGGCAACCCCAAAAGCTGTGAACAGCCGAATTCACACAAAAACTGACAAACAAAAGCAGCGTGTCAGGCAACAACCCTGGTGGCATTCCGACTTCGAGAATATACTTCATTATGGATGTCAAAACACACTCCTTTTTTCATACATTCATAAAAAAAAAATAAATGGAGTACACCTGTGATACACTTTATTATCTGTATCTCTATACTGTTTTCCTTAAAACAATCCTAAGCACTTTGCCTCAGTTTCACTATAATGTAGTCTCTGCCTGTATCAGCCAATACATTTACAAAACTCAGACTTGGACAAAGTTTAAACTCAGGACCCACAAAGGATTCGTAGAATAGCTTGACCCATCAATACATAAAGAATTAAATTTCAAGTAACAGTCAAAATCCCTTCTTAGCTATCAGACTTCACACTGTCTCATCAATCCTGTTCATCACAACAGTCCATTAGGCTTTAATTCCAAGATAAGGGAACTTTAACTGTCTTGGAGGCTTAAAATAGTCACTACTCAACATATCACCAGCCTCTCAGATTTGCCTTCTGTCAACTTGATTAGTGCACAAATGAAAAAATAACCTTCTCAGAGGCACGATATCTAGGCCTTGATCATTTCACCAGCACATTTGAAGGTATGAAGCAGAAACTCCATAGGCTAGAATTACTACTGAATTCCCTTTATTTTGAAATTGCCACATCAGATATGAGTCAGCTGCATTAATGTCACTTTCTGTAGTCAGCTTTTAGCCAACAAGTTCAGACCTTAATAATGAGTTCAATAACTGTGAGGCTGCAAAGACTGAGGGATCATTAAAAAGAAAGAATCTTTGGCAGAAATAGCAACAGTACTTACGCCCCCAAATCTAACATGTAGCCTAAAAGCATACCAGAAGAATTTCAGCTTGAAGTTATGTGCTTCAGACAACTTTGTTAGGAAGATTCTTTGGAGAAAAGATTTCTGCTCAGGTTTTTTCCCCACCAAACAATGCCTCATTCATATCTTTTATTATATGATCCTCTTCTGTTCAATGAGTAAAATTACTCCTCTGTCTCTTGCTTTCTTCTGTATTTCTCCTCCAAGAGGGAAATACAGGGAAAAAATAGCCCACAGATTTTAAGAATGTGTAACTATTGCAACTGATGATTCCTTTTCCACAGTCTGTAATGGCCCCTGATGACTTAAACCTGACCATCTGTCCTATCACCCATCTTGTATCAGAGCCATAGGACTCAAATAGAAGGCTACAGATTAGAACATTTCCAGAGCACAAAATATAGCAAGTGCTGTAAAGAAATTTCCAACTAGATGAATCAGGAAGTATTTTTCTCCTTTTGAAAGCTGATGCAGTTTCTTGAAAACGTGTCTTTGTAGTGCAGCTCTAGCATTCGGGAACAGAACCAGTGTCTTTTGTCTACACCACATTTCAAACTCAGACAGATTGCCAGAGATTCACTGGTCACCCTTGTCGTTGTACCACAAACAAGCTGTTTCCACAGGCTCCTGGAGTTCAAAAATCTTAAGCATCTACAATTATTGCTGTCATGTCATGACAGCAGCAAGAAAACCTATTACATTGGCACCCAGTGGTGCTGCTGTAGTTCAGAGCTTGGTGGCATTTCCATAACAAATGTCATCTAATGGAGTCTATAGTTCTTCCATTCTACACTGGTTTGGTCTGAAAGTTGGCAGGCAATGTTGGGATACAAGCACCTGTTTCTACATGAGACGACTTCTAAACATTCCCCCCCATTTTAAATGGAAATTTTGAAATCTAACAAAAAAAAAGTTTCTTTGGGTAATATTCCACATAAGGTCTGAAGATAAGAATTTACTGCGCTGAAAAGCAAGCTCTCTTCTGTATGATGTCTCTCTTTCAATGAAACCATAAACATTGTATATAATTTAAGTGACCACAACCAGGACTTAAATTCCATTGCAGAAGCAGGCTGAAGTACAACCTTGGCTAAAAAAAGGGAACAGCCTGTATGAAACCTTCTTTGTATTAACAAGCATGAGTTAATACTCAAGTAATCAGACAGTGAAGTAACTTGGTGCTCTTGGAGTGTTACTTCCTCCAGCTACAGACAAGATGACTGTACCTGATTACCTAACAATGAAAAACTACCATAAGAGCAGCAGTTTATAGATATAGCTATTAGTCTACACATGACCAACAACACTGCAGCAAATGGTATCAATACTGCCTTGACCTTAAGCAGCATGGGGGAGGGGGAATCAATCAATAAATGGTGTGCCTATATTCAGTTTCCCACAGAAGAGTCTTCTCCTCCAAATTAGACCCACAATAATTATTTAAGAACCCTAAGACTTCTAATTGGTTAGAAAATAAGATAATTTTATGCAGTCTGTTATTTTGCAGTCGTTTAGACATCTAAGCTGGAAAGCATAAAACTTGACATCCTTTTCCTCTCAGCTTTCTCGCTCAAATTATGCTCCTAAACAAAGGCACAGACTGCAGAATAAGCACATCAAGAACTAAAGCACCAGACCCAAGCAGGAGTTATACCACAACAATTATCATGTGGTGGTCTGCAATGTATCCCTGTATCCATCAGTCCACATGATATTCTCACACACTGAAGTTAACAAAAAGGTTTTCACTTTGGTATTCTATTCTTTCTGTAGAATTCTCAATTCACCAGAAGTAAACACCATCAACAACTGCATCAAAATCAAGATACTAGTGATTTAGACTTTCTAGTCAAATACAGAGACAATTTAGTTTGTAATTACAGTTTAAGAAGAGAAAATTCCCTAAAAGAGCAATTCTAGGTGATATAATGTACACAGTACTCAGTTTAGTCTGACAAAAAGAAGAGGATTAAGCAGGAAGGGAGAGGAGAGAGAAAGATTCCCTCAAGATTAAAATAAACTTACTGGTTGAATTGCCTTGCATTTGGATGATACATTTGGATTCTTTGCTGGTTTCTCGGGAATTGAAGGGCCGGACCCGAACAGCCACCTTCACTGAAGCCCCCGACATTCTGGTTGCTTGTAGTGCAGTCAAGAAAATGAAAGTGAAGGGGTCAAGAGTGTTTCAAGTTATCCTTCTTGTTGGTGTTTTCTAAAGAGAAAAATATAATTTAGTTATTTACTGCTATTGCATTCAAGATGTTGATAAAATTAGGGAGTTTCAAAGTTGTTTGATAACTTCAATTTCTGCTCTGCAATCACTCTCCCCACCCGAAAGCTGTCACTTCAAAGACAGAATTGGAAATACACTTAAGAGCACCTGTACACTGTCTCCCTAGTCAAAAGTTTCTGTCATCTGAAGCAGTTCTTTTGAAGTGTACAAACATATTTGTTTTCATTACTTGGTTTTCTTCCCAGAAAGTAGGGATGCCAATACCAAAATGAAGATCTGGTTGCAACATGTGTTAGGCTTAACCTAACAAAGATAATTTTAGCAGTAAAGATACAGCTACTTAGATTTCAACATGAGCTAGCTACCATAAACTACATATCTAGGTTCTCTGTCAACCCTTGCTGCCACAATGCATCCACAATATTAAAACTAACACAAGTGTGATGGGCCATATCACACTGACCTTCAATACACACCATTCCAGAGAAAAGGGTGTACCCACCCTTTGCAGTCCTGGGAAAGTCCTCTTCTCAAAGGAAATAAAAACTACTTGTACATCTAGCGACTAAAGGACACACCACTCTATAAGGAAGAGGAATCAAAAATTATTGCCTTCAGGGTAAATATTACTATCTATCTTCAGCAAATGTTCACCAGTAAATTCATATGCATTAACAAAACAGTTGTTCAAATCCTACCGCATCCAAATGATGAAGCACTTTAGCTGGCAGGAAACTATCCCTGATACCCACAATCCAAACTTCAAGGCACATCCGAGACAGTATTGAGATGCAGGGTTAATAAAGATTGGTTCAATTGTATTGTCCTCGACCAACCTTTTCCACTAGAAGAAATTTTTTCAGTTCGTCTACAATTAAGCAGTTTAACTTATTGCCACAGGATACTGTCAGTACTGAAGTTAAACAGACTCAAAAAGCAATAGGATAGATTCAGAGAAAAAGCCATCAGGGTCTAGTAAAAAGCTACCACCCTTGGCTAGGAAAGCCTCCATGGCACAGACTCTCAGAACCAGGAAGACTATACTGAGAAAACATGATTACATGGTTATTTATCCTTATATTCTAAATACCTGCTATGGCCACTGCTGAAGACAGGATTCAGGGCCAGGTGAATCTTTGGTCTGACTCAATGCAGTCATTTCTATCTTGAATCTGAGTTAACATGGGCAGAACTCTACCCTGCACAAGTCACCATGCATGGCCCAGAAACCTTGACATCTTCTTTTCTAGTTATCTGTACACCACATATCCAATGAAATGCTCGTTTCAGTGTTGTAATCAAAGTGCCACAAAAGTACAAAACTTACTGGCAGATCTAAAGCAGAAGCATTTCAGCTCTAAAGTAAGTTCTACAGCTGGTAAAAATACTTATACATGCTTAATTCAAGTTATGACACATCCTCACACAGTACAAGAAGTTTTTAATAAAACTGCATTACTTCATTAATGCCATCACACGGTGAAGGCAGAAATTAAATTACTCCATCAAGTAGAAGAAGTAATTTAAAGCATTCCTTATTGTAGCAGGTACCTGAGGTATCTCACCAGACTAGAAGAATAGTAATGTCTTTAGGAACAAGCCAACTGAACTTCAATGTCAGTGGTACAGCAAACTGGTAGAATAATGATTCATGAGACAGCCACACAGTCATCTTCAGGTTAGTACAGAATTTTAAGAAGTTTCACTAAAAACTTAAACATAGAATAGAGCAAAGAAGTAATGGGAATGAATTTGCATGATCTTCAAAGTTTAATGGAGATTCTGCGTTGTTTTAGAGGACTGCTTTATTCACGCTTGCTCAGAGGTACCTACTTTTTTGTATAACAAAGTGTATCAAATGCGTAGCTTCATTATAAACCTTCTTCCTGAGTAGCGACTGTCTGGAATTTTTGCTCTCCCTTCTTAACATGACCCTTGCATAAGTACCTGTGCCCTCACATGAAAGCTAAGTGACAAGACTAATCCTGATACATCCCAGTAGTATTATTCAACTAACCCTGAATATTGCTGCTAGAAAACAGGAATGTTACTGTACATGGCCACTAAGCATTCTGTTTCTGAAATATAATTTAAGAAATCTATCAAGTGCAAAATCTCTGTTATTATCAAGCTCATAGTGAAACGGTTTACTTTGTCAGATTGCAGAAAAAGATGAGTCGGTGGCATTTTCATAGGGTGTAGCACATCATAGAAAGTCTACCTGACAGTGGCTTAGTGGTTCTCATCTTTCTTTTCCCCATCTATCCATATTAATGTGCAAACCATAATTTTGTCAACTTCCCACAAGGACCAATGAATAAAGGTAAGGCCACTGATGAATGGATTTTTTTTTTTAAATAAAACAAAAATACAACCAATGTGTTCTTATAATATTATTTATGAAACGTAGGGAGCTTATTTTCCCTTCTTAGTGAAGAGTGCCACAGATAAAGATTTTTTTCTTATGTTTTCATAGAAATACCTCTCAGAATACTGCATTAATTTCTGCAGATAACTAGTATATCTAGGAAATTCGCAAACAGAAGATGAAGTGAAAGAATCATCTACTTAAAAAAAAAAATAAATTCTTGAGGACCTCTGAACACCATATTCACAATAAGAAAGCATGAAAAGCACACTGCCAAAGACTCTATATGCACTAGCTAAATGATAGCCTTGTTTGAAACACAGCTGTGAAGAAATTCTTACAGAACAGGTCACAAAATCACCTACAACAGCATAAAAATTTAACTGCTAGAGTTTTGCAATTACCAGCTTTCCCCAACCCTAACTTTTGTGCTCATAGAAAATTAAATGCGGTGTAATTTTAAATCTCATTCATTCTCAAATCTGCTATTTTTCATAGCTGAAGTAAGCAAAATGCCTACTTGTAGCTGCACATGGATTTCAGATGTTATGAACACCATCTCACTATGCAAGACTTAATTTTCATTAATAAGAAAATTAACCAAAACTGATATATTTTTCCAAACTTCCCATAAATTTACGTTGTTGGGATTTTGAGGTTTTTTTCCCCACTTACCAGCAACTTGAACTGGTCATAACATTTTATAAAGGTAGTATTGCCCTCATCATACAGAATGATAACATAAGGCAAAATGAGACAAAGTTGCATAGCATCACAGACAATAAATTGCAACTGGTTTTTCAGGGTTCACATTTCCCAGTAGTATCACTACTACAAAACACTGTCTGTACAGAGTGGTAATAGGAGATGTAACTTGCAACAGAGCAAAACAAAATGTGCAATACAGTCTGCGGTACAGATTTAGAAGAACAATCTTTAAAAAAGACAGCTTTTTTTATGTTCATTGTAGGCTTAGAAGGCTGCCATCCATGCTAGAATGAATCATTCTCCTAATGTCTTGGAAAGAGTCTACTAGCTGTGTATCTTTTGATGTTCAGTCTGTATGAATCCAATGAGGAACCAAGTAAAGAAGGGAACTGCATGCTTGAGTCTTTGACATCATATATCACTGGCTCTAAAACAGGTGGTAGATAATATTTGAGTTGTTTAGCGAGCTCCATCAGCACAAAACCAAATCCTACATATTAATTTTACACTTATTTTAAACTATTATTAAAAGATATCCACCCTGTAAGTCACACAGTGAGGTTTTAATATTAAAGTGTGTCATTAAGCAAATCACCTAAATATCTTGTCTGTTTTCTGTTATTCAAGCTGACAGACCCAATGATGTTGGTCAATAACCCTTCATGGTCTCAAGGCACTTGTAACTAGACTTGGACTTTCACACAAATGTTTAAAGAAACAAGCTGTTCATTAAGACTTGGATCCTTGGATGTATTTGAAAGTTCTGGCAAACCAGTTTTTATGCAATGTCAAAATACAGAACATATTGCTATTTTTTGAAATAAAGTTACAAGCAGAGTAGGGATTTAGAGACAAATTATTATTCATATATTCAGAGAAGATTGCAACAAGTTCAAAGTGGTTACAAAAACAATGTTCAGAATCTGTATCTCTACATTCAAATAAAAAAAAAAAACACCAACCACATCACACACCACAAATGAAGAAGCATCACTTCTATTTAACACAGCCAGCCATTGTGTCATATTTGCATAGGTATGCCTATCAGAGAACGTGCTAACTTTTAAACAAAAAAATTGCTTGTAACTTAATCAGTACAACAGCTCTCAAGAAAGAAAATGAACAAGGATAGAGATTAGTATATGGAAAGTTAGCAAAGCAGCTGTTCAGAGCAGCAGAGGTTTATGAACGAGAGGACCACAGTGAATCCAATTTTAGGTCTGCCACTAAGGATCAGGTAGTGATGACAGTCTGATATATCAGCTGAACTCATACACTACGAATTGCTATCTTTGTACTAAGTGAAGATGCCAGATAAAACAGTGCTGCAGAACTTGGCAATGCACTGAAAATCTGATCATATAAACATATGGCTATTTATCAACACACCAGTGTACTGGATTGTGCAATAACAGAAAGAACTGAGCTAAGAAGGAGCTGGAAGTGAAGAGAAATATACTTTAAAATTTGGTATGAACCTATTTTACATTTCAGAGAACAGATATAAACTCACCATCTGCTTCTGGTGAATTCTAGCTCTCCAACCTCAGTTTAATACTCATATTCTGCCAATGACCCCAAAACTACCAGGCCTGTCATCCTGTCTCCTGACGCCTGCCTCCTGACTTAGCTCACAGAGGATTGTCAGATCATCATCCCAATATGGCTGCCTCAGTAATTGTGCTGCACTGAATCCAGGGACAGATCCACTACCTACAGGTCCACAAAAAACACCCTGAAAACCACAATCCTTTTACATTCTTGCATCTTCCAGCGGGTTGAAGGGCTATGCATCCCTCCTGAACAAACAATTATCGCCTGCACCTCATCTGAGCTAGAAAGGAGAAAAAGGACGGCGAAACGTGGCGATACTCGCGACCCACACAACGGACGGGATTCAGACGAGGAAAAGAACGGGAAGCGGCCGCACCGCCATGGCTCGGAGCGCCTGGGGGAAAGGGGAAGGAAGCGTCCCGGGGGACAAACACATGCATCAGGCAGATGCAGGCGAGGAAAGGCCGAGTCGAGCCCCACGCCCTTGTGCCGCTGCCCTGACAGCTCCGGGACACCCTGTCCTGCCAATACTCCCCATTCCCCACCTCCACTTCCCAGGCCCCATCCCACCCGTAGCGCACCCCGACGTTCCCCCTGCCGAATAGCTGCGTAAACCAGCAACCTCCGCCTCCTCCACCGCATTACGGCATCCACCCCACCCCTCGCCCCGGCACCAAGCCGTTCTCCCGCTCGCCTCCCCCCGCTCCTCTACCAACGGCGGCCGGCGGGCCGAGCCCCCTCAGCGCAAGCCACCCCTCACCTGGGGACGGGCGGGGAGTATCCGCAGGACGCGGACAGTGCGGGGCCGCCGGCGCTGTCAGCAGCTGGGGAAAGCGGCGGGGCTGGGGAAGCAGCGCAGCGCGGGGCGGAGGAGAGAGAAGAGTCCGGCCATCCCCATCACGCTTCGCCGCCTCCACCGAGGCTGGGAGACCCCCCCCGCCGCCAGGAAGGGAGCAGGAAGGAAGGGGGAAGGGCGAGGGAGGGAAGGAGGGAGGGGAGAAAGGGGGAGGGAGGAAAGAGAAAGGCCGCGCCGCGAAGAACGAGCGCAGCGACGCACTCCCCACAGCGCCGCTCCCACACTGACAGGATCGCGGGGCTCTGCGCCCGAACCCGCCTCCGCAGGGGGAGGGACGTCAGTCCCGCCAATAGCCGCGCGCCGCTGCTCCCTCCTCCTTGCAGTCCACCAGTCGCCAGGCGTAGAATCGGGCGCGTGCCCGCCTCCCGCCGTGCCAATCACAGGCTGACACAGCCGTATACCAATCACAGCTCGGGAATGCCCGTCAGCAACGACGATCTCCACTCCTCTCTCTGAGTCAATCCCTCCGCCGAGCCTCGGGGACACGGGGAATCGGTTCTTCTCCATCCCGAGCCAATCAGAACTCGGGACGGAATCCGCGTCATCCCTATTTTAACCTATAACGAGCAGCGCGAGGACACCGCGACCATCTCACCGCTCCGCTGTGGTGTGTGCGTGCGCGCCCCCCGAGGCAGCGGCGGCCTTTCCGGCGGGTCCGAGAGTGATGCGTGTTGTTAGCGAAGACGTGAGCAGAAATTGGGCACTTGTGACTAAAAAAAGCCTTCTAATGTATGCGGCTGGTTGGCGCCCCCGACTCGAGGGGCCCGTGAGCGGGTAGGCGTGCCTGCCTGCCGAAAATCGGTAGCTGAAGTAGCGAATCCGCCAACTCCCAGCCAACTTCAGTGGGATTCCGTAGGATTTTGAGTCCCAAACAAAGCCCAACGATGGTAGTTCAGAGGGGAGGGATTAATTTCCCCTTCTCCCCTCCTTCAAAACGTTTTTTGAGCAGCCTAAGTTATTTTTTGTAGCTCTCATAATGTATTTTTA
Organism: Gymnogyps californianus; assembly: GCF_018139145.2. Taxonomy (NCBI): domain Eukaryota; kingdom Metazoa; phylum Chordata; class Aves; order Accipitriformes; family Cathartidae; genus Gymnogyps; species Gymnogyps californianus. The sequence continues at coordinate 5,292,842 of NC_059491.1, read as the reverse complement.
TGTGATTAAATTGTTTTAGTCAATGGTGGTGTATTAGCTCTTGTACTTGCAAAAATTTGATGCATATTCTCATAGTAAAAATTAATTTTTGTGGCAATAACTTCAGCTGTAAAGTTGCTCCTTTCCATTAGTGCTTTGATCATTTCTAAACAGGCTTGTGTTTAAGCTTATAAGCATTTTAAAGAAAGTAACATTACATGAAATACCTTAATTACATATTTTCTGTACACCATCATATACAAATTGGATTTAAGATGTTGAGAATATTTGGGACCCGAGATTCTAGTTTCAAAATGAGGTTTATTTTTGTTCACAGGCCCCTGGCTGTTAACTTCATTAATCTTCACTGTGTCTCTTGTGTTACCCATGAGTTTCAGGTTTTGGGGAGCATGAGTTACATGTTAATTTGTTTGGGGAAAAGTGACTTTTCCCCCTTGCCAGTCTCATCGTGCGTGCGTATCATCTGCAGTTATGCTTATGGAGACAAAAGCCTAACAATACATAGCTGAACAGTGGTTTGTAGAGAAATACTGCCACAGAACCAACAAAGCAAAAATAGGTGGCTTTCATAAGTCCTAGAAGATACCTTTATTTGAACTTTGGAAGACTTCCTATTGATGGGACATATGATTGAGTGGTGTTTTTAGTGTGGTGTAACTGTGCTAACTTCTATCTAGGGCCATGCAGAATTAGGTCAGCTATAATTTCTCTGAAAGAAAAACCACACCAACCCAAAAAAACCCTCAAGAAACAAAAGCTGTTTCAAAGTCCTCTGCAAACTGTTAGAATACTGGGTGTGTGCTGTAGTCCTCCATGGTAATAGACAATGTGATTAATTTTACTTCAGCAAAATTTCTGTAGTGTCTCTTAGGAACAGTAGTTCCTGCATCACTGTCTTAGAAGTTTGGAGAGTACTTGCATATAATAGTGCCAGTATGTTAATTCGGTTGCTTGCTTATGGAGTCTTGAAAAATCTGCTAGTCTAGTTACATGTTGAGCAAGAAAAGAGTAAAGGGCATATGACACATGCTGTATAGCATCTGGGAGGTCACTCGCTGCAAAGGGAGACGAGGAAAATTCCTCTTTAAATATCCAAGTATGGAGTTGAAAGGTGGTCAAGTATTAAGGCAGTCCTCATCTAGCTTGTTGTGATGCCTTTTTAATTGCAGAACTTAGGCATTTCATCTAAATTTAATTAGACTACCCTTCTCAAAATCATTTTTGAAAGTCAGGTCTCCTTGGGTAATTTAGAATTAACTTATTAAAAAATGTACTTAAGTGGAATTCTACTGCAATGTTCTACCTGTGAATCCTGTTTAAAAAAACTGCAGTGTCCATTCCCTTATAGGAAAGGGACCATTCTTACCCCCTTTTATATGTTTCTGACCAATACCATATAACCCTGCAAAACAGCAGAGATAGATCCAATTCCCTGCAGGCGTGTGTGTTTAAAACTAGGATTTAGACATTCCTTTTCAAGAAAATATTCACATAATGAAGGTCCCCAGCACAAGAAGTAATTCTTGAGCATTATTATACCAGAAAAATGAGAGCAAGTAGTACTGTGAAAAATTTCTTGCATTTATTAGTACAAACAAATATAGTTGGTTACTCAAATCACTGAGATACACTACCTAAAATTGGGAAGCCTGTTTAAATACAGGAAAGAGGGTAGGTTAAAGCTAAGTGATAACAAAAAGGAAGACAGGTACATTGTAGCGCAGTGCTCCTGGGGATTGTTAGAGTCAGTCCGTTGCTGGCTAAAGCAGCGTTGTCATCCTGCTATTAACAGCAGCAGGCTGTCCTTGCTGCCAGCAGGGAATAGTTGACAGAGATGTACATTGTGCTATTACATAAGTGTAAATTGTGATAGAATCAATTGTACTGAATTGTACTGCTATAACATCCGAACTTGCCCTAGTAATTCCTCTAGTCACATAGCTAGAGGGCAAGTAGAGATCAGCGATACAATCTCGTAACTTCCCGTTTTCCAAGAAAAGCACATTTTGCAACGTTTATGCAAGTTAGCCATTCCTGGGATGAGCAATTCTGATTCAGATTCTGCAGATACATGTAAAATGTCAAAGGTAATTTGTAATTGATAGTTTCTGTGCTCTCTACTATAAAGTCTCCGTATTGTAATAAGGTTACAGTTGGATTGAAAAAGGTAAATGACATGTTAGTAGGGGGAGGGGAATCACAAAAACCTGCAGGTAGTATTAAATGAATTAAACTAAGAATTGTGACACAACTGATACGCTTTTGTGGGAGATTTATTCTTAATCCAATACTAACTTTAGGTTTCCTTTTCAGTTACTCAAATGTCCACTATCAACTGAAACACAGGGTTTTGATACACTTTTGTACTCAGAAGACAGCAATATAATGGTACTTCCAGTTCCTCGTATTAAAATACATTTCATTATTCTGCCCATGAATGCTGAATTTGGGAGAGCATTTGTCTAAATTCACACCTTTGAAATACTTGATACTAGTTCTCCAGATAAAATTGTTTTAGCCACTTAATGTTAGCCTTCGTGTCTTCTGTACTATCTGCATTGATACATTTTCAAGTGATAAATGGATCCCGTAATTAGACAAAACAGTTCAGTAATGCACTTTGCTATTTATATTCCTCAGGTCAGTCTGATATGATGGCAGAATAAATATAAATTCAGATTCTGAAGGGCATTTCTTGATTAATACATCCTATACCAAATGTAAATATTTCAATTTCCTCCTGTCAGACAAGGTTAAGAGAAACATCCTGAATTTGTTCAAACAAGCCTTTCAGTTGATACAGCAGAATAAATTAAAAAACCCGGGATTTTCATTTTATACTTGCATTAAAAAGAGCTAGATTTTCTGATAGCATACAGATTTTCTGGTAAAACATTTGAATTCACAACCTTCTTTGTTATTAGTTATAACACTTCAAATGTGAAAAATCAAGAATATTAGAGAATAGTGGACAAGCCCCGTACAGGATACACTTAAGCAACTAGCTTTTTTTAATTTAAAGATGGATTATTTCTGCTTGTGCTCTTCTCATTTTATAAGACTGCTCATCGTTTCCACAGCATCATTATCCACAAAGGTGGTGATGCGTCTAATTTGTAATAGCGGAAGAAATGCTTTCTTCTGATTTTCTTCAATCTTTCCAATACATTCATAGTCTGTCAATAAAACTAAAAGCTATATGATAGTAACTTGCAGAAAAAAAGCCTTAATGTGAAACCATAGCAGTTTAATCATCCTCCAGTAAAAACAAATATACACTGCTGAAGAGCTGTCCTCCATCAAATAAAGTATAAATTCTGGGATGTTTCTACAGATTTCATGCTCTAATCCTTAATAATGAGGTGACAATGGAACATTTAAGAGTTTTTCTTTATGTAGAAAATCATCGCCTCTCTACTAAAAAAGAAAACACACCTTGAAAGTTATAGCTCACTGCATACCTTTATAACATGTTCAGAAACCGTGATGGATTTGGATGCTGAATGACAGCTTGCAGATAAAAGCATAGCAGACTTTGTTCTGTGACTTTTGAAGAGGGAAGAAGAGGCGGATTTGAATTTGTGGAAGGAGTGAAGGTTAAGGAACTGGAAAACCAGTCAACAAACAAGCTTCTCTGTTCCAACAGCTGATGCAGACACAAACTTTGGAATCTTCCTCTCACCCTTGGGGAAAACAAACACACACACACACACACTGCAGGGGGGGACCACCACCACAAAAAAACCCCCCAAAACCCCCAAAACCACTACATCTTCACATTTTAATGTAGAATTACTTGCACATCTCAAAGGTCAGCACTGGATTATATATAACCTAACCAAAATTCCCCCTGGAGCCTGTCACCAACTGTCATGTAGCTATGAATAGGTATAAGAGTCACCCACTTGGGAACATTCATTAGTTTGAAGTATTACTGATATCTGTGTGCACAGAAATTTTTCACATAATTTACCAAGCTATTTCCAGATCCTAAATCACTATCAGCAAACCTGAACAAAACCACCCAATCATTTGTATTTTTTTATACTTTCACTGACACACTTAAAGGAAAGACAAAGGAAACCTTTTGTGCGAGTGTGTATCATTTATTGTAGTTCAAGAGAGTCAGGAATTGAACAGAAGACACAGCGAAAAACAAAAGAAAAACAACCTTTTTTTCAGACTTAATTTTAAAACACTGTGGTTTCAAATCCTTTTTAAAAAGGAAATTCAAGTATCATATGCAGGGGGCAGTAATACAAAAATGTTTGTGAATTTTTTTTTTTATTTTTTTTTTAAAAATGTAATTCTACATTTCCTGCACCCTTTCTGCTTTGGTAAGGCCAAGCCATGGATACAAATTGGTACGCAACATAAAAAATGACCCCTGCCCCAAACTGCAGCCTCCAAGAATAAAAGGATCTGCTCTCTGCGGACAAGCTCTAACGGCTCAGAACTGTCATTTAGCATATATCATATCTGCAGCATTAAAAGAATGGATTTTATTTTTTAAAAAGTCACTGAAATCCTGGTATTCTCAAGCATCTCATTCATGGCAGCTGTTTTAACATATTTCTATCTCAAGGCTTTTCAAAAATACCAGAGCATCTAGATCAACATAAAGAAAAGGGACATTTCAAAGAACGAAAATTAAAATCTATGTGTGAAATCTTTGCTTTTTTGAAATTATCCTTGTGTCTAACACCAATTAAAAACCAAATATGCAAATGTGTAATATAAAAATACGATCAAGATTAACACTTTGTTGCAGGCACAGTTATCGCACAGAATATGTTCTTTTGAGGGCAGGGGAATGATTTTGATTTTCACAGGGATTTTTTTTTTTGCATTACAAAAAAAAAAAAGACAGCAGTGCAGGTTTGATGGGTGGAAGAGGAAGAAGGGAGGGAAAGAGGAAAAAGTTACTTTAGCAGCAAAAATGTCCAAGGTTCTAACCACAATCAAATTAACGGATATCTGGCTGTAAAAAATAAGGTTGAAGGGATGCTGCCCTGATCCATTCATCTTTGCTAAAATAATTCAGCTGTAAAAACTCCAAAATGTGACATTGAAGGACAGTTTTGTAACATAAGCAACTTCCTAGTTTGTCCTCCATGTTATTGACCATCGTTATCACTTAAATATATGTACAAGAATTAACCTCCTTTTCTCCTCGTCCACATGCTCTGGTCACTACTGCAAGTCAGTGCCAGTGGGCGTGCTAATCCCATCAATAGCTTTCAAAGTGTATCTGCTCCACTATTACCAGAACAGCCCACGCCCTGTTCTTCCCATCGGTGTTGGCGTGCACTGCGAGGGAATTTTTAATGGTCAGCGTTCTGCTTGTCTCTCATCCAGGCTTGGATTTGCTCTTTAAGTTCTGGCACTAATAGTGTAAAGAAGAGAAAAAAGAATGATTAACTTGCAGTTAAATTACTTAGTAATACTACTAGAAGAAAGCTCCTCATGACCAATAGCAACTTCTTTTCTAGAAACCTGATCAGGAATATCTACTACTATTTTCTTCTCTATCAATGTATTTTCTGCACAGCTTTGAGTAAATGACTGACTCATTTACCTACCATAATAATATCCTTTAGCCCAGTCGTTATGAAGGCAAGGGTGTGGGTTTTTTTCCCAGACAAAGGGAAAGCAGAAGGAATGAACTTTTCCATGCAAGCTGAGATGAAAGAACTGTTACCTCTACTGAGGCCTCAACACTATCTTCTGAAAGTATACAGAACAAACCGCACACAAATTGCTTCCCCCAGTCAACAGTTCCATTGCGAACTTAAATGGATACCTGGTTCCAGCATATTTTCTGTCAGCGTCTGACGATTGAAAGGATCAGTGGAAGAGTTCAACAGATGCCTCAGGATGATTGACCTGTCCATAATAGTTCCAGATGGCAACCTCACAGGATCGGTCATCAGAGTGTCCATAAGTGGATCTGAGGGCACAAGCGTCTCCTCATTAAATTGAAGACAATACCTACAAATTTTATCTGCACACAAAACCACAGTGCAGAACTGATATTCAGGGTCCCCAATCGGGTATATGGCTGAAGTTACAGAAAATGGTTAAAATCAGCAGTGGACTTCAGCCTTTATACTGCTTTTCCCTTTCTGAATTGGGACTAAGCATTAGCTATTTTCACCCTATTTTCAGATTTTTTTTTTTTTTACTGTTTTAAAGTACACGTAAGCAAAACATGGATAGGACTGGACAGTACAAATCCAGGGAAAAACAAAGAAACTCTTAACTCTCTATATTTACTTAACTATTTAATTGAAATAGAGCAGGTTGCAAGGCTTCATAAACAATAAATAGTTTCTATTAATATATACTCATATTTAGAATCAAAGTAACAAAACAAATCCCTCTTCTAAAAAGTCAGTATTTAGAAAACTCAACTTGCCTCTGAATTCATCCGGAGCATCACTGTAATCAATTTCTGCACGGGCATTCTTGGCAACAATTTCCTCCACTTTCTCTGCCAGCAGTTTGAATTTCTCTATTGCTATGGTTGACTTGATTCCAGCCTTTCTCATCTTTGAGATAACCTCCTCAAAGAGCTCTTTACTGTAGGACCTCTACAAGCAAAGCATAAAAAGACAACGTTGCTGAGTTGTAGTATCCCTAACATGCCATAAAAATTCTAAAGATCTCTTAATGCGTTTTTAAAACTTCAGAAGGAGGGATCAATGAAACCTCAACATTACATCAGACAGAAGTAGTATGTAGATAACATTTCACCTAGCACCAAAATGTCAACTTTTGGGTACACTTACGCTTTTTTTGACTGGTCACCACTACTTTAGAACTGTTCAGGACCCAAAAAAAAAAAAAAAAAGAGGCAACATCACCTAATCAAAATGAGTAAGACACTCGGAGAAGCTGACTGTAATTATGAGGACTGTTCCTTAGACAAAACATCTGTCTTGCCACTCCTGTCTGTATTCTTGTTCTCACAAGTCTTGGCTGAAAATATAGCCTAAAATGAAAAGTTTTTTTGATTTCTTAACTTCTCTAATAATGTGCAAGGCAGTAGTGGGAAAGAAGTGATTCTTTCTCATAACCCAAACAAAAACAAACAACAAACTCACCCCATGGTGTTGCAAAAATAGTAAGGCAACTCAGAGGGAGCTAATATTTGCTGGAAGATTGCCAACCAGTGCAGTAAGAACTGCACAGCTACATAGTACAACGTTGAGAGACCAAATGCATATCCTCTAGTTTCAACTGAAGCAAGCATTGCTTTCATGTAAAAAAAGAAAGTTAGGCAAGGGCTTTTGAAAGCCGCTTATGTTCTAAAGACACCATTTTCTTTTAAGTTCACAATGCCATGTTTTGATATAAGCCTTTTAATAAAAATTGTTATTTACACTGTCAGTGCAAGGTTGAATTAAGTGACAAAACAAAACACACTAAGTCTCACAGATTTCTGTTTTCCTTGGGGATTTTAAAATGTTCAACACAGCCCTACTTCTTTCATCTACACTACATCGCACCAAGAAATACCATTCACTACTTGGGACAGACAGTGCCCACCCAAACTCCTTTCTAGTCTGCAGAGGAGAACAGAACTATGGCAATACGCCCAGGGCCTTAGAAACGTTTTCAGATTCCTTCTAATATGTGCTAGGATTTGCAAATGGGAGATGTATCAAAATGCTTTAGAGAGACCCTGCCACGATCAAGCAACTTTTTGTTTTGTTTTTTTCTTCTAATACCAGTAGCCATTAACCAACTGTGCATTTCCTTGGCGTTTCTTTCCTGTCATTGACAGTTTCCAAGATACTGGTCACTCCCCCTCCCTTTTTATGAAGGGCCACTTTGTTAATTAAGCCGCACTCCAGTTCCCACACCAGCAGGCTTCTTTCTTTTTAATCCCTATGTCATTGCTGTGCATTTTGCTGTGGCTAGCATCGATGAATGAATGATGGATAACATTCTCACTTTCATATATACTGAAAAGCATAAAAAATACACTGCATGCTCATTATGCACATGCAAACACATAATATCAGTAACACTTCTGAAACAGACCTTATCTGTAATTATCAGAACTTAAATATTTACAGAAAAAGATCATGAGTTACTCTGATACCTCTGCTTCACTAGACATGCAAATACAGCTTCATGTATTGTAAACCAGCTTCCACTAGAATTTCAAGTAGCCATTGAGAACATTTTTTAAAACATTTTTAAAAGTTTGTACTACAAGATACAGGCATGGAGAGATGCCATTCAGTAGTCTGACAACTTTACAAGAACACAGAGGTGAGCAATAGCTTATCTACCTTAAGAATTAACATTCTGCTGTGAAGACTACCATGAGGAGTTCAAAGGTGTCTTTAATTGTCTCATGTATACAGTGTTTTGTCAATTTATTACACAGCCATTTAATAAAGTGATATAAAAGGGAATTCAATTTGGAAACTGTTAGTCTAGAGAATGAACTTTGGATTGTTAAACGAGGCTCTTAGTCCCAGCTCTGCCTGTTTCATGTGTTCTTGATGAGGAAGCGGGGAGGGAGTCAGAACTCTTTGTATGCTTCAGTTTTCCCACTAACAAAATTAGGACAAAGTACTTCTGCTAATTTACAATGAGGCTGTAGCTAATAAGCAACTAATGCTCAGGAAATTTCCTATGTGTGTGAAGTGCTATAGATGTTTATGTGTGTCTATAGGTTTGCAGAACACTTTTAAAACATACCCATCTACAAAGGCCAGACAGAATATGAACAGAGATGATCTGCTGGAAGAAAACAAATCGCAAGCATATATGATGGAAAATGGGTGGCAGCATACAGGTAAGATGAAACTCTTCTAGAGTATTCTGCAAAGTCCTGTTTGTCCACAGTGCTTTTGCCCTTCCCCCTCTCATCTTTTTGGAGCTCACCTGATCATCAGCAATTGCTTTAGCAAAGCGAGCACAATCTAGCTGTAGATAAATGTCAGTCAGTTGGTCCAACAGCTTCTTTGGTTCAAACCCGTATTTCTCAGGGTTTTCGACTTTCAGGTCACGGCACTTGGGGCCACACAGTTGCTGTAAGTTAAAGTTCAACATAGCAGCCAATCGTGGTCCAAGTTCCTACGAGACCGAAGTAAAACATAGATCACAGCATGAAGACAGTGATAAAGAAGATTATTGCTAGATTTGCATACAGCAAGATCAGGAATTATTAACCAATAAAATTATCATTTTGTAGGCTTGCAGGAAGTGTCTTTCCTTTATGCATGTTTTCCATTAAAAAAAATATAATGGAAACAGCTTCTGTCTAGAAGGATCATACCATCTCAGTGACTCAGGTAATGCTCTTAACACCAAATAACTTCAACAGCAATTAGCTTTCAATGAGTTGGAGAAAGGGGAGGAGAATGCAGACAAAGGGCTACCAAACATTTCCAGGTTATTATCCAACAGTAGAGATATTAGAGAAGCTAGAAACCAAGCTAAATCTGAGCAGGACTTACAGGTCTGAGAAAAGGCTTTTGAACCTGCTTGGTAAGGATATGGAACATATCAACAGTTTCTGTTGCCAGGGCGAGATATGAACGAGACACGCGCTCATCCTGAGCTAGCTGCGATTGCCGAGCCTGTTGCTGATCCTAGAAAATAAACATTCAGCGGTTACAAGTCCACAGAATTTCCTACAGCATCACCCATCAAAACCTTAACAGCCATAATGCTAACATGATCTAGATAGACAAAAGAACAGACTGCAATTCAAATCCAGATGTGATACATTTTTTAATTTAAGGTACAGCTCACTTTTACTACCCAATACTAATTCTGTACCAATTTTCCAGACTTCTGCAACACTAAAAAAATGAATGCAAATGGTATCACAAGACTCCACAGTAATTGAGTCTGTTTACATCCTGTAATTGCTCCTCACAGCTGCAGAACTGGGTTATGCTTCCTTTCCATCCAAATGCCAATACTTCAAAACCAGCTTGAGATCTGAGAGTCAAGTGACATTCTAATTTATGCACCATCATAAGTAATAAACACTCCACACTGGAACAATCTGTAGATGATGTACCAGCTCATTTTGTCACTACAGTAATGGCTTTACCTTGCTAGCAGGCACAAACAGGAAGAAAGGCTTCAGAAGAGCAAACCAGAGTAAGCTTAACAAACAAGATCTTTACAGCTTTTCTTTTCAAACTTTTTTTTTTTAAATCAGTAACCTTAAAATAGAAATACCTGACATTGGTGGGTCAACACACATAATTATTGTTTAATCAGGCTAAGGTCTGAGGTATAGGACTCTAATTGTCTGCATTGAATCTACCCAGGATCAATGCATTAACAAAATAAAAGCTTCTATTTCTTGAAGTCAATTCAACTGGCAAGCATCTTCCAAAACCTCCTTCAAGAAGGTTAAAGGCTCAGTTTCTCCACTTAGAATTAAGTGCACAGTAATTTAAAACTTTATACTATTTCCACTTCACACCACACTCTTTGCAAGCCACAACATAACTATCCAGAATGATGTTTTTTGCAGAATGTCATCCAGAGTGACCACGGCCGTACTGGCAGCAAGAAAAAGCATCGAGAACTGCTTCTCATGAGCAGCTCTTTGGTGCTGCCCCTTATTAAAAAGTTTTTTTAATGGTCTTGTATTAAAAAATTAAAAATAAGTAAAGGGCACTTTGAAAAACAGCTCTGTTCACCCTGGGCAGCAGGTCCCATTGTTCTTTATTCTTCATCTCCTCTTGCACTTCATGGATACGTTTTAGGGACTCCAGACTCTCATCCAGCAAGAAAGTTGTGTCATTTATCAGCATGTTGATGTAGCGAACAAACTGCTTCCCAGAGCTGAAAACATTGAAACACAATTATCACGGCAGAGTAGATGGGTGTGCAGACCAGACTGCAACCCCAGCAACACTCCTTCTGCACTGTATTATTTCGAATAATGATCCCATTCCCCAAGCCAAGTTGATTGTGGTGTCCAGAGCTCAGTTTAGAAACACTCCAGTTCTACTGGAAGGGGTTGCCATTTAAAATACAATGGAAAGCAGCATCACCCATTCCCAATGGTAATGACCTCCTCAGGTTATTGCCTGAGCAGCTTGCATGACAGTAAGCAGCATTATACACAATTTCTTACTCACTTGAACTCTTCCATGAATGTACCATGGTGAGCTATATTCTGCCAGAGGCTTTTGAAAATGGTGCTGATGTGGTAGCGGATCGTAAACTTGTCATAGAATTCGCTAGTGGCTCCAGTATGTTCAACATCTGAAAAAGAAAACAGATGCCAGAACTGAAAACTCTTTCCCACCAGGATTCACCTGCAACACACTACATCTCTCCCCTACTGTCTCCAATGTGATGAGCTTCAAGCACCAAGCTTTAAGAGATGAAATTCAATTCCCATTCAGAAGTCTCCATCTTAATCCTCATTAAAAGAAGCAGCGCTGTCCATTTTCTAATCCAGAACCAACCTAATTTCTGAAGAAAAATCCTCAGAAAACAAAACTTTCTGTTCTGTTCAACTCCACTCTGCTCTTCGTCCCACAGTCTAAAATTTCACTAATAAGAAAACTCTGGGAACACTGCAAAAATAGTTGTTTCTATGGGTGCAAAACCCTTCTGAAGCATCCGAATCTACAGGACTAGCAAAACTACACTCAGAAGTTTTAAAATCCCAATACTCCTTACAAAGCAAACAAAAAACTTCCAGTTTGGAATCTAAACACCATAAAACCAACTGTCACATCAATCTACAGTGCTGGAGTTGTCAGTGCACAGCAGCTTGTGGAAGGACTAAAATTCTGAAGGTTCCATCTAATGCTATTTCTCCCGATTCCTGAGCAACAAAGCCTCATCTTTACAAGACCCAAGATCTACCTGTTTTTTTGTTTTAAAAGGTTACAACAAGTAACACAGCCTTTTGCCTTATAATACTCATTGCTTACTGTACACTCAGTGAACTATAGATGAAGCACTTACCTGTGTAAAACTTCATCAAGGAGGGGACTAACAATTTAGTGGAGAGAGGATGATTCTCAATCATTTCAAAGAACTTTTGTGTCCGGGGCTGAACAGCTGGATTTGTCATGAACATCACTTCCACCAGCTTGGCTACTAAATAAGGATTTCGGATGTAGTTCTGGTTGCAGAGCATCACAACAAGGAACATCACTATGTCCTGAGTACAGGGCTCATAAAGCACCTGAGGAGCATATCTGAAAAGAGGGAGATAAAGGAAAACAAAATTAAAAACCCCAACCCTGTATCGTCTACAGAAGATTTATCATATGCATCGAGTAAGTTCAGATCACTCATCAGCAACCAGAAAAGTTTAGTCATTTTATCATAACTTCCCATCTTTCTCTACAGAAACTAGATTCTTACTCTTCCAAAAGGTCTTGCCAGCTGTTCTCTGGAAGCTGAATTTTAGCCTGAAACACTATCATACTCTTTTGTTGCGCATAATAGCAAATTTGCTATGAAGTACCACTACAACAGCACCTCAGGAAGGCAAAAGCAAACATCTCCTCATCACACGACACAGCAAAGTCTGAATTTGAAGGCACATTTTCAGGAAGAAAGTGACCAGCTTCAGAACTCCGGGATTATATCTCAAGAGCATTCACGCCCATCTAAACTGCTAAAACTATACAAATGCATTTTGTCCCAGCAAATTTATAAATGGGGGAATTTTCTACTTATTAAGCTATGACTTTTTAAAAATATTATTCTAGTGATGATTTAACATATCATGAGACCAAAAGGTCTCACTCCAAACCATAAAGAAAATTCTTGGGAGGAAGGAACCAAAAAACCTTCAATTTTTTTCCAAGAAAAAATTAGGTTAGAAGGGACTCTGGAGCTCATCTAGGCATTGTATCTGCATCAATGCCTGCCAATGCCATAATCTTATGGCTGTTGTTAAAAACGAGAACATTACCTACAGAATAGCTAGGAAACTACTTTCTCACCCTAAATTTATGTGCACACCACCTGTTACAGGGGTAAATGGTAGTACAAATTTCCTTTAGATATAGCTTTACTTACTGTACAATAAAAAATAAAAATTCAGCAACATCTTCCACGTAAAACTCTGGCAATGCTGCAAATACCTTCGGAACTTCAGGAGTTAAAGGCAATTTTATGCTGTAGAATAAGAGAGACAACAAACAGGACAGTAAAATAGCAAGGTTAAGTAGAAAGTGTCACAAGCTCTCTTGTGGAATTCTATGGGAACACTTTACAAGAGTTCTGAAACTAACTTTTTAAAAACCCATGTCAGTACTTCAAGTGTACTGAACATACTTGAGAGTTGCTCCCCCCCGAACTGAACCTTAAACTATAAATAGGACATCTATTCCATGCAAGAATGTACGTCACTGACATAAAGTAACAATCACATAAGAATGCAGACACTGTAAAAAAAACAATTCTAGAACTGCTAAATTCAATAAACAATCTAATATGATCTGAAATATCTTTGATACAATTTACACAGATAATCCTGACACTCACTTGGGATAGGCAGGGTCAAGAATCCGAAGCATCAGCTGAATCACCATGCCATAGAAATTCAGACATCTCCTGAGAAAGTTTTCATCCAGCAAACCAGCATCTGCACAAGCCTTGCACCTCACCAGTTTCTGCAGAACATGCATACAAAAACTAATTCAGGGCAAGACAACATAAAAGGAAGGTCAAGCCTATCCAAGCTAATCAATATATCTGAATTATAACAATTATACAATGGTCTCTTCTTAAAATATGCTCTTATTTGAAGAAAACACGGCACTTAAGCCCCAACATATCAAGAAAAACACACACATAATTCAGAGTTGCAGGGACAGAGGAGCCTTTTACAAGCTTTATGGGAACAATGAAAGAAATAACAGAGGTATTAAAGTGGGAAAATGTGCAGTTAAAGTCATTTTGGTGATACAGCTCAGAAAATGTGTCAATTTATAGTAGGAAGACCTAAGCAGGACAGACCTTCAAGAGAGAGGACCCCAGCATACTCATCTTTGCAAGAATTTTACATGAGATGAGGGACTCGAGAGTTCCATCTCCATCTTGGACATGGATTGTGCATGCACAACTACCCCTGAACAAATCACAATCCCTTTGCTTGCTCTCTCTCCAATAAATATAGTATTTTCTTCTTTCTGACAAATACTGCCTAAGTTAATCTTGGTGTTACTTTGAATTTTAAATTCACCATTAATGTTATATTGTATCATGACCACCATCTGGCGCAGTACTCGCATGGTTCATAGATTCAAAACGACCATTTTCAAGAAGCATCAGTGGGAAGTTGGATTTAAACCTTAGGACACAAAGTAAACATACAGACAGGTTGACAAAGACATTTAGTTGAGAACTGAATCACTTACAAACCTTAAGCTGTGTCTTGCAACGTTTCAGCATTTCCCGATGCCTGGTAGCCAGAGGAGAATCCTTCCATTGACTTTCATTGTTTTTCAAATCTTCAACAGTCCTGAAACCATATACAATAATTGGTTATCATGACAGAGGGGATATGTACTGCCATCTACAAGGCATTTAACCTACTTATCTGCTAAATACCAAGGAAATATTGAGAAAAGTGGGGAAAAAAGCTAATCATTTTCATAGAAGTTACCCATCATCATAACAAGAAAAATAAATTGCTTTTGTAAATGCAGACTGAACATCTGCACAGTGTGCATTCAAAGGCACTACATACACTAGCTCCAACATACATGCCTGTCAGACAAATCAGAACAGTGCAAAAAAAAAAAGGAATGAAACACAGAAGGCATCTATCCTGCCTGACAAACTAATTTTATCCACTGTATTTAAAAAAAAAAAGTATTTGCCTTTTTTTCTTTTTTGACACTGAAGCCTACAGTCACTCTAAAGGAAGGTTAAAAGGATGTCATTAAAATTAACCCTAAAATTAACCCTAACACAAAGAAGGGCTGGTCCAGTTAACAATGAGATATTTAGAGATCTCATTCATCTTCTAATATCAGAAAGGAAAATGGAAAACAAAATCAGCTAAGGAAGAAAAAGGTGGCTGACAACAGGACTTGTTTGAAACACCTTCCCTTTCCCAAGAAAGGTACAAGTCTGCATCCTGTCTATTTTCCCGCTTTCCACTATTGTAAATGATTTTTTGCAGTTTTGTTCTACCCTTCTCATGCTCCACTCCCCATAGAATTCAGGTATGCAGAGGAGTACAATACCTGAATAGTCTATAGTCTCCCTGTGAGCATAAAGACCAGTAAATCAAGGTGGTTGATATTACCTCCCCTCCCTTACCCATCTTCTCACACTGCCCCACAGAAGAGAGAACTTAAATGTACATTACACACACCATTTACATTGAAAAAATCCTACATATTCCCATATCTTAATCCTTTTTAGGAAGGGCAGCTGATTAGAACAAAACTCAGTATACTGACCTATATGAATACGGTCCCTTTTCATCCCTCCTCTAAACACAAATTCTCTTCCACATCAATCTCTGCCGACAGCAGAAATATATCCAGTGTAATTTCTTTATTACCAACATCTAATTACGTTGCCCAGTGTTGCAAGCAACTAAGCAATTAATGGAAAATGCTGAACACTAAGCTCCTATTGATGTCAGTAAAAGCCAAGAGCTCTTCACTCCGCACCATTAGATGGAGATTGCTGCATAAGCAACTCCTTTACAACAATTCTAAATAAGGAAAAAGAAGCAATTCCTTTTTCAAGCCAAAATGTATGACTTATTTACAAGTAATCCACAGGCTGTTTATACAAAAATACTTTTTTCTTTAAGATATACTGACTGTTCCTGCTCCACTCTCTGCAGCTTCCCAGGTTCTTGGCCTGCACGTGCTTTAAAAACTAAAAATGAAATCACTACGAATGCAGTCCAAAAATCCTGTAATGAACTCATGGTATTACTGCCAAGGAACATTTACCAAAATGCAATGAGTGCAGTTATAAACAATGGAAAATACTGATGATACAAAAATCTGTTCTAATTTTAACAGAGTATTCTTCGAGGTTTAGCAGCTATAAAAGTCTATTTGAATTTATGCCAAGAGAAATGGAAAATAGCAGTATCTTCATGTCAACAACATAACTTCTACTTATAATTTTTAAAATGGTAAACCACATGCTGAATTACATGTACATCAATAATATTAAGAGTTTACTGCTGAAGGCTTCCCTCCCCCTGCCCTAAGAGTACGACAAGTTATCCCACCTCAGAAGCCAAGGGGAAAAAGGTAGTTATCTTCTGGAACACACAAAACAGCTCAGGCACAACTAACAAAGTCTTGTTTCTGAAATCGCAAGTCATCTACAATGGACTTCATCATCAGACCTGTAACTTTATATGCAGTCCTACAACTATGTCAAAGAGCCTGAGGCACTGATGTCCACACGCCATCAACCACACCACAGATGAAGTTATAACAAACAGTGTTAAGTCATGTCATGAATCCTAAAATGCTCTGAAGATAATTCAATTATCTTTTCAATAGAACGGTCTTCTCACCAATTTGAGCTGCCTTGTGTAACCGATATCCTCCATCCCACTATTATTTGAATTCCTGATTCAAGCCACAGTCCCTCAATGTAAGCAAAAATCCACAACGTAAGCAAAAATCCATAAGGGCCAAAAGCAGCAGATTAACAAATAGTGAAGATGATCTGTACTCAGCAACAGTTCTTCCCAATTGTCATTCTAATTTCCATTGAGTTTATAGGACTTGCCATCATGGTGAGAAGAGGACATTACTAGGATGCTAGGACTCTCAGATGCACTAGATAATTAACAACTTCTAACCTGTTGAGTTCCCTGATGGCCCGCAGTCTACGTATGTACCGACGGCAGCTTGGCAGGATTGAGAGATGATGGGCATGCAGGGTTAGGAAGAAACATTCTGTCGGGAATTTCGGCTCAGAAAATGGAGACGGATCCCTGTCTAGAAAACAAACAAACAAAAAAGCAGTATAGGTGAATAAATTTAAAAATGAACTGCCTTATCTAGGGGTGAGACCTTGAACTGAACTTTATAACAAGTATGAGCAGACAGCATCAAGAAAAAGCATTTAGGAATAGGGGAATTATTTGCTGGAATCAAGTACTTCCATGTACCTCCAGTACTAAAAACAGAAGGCATAGTAAATGCTTAATGTATCTCAATAAAAGTACTCACGAAGTTCCGCAATCCAGGCTGTAACATCCTCCATTGTTGCTTTCACTCTTGTCTCATCTGTTGGGAGGTCAATACGACACCTGGGATGAAATATGTACATGGGATCAACCGTTTCCAGCTTTATCTTCGTACTTAGTTGCTGTAGTACCCATAAGAAGTTGAGCATAAAGCCATCTGTAGATACCAAACGATCATCTGTCTGTGGAGTAAGAAAGTAAATCGTTGAAGACATAAGCTTAGAAGTACAAGAGTATTTTCTGCTGCTTTAACAGTATTCAACATAAATGAATTATGCAAGTTCAAGAAAAGGGAGAAATGATGAAAAAGGTCTCCTTACAGATCCACGTTTGTGATAACGGGAAGGTCACTAACTAACTTAAATCTTATCTTTCTCTGTGGTTCAAGTAGTCATTCTCAAGAACATTAAACAAACATATAAAAAGAAGAAGACAACCTAAGAAATTAAAAGGGCTTAAAAGAAGGGCCTCTTTCAAGAATGGTTTACCACAGATACAGACAGCAACAGAAGAGTTTCAAATAGTTGCTGAGCTTCAATTCATAAGTTTTATCTTAAGTGCAAAGTTTCTATTACTTCTTCACTGGAATTTCACAGAAACATTCCTAGTAACGGTTCCAAGTGTTTGCTTTTGAAAATGAGACTTGAAGACAACAATGATGCAAACTTCAGTTGTTCAGGATTCATGCACAGATTTTATCACAGGAAATGAGTGCAATGCATTAATTAAACAATGGCAAAATAACATCCCTGTTGTTTCACTGGAACCATGCCAGTTCATATCTGCATTAGTCCTTTTACAGAAGCCATACAAACAAAGCCTAGCAACTTAGCAGCTGGGAAATAAGTTTTTTTAAACATAGCCAATTGGAATGAAGCCCACATAGATGGGGCGGGGGGGAAGTACAAAGCTATAAACATCTAATATAGAATCCTTGTTAATGAAGTGACATGTGAGTCCCAAGAGAGGAAATAACATAAACTGATCAAACAGGTAAAACAGAATAATTTCAGAAATGGGAAATATATTGAAAGAGATAAAGACTGATGACAGGGCTTCTTGCCTGTTGTAGTAAGGCATTCAAAATTCTTTTGTCCTCCATTCAAGAGCCGTCATTGCATGAGCCATCTAGTGCTATTTGTGCATTGACTAGGTCCACGAATCACAGGAAGAGTGTGCCCCTTTATTTACCTGCATTTGTGCCTTTTTCATGTTGGCATTGACAATAGCTGCCATGTAATTGAGAGCTGCTTCTCGAGTTTCACCATTCAGTAAAATACTATGTAGAATCTTGAACAGCTCTTGCTGGAATTTCAAGTAAACATTCTGTCAGGTTGCACATACTTCTCAACATTGCATTCCTGCTTTCTGTTGCCCCATATTTTTTACATTCTACAAATTCCACAAAACTAACTACAACTTCTGTTATGGTCTTATTGGCAACTTTATATGCATATATTAGTTATGACATTAGTTACAGAAAAGATGTATATACAAGACTAGTGCAACACACACACTACTAATACAGTATGTATTTTTTTTACTCATCCTTTAACATAAACTACAATCCATGACTAACTGTTCTGATATTTTCTGAATTGGCTTACAGCCTTAGAGAAATATTTGTAACGCTAATTTTTTTTTCCTAATTCCCTTCAGCCATATCCTAACAGATTTGTTGTTTAACACAGAAGCTAGATTTTTTTAAGATCATATTCTTCATCTATGTCAAGACCAAAAACCCCACAATATTTTGCCTTTTTTTTTTTTTTTTTAAACATGAGAACACTTACCCTTGCTAATTCCAGGTAATGTTGCAAAGACTGGCTAACAACCCGGGTGTTTTCAAGAGTAATGGCAGGCCCTGAGAAGTACTTTTCAACTACTTTGTTCTGAAAGTAGAATGAATATTGGCAAATGTATCGAACATATTGGGGAGGGGGGAAAAAAAAACCCAAAAAACCCCAAACAAAACACACCCCACCATGCTACTATCAACATCCTTCAGTAACACTTACATCATCTTCAGCAAAGACAGAGAGACTGAAGAAGGCTCCAAGATAGGAAAGTCTTTGCAGCTCTCTTCCTGCACCTGTGCTTAAAGATTTAGGCAACCACAAGGGCAACGAGACAACCTAGAAAACAGGAGAAATAGCAACTTAATCCAAGCTGCCATGTCAGCCATACTACTTTATCTGCACTGCCACCTTTCAGTGTTTGCCACATGCCCTCGATTCTTCAACATTCAGTCATGCTGATAGCTAAATGGAAACATCTCCTCAGTATTTCATCAATCTAAGCAAGTCTTGTTTGCCCGTGTTCTAGTAAATTCTCAGGGAAAAGGACTCCCTTTACCAGTAAACTATTGTTTAGCATGAGATACTACAGTAGCCCCTGTTTAGAGTTCTGAAGGACGTTATCAGTGGACCGTACGATACCAACAGCAAAATAAGTGACATTGTTTTTCTAACTTAAAAAAAAAATCAGACTGGATACACTTACCAAACTGCACATAGGGTGTGTTTTCCCAAATTTGATTTCACAAAGTTCACATAGTGCCTATAAAGAAATGACAAGAAAAATTACTTGTGTGTCATTCCTAACCTGTCTGAAATAACAAGCTTAACATGGTAAACTACTGAAAGAGCCAAACCTTTTTCCCTTAATCAGTGCAAAAACTTCCATCTTCTACAATGGTGAAGAGGTCCATAAAGAGCTAGATCACACCCTGCTCCCATTTTAGTTTTTACATTTGTTCCAACTTGTCTCAAAAAAGCTAACATGTCTCACAGGATAATAAAATTATTGCACTTATTTCAAAAATTAGCTGTGCAAATTGTTTGTTTGTTGAGAACATAACAATGCCTTTGCTGGACTCCTGAACTGCCACATAAAAGTCAGTAACAATAATAAGTAGAGCAATTGTTCTATACATACACCAAGGCCTTTGTCTTTTGAATCAGAGTGGAAAAATGTCAGATGAACACAGAAGCCAGAAACAAAGAATCCTATCCAAGATCTCTAACTCACTTTCAACTGCAGCACAGAAAAAAGAAAGCAGTTATAACAGACGATTCTGAAAACACAAAAATACCGTAGGCTTTCACATATCCCGCTTCTCCTGTATTATATGTTCTCAGTCTTCAATTATACCGTAGCTAGTAACTACTTTTCCATCTTTTTGTTGCACACTGTGCCAACTAGAGATGGTCAAAGTGGAATATCATTTTGAAGTAGCCCTTACTTGTAGCAAACAGCCAAATTTGCAACAGTTTGCAATTTAAATTGGGGGGAATAACAGAAGAGCAGGAAAACACAGAACCAGCAAAAATTGTTATTTTTGCAGAAGTACCAGAGTTTCTTAGTCAATTTGATTTGCAGCACCCCAGTCCAGCTAATTTCCTGAAGTACAAATTAAACCTGAGATCTAACAGTCTTTTTTGGCATCATACGCTGAAGATCCTAAAATCTGAAGGTGTTAGCTGACAATGCTCAGTTCAGCCAAGAATTTAGCTTGCTCTTTTGTGGCCAAGCATGCTTTTCAAAAGACTTTTTTGTTTTGTCAATAAAAGCAGTAGGAGGGAAACAGATCTGGGACTGAAGTATGCACTTAAAAAAACCCTAAAACCAACCCCCCGAACTTTTCAGCCAGGGAATATTATGACGTTTTCCTACAGTAAATAGTCACCAATTCAAGTAATTTTGGGTTTAATGCAATACGTTTTAGTTTCTCACATACAAAAGTGTGTCCAACAAACATTGGTACGGATACTGGGCCTTATTTCCTTATTATACGGGGAGGATCTTATAGCCATCCACAGTATTATAACCAGTATGCATGATGAAATCCATATATTTGTTTAATCTTATATTACATACAAACATTTGAATAGACCACTATACAAACACTGTGCATTAAGCTTAAGATATTATTGTCCTCAGACTCTGCCAGGTTTTTAATGGTCTTTTACACATCTCATACAACATTAAGCTTCCAACGTAGAGTTTAATAGTAATCCACTACCCAAAGAAATCCCGTAAGTGTTGAAGTACATCTTGTATAGAATCTGCATAAGTTACCAGTAATTCTAAAGAAACTGCTTCTAGAAATGAACAATCCTTACCATAAGGGGGTATTTAAAATTGTCACTATCAAGGGAGCACTCTTTGGAAGCTACAGCCAGGCCTTGTAAGATGGGAATAAAGATCTGTAAAAACAGAAGTAGGTGACTTTATTCAAGAATAAGAAGCAATCAAATGACACTATGGCTGTACACAGCATGAAATGCCTGTTCATTCTTTAAATACTGCAAGTTACACAAAAGAAAAACTAAAAATCTTTTCTTTAAACTTGTATCAGTTAAGCCTGAATGCTTAAGAGATTATTCAAAGTTAAAAAACAAGTTGCTCGATATCGTGTAAGCGATGTATTGACCTGATGCCTGGGCATAACAACTCATCCACAGAAACTTCTTTCCAAGCACTCGTATGTATTTTTCCTGACCACATTCTAACTTGTTTCCAAACATTTACTTTGCAAACCAAAAAACCCCAGACACACGTACATCTAGATTTGGACCCAAGCTAACAGATACAAGCCGAAGCTGACAAATAGTAATGTCAGCACACTGACAAAAATCAGGTGGTGTGCCATCAAGTTCTCTGCATGTGGAAACCACATGGGGAAGCACACACACATTTCATACAGGATCACTGTAGATACTGTATGCATGTGTGCAAGCATGTATATTATATACACAAATGAGAGCACAAGTTCTGTAGAGGTCTCCAACAACTTGATTGCCTAAATGGGTAATAATTTATTTGCCTATACACTTGGGGTAATATTATATAGCTTTAATTTTGCATGTCATGTAAGCAAATTGGTTTTGTGCTGCTAAGTTGTAACTGTAGTAACAGTAAAGATAATAAGCAGCAATCAAGGATTGTTACGGAAGAGGAAGTGACATGACAGGAACTTATTAATCAAAAGTAATTATACCCAATTAGTAAGTCCCAATCACACAGCTCTGACAACTATACCCTCACAAAATAAACTCTTATAGCAATTTTGCAACAATAACAAGAGGTCCACTGAATTTTAAATTTAAGTATATTGTGTTGCTTCTATGAAGAGACAAAAAATATTATTAAATCTTACTACAAAAAAAGACTATAAACAGGTTGTTGTCTGCTTCAGCTAGAGGAATGGTTCTCTTCTCCAGGGTAGGTGACCTTTAACACTTTCCATAACCACTTTTTGACTGTCTTAAATGTACTTTCAAGTG
Source organism: Gymnogyps californianus (assembly GCF_018139145.2). NCBI lineage: Eukaryota > Metazoa > Chordata > Aves > Accipitriformes > Cathartidae > Gymnogyps > Gymnogyps californianus. The sequence goes on along the minus strand of NC_059491.1, from coordinate 5,270,351 downwards.
CATGAACCTCTACTAAAAGGTGTCCAGACAGAGAGATAAATTATTAAAAGGCACTTGTGCTACACATAAAAATTAGCTAATGTCATTTTTTTCAAAACTGGAAGGATCAAATGACATTCTGAAGGCCCCTTTACAGCTAAGTCACATAACACTACAGGAGCGCTAATGAGAGACAATTACAACCTTACTGATCTGCTTTAACATTATATGGACTAGAAGAAGTTTGCTAGTTTTGTGTCAATTACTAGGCCCACCAGTTCCAATTTTTTATCATCTCAGTGAACTACTCTGACACGCAGAATAAACCATCTAATGTTTCTCAGTCATCTCCTCTGTAAAATATGAAGACTTAATGGACTAGGATTTGTAAAATGCTTTTAGCACCTTAGATGCAAACAATTAAAGTTGCAAAGAAGGGTAAAGATAGCAAGACAGAAAAAACAATAAATCTTTCCGAGTACGATGACAGAAGATTGCTGTCTTACACACGCATTTTTAGGATATTTTGTACAGAAGCACAGAACAATGAAAACCCAAGATCAAGCCCATAATATATGCCTACATATTCTGAGTGCGCCGCTTATTAACAAATGCACTTTTAATAATTAGAACCAGCAAATAATGAAAGTCAGTCTTTTTCACAAAACGCTAAATAAGTTTAAAATGAACAAAACCAAACTCCAATTGCTTAACAGGTTGCTAGCCCCTGAAGTAATAGATATAGAACTGTGAGATGCAGAATAAACCTCTGGAAATCCACTCTCTTGGATATTGCAAATAGTAGAATCATATGATATAATTATTTATTTTTTAACTATGCCTTACCTGTTTGAACACCTCTTCATCCTGATAAGTTGTTCTCACCAATTCTTGGATGAAGCCAAATGGGAGATTCCTACACAGCATATATGGTACCAGCAAAGACTGCTGCTGCAATGACCTTTATTTGTATAAAAAAGAAAAATCCAAAACTACTGATTATTTGCAGTAATATTTGTAGTAGTATTTGCAAAAATGTCAGAGTAATCACATCTAAGGATGTGCCAGAAAGCAGACTATCAACATGCAGACACACCTACTCCTTTCAGAACTAGCCTTGTCTTCTCAAGTTACTTGTGGAAAGGTTATTCTGAAACAGATGCTGCTGCCAACATCACACTTTAGTTTCATGAGGCTGGAAGAAAATAACAGCTTCTGTGTAATAATTGGTTCTCCCTTCTACTCTCTCTAATGAAAAAACCCTTTGTTAAGCTAGCTAGTGAAGGAACAACATTTTTTGATGTTTGTTTTTCCAGATTAAGAAAAGAACATAATAGTCTTTTCTGAATTAATACAGTCATTAGTTTTAACTGCTCCCTAGGATTTTTGAAAAAGTATCTTTTTTTCCTTATTACATATATAAAACTTATTCTAATGTCAACATTAGCTCACGTAAAGATAAAAGATAAAACCAATCTCAAAGCACAGTGGATAATTGGTGCACCTTTAAAGATTATAGAAGTATTGTTTGGAAACACAAATACAAAATTATGCAGATTTTAGTAAAAGTCACATATCCTATTTTAAAAACCTTTTTACTGTCCCAACTAAACAGGCTGCTAGTTAAACAACTGCACTTGAAACAACTGCACTTGAAATCTCAGAGTTGTGATTGAGTGTAGAATGTCTACACACAGATTTACATTACCAAATCTGTTGTGGTAAACTCTCTGAAGTAAACAAGTGCTATGCCACTTTAGCAGTTTTTGCTACACATTTTGATAAGACTGTTTCTCAGATGCAGCTCTACTGGTTACTGACTTTCACAGGAGTAGTGCCCCAACAATCTGCAAGTAAAACAGTTTATGCATGAGGTAGGGCAAAAACCAGCTTGGTTAACTCACATCCCCCATTTAAACTCTTCAAATCAATCTGGATGATTTTACCCAAACACAGACTTAAACTGCTCTCCACCAACATACCAGCAGGAACAATACTCTCCAATGCTAAAACAATAAACTATTCCTCTGGCACATAAATGTATCCTGCTCCAACAACCGACCTTAGTTTTCTTATCTAAGCCTCAGAAGAAAAAAAAAAAGAATCCCAGAACGGTCTAACTTTCATGACTAACATCAGCTGTATTTACCTTGGTTGTGTTAAGGATCCCTGTAGCACCAAAGCAGCATGTGAAATGCACTGTGATCGGATGTTGCTCAGTAACTGGCTAACTGTTGGCTGGCTACACATCTGATAAAAATAACTTTATTTTAGTACAAACTAGACGTATTCAGAGACAGAACAGACAGGAAATATGATAAATTTCTTTATTCATGCAGTATGAATGTAATATGCAAGCTAAGATTAGCACTACTCCAGCTAAAAACCTTTCAGATTATATATAAAAAGTGTTGTCTGTTCGCTTTTTCCCCAGAAGCAAAAGCTTAAAGCAGAATATAGAATGCTGACAGGGAGCTGGTCTCACAGAAGTATGTTTTACATGGAATAAACTTGAATAAAATGCAGTAGATCATAAGGGGAAGGACAGTTTCTAACACAGTGCTTATTTTAGAGATGTAAAACATATACGTGATTCAAATATGATGAATTAGTAAGAGTCAAAGGGACCTTATAAATTCTATAAATCTATTTCTACAACAAAGCCATCCAGAAAGGACTATCAATTTCCACCAACTTTCCCCACTAAGCAGTAAGACTGTCTGTGACAGCACTGATTCAGCTTCACTCATCCGAAATATACCTTTGGTGCTTTTCTCTCCTCTATTCCAACTCTGTCAAAACACTCAATGAGGTAGTTCAGCATCTCTGTCTCCTTACAATTTTCAATGGTGAAGTGGTCACTGCAGGAATCGGAAACACTTGAGCTGCCAGAGCCTCCCATACTTTAAAACACACAAAAAGAAGAAACAAAGCATTAGGTACAGTTCTTCACTTGCGCACAATCAAATAATTCATGAGCTCTTGACTTCCTCTGTCGATTTTCTGAAGACTCCATCCCATCACACTCATGACTCAATAATTAAGATAATTTCTGTGATCTATGAAGAGTTCTCCGTTTAACAGCTTGTCCAACTCTGGAAGTTCAGCTGTACTGTAACATGACTGAAGAATCAATTATCTTATTATATAAATAAGTATCTGAAAGACAGCAGTAAGGTGCATAACTTCAATGGGAATCAATAAATCTTGTTCTCACGTGGCAACACCGAAAATGAACAGCTTTTAAGTTGCACCTGACATCAAAACTCTTCAGACGCTCACGACATCACAACACTTCCATGCCATGATGTAACCTCTGCACAGTTTCTGCACAGTCTCTGTATATAGCATTCAAAACGGTAGAAATTTCACCAACTCTGTTAACACTAGCCAACCCATGGAAGGTAAGATCCTCCCACTGCAGAGAAGAGACCTTAGCTGATAGACAGGGCTACAGACAATCACTTTATGTATTCTAAGGAAGGAGAATAAACAAAACAGGAGGCAATACATCAAAGCAACTGCTCCTTTTAAAATTTCCACATAAGAGATCATTTAATTTCAACTCAGTTCATTTCAATTCCCTTACAGTAAAATACACCATTTCATTAAGTAGCACAGCCTTGGGGGGGGGACGGGGGACACTGATATTGTAAACACGAAAAATAAATCCACAAAAACAAAACCATGCTTGAGACAAAAGAGAAATTAAATACAAAAGTGAGAACAGACCACATGACTCTCAATCTCAGACTTGTTATCTCAACAGAATTCTTCTCTACATAACAGCTTGGCAAAGCTAATTAAAAGCAAAATCCTCATTTTACAGAAGGGAATTAAGACAAGATATATTCACTTTATGTAAATGGAATTAAAAAAATAGCAGTTACGTGGATGGTCTACTGCTATTCCTCAAAGAAAAGTCTGTGTACAGTCAGGGTGGATTTAAATGAAGACCAATTTATAAGTCCCAGATGTTAAACTGGAAAATAAGAGTATTTGTTTCCCTAAATGCAGCTTTTTAAAAACATGTTTAAAACTACAAACTGTGTCAAAACTGGAATTTCCTTTAAACTGTAAAATAATTTACATTTTAATAATCGAGCTGTACAAATCTATTGTGCAAGCTTTACAGTCCTCAATAAATCAGGGAAAGGTTATTACTGCTAAGCATCTGGTAGCTCAGCATGTTAAGAAACATAATTTCTAATAGCAGCAATCTTTTTGCAGAGAGAATTTGTTTTCAGTTATTCAGTTAAAACTAATCCATGTAAAATGTAGCTCTATTAAAATAGTACTCAGTAACCATGAAATCATACACACGTTTTCTTTTCTATAGTCTCTCTTTTAAACTTCTTGACTTCTCACATTCAGCTTAAAAACTACCCTTTTAAGAACATCAATTTATATAAAAAACCCTACTACTTCTATAGTTAGTCATTCTGTTAATAATTTCACTGCAGCAGTAACTGAAGTTATTCTAATGCAAAGCTCATACATCCTTCATACACATATTGAAGGCCCTGGTATTTTCAGAATGCAAGTTGTTGCATAATTGTACAGTCACTGTGTTTATAATTTAACTAACATCTTACTGCTGTCTGCAGAATGCCTGGACATAATATACGAACTAAGACCTCAGAAGCATAGCAGCCTCAGAAATCCTTACCAAAGGCTTTGCAACTCAATCCAACATTTGGATTAAATTGCCAACAGGGTAAAAATTAAACAGTGGGGAAAAATAATCCTAAATTCCACATACACAAAAACCCCTAAATCTGTGTTATCAAGTTCACTCTCCTGAAATTAGACTGGAATGGAAAAGAGGAAATCCTATTGGAAGTTCGTCTAGTTAACAGTCTGACTTGAGCAGTAGTGTCCCAACATACCGCAAGAACAATCACAGACAGAAAAGCTAGTGGAGGCAGGGAGATCATCTCATACAAAGTCTTTTTGGGTATTCCCCGACATCACAAGATACTTCCTGAAGTCTTGACCTAACTGAGTTTTAGAAGGCTCAAGTGATTAGATTTCCCCTGACTTTTGCTGTAACCAAAATACTTCAAAGGGGACTGAGAGTCTTGGAGGAACTCTTTTCCTCCCAGTTGTTCAACATGCATGTCGTCTTTAAAACTCTCATCTTGTTTCCCTTATACATTTGTAAATTGTAACTGGCTCTATTAGGCTATGTGGCCAGCTGCAGGCCACCTCAGAATTACTATTAATCATAATCAGGGGTCTGAATGCTCATAGAAAATGTTCAGGATACTAGCAAGACTACAGAAGTATCAGTTTGCAGAAAAGTCTTCCTAAAATACATGGTTCTTATATAAAACATTTATTCCTTTCTCCAATTTGGGTTGATACAAAAGAATGGGGCATTTCTTTGGGAAAACATTTCTGTACCAGCCAAGACATTGCAGCATTACTCTGCAATGGAATGTAAAACTAGAAGATCCTACCCCGCATTTACATTTCCAAAAGCTTTTTTTCCCTTGGCATATCCAGTGTTCTGCAGGTTTTTTTGCACAGCTATCTAGCTAGCTTCCAAACAGAACTCACTAATATCAAAACTCATTTTGTTTTCACATATCTTGATGTCACACAAATGAAAGGGCTTTGCTATACAATTTGTAAGTCTGTTTTACAGTAAAATATTCTGCTCTTCCCTCTCCATTCTTGGCTGTTCCAACTACATCAGTCTCTACTATTTACCACGTCAAAGGACCAGTTTAAACTTTCAGGTGTATTTTCTTTACAGGCTAGAGGAGCAATCCTCAGCTATCAAGCAGCAATGAATCTTCAAAGTCATACTGTTTGCATCTGCTGGCTATTTGCCACTATATCTTTTTCTACATGTTAATCTTTGTCCTCATTTTCCAGTTTTTGATAGGAAAACACACACATGATGTACTACTTGTTTTAAAATTACAACCATGGGTGAATAATATTCCTTCTACTCATATAGTCAATGAGGAGTTCCACTCAAACATAATTTCAAAAAAACATGCTCATTAAACCTAAATGGCAGTATGATTAACATTTACTTTATCTTAGTCATCTCTTCAAAAAAGAGCTGACTAACTAGCATTCATTATATATGTTTATATGCCATCTTAAAAACCCATCCAAGTCATCTCCTTGGCTTTAGTCATTTCCCAAATTACTTTGAAGAACACTTGACACTACGCAGACTGTTAGTTCCTAAGCAACCAAACATGCAGGTTACATTCTCTTTCTCCAATACCTGGACCCAAACTGGACACAAGAAAAATCATCATCTTCATTTTCTTCATCACTACTGTCCTCAGACACATCAGAAACGGCAAGAAGGAGGAGGGAGAAAGGGTTGTCGTATATACTACCACAACAAAAATGAAAAAGGCCATCAGATTTTTTAAGCCAAAAGAAAATGGTAGCTTTTCTTTGTAAGTCTGCCAAAAATCATCCTCTCTAAACATGCAGACAACGGATAACTCTATGTTAGTAAAACCAAGACTATACTAACATGCTCTGTTACACTACAACAAGTTCTTCACATATCAAAACACCACACGTTCACAAACCAAAAAGAATTTTTGAGACCTAATAAAAATTACAGCTGAAGTGGGAATGTTTAGACATGACCAGATAATAAGTGTAACAATTCTAAGCTACTGAACTTTAAAGCAGTGGTCCCAAAACCTCGCGTGCTCGTTTCTCCCTCCTGCAGGGACTGGGGATTCCAGGAGCAGCCAACAGAGAAAATGCAGTAGTACTTGGCCTGGCATACTGAAATAGGCTAATCTGTAATTTAAATCTATGCACTAGGGAATCAAATCTAACACAGTCCAGCAAGTAACAACTTTCAACAAATCAACTAAAGCCCTACTGAGAAAACTGATTTCAAAGCAGGAGGTCTGTTCGGTTTACTATCCAGCAGTAGCAACTGAACAGAAAGCTAATAGTTTAACTGGAATGGATGTAAAAAGAGGACAAAATTAAAACAATATTGCTACCTTTAAAGTAATTACATTACACTTCAAATGCTCGCAGAAGCAGGTTTAACATTTTGGCAAAGATGGCTTGTTAGGAAGTCAACATATTAGCACAAACCAAAACACAGAAATCAACTCAGGGTAAGTAGGGTGAGCTCAGCACAAACGTAAGTTCTTCCAAATTGCATGATTATGCCACACCCTGCACAGCACACATTAAACACACTCTTTTGTTCTCGTGAAATACCTAGAAGGAATCCTGTTCAGTAAAGAAGAACGCCTGCGCAAGGTACTGGGTGAAGCAGTAAACAAAGGTGGACCCATTGTTGTGGGTCTCTGTCTGGATGTGATGACTGGCATGGCTGGAGGGCTAGCAGCCGTGGCTGGAGGACTTGGTGAACTAGATGGGATGGAAATATTCAAGGAACGCGGGATGGAAGAAGCTGAAAAGCCTCCAGAATGGGCAACAGTGTACGGCCGGTACCTCGGAGAGGAAGGCTGCATCCAAGAAGGGCTTGTTGCTGTGAGGTGAGAGCTGACAGTAATGGAAGGCACAGATGTAGTGGCAACTGAACTGGCTGGTGGGGTAAGAGATGAACCAGTCATTGGTACATAGCTTGTGAAATTGGTAGTAGGAGCTGGACTAGTCCCATAGAGACTAAACCAGTTACAGGGGAAAAAGAAAAAAAAAAAGCAACGATTTAGGATATGCAGAAAAAGGGTGAAAGATAAAATGAGCAAGAGAAGCCCTTGCCCTTCTGATGACTCTTCAGCAATAATTCTGCAGCTCACACAAATTACTCCTTTTTACTAATGTTGAATAAAACTATGTCACAAACTACACACTTAAGAGTCATAGACTTCACTGATGCAAGTTAGGGATACTTCTCAGAAGGAACCAGCTACATGGCTTTAACCTATCAAATACACTTCTAGCCATGGCAATGTAATGAAAAAAGGTGAAATGGAGGGACATTCACATGGAAAAGAGTGAAGAACTTTAAAAATGTATTCTCTTTATTGTTCTTGGGACATTTCTAAGCTCCTCTCTCTCTTCTAGTCTACCAATCAATATTCAAGTGAAATCAGTATTCAGTTATAATCAGAAGTCACCTGGATAATGAACTGGAACCAAAGGAGCCCACATTACAGAACATAGGGCTGCTTCCTGGGTTAGAGCCCATGTTTAAAATCAGGCTTCTGTCAGGAGACCGGGCAGCTGCAGCAATTGGTTGTGACGTAGCTGTCAGGCTAGCAAATGGGTTTTCATCCCTTGACTGGGTGGACATCATCAGCACTTCCATCAAAATCTGCCCGATCAAGTCCTTAAAATCTGAAAACACTGTTAAGAATAAGAGAGTTAGTATCCTCACCTGCTGTCTTCATCTACACATTAGTCAGAGATGTAAACATTATCAGATATTTCAACTAAAAAGGACAGTAATTTACTTCTGTGAATTAAGTGCTGCTTTTCGCAAAAACAATAGACTGACACATTTATAACTATCGCTCCGTCTATATTAACTAGGTTCTGGAATTACAGCTACACAAAAATATAACTTTTATGGAAAGTACAAAAGATAAGTGATCTAATGTTGTTACTGTTAGTTACTAAAATTGTCTTATCTGTCTCTCATATTTTCCCACCCTGCTGCTGAGTTGGGCAAGTTGGGTCATAAAGAAAGGAAAAACACACGCACGCACACCCCACATATGCCCACACACAAAACAACAGTTTTGAATTTGGTCGTCTTTTATAGCTGACATATAAAATATAATTTGTTATATAAAATCAGGAATTCTTAGCTTATCAAATTAACTCCTAAATGTCTATTATGATGCAAGACAACCCATTAAGTCAGTAAAAGGTTTCTGAAAAAAAAATCCAGCAACACTGCAATATCAGCATACTAGTTTGACAACAGAAGACATAACCAACAAGAGCATAGTAATTGACTAAAACAGGAGCTACGACCAATTGGTTCCACGTTCCTTTTTGAGAATTCCATTTCCTGCTACATCTGCTGAGAGCAGATATTGAAATCAAGCAAAGACCACAAGTAGGTGGCTCTGGCATTGTAGCAAAGAGAGAAAAAGCTAAAAATAAGAGTAACAAACATGCCACTCAACTGAAACAATCCCTAACAATGATAACAGTTCAGATACCTACCTTCCTTTGGGTTATGCTTAAACTGGGCAGAGAGTGAATTCAGGAAGATAACATCTCTGTCTCGGTCCTTCCAAGAGACTCTGAAGATCTTACAGACCAGCTGTAAAGCTTGCTCCTCAGATACTTCAGACCCAGACAGAGGTTCCTTGGGGGGGAGGTGGGGTTAAAAAAAAAAAATCAACTTCTTTGCAATTGTATTAGTCAAGTCACAATCAGATGTAGGTCTTCTTTAAACGGCTTCAGACTAACTCTTAATGGCAGATTTTGGATACTTATGAAGGAATATAGATATATTTGTCAAAATTTATTTGGAAAAAAACCCTGAAGAAACACAAAAGAAATGCAGAAATGATGTAGCAGAAATACACAAATTCAGTAGGAAGCAAATTCCCAAAACACATTTGAAAACAGTATACTAAGAAGGGAAATTTAACCAAGATACCTATGATGTCTGCTTTAAGGAGCTGACTGGCGATTCAAATTTTCATTATGCACAGGTATTTTAACAGTTTCTTGTAAAAACAAAAGCACAGGAAGGAGCAAACTTCCCCAAGTCTTTCCTGCTTTCAAATCTTTGTCCAAGATAAAGACATCTTTCACTTGAATGAAGTCAGGACAGGACAAAAGACTCAAGAATTTACCTCGTTCCCCTTTCTTCCAAAAAAAGAACATCATGTAAACTGTGCTCAAAATGAAAAACTAGTTTCTCTACAAAGAATGCTACCATATATATAGCAGCTAGCAAAGGTTAAATGGGAGGGTTCTTGCAATCCTAAGGCAGCTTTGAGTGTGCATCTGAAAAAATGGTGGAATATAAAGAAATAAAATTCAAGTAATTACCCCTGCAATGTGAGGAGAGGCAGCATTTAAAAACACTTCCAAAACATACATGACAAGCCAGCAACATAACTCTGTCCTCCCCTACACTCTTCTACCAACACCGTAGAAGCAACATAATACACAAAACAGGCAATTCAGCTGCACAGAATTTCGAAGATGGAAAAGGCTATTTTCCTGCAAGAGTTGTAGATATTTACTAGACAAAAATTCTGGTATTTGACTAATGCAAGTGCACATTGTACTGCTATGTATATTACTTCTTGAGATAGTAATACTCTTTTCTTTTAGAAAAAATAAGTCAATGAGGAAGAACAAAATGCAGATTGAAAAAAACAAGGTTGCCACTAAAAAGCTCCCTTTTTTCCTTTAAATTTGAGACCTCATAATGGCCACCAGGTAAGCCTAGATTTATCAGAGATTTCCAGCAACTACCAGCACTGCACCCTTTTCAAAAGCTTTCCCTCAAACTATTTAATAAACCATAATTTTTGACACATTAATACATTTTTATTGACTTAATTACTCTACTAGTATTCTACTGTTTTCAAGTACTGCTTCTTCTCCTGCCTATTTCTGCAAAGAAGGCTTTATTATTGACATCATTTCCAATGCAGATAACCAGGCAAGAAAATTTTTTGCTCCTAAGTGAGGACTATGCTGTCTCCTATCCACTTTTTGGTATCTCCAAATGAGTAAGAGGAACTGAACCAAGTTTGCAAAGCTTTATTTTACTTTCCACTGCTCCCTCCCACTTCAAGACTGTCTTTGATTCCAAGCTATTTATTTCACAGTAGCACAATGCAAGCTGTCCGACTGTCTGATTTGCAGCTAGGAATTGACTGGAAAGGATTCTGCAGCAGCGTTATTGCTACATGGCTTTAAGCCAGGCTTTTACCAACTGACCTTATTACTGACAGTGCAGGAATAAACAAAGATATCTAATGAGCACTGCAAGAATTGTTGTAGAAACTTCTCTCCACTACACTGATGTCCCATTTCTTTATGGCTTTATTTCACGTGGGCCTTAAAAATCAAATGACAAAGAGGACAATTTTAGGAGTAAATTAAAGCTTTGTACTTGCTTGCTTTCTTTTTCTACTCTAAAGGGTTCTACCACCTGCCTAAGCCTTGATAGCTACATATTCTTATTTATTTTCTAATATTATCATTAAGAAAACCTTATTACATCGCATTACTTCAGCACACATAACATTTGAAGCAGTACTTTGTTACTAGACCTCTAAATGCTATACAAATAAGCTGCAACAATCTTCAGAAGTGTCTTAAGAAATATTTCTTCAGGCCCACTGCGTATTAAAAAAATAGATCTGGGCATTAATAGGTCACTGTTGTAGGATATATAACAAAAACATTTTCTTCAGAGTTTTCAAATATTCATAAAGCAATTTGAGACAATCGAAATGCAGCTTTGATATTGGAAGTTTTAACTTTTTTTTCCCTTCCCACAAATTTTAATGAGGAAATGAAGTGAAGAAACTGTTCACAGATGACATCTGAGGGCTAGTTCCATCCTCTCCAAAGCACGTATTCAAAATATGGAGATAACTGAACTCACTGCAAGCTAAAACTCTGCATCACTCCTCCATCCAGCCAACATAAACCAGACTAACCTTATCCGTCAGACTCCTTTTCTCTCTGCGATCATTCTCATCAACCTCCATGTTTTCAATTCCTGAATCCACATCTACCTGGGACATACTGTAAGTAGAAATAAGAGAAGCAGCCCATTAACTTGTAGAAAGCCACAGACAGCCCTCTAAGATGCTGACTGAAGGAGTGTCACCTTAAGTAGAAGCAGCAGAGAAAAACCAATGCAACAGGAACAGCCATATACACAAACAGCAATTGAAATCACTAGTTGATAAATGCTTCTCATATTACCTTTATTTTGAATTCAAGAAACACAATTCTAAATTTCTTCAGCAGGCAATACAAACTACACAGCTATCACACCCCATAACCTTCTCTTTCTAAAATAGAGTAGCTGAATTATCCCCACCAGACATGCTCATCAGTTAATGTCTAAGATAATGCTTTGTCTTTTATCACTTTAGGTCAGGAATTCCCATTAAAACAAGACTAGAACAAGCACTACAGTGGTCTAAACAGTGTGCCATTTTTAAGCATTAAACACTATTGCATTAACACAGCTGGAAGTGAGAAACAGCAGAATATTTTCCTATGTAAGTGGTTTTGATGATTAGCATTGCACAATATTTGTCGGCTTATACAAGCTGCATTTTTTACCTTTTCTCACAGGAGACACTATCAATATCCATGCTCTGAGACCGAGAGAGAGACTGAGATTGCGTTTCAAGGCTGTTAGATGGAGAACTGCTGAGTGAACTCACTCCTTCGCTGCTCTGGCTTCGGTGGGCTACTCCTAGAGAAAAGGCACCACCAAGATTACTACTACAGAGATGAGAAGGCACTACACAATTATTTGGATGCAAAAGGAGAGGAAATACTGTTTTTCAATCCAGCTCTTAAGCATTTTTAGTAATGCATTAGGAAATAAATGCTAATAATATTTACATTTGACTACAGATAATCACATTTTCTACCTCCCCTTGCAGCAGCAATATAGGAATGCTTACCTGCATTACAACACAGAGAACTAAACTAAATTTGCATCCATGAAATGCTCAGAGATTCACTCCCATAAGAAAAAACACTAGCAAACTGATCTCTTATAAGATTGCTCTGGGTACTACCTTAACACTTTGTCAAAGCCCCTCTAAAGTCTGTCCTATCAGAACAGGACTTCACGCTGGGTCATTACAATGGAGTTAGCTTGGGTGAGGATACAGGACAAAACTCATGTGATTGCTGATAGTCTTCCCACAAAACCTCCCACAATTTACTGGGAAATTATCAGTACTTTTCCTTCTCCACAAGAATAAAATAAGCATCCAAGAAGTCCTAACAACATGCACTAAGTGCAACACCAGCAAATGGAGAGCAATATAACAGCTTTGGAGCAGGGCTGAGGAGCATCAGGATATGAACAGATGGATTTACTTCGGAATGAAGACTTCTTCAGAGAAGTGTTAGACACTAGCATGGTAGGAGGAAAGTTATATGCATAATTCCAAATAATGCAGAAAAAGCCTTGCATTCAATAACAATGCAAGTTGAATGAGTTCTACAAACATCTAAATGGAGAGGGCTCTTAAGTGTAGTCTGTTCCTAAAATCTGTGCCTAATGACACTGAAGTCATGATTTATAATAAAGTAGCATTAATTGCAAGCTGCAGCTGTAGTTTTATCAATATCAGGTATTTGCATGCCAGTAAACAGACTCCTTGAAGGAAGAGAAAAAAGGTATTATTCATCTATCTGTTTAAAAAGAAAGCAGCAGCAAATTTCACTCCTTCGGGTTCTTTTGCTTGCAGTTTACAAGACGTTCCCCAAACAGTAGTAGGTTTCAGGTGAGAAGTGTAAAACCAGATTGACAACCTATTTTTAAATTCCAGCACTGGCTGTGTTTCAGCATTACTACTGAAAAGTGCAAGCTTGTCCAGCGTTTATGGCAGCAACATATTCTGAAGTTAACAGTGGGGGCAGCAAAACAGAACAGATCAGGATTATGCTCTTTGACACAAGCTGTTTTCGAGTACACTTCTCAAAGCTTTCCAGGTCTCGAAACAATTCATTTTACAGGAACAAAGCTGCAGAAGGCGGAAAAATCCCATTTAGAAGACAGTTTGCTGAAGAACAACTAGATATTCAGCATGGGAGGTAGGAAAAGTTGCTTCATTCTACTGCTTTCAAACTCCTGTTTTACTTCCCTGGGTATAAAAACAGTTTACATTTAACTCCTTATATTTGGCTGGAAATTAGTGAGTATCCAGAAGACACTCAGATTTTCAAATAAAAAGTGGAAAAGATATGTGAAGTAAAATTAATCTGCACTGGTATTCAGAAAAGAATTTAACAAGCAGCTTGTCCAAACACCTATGTTCTGTAACTGAAGACATGTAAAAGCACTCCAAGGTATAGCAGGACAACACAGAATACATATGTAACTTGTACATACCACAAAATATTTACTAAATGTAAATTTTACCCAGTTTTGTTCAAAGCTTCTATGCTTTGGTCAGTAACTTCAGGGCTGTAGCAGGGTATTATCATTCATTCATTCATAAACAACATTCAAACAACATTCTTGAGGCCATTAGGTTTTCAGTACGAAAAAAAGAATAGAGATAGGAACAGAGATCCTCCAAGAAAAGTTAGATTTCACTTAACCACCTATTTGCCAGTATTAGATGTCTGCAAAAGATTTCACCCAGGAAGCAGGAAAATGTCAAGAAAAACTCCGTTTCAGTTCTAAATGGCTATTTCCTCCAGTCCCGGAATTTTAGTGATGCATATCTCAGCTTTGACACTGAAAGTCCTCGCACAAGGCACAGGTCCAAAGCCTAGTACAGTCTCTCCACAAAACCAAGGATATAGAAATATCAAGTATAGTGTCTGAACTGAGCAAAGTTGCTCAGGTCAATCAGGTTAAATAAAAGCAACTTTCAAAAGCAGAACTTCAATGATGTAGCTTCCCTAGAGATAACACCCAGCAGAAATATGCTGTCGATGGCAGGGGAAGGCTGACTTTAGCAGGGTATTCCAGCATGCTGCTGATTTAAAATATCCCAGTTGTAGCCTTGTTTTCCTTCAGTACATCACCAATTATAAAGTGGCAGTCTTCCTTGAGTCCCTCCTCTCTCCTCCTCCCTCTTCCCAAAGAAAAAGCTAGCTAAGTCAGTGGATAAAGAGACTAGAGCAAAGATGGCTTACCAGAGTGAAGAAGTGCATTGTTCTACATTCCCTTGGGGTCTTACTTCCACTGCCAGGAAAATGTACTTTAACAGTTATACTGCAGCACTCATTAACAGGCCTCTTCAAACAAACTGTCCTACCTACCACCTTTTCACAACAGATCTTCCAGAATTTACTTCCATCTGTACTTCACTGGATCAGGTATACAATACAATACCTGACACACGAAGCTCCAGTTTTCCTTTAAAAAAAAATGGAAACAACAGCATACAGAGACGTGCAAAAATCATGAAGACCACACACTCAGTGTGTGTGGCTGTCACTGAGACACTGTTTTAGGCTCTCCAAAACACTTTCAAAATACATACAAAATAATGATATCTTCCATGAAATTGATGTGTAAGTCTGATCTCACCATGACATGCAACTTCTTATAAAAATGGATGCTTAAAAGGACACTATTCTGCTGGGGCTGCTCTCTGTACGTCCAAATGAATTAAAATCCTCTGCAGTCATTTTAGTCTATTGCTCAAAGGAACTCCTGCAAACCACACAGCGTTAGCTGAGTCTTCATTTATGCTAAAAAAAATACAGCAGATAATCAGTTGTGAACATTTTTTCCTGACCTATTCCCCAATTTAACCATATCTCTCACCCTGGCGTGGAAAAGACACGCGTTACTAAATTGCTGCAATGAATGGCACTGTAGGAAGCAAACACTACACTGTCCAGTGCAGATAGATAAATTCTTAAAACAGAGGTCTCTAAGGTCTTAGCTATCTCACCACTTCAAACCATGATAAATCTGTCTGCCAATACACAAACATTTCTACCTTCAGGTAGATGTTTCCACACCTCCTCCTCTGTTGGCATTATCGTCGATACAGTTGTGCAGTAAGATGGATCAGGACGTCATCTATTTGAAAACTAACCATTTATTTTTCCTGGGTTAGTTTTCACCTGGATTAAGTCCATGATCCACCTCACCACACAGCTGCTAAGGAGAGCAGAGGGAGAGGCGGTGAGAAATACTCCTTTCAGCAATAGCCAGACCTAAGATGGGTTAAAACAGTCATGTAACCACAGGCTGAGCGAACACAGTAAGCGACCTCTGCACTGTTCTTAAAAAAAGTCACCCTTGCTTCTGGGTTGCTGCCTATAATCATGAGGACAATACACAGTGTTAAATTCCATCTGCAATTAGCTTTTCTCAGGAAATGCTTTTGAGAGCTTTTGTCTGTCCTGCTTGGATACAAGGCATCAAAATAAGCAAGAAGGAGTCATTTCTAGGTATTTCAGAACAGCACTGTAATTAAATTAAAGATTTAAGCTTGTAAATTACTGTACTTGCCAAAGGGAAAAACATGAAGTTTCAGAAAGCAAATAGGTAAATAGATAAGAGAATTCTGCATGCTTATCAAGGAGCATTGGAAAAAAATTATTTCTATCAAATTATTAGAAATCACCTCAAGCACTGTGTGCAGTTTTGGGCGTCTCAATATAAGGACATCAAACAGTTGGACTCGATGATCTTAAGGGTCTTTTCCAACCTAAATGGTTCTATGATATTGAAAACTTGTTTAAAATAATCTTGACGTTTGTTTTGAGATTGGTTTTGTGAACCTCTCAGCTTAGTAACACAACATGCAAAACAATATAAGTTTTCAGATAAAGATCACAATACTGGAAAACATGCCAATTTGTTTTGATTTCCAAGATATCCAACTTGAAATCAAATTTTTTTTTTTTTTTTAGGTCAAAAGTGGTATTATATATAAGAATATTGTCCTCGCCTCTCTACAAAGCAACACTCCCAACTTTCCATGCTTTCTGTATTTGTCTGATTTTAATAGATCAGGCATTATTCATACCTTCTGAAATAAATACCATTTGTAAATATCCTATTTGTATTCACTCCAGTAAGTAGTGAAATTGGCAAAGTAATACAAAGGAGAAAGCAAATACTTTATTCTTACATTGACAACGCACAGTCACAGCCTACTATTTTTAATTGTGCCAAATGCTAGTAATTAAAGATCAAAAATGAACTTGGGACTGATTGCTAAAATGTACCTAGAAATCAATCAATAAAAACTGTGTTGCAAGACTGAAAAGGGTTTTTTCCTATCTCCTCGACAGATTGGCTTTCTTTTCTGTAATATTCTGTAATATTAAACTGTATTACAAACCTCAAGCTTTGGTAACCCATATTTTAAATGCCATTAGTTTACTGATACCTGGAAAACAATTGTATCTAACCATTTATTATCTGGAAAATGAACAGTACTTTCATTTACTGTTTTAGAATGTTTCTTTGTGAAAATTAGGTTTTAGTAACAGCATAAATAACACCAGTAATAGTGTTCATATTTTAAAGATAAGGAGTTGCATAATGACTTTCAGTAGACATACAATAATAATTTTAGTCACTAACATGCCAGCCTACCTGATGCACCAATTGGAGAGGTAGCTGGGGTCATGCTATGGACATTTAGGCCTAGACTATGGGATGGCCCCGGGGCTGGTGCTACTACAGGTGGTCCAGGTGGGGTCTCCCTCTGCGGTGATGTAAGTGGCGTAGTAGGCTGGGAAGATGGTCCACCTGCCAACCGAGCAAGGCGCCTTCGACGAATCTGCACAAAAGAAGTAAAATAAGAGCAAATAAACAAGTTCGTTTGCATGTACGTATGCACACGCACCCCATTATTGCCCTTTGGCCCTCCTACATGGCAGGGTGTTCACTCCTGTGAAACTACAAATGCAGGAGCTTTACTTGATAACCTGCTAGATGGAGCTGAGTCTTACTGCTGTTTCTCTGTTCTGCGTGACAATACTAAAATACCCTTGATGTTTAGATTTTAAGTATGTATTCACTGCCTTGGAAAGCCATTTGCACTGGAGAATACTGTCTTTGTCCCTCAAACAGTTGTGTAAGACAAGTTTAACGTTTAATGCTCAGTAATTTCACAACCTGTAACATTCCTCCCCATTTATTTTGGCATTTGATGAAACAAACTGCATTAATCTGATAAAAGGGACAATACAAACATGACCTTTGCCTTAATTTCACACCACATGATACCAATAAAAACACCCGTGCTAAAGAAGATCCAGTTGAAAGTTATTAAAGACAACCCCTGTCCAAGTTAATCTGAAACTGACCTGCAACACTAAAAGTATACAACTCATCTGCTGGACAGAAGCATCTTGAGAAGGCAGAGAGTAAATAACATCCTCTCATCACCTAGAGACATTCCACCACGCAGAATTTAAAAAAGTTTTTGCACATTACTAGTAAGACAAAGAAGCATCTGCCTTCAATATCCAACTTCAGAAAACTGTTATGAACCTATTTATTAAAATTAGTATGTGACCACATAACACTAATATTATACATGAGAAATAAATAGACAAAATAAAACTTATAAAACTCATAAATTATAAGTGCTTCAAGTTTCATAAATGAAAACCAGAAATTATTTATTGTCACAGGCTGCCTCAGATGATCTGTTCCTAAAGCTTACACCTTCAGCTCGAAATAGGCCCAGCAGCAAATAAGAGTATCATACTTGAGTGTCCACTCCCTGCAAAAATAAGCAATTCATGTTATTCCCTTTTTGTATTATGATACTCAAGCATTGCATGCAGTGTATCAGTTTTCATTTCCGCTCATAATCCTAAAGAACTGCTAAGCAAGTGGAAGAGTGAACAAAAGATTTGTGTCAAGTCAATGTCTATGCTACATCACTGTAGTCATTCAATGGCCTGTGAAACCTACTCCAACAGGAAGAACAACACATCAAATTAAATCAGACTTCAAAAACTGCGGGAAAACAGTGTCTGGAACTACATCTCCCTCCATGACAGGTGTCACCACATGAACATGGAAAGCAGCTAGAAATTTTTTTTTTTTTAAAAGACAAAAAAAGGCTATGATTAGAATGTCTTAATCCCTCCTCCTTGTCAAGCAAAATAGGGGAGCTTATTGCATAAATAAATAGTTTAGCTTTACCTTAAGTAGAAGCTGTACATATTAGGTTCTCTAAAAAATTTTTAAAAAATATCTTAATTTTTCTCCACTTGTATCTTACATCTTAATTTTTCAGCTGTTTATCTGAAAAAACTACAGAACTACCTCACCCCTCAGAGGCATACCTGAGAAAATGTCAGCTACACATCCCCATATCGGTTTTCCCTATTGCTGAATCCAAATGAAGCGTTCATAGCTCACAAAACTCTACCAAAAATATTATCGGTAAAACAACCTAGCTGAATTGAAATCTCTTTGAATTAGGGGGTTGAATTAAAGTTTTGAAAGCTGTGTCCTTACCATTCAACTGATCTATAACCATGTTTTTCAAATAAAGGAATGGCAGGGAAGAATGGAGAGAAAAAAAATACAAATACACACACAAACAGCCCATATATGCAGAAGTGGCTGAGGGAGAAAGATGAAGATTAGTTATGTAAAAAGCAAGAAAAATAAGCGTGATGTGAAACTTCTACACAACTGTTCATATTCATTCTTGCTAGCTAGTTCCAAATCTGATGTTAGGAAGGAAATGTGAGGAGAAAAAGGCATAGATAATAATCAATATATTTACCAATTTATTCTCAAATACAGGCAAATGTTGATTACTCAAACAAGGTCATATCCCTCATAAGGTACGATTTGCACAAAACCTCTCTTCATCATCTCCCAGTTTCAAGTAGATAATTGAGGTCACTTGTGCCACTCAGCATTCCTTCACCTACAGTGCTAGGCTAGATCAATGCTGAAGTTACATCAAAACTGGCTGCAATCATCGCTGTTGAAAGAGGAGGACACTAAGACGAACTTTCTGCCTGCCTTTCTTATGGACCAATCCCCCACACTGTAACCTGCCCTGAAAAAAATTCTGAAAAGGGCACGGAACAAAGAAATCTGCACAGACACCAAGCTGCTTTTAGATAAGATATTGCAATTAAAACTAATACAAGATTTTTCCCTGCCCCTTTAAGGATGATAGGCAAATTATACTTATCTTCCTTACTGCTGAACAAATTAACATTAAAATATAAATAAACTCTGAATATTTTTTCCACTGAAAGAGACAGCTTTCACAACTGAGGGTACATTTAGCAATTGTTAAAGGACCAGATTTGGTTCTTAGATACCCTGAGTTGTCATATTCCTCTAGGTTTACATAAAATTATCACAGAAATCTGAAATTTGATCTGAAGATTAGAAAGTTTTAAGTAAGAGAGAAAAAAAGGGGAGAAACACAGATATTATGCCAGAAAGGCAAAGGTGCAGGCTGAAAGAGAAGTTTGAGAATACAGCATAAAACTGGTGCACACATTCTGTCCAGTTAATTCCCTTGTGCCTCAAGACTAAACAGCATCAAGACGAGGGAAGATAGGCTACATGCTCAGGGCACAACATGGGGACTCAGAAGACGTAGCTTGTTTGCACAATACTAGGCACAAATGAGGCCCCAACTTGTTGCCTTCACGTGACACAAATAACACATGTTAGAATTGTGGGAGTTCAAAGTGACCTGTTCTCATTTCAGACTGAGTGACTCTCCACATCACCATGAAGAAACACATAGCTGGGTTTTTTTAAATATTTTCTTAGGAAAGTTTAGGATACCTCAATAATACCCAACCCTTGATTTCAGCAATAAATACTTGCAATCATGACATATGACAAAGCTGTTATGTATCATTATATTACCTAACAGTGACAAGTTATTTGGTACTAATTATTACATAGGCTATGGAACAAACAATGCCCATCTTCACTACAAAGCACAACTCCATAATATACAACTTAAAAAGTTAATAAAAAAATTGGTTGAATGGAAAAAGCACATTGTTTTTTAATTAGTACAGTTTTTGCTGGACACATCTAGACTATGTCTTTGAATAGTAGTTTTCAGAAACACATTTTTGATCTTACTGGACTTCTTAAAAGCTGTTAGCTGGACACACTACAACAAACAATGTAAAAATAGCACCCTGTCAAAGACGGTTAACTGATAATTTAATTTTGCAGCAGACCAATACAGATACAACCAGGAAGACTGGTCCCTCAGGCTCACACACTCTCAGTTAAAAAACCAAATTTTGTATCAACATCTGCTTTAGTGGCAACTGCTTAGTGAGACTCTAAGGAAATTTTTTATTCTACCATAATTGTAGAAGAGCTCCAAATCTGCACAACAAAGGGTAATTTGAATGGATAGCTTTATTTTTCTTGTATTCATTAGAGCATGTTAAATTGGTTTAAGAAATGCTTCATTTTCTGGTGACACTGGTCATGTTCTATACTCAGAAAACACTACTCTAAACTACTCAAAAATCATGTAAATGTTAAAAGATGCTAAGTTCACATCATTCTTTCCCACTTTATGCCACGTTTGGCTTGATTCTGCTTTTTTCTATGCAGTCTCTATTCTCATCTTGTGCTATCTATCACTCATGCTAAAATTCACACACTCAAAAGGAATTTTCTTTTCTCCCTTCCTAAAGATTTTAGTATGGTCTGTAGTGAATGACAACTTATAGTGCTTTAACAAAGTAAACACTCAGAAAACTTCAGTGAGAGACACTGTTGATAACAGTGGAAAATATCTTCTTGAAGCTAAAATATACCCTATAATCCCAAAGCCATTATCAATTGTGTCTGTCTCTCTTCTTTTTAAGTTACAATCTGTTAATGTTATACTTAATTATGGTTCGATATAAGAAGATAATCTAATCTACAAGAGGCTTGCAATTAATTTCAACTTTAGTTAAGTGTTTTCTCACCTGCAGTCACTACCAGATAAAAAGTTTGAATCAGATAGAAGTCACACATAACATATTTTAGAAGGCTATTTTTCCATATAGTCCACCTCTGATCCAGGGTCCACTGCACCAACTAACAGTAAAGTGGAGATGTGGAGGAATATTAAAATAGACTTGGCTCTGACTTTGCAATGATGAGTCCATTAACAATGAAACGTGACAGCGTGACTCTCTCAAAATGATATAAGATTAAGTGTGTCTCAAGCAACCACCTAAAAGACCAGTCAGCTTTGGTCCTAGCTGAACTGTACTAGAAAGACATAGAAAAACTTGAGTCACTCAAGACAAACATTTCGCCAGAAAAGGTAGATGAGTCCCTACTGGAGAACTCATTTTCTGCAGCTTCAGTTCCACGATGCAGTGTGTTTGATGACGTCAGTAATTTGCTGAAGCAGTGACACAAACAAGCTTACATAGGTTAAATAATTCTGAAGTTAATCATAAAACACCTCATAATCAGATGCAGTTTAACAATCAGAAGAATTGCATGTAAACAAAGTACTCATGAAATACACCTATAAAATCAGAGATCCCTTTTCACAATAGAAATTGCAACACTAGCATCCTATCCCACTCTCCCCAACATGGAAATCGTGCTCCTCTTCTCAATGCTTCCATAGAGTATGAGGACCTTTATCAAGTAAATAGCATGAAGTATTTCCTCCTAGTTCCTGCTGCAACACAGCAGGATTGCTAAACCATGATACACAAAGCAATGAAAAACATCTTAACTTTTTGGAATACAAATCTGAGTAACAACAGCAGCTACCTTGCTCTACAATCCTACCATAAGATATGGCACAGAACAAAAATAACTTCTTTTCATCCTTCCTGGAGTATAAAGTACAGCAATGAGCCTATGCTGCAGCTGGTCCAATACAATACACTTGATATGTATGCAATACACTTTAATACGAAAATATTATTTTAAAGAGATAAGGGAAGATTTAAAGTTGTACATGATTTGGGCATTACACTGGGACAGTGGGAAACTCCCTACATCCTGATCAGTACCACGACAAAATTCATTTGAGAGTCCTCCAATATACAAGCAAAACATAAGACCTTAGTCTATATTTAAAGAAAAAAAAGGAAAACAGCACCCTTTAAAAGGAAGAAAGTTCACATTATTCCATGTCAGATGTTTGTCAATCACAACATAATGTGTATAACTCTTAAGTGAAAGAACAAGAGGTTGAATAAAAATAAAATTAAAAAAAAAAATCAAAGGAAGCATTGGAAAACTGGCAAGCCTGTTTCAAACTGTTTCAAGAAAAAATTATATTAAGTATAAGACCATGCACACACACCTTGCTTCTCAGCAAAGAGTCTGAGGAAGCAAGATTTTAAGTGTTTTACTATGTTAAAAAGTAGGGTTTGTTTTTTTTAAATCACACACAGAGAACACATAAAACGCCTAGCGCTGAACACAGAAGGGAGACATCCTCCAGACAAAGACTACCTGGCAGATGGAAGCAGAGAACAAACAATTAACCAGGAGAGAAGCAATTCAACCCCATCGACCAGCCAGGGGGTCGCAGGTCACGGACAGCACAGAGAAAGGAGAAACACGAAAGACACTGAGCACAGACACCGGGCGAAGGCAGAGCGCCTCAGCAACACTCCTTCCCACATACAGGTTTCACCTTGGGGTCAGGAAGAGGGCCCAGGAATGGCCCGGCGCCCTCTCCCCGCGGGGCCCGGCCACCCCCGGCGGCGTCTCCCGCCCGCCCCCTCAGGCCCCGGGCCCCGCGGCCCGCAGACTCACCTCATCCGCGCTCAGCTCCTCCATCGCCTTCCTCTTAATGGTGAACGGAGGGAGGGCGCTTTCCTCCGCCCCACCGAGGGGCAGCTCCGAGGAAGCGCTCTCCTGTCGCCTCTGCCCCCCGGGGCGCCTCACAAGGGCATCTCCGGGGCGGCCGCGCCGCGCCTCGCCCGCCGGCAGCCGGCCCCGCCGCCGCCGCCCCGGCCCGCCCGCTCCCTGCCGCCCGCCCGCCCGCGCCCCAGCTGCCGCCGCGCCCCGCCGCGGCCGAGGGGGAGCCGCCCCCCGCCCGCCCCAGCCCGCCCGCGCCCGTCGGCCTCGGCCCCGCCCGCACCGCGGCCCCTGCCCCGCGCAGAGATTATTCATCAAAACAAGAGGGCGGCGGCGGCCATCTTGGGGCGGGATCACGTGAGACCGCCCGACGCCGCGGAGGGAGCCGAGCATGCCGGGCCCCGCGCTACGCCGGCCAATGGCAGCGCCGGGAGGCGGGGCGCGGCGCGGCGGAGGGGCGGGGCCCAGCGGCTCGTCGTGGCGGCGCGGGGGGGGGAGGGGGGGGAGCGGCCCGCGCGCACCATGGCAACGGGGGCGAGGGCGGTGCTGAGGGGAGGCGGCCGTGAGGGGCGGGAGGAGCGAGGGAGCGAAGGCCGGGGCAGCGCGGAAGGCGGGCCGGGGAGCGGGTCGGTGAGGGGTGGGGAGAAGCGCGGGAAGGACGGAGCTGCCCGCCGGTAGACGCGTCGCCGCTTGCCCGGAGGCGGGAGCAGCCCCGCAGGTATGGACGTCGGGATCCAAGCTGGGGTTAGGCTACTGAAGTCTTGCCGTTTTAATGCGTCCGGACATGCTCCGCTCCTTTAAGCTGTTAGCCCACTTCTCAGTGACGAATGATTGAGATAATACAGGCTTTTTGTCTAATTATTACAATCTGTGTAACATATCAAGGGAAAACGAAGGCACTAAGCCCCCAGTGAGTACTGGGCCTTAGCCTTTTCTAAGTGTAGTTTGAATCTGAAGTATTTTTTTCCTTTCTTGTGTAAAAACATAAACTTCTCTGCACCTAGTTCTTTAATTATACCACAAAATTATATTTTTGTGAAAGATACTCATCTTTTCCTCCTCTTTCTTTTCCCTCACCCTCGAAATGAAACTCAGCTAGAGAACAAAACAGCCAAGGTCTGTGTTGACTTTAAGTGAATTGGATGTTCACTTCCAGCTCTGCTTGTTTGATCAGTTATAATACATGTAGGTGAAAAAGAAAAGGGTTTTGAGAAGTCACTTTTTTGGAAGAGAACAAAAAAAATGGCAGTTACATCAGCAGATTTTTGCCCCAGGATGAACAGTCACTCATAATAAGATCTTAACAAACAGCTATGCGCAGTGCAGTGTAGTTTGACTCAGCAAGTGAAAGAATCCCATAAAAGAGGGACAACAGGATGTTCTTAAGATGGAAGCAAACTGATCTGCGTTAACAAGGGATAAAATTAAGACATATTTCCATAAGCACTGCAAATAATTATAAAGCAATAAAATTTATCAGATTTTTTTTATCCATATATGAGGCAGACATGATATTTGGTCTTGTGTTTCAGCGTAGATCTTCCTTAATGTACTGTATTGATTTAAAGGTGTTTGAACAAAAACAATGTATTTGATGACTTAACCAAGGTGCTCAGAATGGGAAACAAATTCTTTTGTAAATAATTATATCATAATATATATATGTGCCAGTCTTTTTGTAGAACATATGTGTATTGTTACCTGTGATTTTTAGATTATGCTTCATTTTGTGTTTCTTTATCGTTTTAGGATTATGTTTCATTTTGGTTGGTTTGGGTTTTTTTTGCAATGGAGTTGGGTCTATAAGCCAAAGCACAGGCTTTTATGTGATTTCATTTGCTGGTTTGTTCTTATGCTAAATTGTTGGTTTATTCCATATTATATAGTCATTGCACAGAATAGCATGCAAGAAAATTATTAGGAGACTACACACAAATTTATGTCTTAAAAGCTTTTGAGTAAAAATTAGTAACCTTAAAGGTACTTCTGATGATGTCAGGGAAAAGAGTTACGTGTTCTGTTTAAAAGTAGTCTGTATAAATATGTCACGAAGACCAACTTTTAGAAACAGTAATAGCAAATGACATTCAGTGATACAACTCCTTACATTTTCATATATCACTTGTATAACTTTTTTTTTCATATCATCATTAGAGAAAGTGTTTTAGAGACTGTGAATCCTGGCTGTTCTTTTGGTTTTCCATTGTCTGTTTTGATTGTAGAACCCAGGAGGCAACACATTTCTGTTGTGTTCCTATCTATAAAGTACTTTCATATGCAGCTAGTATTCCTTAAAATCATCTATAGTACACAGTCAGCAGTTGCACTAAAAAACCTCAGAGGTTGGCTGATGAAAAAGTTTCACCATCAAAGCAACAGTGTAAGATAATTGAAGTGGTCTGAAACACCTTTGAATAAAACCCTTCAAGTGCTTCTCCAGGGAGTTTTGTTCTTGTCCTTCAGTTCTATAGTTCAAGTGCATATCTTCTTGGCAAAGGCTATCTTAATGTCTGTCTTTTTTTTTTTGCCCACTTCCAGAACATGTGACTGCTCCCTTTCTTTTTTCACCTTGCATTTCAAGATGTTTAATTTGTATTTTGTGAAAGCATGTGAATTGGTTAGGATATAAATGAAATTAGGATAAGCGGTTTTGTCACTGTAGTAGCTTCTCTCATCCTCAAGATCTCCAAAGCATCCTCAAGCAAGTTCTGCATAGTATTACCTGCTTTCAAATCAGAAATTTGAAGTAGGAAGGTAGCAATAAAAAAATAATATCAATAATAACTCTTCTATATTTCTAATAGTAAGGACTTCCTAATAGCAGCCTTACTAATGAATCATACTTCTCGTCATACAGGTTTCTAAGGTTGCATTTTTCTGATTTCTACTTGGAGTCTCTCTTTGTACTAATAGAGTTCTTAAGGTCATCATTGCCTTTCTGTATTGCTTCTCATGCATATCTTCTTGGAGTGCACAGCTTAAAAGCTGTGGGGTTTGACAGTATCTGCAATATTTCACACTTAAAGTACTGCTGTTGGGAACCTCTACAATTTAGCTAACGATGCAATACGTTCCAGAGGTGCCATCTAGTGGAGCAGCCAAGTCTGCGTGGCTGTTGCTGATGGATGGGACAGAGTAGGTCTGCTGCGTGAATTTGTTATTTATATTAGAATAACATGGTAACAGTAATTTTGTTTTCAAATAAGTGAAAACTGCTCAGTTCCAGAAGGAAGACACTGTCAGGATCCACAGAATAAGCACCAGGCATTTTACTGCTGGTCCCCCAAATTTCCCTAACTGTATAAAGAATACTAGTTCTTTTCTTCATATTTTGGAAACTAGCTTAAATTTACATAGGCCTCTAGTAATTATATGGGGGGTTCAACCTAACAAAAAGCCCTCCAAGCTTCAACAGATTTTCTCTGCCTCTGGTGACAGCTTTAAGAATTCTGAACTGACATGAAGTGTCAGAAAGGTGGTGGTGCTACTTATGTTCTAAAATGTCAGGGATTACTTTAGAAATTTTTTTTTCCATGGAAAGTAATTAAGTTACTAAGCTCATGCTAGATTTAATCAAACTCTTTTCTCTTTCCACTAGTGACAAGATCCCTGCAATGTTAGTGTTACCAACAATATGCAGCAACTCATTTGACATGTAACTACCAAGTTGATCTGACCACTTACATGTGTTTACATGAGGCAGAATAAAACCTACTTCTCTATGCAATATACCACAAGGTCAAAAAGAAAAACATTTAAGCTAATCGAACAGATGTATGCAAACAAATCTTAACTAAAGAAGCATTGTTTTCACTCCGTATATGTGCTTATAGAGTTCAATTATTTTGCAGACTGGAATCTACATGGATTACTCAGACCTATCTTCATCGTTTAGGATTTGATCAGAGGCTGGTTTCCTCTGGTAAGGTGAACTTTATGTTGAGAACAAAGCAGCTATGGCACAGTATAGGACCTTACATTACACATTTAAGATACAAGCAAGTGGAATTAACTACTAGTCTGCACCTGAAAGAGAAGCATCTTGAATAATAAATCTGTATCCTTTGTTGTCTGCTTCCTTTATCTTCACTTCTCTACCATCCTTCCCCCTCTGTTTTGTTTGATGTTGGCATGCCCCTTTAGGCAGTTTTTCCTTGTTTTGATTTAGACCGTTAGTTAACTAGAGACCCAAGCCATATCACTTATGTTTTGGGTTGTTTGTTTTTTTTCCCCCTCCAAAAACACATTCAGAAGTCAGGTACTTAAGATTGGTTTGGTTTGGGGCATTTATTAGCAAAAATCAGATCTTTAACACTGGCAACAGCAGACTTATTTCCTGAGCCGGAAACATCAGACCGTTTAGGTTAATAGGTACAAGGAATCAGTTCTTGTCTGTACAGCCATCACTGGACATGAGGATGCATAGTCTCCTGTATATAGCTGTCTCTCCATGTAGGAGCCAGTACACATCTTCAAGCTCTCTTGAAGACCTGTTTACATACTTGATTCTCACAACGAAGCTCCTACCAAAAAAAACCAAACAAAAGTATAGATGTATATAGTAATCAAAGGAACTGCTTTTAAAAGTGAACATAGATCCTTTGCCATGACTACTGACCACCACTCTGCTGCCATGCTAATAGGTTATGCTTAACATTCTGAATTTAACTGTACAAGACAGTGAAACAATGAAGTTGTTCCAGCTAAACTAAAATCAAAGCAGCATGTGCTCGCTATGTACCGTCCATTACTAATACTACAGAGCTAGAAGACGACTTGTGCATACCATGACAACACTACAGATCTTATTTTTGTCATATAGAGATAGAATTAGTACAAATCTGAAGTAAATACCAGGTGGAGGTCATCTCCTTCAAGCCAGTGAGTCCAGCCCCTGTTGTTCTTCTCACCAGTCTGGACACAGACAAGTTTGTCATTTTCCCAGGTAACAAGGCTCTGTGGAAGAGGAAACAAAAAAGTGTTTCTGTATGTCTTTGTCTCAGTTCTGCAATATACTTGTAGACAATGTCCTTTTTTCCTGGATAAAAGAGGACCTAAATACTACTCCTGAGGGAAAGTGAAACTGCTTGTCTATAGCTCAGGCTCCTACCTCTGCATTGCATTGCAAGTAGTATTCTTGAAACAATTTCAGCTCACATAGCTGGATTGATCATGGCATCTTAATTTTGTCATGACCTCTTGATTTTATATATTCAGTCTTACCTTGCATTTTCTGTTATCCAGGCCTTTATTATCTTCTTCAAACTCTTCTCCAATTTTGAATTGAAGCAAATAATCTCTGAATGTGCTAGTGGTATGGATATAAAATGAATCACCATCTTGTTTGATCACTTTCTGAGGCTTCAGCATTTTTGCTATCTTGCGTGTTGCAAAGTCAATACCTTCAACAGGAGGCAAAAAGGTCAGAGTTGTATTTATCACCAGCCATTTTGACAGCCAGAACTTACCTTTATTACTACTAGAAGCATTTCTTAGATAGTTTGACCTTGCTGCTATGCACGGTTTTGTTGTTTGGGTTTTTTGTTTAAAGCTGTATGTTACACAGATCAGGTCATGTTCTTGTACATTTTACTCTTTGGAAACCAGTTTACTCAATTGTTGCAAAATTCCTATGCAAGATTTCTAGGACTTTGAGTCAAAAGAGTCCTTTTAGGAGTCAGGGAGATTTGGTTTCCTCCGCACAGACACCCCAAGCTTGGTCTCAGACTTATCCCCTGCTTAGCTAGAGGGAATAATGCCTATTCTCGTCCTTTGTCAGAGGAAAGGCATTATGTGAATTAACAAGAAGTCTTTGCACCCTATACCTTAAATAGGGTAAAATGAAGGGCAGTCCTAAAATAAATTACTCAGGCTTGTTTTCAGGACATGGCACTTGCTATTAACACTTTTTAAGTGCAACTAGAAAACATCACACTTGTCAAAAGATTTCCTGGTTATCTGTAATGATCAGTCACCTTTAACAGAATCCTGATGTTCTTGGTAATACTGAGCTTAAAGCAGTGCTCCTAGAGTTTTTTCTATTTCTGTAGTGAATGTTTGTTTCTTTAGAGGAACAGGCCATCTGTTTGGCAGGCAGCTGAATTGCATTGCATCCCTATAGCATGCTCAGAATTAGGTTTTCAGGAAGGTGGATGGGTAAAATGGAGGGCTGAGTATTAATTAATTTAGTTGTTTTCATCACCTAGATTAAAACTGTAATTTTATAGGACCACTAGAAGTTCCTCACTTTATGCAGGCTGGGGTTGTGATCTTCTTGACAGGCTGTGTTCAGCTACCATGTGTTGAACCATATGGCTCATTATGCAGTCTGTGTTTGAAGTGGGACTTCATTACTGTATGCATTACAGAAGTGTCAGAATCTGTCAGTCATGTTTTCACATGGTTACCAGTTTATTTTAGCATAGAGGGGTTTGAAGTCAGTACTGGCAACAGCCATACCCATTAAGCCTTAACATGGTTATAAAAACGTATAAATACAAACTACTTACAAATCCATTATTTAGAGGTAGGTATTAAATTGAAGGAAAGGCTAGGCTTGGAATAGCCATATCCTTATCCATAACCATCTCGTTACTCAGCCGATCGGATATTAGCATCCTCACTCTACTTACCCTGGCAGAAGAGTTTTTCATTCTAGCTCTACAATATCTATTTCAGTCCTTGTTTTGTTCAGTATACTGGCAACCAAGCAGGAGTAATTAAAGATAGGTTGTAAATCATCAACAGGATTCTTTGCCTTTATTTTTAAGTAAGTTCCCCCAATTACATGCTGAAAACAAATTGCTTTTTTCACAAGATTGATAGTTATATTTCATTTTAAAAAGCCCTTACTTAGCTGGACAATGTTTCTTATCAAGGAACAGACAGAATCTCTATTCCATTTGAAGACATTAACACATTAAGAGTATATTACTTAGTATTTAAACTGAGGAATAAATTCTCATTATGGAAGCAGCCTTGCTTTTTTTCTAATTAATAACACAGCAGGATTAGAAACAGAAGAGTTCTTTCACCATGTTAAAGATACCAACTAGACAATTTAAGTAGGTCACCCAGCATGGATACAGCCAGAAAACTGATTTTATTCTAGTTATGTATACCATAACCAACAAGGGACACTGCTGGTCATCAGTTGACACAAGTCAAAAAGGCAGAAAGGGGTGGGAGAGGCAGGGAGAAGAGAAGGCAGCACACAAGATTGCCCGCTGTCACAGTCTGTAATGAGTTTTGTACAAGAAAGCTAATAAAGTACCGCAAACTTTCTTAGTTCCCCATTAAAGCACCATTAATCTCTCTCTATAAGAGATCTGAGCAAGGTCAGAGGTTAGCTTCAGGCACTCCAGAAGAGGGACAGTTAGGGAGACTTATCAACGAGTCACAGTAATGAGAGAAGTATTTTGTAAGCTGTTTAAAGATAAATGACACTAAGCTAAAAAACTGCCTGGAAGTGGCAAATACCCAAGCACTTCTTTTTGTTACTTAATATTTAATTAACCCTAGACATAGGTTCTGTAAGGTTGTGCTCAAAAGCAAGAGAAATTGAGTGGACAAGGCAAACTCTTCCCTGTCTCTGATGAAAGCTATACAAAAATTCTGCTTTTAACAAGTATTGGGCTGAGAAATTCCTGAAAGCTGCAATGACACTTCGGTGACAGGCTAAAGTATAGTTAATGCTGTCTGTTTATCAATAAACAAAGATGCTTCCATTGTTTTTCAGAAAAAAAAGCTTCAACAATATCTAGGTTTTAGAAGAACTCAGACTCTCAAAATTCAGGAGGACCCTTAGGGGGGAAGGGAAGGAGGTTAGTATCAGGTATTTTCACCTACCTAAGGCCACCATATAACCTTCAAAGTTGTCATTGCTGATAAGGTTCCAGGTTCCACTGAAATCCACAGGCATTGCCAGACTGTGGAAGGAAGATATGGACAACCTCTGACCAAAAAGCAAAAATGAAGAAGTAGTTTTCCAACTTCCTTATATAAGGAAGACTGTGGGTGGGATTACATCCCAGAGCCTTTCTGATGGAGGGGAAGGGTACTATTGCTGAGCCAATAGGTGAGAGGGTATTTGTAGATCAGCTTCAGCTGCGTTAGAGGGAAAAGTTCACAGCTTCTGAAATCTTTGTGTGGAGGAAATGTTAATAGCCCAAGAGTCACAATGTAAACCAAAAACTGGTTTAAACCGTTTGTGTCCATCTTGTATACTTTAAAGGGAATCATGGACAGATTTTGTCATTACTAAAATTCCCTCTATGTATATTAGAGCTGTGGCTTTATGATCTGAAATCTGCATATTTGTTGAAAAGGTGATCTACCCACTATCAATATATGCCATATTTGAACAGAAAGGGGTTGACTGTTAAACTGTGGATGGTATTATATCAGCAAATTTTAAAGCAGTACCTATGACACAGTAATAGAGATAAGTATTATATCTTGTTGGTTTATGTCTGGAGTGAACAGTAGGCAGCATTTTTGTCTAGTGGTCATAACAGAAAAGTGAAAGACAATCTTGTTTGTGTATGTTATTCTCCGAAGTGACTCTCAACACAGCTCTACTATGCTACAGTTTACCTATTTGTGTTCTGGTTTCTTTAATGCTGTTAGTTATATCCTAGTTAAATGAACATACATATACAAAATTATTTATTTTCTCAGATGCCTTACCAGCCAGAAAGTTTGTGTAACAGTTAGGCATGAGACAGCAGATCCAGAGGCCTGAGCTCTGTTCCCAGTTCTGCAGCTCTGTATTTATCAGTTTTCCTAGATGGGAAAGAGGACGAATGCCTGTTCTTGCAATCCACTTTCAACTCTTGAAAATCGCCAATAACAATAGCAAATTCAAAAAGTACTCTTGTGCATACAGAAGATGTAGCTCCCCTCTTTGCTTTTTATTCTTTACACATATAGTAAAGGAGAGATGATGCAGAAGTTATTCCCACTGATGCTTGATTAGATGCTATACATTGTGGCAGAGCATATAGGGAGTAGAGCACAGGATGCAGCAGGTAAGCTTCAGTGTTGGACTTCATCTTCAGCAAAGAAGTAAAAGAAATCTCTTAAATGATGACCCAGCAATGTGTTTTGAAAAGTGAATAAAGAATGCTTGACTTCAAAGAGAAAGGATTTATAAGGAATTTGAAAGTGAGATTCTATTTCCTTTAGGAGATACATAATTCTCCAATCTCTTGCAGTTCCTCCATCTGTGGTTACTTTTTTGGAAACTGTATGCCTTATTGTTACAATTTACCAAGTGAGAAATAAAAATTTAATAATCCTGAACAACTAGGCACTCTAGAATTGCTAAGTACAGGAGAGCTAGATAACTTCGTACCTCAGTTTCTTCATCAGTAAAATGGGGAAAACAATCATTCCCGAAGTCACACGTACATTTTGAGCATTAGCTTAATCCCACATTTAAGTGGTCAGATGGGACAGTGATGAGCACCACAATGAAGCCTACATTAAAAGAAAAACCCAAAACTGATGGGCAAGGGAAATTGTAACTGTGTTGCTACCATAGTAAAAAGGGAATTTGGTATTCTGAATCTCAAATGAGGAAATTCACCTATAGCTACTACATTTATCTATTTACTGACTCAGGTTAGGCTGAATAAAAAGATAATATTTTGCAGAGAAAATTAAGTTTCCCTGAACTTTAGCTAAATTTTTGGAGCTGACAGTTTGACCTATATGACTCACAGAATCATGCGAGTAGGAAATTAGGACGTCAAAGCTTGTTTCCTGTTTGCAGATGGATATTGTTCTCTAACCGATACTAAACTAGGAATGGCACAGAGAAATGCAAATTAATGTTTCCCCTGGACTCAAATAGTAACATTTCACCCATAATTTGTTATCACGAGGTTATGGTAGTAAAGCACTGTTGCAATACTACTGACTGTTCCAAGTAAAGAGAAGTCAGTACTTGGATAAGTCCTGTGTAAAAGCCTGGATATAACATTTTAATTGAAAATTGAGATTATGCAGATTGTCTGGGATGTGGTGCTTCTTTCTGTAAATCAGTACTTAATCTCAAACTAAGACTTGTAAAGGGTACTAGGGTTACTATTTCAAGGCTCAGCCAAAGAATTGCCTATGGAACTTCTTGTAAGAACTGTGGAGTGCCCTGGCCACATCCTATGATGGTTCATTTCTTTCTCCCTGACAAATTCCTGATTTTCTTTTTGTGGAAAGAATGTTTTTCCATTTCCATCTTAACTGCTGTGCAGCATTGAGCATCTAACACATTCCATTAAGGATGTGGCCTCATTACAGAAGTAGATAAAGTAGTTCC
Source organism: Gymnogyps californianus (assembly GCF_018139145.2). NCBI lineage: Eukaryota > Metazoa > Chordata > Aves > Accipitriformes > Cathartidae > Gymnogyps > Gymnogyps californianus. Next base: position 5,236,623 of record NC_059491.1, on the reverse strand, counting down.
TGCTGCTGTTGCAGTATTTATAAAATATTTTAAGTCTGAATTACATGTGTGGTATAAGGGCCCTATGTTCTCTTAATAGAGCAGAACCAAATGCAGTGATGTAAAAAAAAAAAAGCCTCATTTTTGTTTGTAGAACATCTGTGAATGCATTATAACTCTTTTATAAAGAAGTTCAGTGAACTGCATTATTTACAAACCTTACATTTTCAAGTATATAGATTCTCTTTTAGATCTGGGCCACTCTTGAAAGTTATACCTGCCTAACGTTTTTGAATATGTCACATCACTGACTGTGATGCTGATATTTATAACTGATTGGAACAGTAGATTGTCAGTGTGCAGTTACTTCTAGTGTTGTAACAGGCAGGTTTCTGGATCCCACTAGTAAAACAAAAGATCCATATTCAGCAGTCAGTGTAATTTTTGAACAATGTTCTGGTTTGTGTAGACAAAACTGTACTGACATCATTCTACCTACTTAAAAATCATGCAGTCATCAGACATCAGATTTGGTTAATAACAGGATGACTAAAATTAGCATATTACATGCAACTTATTTTATTGAAAGACTCATCACACATAACTACATTAAAACCCAGTGAAATATAACTGTTTGAAGACTAAAGCTTTATAAAACATCCTATTGAATTTGCAGTTTCTCTAGAATTACACAAAGTGCACCAACACACACCAGCATCATTATTTAGAAGAATAAACCTAGACTTAAAGTGCAGTTTTACTCTGAAAAGTGACCACATAAATAGGGTGCTTTGCCTTTAGAAAGACCTGCTCTGTTTATTCAGAAGCATGCTTGTTGACTTCAGCGCTGAAAATAAATCTTTCTTGCCCTCTATTCTTGTCAGTCATAAAGACAGACAGCGAGCAAAAGAGAAAAGTAAATCTTGTCCTTTCCTATGCACCATCAATAATATAGTTATCTTCAATCAGTTATGGCAGTTTGATTGCTAAGGTGTCACGGGGCATAATTTATCCTTCGGTACCTTTACTACTATTGATGATAAATGAACCCAGCCTCATTATCAAATGACAGTGTAAGCGTGCCTGAGCTCTAGGGGAAAAAATGGCAGACTGAGCACATTTGGTGCAGGAACCACCAAGAAAAAAACCTAAGAATCCTTGATGCTACTTTCTGTCACAGTGCAATTACAGATGCACTTCTAAGTTGTGACTTGATTTTATTACACTAATCTCCTTGTAGATTCTCTGTAGACAGCCACCTTTACAGGCTGGAACTAGTAGAACACAGATGTTTTAGTGTATGGTAATTGCAGAATTTCATGTATGCCTCCAAGTTTGTATGCCCGATGCTAGCTCCACAGTGGGTTACAGGTTTTTCCAATAGTGTCTCGACTCCCCTGCTGGGTTTTGTATGAGCCTTGCAGGCCCTAGGGCCACCCCTGATGTTCTGTGTTTGGCTTCTGGCTTCCAGACTTCCCCTAAGCTCCTAGGGAACCCTAGACCTCTGCCTCAGCTCTTTGGGGAGCCCCTGCCCAGGGAAGGATGATGACAGGTTGTCACGGTTATGATCCTGGAACATGTCCCTGGTTCTAGACTTGCCCAACAGCATCTAGGCTTCCTGGCCCGAGAGTCTCGCATTCTGCTGGATTTGTTGATATGAAAAATGTGATCAGAGTCATCTTGTGGAGATTGTATGAAAAAGCTGTTGACCCATTACGTAGCATCTTGGAAACCTTGACATTTTTAATAAGGCACATAATGGAAACAAAAATGGGATGACGGCAACTAGAGGGAGGTAGAATTCTATCACCATAACATTCACAGTGCCTCTCTAGTTTATATTCACATAATACAGACAACATACTGTTAGATTCAAAACCAGATTTCTAGCAAAGAAAAATATTTCACTTATGTACAGTCTTAATATCCTACCATTTCTTCTCAACTCCAGTTACAGAAAACAATTCTGGCTATATACATTTGGCTCAAAAGTAAAAGCTTATTTATTATTTGAAATAAAGGGACAACTGTCTGAGAATCAGTGCAATGACACTATTATTAATTTCTATCCATTAAATCAATGGCTATAAACCAGTTTCTGAAGTAGGTCTGTCCTTCCATGAGAAACAGTGCTGCGCTTAACATACAGCTCTGGAAACATGAATGGAAAAGTAAAGCACAAGGCATTTCTGGGAGCAAATTGCATGACGGCAGACAAACAGGCTGCATGTTGAAAGGCAGGCAGCTCAAAGCATGGTATATCTAGCACCACTTCAGCCAGGAGTAAATTTTTCCCTTCCAGGATAGAGCTAAATAATTTCTTTGAGGTGCACCATGTTAGCAATTTTTAAAAAAATGAGTTATATAGATTTACTATCAGTAAGTGGTACATTTTGAAATTAAATGGCTTCGTCTGTTAAGACACCATAGGTTATTAAAAATATTTGTGTTAGTATTTTATAAATAGCACTCAGAGCAGTCCGAGTTAAAACTAATCAGAACATTTTCATTTGTTTTGTTTGTTGTTATTCTTATATGCAAGTGTGAATTCATACACTTAGTTCACGGCACTGTGACAAAATGTTTAAACGTGAAAATCTTATTATTGGATTTTAAAAAGATTGTGTAGGTCCAATTATTGAGTGCACCAAACCTCACCAGCAACTACATAGGTACTAAAGCCACAGAATTAGCCCACTATTTACTTAAAAAAAACCAAACAAAAACCCAACCCCTAAAAAACACATTTTCCTGTACTGAACTGTAGCTTTTTTCACAGCAGAAAGTAAGTTAGTTGTATAGTGCGTGTTAGTTCTTGGAATCACTTGCATGTTTCTGTAAGGGAGCCAAGACAACCCCAGCATTCCTCTCTTCACTCTCTGGACTATACAGATTATTTTTTTCTATGTATGCTTGAACTACATCAGGCACTAGGTAACGAATGCTCTGGCCCCTCCGCAGTGCTCTCCTAATCTTGGTGGAGGAAATGTCGTTTGTGATCCATTCTTCCACAAGGTGAATGTTATTCTTATGTCTCCACAAAATATCAGATTCATAGATGAATTTCTGAACGCTGTTTCCAGCCCTACTGATGCATACAAGGCCATGATTTTTGACAATTTCAGCGATGTCCTCCAACTTCCACAGATTGGGGATCCCAAAAGATTCCAGCATGTCACTTCCACAAAGCAGTTTAACCTGTGGCACACCTTAAAAAGAAAAATAAGTGAGAAACAGGGCTTGGTTTAGGCCACCAGATTTTACCTAACTTGATGGGGACATTAAATTTCTAGGCTACCTCTCTGTATCTTTGGTTAAGATGAGACAATGGAATGAAATAAAAAAAGATTCAGAGTATATAATTTATAGTTAGTAGCCTCAATACAGGATTTTTCTGAAAAAAGGTTATGGGAGTCCCTTCATTCAAAAGGACTAGAAAATAAACTAATATGCTCATTTATCCTTGGGGTGAATCAATCACTGTGAGGATCAAAGTAAAAGAAAATACAGAGAAAATTCCAGAATAGCTAAGTATGACAGGATACTGTAATGCTGTTAAAACTTCATCTGACATTCCATAGAGTTACAGAAGAGGAGCTAGCTTTTACGGGACAGGGGGCAGAGGGGATTATGTAAAAGGAAGGAAAATACGACCAAACCCCCCTGCCCCCCTAGACTGTGTGACCTGTCTTCAGGGGACTCTCTTCCATACTGTGTTTTATAGGGAATCTAGAGAAGCATGCAGATAGAAACCACCTTAAAGTAATGGAAGCAAAATTGAGAGTGCTACAGATTTGCAGCTTCCAGTAATGTCACAGGGTGGTAGGAATGTCGTAAAACATCTGTCAATACAATATGAAAAAAGCCTGCCTGATGCTGTTGGTCTTTTCTTTGAATACATTTACTTTAAAACACTATCAATTAAACAGCAGAATTTGGAAAGGTTCAAGGGAAGAAGTCAGGCAAAAGTCCAGATTTGCTAATATAAAGGATTAAGATGGTCATTATGCAACACTATTCAAATTCTATATGAATACATATAATCGTACATGTTAAGCTAAATAACTAAAATTAAGATCTAAAAGCAAGAAGCAAAATAAATGCTACCTAAAATTACAAAGCCAAGGTACGTCTGTTGTATGAAGTTTTAAATTACAATTTAAAATGATCCTGTACCCAGATACATTTTGAATTTCAGGATTTAATCCTGTCCTTTCTTTCTTCAGCAACTTACAATATGATCCAAAATTCTCAGCTGTAACTACAGTTTAGCAAAGTTCTGTAGGTAAAATGGATAGCTCAGACCTTTTTCAGTTCCAATTTCTATTATCTTGAGTATTTTTCACATCCTATATATTTTACCCTTACAGTCGTCTTTGTTACGAAGCCTACTGCTTTATGCTGTGGGATCTAAGGGAATAAACTTATTCAGTGAAATCAGAAGCAAGAACTAGCATAAAAAAAAGTTACTCATCAGTGCAATTCCCTTGAAATAGCAAGTATTGTTAAGCATTTAATTTGCAAACAGACTTAACTTTTTATATCTGGACACCGATTTTTCTTTTTAACGGGGTCATGCCTATTTGGTTCCTGTTTCCTCTTCCGTCCTGGCTTTGTTAAAGGTAGAGCATTCTGCAGACTATTAGTGGGATCAGGAGATAAAAACTTTTGATGATGGTACCTGCAAAACAGATGTATTTTAGGTATTTTAAAGATGTAGGAGAATATAGGGAAGAATGGCCTACTAAATAATCTATCACCACTTCCTCCTGCAGTACTTTCACAGACAATCCATCCAAGAACTGATCTGCTGGAACAGAGACTTGTGAGAGCTGGGTCATAAGACAGTCGAAGTGCAAAGATTTCAAAGCAACAACTACAAGGTTGGTTTGTTTCTTTTTTAATAAAAATTTATTTTAAAAAGAACCTCAGTGAAGCTGCAGTGACTGAAAGAGTAAAAAACGTGAAACTTAAAAAAAGATACTCCTTCAGACAATTCTCATGACAGTCTTTAAATACACAAATGGGCAGCACAGCACAATCATAATCAAATGAGAGAAGCTTGTGTAGCATGTGTCTACCCTATTCTAGTCTCTTGTCCTTCCTCATGAATACCTTTTCAGCACAAAAATTGAATAAAGCCTAAGAAACAATATATCTTAAAAATTGTTCACAGGCTCATTTTTTTGTACGTTCAGGACTAATGGCGCAATCTTTCATTTACAATGCTCATATAAATAGTACTTCTGAATTCACTGAGTCTATTCATGTGATTTGGGGTTAGCCTGCTATTATTCTAACTTGTTAGAGCTAACACCATTCCTTATCCTTCTATAGGTTCTTGTGACTTTTTAGGGTTTGGCTGAAGAATACCTTAAAACTTTTAGTGTTTCCAACCACTCACTCTGGCTGCTTTCCCAATCATCAACTTCCACCCAATCTGAGTTTTTTGTAGCTAGTTTTGCCATAGTTACTCGGTGATTCGCACTGATCAGACCTTTCTTCTTATATGCATCACCTACTGGTGAAATTATTCCTTTGATTACTTTGTATTTTCCTGTGGAAAAAAAAAATCACACAAGAACATGAAAAGTGGTTGAGCAGATGTTACTTCCACTGTATTGTATTTAAACTATTACATAACCATTATGCACTGCAATCTCTAAGAACACCAATGCCAGCTCTGATAGCCAGCTCAGTGGAAAAGTACTGTACACTTCTGCCATTGTACAAGGCAGCACAATTAAAGATTTAGTAAGATATGTTAAAAAGATATATTTCTATAAAGAAAAACTATAAAACTCATGCTTTAGCTCATTAAAATTAGTAATAAGCAACACATATGTAAGACTTCTCTCATATATTTGGCCTACATGATTTTGTATGATACATACATGCGTATTAGCTTCAATATCTAATTAGTATTTCAAAAAATATCTGTCACTGTCAAACAGGCATTCATATACACAAAATATTCACTTTAAGTGTCTAGTTATCAGAGCTGTTCTGAATTATATAAATTACCATCCTACCTGTTTCATGAAAGTAGTCTTTAGCCAGCTCAAATAGCCTTAGATGCATGTTGGTGATGGGATTGAAGGACCCACAGGCCAGCAGTACTACTTCAGTCTTCTTGTCAGGATCTTCCATAGCCATTCCTCACAGCTACAGAGCCAAGTGGAGAATGCTGGTGCTAGTTACCAGCCACTACAAGAAGAGACCAGATTAAAAAATAGTTATTCCTACTTATTTGTGCTGCTAATAAGCAGATTTCAAGATCAAATTGAACACTGTATTTTCCTTCCATCAACATTTGGCCTGTGATTGTTCACGTGATACTGCATTATCCAGTTTTTAAGAGACTAAAAACACTGCCTCTAGTTCTTTCTGGTTATCCCTGGATAGAGGTACAATGCAAGGAGCTGAGACAACAGTGGCATTATGTTGCAGAAAGGAGGATAATTCTTCTGTGGGGCTTCAGAAATCAGGGATGTAGAGAAAAGTGAGTGTGCTAGGAAGACGACGTATGTAATAGATAAGTGAAGTCAAATTTGCCTTGCCTATGTATTATCAAAGCAGCTGCAATTCCCTCCAATATGCAAGAGGAAACATCTTTAAAAATGAAATAACTGAAAACAGGCTGCTTGCCTGAAGAGAGGACAGTGTACAGCCCACTCTGAAGAAAAGCAGCTCATGCAGAAAAACTTGATGAGGAGAGATTATTTGTCCTGATTGCAGGACAAACTTTATTAGAACTTCGCAGGTTTTTTAAGATGCCAATACCAATCAGCTGCTGACAGACACATCTGCAGGGAACTTCCTTATAAGTAACTTCCTTACTTCTAGTGTTTACAGGGTGGAATAGAACATCCTACGACAGTTCCCAGTGCTGCTACTCTAAATTGCAGTGAGTCTTTTCAGCAAAATCTATAGAACTAACATTATATTGTATTAAATTCTGGAGGAGAGGAGGGTTAACATTTCTTCATTCGAGATTTATTTACATTTTACGTGCTCTTGGTATGTGGGAAGAGAGCGCTATGGACTAAACATGAAAACAACCAATCTACTTTGTGTTGCAGAAAGTCAGTGGTAGGTGTACCAGTCAAACAGATGACAGAAGAATAGTGAATTTTAAAAAGTTTAGTAAAAGCTGCAATTAAATACCCGATTTTTTTTGTCCTTTTTAAAAATACAACAGCACTGTTCCAATTTTGAACTTCAGTTTCAGAAAGCTGCTCAAGAATTGGTGAAAATAAGGAAATTTCACTACTTATCTTTCTCATTTCTCCTCACGCTACATGGATTTTTGCTTCTCAGTGTTCTTTTCTTTCATGAGAATATTCTGGCTTGCCAAGATGGTTTCCCCTAGCCTGGCCCTGAACAAATGAAAACTGGAATATGTTATGGGCCATTCTCCTGCTGTTGCTGTTTGTGAGATGTCTGAGACATCTGTGTTGAGCACTGAATAGTCTGCCATTGTTTCTACAGCAACATCACTGCCTGCAAAAATGCCACAAGGTCACCCTCACATTCTGTCTCCTTTACAGAGAAGCTGAGTGATGTTCGCAGCCGCCACAGTGGTGAGGTATCACCACAGCTAAATCTTGTAATAGCTACTATGTACGATCAAGTAGCCCTTGAATAAAAGGAAGTCTGGCAAGGCTTCACATTTTGCAAGTGTTAGTACTTTTCTGTGCTTTCAAGAGTTTCACAAACTTTTAAAATATTCTTTATTACTGCAGAGTAGTTCAGCATTTGAAGGGTTTGGTGTTACTTGGAATGCAGTCTTCACAGGGGCATCAGCCAGAAGAGTTACTATGGGAACAGGGAAGGAAAGGAGTTAGACTTGCCTTTGTAATGCATAAAGCCCTACTTTCTAAAGAAAGAGCCTCATGCTGCAAATTTGAAAAGGGTTGATTTTCTCCTTTAAAAAGAAAAAAAAGCAAGGGTGAAGTGAATAGAAAATTTTAAGATGAAAACATATAGTGCCTTTTCTGGAGTTAGTCAAATGTCCTTTTTCATGCTGCTAGCTAATTTTACAATCTTCAGAAACAGGCAATTATTGCGTCATAAACTCACCCTGTAGCGCTTTCTATCTGCATAGAAGTTGAGAATATAAATATAATTTAATAGTTTGCACATACCCTCAGTCTCCTAATTTGCATTGACATCCTCTGTCTAGCACTGTTTTCATAGAAAACAGCTGCATGGTTGATGTGGAGAGCAGAGGAAATGACAGAGGTATCATCACACGATTACCTTCACTGTTATGTCATCCTTATAACCAACACAGCACCGTCAGAGCTGGGATCTGCTTTGTATGAAATGACCTTCATATAGCACTAACTTTTTGGGGAAAGCTATGCAATTTGCACATCCCAGGAGAGAAAAAGAAGACTAGGTTCCAGTGATGATTAAAGTCCAGCCACTGCCTGAGCTCTATATGGAACTATGCCTATTCTTATTGTATAATGACATAAGTAGTTTTGATGAATTACGTATAATTTGGCACTGCTTGACACAATTCTAATTATTGCAGTTTGATCACAAGATCCAAACTAGCAGCCCAGCTCCTGCTACACAGAGATGAAAGACATCTGTGTGCAGGTAAGTGTTCACAAAACTGAGAACAGTCTTAAAATAATGAATGCTATCTTATGCCAAATACCAAATGAAATATTAGTAAAACCTCTCTACAGAGACTTAAGAAAGGGAAAGAAAGTAAAATGGCCTTCACTCAGATTTTCCGTAAGTGTAGGACATCCTGGATCATTTTCCCTTCTCCTTCAGAAGGAAAAATGAGGTGCTCTGCAATGTAGTCCTTTACATATATGCTTATATATAATCTCATCACGCTTATACATAATCTTACCAATATTTAGTGTGTACTACTTGCAGTCTTGCTAGTGCTTAGCTGGATTGGACACATATTTGCAATAAAAAGCATCAAAGTATGCCTACAGTAGATTTTGGGATGGTTCTGAAAACCAACCTGTTTGCTTCTGTGGATAAGCAGGTAATTGTGAGTACGCTTTGGTCAATCTCATTTATATTTCAGAGGTAAACATTTATTAAGCATGCTTATATATCTGTAGGATATAAACGCCATTAAATATTAAATTTACGGCGGGTAGGCTGTTGCTGGACGCTCTCGCATGCTAAGCACTCCAGTTTTCGCTCCGTTTCAGCAGCCTCCTCCCCACAGCTCCACGCCGCGAGAGGCCCGCACAGCGGTACGGCCCCCGAACGTGCGGGGCGCAGGGTCAGGCCCCAGCCCAGCCAGTCCCCCGCCGCCGCAGCAGCAGCAGCACGCACCAGCGGGCCCTGCCGCCGCCGCCTCCCCGAGCCGGCCGGCCGGCCGCGCCGCCCCACCGCCGCCCGCGCTTACCGCCCGGGGCCGCGCCGCCAGCTCCGCGCAGAGGGGCCGCACTGGGCGGCGCGGCGGCGGCGCGCTCTCATTGGCCCGGGCGCGCCGGAAGCGGCGCCTGTCGGGACGCGGCCCGCTCCTTCTCGGTTCGCGCTGCGCCCGCGCTCCCGCCCGCCGCGGCCTGCCCCAGGTGAGGCGGCGGTGGGCCCGGGCGGCGGTCAGGGCGGCGTGCGGGGCCGAGGTGGGCGGAGAGGGCGGTCGCGGCCTCCTTCCTGTGCGTGCGGCTCTGCCCGCAGGAGGGGGTCTGCAGCGGACTCGGCTCCGCGAGCTGCGGCCGCGAAGGAGGAGCCGGGCTGGAGCCTGGCCTCGGGGATAGGCAGGCAGGACTCGGGTAGTGCCTCAGCTCCTTCTTGTCGGTTCTCCTCCCGCCAGACCTCCTGTTCGCTCTCGGCTCTCGCACCTTTCCAGCGGGGAGGATCGCGTTTCCTTGTCCGTCTTCCGGCTGCTGGAGCCGTTGGTGTTAGTGCAAACCTCAGCATTTGCGGGTCAGCGGCTGTTGAGCCGGTGCCTGACCCAGGGGTGTCCCACTGATCGCTGCCGTCGGCTAGCTGTCTACTCCTATTTGATACCCAGAGAAGCACAGATTTCCTCTAGAGTGCTCTAGTTTTCTACAGCTAATGCTTCTACCTAAGGTGTTTGCATGCTTCAGACACCTGCATCCGGGTTGTTGTCTCTTAAATAGTTTCGTGAGGGGCCGTTGAAGAGTAGAATCTGTTGTTTCATATAGCGAGACCTCAGTATTTCAGTAATTGCTACTTGGTTTGAAACTTACTTGGTTTTATGTGCTGTGGCTGTTTGAGTTACTACCTTGATGAACTGCCTCTTGCTACAACGAGAACAATTGTGTAGACCCAGCCTAACACTTCTGTATTTCCACTGCAAGGACCTCCCAAGTGTTTTGATTAGACATTCCATCATAAAGATATTGCATAATTTTCTTGATACTTGGAGCATTTTAAAATAAGTTTAAGTTGTTGATACACAACAACAAAATGTTCTTTCTCCTAGGAGTGTCATGTAACAACTTAAAAGTTTCATGTGAGAACAGAAAATGGCTTCAAGAGGAACAACAGAGACCAGTAAACTAAAACAAAACTTGGAAGAGCAGTTGGATAGATTAATGCAGCAGCTTCAAGATCTGGAGGAATGCAGGTATTAAAAACACACGCTTTCCTCTTATATGGTAATATTTTTCTTAAGTGGTTGGCAGAAGAAAGTGGTACCTTTCAAAAATCTTGCGGTTTTTTTAGTTTTATTTTGTGTTTTGCTGTGGCTTTATATTTTTTAAATTAGGTAGGATGTTTGTGTTAGGTAGTAAAAATTATTTTAAAAAACTTTCTTTTTACTAAGATTATTCTGTTATCTTCTTCAGGAAAATGCAGGCAGAAGTACTCATTACTGTTTTCTTTGAAATTTTATATTTCAGTGTGACTTTTTAACTTTTAATAGCTATTCACAGAATTCACAATTTTCATATGGGCTTTTTTAATAGCAGTTAGCAAATAGTTTTTGTGTCTATTTTGTTTTGTCTTATAATTACGGATGTTTGGGTTTGGGGTTTTTTTAGTTTGTCTAACACTTTCATGTTATTTGTTTCATGTGATTTTGTGTTAGTTTTTTGTGGGCAATAAAATTTGAGATAGACTGAATTACCAAGGAAAAGGGTTTTTTTTTGTTTCAGTACTTGTACTTAAACATCCTGTGTGGTTTTAGATGCTTTCTCTGACTATAATTCTAACTTGTCCAAGCAGTACATATTTTTTTCAAGAACAATTATAACTGCTAAGGGTTGGTAGTGCTGTTCTTTGAATTGGGCAAGGTTTAGACAGCAGGATCAGTTATTCCTGAATAACTTGATGGTTTTTGGGTGAGGAGATAGGCTTCTCAGATAATTTCATTCACCGTAGCTTTGAGCAAGACAATCTCACTGCATATTTTTGTTGAGATCCAAAATACACTTTTAAATATTGTACCAAGTGTTGAGTACCTCATAGTTGTCAGGGCCTTTTTAATACAAGTGACTTCATACAAACAACACAGCTGTATGGGTGGCTAGGAGGCGGTGCAAAAGCAAGAAAACTACTTATGCATTAGCTGAATAACAGCTAAGAGGGCTAGAGCAGAATAATCTTAAGTGATGTGAATGTTTTCATTGCTATCTGAGGAAGCATGCTTCATGATATTCCCTGATGTCCTTTTCTCCATGTTACATCTCAGGTTTAATCCTATGAATTAATGTGTCTTGTTGTATCCTCTTTAGAGAGGAGCTAGATGCAGATGAGTATGAAGAGACCAAAAAAGAAACTCTAGAACAGCTGAGTGAGATCAATGACTCCCTGAAGAAGATTATGTCTGGAGATATGACTTTGGTGGACGAGCTCAGCGGGATGCAACTGGTAAGGATGATGTGTTGTTAAAAATAGTTCACATTCTGCCTGGACTCAATGAAACAGAAAATAGATACAAGTGATTCATTGTAATTTTTAGACAGACACATGTGAAAGCTAGATCTACGTATCTAGTGTTTTTATTATTTAATATATCTGTACATGTAAAAACCTGGTTAGGCCTCTTCATTTTAAAAGGAAAAAAAAGATGTTGAAGAATTATAACCATAACACCGTAGAAAAAACTGTGGGAAATTGCAGGGACTAAATATATCAGATCCGTAATATTAGAAAATAACATAAAATAATACAGATTAATATAAAAGGTGTGAGGAACAATCCAGGACAATATATATCATGAGAAATAAAGTTCATTCCTGTTTGTTAGAAAGCATAAAACTAGCATTTCCTGTGCTCTTATTGCTGATTTGTATTTCAGATTCCTACCAGATGAAATGAAAAGGCTGTAGGAGTGACTGTGTAACTTTAAGTTCTTTTAGTGAATTGATCTTATTTTATGCTGACTTCCAAACTTGTGATCTATTTTCTCTCTTTTCAAATGTTTAACTAGAGCATGATATGGTCCTTCTGAGCCCTATGTTTTAGGGTTTTGTTTCCAGAGAGATCATGATTTGTCCAAACATAACTGTGGTGAGATTTAATCATAACAGCTTTGATACTCCATAGAGGATTTTGAATAACACTAGGAGATGTACCTCATCATTTACATTCTGCTTACCCTTAGAAGAGCTGTAATCATCAGTGTGGGTATTAAGACTGCTAAAGATAACATAGCACATCCACTTGTGATGTGCTAATATCAGGAAGATGTTGGAAATGATTAAAAATTAAGACCTGGACTGTAATGAAAAGTTTCACAGCTCTTTCTCAGTGTAGTTGCACTAATTAGTGGATTTTTCAAGCCCTGCATAAAGGTAACTTTTTTTTTTCATCTCACTTCCATGGTTATAAAAAAAAAGAAAAGCTCTCTGTATCAAATGGTGTAGCGGATACTAATGATGCTTTCCAGCCTTCATTAATCTTGTCATGCAGCTATAGCTTGTGACTGCTATTAGTTCTGGTCATTCTTGCTCTTTTCGTTGTAGGCAATACAAGCAGCCATCAGCCAAGCATTTAAAACTCCAGAAGTAATTAGAATGTTTGCAAAGAAACAACCAAGGCAATTGAGGACAAGGTTGGCAGAGGTGAAGGTTTCTGTTTTACTGTAAAAACTGTTTATTTGAGCTAGACTGATGTAATGATTGCAAGGAGAGCACCAAGCGTGTTAGAAAACTTAGCATCATAAAGAGATAGAGATGTTCTCTTTCAGAATTTGTTCATTTTTAAATGTTTATTGAAGTAATGGGGACAACAATGTGTATTTCTTAAATAATCTTCTATCTTGCTGCTTCAAAACAAAAATGTGATTAACAGGTAGTGAACTGAGTATAGCTGCAAATAGCAAATCTGAAGAGTATGAATCTGTAATTGTATTGGGGGGCTGGAGAGTGCACTCAATGTTTCAGAGATCTAGACTGAACTTGAGATCCAGATAAAGTGAAATGAAATGTGATTCCTCCATGTGTCAGTGATATGTGAATCCATAATTTTGAATGAATAGCAGTCTTTGATTAAAAAGATGTAAGTTTGGAGAAATCAAGAATGCTAAGGTTAGGTGCAAAGAGTATTTGCAGAATATTCAGAAAAACTTCACGGCCATCTTTTAAATTATAGGTAGCTCTGTCCCTTACTTCCATGGGTACCATGCTTACTGATGATATTTTTAGGCTGTTGCATTTCTCATGCTGTTGTGTTGAGTGAAACTAATGGGAAGCTTATATGCTTTAACTTATTTTCCCCCCTGGTATACAGATGGACCGAGACTTAATGGTTGGGAAGTTGGGACGAGACCTATACACACAGCAGAAAGTGGAAATCCTGACTGCCCTCAGAAAGCTTGGTGAGAAGGTAAGGTATTGGTATGATAGTTAGGTGAATAGAGATTTCTATCTGTATATTGAAGAGGAATTTGAAGTCATTAAAATAAGAAATTACGACTTTTGTTTATGAGCAAATGATAAAATGCAGCTTGCTTTTGTAGTACATAAATGTCCTTCCATTTTAATGCTAAGCTTTCTGAAGCACTCACTACTGAACGTATATCAAAGAGTACTGTACATTTATATAAGGCTATTTCTACTTTAAAATGCTTTCTTTGGTGGGTCATATGAATGAATCATATAAGCTGGTACAAGTTGATGATATTTATAAAAGCTACAAAACAAGTCTTTTACCGGCTAACTACCACTTATCCACCTGGCAGGAACTATCCAAGACTTTTGACGTACATTGAGCTTTACTTACTTTTGTATTGGTGATAATACCTACCTCTTGGTGTAAGATAAATTAACTGGAGAGAGGAGTGATAAACTGATTGTTTCCCCAGTGAGTACACCAGTGGCAGAACAATCCCTGTTTTTTACCACTAGAGGGAGGAAGAGAAGTTGTTATTTCTTTTTGTTGATGGTATATGAAGAAAATGGGTTGCTGTGTATCTCTGTACTTAAACTTTCTTAGGGAATGTAATGGAAAAGATCAAGTCCAGTACTTAAAGGAGCTGCATTCCAAGTAGATGATATTAGTAAATGCTTTCCCTCAGAATATTTTTATTGCTTGACTGTCAGAGAAAAAAATGTTTTGGAAATCGGTTAAAAGGCTAGTTAAGATTGTGAACTGAATGCATGAAAATATCTAATGCTCCTGGCATGAGTTCCTTGGATCACTTCAGACAAGCCACTTCACCACACTTTGACATAACCTCTTTATCTTTTAAAATGATCAGTAACCTACTTCACAGAGGACTTGGTAGGATAGTAGTTTCACATCTGTTCTGAATGTGAAAAATGATGGTAAATATTACGTTTGTCTGCACAATACTGCAGAATGTTAAGTAGTTAGCTGCTTGCTTACAAAGCACAGCAAAGGCAGGCAACTAATACTTTTTCCTTCATTCCAACATTATTCTGAATGCCTGTACCTCATTTTTATATTTTTATTAAATAAACTGACACAAACACTGTGGACAGTTTGACACGCTTATGCTTTGCTTTAATAAGGATATATATCTGGGGCTACTTAAATGAGCTAGTTTTAACTTAGAATATCTGAACCTTCCAAATGTAGGTTACTGCTTCATTATTGTAAATATTTTATGGGCATCTGTCACAAGGCATCAGAGCACATACGTAAAAGCAAAATATACATGTGCAAATGTCACTTTAAAGGAAGAGAACCATTTCTAGGTCATTGACTCTTAACATGGTCAAAGCTGGTAGTGACTGCATATTTGTGCTTTCCTCAGTCGGTGATATGAAGCAAGCTTAGCTCTTAGCTCATTACTGTATTGACCACGTGACAAAAAAGTAATTGACATCCTTTGCATAGTTTTGGTACAGAGGTACAGTGTGACCTTTTTGTCAAAAATTATCACTGGAGGTCAGCTTGAAACTTAGTGGTGCATGTAGAGGCACGTCTGATGTTGCATATGCTGTCCTTCCTGGGCTGACAGGCACCATTGAGAAAAAATTCAGTGGTAGGGGGAGTAACCTGCATTTTTACTTTGACTTTAATACGTTACATAACACTGCCATTTAAAAACTGCAAATTGACAATTGCTGTAACCTGTCATAGTTCATGTATATGCCCATGTAGATGGTGGGAATTACAATGGTGGGAATATGCACAGTTAAGGTACCAAGTTCACAGTTGTGGCCTTTTTTGATTTAGCTCACTCCAGATGATGAGATGTTTTTGTCAACAAATGCTGGTACAGCCCTGAGCCAGTTTGAGAGAGTCTCCGCTGACCTTGGTAAGTTTTTGTGCTTATGACTTCCGATTTCTTTGCCTCATTGAACACTGATTAATAGAAATACCTGTGATTCCCCTATGAAAGAGAAAATACGAACAAAAGATTCATACCGTTACATTTTGATGTACGTTTTTCTGTTTTATTAACAATGAAACTCTGATACACTATCCATGAGGAAAAAGTAATGCAGCAAATAAATCCAGTGCCAAATGTCCATAAAATGCCAAGTGTTGCCCATAATGCTGAAGGCTTGAATAGTCTGTCTCAAGCAGAGATACTGCTCTTACAGTTAAACACAGATCTTTTTTGCATTAATGACTCTCTTCAGGAGAGCCTTTGCCAATTTCTCTGCATCAAGCAGAGGAAATTATTGGCACATTGTCAAAATACAGCTTTAAAACACTCTTCTTGCCATGATTGTCATCTCAACTCTCATCATACTGACAAGACCGAAAGTTCAGTTATAATATGCATGGCAGGAACGTGCCAGACTGGGTCAGGGTACAAATAAACTGTCTCTGTGACCTGCCTTTCAGTACTCCTCTTCCTGAGAGTGTAAGCAAGGTGAGAACTCTTTTATTCAAAAGGATACTTAATGAAGCTCTCTGTGTCCATGGTGAGTTCACTTTGGCTGGCCACCAGATGCCCACCAAGCCATGCTCTCATTCCCCCTCCTCAGCAGGACAGGGGGAGAAAATAAAATTAAAAACTCGTGAGTCAAGATAAAGGCAGTTTAATAAAGAAGAGCAAAGGCTGTGCACAGAAGCAAAGGAAAACAAAAAGACTTATTGTCTACTTCCCATCAGCAGGCAATGTCCACCTACTTTCTGGGAAGTAGGGCCTCAGTACATGTAGCAGTTCCTTCAGAAGACAAATGCCATAATAACAAATCCCCCACCTCGTCATTTCTCCTAGCTTTTACTGCTGAGCATGGTGTCATGGTATGGACGATCCCTCTGGTCAGTTTGGGTTAGCTGTCCTGGCTATGTCCCCTCCCAACCTGTTGCCCACCCCAAGCCTAATGGCCTTGGGGGGTGAGACAGCCTGGATGCTGTGCCAGCACTGCACGGCAGTAGCCAAAACATAGGTGTGTTACCAATGCCATTCTAGCTACAAATACAAAGCACAGCACTATGAGAGCTGCTACGGGGAAGGTTAACTCCATCCCAGCCAGACCCAATACAACATGGCTGGTTTTAGACCTGTCAAGCCAGTATGTCTCCTTTTTTTTTTTTTTTTTTTTAATTAGCTCAAGTGTTCTAGTTTTCAAAATGTAGGTTTGATTTCTTTTGATCTCAAATGTTTTGCGTGATTTAAATTGTATATAAGGAAATTCACAATTTCTACTAATACTTACTGAAAATGTTTTTTCCTCTCATAGGATCAGGAGACAAAGTCTTTGCTCTAGCAAGTTTTGAAGTAGAAAAGGCAAAACAATGAAGAGGTGCGTGAGGCTTGTGTCTCTCCAGTTATCAGCAGCATTGGACTTCTGTCATATTGCATTTGTTTTTTCTATTTTTAACGTTGAAAAAAAGAAAAGCAAAACAAAAACAAAAAAACCCAAACCCTAAACCTCTTGGGTTCTTAACCAGAAGATATGAAGTAAACAGCCTTAAGTGCACTTTGGAACCTTGGTGTCTGTACCCCTTAGTAATACAAGCTCTGAGGCTGAACACTAAGTGGTACTCTAAAAACAAAAGCATGGTATGACTGTCTTTGGAAAGAATCAGCTATTTTGAACTTTTCTGAATGTGTATTTCTCTAACTATTAAAACGTAATCTTTTTGCATGTGGTTGTAGCAAGCAGATCTTTTTCAGGAGCAGTCCTAATGAGCGAGTGGTTTTTTGGGTGATTCTTCACATTGCTCTCAAGTTGTCTTAATTTTTGTCTGGACTCCCTACTAAGTAGTTTGTACTAGGAATGCATTGAAGCTTTGAAAAATTGACATAGTTTATTTGAAATGCCATCTTTCTACAAACTGTTTGCAGAAGAACCAAAATGAGACTGTATGCTGATCATTGGCCCTTAGCTGCTTGTTTGCTGTGCGCATGAATGAGCTCCATTGTGTCCTAGCCTCGACTGACAAACAATGGAAGCCCTGTAGGGAGGCTTCTGGAGTAATTTAACCTTGTGTGTTGAAATGACAGGGAATTGATAGGAAATGGCAATGAGAAGCCCTTTCTGTGACCTCTTACTTTAGCTCTGGGTGTATAACTACACGCTACCGTTATTTCCCAGTATTTCTGACATAGCATGAAATAGCTTGCAAGTAGAAACAAGTTTTAAAAGGGGGAAAAAGTTCTCATTACGTGATCAGTGCAAGTGTTGCTCTGTCTGTCAGATGGTGGTGCTGTGGAGAGGAGAGGGTCTGTGCCTCCACGGAGAAGTTAGAATCCTGGATAATCTCAGCGTGTAGGAGGATTTAAAATCTCATATTGTTGAATTTTTAGCTCTGAGTGTGGAGAAACTACTTGGGGCTCTAGATGTGTGTTTAACTTCCTGATAAGCTACTTTTTGTAAAATCAATATTAGGGATCTTGTTCTTAAAGTACTGGCCGCTTCACACTTTCATTCAGTACTCGTTAGCATTTTGTCTGAGCTGATTGGAAGCCTGTATTTCACTGAGAATTTTTTCAGCTTGAGAAATGTGCCTTTCGGGTCTGCTCTACCCTTGGTATATATTCAGGCGCTGATCTAATTATATTGGCAACCAAAAAAAAAAAAGGCATTTCTTAACTGAATTTCATACCTGTTCCCCTTCTTATTTTACCATTAGCTAGAGAAAAGTATATAGCTTCTAGCTGAAAAAAAAACCCCAAGCAAAAAAAAAAAAGAAAAAAAAGTAACTTCATGCAAAAAAAAAAAGGCAATTTCCCTCTATTTCTGTGCAAAAAGAGCTCAAACATTAGACAGTTTTGGGTCCTTTGGACTATATATTTTAACAGGGAGTTAGCACTTCCTTTCTTTGGAGAGCTTCAGAACTGGAGGAAGCGTTATGAAATCTCATTGGCAAAAGGAGCATTTGGCTGTGAGTGTGTTGACGTGCTATTATTATCTGGCACCCCTCAGAGAAAGTGTGACTTGCCAGTCACAGATACAGTCAGTTCCCCTTCCCCTAAGGTGGGGCAGAAATGTATCAAGAGAAGAAAGCTACCATTTTGCTGCTTAAACTCCACAAATTATCTGTTTTTTCTAAGTGATAAATTTATTTTTCCTTAAATGAGAGCAAAGTACAATAACCAAATGCAACAGTGGTTTATGCTAACTCTCCAGCAAATGACATTAGAAAGAAGTTAAACAGAGATCTCTACCTGTGTTGCTAAGGTGATAGGTGTATCTTCGGGACAAACAGATTTTGTGCTGGTTTTAGTGACTGGGTATTTTTTTGACAACTTGTCTTGTTTAAGTTTTAGGCATGTTTCTGAACTGATCTGTAAAATGTGATAACACCCATCACAGTTGCTGGAAAGAAAAGGATGGTGATAATACTGGAAAGATCAGAAGAATTCCTAGGAAAAAAGTGATCTTGTTTCCATCTTGTTAGTGCTTTGAATTATAAAAATTAAGAAATACATGTACTAAAAGGATGACACTGAATTCTTTTTGAATTAGTAATGGTTTATAAACCAACTTTTAAACCCAAATGTTGGGTAGATTCAGTTCCAGTTTATGGTGGCATGGCTGGTTTTGGCAACGGTGGAGTTGGACCTGCATTTGTCAGCAGTTTCGGTGACCCACTGTTTTGAGGAATCCTGTATTTAATGGAGTAGAACATCTGTGTGTTACCTATCATATATATCTTAGGCTTTTATAGCTAGACTTGAGCTTCAGTGAGAACTGCCATTAAATTGAGTGGAGTGGAAATAGTCTTAAATTTGGATAGTCTATTGCAATTTTAATCTGAGTGTCACATAGTAGTCACTTAGAGACTAAGTGGGTAGTATAAACAGAAAATTAACATGATCAGTCATAATTTAGATTGCACTTATAGGGCATAAATACCCTATAAATAAGCAAGTTTGTCTAATTGTAAACTAGGACTAGAGTAAACCAGAAAATGCGTTTTTTAGAATGTATTTTGCTTTAATAGATATCCTTTTGAAATCTAGTATTTTAGAAATTAAAGGATACACAGTATAGACAGCATAATTTATGTCTTTCACTGACGGAACTTTTTTCCTCCTTTTTTTTTTAAGAAGCTTTTATTTAGATGGGGTCTTTTGTCCATTATGTCAGAACTATTTTCCTGTCTGGGGCAGTATTATGTTCTCTGACAAAGGCTGATTGCAGCTTTATAGCTGAGAGCAGCTTATTAAAAGGCGTTATTAGACAGTCTAAAATTATTGAAAACAAAACAGTCCATGGGGACTGTAGCTGCCTTCTTTTCCTTTCTGCTCATTACTGGTGCTAAGTAACTCTTCTCCCCCCACACCCCCCAACCTGCTTGCAGCATTAGTATGTAAATTAAATCTCTCAGCACTCCCACAGATCACAGTAAGTTTACAGTACAATGATATGGAAATCTTTTTCCTTGTAGTTTGAGGTGTACGTTTCCAGGAGAAACTTTTTTTATCGATTTGCAAATATTTCAGGATTTTTTCAAAGTTTCTGTACTGCAGGCAGTTGTAAAATTCCTATTAAATTGATCCTTGGATGAATATCTTTTTAACGTTGTGCTCCTCCTGCTCTTGAAAATATCTCTCGTGATTTAGGTGGACAAAGATGAGATTGAGATCAAAGACCAATATTATTGCAGGATTCAGTATGCCAGGCCAAACTTCCCTTCTCAAAAGTTGTGAAGGGTCAGAAAGCATAGCTCTAACCCAGAGGCTGGATATGTCCTGCAGAATGCCCTGACTATAAATGTAATTTAACAAAGATGCTGTTGCCAATATGAAGCTATTCATATGTTGACCCTAGCAAATAGTTATTTAAGTAACCTACTTGAAGTGGTTAGATTAATTTCAGAGGCATAGTAAGTTAATTGGTGTGCTGTGCTAAATATTTTGCCAAATAATCCTGGGATGTACCTCCACTAGTATGTCAAATGTTTCTGCAGGGGCTGGAAAAAACTCCATAATCTATTTATTATAATAATTATTTGCTCCAATAAAAACTGGTAACAAAAGAACAACTCCTAAATGAAAGCATGGTTTTGTCATTTAACATACAAGCTTGTGATATTTGAGTTCCATCCCTGGTCCAGTGTTAGACCCAGGCAGATCACTTATTCTCTACACATCTTTCTCTCCTGGAGTAAAATACAGATCATGATACTTGAATATCGAGTGCTATGAAGTTGTTATTGATCATACATTGCTTTGAAGATTAAAAGTGCTTTGTTTTTTGTTTATCATTTTACTTCTGAAATAAGAATTGTAAAGTACAGTAGCTTTAAACACATCAGCAAAGTTGCCCAGAGTTCTTTTTGGCCGTATATAACCTCCCTTTTTTAATCTTCTTTCTCTATAAGGTGAATCTAGTGATTGTACTGATCTAAAAGAAAATGTGTTAGAGAGAAAATTGAAGCTTCAAATGCTCTGTCTGTCTGTCTTCTGTCTTTGTCTCCTTGTATTATTTCCCTTCTTTGATCTTGAATGGAAAAGTAGCAAGTTATCTTTGTCTTAAAGGAAAAATACAAGATTTGTTAAGAGATCCCTTAGTTCATCATGTTACTTTGCCTGTTAAATTCATTTTGATAGAGAATTCTATATTAACGATACCCTACTGACCAGGCATTTAAGGCTGTATCATTAGTGGCTGAAATGGCAGGCAAATTAAAATATAACCATTTGGTTTTGTTTCCAGTATGGCCATTCCCTTCCTATATAGGGACAAATGTAATTTTTACATTGTAAAGAAATAAAAGTCAGCCTGCAGGCATCTTTTAGTTTCCCCACTTTCATAATTTTTAAATTATCCTCACTGAGTTCTGGGGAAGTCTTTTCTATTAGGGAAGTAAACTCTTATTTCAATTCTGTCTGCTTAGCTAACCACAAGAGAGGAATAGGAGTGCTCATATTGGAGTTTTTCTTTAGGAGTTATGCTCATATTGGAGTTTTTCTTTAGGAGTTATGCTCATATTGGAGTTTTTCTTTAGGAGTTATGGAAAATGTGACACCTTGTCTTGCTATGAGGTTGTAGGGTTTTTTAACTTCACCTTAATAGGGTTTTACACCTGTGAGGGAGAGGGGAGAATTACTGGAGTTTGTTGCCCAAGATTTCTCTCCCATAACTTTTAAACATCTGAGCTCCCCACCTCAGTCAAGCAGGAGCTGCTGATGTTCAATGCATCTGAAAAGGTGGCCTAAAGTATCTGACACTATCTGACAGGTTAAATAAAAATGTTTCGGAATCAGTAGTCTGTAAGGTCTTAAAAGAGGAAATACAGACATAAGGTTAGTGAATATAACTATATGTAAGGCATTGCTGTATCATGCACTGAAATATCTACTGTAATTTAACACACGAATGTGCTAATGATAGATTTAATAGCAGGTTTCTTTTTAAAACAAATTCTAATCATGGACATCTCTTTTTATCTCGCTATCATCATAGTTTGCTGCTTGATAATGTTTAGGATCGTGTTTTCAACATGCTTCCAAAAATGGGTCAGTAATAATCGCAGATGTACTGAAAACCATCAGGCAGAACCACCTGCAAATCCTGTGGACAGAAGTGTTAATGCCTGGGTAAATAGCTTTTCTTTTGATTGTCCAGTTAATATCCTTGTAAGGTGGAGATTGAAATTAAGTTCTGTAATGTTGTCGTAAAAGAGTATGCTTTGCAACTTTGTAAATACCAAATTTAATATGGGAACACTTCTGGTTTTGAATAAAATATGCAGCTGAGAAGGTTTCTTACTGTACAAACTAAGTCTGGATTAACAAAAAGATTGTCATAGCCTTTTTTTACACAAAAGGGCTTTTTTGTCCATCCCTCTAAAACATCTCTGTGTACTTCCTCACTGCACAGTTTGTAGAAATATTAAATATTCTAAGGCAGCTGAACTATTTCTTTAATTTTCTAGTATACTCTCTCTAATCTATGCACGTGCTCGCCACTAGTCATGGAAATTTTGACTGACCCTACATCATTTATTATAGTGTCCCAAGTATGCAGAGAGTTGATTGGTTGAACTGCATTTAATTTTCAGGAAACACTTTACTGTTTCTGCATCAGAGCATGATTTTGATGGATTGGAATTGTCAGACTGAGTCTGAAATATAAAAGATTACCAAAAGAAAAAAGATTCCAAACTAAAAACAATTCACTCATTGGGTACCATACTCATCTTCGAGAGAAACAGAGTTTTCATTATTGTTGCATGTGGTTAAATCAGATGGATAATGAAAGCAGGGCTTGTGTGTACAGATGCTGCTGGAAGCTCTTAATGAGAGGGAGATGCCAACAGATGCAGAGGGTGTAAGCAGCTGTACTGTGAAGGAATCCTAAATGAATTTCAGAGCTGATTAAGAAAGAATTGGAGAAGCATAGAGTGAATTGAGAGAATTTTTCTAAGCCAAGCAGGGATTCAGAGGAGGTTTCATGAAGTTTTGGCTTACTAGAACGAACAGCAGCCTCATTAAACAGAAGAGATTAGAAGCTATTGAAAAGAAAAATCCATTTAATCTGCTAGATTTTTATAAAATAGTATCCAGTCTTTACAGAATACTTGTAAAAATGTTAGAAAGACTTAATGTTTAGATAATTAAACTTCCTAACATTCCGCTGCTGCTGATAAGCTGTATTCTTCCCATTTTGTGGTTGGGGCAAGTAGGGTGATGATTGGTGAGATAATAGATTTGATCAAGTGCAGTGCACTTGTATCTTCTGTTGACGTTGTGAAGGTCTGTGCATTCCCATGAGACATGAACAATATTGTACTAAATCTGTTACGGAACTAAGAGTTAAGAGGTCTCTTGAGCATCCATCATGTCTTATGATGATACAAGTGAGTACTGTAATGGCAAGATGTCACCTTGCTTGATAGCTAAACACCTCAGTAAACTTGAAGGTAACGAACTAAGGTGGGGCAGAAGCTGATTAAGTGGTTTTTTTATTTTTTGTATATTTTTAAGAAAATAATCTAAAATTCTCCAAGGGTAGAGGAAGCCTTATAGTATCTCTCTCTGCTAAAACCCTTTCTAAATAAATGCAAGATGTTAAATTGATGCTATATAAGATTGCATTACACTGTTGTACAGTCAGCCAGCTAAATTAGAATAGGAGAGCTAGACAATACTTAGTCATAAAATGGTGTTTTGCCCATGATGTTATCAGTAAGAAAATTCATACTATTGCAAAGATGCAAATGATGGCTTAATTATACGCTCCTGCTAGCATAAGATGCTTTTAGATCTTTCCCGCAGACTCATGTACTGTGCTAATTAACAGTAATCCAACTGGAGGATCCCAGAGCAATGCTTCTGCATATTTTTTTCAGCTTATGCTGGAGCTCTTATGTTCTTTTCTTAAATAATTAATAATCATTACTGCCTGCTGTGCTGTGGGTATGTGCTAGTGATCTCAGATCCCAGCATATTTGCACCATTCCTGTTCCTGTCAGCAGCTTGGTTTTGCTCTTTGCATAGGCTTTCATGTTAAAACCTTCATTAACTGGCAGTGGGGTATGGATTTCAGTGGCATTGGGCTTTGATGTCATAAAGTAGCAAGCTGTTAAAGGAAGTGCCACCTATTTCATTACTGTGACTATTTTTATGCAATTAAGTTAAACGCAGAGTAGAAAACAGATGTATTTTACTAAATAACACTTGGTACACAAAGCATTTTTATCTTCAGGAATTTTATACTTACCTTGCTGACCCCACCAATGCATATAATAGGTAAGCAGCGTTACTGACCCCACCAATGCATATAATAGGTAAGCAGCATTACTGTTAAGCCTAGTGGGAAACCAAAATGCAGATTAGTGATGGAGCAGGGGTGATGAGCCTTTGATGGCTTGTGTCTTTTTTTTTTCCCCCCACTTAATTTTTCTCTGTGTTCACTGTGGTTTTACTCTGCTTCAGTCTATCTAGGGGAAGGATTACTTTATTCTTGAGTGCTTGAATGACCAAATGGATATTCATTCTAGTTTGAGGTTCTCAGAAGATGGCAATTTCTGTATTTGCTGAATTAGCTTGCATTAAGCTGTACCGAATTTTGCAGTGTCTTTAACTTTCTTAGCATAATATTATTGAAAAGTGGTCATGTAACCTGTTTTAACATTGATGTGATTTATCTAACACGGCACTACCGGAGAAGTTGTGCTCCTCAGCCTCGCCCCGTTGAACAGGACAGCTGGAGGGAAAGCATGAGCTCATGGAGACGCTCGGCACCACCTAATTTCAGAGTCTGATTCAAAGGATGTTTCTGAAGGTAAGCATTATGGCTAATACCAGGAACTAGACTGCGTGCCCCCTCTGCTGCCAGCGTCTTGTACGTCACCTATCCCGATGGAGAAGCGATGTCGCCGAGGGGGGTTCCGCAGCCCGTAGCGATAGGGGCGGGGGTAGCCGCTGAGTGCCGGCGGTTTGCTGCTCGGCTGGCTGCGCTCCCGCGCCCCCCGGGCAGCTGTGCCGAGGGGTCCTGCAAAAGGGGGGGCTCCGCGCCCCAGCAGCCCGGCCTCCGCTCTCGCCCCGGCTCCTCGGCGGGGAGCTCGGCCCGGCCCGGCCCGGCCGCTCCTGCTCCTGCCTGCGGGCGGTGCGCGGGCCCCGCCCCTTCCCCGCCCCGCCCCTCAGCGGCTCCGCCCCGCCCCTTCCTCCCGGCCGGCTCTCGGGTGGTGCCTGCGGCGCCGCCGCTGCCCTGGGCGCCGGGAGGCGGCGGGTCCCTCCCCCGCAGCCGCCCAGGCACCTCCCTCCCGCCCGCCCTCCCTCCCGCCTTGGGCCGCCGCGGTGAGTCACGACGGAGGAGGCGGCCGCTCCGCTCCGCTCGGCTACGCTCGACTCGCCCGCCCGCCCGTGCTGAGCGCGCCCGGCTGCCGCCGCCGCCGTGCCGCAGGACCGCCGGGGCCGGCCCGGCCCCGCACGCAGGTGAGCGCGGTCGCCCTTTGTGCGCGGCGCCCGGCCGTGAACAAAGGCGCTCGCCCGGGCCGGGGCGCCGCTCCGCCGGCCCCGGGCCTCCGCGCCTCCCCTCTGCCGCCCCGCGGGGGCCGGCTCCCGCGCCCCCTCGCCGGCCCGGCGGGGAGCCCGGCTCGGGGCCGCGGCCCCTGACCTCCCCGAGGCCCGGCGGCGGCCGAGCGGTCGTGGGCGCTGGCAGGCCGTGGCCCCGCGGCACAGGTACGGGAGGTGCCTTTTTAATTTTCTGGCATCATCTCTTACGTCATGTGGCACCCTGTTTCACGGCGGCGGTGTCCCACCCCAGCAATGGCCGCGTTTTTGTGGCAGGTGAAGTCATTCCCACGTAAAGCTGCTTAAGGTGCGCTGGAGCCGTCGCGAGGGCAGGTGTCACGTCTGCAGGCAATAACACACGGTATCTGGACACCCCGGCTCAGGGCAGCCCCCGTTTGTCTTACAAAAAGTGTGTGATGCTGCACAGCGTCCTGGCCCTCGGCGTGAAACACCGGTAACTCGCGTGGGAAAAATGCTTCTTGGCTAGTATTTAATAGAGGGCTTCACTTGGAGGTAATTTCTACCTTGGCTAAAAATTGTGTTTCTAGAGCATCCAAAGCAGTGCTCCGTAACTTTCGATTTAGTGTAAAGATGGACAGTATTTGTTGACACACAATGGTTCTGTATCTCTTGGAAAGATACACGAGAGAGGAACAGCATCATTTTCTGAATCAGAATACATCAGTCCTCCAGAAAGCGGATGAGAGATGATACTAGTTTCTGCTTCACGTCCAGATGTGCTTCATCAGGGTACATTTGACTTTCAGACTTGCATTTGCTTTCTCCTCAAGAAGAGAATATTTTGCTCTGTTGTGTATCATCTTTTATTTGACCGTTCCTCATCTTGGCACATCGAACAAAATAAGCTTTGATGCTCTGTGAGATCAGAGCAAGACATTCTGCAGATGTGGTGGTTTAAAAAAAAAAAAACAAACCCACCAAACTCCAAAAAACAACAGACATTGGAGGCCAGTTAGGTATGCTTGTTCAGTTTTCTGATCTGAGTTGGCTCCGGTATGGTGACAGGCATGTCTATTGAGTATTTTAAGAATATGATTTTTAAATACATTTACAAAATCAGAATTTTATATTTAGTTTTTGTTGGCTGCTGAACTTGCAAGCTGTCAACTTCTCTTGCTCTTGGGATTTTTGGAGCTCACATACGATGTGAAATAGCCTGCTGAAGGAGAAACACTATGTAAATGGTGAAAAGAGAGGCGAAACTACGTAGTTCGGGGGGGTATTTTTAAAGTATGGGTATTCAAGGTGAGGGGGCATGCAGAAAGCTACATATTACTACTTTTATTAAATGCAGGCTTATTTTGTTACCAATCTAAAAGCTATTGTTTGCCTTGACAAACAGATTCAGCTGGAAAATGGTGGCAGGTGTACTTCAGATACATTGGAGTTGCTTCACTTTGCCATTAGCTGAAAAAGCATCATCTCTTTTATTGTATCTTTGGCATCTTGTTAGAAATTGGCAGCTTCTTTAGTGTAATTTAGAATTTTTGGTAAATGGATTTGCATGCTCTCCTAGTTGATGTGGTACATCGTAATAGTGTAAATCTACAAGGAAGCATGCAGGATTGAACAAATGCAAGAGCAAAGGCCATTTTGAACAATATGACTGGTAATTGGTTGGCTGAAGTTTTATGGCTTACCCAAAATTGTTTCAAAGCAGTCGTTCTCTTAGTTAATTTTAAGCATTGCGACAGAAGTTATGAAAAGTTATGTAGGACATAACAGTGCTTTTCAGGATTCTTTTTGACTTCGAAGTGGGAAGATACTGAAATCTTCACCAGGAAAATCATCCCATAGCCTGATAGGAGTCATTGTAATAAATGCATATGAGATATAACACAGTTGTCATTTGCCTGAATGCCTGTTTGCAGCTAGGTGTGTGGGGAAAGAGGGCTATTTGCTCACAATGTGAAGCTTCTGTCTGTTGTCTTAGCAAGAATTGGTTAATATTCATACATTTCACCAGATATATAACATAATAATGTTAAGTATTAGGGCTGCACAGAAAGCAAGTTCTGAATCCTAATTTTATGGGAAATCTGTAGTTGTATCAATTTCTGCTCTCTTCCATTTTCTCCTTCCCCCATCCAGGGTTTTAGAGTACTTAACTTTGCAAGGGGAGAGAGGGGTTTCCAAAACAGTTTGTGTTATTTTCTAAACAAAACCAGAAGTGAACTGAAACAAAACCTAAATTTTGTCATTGCAAACATTGACTGTGATACACACCTATTGCTAAAAATTAAAAATCATCCTGCAGTTGCATACAGGCAGATAAAGCTAACATCTGAACGTGTTTGATACGGTGAAACTAATGTTAAAGGTTGATGCTTTGCCTAGGAAACAACTTGTGTGAAATTGATCTGTTTATATTAGTTTAATATGAGTTTTTTCCTCTCCAGAATGTTTGTCATCTGTAACCAACATAAACATTTATGATTTCTAGTAAGTATTTCAATTCGTAAGTTTGTTGTTGACTACAAAGCATCCCTCCTCAGCATCTGACCTAGTTTTAAGTGTCAAAAATGCACCCAAGTGCTGTGCATATAGAGAGGGAATAGGCTTTTGAAGGCTGCTGTTGAATATGGTTGGAGAAACTTCCAGTAGAGTTTTTTCCAAAAAAGAAGGATTGGGTATCTTCAGAAATATTTCTATACGTGCAGATGCGAAACTGTATTGCTTTTTATTGCAAGCTGTCATCAGATTGGATTTCCTGCTGAAATGCAACAAGGACAGTAGCAGCTGTTACAGCTATACCACACCATTGTGTATATAATGCAGAAGCAATTGAACCTGATGTTAATGTTTTTAATTGGGAAAATTGTAATCCTAATAAATATGCCAAATGTTTATATTCTGGGAGTTGGCATAAGTGTTATAGCTAGAAGGTGATTATAATTCAATTTTCAGATAGTAAGAGTAAATTACTTTTTCTGCTATGTTTCCAAATATGTTAGTAGTCATGATGGTAAAGCTGGTCGATCATGTTCTTATTTAAACTGTCACCATGGTACTTCTGGAATGATATGGTGGGATATTCAGTCAAAAATAAACCTTGATTTGTAATCAGAAAGATGTAAAAAGATCATAGTGTTTAATAGTTTTAATTGAGCCCTCTTTAAAACAGCACTTAGTCCTGTATGTTTTTCCAGTAGACTAACTGAAATCCGTCATATCTCATAAGAGTCTCTCGGAAAGTATACATATATGAGTATTCTTTGATTTTTTTTTTTTTTGTCTTCTGTGTTAAACCATATAACTAGAAACCATACATAATTCATATTGCCTTTTAAAAAAATTTCTTTTAAAATAACTCTCTGCGTCACAGACATTAGAAAGATTTTTTTTTTTTTTTTTTTTTTTTTGTTCAGAGTTCTGATTTGCTGGAAACGTAATAGTATCCATTAATTTAATTTCAGTAAAGCTACTGCAGTATACAAGTATGTGAATAGTCCCAGAAGGTGTTTATGTTTTGATGCTGATGTACATCAAAGATGTAAATTATTGGAATGAAAACATTTTGTTGCCTACTCCACATCCTAAGAAATGTTGGTAGTCTAATGGTCTTGCTTCTACATACATGGGAGAAATGATACGTAAATAGGTTTTAAATGTACTAAAAACTTTTTACCAACAAACTTAATTTCATTTAGAAAAAAAACACACTTGTTTACTGTTGTTGCTGCTGTTGTATCTCTGAGAATGGATGAGACTTACAGTTCTTTTTCCCTTTAAAGAGCCGTGGCCTGTCCGTGAACTTCGATTGGCATAAGAAAGCAGATAGACCAGAATGAGCAAAACTACGGAGTGTTAATAGGTGAGAAGAAACCAAAGATCAGAAAAATAACTGAAAAACCTTAGTTGGTAATTGAATAAGTAGAACACTTATTCAGTTCTGACTCTGCGATTTATTTTCAGACTCATTGTTGGGGAAACATTATGTAACAAATGCTCAAAAAAATGAGGAAAGTTAATTTCTTGTTTCTGCTCCCTACTGGTGATTTGACGGAATGTTACAGTGCTTATGTATGGTTTAAATGTCAGTTTGAATTTAGGAAGTGTAATCATACATCTTGCTTTTCAATAAGTATTTTCAAGGTTTTACAGAAATCAAATCTGCCAAGCCTATTTTTCTTTTTTAAAAAATAATGTAGACATAATTATTAATACTGTTTTAAAAACAAACAAACAAAAGCCCGCAGCCTAAAAATCTCATCTGGAGATAAACTGCCATGAAAAAAACCCTAAAAATTTAAACTTCTTGCGTTATTGGAATTCCTGTGACTGACTAAATTAGCTACTGATTGGGGAACAGAAATGGAGCCAATAGATTTGTACAACCATTACACTTGTCTCAGGGTGTTCTGTTTTATTTCCTGCAAATATCTAGGCCAAGAATTTATTTGACTTTTCAGAAAGTCCATTTTCTCTGTTATGAGGGTAACTAACAAATATGGAAGCAACTTAAGTAATCAACTCTGTTTATGACCATGACCAAGCTGTGAAACTTTCTGACTCAGTTTATCCTTCTATAAAATTAGTTGACTGCTTCACAAGAATGTTAAGATGTTTAATTAAAGTGTAATTGTTTTGCCTCTGAACTCATCCAGGTTCTGATTCAATGCACACTGAAGTCAGTGAGGAGCTTTTAATTAATTTCATTGAGCTTTAAATAAGTATA
The DNA here is from genome assembly GCF_018139145.2 of Gymnogyps californianus. NCBI lineage: Eukaryota > Metazoa > Chordata > Aves > Accipitriformes > Cathartidae > Gymnogyps > Gymnogyps californianus. Next base: position 5,206,147 of record NC_059491.1, on the reverse strand, counting down.
CATGTACGTGCACCCATGTACACTTAAAGGAAATGTGACCTAAATTTTTGCATCAGAGTTTCTGTAAAGGAGCAGCATAAATACTGAAACAATTTAAGGTAAACTACTGATGGAAGGCTTTTTGTAGAAATGAGAAGGGGATATGTGCAACTGTGGTGATTGCTGGTGCCTGTTGTCATACTAATGTAATTTTAATAGAGTTTCTTAACTTTGAGTGTGCTGGATCTTACATGGAAAACTGGAAATTTCATTGTGTCCTGGCAGCTTGCTCAGTTGATCAGGGGAGGCAATATCAGACTTCAAGATAAACACAGTTAACTGGATGTTTATGCAAAAATGATCAGCAATAACACACTTAAAATATAATTAACTTTAAGAGTTGATGCCAAATTGAGAAAAATAGGACCATTCACATCTGCTTAGCTGCTTTTTTTCAGGAATGTCTGTAGATGCCAAATAATACTCATTGGTTTATGTGGAATTCATGAAAGGTTTTGCTTAACTTCAGAAACATCAGGTTTTTTAAACAGAACGTTTATCACTGAACATTTGGTCAGCAGCTACAGGGGACTCAGCAAAATAAACCTTTCACAATTCACGTAAAACTGTATGCAATGGTTTTCTCAATGTTTCACTGTCATGATTCTTAGTTCGCTAGCTCTTACAAAATATGTTTTAAACCTTAAATAAAATTCTGTATGTGTAATAGCATGTGTGAGGAAACACAGTTTTGGCACCTTGTTTTTAATATACCCATTTCATTGTTCTTTTCTTGGTAGGTGCAATTTTTGACATAAGTGCTATAAGCTCCTTCCTTTTGTTGAGAAACTAAATATAATAAAGATATACTGTACTTGTACCAACAGTTTGGGAAGTACAGAAATCTGTCTGCAACTTCAGTATGCTCTTTCCCCATTCTACCTGAAATTGGTGGTTGTTGCATGCAGTCTTGCTTATGGAAACTTTCTGAAGTGGTCTGGAATCTTACAGTTTTAACTAGTAGAAGGATCAGCCTTGTCTTGAGCATTGTTGTTAATGGTCTCTGGGCTAACACCTTTTGTTATTATTGGTATACATCAGAGTTTGATAAAATACGTATTGTTGCATCTGCATGATGCCCCCATTCTTAGGGGAGCTGTTGCCATTTATCCTGTAAATGCAGCGAATTTTACGTATATGGGAGATCTTGAAACAATCAGTTTTAAGTATTTAACTTCATTAGTGTCGATCTCTGAATAAATCAAACTTGCCACACAATTCTACATACAGTTTTCTATGCAGCTCAGCTTGGTTGCCTTTAACATATGTGCATTCTCAGTCTTGCCTGTAATTCTTCCAGTTTTCATTGTACTCTGAAATTAATCAGTCCCAGCACTGATTGGGACTTGATATAACCCTTAAAAAACCCTGTAGTCAGTAGTTTATTTCTCTCCAGCCTGTGTGTGTGTTTGTACAGTAGTGCTAAAGAGAGATTTCTGCTGTCAAACTAATGACCTCATACAGGTTAATTTCACAATTCAGGGCTAATATAATTAAGGTAACATTCAAAATTGTGGCTAGGGAGGAAGGAAATTGCATCCCTTTTCCTGAGAAATAGGAAGTTTCTTGAAGGCAAGATATCCTTCCTTGTAATCCCAGTTTACCAAAAAATATAGAAAGCAAAATGTCTGTGGTAAAATTGGTGTCTAATTAGGAATTTGTTTTAAACTTGTGAATGTTAAAAGTCCTCTCTTAAAGTTGACAAGGATTTTTTTCCTTCCTCCTCTCTCCATCAGATATCTTTGCAGCATGGTCTTGTTTGGTGACCTAAAGAAGGTAACAAAAATCCTTTTCTTGTGCTTTTTATTTTTAATAAGTCCTTCAGAGAAGAGAGGAACTGGCATACTTTTGCACATATGATTGAAACAGCTATTTAGACCAGTTTATGAAACACTATCGAGGAAAGTTCTCAAAGAGTATTATTTTAGGAAGGTCCTAGGAGCAGGGGTCTCTTGCCCATGTTATCCAGTAACATTAATGATGCTAACAGATCACTGAGGAGGCAAAGGTTTTGTGTTGTGCTTAGTGCAAAAAAGATGATCAAGGAATATATTCGTATTAGACAAATAGCCATTAATTCTTAGTTCAGCTTTCAGCAAGAACTATTGATAAAATACCTCTTTAAATGGTTTAAAAAATTAAACCATACATTGATTCAAAACTGAAACCACTTCTTTGCTTTTTTGATTATGCAGAACATCCATGGGGAAAGCAGCACAGAGATTTCTTTTTTCTCTAAAGAGGCACAATAAGTAGGTGTCATAAGGGGTGTATTTTATCACATTTTACAGCAAATTTTATTGATGTATGAGGACAGAACAATATTTCATGATGTTGTCCAATGGTTAGGCAATTTTAGTAGTCAAGAACTATTAATCTAAGAGTCTCTGGTCCTAACACTGTACTTTGATACAGTATTGCAAAATATTAAAATGCTAAGTAGTCACCAACCTAATAACAGCTCACGTTTTAATTGCTTTAAAAAAAAAATCTAGTAGCCATAATCTCTCTACTGTAAAAGATCTGTAGGCATTTTCAGTGTAAAATGTATATGATCGGCATTAATGATGTTCAGATGTCAGTATAAATTACAGGGCAGCATAGGTCACGTTTTAAATTGAAAGCTATCTTTAATATGCTAGGCATCTGTAGAAAGATACTATGTTGATGAGTACCAAAGAAATGCCTATAAATATAATGGTGCTTCAGTGAGTGGAATAGTGGAGAGAAATCCTTTCAGTAGGCATTACTCACGATGTCTGCCATTTCTGGTTAAATATAACAATGCAGTGTGCTTAAGCTGCTGAGAAGTTGGTCACTAGACCACAGGCAGTTCGACTCCAAATATGGTACTTCTGGGTTTTGGGGGCTTTTACTGCATGCTTGTAAATTGAAATTAAATGTTATTGTTTTTTTAACTGCTTACATATACTTACTGGAATCTTGCCTATTCTGATTTTAGACTGTTCTGTAATGGTTTATGGTTGGCTAATAGTGTCACTTGCCTTTTTGTTAAAGTTGACTGAAACATCAAATTTTTGCACTAGACGTAGTTTAATTTCAAAAATCTGAATACAAATACAGTATTAATGAAACTGTTTGGTTGGAAACATACCAAATACTGAAGTGCTGCTCCATTAGCACTGCTGGTAATTCTGAATGTGTGCTTGTTCATGCATATTTCTTTTTCCTGTTCCATTTCAAGCCACTTGAGAATTACTGAAGAAGGCAGAAAAAACATGCTGCACCTTGGGCATATACACATACGTGCATCAATTTTGACATTTTACTCCGTTGTGTAGGCATGGTAGGCTTATTTTAGGTTCATTATGCAGACTGAACCAATTTCTTGCTTCTACAGTCAACTAATTCTTTATCAGTGTTTATGCTTCATGAGTGTAGGGTGTTTATGTCCCATGTATTAAGGTATTTTTTAGTGTGTTGAGTTTAGTTTCTGTAATATAAGTGACAGTCTTCAGTAAAACTCAGTTTTAATGCTAATAATCTGTAAGTCTTCAGAGGATTGTGAGTCCAGCGTTACCACTTCTTGCGGAGCTTCTTTGAAAACGTGACTTTGGTCATAAAGCTGATTGACATTGCAAGAAAATGAAGTGACCACAATTAATGGTCTCAATCTTCCGTGTGCATGCTTGTGTATTGGCCTTGGTTCAGTTTCTGCAATGATCATAGAATAGACGTGCTGCAGGAGGCTCTGTCATTGGTGTCAATAATTAATAGTCAAAAAATATGATACTTCATAGGTGGAGGTGTTATATTGGTACATATTTGTACAATGTATGTAGCATGCCTACCGTATAAAATGGGATAGATATCTTGAAAATAATTTGTTGATTCTTGTAAGCTGTTGATAAAATTTTTACCTATTATTGGTGCTTCATTTTTTCACTGGTTTATGATTAAAGTTAAAATCAAACTATGAAAGCAAAGCTAATTTCTTAAGAACAGGAAAAAGCATCGCAAGTTTGTTATGTCTATGTGCTGGAAACTTCATTTACTGTTTCTGAATAGATAGAATATTTACAGAGGGATCCATAGAAAGCATTGCCGTACAGTTTTGTTTTGATGATGGATGCGTAACACTTTTTACAGCAGTAATTTTTTTGTGTGGGATACCTGGTAGTTAAAATCATTGGCTATCTATCATTAGTGCCTAATTTCCTGTCTAGAAGATTTGAAGCTTTGTTATAAATAGGGGAAGAGGCGCGTGAGCCTCTGTGAAAGATGCTAATGATTAGGACAAGAGCAGCACTCATCTATCCAGCTGTTGAAGACCATCTTCAGTAAAGTATTGTAACATTCTTTTAGAATTGTTTCTTTGACTGGGATAGAATTTGTGTATAAACTGCTGTAGCTAAGTGGTGTCACTTTTTAAAGAATTTTCGACAAATTCATCTTTGAAGTGTGAATACCTTTGTGAAATGAAAGTCTTTTTTTAAGGTTTTGTTGCTGTTACTACATTTAATTTCAGAGGCTTCAAGTTGACTGACGTGAACTACCTAAAAACCTGTGCTGCCTCTTTTAACTGTATGAGCCGTGATAGATGTCTTCTCTTTGAGAGATTGCTGCTGTGGTATGGCAAAAAAAATAATCTGGTTTGTGTGTGCCTGAAGGTCAGGAGGCAAGCATTAATTTCATAAAAATCGTGATTATAATGGTAGGATTTTTTTTTTACGGTTAGCTTGAGCATTGATGTAAGAACTGTTTCAGTATATTGGAACGCTTTTTTGAATGCACTTCATTACTACTTTTGAAGTCCTTTTTGAAGCTGTGAAAGGTGATCCAGCACTGGAAAAAAAAAAAAACAACTGCTTTTTTTTATAGATTTTTCATGTCTAAATGGCAGTGTTTTGGGCTGTTTCCTGTGCCTCTTCAAGAGGGAGGACTGTACTGTTTTGTTAAAAATTTAACATTTAAGAGATGCAAACCTACCACTGGAGTTCCAGCTGTAAATTGACCAAAATCTGACACTGGGGTTCAGATTCTAAAGTCAGCTAAAAGATAATACTGGACATAGAAATGAAGACAAAAAACCCCACATTAAATATTTCAGCTCTTACTGTTCACCTATAAATAGGTAGCTGTTATAAATTCTTCGTTGTCGTATCCCTCTGGAGATGGGAATTAATCCAGTCTCCAGCTGCCTGTGACTGAAGGTCATGAGTCAGACTGAATTAGAGGAAAATTTGTAGCAGGATTTTGCAGACTCTGGTTCCTGACTTCAGGTTTCAGGCTTCAGCTTGGAAGGTTTTTAGGGCTCTAGCTGTTCTCTGTAAAATGTCATTTGAAAATTAACAAGGCTTAAAGGTGCAGCATCCCCTTGCGCTTGCAAGCTTCCCAGTATGACCATGTTTTAGCCACTGAAGTACTCAATAGTATAACTGTAGAGGCTAATAGCTTAACCTTGGCTAATGATATCATAGAGTTAAAGGGACCTCTTCATGCTGGCTGTTAACTCAATTTGTGTAGTGCAAAGGAAACCTGCAGCGGTTGGTTTTATTCACCATAACTCCTTATCTGAGCTTTTCTAATCCTATCCCATTAATTGAGGTTTTTAGCTGCCTTGAACAGAACCAGCCAGATTCAAGGGAAAAAAAAAAAATTGTAGCTGAACTAACTCCTGTTGGATTTCTTTTGGCTATAACTGGAAGTGATACAAGATACTAAAGAGGTAGTCAGCTGTGACTTACATTTTAAAGAGCTTGCCAGATGGCCACTGTAAGTACCCTAAATTATTAAGACCGAATATGTAAAATATTACATTTACTGACAGATTACTGCCTTTTTCTTTTTTTCTCCCCCCTTAATTTAGGTTGTGCATATTCCTCAGTTCCACTTTGTTTTTTCCCATACCAGTAAAATGTGGATGTTGGGAATTTCAGCGTTAGAGGACTACAATGTTGGGGGGAATGTGTAATCTGAAGGAACAAAAGCTCATGTTGCTTTCTCATTGCATTAAATAAGCATGTCTTTAAAATTAAATGGGATGCTTAAGTAGCTTGCCTTACGCAAAATTTACAAACGTACCATTTTTTAGTGTGTCTTTTTCTTTTTCTGTTGGGATGTGAATTTTTTTTTTTTAAGGGATGATGGGAGGGGAGTCAGAGTAATTTAGAAGTTCTTTATTATGAACCCATCTGTGGCATTGTCCAGCAGAGAAGCCCTTCCAGGTTTTGAATTCATAAGAGCATAGGCGGAAGTGAGGGAAATACAGTTATGAATCTGTAATTTTCAGTTGCTGTGTGTTGGAATCCTCCTCTACTGAAAGCATTCAGTCAAAACAGTTCTTGCTGGTGAGCCTGCGTTTCCTTAGGAGCTGTTTCCATCTGTTCATATAACAGCCTAGTTAAACTCAGTTTGAGTACAGATTTCTCCTGCCTACATTTTTTTAAAGTGAAAACACAGTAGCTGATGTTCTAAATCTAGTTAGGAAAAAAAAAAGGGGGGGGGGGCTAACTGCAAAGGCAATATTTTTTCATTACATACTGTTGTGTCCAGGGTCAGTAATTGAAGAGAAAGCCGATACGGTCTTTTAGTTCGTTTTTGGGAAGGATTATATTGTATTTTCATTTTAAGCTTTTCAGGTGTGCTGGTTTTGGCTGGGATAGAGCTAATTTTCTTCATAGTAGCTAGTATGGGGCTATGTTTTGGATTTGTGCTGGAAACAGTGTTGATAATTCAGGGATGTTTTAGTTATTGCTGAGCAGTGCTTACACAGAGTCAAGGCCTTTTCTGCTTCCCACCCCACCAGTGAGGAGGCTGGGGGTGCACAAGGAGTTGGGAGGGGATGCAGCCGGGACAGCTGACCCCAACTGACCAAAGGGATTTTCCATACCATATGATGTCATGCTCAGCATAGAAAGCTGGGGGAGGAAGGAAGAGGAGGACATTCAGAGTGCTGGCATTTGTCTTCCCAAGTTACTGTTAGGCGTGATGGAGCCCTGCTTTCCTGGAGATGGCTGAACACCTGCCTGCCGAGGGGAAGTGGGGAATGAATTCCTTGGTTTGCTTTGCTTGCCTGTGCGGCTTTTGCTTTACTTATTAAACTGTCTTTATCTCAACCCACGAGTTTTCTCGCCTTTACGCTTCCGATTCTCTTCCCCATCCCACTGGGACAGGTAACAATGTGGAGAGGTAGGGAAGCATCTCTTAATGCTAGTGGAAAAGTTTAAAAATACTTAATCCCCTTCTACTTTGGTAACATACTTGTAAAGTGGCCCAACTGTTTTTTGGTGTAGACATACCTACATCTTTTGGTTCCAAAACCATGTCCGGTTTACTCTCATCTCTAACTTAGTGCCTTGCTAGACAATCTATAGTGTTTTGCATGAAGGCGGTACTTATACTTTCTTTTGCCAGGGGGACAGGATTGCACATACTCTTTCCACAGCCAGAGAGATCGGTTTGGTAGGCAGACAAACAGGGATCAGAACGGGGATGTCAGGCGTGCTTGACTCTGCCCAGTCCACATGTTGGGCCTTGCAAAGCAGAAGGCATTCCTGTGATCCTCACCCGGCCCTTCTGCAGGCAGCATGGGGAATGAAGTGCAGTAGAACAGGACAGCTTTTCCATTTTGTTTACTGACCAACCTCATTTACGGCTTCGGAAAGGGAGGGAATGTTTTTAAACTCAAATTGATTGCTTTGGCAAAGCTGGGCTGGCAGTTTTGGCTGTAATGCAGAGATCTTTCTCATTTATTATTCTGTCTTGTGAATCATATTAAAAATAAATGAGAAATAAATTTCATTGCATGTGCCTGCCAAACAAAGGAAAATTAGGTGACCCAATTATGTCCATTTGCAGTGTGTTGGATGCAGCAGGGCAAGCTTGTAGGATTTAGTCTTTTAACACGGTTACTAAAGAATATAATCATTTCAGACTAAAACTATAGCTTTTGAAACACACAGGTTAGTCTTTTTTGTGAGAAAGGAGTTGGATAATGGCATTGTGCTTAGCTGCAAAATAGATAAGGTATTGGCAGCCCAAACTTTCCTGTTGGCTTTGCACATCTGCCTCACCCTTACCTGGAGAGACCAGTTCCAGACTTGATAGAACAGTGCATTCTGTACAGCTTTATCAGCCTTTGGCATCTCTTCCTTTAGTGCTAGTAATTCAGGATATGGTTACCAGAAATTCAGCTGAGACCCCAGTATTTCTTCGCTTAGACCAATAAGTATCAGTGATCGTGTAACTGGGCTTCTGAATAGCTTTGGCTCTTCATTCTTTTGAATGAACAGCTTTCCAGTTGAGTTCTGTTAATGCTGTGGGGATTCCTTCAGTCCAGTACACAGTAGTTCTTGTTTTTCTCTCTCTCTGTCTGGCTTTTTGTGCTGAAACTACAGATTGAAATGTTATCTTTCAGGGAATGTTTCTCATCTGCAATATAATACATCTGGCAAGAATAGGTAAATAAATTAATTCTGTGTTTTAACTATAAACAGTAGGATTGATTAGTGCTGTTGATAAACGTTTGTTTATGATGTATGGGATGTGCAAAATTTGTTTTTATCTTTGCTGATCAGCTGACATTCAACTGCCAGGATCCTGCATTTGGCATGTTGCATCCTGATGCTGGTTCAGTTTCCTTATGCTGTTGTAATTCAGTGACATGTACTTTAAAAACACATTTCTTTTCAATTAGTTTGCCTTACATTTTAGCTTAAAAACTCATTTATCCTAGCAATGTTTGAGGAAGCAGCATGATCTCTTAAGTGATAGAACCTGAAGCTAAGACTTTGACCTTTTTCCATCTCCCATATGGACATCTCTGAACTTGTAAACATTAGTTCACTGCTTTTAAGTTTTTCTGTACATTTAAAAAATACTCTTTGTAGCAGTCTGTGACCCAAGTGTAAACCATTGTAAGGAAGTAGAATTATTTAGGACAGAAGGATAAGGATGGATTGAAACTGGAGTCTTTGTGCTTAGAATAGTTTTCATTTCACTTCCATGGTAAAGAACCTTGCATGCTTTTATCTGTTCTTAAATCCTGGCTGGGAACGTAAGCCCGTTGGGGCAACAAGAATTGTGATTGTAAGTTTGAGAAATGATTTTACGTTCTTGTGTTCTGGTGACACCTAAATTGGAAAGTGTTCAGTTATTGTTTTCTCATACTTATTGGGAGTACATGGTATGAGTTAAGCTTTGACAGAACCTCGTGACCAGGAGAAAATCTGAATCTTGCTTTCCGTGGTAGAAGTGCTCGTTGGTGTGACAAGCCCAAGCAGCTGTTTGTAGTGCCTGTGTAAGTGTAGAGAGGCTGGTCTGAGGGTAAAGTGATACAGACCTGCCCGAGTCCTGCAGCATTAATAGACTAAATGAAGTAGTCACCACTTGTTTAGAGACAAAAAATTGGAACTGAGCGTAGTCAAAATAAACTGTGTTCTGACCTTGCAGGAATAGAAGGTGGATATAGGCGAGCAAAGAAGCAGAATTCAGAGCTGGTAATTGCAACTGAGGCAAAGAATCACCTGACCTGAAAAGTGCTTCAGGGATGGATCATTGTGTAGCACACAGGTCTATTGGGACTCTTAAGATTGTGAACAGAACTCGTGCTAGTAGTAATTCAGCTGTTCCTCAGCTGTCTTGCTAAACTCTTTCTCGTATTTTGCACTTCTTCCCTCCCACCCCCAAAATACACAGTTGCAAAGTATTTTTAGATCCTATTTCTTAGGGTTCGTTAGAGATGAATGTGGAAATGTTGATGTGTAGTTGAAAAAGTTGGAAGTGTGAGCTGCCATTTAGAATAGATAGCAACAAGTTGGTAGGAGAACCTTTGTGTGGCTTTGGGCTGGTCACTAGGCCTTTTAGTCTTATTTTTTTCTCATACTTCTAAGAAAAAGTCATGAAACCTCTTCCCCCCCCCCTTTCTTTTTTTTCTTTTTTTCTTTTTTTTTTTAACTCCAGTCATTTTTGGAGATGTGCCCTATGGTTTAGCAGAGAAATTCTTACGTTCTGGTATGCAAGCTTGATGTTCCACCCATGTATTTGTTGTGACAGTGGTGAGGTGAGTTCAGCCGGGGGAAGCCATGTGGATCGGACAAAGACAGCATGTTTTGAGTGCTGCTGCTGACTTGTAGAGGGACTAGACTTTTGCTTGAAAGTGAAACTGTCCATGATACAAGCCTTCTGGCTGGTCATGCAAATGGCCTGTCTGTGGAGGCTGTTTCAGTTCTCAGCTGAATTCCTCTAAATTTATAGGGTTAGGAAAACATTTGATCGTTCTGTTTTCATTTGTATTTGGTGTTAAATATGACAAATGCATAGATTACTATTATTTGTAGTTTGGGGTATGTGTGGGGAATTTTAATGGTAACTATAAATACGCTGTTGCTGTCAGTAGGACAGAAGTGCATCTCAGAAGTGGTTACTTCCCATGCTCTAATCCTTTTCTTTAGGAAGGAGTTCACACAGTTGTGTGGTGAGTATTTGTACAGTGGTGGTGGTGGGGGGTATGTCTTTGAAGTCCGTAGAAATGAGAACAGCAATTAGTTACTGCGAAAGGTCCTGTTGTCAGTGCTGTAGATAATCTTTCTTGGGACTGCATTGCATATTTAGAGGGCAAGAACAGTGGGAACTAATTAGTGAGGTAGGGCTTAAATAATCCTTTCGGAGCAGGCAATTTCTCTCCTCTGGACAGGTAAAATGATTCTTCTAAGCTATTGATAAAGCTCAACTGCTTCCAACACTTGTTAGTAAGAAACAGTGTAGAGAACCTACAGGTGAAACTAGCAGGTATTTTGGATTCAGCATTTCTCTGATGAACCTGGTGTACAGAACAGTTGAGTAGCTCTAGCTACTCCTGTCTTGTTTCCCTGATAGTAATGACATCTGCATGGGGTGGTGAACAGCCATGAAAGAAATTGAATTAGTCTAGATCTGCCTTTGCTTGTTGACCATGGGGGGGGGGGGGGGGGGGGGGGGGGGGGGGGGGGGGGGATAAAAAAAAAAAAAGGAGAGAGTATGTTTGGTAAATTTAAGCTGGACTTTGTTAACAAATGGTGCAGGTATGCATATCTTCCCTACTCAAACTCTTAATTAAGTACAACAGCTTATGCTATTAATTACGTGATTCTAGCTGTGATGCTGTCCTAAGTAGCAGGCACTTGCTATTTTATTACATATTACAGAGGGCTTGAACTGTCACTTCGTTTGTGAGATTGAGCTGCTTGTCTTAGAGGCTGATGTGATGGATAGGAAGAGTGATAAATTCTTACCATGCCCTGATACCCAGTATCAGTTGTAAAATATGTTCAGAAATGTCAAGAGTCTAAAAAAAAAAAAAAAAGTCTATAACTGTTAGCTGTTGGTGACTGAGCAGTGAGGTTGGTCTGAAAAATTCTGTGCAAAGGGTTTTCCAGCCCAGCTTTCAAGTGTCGGTCTTCATAATTGCTATATTCAGATAACATACACATGGTTGAAAACAATAATTTTGGTCAAAACCAACATGCTTTACATTTCTCCTTAGTTTTCCTCAAATCTTTGGTAAGCTACGCCTATTTATTTTATTTTTTTTTTTTTTTTTACTAGAAGAAATTACATGTCATGACGTTTATTGGTTTTTCCGGGGAGTTGGGTTTTATACTGAAAGCTTCTTAAAGAATGCAAAGCTTGAATACATTCCATTCTCAAGTGATTGGGAATGTCATTGGTATGGTCAGGGTGTAAATCTTGCAGATGAAGCATGGCTTGACCTTTAAAAAACTTGGTTTTTAAAAAGGGTCTAGAAACTCCAGACAAGCCTACAGTTTTACAGATTTTGGCTAGACTGTGTTCTAAGGCAGACTGTGATTCAAAGCATATTTAATGAATGGTCTTTCTGGTTTTCAGCTTCGTGTATTTCTGTAATGCTTTGCTCATTTGTTTTCACAGGGCAGTTTCCTCATACATTTTTTCCAGCTACGATCATTAATCGGGACTGAACGCGTGGGTTATCTGATCTTCTGTGATTTTTAGAAGCAGGTACGTTGGCAGGGAAATCTCTGGTGATTTATTGGTTGGGGACGGGGAGACGACGACTTCATCTATGTGCCAGAAAGAATTGTAGGGTTAGGGAAGTTCTGCTTAAGTAACATTTCATTATGTATAGCATATTAATGTAGCTTTCTTGAGAAAGCAAAGTTGATAAGTACTTTGATAAGATTTTTCAGTCCTTCATTTGTAAAGATGGATTGTGCTGTCTTCTGGTCATAGACTAGCTTTGTAAGTGGTTTTGGAAATTTACTGATGTAATATATGTCGGGTAATATTGTCATCCTAAACTGTGTCTTAAAAAGCTTTATGTAACAGGAACAGAGATAATGTTAAAGTTTTTCATGTTGAGGTCTCAGTACTGTCTGAAGACTTTTGTCTTTCTACTTTGATGTCATGAAGTAGGAAAAGCTGTGGCGGCTGAGGCTATCAACCAAAATAATTGTGCAGTGTATGAAGAGCAAAGCACTGTTGCTCTTAATTTAACCTCTTTATACATATATTTTAATAGCTTTTGAGCCATATTGAGTGCTTTTTCCCCAGTGTTGCTTACTGACTTTGTGAAGCATTCGCTGAATGGGCAGGCTTTAGTATTTTTATCCTTCCTGTTAAATAGGTAGCTTCATGATAAATTCATCTTGGCTGAAGTTTACTTTAGAAGAACCAGGTTTAGATAGGAATTTCCATCACCCCTTTTTAAAGTTTGAAAAATTAATAAACAACTGGAAGACTATTATGATGGAAGACAATGAATGTCATGTATAGACTACAAATCTCTTGTAATATCTGATGTGTAGAGGAATGCTGAAATGTGATCTTCCTAGCTGGCATGGGGGCAACCATGGCATTTTCTTGGTGCTTGTGTATGGTGCTGCCTATTGATAGATATCCCGTATAATTTGTTCCATTTTTAAATGATAGGTGTGTTACCACACTTCAGGTTTTTGCTGTTGTGCTTTTCTAAATTGATTTCTTTGGCTACTAGTACAGCACCTTCCTTCTTCAAGTAAAAATATTACCAAAAAAAAAGAAAAAAGAAAAAAGTATGTATTAGTATAACATTAAGAACCAGTCACAACCTTTCCGACTTACTTGGTGTCTTGATAAACATCTGTTGTTCTATCAGTCTCTGGATATGCGTAACTTAATGTCTCTTGCTCACTGTCTCATTTTGTTCATTGTCTTACTATTGACATCACTTGTTAGCACTCAGTAAATTCCACCGTGGAGTATATGCTTAGTAACATCATTTGAGTTGACACTACACAAAAATATGGGATCATTTTATTCCCCCTTCAGAAAGCAGTTTGCTGATTATAGCAAAAAAATATGGTCACCTTGCACATTTACAGGCTGCAAGTTTCCAAGCAGAAGCATCTACAGCAAATCAGCATAATGCAAATCTTCCCACTGGAAACTTACTCAAGTAGGACTGATGATATAGCTTTCTCCACTTTTTACTACTGTTATCTTCATGCTAAGTAATGTGGGTGGTAAAGCCTATCCCAGCAGCTGCTACTTAAGTTTGCATTACTTCTGACTCACTCAGGAGAGCCTATGTGTAATTTTAAACTGTTTCCACACCCAGATTACTTTCCCTTAAAAGTAATAATGAAAATAAAGTGAGGGGAGAGGTTGGTGAAGACTACATGGGAAACAGTGTGTTTGAACCTGCTGTGATGCAGTCGTCATTAAGCATGCCTCATGTGTAGTGTATTCCCTTGGTTACTAAGGTTCGGGAAAGCAGATTTAAAGCTCAGTTTAGGACCAGACTCAGTTCTGTGAGTGAAAACTAATTGGAGAACTGTTCTGGAGCCAATTCTCCGAGCTGTGCATGGAGGAAGAGTGGCTGGCTTACACCTCCATCCACAGATTCCTTACCGGGGGTTACCTTTCTCCAATACACAGCATTTCTAAGAGGTTAGTTTAGTTTGTTACACCGCTGTACTAGTGTATTATTTGAAGCAACATTGTTTTCTAAATTTGAAGTTAAAGTTTTTACTATTTTACACAGCTAGTAGGGATGTGAACATCAGCCTCTTTAAATGTTTGAGTTGCATGTGTAAGGCCTAGTTTAGCTGTTCAAATTTTTAAGGATTTCTCTGATGAAGCATGTGATTCCTTACTCTCCCAGGCTCTTAAGTGGTCTGCCCACTGGTGAAAAATAGGTAGTTTGGAAATTAAACTTTTCCTATTATACCCCATTACCTATTTTAGTTTGTCTTTTTCTGATGTTGTATCTTCAGGAAATCCAGGAGCTGGCAGGAGGGGAATGAACCGTGAGGGCGTCCCCGGAAAGAGTCCGGAGGAAATGTATATTCAGCAGAAAGTGAGAGTCCTACTCATGCTGAGGAAGATGGGATCAAATGTAAGATGCACTGTCATAGCCTATATTTTGTGGCTTTCCAGACAATTTTGTAGTAACTGGGATAGTGCTTACTGAGATGGGCAGGTGGTGGTCTGGTTTTATCGCTGAATTGTTTTAGCCATCATTGATTTAACCATTATCTGCACAATTGATTTTTTTCTTAAATATTATGAGGCTTGTGATGCCTGAAACGAAATCTGAGCATCTGATCATTTCTCTATATAGAGTAAAGTTTTTCGTTATTGGAAAACCAGCAAAATAAAGCAACTGTTTTAAGGTGACTTTGAATCTCTCCATGAACACATGATGTACCAGTTTGCTGCTATGTCCTTGCAGATGGTATAGTTTGCACAAATAACAGTTGATTAAACTGTTGAAGAGTAGAATAGAGGCAACTGTGACGTTTCTTGGGAGGTAATATCTTCGGTCTTTCTTCATTTTCCTTTTTGCTGACCGACTCTTTGTACATTTCCAGCTGACTGCTAGTGAAGAGGAGTTCTTGCGCACATATGCAGGTGTAGTGAATAGCCAACTTAGCCAGCTTCCTCAACACTCAATTGATCAGGGTGAGTACTGGATTTGTTTGCCTTGTGTTTATTTAATCTGGGAGAACAGTCTCAGAGAATACCAAATTTAGGTTCCTGTATTTCTGTAATAATATGCGACCTACTTAAACCCATCCTGCAATCTGGGATATGCAAGTCATTGCCTGCTATAATCTTTGGAAGAGAACTAGAGTGTACTGTTCAACAGGTGGTTTTATTTTAACAGGTAAAGTCAGTCTTGGCTATACCTAAGATTCGTTAGGATGAAGAGCATTGTTAAACATATTATTCTCCATGATAACTCAAAACATTGATGGCCAAAGTCCTGTGAGCTAAATGCATGTATATAGCTTCCTACTCTATGTAATATATTAAATAGAAATAAATTTTAACCTGATTCATTTTTTGCTATAGGTGAAGTTAAATTCAGGTATGCATAGCTCCATCTAGTTCTGAGTGTGTCTTACTGTATTCAGTATGGATCCTCTGCATAAGATGACTTTCATCTAAATTTTTATATTTATTCTTAAACTGGACATCTGTGCTTAAAAAGGAACAAGGCTGGGGGTGGCAAGCACTTTCTTAGTACGCTTCAAACTGGGAGTTTTATAACAAAATAAAATGTAAAGTAGATACAGATTTCTAAGGTACAAAAGCAATTTGTTATGCATGTGATAATTTAGTTACTATGACTCTAGTTGCTTGATAACACTTTTCTCACAAAATAAAATGGAATCATCTAACAACATCTTTTGTTTTTTTCATTTCCATGAATGTGGAAGTGAAGAGCAATGTTACTAGTTTGGCAAAGTTTAGTAATAGGATGAATTTGTTTCCCATTGCATTTCTTTAATTTGCACAGAGTAATTAATTCCTGGACAGGGGTAGTAGACATGAAGTAAGTTTACAAATCTGCTTTGGTGTGTTTAGATTCCCATTAAAGGGATGAAGTATGTGCTGCTTTTGTGAATGCTTTGCAGAAGTCTTGCTAAACAATTGTGTGGCGCTACTCTGAATCTACTAATCTCTTCTGAACCAGAACGTTTCTTTCTGAATTTTTTTTTCCCTCCCCTTCATAGGCCTCGTGCCAGTTCACATTCATAATGTAGAATTTGGTATTGAAGGAAAATTGTAAGACACGTATGCCAGAAAGAACTGAGTTGAGCAGAAATTTAATATAGATCTAAGACATTTAGAAAACTATTAGAAACACAACCTGCACAAACTTGCTCTTCAGTTTTAAGCCTGTGTGTTCATTCCTCACATAGCTGGGGGATTGATGGAGATAGATATACTTGTATATTTTGGCTCAGAATTCTTAAACTTTTCTGCCAGTCTAAAGTGAAGATTTGCTGGTTTCTCATCAAAAACTGAGGTAGACATAGTTAAGAAAGACTGTCTTAGTTGCAGTTGGCATTCTTCAGCATTATCCCTAAAGCAGTTACGTTTCTCACAATGAAAATATATGCTGAATTACCTGCGCTTTGGCAAAGAAGAGATAATAAAAACAGAAGTCCAGCCAGGGGACAGATACTTTGTACAGCTGTGCTCCTGCACAGCTTGATCTAACTTTCTTGTATAAACTGTGTGGTTTTATCAAATGTAAGAGCTTCATACATTGTTCAAAAAGTTGTCTTTGTCCCATACCTGAACATGCTAACTGATTTCTCTGTCATCATTTTCTTCAAGTCCTTGAAGATTCTTAAAACTTTGTCCGTAGGGAAGTGAAGTCCTCCCTGTTGATGCTTGCTTTGATCTTATTTGAGACACTGCTGTCTTTCCTGGGAGATTTGACCCCACAATCTACCTTCAATCCTCCCAAATTACAATTGAGCTGGTGGTCTGACCGTTAAGATTTTTCTTGGTAGGGGAAAAAAGAACAAAGACAGAAAATAGTTAAGTATTTAGAGAAGTGGGAAAGGATGTTGGTTCTTTTCATATTCAGATATGCCATCTCTCCAAATTAAGTAGTGAATAGCGTGAAGAACAAATGAAAATGAGGAAGCCTAGCCAAACACTTTTTCCTTTGGAGAAAGATGAAGCCGTAGTATGCTGTATAGACACAAGCAACTGTGATTTATTGCTCAGGACTTTGATTTCCTTAGAAATCTCTCCAGATTTCTAACAGTCAGTTATGATAATGTTGCTCTTTGCTCTTAGGTGTGGTGGTTCACGCAGCAGCAATCATTGCCATCTGTCTGTACCTTTTGCTGTATCCTGGTGAAACAGGAAGGGTCGATTATGAAAGCATTGGAAACAGAGAATGCAAATTGCATAGGTGTCCAATTTGCCATCTAAGGGAGATTCCATCTCCACTAGATGGCATTATCTTGCGCTGAAAAACCCTGTCCCAAGTCCACACACTGAGGTACTTAAATGTTTTGTGTTCTTCGAGATTGCTTAAAGGAATTTTCTTCCCTGCTTTTCTGCTGTTTTCATTGAATCTCCTCTGGAGGATTTTTTTTTTTTTCCTTTATGCAACTTGCCTTACACAACAACTAAAAGGTGTGTTATTTAAGGAGTAACTTATAAAGAGTTAATATGTTAGTGGATTTCACAATCTTTTCTTCCAATAGTAGGACAGATTGCTCTCAGCCTAACTTGTCCCAGACCTATCTTTAGAGTCATTTTCCTCCAGCAGGCAGGCACAAGACAGAAAGCTGATTTCATACCCCCATTTCGTTCCAAAAAAGGGAATGACATTCTTGGCCTTAGCACTCTAAAAGCTTTGTTATAGACCTGCAAATTTGTGTGTGTCACTTAAAAATGCTGTAGTCTGGCTCCAGAATTACAGGAAGGTCCTTTTTTTTCTTTTTTTTTTTTGAGAAGAGTATAGAGGATGGATGGTCTAGAATTCTGTAAGTGTATCACAGTCTCTATTACAATTTTTATGCTTTTCTTTGTTGTGCATCCATGAAATAGTGTCTTAGAACAGCTGGCTGGTGGCCTCATAGTAATTACCCGAGGTAGGACTGCTGAGCTTATCACTGTATGGTGCTCCCTACAATGGTTTCTGATAAAGATCTTTCACCTTCTTTGTTGAGTCTATTTGTTTGACCACAGGGAGTCACTGCAACCTATGTGTCCAATATATATTTGCAGCAACATGACAGTGCGTTGAAGAAAGAAGTTTACACTTGTCCCTGCTGAATTCAAGTGCTTGTGCCATAAATGTTCAGTAAGCCACTATTAATAACAATATCTCTGACACTTAAAGTTCCTTCATGATACTCTGTTCACTGTCTTAGAGTTCAGTAATAGAAGTTAATTGCTAATTTTGATGAAGAAGCATCTTAGAATACCTCTGTAATTTTTAAGCAAGCCTGAAGTCTAAGACACCTCTTCAGTTTGTGCTTATTTTTATAGGAAGAGGAGAAATTAAACTCTTTATCTGTTTATTTCCCATTTTACTTTCAAAAGGAATTCATCAGTTCAGATGTACAAAAACACTATGTTTTAGGATTGTTTACAGATCTCCTTTTACATTTGAAATGTACATTTGGAACACCTTCACTCTTGAAGCATTTACACTGTATACTGTTGAAGGGAATCTTGTTTTCCTGACAGAAAGCTCACAGTTACTCTGATTGCATTACTGAATATCTTTGTGTAAATCAGGTAATAATGACACATGTCCAGGGCTCTCTAATGTGCTGTAGCAGATATCAAATTTAAATTAGTGCAAATCTTTCTAGTATATGTTCTAAATTCTTTACATTCATAGCCACAACGTATGTTAGAGCAACAGATCTGTGAAGGGATCTTGAATGACCAGAACATGTACTCCAGTCTTAAAATAGTATTTTTTCTTTTTTTTTCTTTTTTTTTTTTTTTATTCCAGCTCTATTTGCCCTTTCTTTTCAGTGTATTCCAGAATCTCAGGAAGTGCTTAGTCCCTCAGCGTGTTGACTTTGATACACTTCTCTAGAGATGCTGTTTCCCTAACACGGGCTATACTCCACCAAGAGCAAGGAACATTTAGGCAATTCAGATGTCTGGATTCTGTTCATAGCTTGATATTTTAGCTATTTTTATTAATACTTTGGCCTGTTCACCCATTCTCTTCTTCAACTGATCCAGACAGTCGTGTTGCATCCATGACAGTTACGAGGCTTATCTGATGTATTAAAAATACTTTATTATCCATTGAAAGATGAACTGCTAGCAGAGGGGATGAGATCTCAGCAACCCAGGAAAGCCTGAACAACAGTTACAAAACTCTGGGGGAAAAAAAAAGCTGAAGTATTTATACTTAAATTTAGTATTAATTGAGAGACTAAACATTAATGTCATGCTCACATTTTTTTATAACCATTTTATTTTTCGATCATTGCTGTAATGTTGTTAACACCTATATGAAAGTCCAAAATATAGGGCATTTTTCTTTACTCAAGGAGCTTTTTAGCTGACATCCGTGGGTTGTTTGTTGTTGTGTTTTTATGGCTTCAAGAATAACCGAGGAACCCAAAGGCATCTCTGTTCAACCAGTGTATGTGCTAGAGAGTGGATGTAATCATGAGCTGTTTTGAGATATTAACATACTAGTTGTCTTCCCTGCATTGCAGCAAGAACTAACGCAGCTCAGACTCATTAGGTTTCTTGAGCTTGAAATGATGAAATTAAGGCTTTCTCACATATTTTTAATACAAGCAAAATGCCTTTCAGGAAGTTATATGCACAGAAGCATCTCCTGCATAAAAAACATATTTCCCATTTCCCAGTTACTTAAATTTCTAAATGGTAGGCTAGCACTTGGCTTTCTTAAGTCGCTGCTCTGGCAAATCTGTAAATGGAAGCTCTGCAGCTAGTAAGCATGGTATGTGAATTATACTAAGACCTTGGTGATTACAGCTCTGTTGTTCCTATAGCAACAGGAGTGTCGTGCTGGTTCTTGAAGAAAGCTGGTCCCTTGGGGAGGGCAAAGCTGAGATGCAAACACATGCCTTGGCTAGGTTAGACGCATTCTCTGGATGGCAGGGCATTAAAAATGAACCCGGGCTGCTTGTGGAGTTAGGAGGGGGACCATGCTCATGAAATATCGGATAGTCGTGGAGAAATGGAGATAGAGCTCTTCTCAGTGTAGTTTTATTCTTTTGAACACAATGCTTGTTTTAACATCTCCTCCTCTCAGCAGTGCATGTTGTATTTTTAGAACGCCAGACTAGGATACTAGTACCGGGAGTTTCAGAGAAAAGTTAATGTCTAGAAGATAGTTGCTGGAAGGTGATTGAAGAAATGTGTGTATGCAAAGATCTCGAGGGAAGTAAAGAATTTTTTTAATTTGGCAGCCTTCAGAAATTCATGACAGGCTTAACCTTCTGATCTCTAAAGGCTTTTTGGTTTTAATTAATTTTGCAGGTGACTACAAACAAATCAGGTTTATGTATCTATTCATCATTCAAAGAACACTTGGAAATAGCAGCCGTTAGATGTGTCAGTTAGCATCTTCCTTTGTGTTAAGGTAGTGTGGTTTTAATCTAGCTTGTACCCTACTGGCTTGATGTCACGGTAGCTGAGTACTTGCTGTGGAAAGCATTAACTTCAGTCATGTTGGTGAAATTTTCTGAAACTTAGGTGAACTGATTAGCAGTTGCATGTGCGGAGCTCACTGGCTATCTACAGTCTTTACTGCTGTGTGGTAGAGTCATTTGACCTTCAGATCATCTTGGCTTGCTAAGACTGAGGTCCAAGTGGTATAAATGAACTACTAAATTCAGCAATCCAAACAACTGGAATTAGGACATAATTGCAGCAGGATTTTTTGGAAAGTTAGTGGAGTCAGACTGTCACTATTGCTTTTTTTAAGATAGGACATAGGCCTACCAGTTAATTATTGTTAATTTCTAGGAAGGATGAGGGTGGGCAAGTGTAAGGCAGAAGAAGTGGGAGAAGTATTTGCATGTCTGAAAGTTTGTGGCAATTAATGCTTTACTCATGAAAGAAGATGGGGAATATTTTGTTGGGTATATGTAAGTGTCTATTTCAGTGTAGAAATGTGTGCCCAGAAAAGGGACAGCTGTGGAGAGAGAAGTTGTATGTATAGAATGTAGAAGGTCAGGTATAAGTGTGCCTTTTTCATTGTTCTATACATTAATTACTGGAAGTGCAAAGCTCAGTGAAGGATGTGCTAAAAGTAAACATGGTTCACCGTCCTATTGTCTTAGTTGCGGGCTTTTGGCAATGTGCAGCTTAACTTTATAACCTGTGCTCTGCATTTTAATTTTTTTTTTTACTTGATTAGAAAGAAAACATCCGTTGTAGGAGCCAAGTGGGACTGCAGCAGAAGCTCTATTCACTAGTACTTTAATCCCTGCTTTCCTTTCACCACATAGAAACCCCTGCTCTATTCTCTGGAAATGTTTGTATTTGTACATAAGCACGGGCAGCTGTAGAATTGCTTAATGAGCAGACTTGTTAGATTGGTTTCATTTAGCTCTGGATAGTTTGGGTTGTAGGACTGGACTTGAACAAAACCTGCTTTTGTGCTGAGAAACGTGGATGTGGATGACCTTTTTCTGGACAAATGTCGCCCAGGTTTTTTTGCCACAGGACATCTTCAGAAATAATCGTGCTCCATAAGTGGATTCTGGAAGGCTGAAAGCACTGATGAGAGTATCCCTTTCATTTGCATACTGCGCTCTTACCCTTACTCGAGTTCAGCAGAGAAGTTTTCCATTCTGTTTCAGATCATTGAAATGCTCAGCTAAAACCAGTAGGACTTACTGCCCTTCAAGAGGTTGTGGCATTGTTATATTATAACTACTTGGCTTATGGACATGAAGGTATCTTCCCTTTCTGCAAGTCCCCTGAACAAACTGGTTCCAGATATGGGAAATACTGTTGCCTTTTATATCCCAGTCAAGAGTCACGGTGCTCATGAAGAATGGAGAATTGCTGAATAATGAACTGTCTCTTTTGTTAGTGAATATAAAATAAGGCCACGAGGTGCAATACTCGGAGGGCAGTGATACACGTGTTGAAAGTAACTGGGCTGACATTGTCTGGGAACCACTGGTTTTGGTGTGAAGTAGATGGTCCTGTTCACGCTAGCATCAGATTTGATAGCCTGCAAGAACTTTCTATGTGGCTGCTGTTGTTTGGACAAAGAATGTCTTCCTCTTTGTAATAATGTATCACCTCACTAAGGATAAAATTGGGTCTTTAATGTGGGAATAAAAGAAATCAGCATAGGCTTGAGTCTTTACTGCAAGATGTTGTTCTGTTGGGTGTTGTGCCCTCAGGTTACCCACCCACTTACTTGTCTACCTGGAAGGTATTATTATCTTTTCTTTGATAGATCAAATTGTCTTTTTAAAGGCAATTGCCTGAGGCTCTTGCAAATGTTGGGTTGCATGTAATTCCTGCAAATGAAAACGTTGGTGGTTCTACCAAATAACAAAAGGATCTGAGGAGGGAGCAGGAAATAAAACTGTTCAGAATTTTGTATAAAATCCAGTCTTTACTAATCTTGTTTAAAACTGTACCATGAGACATAGAAATAATCACTTCTTTATCTTTTTTTTTTTTTTTTCCTTTCTAAAATGAATAGCTAAACCCCTTTTGCCACCTCTGGTCTTCATTGCTATCCTGTTTGTTCCTGTATATTGTTTTGCTGCTCCCTTGTGTTTTGGCAGAACTTTCTAACTTTGTATTGCCATCAGATTTCATTAGTATGTGACTACTTTTCTGTTCCAGGATCATTTATGAAAGCATTAAGTAAATGGTGCAAAGGCCAACTGTTGAGAAAGTGCAGTTGTAATCTCCTTTTCAGCCCAGTGATTATCCTTTCAAACACAATTCATAATCTTTCCTTAATGAATTGTTTACCCACCTCGGTTCTTGTACTGATTGCCCATCTTAATTTAAAAAGTACCATATGGGAAACTATGTATTATAAAATGCTAAAGAACATCAGAGAGGGAGCATGCTTTTTGATGATGTTATGATAAAAAAAAAAGATGCACTTTGTTCATGAATTCAGGTAACTTTAAACCTAGTTATTGTAATTACGTTGGTGGTAAATCAAGGGTACTGTACACTGACTGTGCAGTTAGCTTTGGCTGTGAAAGACCGAAACCTTGAATTCTAGAGCCATTCTCCATCCACTGTTCTACTTCTTCCTTTAGGATGCACGTAATAATAATTCAGTAATACTATAGGTATTCAAGCATTTTCCACACTTTTACACTGTATTCTTTATTGTACTCTTCCTTTTTCCTCCAAATAGAACACTGGTTTAAAATTTGGCTTTTTCTGTTTTCCTGTTGTATTGACAAGCTATATTTCTTGTACTCCCTTCTCTTTTCCTATTCAAAGTCCAGGCAAATGGCAAGTTATCAGAACGTTCATACTGACAGCGACGCTGGTATTGAAGCTGTGCCAGGTGGGCCTAGAAAATTAGAACAGGAGCTAGCTGAGTGTGAACCTGCTCTTCAGCGATAGCTGTTTGGATTGTGAAAGCCAAAACGAACTGCAGAATTCCCAGCATCCTTTGTGCCAAAAGCTATTTCTGCTCATCATGCGTTTTAAACGGCTGGGTGCTCGGCACAGTAGGCTGTGCATAGGAACAGCGCTGAAAGCTGGAATTGTTCGGGACAGGCAGAAATATTGACCTGTGTGTTTATGGGGTTGCATGATTATCTGGAATGAAATTTCCTTTTCTGCATGAAACTTGTAAGGATGCTTGTAAGAATTTTTTTCATATTTAGACTGTAGAAAGGGGGGAGACCCTAGGAAAACAATCAACATCTGTTAAGTAATCCAGCTCATCTCTTGTGCTAATGTGACATCATCTGTGATTTTTGCAGTTGCTAGGCTACTCCAGCTGCTCTGGACTTGCATAGCAAAGCCTCCTCGACTTTAAAGGGGGATGCATGTAAAATACAGTGGCATAGGTTGTGCTTTATGTGCACTTGCTTTCTTAATGCTTCTAAGTGTCATTACTCCCTCCTCTTTCTAGCGTAGAAGTGTTTTTCAGAATCCTTGCAAATAAAACCCTTCTTTTTGTAGAGGCTAGTAGTTCTTATGCATTTAAAAAAAATAGTAACACGGTAACTTGTTAATTCAGAGCTGGATCCTAGCGCTATATATCATTTATGTTTTGATCACGGAAAAAACAGTTTGCGGAGGAGATGAAAAGGGAGATGACTGCAGGGCTTCTGAGTATTGGCAAGAGTGTGCATCAGCGCAGTTTTTGATGTAGTTCTATAAGATGGGGTCCTACATATGAAAAACAAACTACTGCTTGGTCCTTAATATTTCCTCCTTTGAGTACGTATAACAAATAAATTGTGAAGTGTATAAAAATAAATGTAGTTGCATTTCATAAGCATTGATTTAGTTTTTAAGGATATTAGCAAGGGGAATTTACAGCTTTCTCTTCTCCCCCGTATTTTGGCCACTTGTCCTTCTATATTGCAACTAAAGAGCAAATTAGATAACTGAGAAATGGAATTCATATAACTGTAACAGATGAGGAATGTTTATTAGTCCTCTTTCCTTTACCTCGTATGCAGGTGTATAGGCAGAAGTTGCTTGGGGCACAAAGCTGAAATCTGCTTCTTGATGTGCTTCAAGTAAAAGACTGGAGAATTTTTACATGCTGATGCTCCATCCAAGTTGAATTTGAACTTTCCAAACCCCAGTAAGAGAATTCTGTAGAGCTGATCAGTTACCTGAATGGGACAGGCAGTCGGTGTTGCTTTTGGCATTTCCTACTTTGTTGTCTAATCCTTTAATAGAAGCTTTGAAGAAAAACTTATTAAGCAAAATTATCCCAAGCAGACCGAATTAATTAATGAAGGCCAAAATGGTCATTGTGAGTCATCTGTTGTGCTTAAACACTTAGGATCATTTGAATGGAAGAAATAATTTTTAGAAATTATATAGACAGACTGGAGAATTCATCATATTTTCTAATCAGTTAGATAAATGCTGTTAGAGGATCTACAGATGAAAGAAAGCATTTACTTTTATCTGACTTTCTTGGGGATCGAATTTTTACCAGAAATTAAAAATATTGCACTGAGCCCTTCAGGGTTGTCTTCCAGTTCCTGTCTAGACTAGAGATATTGATTTAAACCACTGCTTTGACACTACTGTATGATGTATTTTTATTTCCATATTGTCCTGAAAATATTTCTCTTTAAGTGCCTGTTAGGCCACGCTCTATAGTTAGGAAGTCCAGAGAGTGGATTTTTTTTTCTGAAGATCTCAAGGTATCTTTTTGAAGAATGAGAGCTTGGCATGGAATGTTCTTTACAAGCCTTTATCAGACATGTTTCTCAAGCCATTCAGATCTTTCTACTATAAATGCCCACCTGAAAGACCACACAAGTTTGCAAAGACTTGGAGATGGTTGTAGGAAGGTAATTAACATCTTTCTGTGCTTAGAGGACATGAGTTTTAATGGTAAGTATACACAGTTGATAGCCTCAATTGAAGAAAAAAAAAAAAAAAAAAAACCCAAAAAAACCCAAAACCAAAAAATCCAATAACTGAGAAAGTCCACACACTGAATTCTTCTGGAAAATATTTCTTCAGGCTAGGGATAAAAGCATTACTTAGCAAAGCTGTAACTGTTCCCTGGGCAAATGGAAACCTTCAGTTTGAAAGAAAATACTGCACTTCCATTAGAGAATGGAACGTTTTCAAGACATGTTAGTTTATAAAGGGTGTTTAAGTGATTTTCAGTGGGAGGAAAAAAAAAGCAAAAACCTTTCAGCTGGCCTATTAAAACAATTTTTATTCTTAAAAGCACAGAGTCATGAATATCTAGATGTAAAGATAAAGTAAAGAATATCTAAATGTCACTTAAAAAGGACAGTGTGATGCATAGGGCAATACAAGTTTTATTGAACAGTTGAGTTCCTCATACTTCAGAGAAGCTCAATAAGTCTCTTATGCAGTGCCAGAGTTTACAGTGAAAAAAAAAAAATTATCTCTACATGCCTGTGGTGACAATCCTGTGAATTTTTTTTAAGTCTTGCTTCTTAGAGATATATGAAAGCAAGGAGTTCTTCGTTTTCTTTAAAAAAAAAAAACTGATTTCCTTAGGCTTGCAAAGGAGCGTTTTAAATCTACTGTTGAAATGTTTAGACCACTTCAGGTTCCAGTCCCAGAAAAATAAGATAACACAGCTTTCACTTCTTTCTGTCCTCTTTTTCCTTTCCTATTGATTTTATGGATGTGTAGAATGACAGTTTGGGTACTACATCTATCCACTGTTCTTTAAAGGAAGTAATTATGGCACACATTTTCCTGTATCCATTGTTATTACAGGTGCTGAGGATGTTGTGATGGCATTTTCCAGATCAGAGACAGAAGACAGAAGACAGTAACTACAGGATACCTGAACAACACAGAACTGGAGAGGACAGTGAGATTCCTGAAGATAGAGGAGGATGGCTGAGCATTAATAAGTTCCTTTGCCCACCTTAATTGTTCCTTGGTATCCCTTCTCCTTTGTAATTTTGTTTCCCTTTGCCCAACCCTCAGAATGCATCTCACAGCCATCCATTCCTGTAAGTTTTTGCTACTCAGCTGGGCTGTGTTAATTAAGGACAAACCTAAAAGTGTATTTTTGATTGGCTCGAAGGGACAGGCTGCGATTGGCTAACGGAAGACAATTTTTCAAACTTGACCAATGAAAACCTTTTATCTTGCATTTTATTTTGTATTTTAAAGAAAGTCTCTTGACATCCTACTTCTAAAGAAGCTTTTCATGCTGTGGTGCTTATTTAGGTCAAACTTGTGAATTTGAAGAGGGTTTGATTTGGCTGCATAGAACTGGAAGCAACTTGTGTTTGGTTGACAATGCAAATGCTTTCACTTCAGTTGGCTTGCAGGTATTTTTCTGACTTTGACATTTTCATTGCAGAAAGCTGATGTTTTGGTGCGTTGGTTATTTCTTTATACTTACTGACTTGGGGGAAAAAGACAAATGTGCTTTGCAATATTTATTACATCTACACACATATAAATGCTTGCTTTTTTGGGTTTGTTTTTTTGACTGGCTTTGAAATCATGTTTTTGATTTCCTATTGGCTGCAGTGTCTCTGATGCAATCAGTTTTTCCATACTCATCTGCTCTGTGGCCTCAAGCTCTTTTGGGAGCATGTGTCGAAAGCATATTTAGTTCAATAAGTCTACCTGTTTAAGCTGGAACACGGAGATCACCAGCCATTCTGTGCTGCTGTGTGGGCTGTACTATGAACTCCTGGTAGACCTGGCTGTTCAGGTGGCTTCTCTCTTTGCTTCTGACAGAGGAGCTGTAGATATTTTGCAGGAATTGCAAGAGTGAGATCTATGGCTGTGACATGAATTTGCCAAATTTGTATAGAGAATATGTGAACTTGTTTAAAATACTACATATAGTTCCACTTTAACCCTTTAATTGCTGCACAAGACTAGCTCTCACATAAGGAAAAATTAATGATCGTTAACAAATCCGACTTGCACTGGGCTTTAATAAACTAAGTTTCTAGTCACTTGAAAATGGTATGTGGTTTGGCTCCTTGCAACTGTTGGGTGATATGGAAATTATCTGGATCCTAAGATAATATCATTTTCTTTAGGCACTGTTCCAAGAGGCAGTAGCACTGCATTAAGCTGTCCAATAGTGAGTGTACAGGTGACACTCTCTTCGTAGTTGCAGGGCCTTAAAACACACACAGATGCGCATTTACAAACTGAAAAACCTGCAGTGAACTTCCTGAAGTGCACTGACTGTTCAGGAATCTGCACATAAAATTTCTAGCACTGCTGCCTAAAACCTAGCACTTCATTTTCTCTCATATGTGCGGGTCATTTTTACAATACTTTTAGATTTTCCTGTGGGTTGCACTGACTTTAAGATGTTTCAAAATCTATTAAAGCATAACTCCATTCACCTGTTCCTGGTCCCTTTCATATGGTTGTTAATTATTTGAAGTAACAATTCCAGAATCTGACTGTGACAACATGACCATTTTCATGGCAAGAAATTATGATGACAGGATGCTGTTACGGCCTCAAAATGGGGAAAAAGCTTGAGAGAAACTGTGGAATGTATGCAAAAGGAAGAACGAACTTGTGAGCACAAGGAGGGAAATTATCTTGAGCAAATAAATTCTGTGTGATGAGAACAACTGTACATCTATTTATGAAAAAGATCCTTTTGATTCAGTTGCAGCTTTGTAAAGTTCGATGTGAAAGTAAATCTTTTACCCCTGTTTGTTGGGGCCAGATAAGAAATTTCTTTATTAAAATAAACCAGGAATGAGCCCAAAAGAGTCTTTAAATTTTGACCTGGTTGCCTAAGAGGCACTTTAATTTTAACTTTGGTGCAAAGGGGGGCAGCCCTTAAAGGGTTAATTTAAGGGGATACGTGTGTTTCTAGCTGCTGGCTGGAATGAATGGGCTGGATTGTGGTGGCCTGTCATTGTCAAGCTAACATGCATCCTCCATGTGTATCTATGGCATTTCTGAGCTGTTAAATCTTTTCAAGGAGAAAAGTGAAGTGTTTATGTGGTTTAATCTTTTCACTAAAAATGTAACTGTTGGGGGGGGGAAATACAGTTTTTAATAGCTACTCTTGTTTCTTATTGATTTATTATACTGTTAAACTGCCAAATGGAAAATACTTGCTTCACCTTTGTGGAAGACTTGCATGTAGACTCCAAACTTTAGTACATTGAGAAAAGGCAGTGTGTTGTATAACAACATGATTTGGGATTCAGAAACTGGAGGAGAGATAGTCTCTTGAGAATATTTGTGCTTGCTTTGTTACCTGTGTGCTCTCCCCCTCCCCACTGGTGATTTCTTAACTTTAAACCAGGGCTGGAAGATTTATAATAACGAATTCATATATAAATCAGGGAGAAAGTAGTGGAAAAGAGGGCTTTCCAATATTCCCCTTGAATTATATTTCTAAGTATTTATCTTCTTGCTATGAAAACTAAATCCCTATTACCACTGTGGAGCCTGGATTAATTGGGAGGTAGAGAAACCTGCACAGAGTACATCCTCATGGTTGACTTGTTTATTCGATGTACAAATTTCTCTGGCTTTACCTTTGTGCTTTTGCCTTCTCAAGCAAACCATTACTAATAAAAATAAGAAATCCAGTGTTTTAGATGTCAGAGGTGAGTATAGATCTAAATTGAAATATATTTGTAAATAGAAAAGGCTGTATAGTTCAGCTACCAACCAAATAGTGCTTAAGACATTCAGTAAGGGAGCGTAAAAGCTTTAGAGGCATCTTCCAAAAAAGCACACATCTTTTGGGTGGTCTTTTTGGGAGACATGTTCCTTTAGATATTCAAAATGTGCTGTTGTACTTCTTCTCTTACCAAGCTTATCATCTACCTCTCATGACACACTGTGTTTTCCAGAGCTTGAGGAAGAGATTTAGAGCTGAGTCAGATACTCCTCTCATCTCTCTCCAGATGGGTAGCGATTGCTGTAATTGTCGGTAGGTCATTGTGTCTGTGAGCATTGCCCATTGTAAATGAAAATAAGAGTCCACCATTCACATAGGCCTTTAGATTGATTCTCCCAGGTCCTAAAATAAACCCTGGAGTAACAGAACATGTGAGCTGGTGGCACAGCGACACTTTGGAAGGAGCTATTGCCTGAAAGAAGCTGGACCACTAGTAAAATAAAGTAAGCTCTTCAGATTTTTTTGTTCCTATTCCCATCTAAGGTAAGTAGTTACTGTAAGTTGTCTCCTTCTCTGGCCTGTTCAGTGGCCTGTGTGAAAGTTTCTAATGCTTTACCATTAAATCTGTTCCAGTTCCATAAGGTCTATATTTCTAATTCACCAGCAGCCTAAATACTTCTGGTGAAGGCTAAAGATTAAATGGCCCATGAAATTCAAAGACCCCTGTCACCTATAGAAGAGATCATCCTAAATAAGACTTCAGGGTCATATGTAGGATAAATTTCTGTAGCTATTGAGAATCTGTTACAAGAATAGAGCAGTGCCATGTCTAAAGTTATCAAGAGGAAAAAAAATAAAGGCCAAAAGTTGAAAGCTGTGAATCAAATAAATGTAATATGTGTTAGTAATTATTTTATGAAAGGCATACTGAGTGCCTGGGCAATGAGGGGAATGTATGATTTTGATTACTTTAAGGTCAGTCCTTCAGCTTTCTTTTTGGTCTCTTGCTTCCTAAAGGACTGTGTAGCAGAGCTGACAGCAAAAAAGGCTGCCGGGCACTGGGACCAGCAGAAACCAACAGTGCAGTAAGAACAATTTCTGGAGGTTTAAGAGATCTTCAGTTGTATTCAGTCTCTACAAAAGAGTCTCCTTAGTGAGTAAGCATCTCGTCCTCACTGTTATTCATCAGTAACAAAGTGTTCCAAAGCTTAGTTGTTAATAAAGAGCTTTTAAGAAACTTTGTTAAAACTGCAGAATAGTTGTTTTAGGCGTAAGAGTAACAGGAGCACGAGGGTTGCACAGTTGCTGCCTGGATGGGATATTTGCTGAATGCAGTTGATTTTAAAATCAGCTAACAGCAATATGGTATACATCTAGCCTCAGCATCAACCTATTTAACGCTTGAATGAAACTGGACCTGTTTGTTACTCCGCGTTGCAGTCAGAGGTGTGTGTTGTACGCAGGGCAAATCCTTCCCTGTTCACAGCATCAACAGGAAATAAAATGTATTTTAAAATTTCTTTTAGGTGAAATGTTTTCATTTGTTTTATTTCACCTTCTGCCACAGAGTAGTGTTAAGGATCCTGTCAGTTAGGCCTGGATGAATTATTTCAATAAACTTAAGCAATATGAATGGCCTCACACAAAACTAGCTTTTAAAGGTGTTAAAATGGGTCAAATTTTGGTAATCATGAGCCAGGCATGGTGCTGATGGGTGTTTGCTGGACAGGCTTTTTTCTTGCAGCCTCATGTGTAACATGATCGGTTTGCTATAGTGCTTGCATCCCGCAAATTTTGTGTCCTCTTTATCTGCGACTTCTTCAGAGCTGCAGCAAATAGGTCACTGGATTGCCGTGGTGGTTCTTCCAGATCTGCCTTAGACTTGCTGTGTAAATACAGCAAGTCTATACAGACACTTTGCACTACTGTTTCCCTTAAACCTCCTCGTTACTGATGCTTTTCAGTTTTACAAATGTGAAAGTGCTGTATAACAGGGAGGAGCATTGTTATTACTTACCAAGGTAAGAGAAGAGCTTGGATCTGTTCCCTGTCAGGCTGTAGTAGGTTGCCATACAAAGACAGAGAAGAAATCACCTACTGTCTTCTGAGTTCTGCTTTCATTTTCTCTGCAGCTGATTTGCCTTAAGCAGAATTCCTGCAGTATGTTATAAACAACCTGGCTAGTTTCCTTTGTAGCCTGAAGCAGTTCAATTTTGGGGATTGTTTATTTTGGAAAGGAGAAAAATTTTTTTTGAAGCTTTATAACCTGGCCTGCTTACAAGCTGCCTCATGTATCAGCACGAAATAGTTATAT
This sequence comes from Gymnogyps californianus, assembly GCF_018139145.2. Taxonomy (NCBI): domain Eukaryota; kingdom Metazoa; phylum Chordata; class Aves; order Accipitriformes; family Cathartidae; genus Gymnogyps; species Gymnogyps californianus. The sequence goes on along the minus strand of NC_059491.1, from coordinate 5,174,753 downwards.
GCACAGAGCTTTTTGCTGTCTTGACATTTTCCAGGTTAACTCTCCTTGCTACTAAATGCTGATCTGTGACCAGAGGCCTGTGAGACTCAGAAAAGAAACTTTCAGCCTTTGTTTAACAACTACCATACCAGCTCCAACCCAGATGTGGACTGATGCATCTATACTTTTCTTCAGTTTTTCACCTTAGATGACTATTGCTGCCCTTTTCTGATGCAGTGACAAATACAGCGATCCCTACAGGGTGAGAAGATGATCCTGTCTGTACCCTTGATGGGAGCAGCTGGAGACACTTACTCAATGCATAGCAAGCACACCTCTCCCATGTGTGGTGCATGTCATTGCTACACAGCACCTGAGCTCTTTGGACCTCCCCCAGAGAAAAAGGCCCTTTACCCTTTCTGTGAGTAACAGGTGGCTAATAACTTTTTCCCCCAAGGTTGTAAAATACTTCTGATTAACCTTGTTACTTTAAGTTGGCTGAGCTGAATCCTAAGGTTACATCTGCATTCTGAGTTGAGACTCTTACAATATTAGGGACCCATTTAGCTAGATTTATGTTTGAATAGGTATTTAATAGTGTTCTTGGCTTAACTGTTAGGGTTTTAGCCCCAAGCGAAGAGTTAGTTCCCTGTGTTTTACTTGCACTGCGCACCACTTTTGTATAGCTAATTTCAGATTTTGGAAGACACAAATCATAATTAAGTTATTCAAGCATGCAGTTTGCTGTTTACGCCGTAGTCCACGTTGTCACATAAAACACATTTCCATTTTGCAGTGAGGTGAAGGTAATTTTACTGCTCTTCTCAGGCAGGGCCATAACTCGGTACTCTCCTGATGCTTGCAATATTCCAACTGATGGAAGAAACGAGGATGATTGTTCTGAGAATATCTTTCCTCATATGAGGGGAATTTTGTGAGATGAGCATGGATAATATAAGTTCACATCAAGGCTTGATGTAGAGATACACCAGAATTAGAATGTGGCTCCAAAACCTTGCTCTCTAGCTGTTCTACCTGTGGGGTTTTGTTCTAAGCTGCCACAAGAGCTCAGAAGTTGCTTTTGTTTCCTGCCCTTAGTCTGTTCCTTCAGAGAAGCTAAATGCATAATTGTGGTCCAAGACTGCAGAGCAACTTGTGACTGGAACTGAAACATAGCTTAATGATGTCTAGTTTGCAAATGGGAGCCCTGTGTTCAACTACAGTAGCAAGGGAGTATGGCACTGGAACTAGCCGTTGTCTTTATAGTGTAGGGTAAGGCTATGATGGTCTCAGTGCTTTGTCACTGATGGTTTTAGGGTTTGGTTTTGGTGTTCTTTTAACTGTGTGAAGGGATGGAAAGTTTCCATGATTTTAGAGGAAGGATGCTGCTTCAGAAAAGAGCAGCTTTGGATGTTAGTTATTATGTTACATACATTTATCCCATGAAGTAGAATGCATGAAGTTACTTGATCATGGAATGACGTAGAAGCTTGTGTTGCTGCGGACTACGCACTGTAATCCATTTTCAGCTTTACTTGTGACCTCCTAATCAGAGGGCACAGTGTAAATTGCATTGAGCGTGATTGGAATGGACAGTGGTAGCCAAGCATTTTCCTTCAGTCTTTTGTCATGTATCTCAAGTGCCTGGAGCAGACAGACATTAACTCTGTGTCTGCAGTTAATGCCTGAAGTGTGTGCCTGATGCCTGGTCACAGCTAGGCATGGAGTTTTCTCGTGCAAGTAGAACAGTTCACAACGTAGTCTGTACTCTATGGTTTATTTTTTAATGGCTAGATTCTGCTAAATCTCTGGTGTGTGTCAGGAGGAAGTTAGGGGCAGGTCAGGAATGGATGAACTCCTGTAGGTGGAAGCGTAAGAGGAGGATTCTGCCTCACTGTTGTATTCTCATAAGCTTCTTTGAGCCTGGAGAAAGATGGTAATTAAACTAGACAGAATCTTAAGCTTTTGACTTGCCTCGCCAGCAGCACCAGACTTCACAGTCTCCCTCTAAAAGGAACTGTGCTGCATGCTGGTTCTGTAGCATGCTTAGCTGCTTGTACCATATGGGCGTACAGTAGAGCCCTTTGTTTTAGTCTGGCCTTGACCTTGAGGTCACAGCCTTCTGAAACTAAGTGGGATATTTGGACTTATCCAGTGTTGCTACATGAACATTTTTACTTGATTTTTTTTTTCCTCTCTCTAAATGTAGCGAAGTCTAGATGTCAGAGGATTGGAGCAGCGCAGGGAATTAAATGAAATCTTTTCAGTTTCAGTGCTATTGTCAAGGAGGAGGCAAGACTTAGATAACTGAGAAGTGTTTAGATTAACTACATACAGTAACAAACAGGAAAGGGTTTCTAAGGGTTTTGCAGACACCAAAACCAACAGAGCTCAGATATGTACCTGCTCTAGTAAATAGTAGACTAGCATGGTAACACCGCAATGTATGCGAAGATTCACAGTTCATATCCTTCTACAGAGAACATCCTTTCCTCTGTCCTTAAAGGTTTAAATAGAGAATTTGTCAGCAAAAGCACCGTGGCCTAAGTACTGGTGAGATGGATCACAGAGCATGAGGTCTTTGACATAGTACGATCCTAGACCTGGTAGTGCTTACAGCTTAGTCAACACTTTGTATTCAGCTCAGACAGAAGGAACATTAAATTCAACTGTGTCAGGTTGCTGTAGAGCAAAGCCACAAAAATACCTCTGAAACATAAGTACTATTAGATAGATACCACTTAGGGATCATAAGCAACATTCAATTTGCAGCATTGGGTAGTGACTTAGATGAGTTTCAGCCACAATTAAATTGGTTCTGTAATTCTAAAGTGACACATACTGACATCTTTGCAGGAGAGGCCACACTGCTTTTGTGATCTGATGGATAGTGTGTTCTGCCACCTGGGTAGAAAGAAGAGGTCATGTATGTTGTTTCTTTAGTCTCCTGTCTTGACAGAGTGCAGGGAGTTGGTTGCTGTCTGGACCTGAATAAATCTTTATGAAGGTTGTTAGCACCATTCTTGCTTAGAGCTACTAAAAAGAGAGGAAGAGCAGTATGGGGGGACAGAGATTAAAAGGGAAAACCCAGTAGGTTATAAATGCATTTTCCTCTGTGCTGGAGGTTAAATAATATTTTATGCATGTGACCAGAGATACTGTGATTAAGGAGCTGTCAGGCAGAATGAGAGCTGGGCAGCAAAGGGAGCAGAGATGCTTGAGGGAAAAGAGTATGAAGATTTTCTAATGCTGAATTCTCTTGAGCATATCTAGTGTATGATGTGTGGCTTTGTGCGTTTCACTGAAAAAAATGGCTATTCTACAGATATTTAGGGTTTTTTTTCCCCTTCATTGCTCCAGTATCTTTTCTGTCTGAGATGTCTCACTGATTACTAGTGACATTACTTTAGAAAATGGTCAAAAAGTCGTATCTACGCTGCTACTTCAGGGTCTAGGATTAGGACTGTGGAATGGCATATGATAATCTTGTACATAAATCATGGCTTTAACAAATGGAAAAGATGTCACGTTGTTCCATTTATCCAGTTTACTCTGTTGCAGAAAGACTAGTTCCTGTGCATCTTGCTCAGTTTGAGGACTCCTCAGTCATTGCAGAGCCTCTGGAATTTTAGCTGTCATCATATACCCACTGTTCAAATTGGCGAAAACTGGGCACTCAGACTCATTTTTAGATCAGGTCAATAAATACTTGACCTCCCCTGAGTTGTATTTTAATGTAATGTTACACAAACAGCAGTCATTCCCAGAGGCTCTTCCTCGCACTGCACGAAGCTGCCTGTGTAAGCTGAGCTTCAGACAGGATGATATGCCTGTCTCATCTCATAAGCTTTTTACTTCCACTCAATGGGCAATGTATCATTGAAGCAGCAGTAAACATGGAGAAACGTGTGCTGTTAGAATGCAGTGCAAAGCACTGCACTGCAGTCATTTAACACAGCATGGGATTTACAGCCCACCCGCTTCCTTTGCAGAAGACAATGTGTCATTCCATTTATTCAGCTGGTCCACTTTTGACAGACATGGAAGAATAGTGGATAGACCAGAAGGAGAAAAGGTAAGAAGCCTTACATCGAAGGCTCGTTGTCCATACTGAAAACAAGAGAAAACCTGAAATGTTAAAAGGTACAGGTGGAATGGAAATTCATGGCTGCTGAATGTTTGTCTAAGTAGTAGGATGGTCCTTGAGATCATGTTCAGTCCAGCAGAAGTAGATCCCATGGAATAAGTGGGCACATAACCTTCACAAAAGAACTCACTAGAAATGTTTTATCTTCCTTCACTGAGTAGAGGAAAACATGGAGTTAACAATCTAATGGATACATTAAAGCAGCGCGTGTTGGGATGGGGTAATTATTCTAAATCACTCAGATTCACTTACATATATTAGGTTGGCTGGGGGTGGGGGGAACATCCTTACCTTCGTGCTGAGTACAAACCATGGTGATGTTTGTTCTGCTGGGTACGTGAGCCTTAGCTCTGAGTGTGTATTTGTTTCCTGCTTTGTTAAGGCAATGCAGCTCTTTGCTAGCTTCCTTTTAAGGTTACTATGATCATAACACCTATTCAGGCTGTACAAAAGCCACTGAATAGAATTCTGCTGTTTTCCTACTGGTGGTAGGTCAGTGGCTGAGTCAGTGATGGAAACAAACCTCTGTTCATCTTCAGTACATTCACAGAACAGTATTCGACTTCTTTAACACAACCTTCCCACCCCAGGACAGTTTGCTGTCAGCATTTAACCTCCTTTCTGTTGTAGAGTAGCAATGGAAAGCGGCATCTAGCTTTAAAAACAGAAGACAGATGTGTCCTTGTAGGGAGACTGTCTGCCTTGGAGCTCCCCACGGGGAGGCAATCGGCCCCTGCTGTTGGCAAGGAGCTCTCACTCACTCGGCAGCATTAATCAGGGCTGACTGTTCCTCTTAATCCTCTGATCCCTTCCATACGGACGAGAACACAAGCACTGCATTTGCGTGTTATGCTCTTCTTCACTGAAAATAGGGCTGGCTCCGTGGCTTGCAGCAGGCAGTGATTAGATGGGTGGGTGATCAAAACATGATTAGCAAATCTGCAATTAGAGTGAAGGCTAGGAGGGCAGTGGCTTACTGCAAGGAAGGGTCACAACTGGTATCTGTCAGAGTGGAAATAAATATGTGAAATGACAAAGGATTTAGCTGCAATCCTGTCTGATGAGACTGTAACTTAAATAGCCAAGGCACTGCTAGGAAGAAGCTAGGAGCACTGGAATTTTAGAGAAAGAAGAAAAAAAAACGTAAAAGGGGGCTTTTCCCCTGGACCAGATAGTTTTGAAAGGCACTTTTTAAAGCACCAGAGATAGTTTATGTAGCTAAAACATGACCTCAGAAATTGGGACATCTGCATGAATTCTAAGTTTTGTCCCAGACGCTTTTTGTGACTGATATATAGGAACTTCATCATTTTCTTCAGCAGCTAGACAGTAAAGATATTGACCATGCCTTGCAGGGGGTTGTGAAGCTTTTAATATATCAATGTGTGAAATGCTTTGAGACTATGTGGAAAACGTCTAGCAAAGCTGCAGACTTATTGCCAGATGTGATGAATTTGAGCAGGCCAGGAGTGGAGGGGAGTTCACATCAGATACTACATGTAGAGGAAGAACAACAGTTTGCTTAAAGCCAATTGCAAGACAAACAATGGCATGTTTTTAGCTTATTTTTGTTGTCTTTAACAAACCTATGTGATGTGGAAAATATGGCAACTAGAACTCCGTCTCAGAAGAACTGTTCAGTAAAATTGATCCCATTTTTCCGCATCTAAATAATAGCGTTCACATCAGCTTCAGAGACAGGAAGATTGGGCCCATTTACAGCACCATGCAGTTCACTGTTTTCTCAGGAGTAGGAGGCACTTGGCATGTAATGATATGAAATCTAATACTGCATGATGAAAATTCAAATTACACCTTCAAGATCCAGGGAGATCTGGGAAACTTATAATCCATGGTCCAGATCCTGGAAATCAATTCTCTGATACTAATTTAACTGTGGTCTGTGCAAACAGAGGGACTTGTTCTTAGGACTCTGGCTGCAGCATTGGCACCTATTATACAGTCCCACTGAGCATCCATTCACATACTGCACAATTCATGGGAAGAAGGGGGTAGTTTGACTAGGGAGCCTTATGCACACTTGTGAAGAAAATTGTGGACAGCTGTTTTTAGAGTCCAATCATGACCAATAGGACTTCAGTAGTTAAAGCATATACAAGCTGGGTGACCTACGAATTAACCTTAGGAGTCTGATATTTGCATGTTACAGAAGGATAAACGACAGAGTTAAGCTTGTGAGAATTCAAAACTGTTTCCAGTGGGTTGGGAATTTGAACCTAGGTTCGTATGCCATTAAATCAGTCCCTCTGCCTGAAACTCTGACCCAGCAAGCCAGCCTCGGACAGACATAACGTGATTCTTTTTACAGGCCTATTGCATGACATGCATTGCACAGCAGGATCTTAGTGTAAATCTGGTAAGTAGAATTGCATGGGCAATAAAAAGCCTTTACTCTAAATGCTTTCTGTGTAGACAGTTAATGAACATAGTGACCTTTATTTATTTGTTTTTTTCAGACCATTATTAAAAGATATAGGTGGGCAAATGTTTAAAAATGCCCTGTTTTTAAAAGGCTGAGCTCTGGAGAAAATCTGGGCAATGTGAGGTGAAGAAGAAGAATGAGTTCTGACTGTCTTTTGAGCTATCTGCTTTTTGAGTCTCTCAGTTGCTGCAGGGTAGTTTTATTTCACTTACCTATGAACTGCCTACACCCTAACAGGCTCCTTTCCAATGTCTTTCATAAACTAGCTTCTATGCTGACCTTTCTTCCAGTGTCCCTCATGAGGATGTCAATAGAATGAGTTTTGACAATGGGGAAGACCAGTGCTGATTGTCTGTCCTGTAGTGGTGTTGTGCCTGCTTGTCTTTTGTTATTATTAGATTTGGTTTGCTAGTAGCACTCAAAGGAAAAGAGGAGATGCAAGTTTTCTTTTTTCATGTGAATATTGTAGCACAGTAGTATAACTTCAGACTCCTAGACTGGTTACAAGGACTGGAAAGGAGTAGTAGTGAAGAAAGAATCAAATATTGAATAATCTGTTTTTCTGGCATTCCACTGTTCCCAGTTCTCCATGCCCTACATAGGTTCTGAAGCTACTTCAAGCACAAGTCTGAAGACTAAACATTTGATGTAGATGAGTGAGTGCTCTAAGAAGTGTTGCACATTTTCAGGAAAAAATCTGCATTTAGGCAGGAAAGACAAAGGCAGCTTTGCAGTCTGTATCTTTGTAATTTTTTTTAATACAGTTTAATAATGAGGCCATGAATACCAGAAAAAAAGTTAAACATGATAGCTTTCTTCTAGGCTGTAGTGTTAAGAGTTTACACTCTTTACTCAAAATGCATTCTCAAGAAAATACAGATCAATCTGGACATTGACTGAAAGTCAATGAACATTCAAGTAGGGATTGTGATAACATGTTTGTGCTTTTGTGTAATATTCTTTGTTCTGAATATTTCTTATTGCATAGTGTATTTAAAATAGTACCAGACTTTGTGCGTCTCAAGATCTGTTTGGAATTTGGGACTGGCTGTTAATGATATATATAGTCATTTAATAGTAGGGAATTTATAAATGCTGCCTTTTTAATGAAAATACTAATACTCTGAATTTCTAGAGAAGCTTTCATCCTAGGATCTTAAAGTACTTTACAAACAGTTAATGAAGTCTTACTACCTCCTTGTGGAATACGCAAGTTGCATTAAATTGAGCGGATAAATGAGGCATAGAGAGATCACGGGACTTGTCTGTGGGTAGAATGTCAGTGGTCTCATCAGGAGGAGAACATAGCAGCCCTGTCCTTTCTCAAAATCTTACCTTTGCAAATACTTAGGACAAGAGCTCTGTGCTCTCTGAGTAGGGTCAGTACAATTGGGTTCTAAGATCAGTTTTGGGGGGTTGTTGTGGGTTTTGGACTGTATAGGAAATAATAAAACTGTCTTCAGAGAGCCCTTAAATAATTTTGGTCTACTAGTCAACCATTCAAAATAAAAAATGTTCCAGATGGTGTTTTCAGGAAAGGCAGAGCAAGCTTTTTCAACACTAATATTTGGCTGCTGAGGTTTTACTTCTATTCTTCCCCAAGGGACTTGAAGACAATTGGGGGTGTGGGGGGGAAATCCCTCGTAATGGAGGCAGGCACAGTTAAAGGCAATTTGCCTTCATAAACAAGCCTCAGGTTTCCTTACTGGTAAAACTTGTACCAGAGAGCAGTAAGTAATGAATGTCCACTGCTGTCTCTGGGAAGGAGTGAGTGACATTCGTTTTGTTGGGTGACACCCCTGTTTCCTGCACACACGACTGTATCGCAGCCAGACCCACTGGAGATCTGGACCCAAGGGGTTTGGGGGACACAGTGCTGAACAACCTTCTACTAAGTTTCTACCCTGTTGCAGGAAGACATAATATTTTGCTGCTCCTTTTCCTCCTTTCCCAAACAACCACTTTCAGAAGGAAACCGTCGGATATCTTTCTTTCCACAGTGGGGCTTTTTTAGCCATAGCAGCAGATAAGACCTAGTGGAGATTTAGATAAGCTTTTAGAGAAAACTATGGAGAAACAGTAACTTGTTTTCAAAGGAACAATAATTTGTCCTGGAGGAAAAAAACCAAATCTTTGAGGTATCTGTGGAGTACATCTATACCTACTTAATTTAGTCAGATCTACCCACCTTACTCTCTTATAGTAGTAAGAGTGCTTTTTTTGTTTTGTTCCTTAATATTTCTTTGGAATATCTGGTAAGTGTTCATTTGTGGGTGATCTGTGCAATTGTAAACTATCTTGGTTGACCCTTTGTAACTTTTTTTGCAAAATGTCATTGAGTTTCATGGATGTCAGTGGGAGATTAAAGATCTTGGTAACAGTGGGCCTTTGAACAGCAGTGATGATATTGCTGTGAGAGCTCTGTGTGGCAGTACTAGCGTAGTCCTTATGGCCCTGCTGCTTCAGCCAGTGAGTATAATGCTGGATACACAACTGGAGGCTTGGAGTTTGGTTTCCCTTGAGAAGTCTCTGAGCTAGACTGCAGCCCAACAGGAAAGCATCTGCTTTTCTTTTTGCTGAAGAACACTGCTGGAACTTCTCTGTATAAGCTCACTTAAACCCGTTGCTTGATTTTATTAATATGTAATAATTTGGGTCCTTTTACCTACAGAAAATTACTTATCTGAATAAAATGCAAGAATATTGTCCTACGAAAGGGGAAAATAAAGAGTATAATTGTGTTAATTATCAGAATACCAGACATGTAATTAATATGCCACAGGAACAAAGAGCAAATGTACTAATAGCACATAATTGGACTTAAACTACACCCTTGGTAGAAGTCTCTGCAATGGAACTGTTGTGTTTGTGCTCCTTTTCAAATTAGCAATAAGGAGTAAATTAACATCCATTTTCTTGCCCATACAAAGATGGAATCATATTGTGGGGCGCAGAGTAATGAATTCAGAGAATGCCTTTACATTCCCATATGGCTCTTAGGGAGGGGAATGCTCATGCACATGGCTCTTCTCTTCTTGCTTGCAGGAAGGCAGGCAGAGAGAAGAGGAAAACCTCATTGTATGACCAGATGTTTGCTGAATACCATGATCCTAAAGAATACAAAAAATCTGTAAGCTGAGTAATTAAACGTTGTCACCAGTACCTGGTGCAAATATTTGAGTTGGATTATCCATCCATCCTTTTATACATGGTATGCTACTGTATTATGTTGTCAGATAAGGAGATAGGTGGGGTAGGGGCTAGTCACTGACCCAGAAGGACATCTGTGATAGAACTGGAAAGAAAACCCATAATTCTTCACTCTTTTTTTTTTTTTTTTTTTTCCTCCTCCCCCCAGCATAAATCACTAGTTCAGTTTTCTATATAAATTAGGGAGTTAAAGCAGTTGTTAATGTGGACATGGCCCAGTATGCTGCTCTTCAGGTTAGTACAGTACATGAAGAAACAACGTAGAACCACTGGAGTCCTTGTTTTTTGTGGACACACATTGTAGAAAGGCTCAACCAGAGCACCTGACTGTAATTCTTATTTTATTGAGTTAGATTAGAGGATGATTAGTAAAATAACTTATTCCTGATACTGTTTCACTTTCTGTGCTCTCCCCCTCTTTGTCTTTAGTGGTGTCTTACTAAGCTTTACAAATAATTTATTTAATGCTCTTCAGAGGTCACAGTGGTTTCAGGGACTTAAGAGACCTCGGTACCCCTTCAAGTAAGGAAATATTTTGTTAAGAAACAGGTCCAGTTTCATTCAGACTCCACTTCTATTTATATAACACACCTTAAAATAGCCATTGTGGTATTAGATGCAAAGATTTATGTTAATAAAGCCTAAATTTTATTGAGATCCGTAAGTATTGCTTTTTAGCTAAGCACTTGAAAGCCAGTCTGTTCAAGGTATTGCAAGGTATTACAGTATTTCTTAATTCAAGGTATTTCAAGGTATTGCAGTACTTCTTAATTTTACCTACCCTCTTTGTGCCCTGCTTTCTTAAATATGCAAATGAAAAGCCTAGAAATTCTGTCTTATTCAATTGTAATGCACCTGTCATCACAATATCTAGACACCTGCCTTTCTACTGCACAGAAGTATTGTGAGAGTGCATTAATTAACGCTTGTAAAATGCTTGGAGATCCTAGGATGGAAAGTGCTAATGAGTTGTAAAATATTATAATGATGTTGCAGAATATTCAGTCTTTTTCCCTTTTTAAGGAAAGACTTGCATCTTTCCTTCGTTGCTTTCATGTTTCTAGATGCATATTTTGCAACAGAAGGTAAGTCTAAACAGGAAAAAAGGGATTCAACAAGGTAGAAAGATTGCTAATGCTGCTAGTTTTCTTGTGAGGAAGCTAGTTATTTTTATGTACTTCTTTGCTTATTGAATTTTCTTTTTGTCTCTCTGATGAACCCATACTTCAATGGCTTGTTGAGAATTCTCTGAACGTTCAGAAATGTCAGGGGAGAAGATTTTCTTCTTCAGATTGCCAAGGCCTTCATTTGCATCCCCTAAATCAATTCTCACACATGATCAAAGCAGCTCTGGAAATTTTCAAGTGTGGGGAAAACCAGTCCTCTAACTCTGTCTCCTCTAATATATACAGTCAGGTTCCAAAGCGTTAAAAAAAACCCAAACAAATCTTCATCCACCAAATCTAAAAACACGTGCATTTTATGCCTCCTTATGTTCAGAGGATTGCAACAGTGTATATTAGGGGCATCAAGGCTAGAAAAGATGTAACAGGTCATCTATGTATGTTTTTTCTTCAAGCTGGTAGGGGCATTGCTGTCACGTTTTGTTGTGGAGTTTTCTTTTGAATGACCCAAAAGATGCCACTTCTGCCTGCTGCCTTACAGAAGTACTCTGTGCTTTCATAGATCTCATTGTGAAGAATTATTTTTTTATATTCACCTTGAATTGTCTTTTTCTTAGTGTCATTATTGTTCGTTCTTCCTCCTTGGCTCAGACTGATAAAGCCATATCAGAACCAAAAAGTACTAGAATTCAAATTCCCAAAATGCTTTGGGATTCTCCTGTTCTTTCTCTGGTGGGAATGGGAGGAGCTAGAGCGGAGCTGTAATACAGCTTCTCAGAAACTGGTCTGTTGTTGCCTTCACCTAATATTTTGCTTGGCTGTGCATGCAATTCTCTCATGAGCTTAATTACTGCATAGTCTCTATGGCAATTGGTCCCCTTTCAGAAGTGGTTTCAGGGCAGCTGTGATAAACCAAATGCTCAGTAGAGGAGACGAAGCTAGGTTCTGAGTTCTCACTTCCCATTAAAAGCAGTCATAATCTGGAAATAGACTAGTATGCAGACATTAATTGTACTGAGATGAAAATAAGCTCACACCCAGTTCTAGCCTCTTTATTTAAAGACTGGATCATTTTCTCAACCCAATTCTAGACTATTTGAAGTTTGGACCATTTCCCCATACCTCCCCTTTTTGAACAAGGGTCCAAGTCTAATATCTAGAAGTAACAGTGCATATTCTGTGTGTATTCAAAATCATTTGTGATCCTGAGCTCTAACAATCAGATCCAGATCTGCTGTTGGCTTAACTGAGCAGGTCTCACTTCTCTCTGGTTTTATGGTATGCACTGGCTTCCTTTAAGTAGCAAGCAAAGGCATTCATTTTTACCTATCACCTTATCTTTTCGTTTCTGGCTGCTCAGCTCCATTCTGACAAGTGCAATAAATGTGTCCTCCTGGGTCCTTGCAAGCTGGGCATTAGTCACACTGTGCATTTCAAGGACATCAGTCCGATAGTTTTTCAGCTGTAACGGAAAACATGTTCTGCCAGGAGCCATTTGTTCCAGTTTTGTTGCTTACCAATAAAATAAAAATCAATGGTTTTTTGGAGCTTGAGAAGCAGGTCAGAGAGTAGGAGGGAGATAGGTGGTAAAAATGAAGGTGCTGAAGTTATTTCTCTGAAATAATGGCATGTGGCATTTCAGATAAAGTGAGAATCTCTGCCAACTTGTGAAATGCAGTTACCTCTGGCAAACAGTATAGCTATTGTTTAACAGCAAATAGGACTGGTGCATAGCAGGTCTCACACTGGGCAATTTAAATCAAATTTAGTTTTGTGAAACAAAAGGTATTTGAGAGGATGTTGTATTTGCCATACTTTTAGAGTAAGTGCCAGTGGAACATCAGTGGTGATACAGATCAGAATTTCATTTTGCTGTTTCCACCACAGGTGGAGTACCCATGCTATCCGTATCCTCAACCACTAAACTGCCAGTTCAAACCACTTAGTCATCTAACTAAACAAAATCATCTAACTGATCTTAAAATACAGACTAAAGAATTATTGGCTTTACTGAATCAGTGCCTTAGTCACAACTGACTCGGAGGAGTTTTGCTTGGAGAGTGAAATGTAATCAATGCCTTCTCCTTCCTTGGAAATTTTCCCGTTTCATCATGACTGATTCAGCTGATTAATCTGAGCTGGTAGTGTTGTTGTGCAATAAATAAGGTTTACCTGGACATAGCATTTCTCCTCCTAAAAATGGCTCCTCTTCCTAATTCTGCAGAATCAGAATCATTTAAACAAGTCCTGATGGTAACACTGAAGTCCGCTTCTTACTGTGGTCCATGCTAGTGTGCTTTCCCCTGCTATAATGCATGATACAGCCCAAGTGGACTGCAGAGCAAATTTTGCTCTTTAAACTGTCTTTTCTGCCACACCTAATGAACCTAGGTTGTTCTCCAGTTTAAAGGTAATAATTATTTTGCAGAAAATGTTTTGGAGTATGTGTATATATTTGCATGCCAGGTGGCCACTGACTTACAAGCCCTCTTCAGATACTTTTATATTGACATTCAAGCTCTGTACATAGTTATATTCATAATCAAAATCCAGTATTTGGGCAAATCGATTTGTGTTATATCATGTATTCATCAATGGGCAATCATCTTTTAACTGATGGTATCTTGCCTTGCAAATCTTTACTAATGGGGTGGTTCTTACTCATGCATTAAGTTAGTAAGACTAGTTTGAGAGTCATACTGAGCTGGACAGTCCTTCTCTCGATACAAAAGAGGAATACATAATGTAGCATACTGTCAGCTGAAGCTGCGTTGGCAGAATGTAAAGACTCAGCTATCTGGCAACAGATGGGCTACAGGCTTCTTCTGACATGATCTGCTATCCAGCATATGTTAGACAGGCTGAGAAATCAAGGGGGTTTAGACTGAGGCTTTAGCTTTATTTAAAAAAAAAAAGTCTTAGCTCTTGATAGAGCAGGTGGCCTCCAGCACACAGTCAATGACATAAATGTAGACTAACTTGGTTGCTTGGTTAAGGGATAGCTCCATGGGACAGGATAGTAATGGGGGTATTGTTCATTGTATTGGACCACAGTGTATTTCTCTTCAAATTCCTTTTCTGCTCTGCACACATTCATATTAGCAAATATGCTTAAGATACAGCAAGTAAAGATGGTTGGTTTTGAGGATGGAAGAAGCTGTTGGGTGGGCAGAACAGTTTGCCTTTGGATATCCAAATGCACTGGCTTGCACTGACCAGATTCTGTCAACTTGCTGAGACCTCTGTGACTGATCAAGGGCAGTGAATGAGTTGGTTTCTCACCTTTAGTTGGCTGGTCCCCCCATCTCGAGTTTGGGGTAAACAGGTAGTTGGCAGGGAAGGTAACAGTATTGGGCTTGCCTTGGGAGGGAGGGGGAGGTTTTTCCAGAACAGATCAATCTTGGTATTTAAATTGCATAGTGTTTTAAAATAAAGAAATACCACATCTCTAGGATCTTGAACATACTGGACTTTATTTTTATTTCACTGTGGGAGTGAAATGGCTAATAGGTACAAAGCATGAGTAGTCATATCTAATTATAAAATAAGTTGGTTGCATTTTAGTTGTCAGAACTCTTATCATGGTAAGGTATTTTTTTTCTTCTGTTGAAGCATTTTCTAATTGAAATTTTTGACCAAAGAGCAAATAACTTTTCTAATACAGGACAGGTTCCGTGCAACTTAATTATTCCTATGAAACTTCTTGATTTAGATAGTACTTGTGAATTTTTCCGAACAGAACTAATAGACTTTTGCCTTGATAAAACTACACTAAAAAAGGTTTCTCACTATGCAGAGTATTTGTCTAGACTGTGAGCGCTGCTGTTCCTCCATTTGGGCAGGGTTAATGCGATGTCACAGGACAATCATTCTCTGCAGCATGTGTACCTGGGGATGAGCACCAAGGAAACCCCCTAGGTCTAGGAGAGGCGTGACCGTGCTCTAAGGTGTGTTTATGTTTAAAACAGACACATTTCTGCAGGACTGCAGTTTTAGAGCTATGAAAACATAGCAAGAAAGCATGTATCTGTTTCATGGTGCTTGTTGCAGGCAGGTGTTGGCAGTTTGTTCCTTCCTGGGGTGGGATGACCAGGGTTTGTGCATCCTGCTCCCAGTGCCTTACTGTGCAGGGCTTGCTGCTGATGGCCTTGCTGTCTTTGGCATCTGTGTTGGGTTAGGTAAAAAACAGCTTGTTTTGCCTTTTTGCTGAAAAGATCTGTGAACGTTCAGGTGAAAGTATTTAAATAGCTTTATATAGGTTTTAACTCTCCCTAGAACGTTGGGGTTTTAATCAGCACTTGCTTAAATCAGCTGTGGGAGGCTTCAGCGGGGCACGAGCGCAGCCCCGATTACCAACTGACCGCAGCTGCTGCAACGCAGAAAACAAAAAAACAACAACAAAAAAAAGCCCCCCCCCCCCCCCCCCCCGGCACAGCCCCTCCTCCCGGCTGGGTCAGAGGGGGAAGAGGTGGACGAGCAGCCGGTGCGGGAGCGGTGCGGTGCCGCAGTGCCCGCCAGCCGCCCGCCCGGCGCAGCCCCGCGGGCTGTGGGGGCGGATGGGAGGCCGGCGGGCGGGCGGGCTGCCGCCAGGCGCTTCTTTCCACGGTGGTTTGCTCCGCCCCGCCCCGCCGCGCAGATGGGCTCTCCCGCATCCCCCGCGCCGTTGGTTCGCTCCCTTCCCCCGCCTGGTAACCGGCGCGGGGGGAACCGGCCGCGCTCGCTGCCGCCGCCGCCGCCATTTTAGGTGCCGCTGGCGGGGCGCCGCGCTGCCGGGCGGGGGAGGGAGGGGAGGAGGAGAGAAAAGGCGAGCGGAGCGGGGCAGCGCAGCGCTTCTCCTCCCTCCTCCTCCTCCTCTTCCTCCTCCTCCTCCTCGGGGCCGAGCCGAGCCCTCCGCCCGGCGCAGAGCGGAGCCCGGACCAGCGGGGGCGCCACAGCCGCCCCGCCAGCCGGGGCTGCGCGCTGCCCTGCACCGCTCCGCGCTGCCATGCCGCCGCCGCGCCGTCCGGGCATGCCGCGCTCGCTGCCGGCCCCCGTCTCCTGGCTGCTGCTCGCCGCGCTGCTCTGCGGAGGAGCAGGGGCCGCTCGAGGTAAACAGAGCCGGGGCGGGCGGGAGAGGCTGCCCGGCACCGGGGGGAAGGGGAGGGCGGCAGGTCTACCCCCCCCCCCCCCACACACACCCCCCCTCCGGCTTGCGCGCCCGCTCCCCGGGCGCCCTGTGGGGCTGTGCCGGTGCGGTGTCCTTGGCTCTCTTCGTCCTTCGGGAGGGGGGAGGGAGCGCAGAGGAGGAGATCTCGGCGGTGCGGTCGGGGAGGGAGGGGAGGAGGGCGCTGGCCGCCCCTGCCCGGGGCTCGCTGGGGGCCGGGGTGACCCCGCCGCGGCCGTTGCACCTGCGGCGCCGCGGGGCGGTAAGGAGCGGCGGCGGCGGCTCGCCCTCCGCCCTCACCTGCGCCGGGCTGCTCCCTTCCTACCCCGAAGGTCAGTCCCCGCGCCGGCGGGCCTACGCTGTGCGGCCGCGGGGGCCCGGCCCGGCGGCGGCGGGATGCGCGGCGGCGGCGGCGCTCGGTGTCGGCGGCTCGCCCGTTACGTAACCGCTCCCGCAGGCGCCGGCCCGGGCTGCGGCCGCCGGCCCGCGGTGCCCGGGGCGGGCAGAGGTCGTCACTTGTTGCAGGGGAGGGTTCCGCCGGCGAAATGCAGCGAGCCCCGCCGCCTGCCCTGCCCGGAGAACGGTCTGCCCGCTGGACCCGCCGCGCTCTTCAGGGCTTGGAGAGGCGGCTGCCTGCGCCGGGTAGAGCCGTGACGGGGTTTGGGCTCGCGGGAGAGCCTTGATGGCCAGCGGAATGGGAAGGGGAAATAAAGCACCTCGGAGAGCCCCTGGGGAGCCTAGCCTTCAGCCTTACGTAAAGAATACTCGTTTGGTTGTTAGCGAGAGCAGGTAGCTTTGCTAAACCTTAAGCGATACGGCGTTTTTAAACGTTGGCCTTGTGGCTATTGATTGATCTTGTGGAGTAAAAGTATACGCATTGCAGGTCTCCTCCTGAGCAGATTTCAGTAAGAGGCTCGCAAACGCTTCCTTACCTGAAGGTTACTCCTTGAATTGAGAATGCCATTTCTGCAAGATTTAGCTGATCATATGATGAGATCTGAGATCTTCCATTTAATTTGAATGTAGGTTAGAAGTGTGGCTTTAAAATGGCTTGTAAATACATTGAAGGGAAGTTCTTGATCTTAAACAAAAACAACTCATTAAGGACATATCTTGCTGCAATTTCCCTACATAGGATCAAGAAGCTACTGCTGTAGTAAGTGATCTGCCAACTGTTTAGATAGTGGCCATAATTTACCTGCACGAGATCTCTTAAGTACAACCTATTCGCTAGTATTCTTGGAACCATTAAATTTAATGCTTACCACACCGATAGAGAAGCACGATTTCATTGAATTGCTAGGCTTTTCCATCATTTGAAATTATGAATAAAACTAAAATCAAAAACCATTTTCAAAGAAAGCTAATATGTACTTGGAAATGAATGGCAAATTTAGATAGCATTACACAGGGCAGCTCTGTTAGTCAGCTTTTCTGACTGTTTGTTAGAGGCTGTACTTGTTTTCAGTCTAATCTACAGAGCTGCTGGACTGCAGGTCCTGATCTTCATCACACATAACTGAGTTACATATGAGGTCTGGTTTGGCTTAGTATGTGCAATTGCCTTAGTCCTCACGACGTTGTGGCTACTCTAGGTAGGCCTGTTAATAATGTTACATGAAGATGCATTTAACGACAAGTAAGCTCTGGAGAACACCTGGAAAGCTGCTAGGGCAATTCACTTTCATTTTCCTGTTTTCAGGAGAAGCATTTGTTTGGAAGCATTTATGGTAAACTTTCAGTTTTGTGCTGTATTGTCAGTTCCGTTTTTTTCAAGTACAGCTTCATTTTTTTCGTCTGTGACTTTAAAAGTCCTTGTTACTGAGGTTGCTAAGATTTATTGTAAGTGATGAAAACTGCATTGTGCTTGGTTCAGTCATGTGCAGAAATGGACTGGAAAGGCTACGCCAGAGTGGGGAGTTCCACTCTCCAGTCCTGCATATTCCTGTGGTTGGAACAGGGGAATGAAAAGTGGTTTCTTTTTTGATGATGGAAAGAAGTGGAAATAGCTTTTGGGGGATGTGATCTTACACAAAAGTTAGGTTTGAGCTAGCTGACCTACCATCTTTCGTGTAGTTATTTTGAGGGGTGCAAAGAGTGGTTTCAGGTTCTAAAGAGGCATATTCCTGTCCAGCTGATGCAGAACTCTTAATTTAACTGAATTTATCTTGCAATTGGTCAAGATGACCCAAATATTTCTAAGCTTGTTGGACTAATGTTGCAGTGGAAAAGCAGTAGTTAGCAGTGCGTTCAAATAGTGTTTGTCAAAGTGGAGCAATTGGATATTTATCAACAGAGCTGAATAGAGAGTGGAATGGAGTGACTTTTCAGATGAGAAGGTAGTGCATCTAATGGCTGCTTCTTCTATAGTTACTGACCAGGTAGAGCAATACACCTCTGTTGCCTTGGGCCCCTTCCAGCTTATTCTCATTTAGGAAGGGTATTGATCAAAATAATACTATCTTGAGGAAGCTTTGCTGAACTGTGATTATTTCAGGAAGTTATGCGGTACTATGAATGTCTCAAATCCAAACCACAAACCACTTTGTCACTACCATGGTCTTACTGCAGATGTTTCTTTGACACAGAAACAGCCTTTATAATATAGGGCTGGTGGTTAGGTTTCTATCTCCTTTTTAGAGGCAAGGAAGTTTAAGACTACCCTAATGCATTATGAAGAGACAATTTGGCTGTTTATGGGGGCCAGGGTTTTTTTTCCTCTAAGGATTTATGAAAGTAAGAGACCACCGGAGAAGAGACAGAATTAACCAGTGCTAGACCTTTCTATGATGCATAATGCTTGGGAAGGCATAATATACAGCCATCTGTTCATGCAAACAATTTTCATCTCTTTTTCTGTATATATTATATAAAATAATACAGTACTGTGGAAATTCAGATGGAGGAGAGATGGTCTGGGCATCTTTTGTTTTACTGGAGAGATGGTTTACTTTGTGTATTTGGAATACTATTGTGCCAGTTGTCTTTTCCAATATTATTAGACTGCAGGTTGTGCTGTCTGTGCCAGGTTATCAGGAAAATTTATCAACAGAAACTTTTCTAGACTTGTATCTTTGGTTTGAGGTCTTAATGTTTCTGCAGACTTGAAATCACCAAGATTCAGATTATTGCAAAGTGGTTTTTTTAAGGAGAAGGACAGAAGCTAGGCTCATGGACTTCCATTTCTCATGGAAGTTAGAAGGCTTGAAGCTAAACCCACATCAGACCACAGGACAGCATAATGTGAACATCTCATCTTAAACAGATTAAATAAGAATTCTGGTACTCTGGGTAAAGCGGCATTTTCTGCCATGAAAATCTAGGTATCTGATAGCTTAGTGGCTCATGGCTATGCAACTGTTCTGCAGAGGAGAAAAAAATTCTGTAGACATTGACGTTTTCTGAACCAAAGCACTTTTACCATTTTCCTGAGCCCTACCTCTCATTCTATTTAGTTGTATTCAGCGAAGTCTCTCTGAAATTTTGTTTATGATATTAAGGGGCATACATCTTGTAGCATTATAGTTATTGTCAAAGACAGAAGCGATACCTCAAAACATGGGAGAGTTTAGTAAGTCGGAAGCCTTGGTCTAAAATCTTGTTTTACACTCTTAATTTATTTGATTTGTACTGATTGACTCATACTGGCTTCAGTAGGGACTAAACCTCCTTGGGAGCCTTTAGAAAGGATTATTAGAAACCTCAGCGCCTTTGAAGAACTGTCTGTCCTTTGTTTATAGTATTAGGTCTCATCTCACTTGCTTTGTATTCAGATTGAAAACAAGTTGCTGCTACTGCTCCCAGTTGGTTTCCCTGTTTTTAAATGGAGTCAACAAGTAGAGCCAGAAGTGCCGGCTATACTGAGATGATGTTTGCTGTATTTGTAAATAAGATTCCCTTTCAAGGAGTGAAGTTTATAAATATGACAACAGTTAGAAAGTAAGTGATTTCCACTCTTGCACTATAATTAGCAATGTTTAAGAGAACATTTATTAAATGAATGTTTACGGTTAAAGCCTTATGTTTTCTATTTCAGTGTTCTGTTTAGTTTAAAACATTTTAAATTTCACTTCAAAAATTAAGGCTTTGTTGCCTTAATCCTATTTAGACTGTTTTGTGGTGGGATATTTTTGTTTTGCTGTTTTCCCTGCCAGGCTTTTATCCAAATTGAAATTTGGTCAGTATATTCTTTGTCTAAGGTCTTTGGCGCTCTGAACATTTCTTCTGCTGCGGTTGTGGATAATAACAATTGCAACTAGTTTCTAATCAGTCATTTGCATGTACCTTAGTTTCAGGCTTATAGCAAAACTTCCATGTATCTTTGTACAAACAAAATCAGATTTAGGCAACTGGTTCAGTGTAGAACAGGAAACTCTCTGTAAGTTGTCATAAACCAGAGATTTTTCACTAGGCAAAATATAATTTAATAAAATCTGTTGAATTCCTACAGCCATTAGTTTGAATATGATGTTTGGACAATTAGTGTTAATTGTACAGGCTCAAACTGTAGGCACCTGACAATTTATAAACTTTACCTTGTGCTCCCAGTGTATGACAGTTGAACTTCCAGAGCACAAATTACAAGTGCTCCTTAACTGTGGCAAAGAATCCAAGATAGAGATCTGAAGTTGTGGGATGAATTTCAACCACCTGATTGTCCTTCAACTAGGAACCGTAGAGGTTAATGTTAGTGGATGCCCATGCCCTTAACTAATCCCTCTCCTAGTGCAGATTCATCCCCCTGTAGTTTGTTACTGCCTACAGTTTTCATGTCCCAGTAATGGAAATTGTAGTTTGTCTTGGAAACCCATACTATGGATAAGAAAAGTTCCATGCTCAGCATTTGAGCAAAACTTGTGTTCGGTGTTATCCCATTGTTTGTACCTGGTTGTAAGACGATGATTTTTGAAAAAATTCTAGGTATGAGAATACCCAATTAAATAAACAAATACAATAATCTTTTCATTACCACTCATATATTTCAAGTTGTTCATATACAAAGTTAATCCTCACCCTTTTCTAATAGAAAATAGAGACACACCTCTGAATTGCAGGCTGGTGAGTCTAGGGCAGGAACAGAACACACATTATAATCAGGCCATGCTACACCCTTTCTTATTAAACTTTGCTTTCGGGTTGGAGAAGGCATATTTTATTGTGTAGATCTTTACTCCTTGGCTGAGCTATATTTTTCTGTGGTTGTGTACTACACAGACTTGTTCTTTTAGTGATACTGCTTGAAATTTCATCAGAACAATACTAAACTATGAATATCCAAGGTAAGACATGCTTTAGAGTTTTTTTTGTCTCACTGAAAGGCATGCTTGTATTTTCTTACATCAAGAGGAAGACAATTAAAAGACGTACAGTAATGAAAATTTTTGTCAGACCTTCAGGAAAGGAGTAAAGGACTGTTTACTCAGTTCATTGCAGTTCATTTGAAATGACAGAGAATATAATTCTCTTTTTATGCAATCTCTGGATTTTTCATAGAGTCTCAAAGGTGGATGCTAAAAATGAATATTTTATGTTTATGTACTGTCACTAGATTGAGCATCTAGCTTTCAAACTCTAGTACTTGTTATTAAGTTCATTCAACGTGTTTTAACAGTTAATTCTTAAGAATTTGTTTTGACATCATCTTGATCTCATTCTAAAGATATGTAAACAACACTATGTATTAGAAGTAGTTATCGAGAAGAAAAAATGTTTTCAGCTACAGTCCTTTCTGGTTGAGGTGTGTCTAAATCTTCAGTTATGTAGGTGCTAGATTGCATAAGAAGATAACTGAAGTCCTCAGAAAGGACTTTGATAAGTACATTTAATTTTAATATGTTCGCATTCAAATACTAGAACTGAATTAATTCTGATTGTCTTAAGATTATAGCTTTTGATTAAAGTTTCCATACTAGCCCTAAACCCCATTACCCTGCCTACATATTCATTTATATTTATTAATTCTTTTAAACAGCAGGAAAAAGTTGCTGCTAGTTGATCTGATGGGTTGCATTCTGCAGCATCAGCCATTGCTCTTGGTGAAGCGTCCTTTCTTTGAGGTACATTTGAGACCCCACCTGGAGTACTGTGTTCAGCTCTGGGACCCTCAGCGTAAGAAGGATATGGACCTGCTTGAGCGGGTCCAGAGGAGGCCACGAAGATGATCAAGGGGCTGGAGCACCTCCCTTATGAGGACAGGCTGAGAGAGTTGAGGTTGTTCAGCCTGGAGAAGAGAAGGCTCCGGGGAGACCTTATAGCGGCCTTCCAGTACTTAAAGGGGGCCTACAGGAAAGATGGGGAGGGACTCTTTATCAGGGAGTGCAGTGATAGGACAAGGGGTAACGGTTTTAAACTGCAAGAGGGTAGATTTAGATTAGATACTAGGAGGAAATTCTTTACTGCGAGGGCGGTGAGGCACAGGTTGCCCAGAGAAGTTGTGGATGCCCCCTCCCTGGAAGCGTTCAAGGCCAGGTTGGATGGGGCTCTGAGCAACTTGATCTAGTGGAAGATGCCCCTGCCCATGGCAGGGGGGTTGGAAGTAGATGATCTTTAAGGTCCCTTCCAACCCAAACCATTCTATGATTCCATGATTTTTCTGCAAAACAGTCAGTCGTAGTTCCAGTCAGTATTAGTAAAAGCTGGTCTGTTCAGTTTCATGAGAAATTAAGCACATTTACCTAGAGCAAATGGTATTTTAAAACCCAGTGTTCAAGGCACACATCACATCAGGCACCAATTCCCTTTCCTCCTATAGCTTAGCAGCAATTATCTTTAGATAAACCAAGTTAGACAGGTGGCTTGTGCTCACCTTGCAGATGCACGTGCAGTCTTTGCTTGCTGGCAGTAAAGGCTCTAGCATGAGCTTTACAATTCAATTTGCTACCTGGAAAAAGAGGTATGCTTAGCTGTCTCTTAAATTTTTTTGGCCACTAAAAAATAAGTCAGCTTGCCGTGTTGTGCCAGCATAGCTTCCCCCACTTGACTAGCTTAAATGCTAGTTGGGATTTGCAACAGATTCCAGTTGAGGCGCTTACAAATAGTGTGAATATTGTATTTCAAGGAAACCAGTATAGTTTATCCCAGTTAAATGGCAAGAGATTAACAGCTCAGGGCACTTTGTTAGTGTCAAGCTTGGAATAGGCAGACTGTTTCGATTTGAAATTAACAGTCTGGCTTTGAACAACTTTCTCTGTAGATTTCAGGAGTTTTGTGACAATTAAAGAGGAAAAAAATGTGAAAGGATAGTTTTCAGTCCAACATTTAATAATATTTAAGGCAACTGAGATCAGAATAATACTTGGTTCAATTTCACAGTTGATTCAAGGGAAGCAGTAATTTATCACTCATAAGCTGTGCCTCATTTCAAATGCTAGCTTGAGAATTTCTTACAGTATGCAGTTATGCTAGAGTCAGTAGATCGCAAATATGGATAATGGGCCTTTCCTGGATATTCAGCAGTAAGTTTGATGTTTTAAAATCCAGTGATGTTTAGCCTTCATAAACACAAAGGGATTTAAGCTTTATGTTTTAAAATCTGGTGATGTTTTAGCCTTCCTAAACACAAAGGGGTTTAAGCTTTATGATTTTATTGTCTACAGCACAATAAAAGGACATGACTTTGCTTTTAACTGGGCCTGTTGTTTGAAGGTTCGCTAGACTCTGCAGATGCTTAGCATACTCATAATTCTGTTCATATGTGGTTACAGTACTTCAAGCTTTTATAGAACTCCCTACCCTACAGTAGTGGGATTTACTGTAGGTTGCTAAATTAGGAGAAGGTTTCTCAATGCTTTAAAAAAAAAAAAAATTTGTAATCTACATTCAGAAGCATTAGAATGGAGATGGAGTTTTTTCTGGTAGAGATCTGTTCTAGTATTTTATACTAGGTCCTTGCAAAGACTAAGATGAACGGATGAAAGGACTCTGATATGTTCAGTTGCGATGTGACTGCCCCAGATGCAGTGACAGAAAAGTACACAACTGTGTCCTCCTTGTGCTCCTAACAGCCATAGCTGTACTAGTGAAACGCTTGTCTTTAGACCGGATTTGAATTGAGAGACATGTTTCAATTGGAGACTCAGACTTCAGCAGTTATTGGCGCCTTCCCTCTGAGGGAGAAATGATGTGTTAGTCCCTTTGGGCATGACGAAGTTTGTTTTAAAACACCGAGTTCCTTGGAGAGTGCTACAGCAGTGTACTTCTCTGGGTAAATAGAACAATGTGGCTGACATTTAGCTGGCTATTTGGTATGCTGAATATTGAAAGCATGCCCATGTGAGTGTATTGAGGCAATAAAGATAGTGTTGCCATATTGAGTAAAACCACATGGCGGTAATTAAACACTGTTTGCATTAGAATAGTTTGTTGTGAGTTCTCTCTTGCTGCATTATTATGTATGAAGATATTATGTCCTGTTTAGCAGTTTGTTGCTACTAACCAGTAAAAGATGCAGACGAAACCATATCGGGACAGTATTATGGTTTCCTGTATGAGTTCTCTACCTCTAGGTTTAATAATTTGTTTAAATATCCTTTTATCACTGTTTTCTTAATTCCCCTGGGTAAGCATATGACAGACGTCATGAACCCATTTTAGTTTCTTGGAGAGGCAGGATTCAAAAGTCTAGGTTAGCCTTACATCTCTGCCTCTTTTGACAATCTGCTTATATAATTCTTTAGAAAGGTGAAATAGCAGGACTCTACTGTGTAATAGTGTTCTAGCTGTAGTGTACAACTTGCTGTGATTGCACAGGCATTATTTCAGATGTATGTACTTGATCTCATGAAGACCAAAATCTGGGTGATGTCACTTATTGAATGCTGTTTGGTGTGTTTGTTATAACCTCTAGCAAAGCGTTTCTTACATTTGACTATACATCATTTGCTGAAGATGACTTGATTTTGTATGGTAAGGAGCAGTTTGCAGGCCCTCTAGATGAATGCTTCCTGTAGTTTCTAAGCAACTAGATACGTACAACCTGTGAAAATAGTATTAATTTAAGAAGCAAGAGTATGTGGTAGCCTAAGAGGTTTTTTGAAGTAGCAGATATACATTGCCCAAAACAATTTGGGTGAAACTGATGCATGTAGAACCTCAGCATGAAGAGAGCTAGACCAAGAGAAACAATATATTCAGCTGTCAAGAGGAATTAGTTGTTACACCACGTATACTGGTTCTGTGGACTACAAGCTGTATTTATCTTTGGAGAGCATAACATAGAGATAAATATTTAATAATCAGGGCTCTCTCACATTGGATTGTCACATAGTAGATGATAACCTAGTAGGTAACGTATGATTTTGTCTTGCATCTTTCGTGATGTACTAGAAAAAACTGTTTTTGCAAGCTGACAAGGAAAGATGCTGCATTTCTTTGCAGCAGAGGAAGACCAGTCATCTTAAACATGCTCAAGTGATTGGTTTACAGATTCTTCTATGCAGAGTTGAAGAATGCTTTTATGGGCGATCTTTTGGTGGAGTTTCCCAGTCTCTTAAAGCAACTGCTAAATAAGTGATATAAAAAGTAGTCAGTATTTTACTCAGATTTCAAGGTGTTCTATTAGATGACAGAAAAGGCCTGAGATTTTGGTCCCTTCTTCCAGTAGTGTTTGAAATCTGAGTTAGGCATGTGCTGGATTAACGAGTACAAAGTACAAGTCCTCCAAACCCAGCAGGGCCTGGAACGCATGCGTTGCCTCTCTGCAGCCGAGGTGTGGGACTGCGAAGCTGGTGTCTTGCCCTTTTCAATTGCCTCTCCTTTCTCTCCCTTTCTTGCATTTTGCATAGTTGCCCAGCTTCAGCAGAACTCCTGGGGTCCCCCTTTACCTGGGATGCTATATAAATGACTGGTAAAACTGATATGAAAGGTTCTAGGTATAGATCTTATACTGGGACAGAAATGTCCGTCACTCCCTGTTTGTTTCCTTGGCAAGAGTCCTTAGGCCTTGTGTAGAAATTAGTTAAGTTTGATCTGTTTTCCAACTGTTCTCCTAATGATAATAAAAATCCCATACAAGACAAAATGCTGTAACTAGAAAAAGCCTTCACATTCTGAAGAATAGTCCACCAACTGGATCCCAAGTTTTCCAAGTTGGAGAGAAGTAGAGCGTAAACAAACCCTTGTGTTTCATGTTGGCCGGTCTTTTTTCGTCTTGTGCTGAATATAGGTTTTTCTGGTGTCACGCTTGGCACTGATGGCAGCGGCTCCCCATCTCTGTTAGAAGGTTTTTGAATTGTACTTCAGGGGCACCTTAAATTCCAGCATAGTTAAGAAACTAATTTAGATTCTTGGAGTTACCTTTGGAAAGCCTACAGGGACACTGAACTCTTTTGAACATACTTAGCCAGGATTTTGTCTCAAATCTTTTAATTTAGTAAAATGCTGGTTCAGATTTAGAAAAATGAAAGAGGAAAATATTTAAATCAGTATTATAAAGCATTTTTTAAAGAAGTTGTCAGTTTCAAATGTTTTGACTTTGTACTTTTTTTTTCCTTTCAGTTAACAAGCATAAGCCATGGATTGAAACAACCTATCATGGGATAGTTACAGAAAATGACAACATGGTGCTCTTGGACCCCCCTTTAATAGCCCTGGACAAAGATGCACCTCTGCGTTTTGCAGGTAAAGAATTCATCTGCATTTGTTTTTTAAGAAGTGGAAATGCTTTCTTGATGACAAATGCTGTGTGTTACTTAGTGTGTTTTCCCTAACAGTAGCATAATGTTTCAAAGCTTTTAGACCCTAGGAAATGTTTGTGCATGAACCAGAGTTTTATTTCATATTTACAGCCGTAAATATATAGCTGTATACAAATATCCAGACCAGAGAGTACTCTATATTGCAGATATTCGATGCTTCTTTCAATTTCCTGTGTGTATGTTAATTTTTCTGTTTTGTTGGGGTGTTTTGGGGTTTGGGTTGGTTTGGTTTTTTTTTTTTGTATAGTGTCTAACCTTTTCCTCAATCCTCTGGATTCCACATTTCACAGCATTCAGCCTGGGAGTTGTGAAACAATTATTTTCTTATCATTCTGAAGAGAGGGTTTGGTTTTCTTAGTGTTTTTTATTTGTGTCTTAATAGATGGAAAACAGCAATTAGTAGAATTAAGATTACATTTCTTCTGTGCAGTATTTGGACTGAGAATTCCTGTAGAAATCTAGACTTTCTATGATAAGCTTGCTTAGCAGTTTAGGGCGTTTTAAAAAATCAATGACCTCTTTTACCTGAAGAAAAGGCTTTTTCTCCTCTAACAAAGAATATAGAGAATGATACACAAGCCATTTGCAAAATGTAGGCTAACTCTTCACTTTCATCATAGGACTGACAGATGACAGTTTTCTTACAAACTTTCACAGTAGTTTTTTTTCTGGAAACTACTGTTTAAGAATACTGTATTCATTAATTGGATGCAGTATTATGGAAAGTACTTTTTTGGTTTGACAAAATACTAGAAAACTGTATTTGAAGAATACCATTGGGCATCTGCAGGTATTTAAATTAGTTGTAGTGGATAACACAAGCTTAAATTAGATACTTGCAGAAGCTTACTTGATTAAGTAAAATTTTAGAGTTAAGAATCCTAGTAAAATACCTAGAGGATGTGACATTAGCCATTTTTGGGAACATTGTTTAACGTGGCTTCAAGGAGGAGTGATTAAATTAACAGCCATTTGAAATGTTCAGCATGCTAACTGCATTGTGTGCTACAGTGTTATGGCAATTCGGTCACAATTTCTTAAAGTGGTACTTAAAGTAACAGTTTTGTTGCATTATCATAAGGCTGTAATTATCTCCAAGGCTGCCTTACAAATTCAGGAAGTTCAGAGATGATGGTAAACCTCTGAACTTTCTCATGCATGGGATACACATGGCAGAGGCTCTTAAGTGATCTTAGCTGGAAATAAAACTCCTGTCTATGAACAAAAAACCTTTTCATTTCCAAATGAAGAAGCTTGTGTTGGGATACACAAAATCTGTTAAGTAAAAAGAGGTATAGGACGGCTGACTTGCGTACTCGGTGATCAGGAGAATATGAATCATCTCTCGCAGTTCTTAAGTGCCTTAAGTGTAGGCGCTGGTAGTTTGATAGCATTGAACAGATTTTGAAAACGGCAATTTTATACCTCTTGATGGATAGTAAAGTTTTCTTAAGCGCTGGATATCATGAAGCTTTAAGAAAGTACTGGCAGAATATCTTCAAATACATTGTCAAATTTTCAGAGGAAAATCCAATGTCAAAGCATCTCTTCAAATCAGACTACTTTTCCATTGTGTTGATCGAAATTGTATAAACCTGCTTTCATTTAATGAACACTTTTACCAACTGGAAGTTGGTTTTATTAAATGTTTGTATAAACATTATATATGTTGGTTTTCAAAAACTAACAATTCTTCAGCAGCGGCAGAACAATGGATTTAAAATAGTTATCTTAAATTCCAAGTATAGCACACTAACGTTGTAAAGAATTTTTCCTCGATATGACTCTGTTGGATTTGAATTGTGTAAATTTGGAATGACTGTGCTATGGGAATCTATAAAAGTATTTGTCTACCATTAAATGGAACAATACTTGAATCTGTCTTTGAGGAGACCAAATGTGGGAGATGTGTTGAATCAGCGTTATCAGTTCTAGTTGGTGGTGCTGTAGTCATGTCCTAGGACGGAGAATAGCGTTGTTGTTGTCCAGCAGCATCTATGTGGGTGTTTAAGTGTGAGAAGCCCATTAGATCAGTGACATGTTTTCACAGCAAAACAAAGCGTTTTCAGGATTAAATGGCTGTTTCAGCCCTAACTGGTATATTCCTACTTATAAATCAAATTTATTTATGCTTCAAAAGGTCAGATATTTTAATTAACTGTGCCCTCTAGCTGAGCTGCGAAAATTTTGAACTGTCTGCGGGTTTAAAGTATTTTAAATAGAGCTTTTTGCTTTATTTCAATTTTGAGCATGTCGAAACATCTTGAAACTAGTTCATTTAAATGCTTTGTAGTACATGAACTGTGGGGCAAGTAAAAGTAATATTTTATTGCTTTGCTCCCTCTGTGCTGTGGGTAGGATCCTAAAATTCAGGTGTGCAAAAATAAGTAGGGTTATATAGACATTTATTTCTAGGGTGATTTGTATGGGTTTACATCTGAAACAACACACTTTTGAAAACAGAGTTTGAATATAGTCATGCCAGGTTGCCTCGTCATGCTGCCCGACGTGTTGAGACCCTACAGAATCAACCTTTTGTACCATGATTGTTACAGATCTGCTTGAGAAGACAATGACCATTCTCCTTCCTCAGTGAAACTTTTCTAAGTTACAAATCAAGTCATGTTGGAATTTGATACAAAATGATTTTGCTGAAAAAATAAAGTAAAGGACAGCTATCTTTTCTATTGTACATGAGAGTAATTCGTGTCCAAAATCAGTTTAATGTCTGAAGCTCTCAGTATGGATTTCCCGTTTACTATGCAAAAAGGAACTGAATTTTTATTGCATTTGAAACAAACTGTTGTATCTGGATGTGTTCACATTGCTGAATGTGTTTTGTTATGAGAGTATAACACAGGGTCTTGCTAGCAAGACGTTTGAAATGTTTCCCTTGTGGAAGGAGATGTTTCGTTGTTTTTTTGATGTGTCGGTAATAGGATTTTAATCCTTCTTCCCCTACTCCTAGAGAAAACCACTTCTCAGCCACAATACTTTGTTTCCCCCTTACTAATCTGGGATGCAAGAAGTATTTTTGTGGGAGTTAGGAATTTTTTGACTTAGAGCATGAATATGCATAGAGCTTTGACAATGATCTTGCAGAATCTCTATTCATTCTTTAAAAAACCCCCAAAAATCCACCAAGCCTTTCTGTCAGCCTCTCCCCGGAGGTGTGTGGGGTTCACATTTTCCAGTGGGCAAGTGCTGATGCCGTGTTTCCACACTGCACCGCCAACCCGTGTTTGTTTAGGGCAGGGAGCTGTGCTGACGTACGGTCTGCAGTAGGCGTGTGTGTAATGCAGCGCTCAGCTGGATGATGGTTATAAAGAAATGATACGTAGAGAAGATGAATGACACTGTGTAATCAAACAGATAAAGATTTTGATTTTGTCACATCCAATGAGTGATTCAATGAGTGTACAAAAAATACGTTGCACAGCCGGTTGGCAAACGTAAGAGGAATTTTTGTTGCGATAGTATTTCAGCCATTTTTGCATCAAATTTAAGGCATGCAGGAAGTGACGTTTTGTACCTATCATGCATACAAATACAAACTGAAATGGACTTACTACTAATTGTGAAATTTAAAATTGGTTTGCTTTTTAACAGTTTTGTATGGTACTAAGAAATACTTGTTCAGGAGACATTCTAAACGTATTGAAATGGGAGGCTTTTCTGAAGGCTTTCCATGATCCTCATGTAGACTGCTGCTTGGTTAGAGCTGGGAGAATATACTTCCTCTCCTTCTGTGGAATGGAAATGTAGAGAGATAGCTAGCTCCAAAGTTTGAACGGTGTCTAGTTAAATACTGTATGTCCAGTTTAAATATCATATGAACCTTTTTTATAACTATATAATATAATTAGGTCTCTTACATCATTATATCATAACAGTACAGAAAGAGATAAAACAGTAAAAATCAACAAAACCTTAAAATTCTGCCAAATCCTCACTGTCATTTGATTTGTGCTACACTAGAAAGGAGAAATACAGAATGCCTTTAGGATACAGGATTACTGTATGTTTTTTGGCTAACATAAGTTCCACAAACTTGTGTTATCTGTAAAATGAAATGTTTTTTCAACTGTGATTACAGCTGAGTGAAACACAGTAAAGTTCTATCCTAGTTACTGTTTGTTTAGCTGAACAGTTTCCAATATATAAAATATAAACTAATTTACAGATTGATCATCATTCTGTTCTAAGATTAGGAGAGGTAGAAATTTATTTCAGTAATGTATCTCAACTTCAGAATGGAATGAGAGAAAGCATTAAGCACGTATGACATAGCATGAAACCTTAGGGAGCATGGTATGGGACTAAGTGTACTTAACAGCCGTGAAAAAAAATCCCTGCCAAGAATTCTGTAATCACAGAAGAGCCTTACCTATACTATATAAATATATGCATTTCATAACCGAGATGAAAATGAATATAATCTGTGTATGGGAATATTAATCTGTAAATTCTCTTATTTGTCTTGAAACAGCTCTGTAACAGTCTGTAATATATTTTTGAGAAAGGAGGGGGAACTTTAATTTTTGAAATATTTTGTACTTTAGAGAATTACTCCTTTTTGCTTCTTTTCATTACAGAGACACTTTGAAGAAGGGAGCTTAAAAAGCCTGTTAGGTTGGGAGCTCTGCATTTGCTTATTTAGACCACTTACAAGTAACACCATAGTTTTTATGCATTATAACTTTTTCAGTCACAAGAACCTTGTCTGTGTAGTAATAAAAGGGTTTTTTGTTAATCTTACTAGTGTGAAGTGGAAAATACGATTGTTTCGGGTCAGTTATTGTTCTCAGAAACATCTGGCAGGAATTGAGCTATAGTACACCTTGAACAGAAGCTTTACACCTCAAAAAGCATCTGGAGACACACGGGTATTTACCAGAGTGCTTATTTATGTCTTATGCTCAGGAGCCAAAAATATAATGCTTGAACTTCCTAGCACCCAAATTGGTGTTGGTGCCAGAGTTAAAGGTCACTTCAGATGATAAAGAACTGACCAGTTTTTAAACAGCCTCCCTTTCTCCCAAATAGGTAATTGCCACATTAATACACTTTTCCCTCTTCTCGCCATTATCAGGCTTTCTGCTTTAATGTTCCCTTCCATATATTTTTTTCCTGTAATCTTAATGTTTCACACACAATGCTTGACTCTCAAGGTTAGAGTTACTGGAAGGGAGCAGGGAGGTAGGTGTACAGGAGTATGAGATGTGGAATATTTCAGAACTTGCAGTTGGAATGTCAATTCTGGCTAATCAGTGGTGTCAGTCACGAATTTAAGCAGTGTAAAATTTTCTTGAATGATCCTATTGCCAAAACACATTAAAATCCGGGATTATATTTATATCCTGTGTAAGAATAGACTGAAATAAATTATGTGGGTGCCACAAGAGGCAGCATACTTGGTGCATTAAAATAAAGAGCTGATTATAAATCTAGGGATTACCTGGAGTGAGTTTCAGGGAGAACTTAATGAGAGCTATTTCAGAAACTGACTCCTTTTAAAATGATGGACTACAAATCATGATACATGATAAGGTATTTTTCCTTAATTATATTTCTGCTTCAATATTAAACTGTGAATTTGCCTTTTTAAGAAAAGTATTTCTCTGTAACTATAGTGCCTCATCTCTTTTTAAGACCACTTTAGAATGGAGACTTGAATAACTGTGTTACTGCAAGTTGTTTGAAATATGTGAGAATTAACAGGAGATCTGCTAGAAGTGATTTTAAGGGTACAGGGCTGCTTTGTTGTACTGGAATTCAGGTCAAAGATGATGGTAATCAGGAAGAAATAATTGATATGTTGGATGATATGTAAAAGGTGGTAGTTTGGGGTTTTAACAAATTATGATTTCCAGAGGAGTGAAGAACAGGGTTAACTGTGAAACTGTGAAACCATTCCAGGTGCCTATAATAGTCACCTAATACCATTGTAAAACTCAGTTATATCTGAGATCTCATAAGCGTGGAAAATCCAGGACACTGTGGAAGCCTGTACTTTTCTGGAGTGGCTGGAGGGTGCAAGGCAGGCTACTCCAGGGCATCCTCAGTACTAGCAGATGAATATATTTGAGTACCTGAATCTCATCTGTCCATCATGACAGTCTTTCAGCAGTAGAATAAAATGATAGAAACTGTTGGTTGAGTGTTTAACCTGGAAAAGCAATACGCTGCTAGGAAAATTTATAGGCCCCTCCCATTTCTTATATTAAAGCTTTTATGTTCATTAGGATCACAATTTAATGTGTTTGGTTTTTAATCATTAATTATGGCAATACTGTAAAGTGGAGTTTGATGTGGAATTTAAAATTTGCAAATGCTAGGTGTTACACAACCTAGACTGATACAAATTTATGTGGAAACACAAAAATCCCATGACTATTTTTAAAAAAAAATTTTTTTTTCCCCTGGAACTGAAGAGGGGAGTATGAAGTTTTATAATTGTAGAAACATGGTGGTTTCAGTATAATAGATAAAAGCTTGTTTAAATTATTTAACATGTCTTCTTCAAGTAGGATAGTACAAATAAATTCTGATGAAAATTGTACTTTGTGGATAGTTCTTCATCAACATGGAATTTTGAAAATATCTTTTGTTTAGCAGTTGGTATTATTAAAAAAAAGAAAAGGAAAAAGAAAAAAGCCTTTTGATAAACTTATTAAATACTTCAAAATTCCACAAATGACAACCTGGAGTTAAAAGATAAAATCATATTTAACATAACTAAAACTCTAAAATTGTAACAGTTACAGCAAATCTCCACTGGAATTTTAAAATACAACTTTTCCAAAGCTTTTCTGTGTAATGTGTACATCTTGCCTTTTCCTTATTTGCTCCCTTTCAACCTTTCCTGTTACTGACTTGGGTTTATCTTTTCTCCCTTTAGAGAGTTTTGAGGTGACAGTCACCAAAGAAGGTGATAAAGGGTTCTTTCTATCCCTTTTATGAATATTAACCTACTAACTTTGGTTATGAAATGGGGAATCAGCACTTAAACAGAAGATCCTGTCATGCTCTTTTGTCCCATTTATTCTCCCAGTTTTTTTCTATTTTAAAATATATTGATAAAAACTGTTATGTAACCAAACCCTTGGTTAGAAATATCTGTAAATCAGACATCCATTTGAACCATTTGGGATTATTTTACATTGTGTGGACACTGAAGAAGTTGGTTTGGGGGAAATTAGCGTTTTCTGGTATGTTCACTGATAGCTTACTTCTTTGGGACATCTTAAGTTTTTTCATATGCTTTGTAAAGTAATATTTAACTGCCGAAGCATTATAACACCTTCCCTGCAGTACACTTCCTTCAGTACGTACTTCAGTAGTTTAAAATCTGAATCAAATACCTTTTGTTGAATACCTCTAGACATGTTTACAGTAGGAGTGCGTTCTTGGTACTATGATACCACTGCAACTATAATAGCAAAATAGTGGTTTATGTTGGTGTAAGAAAATCACCTTGAAAACATAGCAAGTTATACAGGTAAAAACACAGTGTAGGTGATTAAACTGTTTATTGAGTGGCTTTTGTTAGCACAGTAGGTGTGCTAGGCTCAGTCTGCGTAACGTGCTGACAGATTGACCTAGCTGTGCCAGCAAGAGGCCTTGTAGTGTAATCTTAGGCTTAGATGTGTTTTAAAATTAGGTACTAGGGACTTTTCTTGCAAGTTTGTTAGGATGAAGAGTTTGAATAGAAGGGAAAGCCTACTAAATCGTTCCATGTGAGAGCTTCCTTGACTAACATATTTGGTCTGTGTTAGTAGATAGCTGTTGAAATGGATGCCTGAGAAGTTGGTATTTCTACCTTTCTCATTCGGTAGTTTATTTTGATTCCCTAATTTTAGCCAGGTACATTGCACAGGAAGACTTTGTTCTTTGATCTATTGACAGAATTTCTGTAATTATGGTGCTGAACCTGTACTTGAAGCTTTTTCATCCCTTGACTTGTAACTGTGCATTTTAACCTTTTGCTCTGGTCAAAATAAACAAGCTGCCCAGCTATTCCCAGTAGCTTGGCATAGAAGATATTACCAGTGGCCTTGGCTGTATGCTCTCATAAGATCTACTCTTACCCTAGAGCTATCTCAAGTACTCCTGTGAAATGCCTGTCTACATTTCTCTTTTTCTCTTTTGTATTCCTGCATGAATGGATGCAAAGTAAACAAGTTGCTTGGAAGGCAGACGTATGCTTCTTTTTACTAAAGTTCCCAGAAATCACCCATTTTTAAAGCACAGTGCTCTTGCTTTGTCCACAGACCCTCACAAACCCTTGGCTGCAAAATATTTGGTCATTTATTTTAAAAATGTATAATAATTTTGACCAATTCTAACCTCTCTTACTTTGAATCTGTAGGTGAGATTTGTGGATTTAAAATTCACGGGCAAAATGTTCCCTTTGAAGCAATGGTAGTGGATAAATCCACTGGTGAGGGAATAATACGCTCTAAAGAAAAGCTTGACTGTGAACTACAGAAGGACTACACATTCACCATACAGGCCTATGACTGTGGAAAGGGACCAGATGGAGCGAATGCAAAAAAATCTCACAAGTAAGTAAATCTGTGGTGGGCTGAGGGGAAGTTTGGTTTCAAGTGGTCTACTGCTCATGGTGATTTATGGTCTGTGTATTTAGAGTAAATGTAAACCAAGTGTTAATACTGGAAGACTTTCATATAATGGTAATACAAATAGCAGCAAAATGGAAATGAACTGTTTTGACATCTCTTTAGCTGTATTCTAGATGACACTGCTTTATCCCTTCATGTCTCTGAATTTCCATTAGAAAACAGTGTGGGGACAGAAGCAGGAAAACTGTTGATATAGTTAAAATCTGGCTTGAGTTGATACAAAGAGTTTGCATGGGATACCAAGCCTGGCCATTGTTTCAGAGTTCAGTTTCTAAAACGGAAAAACTGGTTCAAGAGGTCAATCTATATTAAATGTGACAAAATGGAAAAGAGTACATGTTGCTGTCATTTCCAGACAGCCTCACCAAAAAACCCAAGATCAATAGCATAAGGTTCATCTCTGCCTAGATTAAAGAATGGGAACAAAGCAATCTTTAGCTAATCTTTATCTAAAGAGAAAACCACAAAGTAAAATGCTGTCTAGAAAATCCACTTGAGAATAACTGTTTAATACCCTGGTGTAAACATCTGCAGAGCATGTGGAGGATTATCATTTGTGTGAACCAAAGAAGGGCATAAATAAGATGAGGAATAGACTAGCAGCAGTCATCTTGGTGACAAATACAACTTTGTTACTCTATAGCTGTATGCTTCAAATAGGCAGCAGAAAGTTATCTCCTTAAGGATTACACATATGGAAAATAGGTATGCCCTTAAACTCTATTTGATATTGAATTTGACTTTTGAAGAAAGATTTCAAAGAGAAAGATGGCAACAAATGTTTTGTTGGGTTGGCTGGAATTGTATTGTTTGTTCAGTTTGATAGTGTACAATTCCTTCTCCACACTGTAGAACTTACCTGTATTTTTCTACCTGTGCTGGTTAATTGAGATATAAACTTTCTTCTGATGGCTCTAGTAAAAATTATGGTTGTCCAAATTCATGGCTATGTAATGAACCAGTACAGATCTAGCAGCATGCTCTGCAACTCTTCTTTTCCCACAGCAGAATGATGGGTTTCCAAGACCTGCACCTACAAACAGCTGTTGAAATTTCCCTGGCCCGTGGCTGGCTGTGTTACAGTTTTTTGTGGCTTTTAACCATCTTGGAGTTTAGCGCTTAAAGTCAGGAATATAAAGTGTGTGTGGTACAGAAGGCCATTTTTTGTGGCATTTATTTAGCATATAGGATAAAATAAAATCTTAAAGACTTTTTTTTTAGCATAAGCATTAGAAAACTTTTGCTTTTATGGAAGGACTGTAGTGATTGAATTCTTTGTTAGTTTACATTCCAGATACTTTTCGTTATTCACCTTTTCTGCTTGGTCATTGACAGAAACTGCATTATTTTCCTATTCTGTGTATACCAGCAATCAGTGACAAGCATGAAAGGACGGAATTCGAGATCCAATGTGTTTAGGATTACCTAGCTAGCAATATGATGTGTTAAAGTGTATCTTCCACTTCTGTGATTCTTCCATTTAAATTGTCCGATCTCTCATTCCTACATCCAAGAAATAAGCCAGTTTTTACTGACTTACACAGCTTAGTACTTTATTAGCAAAAGAAAGCTAATCAAATGCACTCGACTGAGCTCTTACTCTAAGACCATTCTTAACTGTCATTCTTGTTCACATGAAATAAAAATTGGGTGTTTATATCAAATACTCTGAC
Organism: Gymnogyps californianus; assembly: GCF_018139145.2. Classification (NCBI taxonomy): domain Eukaryota; kingdom Metazoa; phylum Chordata; class Aves; order Accipitriformes; family Cathartidae; genus Gymnogyps; species Gymnogyps californianus. The sequence goes on along the minus strand of NC_059491.1, from coordinate 5,137,695 downwards.
AGCAGGAAAGAACTGGAAGGATTGTACTGTTTTAACAGAAGTAAAAGCCTGTTTTGTCACAGCTGTATTTTGTTGTATTTCTGTAAAATGACGGCAATTTAATAGTTGCAATACAAGGGTTTGAATTTTATTTGCAAATAAACAGCAATAGTAAGCAATAACCTAGAGCTACACTGAATTATATAGCAACACACTGGAAAAACATCCACTGCTTTCTTAGTTAGGGTAGTTGAGATTGTTAGTTTTATTAGTCATTGGTCACTTCTTTCCAGGAGCTTAAATTCTGAAGGATAGCTTCATCTGTAAAAGAGGGAGCTGTTCTGTCAGATTCCTTGCATGAATAGGAGTTTTGCAATATATAGGAAATTGACCTTTCTGTTTTATTTCCAGAGCAACAGTACATATTCAGGTGAACGATGTTAATGAGTATGCGCCTGTGTTCAAAGAGAAGTCATACAAGGCAACAGTTATTGAAGGGAAGCGGTACGACAACATCCTGAAGGTGGAAGCAGTGGATGCAGATTGTTCACCTCAGTTCAGCCAGATTTGCAATTATGAAATTGTAACTCCGGATGTACCTTTTGCTGTTGACAAAGATGGTAAGAATACGATGTGAGATGGAGCGGGAATTACTATAATTTGCCACCCTAAGAATAGGACTTCAAACTGGTCAGCATGAAACTACAGCAACTCTCTTTTAACCCTTTCCTACAACATAGTTAAATGGAGGTGTTCACTTTAGCGGTTTGAATTGATAATGAAAAGTGAGATGTCTTTCAATGCCAATACCATGTGCTATCTACTGGTATAAGGAGCAGATGGTGGGTTGCATGTGTGTTATTTCATGTAAAATGCCTTTCAAAATAAAGGAAATATGGTAGCTGTATTATGTTTTAAACCAGCTCTTAGGCTTTTTTTTTTTTGCCTGTAGTTTTCTATTCTGTATTAGGATAGCTTTTGCTGATTAGCTTTCAGAAATGGGATTCCATGTGTGTGCTTTTCGCATTTGAGATGCTCATATGTGACTCTGGAGATTACAGTATCATGGTTATTGGTTTTGAAGTGTAGTGATTTGTTTAGGTCGTTTCCTTTCCGCTGGTGATCTGTGGACCCTTCAACATCTATAGAGTACTTCTAGGGGTTCAAGCAAGCTGATTAAGCAAAGCAAAACAGTTTTTAGTGGGCTTTAGTTTGAGGTTTTGGGGGATCCACCTTGCCAATGGATAATTTTCATGGGTGTGTAAACCTAAAAAAAGTTAGAGAATCCTGGCATGTGCCAAACAATTTATGTATCAGTTACCACCTACTCTTACCAGTTTCATTTTGAGTAATATAATCCACTGTTAAGAGCCTGATAAGTACATACCTGCTGTTCTGTGTATGAGTACTCATCTCTGGATTTGTGTAATTTTTAAGGATCTGGGCCTCATGTCTGGCATTGAAAACTCAAATAGTGAAGGGCTAATTCACTTGCAGGTGTGTCTGTTAAAGCCTTGGTACCTGTATGAAGTACGTAGGTGGTACCTGGATGCATTGAATGTGGCAGTGACCCTAAGAAATGAGTCGATACTGACGTCTGATTATTGCCTTTTTTTTGTGTGTGTCAGGTTATATAAAAAACACAGAAAAGTTAAACTATGGTAAAGAACATCAGTATAAACTGACAGTAACAGCGTATGACTGTGGGAAGAAGAGAGCTGCTGAGGATGTGTTGGTTAAAATTAGCATTAAGCCTACATGCAAGCCTGGCTGGCAAGGTTAGTTTGATCTCCTTCCTGTCTGCTTTTAGCATTTGCCAGTACCTTCAGTGAAACATGAGAGATTTTTAATATTGTTTCTTTGGATAAATATACAGGTTGGAGCAAAAGAATAGAATATGAGCCTGGTACTGGTTCATTAGCTCTCTTCCCCGGTATGCGTTTGGAGACATGTGATGAGCCAATAACCTCAATTCAAGCAACGGTTGAACTAGAAACCAACCATATTGGTAAAGGCTGTGATAGAGACACCTACTCTGAGAAATCCATTCACAGACTCTGTGGTAAGAACGCTTTTGTTAGAATAAAGTGGTCTCTCTTGCTTATTAGTTTTTCTTTGAATATTATGTTAGACCACAAACCAGTGAGTAGATATGGTCTTCATTTGCATGTAGTTTCCTCCAACTTTTTTCCTAGCAGGCAATAAAAAGCATGAAATTGGCTGAAGGTGACTTTTAAAATAATTCTCAAATGCAGTAAAGAATCTCTTTCTTCTGCCTCTCCACTAGCTTATATAGACGAATAATTTCCCTCACATGAGATTCATGTTCAAGAGCTGAAAGAATGTTATATATGCAGAAGGGTATAGCCATGAAAACCGCTCTGTTTTTCTGAGGCAAGATGGATGTGAAGGATGCAATGGAAGAAATACATGGTGAAAAAGTAGATGAGAAAACCAAGAAAGTGTGATTTGGAAAAAACAGTTTAGTCGCATCAGTTGAATTTATACTGTGCTCGCCCTAGGAATAAGCCCCTTGGCATCCACATATGCTGCGGTTAAAGGTCTTATGAAAAGTTTATGAATCCTTTGTAGCCAATATGGAAGAATTGAGATTACAGGACAAATTATCACTGGTGATTTATGTCTTCAACTTCAGTTGAAGTTAGTTGAAAGTGTGAATACGGTGTAACCCTAGAGACCCAGGCAATTCCTAAGCTATTCCCTGATGAGGTCACTGTGACATTGATGATTCAGGCTTGAAGTGGGGAAAAAACAGCAAGCTGGGTACCTGCTGGGTATCATTGCTCCTGACTGATATTATTAGACAGTGATCTGCGAGGGGATGCTTATGCAGCCCTTTTCAACTGGATGGATATTAGTCTTAGAACTAGTATAGTGTCAAGAGAAAGGCATCATGTTTATGGGCCTGAGGGACAAGTGGTATTAATGTAGTGGTTAAAGTGGATAGAGGGAAAATAAGGTTCTACAGCTGTAGAGATAGTAAGCAAAACAATTTCAATGAGATTAGTTGTCTACCCAGAAGTTAAATTTATGGAAGTCATCGTGATATTAGATGTCTGTTGTTTAAAAGGAGAATTGCTTGATGTGTGGTGGTAGTGCATAATCCTGACAGTTGTGCTGAAAAATTAGTGCTCAGAAAAACAGTTTGGTTTGAAACTAGTGGTGATCTTTTTAGTTTCTACCTTTTTTCATTTGAGTGTTTTTATTGTAGGTGCTTCTTCTGGCACAGCTGAGCTACTTCCTCCTCCAAGTAGTGCTGCTAACTGGACAATAGGACTTCCTACTGACAATGGTCATGACAGTGACCAAGTCTTTGAATTTAATGGCACGCAAGCTGTGAAGATTCCAGATGGCGTTGTCACAGTCAATCTAAAAGAGCCCTTCATGATTTCAGTGTGGATGAGGCATGGGCCTGGAACCAAAGAGAAAGAGACAATTCTGTGCAATTCAGACAAGACAGGTTTGTCAGTACTTCAAATATAAACAGTCTCATTGTTGGGTTTTGTTTGTTTGTTTTTATATGCTGTGGCAGCATATGTGAGAACCTTACGTTTTTTCTCTAGGTTAGGGTTTTTTTGGAAGTGAAATGGACTGGACTGTAAAAGTCGCTGTTTATTGTGCTTACATATAGGCTTGGCCTTTGCCTAATCTGAAGCTAGATAATCTGACTTGTTTTTCTAATTCTATTTCAATTTACATTATGCGTTTCTGTTTGCCATGGTAGATGACTTATTCTGGCAATGCAGTCTCGATTTTGCATCTCCAAAGATAACCTTATTCTTGATGCTGCCTAAAATCATTAAGAGAGGTATATATATCAGGTTTAGTGACAGCATTGGCTACTGTATCTTTTTTTCTAGGAGGAGATAATTTCTTTCTCCAGTGACAAAGTTTTTTTCACCCTGTGCATAATTTCAGTCTCTGTGAATGCTACAGACACAATCATTTTGAAGATGCTATTAATAAGAAGGAAATCTGATAACCCTGTTTCCGTAATTGCTGTCTAATGGGGTTAAAAGAATTCTTGTCTTTGTTAGCTGGAGCAGTGGATTTGTTCAGTGTATTAGAAAGATACTTTATTAAAATGCTGCTAGGTTTTTCAAAGGAAACTACGCTGAATATATTTTACATTGTATTTGAAAATAAGAAAGATTTAACAGTATTTGTAATATCCTAAAAGCATTTCTTTGAACAGGAGAAAAGTGACTGTCATTCAGAACCAGATACAAATATTCTCCTCTTTTCCCTGCCTTCACCCATTCCTGTTAATCAAAACCCAAAACTTTGGATTCGTGGAAGTAAGTGAACTGGAGAAAGAAGGCAAACTTAAGTACAGTTTTTCGTGTTTTAAAGTACACGGGAAGCAGACCTTCAAAACAAGTTTTCCTTTTTTATTCCTTGGTTTGACCGAACCATATCATTTTTGCGACAGATAATTTCTGGTGGTATAAATATAATTTGCCTTCATTTCAATGGTATATTATGCAATATTGAAAGACTGGAACTAGGTTCATTGGAGGGAGGCAATTTTGAATATATTGCACTGGAACAATACAGTCGGATTGAATGCTGTCAGGCTGAAAGAGTGACATGATTTTGGTATTTTTTCATCCCCTCCTTTCTTGACTCATTCATGCCATGGAAGGGATGATGCAGCTAAAACGTTTCTTTTCCTTACTCTTACCTGTTTCTCTAGCATCTCACCTTTGTATTTATTTTAAATGATAAATCCTTTAGAGCTACAACTATATAGCTTTCTCTTAGGAAAGCGTGTCCACCTGCAATCACGTGTACATGTTCCAAAACAGTAATTAGATGCGGTAGAAGCTACTCATTTGTAACAAAAAGCTCTTCTATTTGCAAATAGAGCTCTTTTTCTCCTGCTGACAGGTTTATCTCTGTGAGTCTTCAGTCCTATGCCTGGGTTTAGATTGACTTTGGAGATAGATATGTCTATTTATTGTGCAGTGTATTACTCATGGGTTCTTCAAGAATGTTTGCCCTAACTACTGTTACAAACGTTTCACATTCCTCTTAACATGCCTGATTTACTTTTACATTTGTTTCTTCCTATCAGTTGCTTAGGGATTTATGTATGAAATTACAGAACAGGTGAATTTTGTGGAGTTCTTAAGGTTTACAGAAAATGTTAATTAAAACTCTCGTGCAGATATGAACCGGCACCACTACACACTCTATGTACACAACTGCCGACTTGTTTTCCTCTTCCGCCAAGATCCTTCAGAGGGAAAAACATACAAACCTGCTGAATTTCACTGGAAACTAAATCAAGTAAGTTTGGAGGGACCGTTGGTAGGATGTTAGAATGCAGTGAAAACCATTGGAGACTAAACTCCCTGATAGTATAATTATTAATAAATACCTTTTGCAACTCCAGACTCCTGATATCGTGTTTTATAGAACCCAACAATACTTATTTTATTTGTGATCAAGTGTCAGATAGATTCAGCTATACCTTTTCATCTTTAATCTAAAATACTGCTTCAGTGGTTTTATTAAACCCAGTGGGATACTCATGAAATAAAGTACAAGTCATTGTCCTGAAAGGCAGGAAAATGTGGATTTATATGTGAAAATACGTCAGTCTTCTAGCTGTGATGTCAGTTATCTTCACTAAATACGCTGTAAGGCAGTGTGCATGAGAAAACAGGAGGTATGCCAGTTTGTTTACAGCATTGAAGTACTTCTGAGCATGCGACATTTTTGCAGATCAAAGTGTTAATAGGATAACAGAAGAACTTACCTTCTTAATCCTTTTTCACACTGAAATAAAATTTGTGGCTTTTTACACATTGCAAGCAGTAGCTACAAATTGGTTTTCTTAAGCAGATTTTACTCCACAAAAATAAAGTTAATAGGCCTCTGAGGGATGCAGGTACTTTCGGCTTCCTATTTAGAGAGGGGAGTTGTCTGTTTGTATTCTTTCAGTCATGTATTCTTAATTATTTTAGATTTGAAAGTGAAGGCTGTAATCACTCATTTTCGCTTTGGTCCTACTAAGATCCACAGAACTTATGTCTATGAATTCATTATGTTTATGATCATAAAGAGTAAGACAGAAGGGACTAAATATTTTGTGTGCTTTTCCAGCCCTGTGGATCTGAGTGATAAAATAACCCTGTATATCTGTAAATTTATAAGGGTTCTTTTAGCTGCTTTAGGTTACTATTACAGGTCTGTTTTGCCAGTTACCTAAACAATGAGTTACTTTCTAACATACCTCACTATATCCTATTTTCTCTGCAGGGCAATGTATACTGTTTTAATGGTAAAATGCCCATATACGTCCTTACTCTAAACAGTCCCTCTCAGCAAATAAAGGTCCTCTGTCAAGTAATGTTGTATTATAACAGTATTTCAGAATGTGCTTGCATGTAGATCCGTATCTTTAAATTGAAATATGCTGTTATTGGATATTATAAAAATTAAAAGAACGGAAATACATGCAGCCTCCTATATTGGCAATAGAAGAAAAGGAACTATAAATGTTTGACAGTTGGTTTCCTTTTTTCAGATGCATGCCATGTGTGTGAAACATAAAGTATGTCTGTACAAGCTTATAGGTTGTTGGTATGTCTGCTTGTATGTATATGCAAAATGTGCATCAGATCAGTTATTCAACTGTAATAAAAAAAAATTAAAGTAGAATTTTTAAAACTTTCTTTACTCAGGTGTGTGACAAAGAGTGGCATCATTATGTCCTCAGTGTTGAATTTCCTGCGGTAACTCTTTATGTAGACGGTGTTTCATATGATCCTTTCCCAGTGACTGAAGATTACCCACTTCATCCTTCAAAGATAGAAACGCAGCTAGTAGTTGGAGCATGTTGGCAAGGTAACTGTTTACAATTGTTAATACTTTTAATTAACTTTTTTTTTTAAAATGAAATCTTTGTGGTTAGCTTAGAAGTACATAGCAGATCTTTTTAGTGCATGAAAGATAACTTGTTTTGTCTTTTGCAGATTATTTTTGCTCCTAGCTAGTATCACAGATTTCCTCTTTTAGTCATTTTTTCCATGAGTGTTTTTTTGCTCATTGGCCACAGGTGCATATGAAATAGGAAGCTACTCACCAAGCAGCATTCCATCAAAGTGATTTTTGTGGTAACCATGGGAATATAGATAGCTTATTTTTAATAACAGTTGTAAGATGACATCGTATACTTCAGATTACTAAGCAGAACACTTAATTTCAAGTAGGTTGAAAAGCATATTGTAGAAAAAGTGTTCTCATAAATAGAAGCATGACCAGCAGACAGTTCAGCTAAGCAACACAGTGATGCTGTCTCTTGGATATTTTACCATTTGTGCTTATAAAAATAAACATAGAAAGCATCTGCTGTATTGTATGCAGACTATGGCTTAAAACACAATATTCTGCAAGCTGTAAAATGCTGATTCGTGTGCTTTAATACTTTTGAAACCTACTCTTCAAAGCTTGAGAAAACAGAGAAGAATGCATCTGAACGTGGAGGCTGATTACCAGAGATCTTTCTAACAGAGTTCTTGCTTCACAGTCCTGAACTGAAATGTTTGCTTGCTGATTAAATTACACCCTAGCTGGTATAAAGCTGATCTTTTTGGTCAGAGATAAAACAGTGTTAAATCATTCATGTTTTATTGTAGTTCAGAAAACAGACTGTAGTTGCAGTTTGCAATAATGCATAGAAGTAGCTTGTGAATGAACAAGTGGAAAGCTTTGAGACATGTTAATCAAATTAAGTCTTATGTCTCTTTTCTCTTTGAGTTTTAAGGCTTTTAAGTGTGAATGAAGGTTAAATTATCAAAATAGCCTCTCCATCAAATTTACTATTTTGTGACAAGTTCACTGTCTTTCATTATTAATGTTATTTCAGTGCTAAATTCATTCTGTTGTCCCTTCCTTTGAGTCAATTAATTATTTTCTCCATAATTCATCTCATTCTGTTTGTGACTTTGCAACTATCTCTTCTAGCTCAAAGGGAAGCTATAGTGGCTGGTTTTCAAGAAACTGGAGCTTGGCAACTCTGTTCCAGCTAAGTGTATGGATTGTATGATGGCTTCCATATATGTTCTGCATCCTAACAAAAGCATATGCGTTTAGTTTAAAAACTCCTGTGCTTTCGTATTGGCACCATTATATGATTCTTTAATTTCTTCTGATGTGAATTTTCTTTTTAATGAGAGCAGACTGAAGTAAGAGCTTTAAAAGCCTGGAATACAAGAACTTGAGGCGTTACCTTTTAAAAATTCCACCAAAAGCCTGATTTTTAGGGGATTACAACACAGGGGAAAAATGTATGCTGAAGGAGTGAAGTTACTGCTTAAGGCCATCCTCTTTGTCTTACCAAGATTTTAAAATAAATCAGGCTGCTCCCAGTTGTATATACAGCTCACCTCTAAGGAGAGAGAGATTTTATGCTTTTGAAAAAGTTCTTTTAATATTTCTTTTAAAAGATTAAAAGCTGGTTTTCATTTTTGGTGCTTCCCCCCCGCCCCCTGGATGCTTCTATCTCATAAATTGACTTCTTAATACATATGATACTATTATTATAATAAAAAATCTGTGTGGTAATGGCTCCTTTTGATCAGCATTTAATACCTTTTGGTGATTTGCTGGTATAGGCTGGATGTCACCTTAATTTCCCCTTTCGTAGCTGGGAGAGGAGAAAATAAATTGAGCCAGTTGATAGACCTGTATCTCATTTACTAATAGTGGTTTGTGTGAGACTGGGTATCTGTGGTTGAAGTGTTCTCCAGCGTGACTGGTTTTGCTGCAGCTTATGTATGGAGCTCTTCAGGCTGTCTTGTCATGAATGTTCTGTTCTTGTAACAAAATAGTAATGCTTCTTCCCTGCATTGCAGCTATTAGTGTTTCAAAGAACTCATAATCCTTGAGAAGCTGGGTCGAGTATGAGCAGACTTTTGGGGGAAAGTGCTGCTGTGTATTTTCTGTGATAAGAGAGTTTGCCAAATTGTAACTACTTGGTGCTTTCCCTATTGTCCTATTCTTTGTCTTGCTTTTCTACAGAATATACAGGAAATGAAAATGACAATGAAACTGTGCCTGAGACCTCTGCAGGTTGCTGGAGTTTTTTCCCTACTGTTTTATTTCATTTTTAAGCCAAGACATTGCTTCATCTCGCGCACAGCATGAAATGCAGGCATTGCATTCGGGCCATTGACCTTCACATAATCCTCTCCTAGGCTTGTTTCTTCATTGTGCTTCTATTTCCAGAGCTTCATCAGCTGATTTTTTTGCTTTCTTTTTCGTTTTTGGTGGGTTTTTTTGGTTGCACCCAAATGCACATCCATGTACAAATCTGCAACCCTTGTGATTGCAGTGAAGTGGTGTAAAATAAGTTGCTGATGTAAAATATCAACTATAATTTCTTTCATCCAGTTTTGTTAAAACATAAATGCACCTCATCCTATATAAATATATCTCTATATATGTATGTAGGGGTGTGTGTATCATAGAATTATTCAGTAGGTTGGGAAGGACCTCTGGAAGTCAGGTAGCTCTGCTCCCCACTCAAAGCAAGACCCATTTCATATTTAGATCAGGTTGCTTGTATGTAACTCAGACAGACATGTAATTTACAGTGGATACTCACTGGATCAGAAATTATAAAGTTCTAATTACTGTAAATGGGCATAAAAGCTTTGGCTACCAGATATTTCAGGTTGGCTACAGGGTTTTATTTTCTAAGAAATTTTTAGTGATAGTTCGGTGGATTTTGTGTCTTGAGTTGAGACACTTAAAATTAGTGTATATTTCTAAAAGTGTATTCAAGATATGTACTCTTTCTGTAAAGTTTAAGAATTCCTGGAATGGTCTAGATATAATTGACAAGAGGTTTCTAGCTGTGCATCACATTTTAATTTGGCAAGGAGGTAGCAGAGTCCAGGGGCTAGAAGCTGGAGCTGTACAAATCTAAACTGGAAATTATGTAATTCGTAACAGGACAATTCACTACTGAAAATTTTATTGAGTTATGCCAGGGATCTTTTATCACTTAGAATCTTTAAAACAAGCTTAGACATCTTTCTAAAAATCTGGTAGCTTAGTAAGTGATAACCTTGAAATACAAATTTCCAGGTGGTGTTCTGTGGCCCCCATTATTTAGCAAGATGGACTAGGTGATCATCGTGATGTCATCTTCAAAAAATCTAAGCAATAAGGGGCTTATTGGGTTGCAATTCATCGGACTTAACTCAGATATCTAAAAAAGAATTACCCGAGTTTAAACTGCTCGCTTGAGTCCATACAAAGAAGGCAGCACCTTTAGAGGGGAGCAGCTGACTCTTAGACACCTTTTTCAGAATGAGCTCAATCGCTTTGTGAAGTTTCTTTCTATCCTTTGAGTGTAAAGAGAGCCTATAATGATCGGTTTAGATGTAGATAACTAACATCTAGAGGAAGGATGCTGTCATCTTCTACCCTGATGGGCATTGCCCATTTTGTAGAGAATCGACTAATGAGAGGTGTTATCTCAACATGAAGATTCAGGTTTCATAGTTCATCTCATTGGTTCTGTCTTTCATTTCTGAAGAACACCACCTCGCTGTATGGGCGATTTCTTTTGAAATGTTTGTGACGGAAATATTAGCCTTAGTTTCACAGTTCAAGATGGCCACACCTGTTTTGAAGGTCATATGCATGGTGAACTGTTTAATTCTTATGCTTGAACGTAATCACAAGGTTAACACCCAGAATGGATAACAACTAACCCGCATGTATATAATACTGTGTGGTACCAGAAGGCATATTTGTTGTTTTACAAAAGAAAAAAAAAAGTGCAAAGAATCAAAACATATGAAGATTTTTTCCTTCCTCCCTTTATGAAGGTGGTGAACTCCACATGGCTCAGTTTTTCCGAGGCAATCTGGCAGGTTTGATGATTCGTTCTGGTAAACTGGAAAACAAGAAAGTGATAGATTGCCTATATACTTGCAAAGAGGGACTGGATTTGCAAATGGCTGATGGTGTTGGCAAAGGCGTGAAGGTAAAGTTGCATATGAATAAAGGGGAGCATGTATATCGCTTTGCTGATAATAGTTACAAGTTTTGCTGGCAGAGTTAGTAGGGGTGTCCCATATAAAACAAGCTAATCTATTGTGACACTTTGCATTAAAATTACATGAAAACTAGGAAATCTTTCTTGTATAGACATGGTCTTAGTGGTGTCTAAGAATGAAAGTTACTGTGTTCCCTTTAAGTCTTGAAGAGAAATTCTATATTTGTAAGCCTCTCTGTTTTACCAGCTAAAACCAGTTGGTTGTTTTAACAACCTGTTTTACCAGGTTGTCTAATAAAAGATAGAGATTCTTAACAAGCAGCTTAGTAGAATGAGACTAACTTGCATGCCTTTTTTTAGTAGCAAGGTTGTGTGAATAGAGCTAAATTTCTCCTTTATATTAGCTGAGTCTCTTCCATATTACTAGAATCTTCACATCAGAACTATGATAAGTGCCTCGATTTTTTCTTAAAGAACGAAACACTAAATATATTCCACTGGAATAAGGAAGTGAATAGGGAAGTTAGACTGTGTACTACAAGGCCAGTAAATAATGGCCTTATTGCTTTGAATACAGATGTAATTATCCTAGCATTTACCAGGCTCAGCAGTGCTGAACTTCCAGTTTTAATTACAGATCATGTTACTGTTTGGATATTCTCTTACTTTTTTTTTCTGTTCTTTCAGATCCACATGAACCCAAGTCAGTCAACACTGACCCTAGAAGGGGATGATATTGACAGATTTGATAAGGCCATGCAACACATTTCCTATCTGAATTCCCGCCAGTTCCCAACACCTGGGATTCGGAGGCTTAAAATCACCAGTGTTGTCAAGTATGTCCTAGTGCTGAAATAATGCATCACTGTACAGTGATACTGAAGCCTGGCACGATGTTCATATGTCTCAGTTGTGATAAACAAGGGAGTCTTGCTGTATGTAACCATCACACATTTGAATACGGCAAATGTTTTCTATACCAGCACTCTGTTTTCTTCCTGAGAATGTAGTAAGGAGTGTGTAAGATGAGGAGGAACTTACTGCAAGGGTATGCTGTGAAGGGTATGCTGTGAGTATGTCTCCAGTATCACAGCCTTCATTAAAGGTGTTATCTGGGGCTGTTAGTCATAGCATAGAAAACGGGGCCAAATGTTAACTGTAAGTAAAAATTAACTGTAAGATTGCTCCCTTGGTGGGGAATTCTTACTTTCCAACGCAGTTGATGAATTTATCTAAGACTCTTGGGTCTGAGACAGAGCTTTTTAAAAATTTATAAAGCAATTACTCTGCATAATTGTGCCTTCCTCTCAAATAGCCTCCTTCACTGGGCAAAACTGCTTCTGTATCTCACAGATGTTTCAATGAAGAGGCCTGTGTCTCCATTCCTTCTGTGGAGGGATATGTAATGGTCTTGCAACCAGAGGAACCGAAAATCAGCCTTAGTGGCATCAACCATTTTGCCCGCTCTGCTTCAGAGTTTGAGAGTTCTGAGGGTGTGTCCCTCTTTCCTGAGCTTCGCATAATAAGCACCATTACACGGGAGGTGGAGCCCGAGGGAGATGGAGATGAAGATCCTACAGGTAACATCCTTTTCTGCTTCGGACTGTTGCCTACCCTCACCTCATTCAGTGATCGTGTTCGAGGATCTTCCTCTTGCAAAGAGGTGTGGATTTCTCTTTTAATACAGAATCTAGTAGGGGAAAAGAAGGTGTATATCTCTTGTGAGAAGGTGTAGATACTCTGCTCGGGGCTAACAAAAATTTACCTGGAAATGGTAGTAAGCCCGGGCCATTATCTTCATATGAGTATCCCTTGTTTGTTTTTTTGTTTTGGTTTGGTTTGTTTTAATCATTATTTCATTAATACTTGGTCTCTTTACTTCAGGCCCAGATCTTAATATTTGTTCTGGAAGAAGAGTTGAGTTCACATGTGAGATTTTATAGCTCCTGGGCTCTTGTCTACTTTGCCTTTGTTTCTGCTTACCTCTTTGGCTTTTTCTCTGCTTTTTAGTACAAGAGTCTTTGGTATCTGAAGAGATCATGCATAACCTGGATACGTGTGAGGTGACAGTGCTAGGAGAGGAACTAAATCAGGAACAAGAAAGCCTGGAGATTGACATGACACGATTACAGCAGAAAGGCATTGAGATGAGTAGTTCCAACCTGGGCATGATAATCACAGGTAGGGGTTACTACTTCTGGTCTTTTTGTAGGAAGAGTCTGAAGACAGTGATAATGGGAACAGTGTGCTAGAGAGATGGTTGCTAGAGAGACCTTGCTCCAAAAACTTAGTTTTTGACTAGAATTTCAAGCTCAGAGGTGTTACAACTATTTTGTGGAAAGCTGTGATTCTAGAAAATACGTCATTCTAGAACCTCCTTTCTGTTATTCTCTCATGTCCCAGATTGCAGGTTACCTCTGGCCTGTGGAAATGACGTACACTTTGCCCCAGAAAAGGCTTGTTCCTTGCACAGATAATCCAGTGCCTAGGAGCATGCATCATTCTGTTCTATTTTATATTCAGAGTACGTTAATGTATTTGAAAGAAAGGCTCCCAAAATCCCTTTAAAGACTAACTAGGTCTAGGATTTTATCACAAAATGAATCCACGGAATTTCAGTGGAGTCACATGTGTGTGTCTATGGTGTTACCTTTTTCCTACTAACTGAAAATCTGTCAGCCAAGAAAACTTACTTGAGGAAAGGGAGTAATACTTGTCAAGTATATGATGTTGTACTAGTCTTTTGCAAAGTAATAGTTTTACTTGTTTATTTCTCTCCACAGGGGTTGATACTATGGCTAGTTATGAAGAAGTTTTGCATTTGATACGCTACAGAAACTGGCACACTGTTTCTCTCTTTGACAGAAAGTTCAAATTAGTCTGTTCTGAGCTTAATGGACGCTATGTCAGCAATGAGTTTAAAGTGGAGGTATGTAAGCTAATCTGATCACTCTGAGAAGTTTTAGAGCATGGATGGCTAGGAGGATGGAAGTTGTTGCCTCAACTGATAGATAATTGATCAATTATTGATTTAGATTTTTGTCCTGTAAATAAATATTAGTAAAAGTGTGCATTTCAGGCTGTATTTTATATATAAATGTGTTCTTAATCCTACATTTCAGCTTTAAATAAGGCTGCCTAAGCAGAGGTGAAACTGTTGTGTTGTAGAAGAAATAGTGTGGCTAATGGAAGTGTGAAGGTGAAAAGGTTGAATTGGAAAGACAGTGTATTAATTTAGAAAAAAACTAATAGAGGAAGAGTAGTGCTACCAGAGACTTGAGTGGCACTCATGTATAACTTCTAGGATTCCACACATGAACTTGCTGGGCCCTTGACTGTTTTGCTTGTGTGATGCTTAAATCGCTGATACTAAGGGCTTATGTAAAAGCACAGACAGGCTAAAATTGCATTTCCTCAGCAGCAGCATACATGTTAATTATTACTTAGTATGCTTATATCAAATATATGGAAGTACAGCAGAAGATAGCATAAAGGGCACTAAAATTTCAGGTGCTGGAATGTGAAGTTATTTATAGTGAGAGAAACTGTCACGTATCTCTGCATCTTTCAGCTATGAGCTTGAATTTCTACATTTTAAAGCTGACCAAAGGGATGACAGTAAAGTTAATTGTATTTACCGCTAGTTGGGTGGTTATGGTGGGCTGGGGAGCGTCCTGTGTTGCAGAACAGAAATTTTTGTATTAAGTAATGTGGTTTTGTTTCCTGAGGAAATTCTGTGAGTTTGAGTTGGGATCTTACCAAACTGTTGAACTGCAAATGCCTTTCTTGTTCTGTAGTAAATGTGTGCTCTTCCTGTTGTGCAGCTGGTCAGGTACCCTCTATCACAGTGTTCCACCACAGGACGGGTATATTTAGCTCTGCTTGTTTGGCAAGGAAACATGAAATATGCTGTGCAAATGATGAGCTTGCAGTTGTATGTAAAAGCCAGCTATGCTAAGTGTGGGTTAAACTCTAAAGAATAGTTTTTTTCTTAACCCTTTGACTGTAATACAGATTTTTTTATTTTCTTTGCTGTTAGCTGAAGATATACAGCAGAATAAGAAAAGATAGGAATGAAGAAAATGTAATTAATGTGTTATATATCTTTGTATATACTGTTATTTCAGGATTAAAATGGCTGGCTACCAAATTTGATGATAATCTGGCTTTATCTGTTTTATTCTGAAATACTGGTGTCCGTACACAAACTTGCCAGACTAACTAAAACAGATTGGAGAGCTGTGAAACTGAAGGGTTTTGTGACAAGAAATTGTAACATATGAGGAGCTACTGATTGGGATGATTGTCCCCTGAGACAAGCCATTGCTGTGTTGAAGGAGAATTGGATGCCTGCCCTGGGAAATAAATTTAAAAAAAAAAAAAAAAAATCTATCTTAAATTTTATTTTTTCTTTTTGTTTCTTTCTATATCTTCAGAAGTAAACTGTTGCATTTCTGGAGTTTAACATTTTCTTTTTGTTCCTAGGTGAATGTTATCCACACAGCTAACCCAGTTGAACATGCTAATCACATAGCTGCACAACCACAGTTTGTTCATCCAGTGCATCATACATTTGTTGATCTCTCTGGTCACAACTTAGCTAACCCTCATCCATTTTCAGGTAAGAATTCTCAGTCACTGAAGTTCAGCTGTTTTTTCCTGGTGTTAAAATGTCACAGAGGCTTCTTGCTGCAGAGAGCTTTTTCCCCACAGTTTAAACCACTGTGTTGGACTAATAATCTAAGCAGCTACTCGATCCTGTTCTGCTGTTGCCCAAGCAGGGAGTAGAAGATTACTAGAGAGCTAGGAAATATCTTTTCCTGCCAGCAGGAGAGCTTTCTGTTAGTGTGTGTACATTGCAAAATGGGAGGTGTACTAGTCTGGAGGGGACTGTAAGACCTAAATAAAGGACTGTGAGGAACTGCGACAGTATTTCTTCTGAATGGCATGAGGAAAGAACTGCAGCGTTGTTCCCTTGATGAGTTGTGGATTCTGTCCTTTCTGTTTTAATTATGTTAATTTGGCATTGGTGTAGGATGTGAGAGGAAGAAAAATAGGCATTTTAGAGAGGAGTCTCTGTGTGTGGTGGAATCTGCTTTCCATGTGTTGTCAGTCCTTCAGATTGATGTAATTATACTTAAGGAACTAAGTTTTAGTTCTTACTCTCCAACTGACTTTTTAAGGCTTAGACAAACTGCCTCTGTGTAGCTACATGTAATATTTGTATAATGCCATTTCCCTCTTGCAGGTGATGGGAACAGAGGACTAGTTATTAACATCGTGTAAGAGTTACTTATCAGTATCATCTAAGAAACTCCTTTTATTTTCTTGTTGCAGTTGTTCCGAGTACAGCCACTGTTGTGATTGTGGTTTGTGTCAGTTTCCTGGTTTTCATGATTATTCTGGGAGTGTTCCGAATCAGAGCTGCACATCAGAGAACAATGCGTGACCAGGACACGGGAAAAGAAAATGAGATGGACTGGGATGACTCTGCTTTGACCATCACTGTGAACCCCATGGAGGTAAAGCTGGTGTCTCAGCACTTAACAAAAATAGGCCCTTTTCCAGCTGTCATGGGTATGATTGTACAGGGACAGAGCAGTAGAGCAAAACCAACCACTGAACACAGAGTAGAGACTTTAACTGTGAATTTTTAATGAATGTGCCAGTGACAAACGCCAAGAGCAGTTATGTTTGGGATCTTATGTGGGTTATAGCTTCATGATACATAACTGGATGTTACAGGTCAGTGTCCAACAGTAGCGTTAATCATGCTGCATGCTACCTTAACCATGGTCCGCTTTTTTCCAAAGTTGCAAGAATTTATTGTTGAAACACCTGTGTTTATGATGTTTCCTTCTCCTGTGGTTGACATCTGAATTTTTAGAAAGTCAGGAACCAGAAAGATGTGCAACCTTAATGCTCTTTGTGTGACCCTACTGAAAGATCCTGTGCCAGTAGAATCTGAAGCACTGGATCACACCTCAGAATTAATTTGTTTAGAGTGACAGGTTTAATAGCAATGTTACAAAGCTGTTTTAAAGAGCGCTACTCCCTTTTTCTTTTCTGGTTGCCTAATTACTGCTAAACTTCTAGAAACAGTAAGGAATCTGTAAGAGCTCTTTCTTCAGATAGTGCCTTGTGCCTGAATTCAAAAGAATAAAAAGAATTTTGGCCAGTATGATATCAACAGCTAATTTCTGTCTTAACAGACTTATGAGGATCAACACAGCAGTGAAGAGGAAGAGGAGGAAGAGGAAGAAGAAAGTGAAGATGGAGAAGAAGATGACATCACTAGTGCAGAGTCTGAAAGCAGTGAGGAGGAAGAGGGAGAGCAGGAGGAGGACCAACAGAATGTGAATAGACAGCAACAGCTGGAATGGGATGACTCTACCCTCAGTTATTGATTCTAGCTGTTCCCTTTGTCTTTATGTTTCTGCTCTAGAAGACTCCACTGTAATACACTCCATTGTTACCAAGGATCCATGGTGTTTAAAAAAAAAAACAAAAAAAAAATCATTCTGGCCAGTAGATTCAACCCACACACATCCCAGTGTTTGTGTTATGTCAGCTAGTTCCTGATGCTGTTTCTAGAATTGTAGTTAGCACCTCTCTTCCTTCAGCCATGCCTCAGTGACTGGATTTATTTTACGCTCTGTGAGGAACCACCTTGCACTTTTTTCTTCATGTCATCTCAGCTAAGTGACTCTACAGATCTGTAGCCATTGCACATGAATTTCTGAACTGTCTTTTTTTGCTCAGTGAAACAAACTTGGCTTTGTTCCTTTTCCTAAAAGATGCAAAGTTTGCTTGTTGACAAAGGGTAAAGCTGCTCATTTCAGCCTGTTGATTTAATTTTTCCCCCAACTTAGTGCATGTGTAAAGTGGCAGAATGAGGTTAATATGTAGAAGATTAACAGACTTTTTAATATTTTGTAAATATATTGGAATTATGTAATTATGTCATTTGTGGTAGTGAAAACAGGGATTGGGGTTTAAGACATGCTAAAGTAAAAAAAATCATGCAGCATGAAATATTACAAGTCTCATACTACTGCAGCAGGAGCACGGGCACAGTTATCTAGTGTAGATGTTTCAGTAATACAGTGTCATTGGCCTTGACTGCCATGTTCGCTCATGCCCCGCTCTGGTTTTTCTTTAATTTTTTGTTCCTTTTCTGTAATCTCCTTTATTTTTGCAGAGGGAACGGACAAGCTTGTGAGAAATTGTAAAGGCTTTAGGAACTTCTGCAGAGGTTCAGCTGCCCTGTGCAATACAGTCGTTTGTTTTTTCTTTTTCTTCTTTTTCTTCTCCAACTAAGTCTTGGCATAAGAGCTTTTAAGTTATTGGGAAAAAACACTACTTGGATGGTGGGCAAATTAGTGTGCTGTTGCTGTGGTGTGTTGCCACAGCTCCTGTTAATTACCGTGAGGCTGCCTGTAGTACAATGACGGTCTGTTGATACTGCTGACAGGGTGGATTATTCATTTAGTTGATTGATCGTTACATTGGTAACTGAAGCTGGAAAGCGCGAGACCTGTGTACCTGTGCACCTTGGCTGCCGGTCTACATAGATAGGTATTTTGGGTTTTTTTGGCTGTTCAGTTTTGCTGATTTGGTAGTGGGAGGGCTCGGGGCATAGCTGATATCATTTCTATTAAACACACTCCTGCTCATTCCCTGTAGCCCCTTGTACAGTAACTGGGACTGTTGGTGTATTAAGCCATTGTTTACACTTAGTAATTGTGTTTTCCTGCTGGTGAAAAACTATAGCATAAATTATCCAACCAGAAAACCTTGGGAATCATGTTAATATTATTCCAAGTCTAGATGATTTTGGCTGTTTCTGCTCAAAGTTCTAACTTGGAATTGCAAAGGACTTTTCTAAAGAAATAGCTGAAAGGTACGAAAAGTAAGTTATGACCCCATGGTGGAGAGCGGTAGGTTTTTTTGTAAGAAGGCAGGTCTTGTTTATTTAACTTTATTTAGTCTTAGGCAGGGCTTTGAATAATAAATATCTGCTGACTTGATTTTTTACATTTGGAGGTGGATTAAAAAAGAGTAACTTGTTTTGCTTGTAACAGGAGACTAGGACTCCATTCACTCCTCGGCACGGTAAGCAAAGTTCCAGTTGTTGATCTTGTATGTAGTCTGCCTCTGTTCTAGGTGCACAGACCACACAGCTCCTGGCAGGCTAGTCGGTGGCCGACAGGACACAGCAGGGAAATGTTGCACTGGGTAAGCGTGCTAGAGGAGCAACAAGCGAGCCAAAGGGTGGGGCACAAAGGGTCAGAATTCACAGAGATAAAAAATAAGAATTGATCCAAATGTTTCTAGAGTTTTCATTTTCAGAGCAGACCTATTCTCACCTAGTGCTGTGTGTAATGGGACCTAACGGTGGGTTTTATCTGGGGTAACGCTTGACTGCGGAGTGCCTTTTACAATAGTAGATGGACCTGGAAGCAGGGAAGAGAACCCACACAACTAGCTTACCGTTTTTTGGGGTTGTTTTTTTTATGTAAAATTTTAGATTTCTAAAATGGGGAAATGGTTTTGACTACTTAACGTGGTAATAGAACTGCTAGTTTTAAGTAAACTGGGAAACTTTTAACTTATGTCTGACAGTTGTCCTGTGTTAATGTGTAGAAGACTTTTATCCTTCCATATACTGTTGCTGTAGCTGCTGTATTTTAGACCAAAACTGATCATGACTTAATGGTAATACTGAAAGGCTGTAAATGTCCTGATGCAGTTTGTAGCCACTGTGGGTATAACTTTTCAGAAGTGTATATTGGTAACAGGTCAGTTTGGAAAGTCTATAAGCTACAATAAATTTCTGGTTCTAAAGGTTGTTTGCATTTATTTCTTACTGAATGGAACAAAGTTGAATCAAGTTATATTAACTGTGTGTTAATTTGCCTCTGCTGGTGGCAGCAGCAGTTTTGTTGTTTTCATTGATGTCTCAAGCATAGAAAGACTTCAGCAGCATGTGCGTACAATTTATCAGTCTTTTTTTTATTTTTTGACTTACAAAACGTATCTAAAGCAACTGAAAAGTTAAACATGTAAACATTCTCTTACAGAACCATGGTTTGGCTTAAAAAAATACTTCTTTTTTTCAAAGGCAACAGAATAAGCACAATCATTTTGTACAGAGTTAAAAAAATAATGACAGAAACATTTCTAAATAAATAGAAGTAGAAAGGGGTATCACTGAGCATATTTATAAAACCAGAAGCTACTTATAGTGAAACGTAATATTTTCGAAAGTGATTTAAGTTTCAATCTTCAGTACAATTCAACTTGCTGAAAACTTATCAGGTGAGCTGCTGCTTTGCAAATTTGGAGTCAAAGGCTCTTTGCTGACCCAATACAGCCATCAGCGTTCATTCAAGATGCTATTCCAGTGGTGTACAAGGAAGAAGGACCACTTGATGACTCACTGATATTTTTACTTCTTGTAGGTAAGTCCATTTTCTAGGCTAAGTAACCTCTCTGTAAGACTGTGCTGGATTGAGAAACACCTTTGGAATTGCTCAGTTCTCGCAGTTTACACTGATACAACTTTGTTTTATTGCACTTCTAAAATAGAAGGACAGATGACGTGAGCCACTGCTGCTTTGTACTTCTGTAAAACTATATTAGGGCCTGAGTTTTCTGGGAACACTACCAAAAGCACGGCTGAAGGTATGAACCAGGTACCTAAGAGTGACTAAGGAGACTACTAGGTGAGACTGCCTTGCTGCAGTACGACAGGCAGGAGCCTGGATTACCAGTTTGTGGCAATGGGAGAGAATTGCTTTTACATTTACAGAAGCGTAGTACGTTTCTTCCCTTCCACAAGAATGTACAAACCGCTGATTAGGTTGTTGTGGTTTCAGTGCATCTCAGCTTGCATCTGGCCTGATATTTTTGCATACTTTTTGCTCTGTAAATTAGTTTAATAAGGAAGGAAATAGCAATATTTATCTGTTTTCTAAAATGGAGCAAAGTTCTGTGGCCACAGGGAACTCTGCAAGCAAACAGAGTCTGGGTGTACCACCCCAAGGGAGGGAACACAAAGAGGTCATAAATGGGACCATGGGTGCAGTACTGTTCTCTCGCTGTCTGATTAGCGTGCAAAGAGCTCCAAATCCTGCAGTATTTTCTTCTAATATCAAACCAACTGTTAGAGCTTGAGTGTTGGGCTTCTGTTTTCCTTTTTGCATTTCCTATTTAGTATTTCAGCAGGATCCTTGCCAACCTTACTTTATTCCATGATTGTGGCAAATTTTCTAAATATTCCATTAAGCTTGGGTGCAGAATGCTTGGTTTCCACAACTCTCGCTCTTAAAAAAACCTCAAAGAATTACAAAAGATGGCATCAAATTGTTAAGAGGACAATGGTGGAACCTTGTACAAGCATCATCCTAGAGGGGAGGCGACACAACGGTTTGATGCACAAACAAGGTGCTTACCGGACATTCATTGTGTGCATTAGTCCTGCATATTAACGGGGAAGTAGCGTCATGTGACCTGGTTTTCTGGGGGAAAAAAATAAGGTAAGCAACACAGTCATCAGATGGTGGGCAGCAGCATCTTGCTGTGACAGCACAGACTCGCTGTCAGTTGTGGTAGAGCAGCTGACACATGGTCATCTGCTACCCCGTGGAAACTTTTGCATTTGTCCAAGTCCTTATGGTACTGGATTTTTTTTAATTGGATGTAAGAGATACAAGCATCTTCCTACTCCTAATTTAAATTGTGACACCCAGCACCCGCCTAGCCTGTGAAGCTTGAGGCTATGTAATAATCTGGCACAGGAAAGGAAAATTATCCTTATAATACTGAAAACAGCTAAAAAAAAAAAAAAAAATGTCTGATGGTTTACTCTCATAATTTGTTGACCAGTTTCATAATGCTATACTTTTAATTGCAAATACGGATTCACCGTTTTAAGATTTTATTGGAAACCTGAGACCACTCTCTGCTGTTGAAGAAAAGTGAGTACTATTCTAGGCTCAGGAAAACCACATCAGAGAAAGTAATTTATAGCATATTGCAGAGAGCTCATCTTTCCCAGAGGACAATACTCAAAGACTACAGGAAGTTTCTTTTAGTCTAATCTCTAGAAGCAGCAGCAGTTCTAGAGTGCTGGCTCCAGTCGAGATGGTGTTTTGTTTCCTGCAGGTCAGTTTGTACACATTTATCCACTGTTGTTTTCCTAGTGTTACGGCCAAATGCATAGTTACGGGAAGACATGAAGCTAGCGTTCAGTTCTAGCTAAGTAGGGTCTGTAACACAAAGTACAGCAAAAACAGTTACTTGCTGCAAATGTACTTTCAGTACTACTTATTATTAAATCGGCTGAAGACCTGTTACAGAGGAATGTGTTAATAAGCAGGTAATTTGGATCACTTGGAAGGGTACATGCCAGTCTGTCTTGAAATGTTCTGGCCACCTCTCGGTCACATACAGTATCATTTGAAAGGTGTAGAAAAAGGGGACCTCCAAGGGTTATATAAAGTTAAAATGAGTTGTCGTCTATATAACTGCTGCTTCTAGTAACGGGTGCTCTATGAGAGGCAACCTGGTTTATATTAATATATACAAACCAGTACAGAATAGACATCTTTTATGAAAAGAAACAGTTAAGTACTTTAAATCAGAATTTAAATTAGCAACAGTGTAAAACTAAATCATAATCTGCTAGTATCTGTTTGTATGTAAAGGTAAGGAGAAAAGGGTTTATTAAAGGTGTTTCATAGTCCGTTCACTGACCAAACCTAGTATTACCTACCACTATTCATTTCTAGTTAGGGTAAAAGTTACTTTTTTAAGGCAGCGTTAACTTAGCTATGCAGCTGATGAAAAACAAATACACATTTGAACTTGTCCTCTTAAAAAAAAAAAAAAAGGTGGACTTAAACAGCCAGTATAGGGCAGCATTCTTTTAATTTTAAAGTACAGGGGTACATGATTGATATCAAAAGTATTAAAAAGAGCTGAAAGTCAGGAATGAGTTGTACCCTATGTGCTGGATGCAAAAATACTATCAGATCAAATTTTTCCCATGACAGGGCAGAGTTATTAAGAATAAACGGGCCAGCTCAGTCTCTGTCCTAAACTTGCTGGTTTTGTGGGAATTTTAAACCAGACATGAAAGCTAAATTTACATGAGAGTAGTCCATCATTTGACAATACATGCATCTCTTGTCCCTTGAGAAACAGGATCTGAAATGCCTGTTTTGTTTTTTTTTTTTTTTACCTACATAAGTAAGAGAGTTCAAAAAACAGATCTGTGAATAAAAGAAAATTGCTCAACCTAGTTAAGGGCATACAAATCAAATACAGGATTCAGCTTCAGGGATGTCTTGAAAATTAGACTATGCTATTCCTTAAAAGGCAGGAACGATAGCACCTCCGTAGGAACCTGATATTGTGGAGCACATGGGGAAATAGAAGGGAGCACCCCAGGGAACTGCTAAAGGAAGCAAGTACTAACCATGCTCCTCCACCTATCTTCCAGCATGACCCGTAGGCTGTAGCCTGTTTGATGCACCTCGCTATGCTCATGTGGGGCACTGAGTGGTACCAGTGGCTCCTGTTCATCTGCCCCTGTGCAACACCAGTGCTCAGAACTGCTCACCAGGCGAGGACACTAGCTGGAGGCAAAAATATGACACGAGTAGAAATATATGATTGATTACAGCACCATGTGGGAGATGGGACAGATTCTGCTTGGGAAGGAGACAGAGGCAGCAGTGAGAACAGGAGGCGGGTAGAGTAGACAGTTGTCCTGATTTAGGTACCAGCACAGATGACTGCAGCTTGCTCTCTGGCTGAACCCCCATAAAGACACACAGTCTTTGCACACCAGCTCTAATAACAGACACGGAGTCGTGTACCATGGTGGAAAGGAGGAAGAGTGTGGAAAGGAACAGGGAATAAATTTGTAAGAAGATGAGAGTTGAGACGCAACTTACTGTAAGTGTTTCAGTGTTAAACCCACTCATCTGGCACTCCTCTAGCCTCACACAGAAAGGCAGACTGGCCAAATAACTTAGGCACAGAATGGTACCATCTGTCCCAGCTGACACTGGAATTACAGTGTTGTATCCCAGTGATTACGTAGGTGTGGGCCAGTGCCCTGCAAGCACGTATTACAGGGAAACCAGGTGGCAAACTAGCTCTAATGTACCCCAACAGGAGGTATGTGTAGCAACCAACGCTACATGCCAATTCTGAAAATGCAATCTTGCTGTTTTCAGGCTTAAAAACAGAATAAATGCAGAAACCCAGGAATTGCTTGAGGCTCAACTAAAAAGTCTGACGTACTTAGGTAAGCAAACAAAAATACCTAACCTATTGGCCAATCCGAGCCTGTTCTTGTGGCATCAGTTTTTTGACAGCAATAGCTGGGTTCCAGTTCAGTTTCAGAACGCTTTGGCCTCTGTAGCAGACTAATATGACAGCACAGATATTTTTACCCTGTCACAAGGCAGAGTAAAACAATTTGTCCAAGTCAGCTTCAGTGGTGATTTAACCTGATCTACCTTGGCGTACACTGAAACAGGGTAGGAGGAGCAATCACGTGGTGAAGTTAATGCCTCTGAGCTGTTATGGTGGGGACCTAGAAGATGGGCTATAGTATAAGAGCTACAGGGACTGTAGGTTTTCAGTGTTCAGCTAGGTTTTCAAGAAAACAGAAATATACACATTAACACACTGGAAGGATGTTACAACTGCCTGAACTCTTCCATTAGAAGATGTATTTGAAGCTTAAGTTCTTAGGGGTACAGTACATCTACCTACCTTTCACTGTATGCAGTAATTTTATTGCCTCACGTCTCTCCCTTGTCCCCCAAAGATCTACAGCAGACGTGATTATGTGGCTGATGACAGTCCAACAATTTTTCAGTCACGGCAGAAATGTCTGATCTCTGGGAACGCAGGTGGGGGATCTTCAGCACGGCAACATTCATCAGTCTTTAAAAACCTGTCTACAATTGCTGAACGAAGTGCAGGTATTACATTCTCTTGGGGCAAGTGTGCAGGCTGATGTGGCTCTACTGTCTGTTATCTTTGGATACGTTGTGTGCCAGCCAGTTCACTTTGATTTTCCAGCTCTCTCGCAGGGCTTCATTAAACTTTAGTCTGAAGTGCTTCAGTGCCTCCTCATCTGTTTTCCCAAGAGCTAGGGAATCCTGAAGGTAAGAGGCAGAAATGAGTGTAGCCTCACTGAAAGCGCAACTGAACAATTAACTGCTCAACTACTAAGATGTTTACTCACTAAGAAATTACTCTATTTGAAAGGAGCACCGAGTAGGAAACGAGTAGCCATTAATTGTTTTTAATAGTTACTGTAGTTGCACAAGGTTTTTTCATTCTGATAAACACATGCATCCTACTCTGATGTTGGGCATGGCTAGGTTGTTATAACTTAAGAGGCAAACTGGGAACAGGAAACGATACACAACCGAAGAGCTCCGTCTCCTTCCCTGCAAGCTGGTTCTACAAGGTACCTACTGCCTTTGTGCTGAAGAATCTGAAGTTATTTCCTGAGCACCGGTATCTGGCATTTCTGATGTCCCGCACATGAACGTTGGATATCTACTCATGATTTTTGGAGCTCATTTGCTTCTAAGAATATGCCCTTCCATACTGAACAGCTCCTCCTCACTGAGCTACAAGATCAGGTATTCAGTTTTAACTGGGCTCTGCTTCTCTTACCTTTAGATACTGAATGTCTTTAGAGCAGCTGAGTTCTGGCAGGCCAGCAGCTTTCATCAGTGCAAACAAGTGCAGGAAGAGAAGACCATGGCGCCTCAGAATCATATAGGCTTTTTCACAATAACCCCTGAATCTGTTCAGAAAGGAAGATGAGGCAAAGGAATGAAGAACACAAGCTATACCATTTTATAAAGCAAGACTACATATTGGTCTGAACCCTGCTGTCTGCATTGATGACTACCAATCTCTTTCACCTTCTCTAACAGGTAGGTAATCATTTATTTACTTTCGTGTGTATAGACAGCTGCAGGCTGCATATCATGGGTGGAAATAAATTCTGAAAATTCAGAGCTTAAAAAGCTTAAGTTTAACTGCTAACACTTACCTTTCAAACTTCTCACTGTTGTTAGTTTTTCCTTGCTGGATGACATGCACAAAGTCGTAGGTTAAGATGAAAGGAACTCGTTCTCTATTAATACCAAATTTAGTCTTGAAGTTCCCCAAAAAGTGGCCAAAATCAATATGGAACAGCTGAAAATAAGGAAGAAAAAAATTGTTTTCAGAATAGTATCTATTTTAGCTGATCAGTGGTGAGTTCTCTTCACAGTTACTGTATTCAAGAGATACTGACCATAGGATTTTGGGAGGGAGAAAAAATGACCTCTCCCATGGCACTCCTTTGGGAAAAGAGGCAATATTTACTTGCCAAGCTAGTCTCTAGTGTAATTAGATCTCGGACAGGACAGAAAAGGCACTTACCTCTTCAATACTTGGCATATCTGAAGAAGTTTCTGTTTTTTGTAAAGCCTTAGTGTGTCACTAGTAGAAGCAGAAAGAGAACTAAAATGGGTACCCTACCAGTGCAGTGTGCAGTCCCAGACCGTGTGTGGAAAGATGATGTCCTGTTTTGAAGTTGCTACAAACTATTACTTGCTCAGGTAAGGCTCCCCCCCACCCCCTTTTTTTTTTTTTTTTTAAATACCAAGCACAGTGAAGTCGTTGCACCGCTCGTGCAGTGATGGGAAGCAGGATCCTGCGCAGAGCCTTACACACTATGGCAATTTTGCAGAGCTGCTGTAAACCCTAGATGCACAAAACCCAAGGCTCAGGCTACCGCAGGGCGTCAGCTCCCCCAAGTGGACAAACAACTGTGGCCTCTGCTCTGCAGGACCAGTTTGTAAGCTCCCTGCCCAGCATTTTTTTAATGGGGAGAAGAGGCAGTCCTAGATAAGGGCTGCTGCTAGTCACAGCCCAGGGAGGGACGTTAGTGTCTTGTTAGCAAATGACACGGTGTCTCTGTCCCTGCCGGGACCCCAAAAGAAAGGCACTACCAGGTGTCTTTGACTGTGACTGCTTGATTTACGGGAATAAGATGCAGAGGAGTGGGATGCTACAAAGAGTGCAGGCAGGCAGTTGCGCGTACCTGAGAGATACGAGTCTCAAAACATCAGCAGCCAATTTCTTACTTTCAAATATTAACTAACTAGCTGACTTCATTGGACCTGCAGGAGACTTACCTTGCACCGTCTAGCACAGGGTTGTTTTAGGCTTTGTAGAATTCACAATTAAACAAGAAAGATAGCTTAGACATCCCCCTTTGCCAAAATACTACTGATGTAGTTTAGTACATGTCCTGTTAACAAAGGGATTTTCTTTTTCCTAATTTTGCCCTTTGTCTTCCTAACAGTGTACAAGAAGATATAAACTCTGGTAGCTCTTCTTGTGGAATAGAAAAGTAAAGGAATCAGTACAGGTATCAATGTGAAATAGAACCGCGCTGATCACTTGCATTCATTTTAAAAAACAACAAAAACAAAACAACTTTTTTTCTAGGAGGAAGGCTATAAATATATCAGCTTGGGTAAGTAACTGAGGATCTTACCTAGCAACTACAAGTGATTTGTGACTCTGCTGAAGCCAAGTAAGTCTTCAGACTAAGTACAGTGCTTGAGTTTGCATCTGCAGACAGTTTTAGGTCTGAGAGGTATGAATTGCTCCACTGTAATTTCAAAGTGGGTATTAGCAGCAGCAGCTGATGGCAGTGATGCTTACAGAATTGTAATTCAAATTATAAAACTGTATTTACCCTCTTCGTGACAGAAGCTATTGAGAATATTTGTCCAGTCTGCCTCTCGGCTGGAAGGTGAGGTACATTCCTTAGCAGTAGGATTGCACTGGGATGTATCTGTCCATCGCTAAGTAGCATTCATGCCCCTCCTCCAGTACTTCAACAGCAGCAGTGAATCCCCATACCTGTCCAGTTTCCCGGATCATGATGTTATCACTGTGCCGGTCACCTATCCCCAGCACATATGTTGCCACGCAGTACCCAGCACAGGAAAGAGTGAACTCCTCTATAGCTTGTTCTAATGCGTCACTAAAGAGGGTAAGAAAAAGATCGAAAGAGAATTTTACTTTGAACACCAGTACTTCACCGCTGGGAAAGCTGTTTTTGTAGCTTCCCCCATGCAAACCTGCAGGAGAAGGTAAGGCAATCACGTTTGAATTGCTGTAGCGCTCTCCAGAGGCAGTACTCCCATCCATGCTTTACAAAAACGAGCTGCAATAACAACTGTCTGTAATTGGAGAGGTCCAGATAAGGTCGTATCCACAATCTCAACAAAAATGGCTTAGTCTCAACTAAATTAACTCATTTCTAGATCTCCACAGATCCAGAAGATGAAGTGGGCTCCTAGAATGATTCCTGTTTGTGCTCTGTAATTTGGTGCCCTGCTACATCAGAGTAGCACTGATGTATTGCTGCTATCTGTTTCTGTATCTAGTAAAATCCCAAGCTACGCAGCTCTTGTGCTGCTTTCTTTTTTCACCTCCCCATTCTGGCATGACTCCTTCTGCCCCTTTTCCATCTGCCACCACACTGACTATCTATCTCTAGAGAAAGTAACAGGACCAATGGGAAGATCAAGGTTTGGATCCAGCCTGTGGACAGCGCTACCTTAAGCTATCAAAGATCGAAAAAGCTTGCAAACAGCGACCCAGATGCCTCCATTTCTGCTCAAGACCCATACAGATCCACATGATGCCTTCCGGTGTGCCAGGCAGCGAAGCAGCCATAGATATTGAGAGACAGCTTGGAAATACGCAGAACTGAAGGACAAAATTGAGCAAAGCAGAAGAAATGTCTCTAGATGGAAGGAAGCAGTAAAGCAGCACTGAGTAAAAGGTAAGCCCACTTACCCTGGGTTCTTGGATTTTAGCCAGTTCAGCAGCGCATCCTTGTTGAAGGCTGCAGTGGCCACCATGTTGCTCTTGTTCAGCTGGATGTTGGCAATGGTGTCTGAATGCATGACTACTTCTATCAGTCCAGTCTTGTCTCCTGTGGAGAGGCAGCCATAAGGGGTCATCCTGCAGAGATGAAAGAAACCCTTCCACTGAAATCTTGCCCAGAATTGGGTTGTGTTGACTTTTAAGCTTTCCCTTGTCTGCCATATCTACTCCATCTCTACTCTTCATTTCTACTCCTCATTACCACAAAACCTGACTAGCTGCTCATAGAATACTAGACAGACCTGCTGGGGACAAAATAAGCTTGCAGACTAAATGGCCTCACCACACGTGATTTATCATTGCAGCAGGACAACTGTGTGCACATTACTCACCTCAGGTCCAGGCCCTCCTGCTTCCACAGGATGTCCATCAACTGGATCATCTGCAGCGTCAGCATGTCCTGACGAAGATCTGTGCAGCATTACAAAGGAAAAAAAGGGTGATAAGTACCTCCCATTCTCCCCCCTCTTGTGCTGTTGCAAGTGGCACTTGTTTTGCCCCTGAAGCAGGCTGCTAGAAGGGCCTTTACCACGTCTGTCACTTGCTAGGTCTAGCTAGTAAAGAACATCAGCGCAGAGCAATGTTTACTAGTGCAGTAATAGCGTAAAGCCACCATACTAGATACCTTAACTCAGACACGATTCAACTAATGGAGGTATACGCTACTTCACTTTGCTTCCCATAGCAGTCAAAGTAGTACTTTAGAAAACATCTGTCTGGACACAGCAGTGAGCAGCAGCCACTCCAATCCTACAAAGCTTGGACTGCTGTAGCTCTTTCAGACCTCACATCAGGTTTCTTTTTACTGTGCAAGGGTAATCAGCTACTACTGTGCTAAAATCGTAATGAAAAGGGCAGCAAGTGAAATACAGAGGAGAGTTTATTATATCTCCAGATTACGTTCAAAAAACTCAAACACGTTGATGGTTCTCATTTACACAACATCTTAATGGTCCCTATTTAGGCCCACTCACCACAATAAATATTTGAGACTATTATGCCTGTGAAAAACATATCCTTTAAAGACTTACCATCTCCATTTTTAAAAATAATACCCACTCCACCTCCACCTGTCTCTTCATTATTAAACACAATCCATAAAGGTTTCATTTTGGAGTCCATAAAGGTGCACTGGTCCACACTAGAGGAAACAAAAATATTACCATCAGAGTTTCCATCTATGAAAAAAGCAGCCATCTAAGCTGCAAATTCAACAGCATCTACAAATGCTAACGGGCTGGTGACTTCCATGAGAAAAGACGACCTTGGGGTAACCAGAAACCTGGCTCCACTGCTGAACAAAGCCTGCAGCACAAATTAAGAGACGCAGCTATCTTCCTTACCAAACTTCAGCGAGGATAATGTTGGGGTTCAGGGGGGACTGGAGGTGGGAAAGTGCTTCAAGATAAGTTTCCTGTTTCATGCAGACATGCATCATCTCCTTGGTTTGAGGCTTGGTGGCCTTCTGAGAACTCGCTTTAACAAAGTCATTCAGAGCTTTCATCTTGTTGAGTGCTTCTCCCTGAAAAAAGGGAGGGATGGAACAGGGTTAACAAACAGGAAATTCCTGGAGAAAGTTTAAAAACTATTCCAATTCTACTGTGAAATGTAAACCTTGGTTGTATCTCTTACCTTCTCTTCAACTTGTGGCAATTTCACACATTGCAACAAATCAAATTTACTAGTATCTGCTTGACGGAGATCCATAATCAATTATGGATATTCTGCTGGGCACAAATGCATTGCAAGGTAATGACTGCACCAGGAATACTGCACATTATCAAGCACCAAAGGAAGAAGTGAGGTGCACTGGCTAGAAAAGTGAGGATGAGACCTATAGCCCCTGCCCTTCAATGCTTTGGGGGAGTTCTGGTTATGCAAAAATGCCACTCAGCCTTGAAAACAGAAGCAGCACTGGTTTGTGGGCACATCTTAGATACGACTTCATGTATACATGCGTCCCTCACTTCTGAACTAGGTACAGTAATCCTTGATAGATAATAGAGAAGTTTTAGCGAGTGGGTAAATAGCAGGATTAGCTCCACACAGCAATTGAAGGAAAGAGTGCACTGCTCCGAATCTGACAGCCAATTTTGATCAGCTCCTACTGAATGGTAACTCATTCAACTCATCTAATAACAGCAGTGGTCTTTGAACATTTCAAACCATTCTAGACACATAGTGTAGTTTGGGACGTGTGCGGGTGAGTAAGAGATGAGCAAAGTCACATGTGATGGGGAACTCCAGGCTCTTAACAGGATGTGCCAAAACAAATATAGCAGTTAAAAGGCTTTTTTTGTATTACTGATAAACATTAAGTTGGGAAAGCTAACAGCTGAGAACCAGCTCCAAGCAAGAGGGAAGTCAACCTTATGGCCAAAAGCAATTTTTACCTGTTTCATCAAAACTTTCATATGGTGGGTGCTGCCTCTGCAGTATGCTTCCAGGATCAGGCCAAACCTCAAGGCAACTGCAGGAACATGCATTTCTGACCTAGGGGAAGAAGGGAGATTAAAGCAATTCTGACTCACTGCAGTGAGTGACTAATCCTCCCATTCATGCCAGCAGAAGGAGGGGGGGAGAGGAGGGTGCAGAATACTAGCTGCTGTTTAGATTCTTTCTATGTACCGGGGAGGGAAAAAATGCACCCACTCCAGAAGGTGATGTAGAAAAAACATTGCTTGAAGAGATGAGACATCTTTCTGGGTGACTAAATTGCTAACCACTCCTTTGAGAACACCACTTAAGGAGCAAGGACAGTTAAGAGCCTATGGCTCAGAACTGGCAGGGGCCATGGACATCCAAAGTAAATTTCAACTCACAGGCATGTGTGTGTATATAAATTCTGAAAACAGAACCTAATCCAAACACCACCACCACAAAAGAAAATAACAAACAAACAAACAAACAAAGATTTTGTGTCCTCCTGGAATAATCCTTATTCAGTCTCCCAAAGTAAAAAGCAGCAGTTCCCAGGTTTTGGTAGTCACAGCAAGGAAATCCCACCAATGCTTTGATGAAGGACACTAGCTAAAGGACAGCCAATAGCCTTTAAATAAATACCCTGGCATCTATACATACAGACATGCTTGCTGTCTCACTTCACAGAGCAATGAGGAAACAAGTAAATGTTGGTTTCACTCGATTACTGAGAAAAAGCCTAAAACATTTGCTCTTTACCTCAGATGCCAGAAGAGGAAGTGGCCAATCTTGCGGTTGGATAACGCCCTGTCCAGCAGGAACTTGGTTAATTCACAGTCTAAGTAGGATTCATACTTAAGCACCTGGACAAGCTGTAGCAGGTATTGGAACAATTCATGATCTCTGTGGACAGAAAGGAAAAATAAAAGACAACCTTATCTTTACTGCAACAAGTGTACTTGCAAAAACTGTAAAGACAAGACTGTCAGCCTTGTTCACAGTCCCCCTCAGCAGCCCCAAACATAAATAGAAAGGGGCTCTGCATATCCCTTGTGGATAACACTTACGTCAGCTTCTTTAATGAGTTAATAGCAAAGGAACCAACGTAACGGTCAGGAAAGCTAAAATCCAGCAGCTCCAAGGCATTCAGGACAGGCAACTCTGGCCAGGTCTGAAGCAGAGAAATCATCTGTAAGGGAAAAAAAAAAACCAAATAGCAAAAAAAGGAACAAGGTTTTTATGACAATGGACATAAATCTAAAATTCTACTGATGGAAGAGCAGCTCCTTTGGGGGGGGGGGGGTGGGGTGTCACTATTTATAGATGCCTCAGAGCAAGTCTGCAGACACCAGGTCAAAAACCATCAGTCCAAACTTTCTAGCAAGGCTGACAGGAGGAGCCATCCAAGTCCACAGCAGGGTTACATTTGCTGTACCACAATTAGTGGAGTAAGCTCTTTGGGAAAAGCACTTTTTGCAGCCTAATAATGTAGACTACAAAGGGACCTTTAGAAGGTCCTGTCAAACCTCTTGAAGTAAGGAGGGATGAGCAGCACAGACACCATCCCTAACTGATGTCTGATGTTGTCAGCGGAAGAGATTCACTGACACCCTGAGGTAGCTTGTGCTGGTCTCTCACTATCAGTTAAGAATATCCAATCCAGATCCTATTTCTGCCATGAATTAAAACAAATTTTTTCTTGCCTCCATTTCCTAAAGGGAATAAGCAAGACCTTGGTGGTCAGTAATGAGTCTGGGACAGCGCACAGAGCCAAACGGAGCCCAGAAGAGCCAAACTTCAACTCAGCTGGGTACAACTCAGCATATGGTCACAGTGACTGGTTGAGAACAGATGATCTTCCTCAGACTCAGTGACGCCAAACCTACCTGCACAGGGGCACTGCAAAACATCCCCTGCTAAGTCGGCCTCCCAAACACAACACAGGAATGTAGACACTGAAAGACGGATCAAACAGGGAGCCCTGGCTGCCAACCCCAGCACCCTCACCTGGGCAACATCTTCATGCTTGTTCCATTTGGTGATGATAAGCAGCTTTGCCAAAGCTTGTGGGTACTGGTCACGGATATCGTATCTCATCTTCCACACCAGGTCTTTCTCATGCTCATATAGTTCAGTGTGGCTCCTCCGCTCCAGTATCTCCTTCAGTTGCAGCTTCTGCTCATGGGAATCACAGGAAAGAGCGTACACAAGGGCTCAGTCTCAACCCAGAGGACTTTCTCAGCCCAGAGAGACCCTGCAGGACTGGGGCATGACCCAGTTTGGTGAAAAAAAGCTGGTTGGGGGTAAGGTGGAAACCTATAACTTGATCTATGAAACCAGGCTTGCACATAGCCTGCACACAGCTGAAAAACTGAAGCCAGAAGACTCACCTCCTCAGGATCTTCTGGTGCAGCACGGGGTTGTTCTCCATTCCTCCCCAACTCCAGCAGCTGGGAGACAAATAAAGAGTCTGAGAAAGGCTCCTCGTTTCCTCTGTACTTCTAGCTCACCATCACTTCAGGCATTTATGCTGCCTTAGAGATCAGTCACTTGCCACCTCTAGAGAAGGGAATCACACCTCTCACAGCCCAAGTGTAGGTAATGTACTCAGTAGGACCCCTCTGCTCAGAGGTGTAACCTAACTGCCCATAGAGCCCCTTCCCTGGTAGTAACGAGAATGAAGGGATGAGTCCTTTCCCCCAAAAGGGCACATCTGCACACCCATATAGTTCGGGAACAGGGGCTCTGGGTCACCGAGCTCCAGGCTAACATGAGCCATTCCAGATTCGTAGAACGGGCGCGCATTTGCCAAGCAGACAGCGCTGCCCAAGCCACCCTGCACACTGGCACAATCCGTTAAAGCTTCCGAGCCAGAACATGCATCATGAGGGTGCATGCATATATGTCCCTGGCAGAGCAGATCTCCTTTCTTTCCTGTAACGGGCACATTTCTTCTTCCACTTTAAGCGTCTGGCCAGTTGCAATGACAGATGGAAAATCCCCATACCACACAGCATGTTATCACTCTGTGCTGAAAGGGAGGGAGCTGTCTACTTTCACTCATTTCCCCTTTTATTCCTCTTCCTTCCCATAGAGCCTAATGCTGCCTGCAGCTTAAAGGCAGCTCAGTTAAACCCATTTTTTAAACAAATGCTCATCTATGAGAGCAGCTTTACCTCAGTAATTCATAGGAACTCACCGCTTGGAAAAGTATTCAAAGGTCCATTAGTTAAGAGAAAAAGTCAAATTTTCAATTAACAATATCTATTCATCAAGTTTGCTTGTATCCGGTCCTGTCAACAGCTGCCCAAGAGACAGTGGCACTGTATGCTCCTCCACCAGCAAAGCTAGGGAATTTCTGTGCCTCCCAAAAAAGGTGTCCATGTCCCCTACCTGCTCAAATGACGGGTAATACACAGGATGCAATGCAACGCTGGGGAAGCAGATGACCAAGGCTGCTGCACTTTCTGTGTTGGGGTTGCATTGTACCGTGCCCATGGGGTTGAGAAGTTCCCCTTTCTCATCTGAAAAGCAAAGTACATAAACCCATGAACCCAAATCTTCTGAAGCTTTGGTCCAGAAAGCAGAGTACAGACTGCTTCCAGCTCTCACTGGACATTGCCTGGCCCTGAGCAGCTCACTTCATTTTCCTGACTTCTCACAAGCGAAGTATACATGACATCTTTAGGACAGCAGCAACCTCTTATGTCATACGTACAATGTCAAGCAAAACAAGGCCTTCATCTTGGCAGGGCTCTAGATGCCATCACAATACAGAGCGATAATCGTACTGGGTCTGCTACTCTGAACTATTACGGCCCCTCGTACAACTACTGGACAGCAATGCAGAATGCAGGGCGTCTCCTGTCTTTGTGGTGGAGACTAAAGACGCAAAACAATACAGTAGCTCTACCTCCTGACATACCTGGAAAGGAGGACCACATGTGCAAGCAGCACTCCCCTGTTTTCAGCTGGTCCTTATAGTCAAAGAGCATGACATTCACCCAGGCGATTGGGCAGTCCTGCAAAGCAAAGAAAGCAGCTCATTTGGGTGCTGTAATTGCAAAAACTGGATGAAGGGAAGAGAAGAACTAACAAGAAAGTGAGATATCCCCATGCAAAGCAAAGCCCTCACAATAGCCAGGAATAACAAGTTACATAATCTTGATCTTTTCCAAGTCTGCAAATTGCTACACAGAATGCCACAGGCAGGTAACTTCCCGTTCAAGAGTACGTAGGCACCCCCTCACCAAAAAGTTGCTGTAAAGAATATACCACTCCGGGTAGCCATGCCTGTCTGCTTACCTTTTAAGTTCTCCTAAAATCAGAGTACAAGGTGGCATCAAATTCAGATATTTGCCAAAACCTGGGGTCTTTTGTGTAGTGCTGAATGGCACCAAACACTCCCCACAAATGTGTCTAAAACTTCATCACCCAATATTTTGCATAGCTGAAGAATCTGTAAGTTTCTGGTAAGTCCTTGCAACTCTACCCTTGATGATACTTGAAGGAGCTATGACATATATACTTCATACATTTCACAGTTTGAGGGAAAGGAGAATAACCTTAATTTTGAAACAGGGAACACAGATTTAGCATGACTTCAGAAAACTAGGCAAAGAATGCTAGATATATCTGATAATGGGAAGAAAAGGCTTGGCTCTTTTGTACAATAATAAACACCATCTATAGAAATCAAACTTTATGCTGCCAATCCCCCGCCACACCCCCCAAAATAACACCCACAAGGCCAACCCAGTCACACAAGCCAGTCTCATTTTGGAGGTGGGAGACTCCAGCAAGTAAAGTGACCGGGACACAGCCAAGAAAGAGAACCCATCTCCCTGCTCCAACCCAGTTCCCCACCACCAGAGCAGACAGACATATTCCACAAGTGACCTAAGATTTCCTGCAGTCAGGTTCCCTAAATGGAACAGTTTACTTCATATAACAGTTTCAGCAACACCAGCATCTCACTCAGCTGCTCAGAAAACACAAGGCTTAAGCATACACTAGCACAGAAACTGACTGGCAAAGAGGTTGCGAGGCAAAATTCTAGTGAGACGCACCCACAAACAGTGTAATATTTGAAGGGAACCACAGCGAGACGACATCTTGTTCCACTGAGACATTCTAGAGAATGTATCAGGCTTACCCTGAAGGTACACCAAAGGACTTGGTGGAGGTAGCAAAAGCAGCATTTTCCTCTAATGCAACAAAATGAATCACTTCCAAGTGGCCTCTCACAAACCTTTGAGTTGATTTGATTAGACTAAGTATCTTTAGTAAAATCCTATTTGAGATATCAGCTTCTAGATCATAGGGAAAAGCCAAACAAAACACCACCGCCAGCAATAACCTTTTCTAACAGAGTAAATGACATCAAACCACAGCGCAGAGCCTGCCAAAACGCAAGGCAAGATTTTTGGTGGATAAGGTCCAGCAAAGCAACGATTCAGCACTGTAAGGACAGAAATATCCCCTGCGTGACTTACAGAAACACTGAAAGCCAACCCTCTGGGTGACATTAACCCTCTGACTCATCCCAGTCAGTCTGCAAGCATGCCTGTTTTTGTGGTAGTAAATGGTTTAGTCCCACCTATCTGCTCTGGACAGTCTGCACAGACAAACAACATGCATGTAATTAACCTCTGAGTACTGTAAGCAAAGCAAGCAAAAAGATTATTAATCAAAAACAAAAACCAGGGTGCACTCTGACTGTAACACCCTCTTAGCAATCATTTTAAATGAGATCTGGGCACCTCACTCAGAGCTGCAGCTGACCATGTCGAAAAATCCGTTTCTGCAGAACTCAGCTCCAGCAAATATTGTGATTTTATATTAAAAGCTCACCAGAATGCATCCACCTTTCCCCAGTACCAGAATACACACGAACAAGATCCTCTTAACAACTCAGCTAACCAGGCTGGTTTTGTTTTGTCAATCAGAATAGCGTGATCTCCTTCTGACTGCTTCAAAACTGAAAATTATTCCAGTATGACCACAAAAATGCAGCCTGTGGATGAATCAGATATTCTGTTCAACAAAAGCCTCCAGCATGAGTTGGAGTTCTGCTATTCTTAAGTAAAAATAAAAACCAATAAAAAGGTTGATTCTGGTCCTGGCCTCAAAATGTTTCCAGTCTGAAGTCTCCAGCGCAGAAACTGGTCCACACAAGCAGGACTCGTGGATTGCCTGTTGCTCCCCAGACATTAATGCACCGTAACCCTGAGAACCCTATTGATGTCAACACCACAAAGCCCAGTGAACCTCCCAGCAGTGAAAAGGAGCTAGCAGAACTGAGACTAAAATCTTCTGTGATCACATTTATCAGTCCCTCATTTCTCTGTACTCTAGTAAAGACGGCATGACTAATCCTCTCTTTAAAGCATGGTAACAGTGTTTTTGTGGCTGCAGAAACAGCAACTTGCAGAGGAACAAATGCACTTGTTGCTCATAAAGAAAACTCTTCACATGCAAAGAGCCAGAGGCATCACGCTTAAGTTACAACACTGGGAGAACAGCACTTCAATTACAGGCTGCACTTAGATCTACTTTTAGTTACTGAATTATTAATGGCCTAGAAGTTTTGGAATAGAGGTGAGGAAAGTGAGAAATATCACTACATCGCTGATTCAGAAGCTCAAAACAAGAGCTTCCAAAGTGATTTAACAATTCCTATCCTCAGTTTGCAGCATCTGAAGATTCTGCACTTCGATTTTACCTCACCCAAAGCTTTGCTGTAACCAGTGTTTACATTCCTCATTTTCTTCCCCCTTCTTAGCTGTTAATTTGCTCCATGCGGGATTTGCATGAAAAGACCTTACTAGAAAGAAGATGCAACAGCGAAGATGGTTTAACCTCAACTACAAAACAAGGAAGTTGCGGAACAGCAAAAGAGAAACACTAAACACAAATGATTCCTCTTTACGTGCATTCAGATGCTGGGTACATTTCTTAATGGCCTTTCTGGACCAGAAATTACATTTAAACAGCCTTTCCTACAGGCAGCCACTCCTCAGTTTCCTGTTCCTGTTGAAGAAGTTACCCGCCATCATTCTGTAAGCTCTTTTATTAATAAAGTCTTCTTCTGAAAGCAAAGGGCATTTGGTTCAGAATGGTATCCTGTGCCCTCCAGCACTGGCAAGCCTGGCTCAGTCCCACACTGGCTTTACTTACAGCTTTCTTGGACTTCTTCTTGGTGGAACGTGCCTTCTTTGCCTTCTCGATGACAGCATAGAGGGCAAAGCAGAGCCGCGCCATACGGGGAAGATCACAGATGTTAATATCAAAATCCAGCCTCTGCTTCCACACTGGTTCTGAGCATACATTCACTTCAGAGCTTGACACTGTCTTGCACAGCATCTCATTGCCATGGAAGAGTCCTGCTTGTACCACCAGCTGAGGGAAGGAGAAATAAGAGAATACCATGAATCCACAGGGACTTGACTTGTTTGCTGAACGCACATGATTAGAAGAGGAATGGGACAGGGCATCCACTCCCCCGAACAGGATGCCCTACTCCTGTCTCTTTCCCAATTCATTAAGTTCCTTAATCTTC
Source organism: Gymnogyps californianus (assembly GCF_018139145.2). Taxonomy (NCBI): domain Eukaryota; kingdom Metazoa; phylum Chordata; class Aves; order Accipitriformes; family Cathartidae; genus Gymnogyps; species Gymnogyps californianus. The sequence goes on along the minus strand of NC_059491.1, from coordinate 5,098,693 downwards.
CTCTTTACTCAACTTCAGTAAGGGCATTGTTATCTTTTTACTTCATTCGGACTTGCAAGAGCTGCTTAATCATTGCAAAATGCTTGGGTAATCCATTGGTAAGAGTATTACAGGTTTCATCCTGTAAAGCCAGGCAATATAAATATTCACTGAACCTTGCCCCCCGAGATGCTACAAAAGCTCAGGAACCTGTCACGGTGAAAAAGCAGGACAGACACCAAGAGCTAGGCAAGCGCTTATGCCAAAGAGGAGGCAAATCAACACCACAGGAGAAGGGCACATGCAAACAGCTGAGCCCCAAAACAGGCCTGCAGCGCAGTGCTAATGGCGAGCTGTCTCCAGGTGCACGTTTGCCTGCAAATCTGCACTCCTCTTGCAGTCTGCCAGATCGCTGTACAGCTGATAGGCCAAGCTCATCCCCAACTTTACCTCTTGTTACAGTATTGCTGGCTAGTCTCAGTCACAGGAGTTCTCCCCAGGAGAAGCTCTCTGCAAACGATGGGGCACTGGGCAGAAGAAATAACTATTTTGTTGCCTGTTTCTTTATAAAGCCTTGCCCTGCAGAACACCTGTAGATGTGATATATTCTTGCCCTGTTTCCTTCCTTTCCCAAAGGGCAGCCATTCCCCTTCTCCTCATTCGCCTGCTCCCCCTTCACGGCAAACACCTTGCAAATCCCAGGGCTTTGCTGCATCGTGCTTTCTGTCTTAACTTTACCAGTCACCACCTCTCCCATCATTCTCTCTTCTCGGAGCTGAATTTCCCCTCCTCTGCTTTTTGCAGACTTCCCTGCCCCTCCACACCGCTGTCAAGCGACATGACCACAGGGCAGCAGCTCTCTTTGCTACTCAGAAACTTTTGCAGGGGAGTGTTTCTAAGAACGCATTGCTGGGCTGCTGGCTAGCAAGTTCCCTTCCCCTTCCTGTTGTGCTGCAGTTTAGAAACTGCCCAAGGGCTGAATGAACCATAATGGAGGATCACGTGAGATCAAGCTGTCGGCCTCTGCTTTCCTCACCACACAAACAAGACAGATGCAACTGGGAAAGCCAAAACACAAAACCAAAACCCCAAAGTGAGTCAGTACCTACCTTCATTCTCTCATCTGCATTGACCTTGCTGCCTTGCACCAGCTCAACGTAGAAAGACTGCTCTAAGGACCAGAGGGAACCATAGTTTGGCTAGAAAGAGAAAAGGGTTCCGATTAGAAATAGGTGCAACAAAGACTTCTCAAGCCAGCGCCAGACCTCACCTCTCATCACACTTTTTGCTCCAACAGAAAAGAGCATTGCATTGCAGGTGGGGAGCATGAAGTCTGTGACAACCAGGGAAGTTGTGGAGGGAGCTGGAAGGCTGACTGCAAATTCCCAGCTCTTAGACCCTAGCTAGGAACCTGTCCTGAGAGAGGCAGGGAGAACCAGCTGCTGTTCCCAAACAAGATCAGCATCTCCATCAGTGGATGAGTTGAGGGTGACCCCACTGGGTCACTGTCCCCTTTTACCTTTTTCTTAGGGAGCGGGGGAGGCTTGGCAGCCATCTTTGGGGGGCTGGCAATACAGTTGGTTTGCTCATCTCTCATAGCAATGATAGTGGAGGAGTGTACCATGGTCAGGTGGGGCGTCAGGCCTCGGTGCAGGCAGCTGCGAATATACTGCAAAGAGAGGACAGAGTCAGCATGGATGAAACGGAGCCAGGCAGCCAAGAGCAGTCAAGCTGCTCTAATCAGTACTGGCTGAAGCAGAAACAGGGGGAAGGAGTAAGGACAGGACACAGCAACAATCAAAATTCAGTTTCAATTTATCTCCTCTTGCTTTATAAGCCTGCAACTCACTGGACTCATACTGCCAGAACTGAGAATATGAAGTGCCTTTTATAGCTGGCATTTCATCAACTGACTCAAATGGCTGCATTAAGGGAAAACACTGAGAAGGATTCCACACTCCAACAGCAGTTTGCCCTGCCAGGGGAACACAGGATACAGGATTACTTGCCCAACTTTCAGGAAGAGAATCCCCAGCCCACCATGCAAACAAACAGACACTTCCAGAACCATAGTCTATAAATGCATTTACACAGCACTTGGTACCCAAGGATGGGCTTAGATCACTAGCCCTCAAAAATGTAAGCATCTGTTAGGTTGCTAGAAATATCCCTTGCCCTAAGCAGCATCCGGGTCCCGCCACTGATGTGTTGCATTCCTGTAAACAGCATTGCCTCCTTGATGGAGGATAACCCATCTCAGTCCACCCTCCCAGCAAGAGGAGGCCATATGGGAAAAGATTCATTGATAAAGCAAGACACAAGGCTCACCTGAAACTGGTACAGGGGGTAGTTCCCATAGAGATATTCACATTTCCCATTCACCTGCAGGGTGTAGTCCTCTGGGTTCTCCACTGTCTCATGGCGGAAGACAGTAGCCTGCTTCTTGATAGCATAGCTCATTAATGTGATGGGGAACTCCTTTGGGGAGATCTGGAAAGTGAAGCTCTCCTGCAATCCCAACAACACAGCATACACTGTCAAACACCAGCAAAGGGCTGAAATCAGCACAAGGAGCAGCAGTAGCTCAGCGGATAGGTAACAACATTCCTGTCGCTGACAATAAAGAGAAGGATAGGAAGGCAGAATTACCCCCACACACACATTAGCAAATAAGTAGGGATGTTTGCCAAACTGGGCAGGAGCATGTTTCAGCAGCACAAGCGCAAGGCTGGAAATCAGGAACTTCAAGTCCAGTTTAAGCAGAATCACCAGTTCATGTGGTTGCTAGTCATTAAAAATCTTCCCACTGTCATTCCACCAGCAAGGCAGAGGGTGGCTAGGATCACCACGCTCAAACACACTGCTCTGGAAGGCCCTTAGCCCATGGGGGTGGCTCCTGCTTCATGCCCAGGCACAACATGCAAAAATAACATTAACCAAGGGTAGCAGGCAAGAACAGGGGCCCATGGGCAACACAGACTGATGCCTGCAAGCAGTGTACGCTCAGCATGAGCCGAGCAGACTCTTGGGCTTCAAAAGGAAAGGCATGTAATGGATTCTATGCTCCTCTCCTACCCAAAACCAAAAAGCTTTCCACCGCATGTACATGCAGCAACCTTAGCTACCAGCTAACCAGTACACCCAATGCATGTTCAGGAAGGGGAACAGCTCCCTTGGTTGGAGGCTCAGTCTCCCTCCCAACTATCTCCACAGGCAAAGGAATCTGGAGAATGAAGATGAACACTGAACACATGGAAACACTGTCCACGCACACATTATTCTGTCTCCAAATGCCCAAAGGTTCCCAAAGGGAAAGCACAAACCAGTTAAACATTGTCACAGAAAAGTTTGTGCTTTACCCCGCCAGACTGAAACTTGACGTTGACAAAAATGTTCTTGGTGGGGGTATGTAGAGGGCCAGTCCCAAGGCCTTTGGCCATGGGCTCCAGCTGCAAGGGAAAGTTGTACTCCATCCAAGCTGCCCAGCTGAGCTGCTGTCGCTTTGCTGCTCTCTCCTCACAGAACTGGCACATTTTGGTGCGGAAATCATTCACCTCTGGATCCTGCACAGAGTCGAACTCATGCAAACCTAAGTGGAGAGTAAGAGAGAAACGCAAATAAGCATCTGCACCCAATGGGGGAAATGAGCCTTTGATAATCAAGTGTTTGTGAAACAGTCTTCCTAAACACATGCTTAATATTTGGCCAAAAGGAGAAGAGTCAGCCAGGCTACTAGCAATCACTTATTTACTACGTACAATTGCACCGACTCAATTACTGTAGCCCTCTGCCAGCAGGAAAGATCACCCTTCTTGGGTCTGCACACACACTGTTCCCTTACCAGATCCACCAGAGACCAAACTTGCTAATGTCATCACCTGCATAAGCAGGACTCCATCACTATTCCATATGTAGCGAGGCTGTCTGGGACAGAAGCACGTTTCACCTACAGCCAACACCCCTGCCACACTCCTGGTGAGACCAATGATGGGGAACTGACCTTTTCCAATGAGCAGGCTGATCTGGGAGTTAATAACCTTCTTGACTCTGTCTCCTTCTCGAGCCACGAGCCGCAGTACCGGTAGGAAGGGCTGGATGTCACAAAGCCGCCGTTGCTCATCCTCCAACTCTTGCTGTTCTGCTGTCTGGTTGATGCACGTGAAGACATAGGCCTCGGGATCACTGAGCATATGGTACAGTGGCTCATACTGAGCATGCTTCCACACCACCTGGGCCAGACCAACAGCAGGGTGAAACTACCACTGCACTGCCAGAACTTCATCTTCCTCTTACTGTCACCCCACAACCTCACTCTCCCGAGATACGCCATTTAGCGAAGGCAACGCACAGCCAAACCGTCTCGCAGCATTCCTGGACCTGCAATCACAGGCTGCTTTTCAGCCAAGTCTAGTGGCTCCAACTCGTGCTGAACTGCTGGGTAGATTTATTTGCAAACGCCTTTGACTTCCTTTTTTCGTGCTTGCCATTTGTTTCAGGCAAAGTAAATCCCTCAACCTGAGTATTTAAATAACCCCCACCTGAATACCTCACAGTAAGTACCTGCTGACTGCTAGCCTTGTGAAATAGAGGTATTACCCCCACTGGAAGCAAAATTGGGTTAAGTAACTTGCCCCCAGTAACATGAAATCTGTGACAAGAGCCAAGAACTTTTCTCAAGTCTTCTCAACACTATCCAGTTCCCAAAGATCCTTCGCTCCCAGTGGATGGCACTTCCACATGACTCTTCATATTCCGCTTCTTCACTCTCATCCTAAGCACCTGCTACAGGAGACAAAACTCCGGAGCAGACGGGCCTCTGGTCTGACCCAGCATGCCTACCGGCTGTAACACACAGACCTGTAACTTAACAGCGGGAACCAATCAGCTCTCCTTAGGGGTTTTTTGGTTGGTTCTGGGTTTGCGTTTTTTAACCTGAAAATTGCAGCATGAGAAAACTTGGAATAATCTGGCACTGTGCTTCTGTCCCTTGTGATCTGTGACTCATCTAGGCCAGGTTGCTGCTGCAGAGAAAACCTTTTCCACTGTTTTCCTTCACTCTCCCCTAACGCCGCTTCCTGCCCAGGGAAATAAGGAAGCAGCTACATTTCATTTACACGTGGTTTCACTATAGGATTGTATTCCTCAAGTGAAGCACTAAGAAAAATCCTCTCTATCATACCGTTCCCAATTTTCAGTATTCAATTTCTGTCAGGCAAGAGAAGGCTGGGCTGGCATCCTGAATACTTTGAGTCAGTCCAGCATTTGTATTTGACTATTTGGGGGTGACTTCTCTTACTTGCATATGCATACACAAGAGCTTTCATCATGAAAAATCCAGCGTGGGGACTGGTTGGCTCAGGTGAGCAGTAACTGAACACACAATCCACGAGCTCTATGTGGCCAACTCAAATCTGCCCTCACTCCATAGTTACTCTAATTCTCATCCCAAGGTTGGACAAGTACCCAGAGAACCGAGGCCAACACCACTAGCACCACCACCAGCACCCTGTTGCTGGCAGTCTCAGCAGCTAGACAAGGGTTTAGTGGATTGCAGAGGCTGTCACAAAGGAGTGACTCTCATACTGAGTCACAAGGAACTGCCTCAGAGCAACGCAGAAGAAACCCAACTTGCACCGAGTTAAGACCCAACACATTTCCCCAGGTGCTCCCCAAGAACAGACTCCTCGTTCCAGGAGACTGCAGGTAAGACTGTGGAACAAGGCTGTTACCTGCTTGATGGTGCCCAAGCTGGCATTGCAGGACACAGAGAGGTTTAAGTATATGCCTGTGGGCAGCAGAAAGTCCACCTGGATGTTTTGGTTTTCCCCCTTGGACCAGAATTCCATAGGGCAGTAAATGCCTGGGGGCATCCTGCTCACTTCTTAGCTACCACCTGAAAGAAAAGGGAAGAAAGTCTGTTGCTGTTGACTACATAATATCTCCTCAGATCTGTGCTGGGCTCTGTAGAAAGTTAATGTGCAAAAGAAGCCGAAGAAAGGAAGGTTAGCATATCCTCATGGCTCAGAAAAACATGCACCTTAGTCAAATTTCCAGTCCAGTGCCTTTAAGCCACAGAAGCGTTCTTGCTATAGCATTTGCTTCTATCTCAATGCAACCCTTTCTTATCTCTTCTAGATGGGGATTAACATCTACATCTGCATTTGACAAAGAAATTAAAGAATTATCTTCACTTGAGAGCGAAGGCACTTGTCCCGATAGCTCATCTACAACCAAGCAGCCAACAGAAACAATGAGTCCCTACCCCTGGCTTTGTAAGGCAATCCTCAGGCCACATGCTCCAAGCTCCACTTTGTTTTTCCAGAGCTCAGTTCCAGTCTGCAAGAGGGAGAAAGAGGTGTTGCTGGTTCTGAGTACGCATGCATTTTTATACACACAAACAAATAATAATCCACTGTATATTCCCCCTCTACAAGTACAGGAAAAATGAAATCTAAGGCTGAGGCAATCAAAATAGGTTTGTTAATTCCATCTACATCCTTTCACTTGGCAAGGCTCTACAATTTAGTCTCAGTACATCCAAAGAATGCAAAGAAGAGAAAAAGAATCTGAACACTATCAGGTACAAACTGTTGTTTTCAAACACGGGATAAGTGCACACATGAACAGCTAAAACAAAAAACATTCACCAGAAGCCCATACTACGTTTTCTTTCTTAAAGACACGTAACACCAGAGTCAGAGAAACCCTCACGCTCCATCCATTTGCCCACAAGCAAAATACTACAGCAGTATAAAACTCCAGTTTCCTCCACAGATGACAGGCAGCAGAGTGTGGTGTCCCCGTGTGCAGGAAGAGCTTGGAGTTAGCATTCACTCCTAGCAAGAGACATGCAAGTGGCTCCAACTAATTCTCTTCAACCACCTCAGCAGAGAAACCAGCTCACCTAAATTCCCTCTCACTTATCAGAGTTTTTCCACCAGGTCTGCAGAGAAACATGCCAGTAGTACAGCCTGCAGGGTGCTCACATAGCCATGGCTCGTAGCTGCTGTGGAAACCACGGCTTCAGCCTCCTGCCAGTCTTACTCTCTGCTGGTTCTAAATTCAGCCCTGCACGTGCCCTCAGCAATTCTAAGCGTCACTTATCCTCAGCCCATGAAACCAGTACAAAATTTGTTCATTCACAACTTAAAATACGGCCTTGCAGCTGTCAGACAGTGCACAAACTTAGAAAGAAACTGAGCAACATGCTGCTGAAGATTTGGGTCTCCCAAATCATGAAGTCCTGCTGGCAGTTTCTCGTGAGCCAGCCCTATGCTTCAGTACGACAAGAAGCCCAGCATCTTATCTGCCAGTGCCTGGGAGCACAACACTTCCCCACCAGCAGTGAGGTAAGGATTCCCAGAAATATGAGCTATGTTTTATCTGTCCTGCTTCCTCAGTGCACATGCTGTATCACACAGAGACCGGATACAGAGACCACAAACCCACCCATGTGCCTTAAGAGGGAGGGAAGTAAAAGGGGGAGGAGGCAAGGTTTACAAGTACGAGTAAAGCAAAACAAGATTGCCTTGTCTTCTGCTCATTAACAATAAAACCAGCAAGTTTCTAGAATATCTGCTACCTCAGCCTTTCCCAATGGTAACAAAAGCAGCAAACTACCACAACTCTACTAACCAGCAGAGACGAAAGACACAACAATGGCTGAACTGCTTCCTTCTGCTGAGGATTTCTACCTGATACCACATCCCATCAGATACGGAGTACCTATCTAAGCTATTAGCACTACAATATCAAGTTCAAGTTGCTCAATACTTTGTCTTTCCAAACTCACTGATTATCTCCTGATGTAGAGGGATTTTTCCAACAGAACCTGGAGTGGATATGCCAAAGGAAGAATAACTCTGGACTTGCACTGTCTCTAATACTTCGTTTACCAAGCCTCTCCCCTTCCCATTGCTAAATTTAGAACGCTCTACTAGTTGGACCTTAGATATGATCCAGTGTGACAGTTTTTACATGAAGCAAGCTCTGCACAGATTAATGCTCCTGCACCACCCCACTTTCATCTTCCCTTTTGCCTTGGGAAATGGGAACAGAGTTCTCCAGGCTGTAACCTTGTTTGCACTATCTTGACCTCATAAGTAAAAGTAATTACAATTCCCTTTCCTCTGGGTCATTTTGCCATTTGTGAATAGCCAAATGCAGCATCACTCCTTTTTGTCAGGGTTTATGCTACTGGGGTTGAGATATACTCTTTGTCTTTCACTGCAGCAGTCTTCAAAAAAAATTATTCCTCATTGCAGCTGTCAATTTTTAAAAGCCCCAGCATAATCTCAGACTTTCATCCTGGTGGACAGACAGATTATTGTTAAAAATCCCATATTGTGGTAGGGTTCTGACCTGCAGGTCTGGCAGCCTGAGGTTCAAGTTAATCAACCCACACTTGACAGAAATTAGTTTACTACACAACTTGCATATCTCTCAAAGCTAGGGCAAGCAAGAGTGAGATAGAATGTTGTGTTTTAGTGGGATGCAAAGTCACAGAACCAACCTCAAGCAGGTACACAGGCTATCAAAGACCCCTGCTTATCAACACCGGGCTGTAGCCACCCACTTTCTATGATAAGACGCCCCCAGTCCTCACTCCTACTGCAATAGAACCCAAAACACCTTCTTGCTAGAATACTTCCACATTCCCCCACCTACATCTTCCTCTAATACTTCTTCCTCCTCCACGAGCCACATCTCCCCACAACCCTCAAATACTTGTTTTAAGTGCAAGGCAGGTACACTGCTGCCTTCCAACTCCAAGAATGCCAGACAGTTTAGCAGGACAGGATGCACGTGGCGCTTGGCACCCCAGGGGCTAAGAAGCAGAACAGGCAACCAGAACACACGAAGCTCTTGGTCTACAGCTGGCACGTACATACGCTCCATCCAAGAGAGCTATACCTCAAGACTGGCTGGCCAGCTGATCTGTTTGGGTGGCCAAACAAGTCATAACAACATGTGCACCCAAGCTAAAGACCTGGCCCTCGTGAGGGCCAAGTATATTGCTCTGTGAACATCATGTAGCCCCGGAACTGGAAGTATGCACAGAACATTTGAGGAAACCACAGGGCCTCAAATAGCTCCTCATTCATCTCAAGCAGCAATTTTCCTCTGGGCCTGCTTGTACACAAGCCTGACCTAAAAACTGCCCCATGGTACGTACTTGCTTGGGCAGGACACCAAGATCATGTGCTGTAAAGGCTGTCTACAAGCCATACAATCGTACTGACTCCAGTAAAGGGTACTGCACAGGCAGGAGTTGCAGGGGCAGTGTCTCGTTGGCAGTGCTGCTGGCATAGTTGAGCACATGAAAACAAGATGCAGTTTGCTCAAAACGTTATTCTGTTGTTTCCTGAGATGGGCAGGGCTCCAGCTGCCCTAAAGAAAGAACCACTCTTCCTGTCCCACAGGGAGGCAGTAATGGAAGCTCTTTTCCCAAAAGAAGCAAGCACACTTGATGGGAACCTCAGATCTTGCTAAGAAAATGTGAGGAGTGACCAGCCACAACCCAATGGGAGAGCCCAGCAGTGGGACAAGCAGTGTGTGAACTGGCTGATGTACAGCATGGGCTGTGACTACCGTCTGTGTGGGGCCATCACAGCTGCTTCTTTCAGTCTGCAGATAAACAAGCTCTCACACTGCAGAGCACAGTATCGCTTTGGACTTCTCAGAGCATGTAAGAGGAAGAGAAACGCATGCTGTCACACAGCGCAGGTCCCAAAGCATCAAGCACGCGCCCAGCAATAGATTTTCATGGGTCCAAACACGAAGCTATTCCCCACAATTCCCAGAGAATTCAAGTGTACTCCCCTTTTCACATGTATTTCTGCTCTGTGGAATATTTTTGGAAGGGGAAAGTAAAAATCTGTGCAAAACAGACTTTCTGAGGAAACTAGGAATGAAATACAAATGGACCCATTCCACATTGACCCCTGCCTCTGGTTCAGACCAGCCCAACAAGCAGCAAAAACTCCTAGTAGTGGACAATTGCTCCATAATCCCTCAGTAACAGAGATGTAGTCTCGTTTCCTAGGGGAACAATCAGGAAAGATGCATCCATTGGTACTAATCACTTCCTTACCAAGAGTCATATGGACAATGAACCCATCTTACAATGCCCAGACCTCTTCATCACTGGGCAGAAAAAGAGGTGGAGGAAAATAATCATGAGACAAAATTCCAGGTTTCAGATGAAAGCAAGTCCTCAACTTCCTCTCCCATCTTTGCCTCAATTCATTATGCTGCAGGAAAGCTACAGACTGCTTTGCCCTCCTTAAGGTTTCCCCTTGCATTAATTAGTGTGAAGGTAATAAATTTATTATCTTTTCCAAAGAGGAGAGATGACCAAAGCAGAGCTGATATGCACACAGGACTAGTCCATGCACTAGCCTGCCAGGACAGAACATAAAACCCCAATGTTACTGGATGCCAAATAATGAATATAGGCACAACATCAGTAACAGGAGGTAGCATATGTTTTGAGTTCACACACCCTGAGGAACGCATAGTTGCACATAAAGGCAGATTTATGCAGAGTGTAACAGACACATTTGAAATTACCCAGTCAGTATTTAACAAGCCACCAGTCAACATAAAACACACTAACACAAATCTCCTCTTCCGAAGTTTATCAACCACAGCTCTGGTGTTTACAACATACAACTGCTATTGAGAGAGGAAAAAAAAAAAAAAGAAAAAAGAAAAAAAGCAGCAAGCTAGCAAGATCACACATGGAGTAGCGTTCCACAAACCTCTGTGAGGCTGCAGCGTTAGACAGACACAGAACCTCTAACGCCCACAAACAGATTACAAAATTACTAAACCCCAGGACTACAAAAATATCTTTCAAGTTTATAAGAAATGAGTGGCGCAGAGCTCACAGGTGATGCGTGTCGTGTGGGAGACAGCAGGAAGTCACTTTCATTGCAGGCATCAACTTAGCTGGGGGAGGAGACCACGGGAATTTTTATGTACACACGTGCTTGACATGTCTTTACCACACAATCAATACACTTAGCAGATCTGAACCAACCCTAAGCTTTCATAGGCCCACATCCATTTCAGTGAGCGTTCTGAAAGCGTTTTAAGCTTGGGCTTGCTTTTTTGGTGGGGGTCACGGCGTAGAACAGGTCCACTGTACACTGTGTGCAAGTCATTTGAGCACTGACAGACTGTAAAATTAACCCACAAATTCCCCTCCGAGAACAGACTGGGAAAACTCCCATAGCAGGTAAGCATGTCAAACTGTGACTGTACGTGGGAGTTTTGTAGGGGGACTCCCCCCTTGCAGGGCTAGCTGGATACTCACACCCAGGTGCCAGCCACTTAATCACACAGAAAAAACATGCCGTATCTGCTTCCCTTGAGGCATAACGTAAAAAATCCCGATTCAGGCTCCAGTCCCATGATGTGGATGCAACCAACAGAAGCTAATAGTAAGATTGGCCTTTGCAGGTCTGCCTGCTGACAAGTATTGACAACCTGGCTCTTTATTCATCTAAAAATGAACACATGCTGATGAGAGGTGCTAGAAACACAGCCTCAGGGACTGCCAGCCTGCAGAGGTGCACGTGTCTTGTGCTGCCCCATTCACCCCAACTGAGCAGGGACCTTCAAGGCAGCAGATCAGACTTGATGCTCTAGCCAGCCCACAGGATCCAGAGCAAGGTGGACTGAGAACTCACAGCCATCCCCTGCAGACTGCCACCAAGACTCTGAGCCTGGACATCCAGCTAGCAGCAGCCTTTTATGCCAGAAGAATGGCTTTGCTGCCTTCTTGAACACCTGCTAACATCATTTTGGAGGTGGCATTAATAGGATAGATTTTGCTCTTGTGTCAACAAAAGTGTTTCCTTTACAACTTCCACTAAGCTTTCTGTAAAATACAGACCAGTGTCCCAACTGTGCTGTTAGGCCATCATTGCTCTCTTTCAGTTCCTGTGACAGTGTTGCACCCTCAGTATTGACCTGAGTTGCACCAGAGCTCTAATTGTCTCTGGTTCCTCCTTCAACACACAGACGCAATTGTAAGATCTGGCCCATGAACTAGGTAGGAAAAAACTAGGACCCCTTGAAAAGGTGTGGAGAAGCATGCAAGTACTGAACAATCCCTAAAATCAATGCTTTTATATCTTCTGGGTTCATTTCCTCAAACCCTAGTTTAGAATATTCTAACCTCCTTTATTTAGTTTACCAAAATAAGACTTCTACCTCTACCAAATACAAAAATCAAATAAAGGTTTTTGCATGTTATCAGCTTGTTTTGCACATTGATCTCTCATATCCTGCCACACAATTCCCTGCACCAATTTATTCATTCTTTCAACAGTAGTTCGTTGTTCATCCAACTCTACATAGTAGACACACAGTTACATTGGTTCGATAATGCCTTTTATTAGAGATATCTAAGCCCCTGATTAATCACCTTTACTCCCTACTTTGCTTACACAAACCATTAGACTGAGGTAGATGGACAATGGAATCTGCCCAGGATAACTGGGCAAAGGATGAAAATGCACGCACCTAACTCTTCAGGCCTCTAAAACACTACAGAGCATCCCCTTCCCTAGCAGAGGGCCTGATATAAACCAGCATTTACATACCAAAATCAGCATCTTTCGTGCATCAAGATGTCAGCGGAGAACTACAGATTTTTCCACCTTCCAAGGAAGTGTTCTAGCTACGTGGAGACTACAAGGATCAGGCTTTGAATAACCACTGGACCCAAAGAATCCCTTGGCTTGTGCCCTTCCCTTTATGAAATAAAGGCTCCTTTACTTTGAGCATTTTTATCGCTCAATGCCTGCCTTATACATGCACACTCCCATAAAACAGGCACACAGAGAAAAGTAATGGGAAACAGAACTACACTAATGTAATCTGAACTGGAGCTAACCTTGTTTGTGTGCAGAGCTGATGATGAAAGGGGTTGTCAACAAGGAAAGAGATAGGAAAGCAGAATGTACACGTGGTGATAAAAACAGGCTGCAGTTCTGTGGGGCTCCCAGCTCCAGAGCAACTAGAGAGAGAGCATCAGAGTGATATACCATCATTCAAGCTCAGCAGGAACTTAGATCCAACCACAAGTAATAGCCAGAGGCAGGGAAAGAGGAGCTCAGGTAAAGCAACTTAAGAGAAATAGAAATGTAAAGCCATACCTCATTCTGGAAGTATAGCAGTATCAGTAGAGAAAGGCAGAGGAACACCAGGGAGTAAGAAAAGCATCTAACGGGAGGACTTGAGAACCTTGCTCTGGTGGAAACTTTCAAGCAGCCTTTTAGACAAGTTCACAGTCAATCAACTATGCTTTCAGTATTGTCTGAGGAAGCATCTAGTGGGAAATAGTATATTTAGTGGTTAAAGCAAGAGCTTGAAAACTGACAACTTGCAAAGTTCCATTCCCAACCCTGACAATTGTTTGATGCGTGACTTCAAACAACTAACTCCTCCGTGTTTCAGTTTTCTCATATGCACAAGAATATCTCATGAAAGATGCTGCAATTCTTAAATGCTGGCAAAGTGATTTGGGAACTTCGCACTCTTGCTATTACTACTAACACGGACATAGTCTGGGAGTTGGGGGAAGTTGTGATAAATGAAAGCTTCTAGCTGAAGAGATTGCTGAAATGAGTCTTTTTCAACTGCTCCCATGAGTGGACAATACCAGAAACCCAAGTGCATCTCGCTGATGAAAACAAAAAAAACACCATACATTTCTAATGACCCTCCTCCACTACATTCAGCTTTCTTTACTTTCAGGTTCTCATCTCGAGCACGTACAGCACACCACGCTTAGGCGTTAAGAGACTCTCTTCGGAGAGCTCTTAAAAGACTTCCTCGTGCCCTGCCAAAACACACAATCCAAAGCTAACCTATAGTACAAACACACACCGCTGTTAGCAACTAACCTAGGCAGCACAACCCCAACGTCAAAGAAGGTGCAGACGGCCAGATGTTGCCAAGCACGCACAAATCTCTGGCTGACTCTTAATTGCAGCGACAAGGTGCCAAGTGCCAGACCTTCCGGGTAAAGGCCGGGCAGACACCCTAGCAGGACAAGACCCCTCCAGCAGCCCACGGACTCGGTCAGCAGGTGACATGGGTGGTTATCGGCCAGCTCCTGGCCAAAAAAGAAAGACCGCTGCCATCCGCCCGCCTTGGAAACCGAGAGGAGTGCTGCTGCCAGCACATCTATGCCGGCGGGGGGGATACGGCTTCAAGGGCTCACCCCAAAGCAGCTGACATCTACGTCTAACTCGCAGATTACCGAGTCTTAAAATACCCAATTTTCACAAGCCAGAAGTGTTTTTTCTTAAGAAGAATACAATTCGTTAAAGGAGCCCGAGGAGTAATTCGGATTTGCCGCAAACGCCACGGAGACGCCCGTAGGAGCGAGACACGGAGGACAGGCACCCCACCAGCCGCGGGGACCCCGGCCGCGCCCGGGCAGAGACTCCCGGGGCCGCGGCAGGGGGGTGCGCAGCGCCCGCGGCCCCGGCCCGGCGGCGGGGGGACGACACAGGCGGCCGCTCCTGCCGGGCCCCGCTCCCCCCCCCCCCCCCCCAGGTCCCCCCGGCCCCGGCCCGCCGCTCACCTGCGCTGCTCGCCCGCGGCGGCCGGGCTCCCGCGCTCCCGGCGCGGCCCGGCCCCGGCCCCGGCTGCCGGCTGGGCGGGCGGCGCCGCCCCGGCCCGGCGCGCCCAGGCACCGTCTGCAAAGGGCCGCCCGCGCCCCGGCGTCGGGCACCGTCTGCAAAGGGCCGCCCGCCGGCGAGAGCGCACCGCCCACCCGTGACCCGGGGCGGCGGCCACGCACCGGCAAGTGCGCGCGGCCCATCTGTCACCCTGCACGCCGGTAGCTGTGCCCCACACACCAGTTACCCTGCACTGGGCACCGGTCACGGTGTGGAAGTAGCCGTGCACCTGAACGCCTGCGCCAGCTGTGCATCGCGCACCGCTGATCCTGCGCCAGCCATTCTGCGCGGGGCCCCAGGAACCGTACAGCTGCAGTTGCGCGTCACGCAGCAGTAACCCTGCAGCAGGGATGTGGCAGTGTGCTCCAGTAATCCAGCGCTGCACAGCAGGCACCTTTTGTTGTGAACCGGTCGCTCCAGCTGCACACCAGTAACCTGTGCAGCGCTGGTTTGTGCAGCCTCGTGCACAAGAAGGTGCACAACAGGCAATGCAACACCCGCAGGAGAAATCGATCCTGGCAGCCAAGCGCAGAAAATGTCCAAAGCATTACATGGCTGCCGCCATCCTGACACAGCTGACATCGTGCGTGCAGCAGGGACACACTGCTGGTAACACCAGACAGTAGCTCCGTTACTACCAGAGTTGAAGGACTAACTATAGGACACAATGTCAAATGTACGCCCTAAATCCATATGTATGTGTAAAACTACTCACATCGGAGATTTAAAATGGTTTGGGATTCACTCCTTCCCTGGAAAGGGCTCCTTTGACAACCTCAGTCATGCAACTGTTCTTTCTTCATCTGGAAAACTTTTGTGCAATAAGGATGGGGAGGACCCCAAATCCCAAAGGAGAGTCAAGTGATTTGGAGGATGAGAAGAAATGCCAAACGGGGAACCAAGCACACCTTTATATGCTGGATACCAAGGACACGCAGGCTATCTACCCACTTTTTTTCCTCCCCCAGCCTGTTGTACAGGTCCATTGGCTGCAGGGGAAACCCACCCAGGCACCAAACCATTGTGCAAGGGCCCATCCTACCAGAGCCCCAAGGTGCCTCACGGGCCGGCTGCTTCTCCGACACCCCATGGGGCTGCCGTCACCCTTTTGCACAGGGCATCCCTCTGACTTGTCATGGGAAATTAGTGCTTCCAAAGAAGCAGCAGATGGGGATAAGAGATGTTCCCAGTGTTCAAAGACAACCACTCTCCTGTCTCATTAAATTTTCAGCAGCAATTAGAGACCCAAAGACCATTTGCTCATCTGAAAAATCTCCCTCTTTTCACACATGTCCTCTTGCACTTGAGAAGTGCCCACCATACTTTGGGTCACGAATAATAAGAGATTGTGAACCTGGATTCGTGCTTTTAATTATTTCACTCCCACACATGGAAACAAACAATCTTGGTATAGGACACGGTTAGCGTTGGTGTGTCGCCCTGACTGGTCCTGCAATTTTACAACTCCCAGAATCACCATTTTTCCTAAAGCTTCTGCTGCTGGAGGCATGTGATTAAGGTATAAATTCTTCTTTTTTCCATGTTATAATCCAATAGAAGCTCATTATTCTTGCAATCTGACTCATTTTTTTCCCTGAACATTACTAGTTGGCAACACAGATATCTCACCATCAGTACAAAATGTGACTGTTGAAACATTCGTTCAACTCCATTTGAATCTACTATCACATCTTAACGTGACCTTTTAAAGCTCAGAAACTGTCTATTTTAAATCATCGGCCCCGACATGTGTTGAAGATATTTTTAACAGACTGTTTACAGGAATTCTGGTTTCTGTTCTGCTATTTTTTTTCCTTTTCAACAGCTTTTCTATTCATCATCTCTAAGTTTCACATATAGGACTGTAC
Source organism: Gymnogyps californianus (assembly GCF_018139145.2). NCBI lineage: Eukaryota > Metazoa > Chordata > Aves > Accipitriformes > Cathartidae > Gymnogyps > Gymnogyps californianus. Next base: position 5,082,144 of record NC_059491.1, on the reverse strand, counting down.
TGAACACTTACAGGACATTTGCCCACACGGCCTGTGAGAAATTGGACAGCAGAAACCATAGGGAAGGGAAAAAGGAACTGAAAGTCAGAAAATAGTTGCAACCTGCTAGATTAAAGAGCCGAGACCTCCAAGGAGAACAGAAGGGAAAGGTCAGTTAGTTGTTTTTCCTCTGTGTTATTGAGAACAAAACAGTGCTAACAGGTTTGAAGAAAGAAGGGCTAGTGGCATCTACATGGCCTTATTTCAAATGCATCCAATATTAGGCACGTACTAGGCATGCCAGTTCAAAAAGACCGTCTCCACGCCATGCCAATCTGGTATAAATTTACCCACAATTGTTCGTAAAACTCTGACAGATTAGTTTTGTATTCTCAGCTCTTAAGTTCTCTTACCACACAGCGGGCATGTGCTCCATGCCACTTATGCTGGTGAATTTGCCAGAAACATGATTCCATGCTCCTGCTGAGTCAGGGGTCAGCCTTGTCCTGCTTGGCGAACGATGCAGACCCCAGCCTAGTATTCACGACTGTCGCACCGCGGTCCAAGTTTTATGCAGGACTCATTAGGAGAGCGGAGAGGAGAGAAGAATGGTCACTTCTCGTATAATTGCAGGGGCTGATCTCTGCCATGGGGACATGGCAGCTCTCTCCTCAGTTAAGAGCCCTGCGACAATAACAAATAGGGTACAGTGCTGCAACTACAGCTTGACTCCAAGCTAAGCATCAGGCAAAGAAGAAAAATTGGTATCTAAAACTGATGTTGACATAGTTGTCGGATAACACAAACTGACTTCCATTTAAAAAAAATAGTATTTGCCATACATAAATGAATGCACTTGAAAACAAGAAGGAATATTCTCTCAGACTGCACTATAAAGGACATGCACTGGGACTACGCAGGGCTAACATAAAACTGTAGACAGTAGAAAGACAAATGGACAGGAGGAAAGGGATGACGAGTTTTCAGACATTCTGCCTCACACAACTGCTGGCTCACGATTCAAGTCTTTGCAGGATAAGGAGTGCCCAGAGCTCACAGGAGGAAAGGGATGACGAGTTTTCAGACATTCTGCATCACACAACTGCTGGCTCACGGTTCAAGTCTTTGCAGGATAAGGAGCGCCCAGAGCTCACAGGAGAGAGGGGAGACTCCCTATAGACGGGGATAAAAATCCTGCAGTGCTTGGCTAGGGTTAAGGGCTGCTGTCTATTATATATTTATCAAAGCCAAATCTAAAGTGTGATTTTCTTTTCATCTTCTGGCTGTATCCCAGTTACAGTGACTACTCACATTAATATCTTCTTTTTATGTCCCTTTTCTTCAGCAAAGACCTTTTTGAGCCTTTAGTCTTAATTACCAGTCTTTCATAGCTCCACCTCTTGGCATTTATCCTCACATCTTTTTTCAGGTTTTCCTCTCTTCCCTGCTCCAGGTACACCATTCTTGCACATCTGCTTACCATCTCGGCATCCCTTTACACAACGGACATGGTTGGAACCACTGGCTGTACAGCTCCTAACCATCTCCCTTCCAAATCCCTTCTCTACACCAGTTTGCTGCATGAGAAATTTAGCCAATGTTCATAGCCTAGATGAAACAGCTGGTCAGCTTTCAGAGGAAGAAGGAACAGAGGGAGAAAAAGGAGGAGGATGACAACAAGCAAGCAATGTAACCACAGTGCCTTGGTATTTACAGGATTGCCTGGCAAGAACGCTTTCAGCTGCCAGTGGGGCACCTGGAGAGAAAAAAACCACCATGCCTGCCCTCCTGGGTCCCGACCCACATAGATGTTGCCAATTTTAGTAAACAGTAACATTTGTGAAGCTGTATTCACCACTTCTACAGACAAGGCTAGAAGTAGCCTCTCTTATCCTCCACTTACTGAAGTATGGGGCAAACAAACAAACAAACCAACCCCACCAAACTCGCCACATTTAATTGCACCACAAAGCAAACAGGAAGCCGGAGCAGTTTTAGGAGAGTTGAAACTATTTGCTCCATGTGGTTAACACTACCCAACAGGCGGGAAACCGCGTTTTTGCTTCAGCTATGCAGTTGGTCTGCAAATACGGCTCGTAACTTGCTCTTATTTAAAAGTCAAAAGAGTTTTTTTTGGCAACAAGATCTGAAATAGGATCACAGCCGCATGAAGTGTACAACACTGATCCACACCAGCTATCACAGAGGTGATAAGTACAGTGTAAGTACAGTTATACAGTACTGTATAAGTACAGCCACAGGATACATCCTTCCCTGAGAAATGCCTATGGCCAAACCAAACAGTACTTCAAGATTTGAAGATCACTGTTTCTTTTTGCATCTTACACAAAGGGCATCTGTGCTATAGCATAATGCTACCCTGCTACAGGCTTTTCATTCTTTGCTGGGATTTCTTTAAACACATATACATATTTGGGGCACCTAGGCTCTCTTGCAAGCAAGCAATGCGCACACTGAAGGGATGTTAGGATATTAGGATAAACTGTACTAAGTATTTTAACTGCACCTTACAGCCTCCAACTGCTGTACACATTCATTTTCACATTTTGAACTTTCCAGTTCTCCATCTTCAAATAGCCAGAGCTGCCACAGCCTTACAACTTACGATGAACTTCATAAACAGCTTAATACTGCTGTATTTTACAGATGTTTATTCAAGTAGGACATAACATAAAAGAAGAGGGGAAGACTAGACCTTCATCACTTTGAAAATCAGTGCTAGTGCTCTAAGGAAGACGTTGACTAATCTAAACCAACTGCAGATCCAAAACCTCCTAAACTTTGTTGGGGAAATTCAGATATGAATTCACAATTTTGATGTCAAGCCCCATATGATTGTTCATATAGCATTCAGCAGTGTGGTAGGACATTAGAGATAACATGCACAAACTGCTCAACTAGCCAGAAGTATTATCAAAGCAAACACTTATGCCAGGGAAACCAAGCTCTCGTCTAGCACTGGGAGTGCGACAGCACCAACCTAATTTGACATAAATTCCTGTTTTATAGGAATATAGCACTACTAATAATAAATAGTAAATGTTGTTAATATATTCAGAATACATACACTTTCATTTGTACTGCTTAAAAAACTTAAATAGTATGTACTGTAAACTCTGCATGCCCATGCTTTTCCTCCTCTTGACATGCAAGAAAACCAAGGCACAGAAATGAATTGGCCAAAAGTTACATAGGGGGATGGTGGAAAAATCAGGTTAAATCTCCGATGTCCTTGCTAAAGGACTTGTTTTATTAGGATAATGTAAATTTACTTGTAGCACATCTATATATTCAGTGAGAAGACAGAAGAAGAAGAAAAGTGGAGGAAATGGTGACTTAAAAAACCTATTAGGTCCAGAATAATTCTAGCAACTGGGAGGTGACTGGGCAAAGGACAGCAAGTGCATTGGGACCCATGACTGGTGGAAATGTAAAGAGATGACGGACAATGACCACCCAGGAAAGAGCTGCAAGGAAGACGATCCCACAGTTCCTATGATAATGCTGGCTCCTGCCACGGCTGAGGAAGGGAAGGAAGGAGGAGGCTGTGAGGGCACAAAGAGAATCTCCCTGGGCAGAGCAGCAGTGTCAGGAAACACGGATTTGCTGCAGCCAGCGGTGCAAGGGTTGCAGGGCAGTAGCCCCTGACATGGGTCTCTGGAGAGAACAGAAGCTGGCAAAAGGCTGTGCTGAATAAAACAGAGGAGAAATTCACCACACCACCTTCTTAAAATGAAACTACTACCTCTCTCAAGAGGTCACTATCACACATCTCAGGTTCCACTTTCACTCAGCTCAAGTCCCACAAAAATGGCATGTCCCCTGCTAAGGACAAGGCAGGGGACAAACAGCAGGCAAGGATACTTGAGGGAATAAAGAGCAAAGGATCACAAGCACATTTACCAGCTTTACCCAGTATGGGTTGCATTAACCTGGGGGGACCACAGCTACAGGGACAAGGGCCTCACTGAGCAGCCAGCTCTGCTGCCCTGGGCTGACCACCTCCTTGCCCTGCTAACTTGTCACATCCTGAAGCACACATCCTTAACCAACCCCAAAACAGATGCTGTTTTTCTCCTATTCATCTACGCTCAAGTAACCTTCCCAGGAGGAGGATATTTCTCTGAAGAAAAATGCGGCAGTTATTTCATAGCTTGGACTTGGGGACAGCTGAGTGCACAGTGGTTATAACATGAATTGTTTTTCTTTCAAGAACAAGGCCACAGCTTGCTTGTTGATATTGCCACAAGAGATATTTCAGAGAAGAAAATAATGACAAAGCCTCAGCACCTTTTTCTCTTTGTTTGATGGACATGCATTCAAACAAAAAACTCACTAAGCGAAATCTTTCCATGAGCTGTATAGGAGCTGATGGTGAATTATTTGGGGGTGGGATTCAAGGACCTGAGCAGCCTGTTTGTTCAAAGAGCCTCTGAAATAGCGTCAAGCCTGGGACCCCTGAATGACAGAGAGAAGGGAGAATGATGACAAAGATACTCAGCTCTCTTGCTGAAGGCCAGAATGGCATACTTTGCTGTCCTTGCCCAGACAAAAATACTGATTTGTGTGACTACGCATTTAAACGAACGATATTGCAGACTTGAGAACAATGCGTTCCTCCATGATTTCCCCATAAATGTTTGCAGAGGAAAAATAAGTAACAAGAACTGACCTGAGTTAGCTGCAGCAAGCAGCTGAGATTCCTATCTTGATCATCAGCAACACCACAGGACTTCTAAAGGAGAAAAATCCCTGGAGGCAGTTCTCCTTAGGAGGTTATCAAAATGAACCAGGAGGCTTCATTTGATACCTCCTTGGTTGTTTCTTCTTCGTCAGAATTTCAAAGTTACAACCTCTGCCATGCCAAAGTATTGCGTTAAGGAAAAAGCAATTTCTCTTAATTGTTGGTGTTGCAAGCAGCACAACATCCCAAAGAACAGAGTGGAAGGTATTAGTCAAATGTTAGATGGGAGGAGATGCTACTGACCCAGTTCTGCAAGGTACGTGAAGCTACAGCTATGTCAGGGATACAGTTTGAGTTACTGACTGCAAAAGCGCAAGACAAAATGGTTTGGGGGGGAAAAAAACCACAAAACCAAGCCAACACCAACAAAACCCCCCCACCAAAATTACACACGCTGCTCTGAAAACCCAAGACTTAATGCTTTCAAGGACAGGACCTGGAGTAAGGTACTCACGTTCTACTCCTCATACTGGCACTGATGCCGTGGCCTTTAATAAATTGTTTCACCTGTTTCTCTGCGTGCAGAATATAGATAGTATTACTTCCGTGTTTCACAGAGCATCTCGTGAAGCTTTGCTGTTTGTACAAGTCATTTGAGGTCTTTAACTGGTGGTGCTACAGAAGTTCAAAGCATCAGTGCCTCAACACAAAATATCGTTTACTTTTTTATCACTTCAAAATATAATTGCATACATACACACAGCATTTCCCCCCACACACAAGGAATGCCTCAAAAACTCAATTCTGTTGAAGATGTTTTTTTGATACAAAACCAAAGAATGTCAAACACAAATGGCCAGAAGCTACATCCCTTTTCCGACTATCGGTTCTTCAGGAGGGACAAACAACTTTCCTCTCATTTTTTTGTCATACCATTTCTTGGGAGTACTTCTTTTTGCAGAAAGTGAGTGATCTATAAAACCACAAATTTCCATTATGAGTTGTAAGTGCCTGTTTAACTAAACCATGCTATTTAATCTTGAAATTACTGTTAGGGGATTCTGGATCCTTTTCTTTGCTACCAGAAGAAAAGCAGCACTCAGTCTTCCCACACTCAGAAGTACAGTCTAAGTTCACATGAGCGTTGGGTTCTCAAAAAATATAAAACTAGACCTCAGAGATAAAGTCAGAGCACTAAAAAAAAAAAAAAAAAAAAAAAAGTCCTTCATCCATTTTGGGAATTTTGGGGGTCCTTATTAATTGTTTCCAGTAAGACCGGATCTTGCAAACTTTTGTGTGGGTGGCTGTCTGCACACTGAAGACAGACAGATGCAGGTGCCTGCCTGCACTAAATATTTTGCACAAACTCATGAGGAGTTTGTTATATTTGGGTGGGTTTTGTTTGTTTAGTTTTATTTGATGTTTAAAGTGTGTATTCCAAACTAAGCAACATTCAGAACCCAACAAATACACTCTATGTGCAAAAAACAGAATATATGTATCATGTTACAAAATGAGGCAGATGCCAGTGACAAATGCTTTAAGAATTTTTTAGCAGCCACCTGAAAAATCACTTAAGAGTCAGAAATAAGTAGTAAAGGCCATTGCATGAGTCATCAACGACAACAAGGAGAAAAGGAATGTGAAGGGAATTTTTTTCTTTTTTTCTAAAAAGAGAGATGGCTTTGGCTGAAAGAAAATTATTATTTTTACTGTTACCAGAGTAAAATTTCCATTTGTGAACAGGGGAATTTCCACCTGAGACATATTGATGAAGAATCATTTACATAGCTGGAGGTAAAACTACAACTTTTACCCTGGGAACAATGTTGAAGGAAAAACAAACTCTTTTCGCTAGCAGGAAAGTGCAAAATTTTTGTCTTCGAATTTTGGTCCAGAAATAGATAATGTTTGTTTTCATTAAGTCTTTAAAAATACTTACAAAGAAGAGAAGATGTATTTCACAGAAGCAAACATTCCAGCCAGCCTAAACAGAACTAGGACTGGGAAACTGTACCAGACAAGTATTAACTACATTAAGCGCTTACACTATATGCTACAAGGGTGAGTGTGCCTCTCAAAATAAAATAAAGAGCTTCACTGTTTATTATTACTGTATCATCATTTAAAATGTGGCAGCAGCCAGGATTTGAGTGAGGTTGGATCTCCCCTCACATCAGCAGGATGCACTTAAGCAGCTAAATTTGCTGCCTCAAAGGATTTTTGCAGGTCTCACCCTGCCCCTTTCCATGACACTGGCCACGCTACAAACTCACTGCCTTAGTTTCTCTTTCAGGACAGTGGGAACAGCAACGTTTAGCATTGGATCACTTAAGAGATTAGCGTTTGCAATGTGATTTGCAAATTACAACAACTGATACCATACCAAACTGTTTTGTATGATACTCGCAGATCTTCTACTTGGTGACGCAGAGACTAATATTAACTTGGGTTGGTGAAAAACAGAGTCACAGTAACATTTTCTTTCTCTAAGCAACCTGGGCAGCTTGTTACGATGGAATTTTATACTCTTCTGCATTTTTTTCCTCATACCTCAGTGCTGGTTTTTTTCCTCCTTGATTGCCGAGTTGAGGCCCAGAAAGACCAAGCGACTCTCCAACACAGGGGTATGCAGGATCTGGAATAGAGCAGCAAATCTACTCCCAGATCTCCCCTGTGCAAAGCTAGCACGCAAACCACTGTGCTGACCTTCCTCACGATGGACATTCCAGAGCCCTGTGGCTCTCAGGCCCTAAAAAGGTGTTTAAAAATCTCCATCATCTTATTCTTAGAAGCAACTTTTTGGGATCGCCCAACAGAGGAAAAAAATTGAGAAGGAATATTATTTCCTATTATTTTCATAGTATAAGCTTCCCCCTGGCCCCCTTCTTTATTGCTGGCTTTTCTGCTATCCCCACAAAAAGGGGAAAAACAGAGAGTACCACAAACAAGCAAAGTCTTTAAAATCAGTCACCTAAAACCAGAGAGAGAGGGGATTCTGGCAGGGAAGAGCCTTCAGGAAAGTTCTCCACCAGCCCAAAAGCAAAACCATCCACCCCAGTGCAGAGATCAGCAGTAAGTCACAGCCCGAGGGACAATTTTGGCCAGTCCTTGGGATGGGTCCCCTGGCACACAGTTTGGTCAGAAAGAGCTGCTCAGCGCTAGGATGGCATCCAGTAGCCTTGTACATTTTAATACAAGGGTAGGAATGGACATCTCCAGCAAAGCCTAGGTGTTTTGCAAGTCCAGCTGAGCGTGGATATGCTCCTTGCGTAACACCCCTAGGAATAAACCTTCTTCCTATTAGAACGCTTAGAACTGGCATCACCCTCCACATTCGCTCTCTTACCCGGGTAAATGAGACACACTTCCTACGGTAGACAGCAATCAGCCTTACACTGCCACGCTGGGTGGAGAGGCGCTGCCTATGAGCACACACATGATGCACTACATGCACATATAAAATAAGAGGTGAACTACATGCAAAACAGCAAAACAAGACACACAGAACGTGCATTTAAGACAGGCATTGTGTCTAAGCTATTGACAAAAACCCCAACTCACTCCCACACGTGTATCTCGTACCACATCCTTTGGGTCATCTGGAATTTTTATCATCAATAGTTGCAGCATTTGCTTCTTTTCTCTGGGACTTGAGGGGAAAAAAAAAAAGGCACATTCTTCTGCAAAAATTGTATGTCATTATGATTTGCAGACTGGGTTTTGCACATACAAGACATGCTACTTCTTTCTGAATATATGTTGTCCAGGTCCTCATCCCAATGGCTGCCTTTCAAAGCCAAAGCACTGCACTCCTGGTAGCTCATCTTCCCTCAATAACCACAAAAAAGTGACAGATTTATTTATTTATTCATTCATTTTAAATCTTTTTCCTTCAAGTTTCCAGGAAGACCATGCTGCTCATTTGTCAGGGCTTATTTCAAGGAAAATACTTGAATATTTGAAAATTTGGGGGGTGGGAGGAAGTCCCACTCGTTTAACTGGTGCTTTAGCTGAGTCTAGCACATTAAATAAGTCATCTTCTCCTAAACAGATAATAAAACTGTCCATATCGGTAAACAACACTGAATATTCAAATTCAGTTATTAAATCAATTGAATGATGGCAGTTTCCACGTGCAGACAGTCTTAATTGCTTACTAGAAGAGTTTGCAGTCTATCTTCATATTTGTACATTTTACAGCCCTGAGTAATGAGGCTTCACCTAAGTGATTTTTTCATTTTAACAGAAGGACAGCGATATAATACAAATTACCCCAGCTTACACACTTTTGCATATACAACTGCTCAGTCGGTTGGAGAATCGTAAAGATCTTAAACTGAATTTGATACAGCTTTATTTCCACTAGGTCCTCAATAGCCAGCTTCTGTATTAGTATGACAAGCACACAGCAACTCACCCCCACATCTCTCAAATAGGAAAATTTTCGGTCTTATCCAGACTGCCTGGAAGTTCCTTTTCTAAATTGTCTCTGCTTTAAGCCTGTTGTGCACCATCACAAAGACCTGAAGTCCAGCTTTACCCTTACACTAAGAGGAAAAAAACATCAAACAAAAGCAGCCATAAAGCACCTGCAGATTGTGGTGCTGGTGGGGGCTCAGCAAGATGACAACTTTGCATTGAATTTCCTATTTTATTTCCTTGTTACCTGCAACAGGAAAAAACTCAACCTCTCATTTCCTTCCTCCTGCCCACTTTCTGTTCAGTGTTTTGAGTGACTGGTGTAAATTAGCTACAGTCAGGAGCCAGATTTTCAATTTGCTCTTTTTCTAAAGGCCATGGGTAGAAAGACACAGAGCAAAGTCTCCTGGATAAAATGAGAAAATGACAGGGGCAAGGAGAGGACAGTAACAGACACACATAGTTCACAGAACTCCCAGGCAGCAAGAGGCATGATGCTTGGATGCCTATAGGAAGAAACCAGGGGCACACTACTGTCAAAAAGGAGATGGATTGCGCCACGGAGTTCAAGCACAACTTTGGCAAGGCAATGCTTTCAGAATTAGGCTTGGAAATTTAATGGAAAAGTTTAGTGAAATCTGTGCAACCTCTTTCCATAAATAAGCACCAGCTTCATAGGTATGTGCTATTATGTACAGCACGGTAATATTGCCAAAGCACACTGCCAAGCCACACTGCTTTGCGTGACTTTGAGAATGAAATGATCTAGAGTTCCCATCAGAGATACCAAGAAACATGGAAACCGCTTGAAAACATAGACTGAACACAGCCATTTGCTAGAGTTCCGCAAGAGGGGATGTACCTTGTTTCCAATGACCTGAGCATAAAACCCTACTTCTAGAAAGAAAAGTTTTGAAAGAATTAGCAACAAGAAACAAGGCACCAGAAAAAGGAACTATTCCATTCACATTAGTGTCAGCAAAGAGTCTCTCTCTACCATCCCATTTCAAACTGCTATATTCTCAGCCAAAGAGCAGCACTCTCATGATGGGAAACCGCAAGAAACTTTGCTTGCTTTGCTCAGAGGTCAGAGATGCCAAGTCTTGAGGTAGATGTTTTGCTGGGAAGCACTGGCTTCAACACTGTGCAAAGAGCTTATGGGCACTGAACTGCCTGTAGCATGAAGACTGCCGTGCTTTGCAAGCTGGGCAATCCCAGCATTGTCACTATGGTGCAAATGCACATGCCTTGCAAAATTGCAAACTGTATCAGCAACTGTCTCGGGCTATGCAGGCTGGAGAATTGGGGGGCAAAAGTAAAACATGACTGAATGCCTCTTGTTGTGGTTATCTACTTGCTAGACGTGTGGCTCACCAGTCAGATGCCCAACAGGCTAACAAGCCTCCTGCAGACGTATGGCACGGCACCCCAATGAACCCCTGATGGCAGCATTTCCTGCCTGCTTCTGTGGTGACCACACACCACCCACCTGCTCATCTGTCAGGTTCCTTTGGGACGCTCTGGGGAACCAAGATGCTCACTCAACTCTCTAAAGAAAAGTTTGCAAAGAAAAGGGGCCTTTAAAGACATCTCCTCCCCGCCCCCAAAAGGCCCCAACAAAAATATACCTAGCTACTACACACATGATTCCTTCCATGGCAAAAGCAAAAGAAATTCACAAGCCCTTTGACACTAAAAATACATCCTTCCTCCTCCTCAGACTTCTCCTTTTACAGAAGCATTTCTCTTTCTGTGCCATTTCCCAGCCTGTCACACTTGTCTCTTCTACTAGCTCCCACTGTGGAGCCAGATAAATGCCCTCTCAAAACACAGAGCTCCTGATGATGCCATATGGGCTTTTAATGTCATGCCATTACAACCCGAGCCACAGCACCCACTTACAGACCATTCAGTGCTAACAGGTCATGCCCTGACTATTCCTCCATGCACGTTATTTATTTGCCATTCTTCTCTTCCTTCAATACTTTATTGATTGCCACTGCTTACTCCTGTGCTCTCTGCTTGTGCATTCCCCGTGTTGGGAGGTCATATGCAGCAGTGGGGGAACGGAGGCTAGCACTACTTTCTGTTCCTGTTCCTGAAACACCAGACAGTCTTTTCCCTGTGTCACACAAATATCCACACAGCAAACTTTAAGATCAGAGTAGCTCCCTCAGATTAGCAAAAAACAAGCCAACCAACCCCTCAAAACCCACACCTGATCTTTTTTTCACTGCTGAATCAGAACCAGCAAAAGCCCACAGAGATTTGAAACGTATTTTGCCAAGAGGAGAGATGCACAAGTACATGCATCTGATCTCATTTACCAGAATGGCTGAGCTCTTGTCCCCCATGGCTCCTGTCTTTACTGAACCTTTGTCTTCCCTTATCTCTGATAACGGACACCCCAGCATGTTTGGTGATAACAGATTACTTGGCACTGGGAATTGCTCAATCCAGAGCATCATAGCATTTTTCCCACTCCTCTTCCTAAGCCTCTTTTGTGGGGTCCAGCTGACCAAAGGAGGAAAGGCAGTTGAACATCTACTCAATTTACAAAGGACAAAAAACAGCATGTGAAATCCTGCTATGTTGCAAAAAAGTAAAGATGAGGACACCTGACGAACCTGCACAGGAAAGAGAGCTCACAGAGCAAAGTCTTCCCCTTCAGGCACTTTTGATAGCAAAATGACCAGTCATGGGACAATCAAACCTTGATTAATTTTTTATCACCTCCTTGATGATCAGTGTTTCCAGCTCATAGACAGATGGTTGTGCCTGCTACCTTGGCTGTACTTTGGAGACCTTGTAGCTGCAAGCTGGCATGGGTAAACACATGTCCTGGTAGTTCTGCTCACATATGAATTAGCAAAGACTGAATGAGCCCAGTAAACAGTGCTCCCATCATCTGGGTCCAGGGGAAAGTCATCTTCCTCCATGCTGGCAGCATCAGGAAAAGACACTGAGTGTGAATTGTCCAGCAGTACTCCCCACTTACTCCCTTGGGATCAGTCTTATAGCAGAAAATTAAAAGCAGTCACACTGCTTCGCTTATGTCACAAAAAATAGAGGAAGAGGCCATTAAGAAAAAAAAGCAAAGCAGCATAACTGATTCTGAAAACAGTTTTTCTCTGCTCTGAATGAGGAGTCAGCAGCTGTGATTGCATGTGTGCAAATTCCCCCAAAGTTTCCCTGAAACTTTCCATTAGAGAGGCAACTGAGCTCTAGTAAAGACAGCCATTAAGTTTATGCTGATACTTGTTTATTTACTTCAATTAAGATATCTGTTCGATCTTAGGTGACTGAATCACCTCTACTACATATGTGTAGTTGACCCTCCCTGAAGGAAAGGAGCAGGTCAGCAGTTCTACAGATCGCAAGTGCTCAGATGTCATCTGGCTGTAATGGGGTTTCTCCCTGCAGTGCTTTCCTCCCCTTTTTAGCTGGTTGCCTTAAGTGAAGAACAATGTTCTGGTGGGAGGACTGGGAACTGCCAACTGACAGGCTGTTTTCTTTAATGTATAAGACAGTTGTAGCTTTTATGCTATCTGCTTAGGTAATACAGAAGCAGATCTCTGCAAGAGATTGCATAGAGCCAGGTGAGAGACCAGTCAGATGCAGCTCTCGAGGAGGAGAGAGCATCTGCTAAATTCTAGACAGAGGCGCCTGGAAGACTTGTCCTGGGAAACAAATCCAGGAGGATAACAACCCTAGGAATTAATCTGGAAGACATGAACGGGCATCACCATGAAATCACCAATGACAAAGTTACATTCAGCAAACAGTAGAGACTCACTGTTAAATCTTATTAAACTACATCCTTGCATCACAGTAGACAGGTCTGCCCACAAATCAGAGACCACAGCATTACAGTGCAAAAAAATCATTCATATGTTTGCTGGTGGCTCTGGAGGGAACTGTAAAATGAAGGAGAAAATTGAATCCTAATGGAAGCCTGTTCCTGTCATTTGGGAACCTGGACTAACCAGCATTCTGGCCAGTTACTTTACAGCCCTGGTACCAATTCATATATGGAAAAGCCAGGCAATCCTTCTCAACAAACATTTGCACAAGCTGTTCTTGCCTCTCCTTGTATCACTGGTCATATCTGGTACCACTGGTAACACCTCTTGAAAAGCCACAAAAACGGCATTTAATCTGCAGGAGCCAAGAGTGCGCAACTTAAATGAGGAGATGTCCCCTCCCTCCTTGCCCTACTCTAATGTGCATGCAAAGCTCATACATTAATTTTTCATCTCTCTCCCCAGCCACTGATTAAAGGGACGCCTTACCCAATTCCCCTTCCTTTTCTATCTCCAGTGAAGTCCTATCTTTCCATGCTTTGGCAGCTGTTTTTCTCCTCCTCCCTACCCATTTGCCTGCTGTTGTCTTGCTAATTATTTTTACAAGGCTCAGTAATTGATGTAATCTTTCCCATTTTTCATCTCCTTCCTACAGCACTGTCTGGCAAGCAAGGAACTCCAGAAGCAGCTGTGCTCAGTTGGCTGCCCATCCGCCTCCTGCAGAGAGGAACCATCCCCAGAACACGACTTTGCAACCTAACCCTCTATTTACCTTTCTCTGGACTCTGCAACTATTATCCAGAGGAGCAGCTTTTGAAGTCACTTAGCAACATGTTAGCAAACCAAGGCTCTGATGTCACCAATAAAAATAGCATCTCAGAAACACCCATTCGTCTCATTCCTTGAACCCAAGTTACCTGTAGCCATCTAGCTCCATTCCTCCAAAAGTGTTGCTTCTAGAGAATTTATCTTTGACTCACTGGCAGACAAGGCAGCACCACAGTGATTTCCGACTAAAAATAATCTCCCATTCTGCAACAATCACACTGACTAGAGCACAGGACTCCTTGTGCCTCTCTCCAAAGCACATGGCATTGAACAAGAGCACAGATCAGATACTAAAGTGAACATGATACTGGTCCTATGTGGTAGAGTAGCTCCCTCAACCCTACTAGTTATTCATCTACCAAAGATGAATTACGGATTTAACTAGAGTGAATAGAGACTCACTCATGTTAAGTCTGTGGGCAACTGGAAAAAATGTTTTCAAACAACATTGTCAACAAGTCCTGTTCAGGAGAGGACTCTGCTATAGGTTTGACTCAAGCAGGACACCTCACAGTGCAGTTCCCTCATCCCAATGGTATCCTAGAAATAGCTTTCTTCACATTTTGCCTTTTACTGATGATCAAACAGACCATTTCCCCCTCTCAAAACAGAGGGGACAAAACATAGCAGTAAATACAGGAATTACACTGACAGCAGAGTTCCTAATGCAACTTCTTGTTTTTCTATGAATGCTGTCAGGCATCTGAAAAACAGAAGTCACAGCTCTCAAGAATTTTCAGTTCTTTGCAAACCGTTAGCAATTGCTGCCTGGCTCACAGATTGGGATTCACTTCTCTGAGCAGTTCACTATCGTCCAGCCTTTGCACAAGCTGTGAGCTGCCCAAGGTCATGGAAAGGTAGCACAACTCGTAACTGTTGCACTTCAAACTAGATGCTTGCTCATTTCACACACTAAGCAAACCTGGACTGCATGGGGTTTTTTAAAGCATAAAATCCCAAATTCTGCAGTAATCAGCACGGGTGGTTCATCTTTCAGCATTATTCTGACACTAACTACATCTGATTGATTATCACAAGATGCCTAAGAATAGGACAAATTCTAGTTTTGTCCATTCAAGAGCAGCTGAGGAAGACAACTGCCAAAGAGGAAAATTAATGGACAGTTCCGCTGCAATCGCACAGCACTGAGCAATGCATTTCTGAGGAGCACGTGCATACCACAGCACCACCTCCTCAGAGAGCCTCTTCTGTGGTACACAATGTCGGGATCACACCCAGAGAAATACATAAGGATGCAGTGCCTTTTCCAGAGCCTGCCCCAGACCTTTTGCAAGTGTCACCAGAGGCTTCTTCCAGCCTACTAACCTTCACCCCCTGTCCTCCTTGCTGCTTGCAGCTTGTTGTTTCAAAGAGCAGTGGTGTGAAAAAACAGGAAGCCATGCAGAGAAGAGAGAGAATACAGATTGAGGCACGAAACTGCAGCAGCAACAGCTCCCCCAACACACACCCCACCCCCTCTTCCCTTCCCACCCCCTTACCACAGGCCACGTTCTCACTGAGAAACGCTGTACTTGCTCTTGACGGGAAACTGGTTACGGAGTTGCACGGCCAGAGAGCCACTGAGGGAGGGGAAATCCAGCAGCATGAAGGGAAACGCATCTTACTAGGTTCTGCTGGTCTTGGGGGCGGGGAGAGGTGGGAGTGCAGTTGATATTACGAGAGCCAGACCAAACCCACAGGTATCAGAGGTTCCCGGAGTGCCTGCTACACTTTGCTATCAACGTGAGCCCTAGCACACGCTGTCCGCTCCTGTGTGGCGGAAAAGGCAGGACTGAGCGCAAAGAGCTCCCATTATTGCGCTCTCTTCTTTAGGAGGCTGTGCTGATGGGGATGGCTGGGTGTGACCTCGGACCACGCAGAGGCCCTGCGTCTTGCAGCCAGGTTCTGGAAATGCTGCAGGAGCAAGGCAGGCGGAGGGCCTGTTCCAGATCTATGTGGGGTCTGCAGCCTCCCTGCCGCGCTCAGAGAGATGCCAAACTGACTGCAACCAGCAACTGCCCTCCAATACAGAGAATAATGACCAAGAGACTTTGGGGAGAACAGACTGGAGAGGGTACAGCACACCCAGAGCATCTGGGGGAACGGGAGCTGTACCTTACCTCCCTCCAGACAATGCATGAAGCATCATTTCCCATACATCCCCCTCTCAGAGCTCCCTTGTTGCTCTCACTCTCACTGGGAACTGGGATTGCTCCTTGCCTCCCCTTCTCTTCGCCTGTGTTACTTATCCCTTGCTAAGGCAGCTGGCCTTTCCACCACCACTGTCAGCCACCACTTTGAGCACACTACGTTCAAGAAGTTCAACAAATTTTACTGCAATTCTTGTAGGCTAAAGAGGGATTTTTGAAGGGAGATGCAAGACTGAATTGTTGCCCATTTGTCCCTTTTGCAGCCTCTGCAGTAGGCCATTCACAGCTATTAGCTCGCTTTTTAAAGCGCTGCTCTCTCTGTAGCTTGGATAGGGTATTCTTGGTCCCTCGTGCACAGGAAAAGTCCTAAAGCTAGACTAGCTGTGGGAGGTAACACAGTACTAATTCCCACTCTGAAGGTCCCTGGGCCATGGAGTAAAAGGAACAGGTCAAAACTGACACTATTCCACAGGCAGCTCTGCATCCATTTTATGCTCTAAACTTCAAGGAAAAAGTATGTAACTCCCTTATCCCCAAGAGTTCAGACTTGCAGCTTCAAATATCTACTGAGGACCATTCTACAGACTATCTGAGCTTTATCTATGACCTACTGCATTCAAAAAGGTCTTAGCACCATTTTTACGCTCTTATATAACCTGTTTAAGGAATAAGGATTCTGAGTCGCATCTATCTATTGAAGAGGGACAGTGGATCAGCTTGTCTACAGCTCTCAGCATTCACAGCTCTCCCAACTCACCCTCTGTTGGCAACTTCCGACAAAAAGGTTTCTATTTTGCAGGAGTCTTCACTGCTCACACCCTTATCTTTTCAGTCTTCTACATAAGGCTGAGAGATTAAAAGGGTGGAGATGAGGAAACAACAGTTAGGGGCAAAAACACTAGTCGGGAACAGAAAGGCCAAGCAAACCACTGACAAACAAGCAAACACTCTGGCTTCCATTTCATATGAAGCATTTCCAACTCTATCTCTGCATGTAACCACGTCTATGTTTATGGCAACCAACTAACTGGATAAAACAAAAGGAAAAGAAGCAATGTCACAGGAATCCTGGTGACGTCGAAAGCAAGGGAAAAAGCCAAACACAAAATGCAGCTTTGCTAGTGCTTCTGGAGACCAGTGCTCAAAATTTAAAGCGAAGGCAGGTGGGCTAAGCATGCACAACCTGAGCCATAGACAGCTCAGGATCCATTATAGGCCTTAACATGTTAAGATACCAGCACGGCATCTCCCTACACTGTACTTAGCTTGGATTTTGTCAGTCAGAAGTTTTTTACATCTGTACTAATTCAGCACTGTGCACAGGTGAATTGTCCTTCTTTTCTACTGTTAATAACATATAAACCCACTTTTTTAATTGCTAAAACCAAAAGGGGAAGGAGTGAAGACAGATGTGAGGCAACACAATAGGAAAGAATTAAACAGTCTGATACCTACTGGTGGGAAAGGGGAATGCAGTATTTCCTCAGTCATTTTCAAAGCCTCTGTATTGCTTGCAAAGGGATATGCTGTGCTGTGGTTTATTTATAAAACCTATAAGAATGTTGACCAAAGGCTATAACTTGAAGAAAAATAAGCAGAGGTCAAGTTTTCTAAATGCAGTCACAAACCCAAGAGAAAGAGGCTTACCAATAAGACCCTCTGCTGTTAGAGGGATGCAAAACACAGGAGAGGCCCCAGTACTTCTGAGCTGCTAAAAGCCATGCAAATCATGAACAATCCCCCTGGTTTAAATGCAGTCAACATTGCAGTTTTCTGTTCCAGCCACAGAAGTAAGGGGGGGGGCGGGCAGTGAGAGTGCCTGAATGAGACTGAGGGGGATTCCCAGCACCTCCCTTCTTCGGCAGAGCTAGCCAGCTAGTCTTCCTAGGCTCTTAGGTTTTTTGTTTTGTCTTTTTAAATAGCTGATGAAGAGAGATTCTCCTACAAGCAGTGATTCAGAGCAGGGTCTTCATCTAAATGCTCTGAATCATTCTTTGGAAGAGACCATCTCTGCTGACAATTGAAGGAGCCTCTGGAGAAGGCAGACAGCTAAAAGAGATGATTAACCCTTCTGTGGCATTCACATCAAGACATCCATGCAAGAGACCTAACTATTTGCTATTGGGGCTGTGGCTCATTATCCAAACCTGCTCAAAAAAAGGACAAAGCAGGGGCAATAAGGAACATGAGAGGAAGAAGAACAAGGCCCCTTACAACGTGGTCTGCAATCCAAATATTTGGACCACAGACAGTTCAGCCATGTGCATCCCTACTATTCTTACAAGGAATACAGTAAATTCCACCTACATCTGATTGGACCTGCCCATAGGCCCCATCACCTTAAGAAAAATTAATCAAGCCCAGCGTGATGGGGGATGCTGCTGGGAGGGGGTGAGCAGGCGAAACCGCTGCAGGTGAAAATGGCAGTTGAACTCATAGTCCCATCTCCATTTGCAGACTTTTAGAATCTCCCTTCGACACTGCTCCAACGTGTATTTGTTTCATTTTCCAGAGGGGATGGAGATGCAGAGGTCTTTCACTAAAGACCCATTTCAGCCTCATTAATAAGGAGGCCTAACGTTGGTATGCTGGCACAAACACACCACCTAGTGGCAATCACAAACGGAAAAGCTGTGGAATCAATGAAGTGCTGGCAAATAAATCACTCTTACCCATTTAAACAGGCTGCTAAAAGTAATGAAGGGCCAACACGACACATGAACCCACTAGAGAGAGAAGACAAAGCTCCTTACTCTTCCATGTGTCCTCAAAAGCTTGGTAGACCTGTATATTTTTTTGAGAGAGATGAAAATCAAGAGCTGAACAACATAAAACTGCTGCATCTGTAATTACCTTGTATAATTTGACATTATTAGTATTTCTTGACGCACAGAATTCCTGTGCCCATTTATTCACAATGTTCATCTTAAAACAGGATTTAACTGGAAACTTGAGACTACTTTCTTATGCTTTGCCTGATATATTGTATTCTGTTTCACAGCCTCTACTGCCTACAAGAAATTCAGCATTTCATGCATCACATACAATTTTTTATCCATTGCACAAAGGCACTAGCACACCACTGAATTTAGTTTTGCCTGCCTTATGATGCCACAGGACAGCTACCGTGCAACCAGAACCTCACAGATAAAATGAAGCTTATAGTAGCTCTACCCTGATGAAAGGGATAGTTTGATTAACATAATTTGTTTCTCTGTACAGTTGCAGGAGCAACTAGTATGTATATGTAGCCACATATATTCACACAAGTAGTGGGGAAATGTATAAACCAGGCATTGGACAGGGATAGTCTTGTCTTTACTGTAGCACTGCCACTATCCCTTCAGACCTTTGCCACTTAATCCTAAGAAATATGGCTTTTCAACAAGAAGTGGTGCTCAAAGATCAGGAAAGAAAATTTATCTTAGGACTTGGAAGTCCAGTTTCTAATACACAGTATTATCTTTCAGGATTTAGCCCCATCCATATCTATTTCCTGTTCTTCAGAAACCTAACATGTAAACAGAGCTCTTGCTATGTATTTGTAATTATATAAAGCTTGAAATGTCATTTCTAGTCTCTCTACTGCATTTGTTGAATAAAACAGAGGCTTATGTACTGACCACAATTTACTTTTCTAGACAGTAAACATTTTTTGGATAGAAATGCCAGGGGCCTGAATGCTGTAGCTGTGAAGACTATTACACAGAAGTCTGCTGGTAAACTAGTTATAATTAAATACATCCAGAAAAGTTAAAAACTAGAACTGCTTCAGGAAATCCTGAGGACTTAACAAAAAACCCAACAAAATAAAAATACCCCACCTCCAAACACCAAGAACACCTCCCTCCCCCACCACTTTAAAAGCCAAACTTAATTGGGAAGATCATTTATTTACTCAGAGAATCACACACAAAGATGAAGGATAAGACAGTCTTTGAAGGATTTCAGACATACAAAAGAAGTTCCAGCTACTAAATCAGCAAAGACAGGGGATTAATAATAAATTAGCTGTTCCCAAATTTAAGTGCAACTGTAGAAGTCCAAACTGAAACACTTTTAAATGCTTGATATTAAAAAATCTTGAGAATATCATGTGTCCAGGACCCAAATTCACTAGTTAGTTTTGAAAACCTTGGACCAGATGTAGCTAATAATTTCCACTGTGCTCATCACCTCTTGTGTGAGAATGGATGCCTCAGACACTAGAGTCAGAGAGTCATCTGAAAGTTAAAACAGGAAATAACCAAAAAAAAGCCACAAAAACCAACAAAGTCCACTTTTGAGTATGACATGTCTATTTCTTGCTACATGCAGGATTACATGAGCTGGACAACGCCTGCAGTAAAGTGCTTGCTTAGTTGTCAGTTGCTGTAAATATTTGTAAATATAAACCACCATTTTGTTCTGCCCGTCTCAGCTGGGTCCTGGCCCACAACTGAAGCCTGTAGCTACTACCACAACACACACAAAGTAGAAATCGGCAACAAATACCTCCCTCTGAACCCATGCAAAGCCAACACTGCTGAGTGCCTCACGAGCCATGGGCACACAGCCTCCCAGAAAACCACCCGGACTGTTTTCTTCGGCCTATAAAATTAACTTTGTACACTCCTTATAATCTCTTATTTTCAAGGGGAATAATGGGGGCAGGAGTGATCTTTACTTAAAAGCACATAAAAGTAGTCTTATATATGCATTTGGTGGGAGTACACACAAGATGGCACCCACAATAGGGAAGGCAAAGAGCTCCCCTCACGCGACCCAGTGTGAGGGTGCCAAGTCATACAATAGGCCACTATGGAAGTAAGAAATTGCCATCACTTACCCCAGTCCATCCCCTGCCAGGCAACTGGTTCAGGTCTGGTTTCCACACAGAGGTACACACCTTGTACAAACCAAGAGCTAGCAGGGACCGAGGGCTCAGGCAAGCGTGGGTGCCCGGTGCAGGGAGAGCCTCTCAGCACCCCCACAACTCACTGGGACCAGCGGCGCCTGCAAAGAAGGTTCTGGGCCTCATTAGCACAGACAAGCTGCAGCTGCACGTGCTCCCAGGCCCCTGGGCAGGCTGCGGGGAGGACACTGCACCACCCAGCTGGCCCTGGAGCTTTGGGTAACGTGAGGTTACCTGAGAACAATTATTAACTGGCCCTTCAGAAACTGGAGCAGCTGTCGCCCCTCTCCAAGAGGGGTTATTCCACATTAAAAAACCAACCAAACAAACAAAAAACCCCAGAGAAACCTTCTCAAAAAGCCCCCTCTTGGGCCCCGGCTTTGCAGCCTGCACTGGGCATAAATTGCAGCCTTTACTGCATTTGGCAGGAGGGCGCAATTAAGATGACCCAGACTGGGACCGAGACACCCTTGCTGAGAGCAAGAAGCACCAAGAGCAGCATACAGAAATCCTTATACATGTAAAAACCTCCTGCACCACTTGTCGCCTCCCCAATGGAATTGGGATGGATTGAGCACAACGCTTGGCAAAAACAAGGGAAGCTGAGACTAGGAAGGAGAAGTGTAGGTGTTTGGCTTAAACGGAGCCTGGGGAAGGGGGAGGAAAGGTATTTCCCTAAGTGTATGATTGTTTGTGGTTTTTTTTCCCAGTACCTAAATCAGTGACTAGAAGTTGTACTAACTGGCAATAAATTCAATTAAGTAAAAAGCCCCTAAGTCAAGACTGTTTTGCCTGCAACAGGGCCACCTGGCAGCCCCACGGCCCACCACAGGGTTTCTAAGGAGACCCTGCGCACTGGACCTTTACCTGGGAAATACAAAATCAGAAAATCCCGTTCTTCATGGGGATGGGGTGTGATGGAGCCAGTGAGTGAGGGTGCCTGTCCCAGTGGCACTACAGCTAAGGCCATAAAACCCTGAGCAAGTGTTCTCCAAGACTTGATTTCTTTCTACTTCTAGCTCTGGAGATCCATGTATGAAAGCGCACACACACAAAAAACAGACACTTTCACTCTTCACGAGTTAGCTACACAAGAGAGTAGAAAGAGGATACCATCAGGGTCCGGGTCCATCTTACTAAGACTGGCTACACCACACTCAGAAAGCAGAACGGCACAATTAGTTTACACACAAGCAATCAGTTTATGCCCGAAGGCATAACAAGTGCATGCATGAGCTAAAAGTTCATGCATAAGCACACAACCGGTTCATGCATAAGGGCAAAGTTAGTTTATGCATGAGCGAACAATTAGTTAATACCTGGGCAAACAATTAGTTAATGCATGAGTGCACAATAAATTTCACATGTGACTCTGGACATTTTCACTCTTCACACATTACCTATAATGGAATAGGAAGAAGAGATATCAAAACAAGAAATACTGGGTCTATTTGTACGAATACCAGCTATGCCATGCCCTGAAGGCAATTCTATTTGAACAAAAACAATTATCCGAGAAAACAGATTGATTTGTTCTTCGTATGCACACCTCCATTCATTATTTTAGAATAAAATGGGAGTCCTTTAGAAGAAAAACAGTTATTACTCTTTCAAGCTCCAACGAGTAAGGTCCATTTTACAGAAAAGACAAATATCAGCTGAAACATCATCAGATTCAATAACCCGTACGGTGCTTAGCTGATAAAACAACCTGAGAGAAGCACACACAAAGAAAGTCAGACTTTCAGAAACTCTTCCTATTTTCCTAATTCTGTGTACAGTGGAATTAACGGGAGTGCAGAGGTCCAACTTAATACCCAAAATTCAGCAGCTGTAGTTTCACATACACGTATTGTTCACATATGCTCTAAACCGCAGCAGGGACTTAAAAACTTTGCCAAAACAGAAGCATGTATTATTTAAAACAAAAACCCTAGAATAATTTGTTTCAATTACATACAGACTTACCACCAGCTTCAAAATGCAACAATTCTTATGTACTTGCATGCCACTTTGGGCACTGAACGGATTTTATAACCAAAGTTCAAATACAGTTTTTCAAAGTATAGCAAGTGGTTTAGTGTTCAAGATTATCAGGAGCTACATGAAAAATGAAACAAAAAGAAAACAAAAAGCAACCTGAAAAATCATAAAACTGCAGTATCTTTAATACGTTGGCATCCTGTAAGAACAACCGTAAAGTTGTTACCCCAGCTAAATCTAACAGTATTTTCAGCATTGTTTCTATCATATCGCTAGAGTTTAAAGATGACATTCAGAATCACTTTGTAAGTATAAGAAAGTATAAAATAACAAATATAAAACTGGATTTAAGTTGCACCTTCTTTCAAGGATCATCAAGAAAGCGTCCAAATAGTTTAAGTACTTTCTGAAGCCACAACTCTTAGGAAGTACTATTTATTAAACAAGTCATAAAATGTAACATACAACAAGTGCTGCTCTTCACATAACACTATGTGAACTCTTCTCTCCCTTAAACTTAAAACACAGTTCTTATTAGAAGCATATTTTGTCTCTGGACCCTTATTCTGAGGGAAAAGCATAGAAACTACTCCCTCTGAAATTAAAAGGGGAAAAGACCCTTACATAGTAATTATAGCATCATTTATAGGAAACATGTTAACAATGAACATATGTAAACATATATAACAAGCAACAATATAAAATAACCCTTTACTATATGAAAAATCCCATATAGATTCACTTTAAATACAAACCCACAAGATTCCCAGTATTACTCCAAAGATCTTTGGGTTTTGTGTTTCGTTGTTGGGGTTTTTTTCCCCCCCAAACCAAAAAAATACATATATTGCTTCTTCATAAACCTTGAAAGAAAAGCTCCAAAATGAGTTTAAGGACACTTGAAAAAATAATTCCCCTGCATGAACCAAGTTTCACTTTTGCAAGGACTAGCATCCACATGACTCTTCATGTACTTTCAGATTCGAGAAGACACAAATACTGATTTAGCTTGCTCAAGTTCTGCAGCCCCCCTTCAGCCCTGCCTGAAGGTTCAAACAACAAAACCATAACACCCCCCCCACCCCAAATCCAAACGGATAAAGCAGTACAGAACCACAATTCACACTCCTCACAGCACCGAGGAGTGAAACAAGGTGGCACATCTTAGTCACTGCAACAGGAACTTTTCAGACCCATCTTCCTTCAGGCATTTCCAACAGCCGAGCGTTTCAAGTCCCGTTCTCAGAAATTCAGTCGAGATGCAGGAGCACCCCGAAACCCGCGGCAGCCAGCCGACTCAAGCTCTGCCAAGCAGAAGAGCGCCCGCCCCACGGCACCGCACCTCACGTCGGGGCCTTTATTTGAAGGAGGAGGGCAGCTTCGCCCCCAGCTCGCAGGTTACCCCAAGATCCAGGTCGGCCGGGCGCAGAGCCGCCCTCGCCCCGGCGCCGCCGGGAAGCGGCCAGGCGGGCAGCCCCTGCGGCGGCCCCAGGAAGCCGGGCGGGCCCCAACCGGGCAGCTCCGGGCAGCGGCAGCCACGGGGCAGGGGCAGCGGCAGCGCCGCGCAGGGACCGTGCGGGCAGCCGGCGGGGCCGCCGGGAAGCAGCGGCAGCGGCCAGGGCCCGGCGGCGGCGGCGGCGGCGGCGGGGGGGGCGGCGCGGCGGGAGGCGGCGGCGGCGGAGGGCGGCGCGGGCGGCGGCGGCGGCGGTAGTCGCCCCCGGGAACATGTCGTGGAAGGCGGGGTCCAGCGCCCAGTCGCCGCCGCGGCGGGGGGCGGCGGGGCCGCCGCGGCGGGGCAGGCGGCGGAAGCAGGGGTTGAGGCTGAGGTTGTGGCGGACGCTGTTCTGCCAGCCCTTGGGGCCGCCGCGGTAGTAGGGGAAGCGCCCCGCGATGTAGGCGTAGATGCCGCTCAGGGGCAGCCGCTGCTCGGGGCTGGCCCGGATGGCCATGGCGATCAGCGCCACGTAGGAGTAGGGCGGCTTCTGCAGCGCCTCCACCGCGCCCGGGCTGCCCCCCGCCGCCGCCGCCGCCCGCGGCTCGCCGGGGTCCGCCTCCCCCATGGCCCCGCTGCGCTCCCGGCCCCGCCGCCGCCCTTGTAAACCCTCTCCCCGCCTCCCCCCCCCCCCCCCCAGGCCCGGGCTGTTTGGGGTCGCGGGCGGGTCGGGACGTCGCTTTGGCTTCGCAAACCCAAATCCCGAGGAGCGGGTCAAAGGCGGCGCCGGGACGCCCGCCCGGCCCAACGGCGGCTGCGGGGGGGGGGGAGCGGGCCCGCCGGCTCCTTGCACGACAGGGAGCGGAGCTCAGGGCAAGGGCGGCAGAAAGGCCGGGGGGGGGGGGGGGGCATCCCCGGCAGAGTTCAGCGCTGCTGGGGCATCGGCAAGGGGAAGTACCTGCAGTAAAACCAGTCGAATATATTGATTCTTACCGTTTCAGTGAGATTAGGTGCTCAGCTGCACACCTATTACTTACAGATGCAAATGCATCTGGCACTTCTGCACCACACACCATCATCACTGTCCCAGCTGGTACCCCAGCATCATGGCCGCAAGGGGAAGTGTTAGCTTAGCAGATCCTCGCAGGTACCGAGGGGGAACGGCAGAGGAGCAGAGCTCTGTGCTGCAGCAGTCTTGATTTTATCAGTGTCACATTCGTGCAAACACTACAATTCACCAAATGCTTCAAAATATGTCCGTATATAAAGAATTATTAGCGGGATGATGCCAGTAATTTAATTAAAACACACGTCCTCCTTTGAAAAGTGTTTCTTTGATCACCCTTAATTAAAACCAAAAACCACCACCAACCCTTAATTAAAAAAAATCATGACTCACTAGTCTGGAAGGAATGAGTTCCTCTTTTCCAAAAGTTGTACAGAGCTAAGGAACAGAAGGAAAACACTGATGACTATCAGGCTGTTGTTCTCAGTTTACAAAAACTACCAACAGTAGCTGATAGTGGTGGGTCAAACAATGCTGTCATGTCTCGTATTTTAAAAGTACTGTACAGGTCCTTGAATAGAAAACTTTCACTGGGCAAGAGGGAAATATTTAAATTATTAAGAATGAAACATCCCTACTGGCTATAACAAAGCTGCCAACAGCAGAAGGAAGCTCTTTGATGGAGCACAGGAAGACTCACCTGTATGACCACCGTTTAGTTCTTTTTCTGCTGGCCCTGTGTAATGGAAAAGAAAGTAAACAGGACACCACTGTTGAAAATGAAAACAGATTGCAGAACTAAACAGGTCTCTAACACTGAAAGAAGAGGGGGAGAAAGGAAGAGTGTCCGAGAAGTGCATCCCCTCCTGCATAGCAATACACAGAACTTCTCCAGGTATTTAAAGACAAGACAGAATACATTGCCAGGTCTCAAAACAAATTAGCAGCACATTTTAACAAAGTAAAACATGAGCCATAAAACTATAAATGGAGGAAAACTACAGCCTTTGAAGCCTGTGCTTAGAAAGCCTATGTCTAAAAGCTTGTCACCTGTCTCTTAACTTACATCACAAAATAAAAACATAAAGACCATAAAATAACACATAAAAGCAAAATCTTGGAAAGACTCTCAGCCCCCATCTCACAGAGGAAAAAAATCCCTTAAGTGCCAAACGAACACAAATTGTACGGTGTGCATATAACTGGACCACTCTGACACTCTGTGACTGTGCATATGTTGGGACGAATTCTGGGGCTTCACTGAACGTCCCTTATGTGTGTCCAGTCTTTACCCATACAAATAATCCTCTTGGCTTTCTTGCTGACATATGCACGTTTGGAAGATGACTGGATCAGGACCACAGCACCTGCATTCAGTACCTCCCTTACACCCCTCCTCCCCGTCTACCAAAGTACTGAAAATCCAGACAAAATGAAATAGTGCTGGTGTCACCATGCGACCCTACAGTCATCAGCTGAGGTCAGGGTTCTAAGGAAACAGGTACATAAACGGCAGTCCCTATCCTACAGGAGTTCAAGACAGGAAGGTCGCTATGGAGGTGCAGCTGCATCCGGGGAGAAGTTCAGAACATCAGTAAATGGCAGCAGATGACTTCCCTTTTAACTGATGGAAAGCCTTCAAAGCACAACAAGGTACTTCCCCTTCCACTCCCATTTCCAAATCATGGTCATGAGCTTCTCCTTGCTTTGGGGAAGCTCACAAAGCTTTGTGCTTTCTCTTAGTTCTTGCTAGCTTTAGAAGAGTGAAGAGAGCAAAGATAATTTGACCAGACACACACACAAGCACAAATACTGTCTCCCTTTCCCCAAAAAATATTCAGCTCCCCAAGAAACAGAATCACACTAAGGTGAAAACTTATCTGTTTTTATTTTTTAAAGAAAAATATTCCTCTTTAAACACAAAGCATGAACTAAAAACCTCTGAGGAACAGCTTCTCCTCCCTTGGAGCGCATTTAACTAAACTGTACAGTGTTAGAGCTCTCCAAACAAGTATACACACATGACATAACAGTATTTCTTTCACAGAAAATAAGGTTTAGGACTCAAAATTGTCCTCCTCACCCTCTCTAGATACCCACTCCATCCCAAAGTACTCCGTCCCTTACTCCCACCACAGGACAGGGATGATAATTTCTGGATGCAACATATATTTAAAAAAAAAAAAAAAAAAAAAGTATTGGCCAAATTGGCCCTTTCTAGCCTTCTAACAAATGTCTGCGAGAGAGGTTAAGACCATAGTTATTTCCAGGAATGGTGCTTGGAAGAAAAAATATAGCAGCATCCACAGGCAACACAAGCCATTGATTCCAGCTGCCCTGTTTTAAGGAACCCAGTCAGTTCAGCAGTGTTTTACAGATGTTCCCATCACCCAAGAAGAGGGAGTGGGAATGAAACATTCACAGGCCAAATTTGTTGCTTGAGCAGACAGCCTAAAATTCAGTGAATCTGGCCTACATGTGCCAGCAATGAAGTTTTTTCCACATTGCCACAGTGACCAATTTCATGTCTAAGATTTTATGTAAAAAGATATGATGACCTTCAGAAATCAGCAACTCGTTCTACCAATTCTCTCTATCCCATCAAATAGATATGTGCATAATATTTGTCACATCTGCCAAACTACCCAGACTGCGGAACTAGAACCAGACTCTAGAATCCAAATTCTTACTAATTTGGAACAGCAAAATCATCAAAAGTCTCTGCAAAGTCTCAGAACATACCTAACAAGTCCATATCCAAAGAAAAAGTACCTAGGCATTTTCAAGGGAAGGTAGGTAATGGAAAAGGTCTGGAAATGGAGCTCATTTATATCTCACCTGATCATTAATTGTTGGTATTATTAAGTAATGCTCAAATCTTTATCAGACCATTTTGTAAAGATCTTTTCCATTCCATACACTTCAACAGTTTTTACAGTAGGAAAAATATTAGAAAAATAAAATCTCACCCCTGAACAACACTGTATGAAGATCAACATCATCAGTCACAAAGATTTTTACAGGGGGACCAGATAATCTTGTTTCCTCCAAACCAGCTTCATATAGAAAACAGCAGCAAGATAGACACAGTATCTAAGAGCTAGATTAAGGCCAACAATATAAAGACAAACATGGGCTCAGATCTTTTGAAATGAAGAAACCCTCCAAAAGTTTTTATACATATGCATGCACACACACACACACATACACACACGTATACTCGTGTGTACTATTCAAGCGAAGGCTTCACAACCGTGAAAGCACCACTGGAGAGTGTTCTAGCACCAGAATGAAAAAGTTGGTTGTCTTCCCTCTTCAGCAATAAAATCCAAAGTCTTTATATTGGTTTGGACAAGGTCACCAAATACCCTTCCAAGAACAGTTTCAGTGAGCAGATTCAGAAGTGCAGTGACAGGTTAAAGTGTTCCTGTTCTGGAATACGGGCAAGAAGAGGTGTGTTGAGAGGCTGCAGCTCCTTGGTTGCTGGAAAGGAGGAGAAAATTTGTATTGCAATCTGGTAGAGACAGAGACCAGCTTGGACTCCAGGTGAGTGTGATGGTAAAACTCAGCGCAGACTGGGAGGTGAAGTGGAAAGTTTGCATACGTGAAGTCACAGTGCACATCTGTTGGCATAATAAAGACAAGCAAACCCACAGTATTCTCTGGCAGGCTTGTCTCTGCATAGGAGGCCCCTGGATATGCTGGAAGTCAGGACAAGGATCCATGAATGGGATGTCACACACTGCACCAGGACATCATCAAACTCAAACAGCAGACGTCTAAATAGAAGCTTCTAAGTTGGTCTGCTAGCATCTTGCCTATACACATGCTCAAGTGAGCCTGCAGAAGTCTATAAAAGGGACAAAAAATCTCTTCACAGCAAGGTTACGGGTCCGGTTTGGCTACAAGTAACAATTCATGCAAGTTACAAAAGAATTAATCATCAACCTGCAGCACAGCTTTCTGCTGCAGGTCTCTATCCTGGATCTAGGCCTTTGTATAGGCGGTGCTGGCTGTGCAGCCCTTTACTAACACTCTAAAGAGGCTGAGAGGAAGATGCAGAGTCAGGAATGACACCTCCACAGCCTCTCAGATCAGCACGTGTGGGCAGAGGTCTGTCCTCTGCCTGTAAGATGCAGAGTAGGCGATGAGCAGGCCTCACTAACAAGGGAGGATGAGGAGCAGCGGCTGGAAGTGGGCTGCTAAAACAATGCAGGAAGAAACGGAAGAGACAAAGAGAGACTTAATTTTTCAGTGCTTGAATCACCAGCAGTAAAGCCCCATTTAATCTGTCATATAGCATGCTGATTAGAGCCTGGCTATCACTCACATGATGTACTAAGTGAGGCTGTGGTAGGAACTCAATTAAAACATGCAAGGAAAAAAAAAAAAAAAAAGTGAAAGGAAGGGTGATCATCACTCCAAGGTGTGAATCTCAGGTTCAGAGCAGAGAAATGTCAGCAGAGATACACTTTGTTTCTGTGCACATGCAAGCGTACAATAGAGGGAACAGCAGCAGAACTGAAAGGGAGGAAAAGACACAGTAAGCATAACACTGTAATTCAAGATGCAAACACAGGACAATGGGGTGAAGGACAGGAAAGAGAAAAGAAGTTTGAGGTAAAGGAGCCCAAAGGAAGAGACAGTAGAAAAACCCTTAACAGAGTCAGTCCTGCTTCAGGAAATACATAGCTAATGTCAGTTGGCTGTCTTTTCACCAGGTATCCTTGACACGTTGGTAAATCTTCTCTCTGCACTTGGGATTTAAGAATCAAAACATAAAGATCAAGATTTTTTTTTTTTTTTCCCCTAAGATGTACTAAATGATTTTGAGTACTCAGCACAATACTCTA
This sequence comes from Gymnogyps californianus, assembly GCF_018139145.2. NCBI lineage: Eukaryota > Metazoa > Chordata > Aves > Accipitriformes > Cathartidae > Gymnogyps > Gymnogyps californianus. The sequence goes on along the minus strand of NC_059491.1, from coordinate 5,052,089 downwards.
AATGGCCCCTGAATTCTAAGCAATGCTGAAGACTCACCCAAAAGCAGAAGTGCCCAAATTATAAACTGCTTTTGAAAATCTAGGGCTACTTCCTTTGGGTTAGAAAAGAAGAATCTATCCAGAAGGCTGAATTGGCCAGAAGCAGAGCTGGCATTTCTCACTGAGAGCACCTTGGCATTTAACTAAGTAAGAAATATCTTAAATGGTTACTTAGCAAATCCCAGTATCAGATTGAGGCGTCAGGTTTCTGGATAAATGGATACAATCACACAGCTCCTCACGTATCTTCTAATAGAATAGATTTGTGCGATTTACAGCAAGACCAAGCTAGGCCACTCGCTGCTCCAGTGAAAACACCAGCAGTCAGAGCTGTGAGCTGAAGCCCTTTGACTATGGTGCAAATCACACAGGGATCCTTTCTTATTACAGAATTAACTGTAATAGAATTAATGCCTCCTGGGTAAAGCAAAGCGCAGGCTTCCTCTTTCTAATGCAAACCACAAAAGGAAGTCTGTCTGGAATTTGTGCATACCTACAGCAACAGTGCTGGTTGGAGGTACGTACAGACAGCAGTTTCTGAGAACCAGCATGACCAGAATGGCAACTGGTGAAAGTGGCCTCAGGGCACAGCCCAGGTGGAAGCACATGGACATATAAGATGCAAGAATATGACAGAGCAGCCAAGGTCACCCACGTGCTTAGGCAAGCTTAAGGCAACTAAAGAAAATTCACTGATAATTTAGAGGAGAGTGCCAAAGGGAAGAGAGAAGAGGAACCACTGGGCAAAGAGGCTGGGAATGCTGTTACAGTAGCCAAAGCCCAGCACCAGCTACTAAGCCACCCCTCTTCTCCAGCTCATTTGTTCTAATTCTCCTCATTTTACCAGCACCATCAGCACGAGGTTAATATGTCAGAAAGAAGAGCTGGGGATAGGTTCCTAAAAACGTAGCTTACACATTTTCAGGCTTGTGTCTCAGGTCAGTTCCTTTGAAAGAAAGCGCATGGGTCATTTGACTGGCCTCTTGCTTTAACTGGAGCTCTCTGGGAATTCTGCCTGCCACCTCCAGGGGCAATCCTGTGGTATGTTCCACCTGGAAGTGATGGCAGCAGCTACCTGGGTTCCTTGTCATGACAGCTGAGCATACAGTAGTTTTTTAAAAAACAGCATGCACCAGTGGCACGGCTATTAGACATGAAGCCGTGGTTGAATTCTTCTTGTCTCCTCAGAAGCAGGTGGAACCAGAAAGAAAGGAGTGTTGGCACAAATCAACGCAGGCTCCGGTAGACATAGGCTGATGTGAAGATAGCATTGAGAGTCAGACTCACGGCTAGCAGACCTCGGAGAGCGGAGTTACCAAAATGACCTTAGTAGAAGAGGACAACACAAAGAAAAAAAGGGAATAGTAGAAAGAGATATTAAAGAACTGATGAGATAAATAACAGTGAACATATGTTGTGCTCTTTCTCTCTCTTTGCCCAGCATTTTCACCATAAGCAGAAATTGCTGAAGCACTTTTCCTGTCAGGAAAGATTCCACTGCTCTCTTTCATTCTATTTTCATCTCATTGCTCTTCTCAACACCCGCATCCCCACCCCTTTCCTTCTGTCTCAGTTTAGCACTCTCTCAGTATTCTTCAGACAGTCCAAAGAACAGGAATAGCCTTATTAAGGTCTTTGAATAGCAGGCAGAAGATCCATTTTGCTACTACTTATTTATTTGATCTCAAGATCAGATCACTACTACAGCACAGGAAAGATCTCAGTTACCCTCACAGAAATGCTCACACATACATGAAGCACTCACATGACTTGCACCTACCTCTCCAGCCTGCCAAATCTTCCCCTTTGGTAGTTGTGTCTACCACACAGGTAGATGAGTGTGATGAGTGATCCTCCTTTTTGATGGAATTATCACTGCAAATACTCCCTCCTTCCATAGCAGATCTCCTATCTGCAAGGAGAAAAAGATATGAAAATTCAGAAGGCATCAGTGGAAGCCAAAAGTAGCAGAAGTTACCAGACTAAAGCTAGACATGAGTAATGAATGGTCGCCTGGTAAAATCATGAAAGGATTGAGGACAGGAGCTGGAAAAAAAAGGCAAATTTCACTGCTGTGCAGCAGAAGTTGCCTGCAATTTTGTCTCATACACTGTCCATATCAGCTTCATCACATCTGTGGTTAAAGGAGTTATCCAAACAAGGGTGAAGGCCATGGCAGTAGTATCCCTGGGGCACCACTAAGTGAGAAAAGGACGTTTGTTTTGGCAGACAAGAGGCTCTCCAGGCCAGTGGATTCTTAAGGGAGCTTTAGTAGCCCACCAGTCATCACCACCTGGGTTTTTCCTGAAGGTTTCCCATCTATTGTGTGGCCTAGAGGATGTGCGGCTTTGCTTGCAAGCCAACTCCTTCCTACAAATGCATTTCTGGGAGTGCAGCAGGCTGCCAGCATACCATGCATTCCCCGCTCGCTGAGGTTCTTCTTTGGAAAGGAGGAGAACTCTGGGGCGAAGATGTTGCTGTCTGAGTGGGTGTGCTCCTCCGAGCTAGTTGGGGTGAGCAGAGCCTCATTCTGAGATGGGAAAAGCAGCAGCTTCTGTCCTTTCAGGTTCAGGCGGGCAGGGCTGATGAGTGGCCGGCGGTACCGCAAGGAACCTGAGCTGGAAGTCACAGAGCCAGCCACCGACGGTGCTGGAGAGGGGATGCGGGAGGGAGCACAGCTGCCTGACAGCAGGGAGAAGTGCTCTGAAAGGGAAACATCCCCAAAGAGAAAATAATGAAATTATAATCCCAATACAATAGGCAGTTTTCTTTAACAATTCCACAAGAAAAGGGAACGGGAGTTGCAAATGTCTGACATATCCTGTACTGAAATTCGTTATTCATTCCAGTTGCCCACACTGGAAAACATGGAGAAATTCCACATGCACTTGAGTACAATCAAGAATGACTTAGACTAGGGTTTATCAGGAGCCGGGTGAACTTTCCCTCAGCCCAGTTGTGTCCATTCAGGAGAGCCTGCATTACACATGCTGTTTTACAGGTAAATTAACTGTTCTGACATGTCCTTTAAAGGCTGTTGGGAAAGCGTATCAGGATGCGAGGAGGTCTGCACAATGGCATTAGCCCAGGCTGTGACTGCATTTCCAGCAGCAAACACTGAAGCAGCACAAACAGCCAAAGGATCCATTTGGGGTCAGGAGGGCAACAGACAGGTCACTGGAGGACACGGGAGCAAAAGGGCAGAGCAGACAGGGTAGCCAAATTAGCAGTTCCTTGGGCTGGGGAAGGAAAGTGAAACAAAAGAGCTGCCCTTGGAACAGTTTAAAGTCTCCTATCGAAGCAATCTCAACTCAGCTGTAGAGCAGCGAAGGGATCCTTGCTTTGTCTCACCGATTTCACTGTGAGCTCTCCCAGGGAGAAGGACATCCAACACGTACAGCACCTTATTTTAATGCAATCCCACTCTTAGTTGGAGCTCTCTCTACAGCATCTCTAACAGCGAAACTGACATTTTCACTGGGATGTGAGCAGGGAGGAAAGAATTAAACTGGGATCATGTGTTTCAACCCACTCACTGCAAATCCTGCAAAAACAGTTGCTCTGGAAGGCCTAGTGCATTACCTGATGTAGGAGATTCCTTAGACTGAGATGACTGCGAGGCTGGTCGACTTCCACTGAACAAGTAGCCAGAATCTAAAAAGCAAAAATGAAACAGTTTGACCCTAGCTTGCTCAGCTACTGGAGTTCTATCCTTCAGAAGTGTAAGTGCATCATCTTGTCATCAACCTCAGAAGGGGATGGGTGGTAAACATAGGCAGGAAAAAAGTCCCTGTTTTCCTGGGTAGGCTACATGCCAGTGTCAGAATAATCCACTTTTCCCAGCTGCAGCAGAACAGCCCTGTCCAGCAGGCTCCAAAAACAACCCTGTGACTGTATCACAGCCTGGCTTGCCTCTGCTTTAAAAGGAAGAAGGTGAAGATATAGTTGTATCCTTTTCTCGTTAAAAGAGCCTTAAGGGTAGAACATTGGATGAGGTGAATTCCCATCTCGCTGTCAGGCACAGTAGCCATAACAATGAGGCAGCCAAAAGAAAAAAAAAATCAAGTCAAAGTACTGAAGTCAGGAAAAAGAAGTGCTACAAATGAAACCTCAGAGCTTAAATCAATTATTTTTCTTAGGCACTTGATTCACATAATTATAGGCAAACAGCTTTGGAAGCTGAAAACCTTGCTGTTTGCAAAAAATATTCAGCCCCGACAGCATGCTTTCTCCAGTCTGTTTGGCTTTGCAGCTTAGCAAAAGAAAGCACAGACCTCACAAGAGTGGTTTAGCACGCAGGGGGGATCCCAGCCATCTGGTGCGTTTGCACCTGCCCTTCCAGTGGCAGTTAGGTAACTGGGAAGGTGAAGGCTGTGCCAAAAGCTGCCATGCCGCTGAAAGGTTTGCATGGCTGGTCTTTCTCTTGCTCTTAGTGGATCTGGCAAAACTGCTGGCAGCGTGAGCTAGAGAAATGTCAAATGAACTAAAAAAACCCTGCAAGACTGCCCTCTTTGCTGCAGCGTTATCCTATAAACTGCCACATTTTGGCCTCTGAGCTTCTGGTAATCAGTTAGTGACACAGGAAAGCTTAGTTTTCCTTGGATGCAAAATAGCATTTGAATGCTATTTCCCATCTGTTAGTTTCAACCACAGCAAAACTGAGGGCTTATTGAGTTACTGGGAGAGAGTCCTTCCATAGGCCTATAAATCTTCCCTAGATAGCAGAGAGCCCTTAAAAACAAAAGGAAATGGGATCTCTAAAGCAGCTTCAATAGTTGTGCTAATACATATCAAATCCAGACTGAGGGAAGAGCCTGCCTTCAGCTCTGCTCCCTTCAGCTGTAGCAAGAAAAGCAAACTACACAAAGCAGCTAGAAGGCAAGGAGCGATTGCTCTTGCCAGATCAGTTATCCTAATGCTCCCAATCACTTCCAAAAGCTGCTCTTCTCCATTCCCATGTCTAACTGCTCCTTCCGTCTCTCTCCCACACGTGCCTTGTAGCTCGTGCCATACTGCCACAAATGCCTGGAGAAGCCTCTGGATTTCAGTAAACCCGCAGCAGGCAAGCACTTAGTGAGACTTTTTGTTTCACCAAGATGGCAACAGTATGCTGCATAATTTCTTAATTCCAAAAAACAAATTACCAATGCTGGATGCTCCTCTGTGCCACAGGAGCAGCAATCCCTAAACAGGACTATAACACGTGGATACCTCACAGTCCATTTCCTTCTGAAGCATTGTACCACCCCATCGTCGCTTCCATTGGGCCAGAAAGTTTCATGCACACTTACCTGCTCTGGCCAAGGAGGGGATGGTACCCAGCGAGAGCGCCCTGTTGAGACGACCAGGAAGAGAGGAAGAAGAAGTTCTGCGTGGGGATCTGAAGAGCTGTTGGTTTGTCAGCTGGAGGATACTGGGTGGTGTTGGGACAAAGAGAGACGTAGCAGACGATGGGAAGCCAGTCCCAGTGCCGCTGGGAAAGAGAGTAATCGAATCCCCAGAAAGGTACCTGCAAATGACACGCATGACAGGCATTTAGCAATGAGTACATTCCCGTAACTCCCTCTCTCAGTTGTACTTCTTGCATGAACACTTGCTTTGTTATCAGGTTTGTACGAATTTTTCAGTGCAGGAGTGCAAGATGCAGAATGCTTAAGAGTTTACGGGAATGTTCCTACACCTTTGAAACTGGGGAAGGAAGAATTGCTCAGCCTTACTTAAATCATTGTGCACCAACCTGTCCCACAATACAGGGTGGAAAAAATGGTGGAACAGTCTAGGAACTCAGGTACAAGTAGGCATAGTACCTTGGTTCTCCCCCGGATAAGAAAATTACCCAGAGACCACCAGAATGCTTTATAAAGTCCAGATACACATAGGACCAACAATAGAGTACATCTTATGTTTGTTACGTGCACATGCAAACAACATGCTTAGAAATGTCATGACTGTGGGAAGCAAGTAGTCATCTACTAGTCTTTTTGTCTTCAGAAACCAGAATCAACATCTTACCTCTGATGCCAGTATAGAGAAAAGTATTTTTATGGGTACCTAGATAAAGATTTAGGCACAAGAGCTCTGTTTTAAGACTAACATTCAAACCCCTTTAATACATTTGCCTTTATTATACTTCTGTGAGGTTATGAAGACTTACTACCCTCATTTTACAGATGGGAAAGAGAAGCAAAAAGAAGTTAAGTGACTTGTCGAGGGTCACATAATCCTATGATAGAACAGAGACACAAACCTGGGTTTTCCAAGCCTAAATTGAGGCCTAAACCATTACATTTTCCTTTCTCTGCATATCATAATTAGCCACAAATATGTACTAGCATAGCCATTCAGAGGGAACTGTGCTCCTGTACCGTACGCTCCAGGAAGCGTCTTGCTTCTAGTGTGTAAAAAACAATCTCTATTACAGCGACTGGAAAAAATTTAAATTGGCAGTAACGGCAATTGTATTTCTAGGTCTGTGAGTTGTTTTCAATGGGTTCTTTCCAAGTGAAAGAGTGGAGCTGTAGAACAGCATGTCCAACTTGAGGACACAAGACAAGAGATAACAGACAAAACATACTAAGGGTACCTGTACCAGTTAGCTGGATTTTTAAGTACTACAGACATAAACTGACTTCTGTTCCACTGGTAAAATAACTCTATGAGAGGACTTTGTATTTTAAACAGTTTTCGCAGCTAGTACTGCCACAGTATTTCACACTCAATTACTATATGCAAATAAACTATGCAATTAATTTCTGATACTCCCATTTCATCACCTACCTTTGCAGTGGTTTAGAATTTAAAAATCAACCTAAGCTGAACAAGCTGTCAAAAACTTACTCCTATTTTTACCTTCTTTCTATTCCTCCTTGCAATCACATACTGATCTTAGTCTGTGTGTACCGTTTAGTTGACTACATTGCATCAGAAATGAGGAGTCAGCTTTGGAGTCTCACTTGTGTCCTCACACCATCAAAATGAGCATTCTAAGAAGGTTGCAATGTCGAAAGTATAGGAATTTTGTATTATTTTTAACAATTGCATAAAAATACATGAAAGAAAGTCTAGAATATGAACAAGATCTCTCAAGGATCTCCTGTAAGATTTTTGTTGAGTTAGAAACAGGTAATACACTTGTCAAATAAGTCATGATGAAGTACTAACAAAGTATGAAGCGTATATATTTTAAAATGGAGATACCAGACTTTGCAGCATACAATCAAGCTGCAACATTCAGAGGTTTAATCTCACTTCTGATGAAAACAGAGATAGATGAGACCAGCAACATGGCTTTTCTTCTGTCAGAGGAAAGCCAGTAGTAAATCAGAGCGTGAAGGAATATACGTATCTCCATCTTGCACTGTGAGGTGATTTATGCATGTGCCATTCTCTCTTGGAGATTAAAGAGGTGATGCAGCAATACTATGCAGTGCTAGCATGTCCAGAAGAAGCAGTCTAGAGTTAAGATCACAATTTAAAATATCTTATAAAACTACTTATCTGCTAGTATGAGGCAGACATCAACAATCCCGACCAGCTTAATCAGGCTGAACAACATCTGAGCCAACCAGCTTCCTGGTGCTTGCAAGCAGGACATGCCTTTAACAGCGGCAAGGAACTCGTCAGTCTTGCAGCAGAAACTGCCCAACCTCTTCAGGTTCCAGAGGACCTGGGAATGGTGTCATGCTTTGCAAACGTGCAGAGTCCTTTAGTGCACATACATATACACATTTGCCCCACCACACATACAGATGTAAATAGCACATGTACATGTCCATCTCAGCTTTGTAAGAGAAAACGAATGGGAAAGGAAATTAAAAGTGCAGCTCAGGACTATGATATGAATCATATCAGAAAGAGTGATACCTACCACTCACTGTGCCATGTCTGTGAAGGGCCAAATCAGAGCGTTGCCTGTGAACAACATAGCTCTTTTTTCCTAACTTTGCACCTTTTGTATCTTTGGGCTAAAGGAACCAACTTTACACAGCTCCTCGCTGCAGTGGAAAACAGCTTATCTGGCTTATTGGCTTCTGGTAGTTTTTCACTTAATGGGCTGGAAGATATTAAAATCATTTATCACTCATAACCACAATCTCTTTCCTGGGATTGTAACTTTTTTGGATCGAACTTCCATGGGCTCTGCTGTTCAACAGCCCCACTTCTTAACCTCACAAAGTCAGTGCAGTCAGATCCTCTGGGCACCTGATGAATCATTTGTCTTGCACCATCCAGAAAAGGAAATTTTCTGGTTAGCAAAGAAGAGCCAAAGAATTTTAAGCATAGCACATTAATGCCTTAGGATTGAGTGCTGACCAAAGAATGGCTTAAATATTGATCTGCTCTGAACAAAGTGAATTCCTGCAACATGTGCAAAATCCTGTTCCTTTTCTATGCGCTCTTCTCTTTAGTGTTTGCCACTGTCGTGTCAAGAGGGCTAGATGCTGCTAAAAAGCAGGGGTGCTGTCACGGGAACGCGCCTCATGCCTGAGAATGGTCAGCTGAACTAAAACTGCTTTCAGAAGCAGATGAAAAAAGGTGAGGAGATCAAGAGGATCATAAGGCAGGAAGCAGCCACATCACAGCCCTGGAATGGAGCAGTGCAGCTGTGTCTTTGCTCTCAGACTACTGCATTGCTCCAAGCCATTTATGCACGTGATAATAGTGGGTCTGGTAACAGTGAAAAAGTAACCAAAAAAAGGAAGAAGGGGGGAAAAAAAAAAAGGCTCTGGAGTCAGACAGTTTGTGGAAATAGTCAGGGCCCGGAAGCCGTTTATTTCAGAACTTGGTATTGTGAACATCAAAAATTGGGTATCTTAATTAGTGTTTACAATGACCACAGCGTTACTAGACAGTTGGGCACAACTCTGCTACACAGATACTTTATAAAAAATAAATAGAGTATTACATGGTACGGGACCGTACACTGTCCTGAAGAAACACCTCCTGCCAGCAGAGCCTCCCCTCCTCTGTCCCAATACCTCCCTCTTATCCAAAGACACCACCATGTGTGTGTGCCTTTTTAATTCACATTTTAGCCAGAGATGCTGCATCACCCCTGGGATCGAGAGGGACATGGGAGAGCATGGGTCAGGTCAGACTACAGGGCTGTAGATGGACCCACTCCTACTATCAGATAATTCAGTACACAAAGAAGGCAAGATGCAGTCACAGTCAGGCAGCTTGCTGTATGTGCCCAGGTTCATCTGCCTGGAGGCAGCCAGGGAACAATGTGTCAGTCATGGGGCAAAATGTTTCCTCTGGGCTTAAGGTCCCATCATAATTTAGCTATGAGTTATCCACGTACAATTGCACCATTTTCTCCAGGTGGCGTGGGTGCTGCTGCCCAGACTGCAGAAGTAGCTCACTATCGCCTTACTGCTGGCTGCGAAATAGGCAAGTTTCTGTGAGCTGACATGCAATTACTTGTCTGGTCTGCTGCCTCACATCAGTCAGTGCCATAACATGTGCCTCTGGTCAAGCTGACAGAATCAGCAGTAAAGAGGAACATAGTGAATAAAAAACAGGCACAGGGAGAGGGGAGAGTAATGCTAAAAAAGGGCACAGGTCTCAGACACATTAAGATTTTGATATGTGACTTAGAGAACTAGAAACTTTAGTTGCCAAGACTAATAATTCTTTTCTTTTACATGTTGGATGAAAAAGGAGGGTTGAATTAGAGCTGAAAATGCTCCAGCTGCCAGGTCCTGCACTAATACCTTCTAGAGTGCAGACAGATGTTTGGCATCAACTTTGCATTTCCTCCTAGCTGGTGGCACAAAGGTGGTGGTGGGGTGTGTATATGCACATCCCATGTCTACAAAAATCCAGACTTGCTGGCACGAAAAAAATGTTCAGAGGACCTCTTCCCTGCCTGTGTACTCGATAGCTTTGGTCCCAAATGAGGCTTTACAGGGGATGACTCAAGGTACACTTCAGGACTGAGTACTGCCCCTTTCATGTGAGAGCATCTGCTATGGTTCAAAGAGGCCCCAAGTGTACTTGCAGGTGACGGCACATCTGGAATGAACTGGCAGGTTATATATGACAGCACACGATTTCAAAAGCATCTCTTTAAAAACCAAAGCAAAGCCATATACCACAGCTCCCTGCTTTCATGAGTGGAGTCAGTCTGGAGCAATCATCTGGCTATTAATTATATTAATTTTTTCTAAGAGTATAAATAATTTGTCCACAATACATCAATACATACTTTCTATAGTATCTAAGCATGATTATTAGCTTCACATAATTTCAGCGTACTTGAAAAATATTCATAAAGCCAAAATAAAACACCACTACACCATTTTTATATGCCCCCCTTGTCCTTACCTTTTCACACACCCAAGCTCAGTTCACTAAGGCATGCAAAGCACAGATGTAGGAAAGGAGGAGTTAACAGAAAGGAAAGACTGGGATATAAATATAGCATATTTAGAATTGTAAAGGGCCACAAAGGCGTCAGTTTGCATGCACCGATGTCAGTGAGGGCTTCAGGAAGACCAGAAGTAGCAGCAGCACAGATGCTTACTTGGTTGCTAGCTCTGGGTTCTCCCTCAACCCCCCTATAGTCTGCAGAGTTGCTCAGAAATTTAAGAGTGCAGCCCAAGTACCCTCTTATGCCCAGCCACACTCACTGGTAGCAAATGAAGGACAAAAGCACTGGCCTGGCAGACATACAGGCACTGCTGTCCCAAGCTGCAGCTGCGTCAGTTCCACTGAAGCAGAGCAACATAGTGTTGTCAAAAAACTCATCCAGGGAAAGGCACTTAGTGAACCCACATCGGCCCCTTTATATATCCAACTCTGCTGGGCAAGGTACAAGATGCTTTTGAGCTGGCAAATCAACCATGGCCACTGTGAGAGCCAGTGTCAGCCACTTTGGGCTGGAGCAGATTTGATTTCAAATGACGCACAAACCCACTAACAATCCCCCATCACCTCAGCTCCATTCTGTAGTACCATCCTCTGGTCCAGACACCAGCACATGGCCAGTGTAAAAAAGCAGCACCTGAAATTAGAGGCTTTTGGGCTAAAATCCTCTAATACTGTTGAGTTAAGATGTTTGCACACTCTGGCCTGCATGGCTCGGAGAATCCACAGGCAACAAAGCTGCATCTAGTGACCACAGGTTACCACATGTTCCTCTGTGGCCTGAAGTCAGAGTCCAGCTAAGTGAAAACAAGAAGCTCAAAGCACTGATCAAGTGGTTCTGGATGATTCTTGTGTCAGCCATGTTAGTTACCAGCCCTTTGTTAGCTATTATCCCCCTCAGTAGAAGGAAATGTATACCAACGTGTCATACAAAATAGCACCTCAGCTTCATAAGGATGGTAGCATTGTGCTCAGATGTTGGACTTGCACCAAAATACCTGAGCTGGAAGCATACATTTCCTTCTGCTGGACTCACTGTGGGGGAAGCAACCAGGCAGAGTTAGATGGCATATCTAACTGCTGAGCTATTTCCTAACTGAACCTCAAGTAAAAAATGTAAAGTTGGCAAAGCACCTTCCATACAGAACCTACAGCATGGCATAGTGTTTAAAATAGTCTATTTGGCATTGAAATCGGGTATTGCAGGAACAGTCTCCGTAAAGGCAGTGGTGGTTTAACTATTTTTTTTTTTTCCCAGAAACAGTTAACAGTAAAATACTGATAACTGATCTTCTTCAGGCCTAATTATCCAAGGAGACACAATTGGTACAGATCGAATGCTAGCAGTTTATAAATCAGAACACCTCTGGAAAAAAAAAAAACCACCTTTCTCCTCCTTTCTTCCCTCTCCTCCAAAAGATCAATCATCCTCTACCATCAGCAAAAGCATGTGAGAAAAGCAGAAAGAGAGGAGACTGTCAGCATCAGAGTCTCTAAAAGACAAAAAATTCAATTGTTGCAAGTTTGTTTTTGAGGCTCTGAGGTTTTTTGTTGTTTTTATAAGCAGCAGCACAGACATGCTGAGGCACCAAGAAGTGGGAAAATAAGCTGACACGTGAGCAAAGACAAAAGCTTCTTTGGCATTAAAATTGAATCACACTTCAATATGTGTTTTGTTATTTTGTTTCGCCTTCGAAATTTTTCCAATTATGAGTTCAAAGTTCTTAAATCATAAGTTGTGGACAAAGCACCACAGAGACCAGGCCTTCAGTTGTACAGCTTGGCCATACAATGAAGTAGCTTTCTGATGTTCTGACATATAACATTAGTGCAACTTGTAAATATACTTCATTTGTATTAATCTGCATAAAGTGAAGACAAATGGATTTCTTGCTTGCATGTCAATTGCAGTTAACATATCTTCCAGATGAAAAGATTTTAAACTCTTTCAGTATAGATTTGCACTTGCTGCGCAAACAGAGCTAAAATATTTCTAAACAGTATTACTCAGGCTTCACAGTGTAAATCCCACTCCTTCCCACAGTTCTACCAACTGCCTGTTCCTGATATCTAGCGTGCATCCTCCCCATCTCATCACAGTACTGCACAGGGAAAAAGACAAGAGAATAAAAGAAAAGATCAGGCACAGGAAAACAATCTAACACTTAACAGCAAAACATCATAAAAGGTGCCAGACCCCAGGGGGTTCAAAGATGGGGCATGTTTAAATTGAAAGAAAAAAGTGCTGCTAAAAAGAAGGGAGGAAAACAGCTGCTCAGAAGAGACAGGAGGCCACATGAAATAGGACAAAGTGAAACTTAATACAGCCTTGACTTTCTGCTCCTGAAAGCAAAACATCCAAAGAAGCTGACAAGCATCTTTAGAGGCTGCCACTTAAGAGTTTCCTTGCTACTGGGCAAGAAAATTTGGACAGATTAATTTTATTCTTATTAAAAAAAGAAAGGATATTACCATTAGAAATCAGGCATGGCATTCCCATGACCATCCCCACACATTTTAACAGTTTGTCAGCTGCTCACAACCCTCCCTCCTTCTAGCAGTCTCAATATATCCTTCTAAACATGAGATTCCTCCCATCACTTGAACATACTTGACAGCAGAGCAGCAAGAGGAACGGCTCACCTCTGCCACACCAGGTGGTTGCAAGTTCATGTGCTAGAAGCTAGCAGGAACTTTCAATCCAACTTCTATAAGTAAGTGCAGAAGACAATCACAGCTAAATAGAAACATCAGTCTTTTCCTACATTTAACTTTATGGGCAAAACTTGAAAGTACTGAAGCAGGAAGAAAGGAGGAAGAAAAAAAAAAAGTCTAGATGTTTTATTTCACTTAATGGACATAATAGCTCAAGGTTTCCTGGGTCTTCTGTGCAACTTGTTTAGAGAATGGCAGAGCTGGCAATGGATTTTGTTCCAGTGTCCATTTCATTAGGTGGCTTTGTCCACCTCACTTTTAACAGCAGATGGGCTGCAGAACAATGGTGTTGGAAGGGCCGCTGCAGTGGGGAGTTTTCCAGGGGTGAAAACATTATAGCGATCACTGCACTGAAAGGAAAGCTGAGCAGACAGTGATAGCACATCCATACACAAAATTGTCCCCTCCCTTTTTTTTAACCCTGCCACTTCCTGTCCTTTCACCAGCTTGTGAAAGCTTTCACCAGTCTGTCTTAACATTGTTCCCTGGTCCATCAGGCTGACAGGTACAGAAAAAAGACTGGATTTTTAAGGAACATTTCCTACTAAATCTAACCGAGAGTAGGAAAGAGGCACCAGAGTGATTGTGAAAGTCTAACCCAGCACTGAGGACCCTGCACACTTCCACTGGCTTTTTTTCCTGTTTTGATGAAGTCACGTGGCTTCCTGTAGTATTTACTTTGAAACAATTCTCTAAATTCAATAAAGTGTCCTAGTGGAAAATGGGACATAATGGTTATTATTTAGCATTTTGAAAGTCTGAGACTGGAACAAGAAACAATCTGAGACTGTGAGCTGGAAGACAAACCTTTTGGGTCAGAATTGATAAACGATGGGAACACGGAAGAGTGGAACCAGACTTTGCAGATGCTGGATTCCTTTTGTGGGCAAGTAAACAACCCTCAGAGCAGCATCATTCACAAGCACCAGAATGGAGAAAGGTGTTCTGTTTGCTTGGCGGTGGATATTGCAGTCATCTGAAGGCACCAGAAAAAAGTTCCAAAGGAGAGCACACATGGGAAGCAGGTTTGTGTGTCCCCTTCCCATGCCAGTTGTTAAGTTACAGGCACATGGTCCTTCAGCCAGGAGCTGTACCTTCCCATGACACACTCAACTTGGCTTATTGTTAACGAATCTCTACAGAGCTTTTATTAGTGCTACCTTTCTGCTTTCACAATGAATACCGGTGTGAAGAACAATAACTATGAAAAGCTATAAAATACCTTTTGTTTTCTTTAAAAAAGCTTCTATAATTTCACCAGCATCTGCAGCATCCAATAGCGTCTGAATCTTTCAGCAGGAGATGCAGATACTTCATAGTGAGAGCTCCATTCTGATTATTTTAGAGTTTATATACAGGAAGATCAAGACACCCAATTAACTTACATTAGACTATTAGCATGGCAAGTTCCACTGCGCTATTCTGAACAGAAGAAAGTAGCAGCTCTTCTGTAACAATGCTATTTCCTCTTGGAAGACTCAAATCCAGATGAGAAACTCAGTGGAGTGCCTTGCAAAAAACAGTGCAGCATAATCAGACTGCTTATCCTAAGAGGCCCCAACAAGTTAATCCTACCCAAGCAGCTGAAAGCTCCTTCCTCCCCACACAGTAACATCCAGTCATCCCAGCTTTCAGCGGAGGACTGCCAGGCACTCAACTCAAAGTCACAATTTCCAGATCCCTTTCTTCAGCAGTATTAGCACCAATGCCAGACTTCAAAAAAGAACCCCTCCAAGTAACAAGAAAAATCCACCTCTATTGCCATGCAGTCCCACAGCAGAGGCTCCCACCCCTGCCTGTAGCACATCCTCCTAATCTGTGTTCTCAACGATAAGGAAAAGATTAACTGAGTAAGTAGTGATGTACAATGAAAGCTGACCATATACCATAGCATGAGGTTGTTAGTCCCATATTTCTTCTCTTTCTAAGGCTACAGGAGTGGAGGAACATATGCATTTTTATCCAGTTGTGCTCTTATACAGATGCCCCTCGCAGGGTGATGGTGGGTGGGTAAAAAACCCAAAGAAAACCGGTATTGAAAGCAACAGCCACTGGCAGATTTGAAAATTTAGCCTAAAACAGCTGAATACTTTCAGATATTCAATCAAGGCACCCTGAGCTACATAACCTTTTAAAGCACCCTTTTAAATAAATTACTGAAGTTCCAGTCAAAAGCACTTAAGGACGCCTCTCCATTTAAAATAGGACTCAGAGGAGAACGGCAGAGCGCGAGAGCATGCAGTTAAGTGTGATGCTACACAGTGGAAGGCAAGAACCACCAGGTTATGGACTATGAGTAGTCCCCTCCTCGCATGCCTGTACACCATGCAGTGTTACTACAGCACACGTTACGAGGACTCAGAATCCAGAGGCAAGTTCCCATCAGTTCGAAATTAAAATGACCAGCACCATTAGAAAACTGAAGGTGGCCTGGGCCCCATGGAGGATCAAGGCAGAGGCTTCCTCTGTGACTGGCTAAGGATGGACAGGCAGTGAGAAGAACCGGAAGGACAGGAGAAGCCAGAATCTCTTTGGCTGGAGGAGCAGAATGGGGAGGAGGCTGCATTTATGGAGCAGTTTGTGAAGCAGCTGCTGGAAGAATTGGCTTTGGGGAAGTTGGATATTTGCACTGCTGACGTAGGATTCAGGAGGAAGGGAGAATGGAGGCAGCAGGAGTAGCTTCCATGGCTAGCACCAGCAGTGGAAATGCTTCAAGCAGCTAGCACAGTGGGAAGCAAGGATGGGAAAAAAAATTATATATATACAGAGGAAGAAAAGATCTTCACTGCTTATCTAATTTAAAAAAAAAAAAAAAGAAAAAAGAAACAGAGGAAGGGAAAATAAAAAGAGAGAGAAGCACCAGTCGCAAAGAGTTCACAAGGCTTTTTTTCCTCCTTCCCCCAGCGTCACTGCTCTGGCTCTGACCTTCGGGGCCGGTATCTCCGATGGCCCGTTGATTTCCGTGTGGCCACTGCTGCGGTAAAGCCCACCAAGCAGCACAAGGATGTGGTGCCAAATTTGGCTGTGTCTAGCCAGTTGGGTGTTTCCGTCTTCAGGTACCTCTCAGCTAAATGCAGACTCATCACTACGAACCACAAGACTGAAGCAAACGCATCAATTCTCCGCAGCCTGCAATGCCAAAAAGAAAACAAACAAGACACAAGGTAAGAGTTTAAACACCAATGAACCCCCTTGGTCCTGAGGAAGGAGAGGGAAGGTGGGGAAAAGGTGGGGAGGGTACACAGACTGAGCAGGTTATGTACTATCTCTTACTACAGTTCTATCATCTGCAGCCCTTCCCACTGCTGTGGTAAGTACCTGAATAGATCAGTTCCATTTTCTACCAGAGCTGCACAGGGAACTGTTCATTCACAGTAATTCAAGCTTAAATTGAGTGAACCAAGGCACAGATCCAAAGCAAGCTCTGCTGTCTCCATCCAGCTGGCTGGCAACCCCAAGAATAACAAAGGAGAACTGTGCCACCCAGTACTACGTGTGCCATTCTGGCAAACGTTTACCCCCGGCTCACTGAGTCAAGACAGCGCAGAAGACCTCCAACATAATGCAGTTTTCCTTTAAGTGAAACAGAAGAAAAGAGCACACCCACCTGATTCGCCCAGCTAAGAACATGGCCAACAGGCAGGTGAAGAGCCCAAGGACAGCGACTGCTATCTGGTGATTCTTCCCGTAAGCCCACGCAGCACTCAGGTTCTCCACCATCTGTTCTGGGAGCAGGCGCAGCAGCTCCTGCCAGCCTGCCACCGTCACGGAAGTGTCATTTTCCAAGTCTGCACGTGAGCCTGTGTCAGTCCTGTTCCGAACGGACGCTGGACCAGAGGAGATAGGAGCAGGGACTGCTGCACTGAGTGAGAAGGGGTCGTCTGACCCATACAAGGCTGTCAAAACCAGGAACGCACAGCTGAGGAAGGCCAAGAACCGCAGAAATATCACCTGAGCTGGTGTGGTTATGGAAGCAGAAGAGGAGGATGAACATAAATTCTGCAGAGGAAGGGAGAAACACCTTGTCAGAAGCTGAATGAACTGTAGTAAGGTTTTGAAATGGTGCTTTATGAAACACTTCCAGACTATATGGTTTACTGGAGAGTTTTGCTCAAGTCCTTATAAGTCTCTGTACTGGGCTGATACCACATGGGATGTTGTAGACCAGCAAAGAGCAACAGCAGAGCTACGAGCAGAAGCCAAGGTCAGGCAGGGCAGTGAGGCAAGGAGGAGGTCATAATTCACTTCCCATCATTCTTACTTCTTTTTTTTCCCCCTGTACTTTGTAGTTTCCTGCACCGTACTCATAAATTGGCTTCCCTACCTCCCCTTTTCTGCTTGTCCCACTATTTTTCTTTCACCCTGTTCTTATTATTACATTAGACTTACCTTCTGGCAATTGCACTGAATCACACCAGCAAGAAGAAAACCTCAAACTAACATCAGGAGCATCTGTGGCAACTATCCTGTGCTCTTCTAAACTTCTGCCATACACCCAAGCTCCCAGAGTTAGAAAGCCCCAAGGCCGCTGCCTTCCTTTCCCGGCAGCAAACCCAGGTGCAGAGGTATCTAGTTCTCTGCACTTCCCCCTAAATTCCCTCATCTCTCCCCCCACGTACCTGAGTGTAAGTCTTGTCTGTCTCACGGCGTCTGAAATGGTGGCTGAGCAGCAGCGCCCGGAGCTGCCGATTCTGATGTTTTATGTAATACTCCACAGCAGCCTGGCATGGACGGCACAGCTTGTAGGTCTGCTCCAGATGGTGCTTATACACCTCAATCTCCTCATCATACTTGCCCTGGTGAGAGAATAGGAGAGGAAAAGTAGGTGAGAACTGCAGGTCCCTCACCAGTTATCATGCTTGCTACTGACACGCGAGCAAGGCATGCTTCCAGTCTCCAGAGGAACAGCCCCCTGAAACTAGGCTTGAACAGTGACCACGCTGGAGGCCAGTCACACAACCAACTTCACATACAGCTGACCAAGCCTCCATGTCCAGAAGAGACAAAACAGCCCTTGGAGAAGGCTGCTGTGGCCCAATTTCAGGATGTTGAACTTCTGTGGCCCAATTTTGCTGTCTTTGTCGAGACCTTATGAACTCAACACAGAAGATGAGACGAAAAAACTAGAATTGCTCTTCCCTTCCTCAAATGAGGGGACACAAAAGACCTGTTGCCCTTTCACACCACTGTGCTGGAGAAAGAGATAAGCTCCTTCCAAAACTCAGCCCCAGACTCGAAGGCTGTCACTGTTTGAAGGCCCTGGTGAGATGAGCTCCATAAATCATTAACAGCACTTGTAAAAACAGGCTCTTCCCTCTCCCCTCCCAGCCTCTATCAAGATCCTTGTACCAAAAGCATACAGCCGAAAGCATGCAGCTTCTTTGGGAGAGAGAAGTAGAAAGATGCATTGTGGCTGCCTGAGGGCTTGCTGCAGCAGTTTCATAGGCTCCATCTGCCAGAATCGAGAAAGAATCACATGGGAGAGACTAGTAGCAGCAGGCTCATCCCTTACTGGACAGGCCAGCAATGGTGAGAGGCCACTGCTGCCACTGACTCACATATCTAACTATGTTGGATAACACGGTCCCATGTTTCTTAGCTGGCACAGACACTGCAGTTCACTGAATGCGTAAAAAGGGACCAAAGGCTGGCATTACTTGAGCAAGCAGATAGGTCTGGCAAGAGGCAGGGACTAGAAATAAAGCTGAGAAAAGGGAATCAGCCAAAGATGTTCTCATTAAGCATGATCAAATTTAAATCTGTTCCCTGGGAGTCATCCTGATTAAAGTCATTACAATTACACAAAGCAGACTGGATTAGGCAACCCAGAGGATGAACACATCCCACTCCAGTGCAGTCTTATAACCCCAAGGCTTGACCATGGTTGAAAGCTAAGGAGTGCAGCACTAAATTCTCTGCATGAAACTCTGGGGAGCCATAAAATCGTGAAGGAGAAACCCCACTATCCTGTCCTCCATGCATATTAAGTAATGGGAAGGCCAAGAAGTTGCTCAGCAGGAAATCCTGCTGCTGTAACTGTAAAATCCTTTGTTCTCCTAGGCACAAATGCCTAACCAGGGAGGTGATGTGGCTGCACAGGATTCCTCTCCCACTCCACTAGTAAAAGCAGAGCGGCACAGCCAAGGCCTCAGGAAAACCAAAATCTGTTAAGGCTTCAAGGTGACCAGTGGGCTGTTGTGCCTACCAGATCCTGTAAGCTCAGCTGGGTCAATGGTAAGTACTGGAGTTGTAAGCTGATCTCAGCAATGTGCATGTTTGATTTTGGGGTCAAGCTTCAACTTCTAGTGTCCATCTAGAACAGGTCATTACATTCTGGCTTTGGAGTAGGATTAGGTAAGTTTGCAACACTAATCAGTAACCTTCGCTGCTCTAGACTGCCACAGAGTGCTTCTGAAGACTACTGGAGCATCATTCCATAGCGCACTGAAAAATTCCTCTCTCTCCTGCTTACTAGGCTGCAGCATAGAATTAAACAGAGCAGGAATTGCAGATACATGCATGGGAACGCCTTGGACAAACATTCTCCTGTGATGCCAGTCCCTAACGAACACTTACCTCCTCCCTTGGTGAGAACGAAGCCAGCTGTTTGATCTTCGTGGTTTGATGGTTGTTGCATTTCTTGCAAAGCAGAATTTGGCTGCTCACCCACTGTTGTGGTTTGGTAGGATCACAGAAAGTCGTACCACCCGATACAACATGGTTAAGGTGTTCCATGTACTGAGCAGGGATAGGCTTGTTGTAGTCTCCATTCTGACAAGAAGCAAAAAGGGAGGTAGGAGGGAAAGCAAACATGAGATCATAAAATCAAAGCTAGGTATGCTCTGGTTGATAAGAAGATTCCCTAAGCTCTGCCAGGAGCTCTACAATCCATGCATTCACCTATGTAACAACACAAATGGGGGGGGGGGGGGGAAGAGAGAGAGACAAAATGCTTCAAATCTTCTCCCCCCTCCACTGTTCTGTACACCTATTGCAAGCAGCTGCTGGTGCGGGATTTTGGCTTAAGACAGGCTTTGTTATTTAATACCCTAAATACAGCAATTCAGCTGTTCCAAATACAAAACCAGAGAATAATTGTTCCATATATTAAAAAAAAAGATTCTTAAGAGATATTGGTGAAAATGTCAAGGCCCTTTTTGCCCTTTGAAGCAAGAGAGGAAAATCTGTCTTTATCATTCTATGTCAGCACATCCCAGTACAGTGGATTCTCTCTCAAATTTGATCAAGTGATCAGCTGCTGAGTTCACAGGTGCTCAGCACAGAGCTGCGAGCTGTCAAACCGCTGGATATTCATCTGCACTGGGCCTGTATCATCTTAAATGAGGAGCAGGGTTTTCCCGTAAGCCCTGTTCCACAGGGCATGCACCTTCCCAGCCACTCTTCAAGCAATTTGTCACAGTACCTCTTGGAACCCATTGTACTGCTCACAGTTGGGGCAGTCCCAGCAGTTGCGATTCCCATATGGCACTACCGTGTCCTGACTGCAGAACCAGCAGTTCACTGTCACGTGTGTGGGCTTCTTCCTGTTAGGAAAGGAAATGTGTCAGGCATCAACACCGAATTCAACTGAGGTAGAGGAAAGCAATGGCTTTCAAACAGGGAAATGCAAGAGAGGCTGGAATAACAATCAATCTTGCCATTCAGTATGTTTAACGGTATGACTCAGAGTAGTCATTTTAGCAATGAAAAGATGGACTATTAAAGTGGAAATAAATTTCTGCCTGATGCTCGTATCTCTTTGTGCTAGTACCATGGACATGCCAGAACTTTAGTAACAACCTTGTGAATAACTCACTTCACTGTTTTTCAGAGGCATATTTGGGGGTGCAAGTCCCCTCCATAATCAGCAGTTTTAATATATGCAAAGGGTGCAGCAGAGTCACTGCTTAATACACAGGATTCTGGGAAATGGAAGTTACGATCCACAAGAACCGCCTATGATGGTACTCAGAAACCTAGGAAATGGGCTCATGGTTACAGTTTTGTCTGCCCTGCTTTTTACAAAATTTTTCAAGGACAAGGGCCTATCAAATTATCCCAAGTTTCAGGCATTGTAAATAGCTGTTTCTTCACAGCTTTAGGATGCATAAGAAGGAACTGAGGAATCAACATGTCTTCCCCAGTTTTTACGCACGGGAACTGAAGAGACAAAGACTAATGACCTGGATCCACGAGCCTCTTGTTTTTTAAAACAATCCTGTTAAAACAACAGTCACTACCAGAGAAACAGCTGTGACATGGCCCCATTGCAACAGGTTGTGACAGATGTTTGAGCAAAGAACTTCAGTGGCCTGGCCTTTGAGCCTGCCTGCTAAAGAAGGTCGCATTTGTCTTGAAACTCAGTGCAATACCCAAGAGGAAGCTTCCTGGCAGGTCAAGGCAACACAGCCCAGCTGCCTGGGTTTACCAGAACCCATCCCAATCACACCTCCAAGGGAGGGCAGCTGTTCAGGCAAAGCCCAGGCAGGGACTCGCCGTGGCAGCTATGCAGACAGATGGACCCAGCTGCCACCAGCCCTGTTTGCTGCCTAACTCCACCAAGTAACCAGCATGCCTCCCGCCGGACAGCTTCTAAAGCAGCAGTGAAAGCAACTGAGCAGGGAGGCTCACTGAGGGCCTGGAAAGCAAGTAACAGCAGCCAAAGCGCTCACCAGTTGAGAGCAACTTCTCTTCTTCCTCCTCTAGGAAGGTTCCCTGCTGCTACAATATTCTGTAGCAAAACATCTTCTGAATGCTGCAGAAAAGCTGTCTGGCACCCTGCAACCAAACAGGCAGGTGATTCTCCCCTTAGTTAAGCTGGCTTCTCTCTCAGCCATCACCTTTGTAGCTGGATGCCTACAATTAAGATTATTCCCCACTCCCATTTCCATAGACCACGTCTTGAAACCTGGTTCATAAAATATCAAATCCTCAAGCGATGCTTGGGCCTCCTATTTAGGCACTAATGACAAGGATAAGCTTGAAATGAAGCACCAGAAAGAAGCCTAAAAAGCCAGAGTGCACAGAGGATTCCCTGCCAGAGGCTGAAAGAAAATGGCTGGAGCTACTAGGTTGACAGATTCTCATCTCAAAATAGATGCATACACCCACACGCCTCTTAAAATGAATATTTACTGCTCAACTTTCTTCATTGCCAAGAGGGCTCAAAACAGTAAGTGATCTGAGTTAAAAATACCACCATTGAAATCGACAGGCAAAAAAAAAGTTTAAACCAGACAGAAATCTAGGTCGCTAGTCCAAGTTATCCATGAGCTACCACTGTCCAAAAGCCAAGCAAACTACATGTCAAAACAGCCATATGAAGGATGGACAGCAACACTTGTTGGTACTAGTTTCATCTCACTATCACAGGTGTAAAAGCTGCGAAAATGTAATGCATAGGCTTCAGCACGTTAACCACCAAAATACAAATCCTACTGCACCTTGAGCATAGACTTCGATAGCACGCACAACCTAAACTCCATCCTCTGATGTAGGTTATTGCACAGGTCCTAGGTACTGTAGAAAGTGCTACAATCCCACCTTCATGTCGCTGTGGCACCATCCTCTGGCACCCATGGAAATAAGACACACCACGCTTCAGTCTCTACCTACCACCAGTCTCTAACTTCCCTGACATGACAAAGTAGGTAGAAGCACTAATTTCAAGGATAACACGGAAGTGGAAAGTGCAGGCCAAAGAATTAGTACAGCATGCATGCTATAAAGCAAAAAAAGAACCAATGCCAAACTCTATCTGAGAACTGGCTAATATCAGAGACCAAATCCTTAGTATACTTGACACCTTTCCATCTTTTCCAAACAGGATTCCATTTCTCACTCTTAAGGCTGAGGAAGTGCTACCAACGGTTAAATAGCAGCCTTTCATTCTCACAATGTATGCAAAAGAAATTGCTAAGTCCTGGATTATTTAGGATAAAAAGCAATAATCCTTCCTTTTGTGAACCTATAATCTGTTGCCATAGAAATAGGTGCAAAAAATCAGAAGTTCCCAACCTGCTGGATGCAAAAAGAAGAAGGGAGAAAAAAAAAAAAAAAGGTCATTTCAGGCAAGAACATGTAGGTAGGGTGCTACTCTTCTAGTAACTGGGCAGGACTTCAAAAACAAAAAACAAGTACTGCATTTGGAAAGACTCTCAAATATGGATTTAGCAACTTTGGAACTATATATACCTTGACTGAATTCAGGCAGCAGCTGAACATAGTAAGCTAGAGCACACATTGCTTCTGAAGTCAGACATTCTGTTACAAGGAGACAGACAATGCAAAACTAAGCATTTACCATGTGCTCAATCCCTTGCAAAACACTAGGCAAATCATCCCTAAGGAGTTTATAATCTAACACTGTATTAACTTGAACTAGCTTCACTGGACAAAGAACCACCCTGCAAAATAAAACCTGAGCAACAAGAAGTGATTGAATTACTTACTGCATAGAGAGACTCCATTAACAGCTGACTTGCTGTGCTAACTCAATATGTAGCCTGCACACCCAAACAAGCTAGAAAAAATTCCCAGGTTTTGACAAATTGTTTTGCAGGTAGAAGATCTTTGCTTAAGACAACACTGGGGGGACATACCTGGAGTAAACTCAGTTATGAGATCAACGCCTAAATGTCTGATACTGCTCAGACAATATGACAAAATGTTCCTTTTTGAGAGGCTATCAGACTCCTTTATTTTGCTAACAAAAATCAGACTGCAGGTATACCCACTGACAAACACTGTTTAGCAACTAGTTTGTGTGTCTCATGGCAAACACATCACAGCTGCCTAGATTCCAGCAGGCAAACAATATCATAGATGCAATTGCTCAGAACTAGCAGTTGTAGACAGGGTTGAAGATTTAGCCACAAGACCAGATTTCTAGTACAGTGTCATAGGTTATAATGCAGTCTATCCTTTCCCAAGAGCCAGACTTAGTGTCCTCTGAACTGGGAAAAAGGTGCCCAGTGGACCTAGGCAGGGACACAGACACATAGTCGTAACCACCTCCTGTGCTGTCCCCCTCAAAGGCTGTCTTCTATGAAACTGCAGCTTTAGCAACTTTTAATACGCTGGAGAATACCGGCCATCAGGACAGGATCCTCCAGAAAAGGTGCCTCTTTTTGCCATCTCAGTATCTGTGACAGGCTTCTCAACTAAACGAACCAGCTGCATGGCAGTTCCTGAGTTCCCACCGGCCTCTTTTAGAGTGAGTGATGGCTTATCTTTACTTGTAGAAGGAGCAGCCTCTGCCATCACTGACCCAAAGAGTCCCAAGAAAGAGATCCTCATAGGGTACTCTATCTTGGTACTAACAACAAGTCAGTAGCTAACAATCAGGAGGGGCACAGAAGATGAAGGAAACGCGTCTACAGCTGCTGGTCTGAACTCAGCAACCCGACTTCCAACAATATGTAACAAACAAGTAGCCAAGCTGTGATCTCGAAGAAAGACCACAAAACATATCACAGTTTTCCTATCTGGCCCAAACTCATAAGGTTTAAGGAGTTCCTGTGCATAGCTGGACATCAAATCTTTTTTCTCCCTGACACAAAAAGCACAGTCTTAGATGCTGGCACAGTTACAGTAGTGTTACTCCACATGTTGACAGTTATTCCAGAACTACTTTCCACTAGGTTGTTCTGATATATTTTATTTCCCTTTCTATAGGGGGTGGTAAAGGCATCTTGCTAGATATGTAAGTGCACTCATGCTGAAAATGGAGCAAAGCAGGGCTGTATCGTAACATTAACATCAAAGGCACAGGCAGCATCATGTCTGTGTTTGGATCAGTCCCTTACAAAGCTGTCCTCCTTGATGACTTTGGAAGATTCATTTAACTAAGGCAAAGTAAGAAATTAGGTAATATCAGAATAGTATTGAGAAACACAAATATGTAGCCCCAAAGAATTATCAGGGTCACCTCCTGAAAATCTTTACAGCTCACCAGCAGTTTTCAAGAACTTGGGAAGAAATGCTTTCCATTCCAGAGACCTTTTGATGAACTTAAGCAAAACAAATCCAATCTCTTCCCTCAAAAGACGTTAGCCTCAACAGGGTCAAAGAAATGCTGCCTGCTTCACTGGGGATTGCTTTAGGTCACTGGTATTTCTTAGCTGCCCTAAATATGCCACAGAAATGCCAAGTCTATGGGTCAATATACCACTGACCATTTATATGGTTATATAAACAGCAAATGCTTTAGAGCAAACCTTAAGTATTTTATTGTGGATGTAGAAATATGCTTCTATTTCAAAGCGTAAACTTGAAGTGAACCTTAACACAACGAGCCCTTGGGACTGCCCTTTTTCTCCAACAGAAGCACTCAATAGATGCGCAGACTGCTCAAGTCTGTTCTGTTATAAAGTGCCTCTTATTCCATACATTACTACATTCATTTCAAGCTATGCTAGACTAAAATCTGTCACATTAAGCTTTAGTCCTTTTATGAAATCTGTATCCTGACTTCTCTCCTGATGCTTTTCAAACCTTGTTTTCAATTGGCCTGTTTAAATTTGTTCTGAAGTCAGAAACATTCCATGCAATTAAGAAATAAACGAGCAAAGAATTTTGGTCACTAACTAATATAACTTTGACTTCTATGTAATCTTCCCAAGTTTTAGCACTGTGCTAACAGCACTGTTATTTCTACGGCACTCTCCCACTGTTCCCCCTGCAATCATGCTTTCGCCTCCAAATCAACCAACCCAAGAAGCAGAACATTCTTTTTCCCTGCCTCAAACACGTCAGAAGACAAAAGAGGAAAACCCCGAGCCTTCAGCAATCTCTGTAATACCGCTAGTAATAACGCCAGCCTCTAGACTACGGACTGTAGGAAGGGAAACGTTTTAGATTTCCTGAGCACAGCTCCCACAGCAGGCAAGTCCTTGATGTTCAGGGCCGGCACACAAAGACACGAAGCAGTTCCAGGGGATAAGGAAAAACGTATCCAGCCATCTACCTGCAAGTTTTTGTTGTTGCCGCCGCCAATTCGGGGGCATCCCTTCCCAAACACACGCCTCACCGGGACAAAACCAAACCGACCCCGAAGCCGGGGGCCCTAGCCTCATCCGCAGCCCTACCTGGTCCCTCCACACCCCGCCGAGGCTGTTCCCTCTGCCACCGCGCACGGCGGCGCCGGGCGGGACGGCGAGCCCCGCGCGGAGCTCTTCCCGCCGCCGCGGCCCGCATCCGGCCGGCCATTGTCCGCCGCCGCCGCCGCCGCCACCCCGCCCGGCCCGGCCCGGCCCCTACCTCCGCGCGATGCGGTAGAGCAGCAGCCCGGCGGCGGCGGCGCAGACGGTGACGCCCAGCCCGCCGGCGGGGCAGCGGGCCAGCAGCGCCCCGGCTCCCTCCATGCCGCTCCCCCACACGGGCCGCCGCCGTCGCTGTGACCTCGGCGGCGGCGGCGCTTTGTACGCGGCGCAGCCGCTCCCCCTCCCTCGTTCCGCCGCCGCCGCTCCGCCCCTCCGCCGCGGCGGGGGCGGGCGGCGTGAGTCACGGCGCGGGGAGCGCGGCGTGAAAGGCCGGAGTCGTGCGGCGGCGCCGTGAGTCAGCGCCGCAAAGGCCGAGATCGTGGCCGCGGGGGCGGGGGCGGCCCGCCGGGCTCCCTGCCCTTCCGGGGAGCGGGGGAAGGGAGGGAGGCCCGTCGTGCCTGGCCTGGCGCCCACTTCAGCCAGCTTTTTTCTTCTTTTTTTTTTCCCTTTCCTTTCCTAAATTTAGACGCGGGACTCTCTGTATTACAAAAGCAGCTCCAGCCCTTTTAGGTGCCGGCCCTGCCGGAGCGAGAGACCGAGAAGCCCCGGTGAAGGGCGGCTGCAGCAGCCGGGGACTTACGCCGCTACAGGCCCAAGCCTGGGGAGAGGCTTTTAACAGCTACAGCCCCAGGGCCACTTGCACAAACGAAACTGGAAACAACGGGGTCTACACAACAAGGCAGAGAACTGGCAATTAAATTTAACGTTACATTTTGAGGACAAAGGATAGCTGTTCAGAGAATTATGGAAACAAAACGGGCAGAGGAAGAAGAGGCAGTTCCAAGACAATAGGTTCTCTATCAGGATGTACTTTCCTACCAAACCACCTAGTTGTCTGGGGAAAATGGAAGATCCCTCCAATTACACTACTGTACCCTCCCCACTGATTTCAGAGCACAGGTTACTGCCCTTTCGTAGTCCCTGATCAACCATGTGCTGCAAATAACATCTCACTTGAGCCAAGGGATAGTACAGCAAGCGGAGCAGGAATTGAAGTACAGGGCTTTGTGGGCAGTTTGTTACCTCTGAGCCAGAAGTTGAAGACTGCTGCTCTAGACTTTCCCTCTCTCTGGATAGATTGATAAACAATACAATTTTGCAGAAAGCCCTCAGGTCTCTGATGGGAGTAGTTCCCACGTCAGACTTGTTCAGAAGCTCTCCCCTAGAAAGCAAAGTAACACCCATTTATGCTCTGCCCCTCTCAGCACGCATGGGTGGGATTTAGTGTTCTTACAGAACTGGAAGCAGCTGGTGGTTTGACAGTCATGCCCTGCTTTTACATGAAGGTAAGACCTCTCCAAAATATGAGACTGACCCTGCCTTAAATTGCATAGCTGTTTTCCTGGTTAAAATAAATAAAAAAAAAAAACAAACCCAACAAAACCTGTCAGCACAATATACAGAACTGCTTAAAATTCAGGAGAACCAAGTTGTGTCAACATCATGTTTTTAAAAAGCCACAAATGGAAAAGATCTTCATAGACAAATATTTGTACTGGAAGTAAGCTGTACTTCTAAGCTTTTCTTAACTGTGGTTGGGGTCTTAACTGTTCCATTTCTATCTCCACAGATTTAACCATGGAAATTAATTCTATGGAGTAACAGTGACTATTTCCTCTTGATAAATGCGAGGGGGACATAATTTTTCCATCTCTCTTCCATTGTTTAGCTCAATTATTTAGGGGTTGTTTTATGAGACCAAATGATAGGGAAAGGAGGAAGAACAACCCAGTCACTTGGCACATCAAGCCCTTCTGCAAGTCATCTAGGACTTCTCTACTTAAGAGCTTGTCTATTTTTTCTACAGAGGTCCCTCCCTTCCTATCAACTATATCTGTAGTATCAGTCCAACCATAGATGCATTGTTTACCAAAAGTTTCCTCCTTAGCAGAGCGAATGAGGAACTTGTGCAAAACAACTATAAATCATGGTGAGGGGCACAATCACAATACAAGCATGTATCACAACCATCAGTAAATGCGGATAATTTTGAGGGATATCAAGGCAACCATGGATACCTAAAGGGAGGCAGTAAGTCTTACAGTGTAAGGACTTCAGGCATCTTCAAATGCCTAAGAAACGCTTCCAGAGCTAAGTTAACCAACTTGAATAGCTCATACCATTGTAGCAACAGTGTGTTTGCAATTTCAGTTTAACTGTTAATTTGTGAATGGGAACAGACTCTGTGGTCCTGGTAAAGTTAATGGAAACTTTGTGGTCACTTCAGATGCGACCACAGTTTCATCACCTTACTGATAATTAAGCTACAAAGGGTCTTGTAATGAAACCTAAACCTGGAGGGAAACTGCCCAGGAAATTCTACCTAGTAACAAGTTTACCTACCTTCCATGAAATTGACTTTCTGTGGAAGTTGAAGAAGTGGAATGAACAGTGAAAAATGCTTTTAGTTCTTCTTTCACAACCAGAGAAAGGCTGGTTATTTTTCAATTCAGATATCCCTTTGGAAAAAACTACTTCAAATTCTTCTCTCTGGTAATAGGCTTATTCCATACTCAGTGACATCAATGGGATTGCTCACAGAGCATCACCTAAAAATGTTAATTCTTTACAGGGTTAAGGAATCAAGGGTTAGTGAATTTTAAAAATTCTAGTAGAGAGAGGATGGAAAAAGGATTAAATTATACTAATTCAGAAATTCTATTAGCTCCCAATATAGCTTATTAACCCCCTATCAAATTAAAACTAATTCTGTCAGGGTTGGTAGCAAAGCTTAAAGAACAAAACCAAAAATCCAGCAGAATTCCTGATTTTCCACCAGATTTAGGCGGAACAAAAATTTGTTCACTTTCTTGTGCTTTCTCTCTTACCAAGTCCCAAACTTCTCTAACGGGTTTGAGTTCCCTCCTCTCATTCTCAAAAGATATCAGCAGTCTACACATTTGAATAACATTTTAAAAGTGAGCTAGTGTACTGTAAGTACAGAGGAATACTAATTTAAGAAAGCAAATCTCAGAAAACGTTTCAAAGTAGCAGCACAAGTGTCCTAGTTCTCAAAAATAGAAACAGCACTGTATCACAGTTTTTACTCCTATAAAGAGACTAAAGCTTTTGCTGCTCATCGTCCTGATAAAAAAAGCAATGCCAGTTTTTAGTTATTCAACTGTTTCCTATTTTAGCTTAGGGGTAATGTAATACGCTCTTTTCAGTAAGACATAATAGAAATCAGCTATTTTCGCAGTTTTGCCTCATAATGAGGTACACACACACACTCTACCCTCTTTGCACTATGCTCCTTCATCACACTGATGTCAAATATGACCTCACGTACCAGTCATCAGCTAGGTTCTAATGAGAACAAACGTGAAGGTTTGAATCCAGTTATCAGCCCATTATATTTCTGCAACAAAATACTAGCCTGAAAACTTTATCTTATAAAAGACAGCCCTACTCACTACTAGGCTGTTTCTTAAGGCTTTGCATGATCCTTCCAAGTCCAAACACCACCTCTGCTGTATATGGTCCTTGAAGTCCAAGATGTCCGTAAACACTTGTTTATGCTCAAGAACTCAACACCTGCTGAAATCATGAGAAGCTTGTTGTTCAGTTCAACAGCAGGGAAGACTGAAGCTGGGCTCAAATGCTGTAGTGTTTGTCTCAGCTGCCAAAGCAAATGACACTAATGAATAGGAGAGCATAGTATGGCCAAAGCAAAACAGAAATCTACCCATTTGAGTTCTAAAATGTTTTATCCTGCACTATCAGTAATTATTCATATACAATACTTTAATCGCAAGGTACTGCTGCAATACAAGTGGTAAAGAGACTACCAAAATTAAAAGCATATTCTAATATTTATGAAAGGACTAATCTCAAGTATGCAGGATATTTGATTTCAGGAACTGATAGGTAGAACTTTATCATGACTACTGTTGAAGAATACCCCTTTGATATTGTGTCTTTGAAGGGGAAGGCAGATATCGCATCTATATGAAACGTGAGAACTGTTCAACAGGCTGCACTAAGCTGGCGAATCCTTATTTCCTTCAGTAAGAAATCAAGTAATGACATAAAGAAACTATTTACATAGGCTGTGGATTTTTTTGGTGTTAACTCCAGTGATGTGTCCATGAGATAACATAGTATCTCATTCTCATCAGAAGCACTGCTCTACAAGGACATCAAATCAAGAGGGACATATTCCTGAGTATCATATCATAAAGCAGAATCCAGAACTGCATTTATAGTCTATAGTGTTTGGGACCTATGTTATCCTCTCTTCCACTCTCCAGACCCCTAGCATTGAAGTATAAGGAAAACATAACACAAAAAAGCCCCATAGTAGTAAAAGGCTGAGGTCAGGATACATGACCAAGTTACTGCATCTCATGGAATTTCCACAGGGCAGCCAGGCCACAATCACTGCCTGTCCTTATGTTCTCAGTCCTTCACAAAAGCAAGGTCTAAAAGCCAAGTCATGACAGATCTGTTCACACACACTAGCATAAGCATGTATCCCAAATGCATAGGTGCACACAGTACTGTAATTAAATTTTTACTAAAAGCCTCCCACAATCATATTCCAGCAATATTGCCAGCGTAAGTGGCTTTTCTAAGAGATTCTGGTGTGCACATTTCATACTATCAAAACAGAGAAACGTACTGTAAGATTGTCCTACTTGAACACTCCAGGATGTTCACACAGCAATGAATGATGCACCTTGAATAAACCAGAAGAACTCTCAAAGTTATTTGGGCATTAGGCTATTACAGTGCTAAAAAGTGACATGACTCCAGTGGTAAGAAGACAGAGTTTCAAATTTCCAAACCAGTTCTTGTCCTGTTTTAATACAGTTTTAATGAACATCAGTCCAAGAGATCACTTGATAATATGAGGTACATTCCTTGACCACATATGGCTGTGCTTAAGGAAAAGGACAAACATATACTTAAATTAAATAGTGTAATTTAATTTAGTAGCAGTTTAATTATCATTAAGTTAAAAAAAGTTATAATTAACTATTAACGTTAATGACTCAAGACCTTTCAGAAAGCATGAATCCAAAAGGAAATATCCAGCAGGTGGTCACAGAATTGTAGTTTTTCCACCAGCACTGCCACCTGCATCAGTCTCTTACAGGACTATTTGTTCAACGAAGAAATTGGTCTACAGTCTGTAACAGGAGTCTTGGCTCTGCTACTTTGCATGGTCTTCTAACAGATACACAATTAACTCATAGGTGGACAACACAATGGCTGTGTTTGGTATCTGCCGGATGAGTTGGGCAAAGAGTCCTCTATAGAAGGCGAGATAGCCTTCTTCACGTGCTACCAGACGTGCTGTCTGAATGAAAGTCTTGTATTTAGTGCCTTCTTCTCGCAGCCGTGTTCGTATGACCTCTGCAGAAAAGTAAAACAGAGCCCAAAGTTAACAAGACTTAAACCTTCCCATTGAGAAACATGCCATTACCAGGAAAGAGTATGCAAAACCCAGGGACATCAAAACCTTCCTGCACCAATTGCCTGCCAGTACTTTCAGCCATGGAATCCTGTACACATTGCCCTTCAGGCAGGAAGCAGAGTTAAAGATGAGTTCCCTTTCATGTGGAATAAATGGATTATTTACTCATTCAAGCTACTACAGAACTAAATGCTTCACTGATACTCACATAATCAATATTGTTCTTTCTATAAAACCATGATAACATTCACATCTATCCAAAAAGAAAAACACTGCTTAGCCCACAAGTGTTTCCCACCACTTGATCAGAGAATCCCAAAGGCTGTGGGTACTCAGCTAGATGAGGCTACTAGTGAGAACAGAATCATTAGGCATTCAATTTCTTTTTGGCATTTTTTGAGTTGTTTTTAAACTAGGAAGTCCCAATCACCAACTACATGGCTAACTAGGAATGGTGGGACCAGTACTGAAAATGCTAATGCACGTGCACACGCCACAGTAACATGCATTTGGCCATTCAAATGACCAAGAATTTTACAGCCCTAGACCCCATCATTCGTCTTGGATTACAGGCAACAGCTGTTCTACTGCAGTCATAAATGGAAAAGTTAACATACCATGTGGATAAGCAATACAAGAGGCACAGCCCTTGGAAAGAGCAGCAGCAAACATCAGTCCAAAGAAGTTTGTCGAGTTCCTTTCGGTCCCATTAGGAGGAGAAGGGGGCAGCTGGACTTCCTTTAAGTGCTTTTTTAAACTTTCATAAATAGCAAAGCAGATAATGGTCTCAGAAATCCCAGCATAGGAGGCAGTCAGGCCCCTATAAAATCCGCGGATACCTTCTGTCTGGTAAACATATCTAGCACACTGCAAAGCATTCATTGGTTTTGAACCCCTGACTCTAAAAAACAAACAGAACAGAGCATATAATGAGCCCAGAAAAAGAATTAATATTAAAAAAACCTCATGGCTTTCAATAGTTTTTATAACTACAGAAATGGTTCTCTGCTAAGTTTTACTCCAAAAATCTTCTAGGAAAGCTGCATAGAGCAGGACTATCATGCTAAGAGTGCACACTTGGCTTTGCTAATTCACTAATACATACTTGTAATAATTCTTTCAGCTCAAGTTCTATCCAGTCTGTCACAGTTCACACCAATGCTTTAAAAGACAATAAGCATTGAAGACACACTGCTTTGTGTTAAACTAGTAATTCCATTTAAAGCCATCTTCAGCAGGCCAAGAGACAGAGGTTTGCTACAGGAGAAATGATCCTTCATTTTAAGAGGCAGCACTCAGTTCAAAGGTGCCACCCTGCGAAGTGCTGGAATTAAGTCTTATAAATTATTTATAAAGTTGTGGTGCCTTAAAGGATCCTTCTTATCTGACCTAACATGTCCTTGCAGGAAGGAATTTCCATTCTAAGCAGTCACATTATTAGGAGAGTCCCTCATTGCTTCGATATCCACCAGTGACTGTGAATCACTCAACTAAAAGATATTACTGTCAAATTCCCTCTCTGTCTTCAGGAGGTATGGTTAACAGTAATACAATGCTGAAGGAAGCAAAAGAACATTAAACCACTGCAACAGATTCTTATTGCCTCTAGAACGTTTTATGCAACTAAACTAATGTGGCTTCATTACAATTTAAAAACCATCACCCTTTCTGTTTACAGCTACCTAGCTGCGTATCAGTAACACACACATGGTATGTTGCAGTAACACACACATCTGTATGATCTAGGATCAGTACAAGTGATGTTGCCAAATGGGACACAGACTGCAACCTCATGCGCAGCCTCCCACGTGAGCTCTTCTGACCTTTCCGTAGCCTTTATTATTGCTGTATCAAAGCATTTCAGTCCTTGATATATTTATCCTCAACATCAACCCCTGAAGTACAGAAGACTCTGTAAGCAGGAATCCGAGAGAAAAAAAATGCTAT
Organism: Gymnogyps californianus; assembly: GCF_018139145.2. Lineage (NCBI taxonomy): Eukaryota > Metazoa > Chordata > Aves > Accipitriformes > Cathartidae > Gymnogyps > Gymnogyps californianus. The sequence continues at coordinate 5,018,336 of NC_059491.1, read as the reverse complement.
GCCCAAACTTAAGATTTACAGTGAAACCAGAAACTGAACCTAACTCAGCACTCAAGGCAACTTCCACATCCTTCTCAATAGTAACTGTGCATCAAACTGAAGTAGGACATACAGAAGCTTAACTTTTAGTCTGACCAGGCAGAAGCATGGTGGCTTGAAAGGTGGAACTGAGAGTCAGGGAAACAACCGGGCAAGATCTATCAAAGTACAGAGTCATGAGTAAAAACTTGGAAGTTCAGTTTTCCAGAGGCTCCCTTAGCCACTCAGTGGCATCCCATCTCCCTCAATCAGTTACTTACTTCCGTTCCAGTTGCATTCTGGTTTTCACCATCCATATAGGATTCATCAGGGAATTTGTGATAAAGGCTGAAAAAAAGAGAAAAAAACCCCAAAAGTATAGCTGAATCCAGGCCTGTGTATTGCCATGGCAAACATGAACTTTATACACTGTGCAGTGAGACAGTTCTAGATACCAGCTCTATCCAGAGGTTTCAAAAGACATGCAGGTGCGTAGCTTACAATCCCTCTCTTGCCAGAGAACTATCTCATGTTAAACTTCAGGATGCGTTGACCAATGGCCTTGGAATTTCCTAAAGGATTCCTCCTTTTTGCACCTATTTTAATATGTACTTCATGGTCCTAAAGACTGCTGTAGACAAGATAGCTTCCTTACTGACTGGGTTTTAGAATAATAAATAAAAGGAAACCTGTGGGGAAAACACACACGTATTAGTCTTTTATTTTCCCCAAGGCTCTAGGTGGTGCCATTGAGCCATCTCATTAACAGAATCCACCCATAATTAAGGGGTTAGTTTGGGAAAGATTACTTTTCATGATCACTCTGGTGACTGATGCTTGAACTAGTGGAGCTCTTCTGCAGTATTTTTCCGACAAGAACAAACTATTTTCCCCATCCTGGTAGGAAAAATACAACATCCTAAAACAATTTGGCTAAAACAGTATCAAAAGTTTGCTGGTGTCTACTAATACTTTTTCCTTACAGTCAGAGACATTACCATAGCATTGCAGTTGGAAAAAAGTTCATCCCAAGTTAGTAAACAACAATCTAGAAATATTTCGAAGTGTTGAACATGAAAACAGTTCCTCTGTAGACAAGGTAAGTTAGGAGCTAGCAAACTCCTGTTTTCTGGCATATACAACCTCAAATTAAGTGTACATTTTCAGAGTGTGCCACATACTGGCCTCTGTACTCATTCATATACCACAATTATCCAGAGCTGTCAGCCAAGACTGGGGTGTTAGCCTAGGTCCTGTACAGACAAACTCCAAGTCCAGTCCCCGCCTTATGATTGACTCTATTCGTTTCCTAACTATTGAGAGGGATAGAAGAACTCTTGTAGCAACAACAGCTTGGAATAAATACTTTAAAGAATTAAGGTGCATCTCAGAGCCACACAGATACCAATGCATGTATTGCCAGCTACTGGTGAGGGGCTGGACTCTGGGGTATTGCTGCAGACCATACGGAAGATGAATTACAAATACATACCTGCAGAACCTGCAGAACAAATGTGCACAATGTTGCTGTTGGGCACAAAAATGCCATTAAATCGCTCTTTGGCTTTGGAGTAGCATGCAAAATAGACAGCTCTGTGGGGGGAAGGGGAAGAGAAGAAAAGCAATGTAATACACACAACATCAAATTAGACATTACTATTCTTGTCCCCGCTCCCCGAAAAACAAGACTTTTTCTCCAAAGAGGCCTCCACATGACTACTTCCATCTACAAGGACACCAGGTGGTTTGTTTTTTTTTTTCTCCTTACACTACAGTGCCACTAGCTGACTTGACACCCATAGGGTAGAAATATTTTACTTTCACACCAAGTCTGAGATAGGAGGCAACATGGTCTTGCAGACAAAGCAAGTTAGACTGGATACCTACACCAGCTCTGGCGTTAAACACACTTTGTAAATTTGGGAATGTCACTTTCCCACCTGGAGCCTATGTTTTCCATAAATTTGTTCGGCACTGTAACTGCATTAGCAGCACTTCATGCTTTAAACACTTAACCCTGGACTGAAATGAAAAAGTTTTATGCACCTCAAATCCCTACATAATGCATAGGAATAGAGGAAGCTCAGCTGATCTGCAACAGTCAATATGATGAGTAAGAAGCTGTCTGAACCATGTTCAGATCACAGCTCCTTGAAGTAAACTCCTAGAAAAACATGGATATTGGTAGCTATAATTTAAGAATTTCCATAAAGTACCTTATTCCAATCTTATGGAAGAATATGAAGGAACACAAAAGACAGCATGAGCAAGTTGCATGAAAAAGCAGGCAGTCTTGGATTCAGATCCCTGCTGCAAAAATTACCTGTACAGAAATAGGATTCTCCACTTCCGGGGGGGAACGTCCTACCTACTAGGCAAGAGGCCAGAGAGGGAGTACACCACTCTTCAAGTTCTTTTTTAACTGGTTCAATTTCAGGCAGAGAACATCTGCCAATTTCACGACTGCTAACAAGTTTTAACATATGCTAGGCAAATCTTCAGCCCTGCCAAAAATGGGACAGTCATAGGTACATGTGGAAACCATTTAGGTGCCTGTAAGACTTCCAAATACAAACAAACTTTGTAGCTACTTTTGTTGTTGCTGTTAAAAAAAAAAAACAAACCAAACGTTAAAAAGGGACACACACACCCCTTTGGGGTTATGTGGCAGCAATGCAAGTCTCTCCTCCTCAGCTGCAGTTTTTCATTCGAGAAGACTTTAGGCAATCAAGGACCAGATAGGTACTCCTCTCCCCTAGCATCTAGCTCCTACTCAGTGTTTGGCAAGCACTTTTATGTATTCGCAGGGAAGCAGCAGATCATATTAGAAAAAGGCAAATATTAATCCTACAGATTTTTCTGCACTACTTTCTCTTGTTTTCTCAAGCACACGACAAATTCCAAGTCATTGCGAGAGCCACTTAAGTGCCCTATTTAATCTGCACCTTCCAGTGTTATACAAGTATAAAGCAGATTTTTAGAAGTATTTCTTGGTATGTATACCGTGCAGTATACATGCACAAATCTCAGTTTACAGATAGGATAACTTCATGACCTATCCTTTTGAATTACGAATGCACTGCAACATTTGGGTTGGTACCTTAAATGTGTCTTTTAGCAATCGTTTAAGTATTTACCTTGATGGTGCAACTCCAACCAAGTTTGGACCCAGCCCTCGGAAGAGTGACCTTGGTCCTTCTTTTTCCAGAATTGACCTTAAAATAAAAACAAACGGGGGGGGGGGGGGGGGGGGGGGGGGAGGATAGTATTTGGGTTAAAAGTTATGCTTCTTGTTCTGTTAGTCAGTCAAAAGAACTGTACAAAAGCAATAAGAAGATAAATTGTTTGGACAGCTTTCCCAGCAGCTGCCAAGTTCTGTACAATACCTTGCTCCAGTGCCTCATTAAAAAAGACCAATCCTACAAATTCCTTGCACTACTAACAGCAGACGTATTTACAAGGTCTAAAACAACAGCCAAACACTAGTAAACAGCGAAGTATTTACCAGTGAAAGCCAGATACAGTCCAGTAATCGATGGGATTTCAGTGCACAATCTGCCAGACAGCAGCCCTCTTAACTGAACTCACCATGTGAAAACCATGCAAGAAAATCCAGATAACACCAGGCTCCATGGGTAGTTCACGTGCACCTGTTGGAACTGCCAATTTTTCAGAGTTTGCTTTCTAGGTCATTAGCACTGTTGAGAATGTTCCCCACAGATTCCAAAACTGAGCTCGTTAGACAGAAGAAGATATAGGAGCTTCTGAAACCCTTTTTCTGCAGCACAGTTGAACTTTCTGTGTAAACTGCAGGGCTGAGTGTCTCCAAGGAGACAGATCCACCAACTACTTGTTCTTTGTCACTTAACAGTCACGACTGCAGATTCCAGCTGGGGTGACTCATCAGAATCTTAAATGGATTAGACAAAAACAGCTTGTCCTTCTGGAGTGCTTTCTATTCAGCAGCGGGCTTAACCTGCCCTCCTGAGTACCTATTTTCTTTCTATTTACAGCAGTTAAGGGGCTTTCATACTCAACACGTTTAGCTCTTAAAGAGCAATTTCATATGTAGGGCTCTAATGGCTGCTTCTTTAGCCATACAATTTTCCAAAACCAGAAGGCCCAAGTCGTATCCAGTTTGGCAATGCATGCATGACCAGGACTGAGAAAGGGATGGAATAGTAAAAGCAAGAGACCTAACTTCACTTCTTTCCTCATACATTTGTATTTTATCAGAAAGATCATAATCAATAGCATTATCTGTTCTTCATAGATGCTGCCTGGAAGGGAATGACAGCATAAATATTTTGCTCTCACTTCTCAATCCTCTGAAGTAAGCAGGTCAAAAACTTGGTGATACATGCAGCTGAGCAATTCCTGAAGTGAAATAAGATTAAGATCATAGTCACCAAATTTAATAAGCTTAATAAATATATTAAAAGGTTGACCCAATTTTAAACCGTTTCTTCTCTCCCTAAAAAAAGACAACCCCAGAAAAAGATGGGCCAAGAGGATGAATTAAGAGCCTTGTGCCTTGAAGTTTTCACTTGCTTTAGTTACAGCTGCCTGAAGTCCAATGCTGCAAGGTGAAAAGATAGCAAAGGGAAAGGAGATGAAAATCAAAGGCAACTGGCACTACCTTACATTTTCAGTCACGAATTGCTCTAGACTCACCTCTGAATAGACAAAGAAATGTTTGGCAGGGGAAAGAAGCACTGTTTACAATACAGAAAACTCCAGTCCCAGAATGACTCTAGCCAGATAGTTCTGCAGAGAATTTGAATTAGCACTGTACTGTTGTATAACTGTGCAGCTTCTCCCCAGGCAATCTGCCAAGCATGTTGGCCTTACATAAAATCATTCAACTTGCTTTGCTAGCCATTATTTTCTTTGGCATTTCTGCTACCTGATCTACACAGGACCCCTCTGCATCGCCCTGGGGTGCCCAATGATCCAAATAACTCAATCCATTTGCATGAGGTCTGAACCATAAGTTTATTGCGCTTTGATATGAAATACAGTAGTAGAGATTTGGACTTCGGTGTTACTGGTAAAACTATTCAGCAGTTGTAAGCTAGATGATTTCACATTTCCTCTTCTTTATGAATACACATCTGAAAAGGGAACAGCTGGAGCATCAACTGCTGCAGTCTGAACCACACAGAAGGCTTTTAACAGAGATCGTAAGTAATACAGGTGTAGATAGGATTGATGCATAATAATAATTGGCAAAGACAACATCTAATAGCAAACAGCGGAGAGCTCATTAGGTCAGCTATAGCTGAGGAAAAGATAAAAACTTCCAAGACCCCAATTAGACATTATATTTTAGTGAGACTGCTTTTGCAAAACGTGTCCTTCCCCCACTCCCATAAGTTTCAGTTATAGATCATCCACACAAGAGTGCAGACAAGCATAACGTAAAATATATGGGAACACAGAATTCTGGAGGTCATCTGGTTCAAACTCACGCTCAAAGCAGGGCCAGCTTCAAAGACAGATCAGGGGCTGACATGCATCACTAAGTGCATAGAATCAGAAACCTTGTTACAATGCTGGTCCATTAAGGTGATGGAAAGGCTACAGGCTCTCACTTTTACACGACACTCTAAAGAGAGAGCACTTCAAGACAGGAATTAAAACTTCCCTCCATCAAACAGGTAAATAGCCTGGGTAGCAATAGCAACAAGAATCTCTACTAGCCACTCAAAGCAAACTGGGAATGGCTCCAGGAAAAAGAAAAAGACAGCGTATATGGCTTATGCAGTCCTTCAATCATTTGCCAAGAATTGGCCCCAGCTAGTAAGGATTACCTGTTCCAATGCTCAAAGGAGAGAGTAAACATGATTATTCCCAATAAGAGACAAAGATGACACTTCTCAGTATTGAAAAAGAGAAAAAGCCCTTTCCTCCAGAATATTTTCTGTGATAGTTCCCACAAGCTAAGGCATATCAAAAGTTTACAGTATGTCCTGTGTATTGATCCCTAGGAAGTCATAACTACCAAAAAGCTGAAATATGAGGAGACAATTTAAAAATAACACCTTCAGACACTTATTCAAATCAATCCACTTTGGAAAGTTTCTAAGTGGTGGAAACAAATTTCTGTGGAAGTTCAAAGGAACGCTCAGGAGTCCTGAATATGTATGTGTTTTTAAAAGAATGATTTATCTTTCTACTGCTGAAGGCAGAAGCCCAACTGACATGAATCCTTCCAGTGCAAGTCTGGAGCAACATTTGCATTCCATGTTTGCACAGAGGAATTGAAACTCAGATCACTGGTGTCAAGCAACATTGAACGACAGGAGGAGCAGTACTCACTTGAGAACACTAAAGAGCCCAGGTGATACAGATGTTGGCCTGACCATTCCTTCACCACTGATGGTCCCCAGCTGGACTTGTGGGTAGTAGACAGCCCGGAAGGCTAGCTTTGAAGATTGGAGCCTAGTCTTTATTACCTCTAAGGGACATGTAAAGATGGCACCAACCGTTCCTCCGCATCTGTAAAATACAATTTAAACAGAAGACAGAGTCAGGAAAACATAGCTGCACAGATGTGTCAAATCACAGCATGGCGTATAAATAACATCTGAAGACTTGTCTCCAGTTGCTCCACATTGTGGACAAATTATTAGGAAGCAGGGCAGTTTTGGCATTAGGCAAGGGAGACTGTTCCCAAGCCCCAGGGGAGGGGAGAGAAGGTTGAGAAACTGTTATAATGATCATGTGTAGTGATGAGACTGGTAAACACAAAGATGATACCCAGCACTAACAAAAAATCCCTGACTGACCATCTGCTGGTTCCGTGTTCTGCCAGGAGTTGGAATTCTGCCTGTAAGAACTTCAGAGGCATCTATGTTTCAGAGGTTGTTGTCCTAAAACAGACATAGCCTTGGACAGATTTTTCTTATGGGAAGCAGGAAGCGGGCAGATGAGAACAAGCCACTGGGGATTAGGACACTGTAGACTGAAAACACAGCAATATAATTCTTCACCATTTCAGTACTTACGATTAAACCAGCTGTTCACAGAAGTAGCAAATATCAAAACTACACTAAGTTAGGCCCTCTTAAAAACAATGGATATCAACTCTTTTGGGGGGGTAGGGGAAAGGAAGCTGCAAGGATGAGAGGGAAGGTGGGAAAGCAGAATAACAGGACAGAAAGGCTACTAAAGAACAGAATTCCCATACTCTGATAACAGAAGGACAAAAATAAAATATTATACACACACACGTGTGTATACATACACATATAGACACACACACGCATATATATAAATATATATATAACGAAGAAATAAATGATCCTATAATAGGCATATACTCATCTCAATGTAGTCAGACCGAGCCTCAGAAAAAGCACACCAGGATTTAAGAAGACTTAACTAAAGATTTCAGGTTTTTTCCAAGGGCATTTACTACAACTGAACCTATTGATTAGGAAATATTTTCTTTGTTTACACAAGTGTCAAAGCATGTGATTCCTTCAAAAACCTGTGTTTGTGATTCGCCTTAGAAAACACCATGAGTCAACAACTTAACTCTCTTTGATGTTAATGTGAAATTGTAATTTAAGTAGTTTTCCATGAAAGGGAAATGAATTAAAAAAAAGGTCCTATCCTTTGTCTTGCACATAAAAAAAGCATTGCTTGCTAGAGTCATAAGAAGTTTGCATGCACTAATTTGGGAACAGAGATCCATAAAAGGACATTAATAAAGGTACTAGTGCATATTTTCTAAAGCCCCATCTACACATGAACTATTTTACTAGGAGAATCTTTTTTTAAACACAAGGAAAAGGGCAATTAAAGAATGGCAGAGAAATCCAAGCTGTAGATACATACTAGTTTATAAATGCTTTATCCAGTACAGCTTATTTTGCTTGCTGAAACAGTATGTTTTATATCAAACAGTAACCATTCTTTGCCAAAACTCTGAAGCCCCTGCGCTTGCATTAACAGCCTGGCCACCCTGGCTGTACAACCACAAAAATTAAAGTTCTTTATAAGGTTCAAAAGGACATCCCATGGCTGGGGAATACAACTTCCTCACTACAGTCTTCACGTTCTTCAAGATTCTGTCCAAGTACATTATTCCAAACAGTATGCTTTTCAAATACAAACACATCCAACAGAAGAAACTGTGTTTTCACTGAGACTGGCAATACGATTTAACAGCATGCTTCAATGAGTTTCTCCTCTAAGTTCTTGCTTCTTCCTCTTCCCTGGTGAAAGGGCAAAAAACCTAAACTAGGGACAATCAATACATCCAAAGTGACAGATACTATAAGAAAGAGCTTTGCCTTCATCCTTTTAAACCACTTATACTTTGACTGTTGAATGAAGTCACAAAGTTGTTCATGGAACTAGGTACATAGCAGCTGAAGTTGTGTCATTTGGCTCAAAAACAACAGTGTTCACAGAGACCTTATCAGTCCTCTGATTATTTTGTGTAGGCCTCTGATTATTCTGTGTGCTGAACCAGGGCTTGGACACAAGCCTTCTGTTGTGTCAATACTACTCTGGAGGACATCGCTTCAGTTTATCCTTCTCTGTTTTGTCAGATGCATCTCATGTTGCTCACATTTCTCTGAAATTAGATCTTGGGGGAAAAAGACAGGTCAGGAATGGCTTCTCCAGCAAAACCTTTCCTGTTCCCACAGCTCACACTTATAACTTGGAGCAGGAAGTGTTTTGAGGATCCCTCTTGCAGATCCCCACTGCCACCTTTCCTACTACATATATCCAATACAGACACAAGTATGTACAATTAACACCTGACTAACCAACATACTCAAGAGAAATTGTAAGTCTGTGGGAACTCAATGAAGAGAGTTTGATTGCCTTAAGTCCCAATTCATTTATCTACCAGTGCTCCACTACTGTGTACTCCGTCTTCAGTCCTCATTTATTTCACATTTATGAACATTAAAACAATACTTCCACAGTAACAATTGTGTTGTTAATTCTGAATGTGTTAAATTCAGAACACTGAAACTCCATTTGCTGTTTCTGAACTACCAGCTGCTCAGGCTAGAGTGACATCTTGCCATACAATTTTTTAGCCTCTCTGGCATATTCCCTCCTGCATCAGCTGTCTTCTTGCCTTCCTAGCCCACTCCTTGCCTTTCATCCTTTTAGTTTGATAATCCAGTTAATTTATGCAGCCTTTAATATTTAAGTACTTCCAGTAATGCATATGTAATCCTCTGATATTCAACACAATGAGTTAATATCTCCATCATCAGTTTTAACAGCTCAGAGTTTATGTTGTCAGTGTGACATTTAAGAAAAAAACATTATCTAACAGAGCAATTCTCAGAATGTCAACTGGGTGCATATATTATGTCCCAAATATAAATACGCAGCAAATAGTTCAAGTAAGGACTTTGATGTATTGGGCAGCTTTTTCAGATGAGCTGATTTTCCTCCACATGGGAATTCTACACATCATACCCTGGTGTTGCTCTGTTCCTTGGAAAGATGGCTGAAAAAATAACACACTGTGCATAAAAGAAACACTTTGTATTCCTACGGTGTTCCAAATGCCTACATCTGGGAAGAAAGGAGAAACAAACAGCTTTCCTCAGCTACATAAACAGCCATAAACCCTGAAAGATTTAGACCATGGATATGCAGCCAGATAAATTTGATTTGGGAAAATCTTATGCTGCAACCTCCATGTCTTCATCCTGGTTTGAGTCAGGGTTTTTTTTTTTTGAGACATCAGTGCAGAACTACAGTTCCAAAGATGTTAAGCAGTGTTTACTGCACTAGCCTCTTGCAAAAATCCCAGAACAATGTCTGAATCTGTCCTTAGTCAAAAGATAGAAACCTCCCTAGAAACAAAACACTATAGCAGAGTATCTCCAACAGGTCACACGGCAAGCCTATAACAAGAGGTTCCCAGCTATGCTCTGCATGTATCACAGATACAAAATTTCTTCAGTGTGAGACACTCAACAATTCATCAGCTTTGGCCTGTCACTTACTGCCAGAAAAACAGTATTTGTACTTCAGGCTTTGAATGCCCCCTCTAGTTACATGATGGGCCAGGCATATATGGCCGTTACAGTAGTAAAATACAGTTCTCTGCTTTGTGAGGTGCAAACAAAGGAACTAAGGAAACTCTTGCTCTGAGAATATGAAACATACTTTGTGTTTATGGAGATACATGACTATACATTAACAGCTGCAGAAAAATTATTTACTTCCATGAAAAGACAACCCAGTTTAAAAAACCTGCCAAGGATGCAAATCTCAAAATCCAATTCCAATTTTTCCTCTTGCTGCCAGCTTTCTATCTTTACAAAATCCACTCCTGATATACCAATGACTTGCACTTGAAATAAACTCTCAGCACACCCACTAGCACAATTGATATAGATGCCAAGACTCTTAATTAAGAGTAGGGCTTACTTCATCCGTCCTAGATTTAATCACTGAGCAATATTCTTAATACGAATAACAACACAATGCTGAATGTTAAAGGAAGTTTGGGGGGTGGGGAGGGAGCATCCAAACCTTTAATGATCTTTCATTAGAGTACCACCAACTTTACCAACATCATAAGCAAAGATGATGAGCTGCTTGGTTAGAGCAATCATAACTTATAACCCAGCCTGACACATTTTGCTGTGTGCGCATTTGAAATTACCTCTTCCTCCCCAAACAACAGCAACTACTCTCAACATTTAACAGTGAATGTTTGACAGACAGTAGTCAAGTGAAACACCAGCAAGAGAAGTATTAGTGCAAATACTCTGGCAACTATACTTAATGGGCCACTTAGAACCAGGTTGACAAGTATACGTCAATTCACTCTTCATGGACGGCACCACATATGGCTCTAGACATCAAAATACACCTGAGGAAATCATTTGGTACTATTGACTGGACCCCCTCTGATGGCTTCAGAAGCTTGTAGAGCTCCCCGAACACAGCTGCAAGACTCTGTCCCACTGAATTCAGTGGCACAGCCAGGGATACAGCTAAACCACGGCACTAACAGTGCAGAGTACTATCTGCTTTCCTGGTTGCTGACATAGAATCATGCCCAGAAGGCACATAGGAAAATCCCAAAGCGAGCAGTATATTCGCAGCAAGTGCGACATGTTTTAAATGAGATTGTATTTGCAATAGGAATTTCATTCTGTTTTTCTAAAACATGCCACATGCTCTAGCATGACATGCATAGCATAAACAGCAAAGCAGGTTATATCTTTGATATTTCATTACTGCATTGTCAAGACTGTAAACAAAACAAGCTGCGGCATTCTCAGATGCCAGAGGAAATTGAGTACCAAAACAATACAGACTGTTCCCAATGCCTTAATTTTGAGTTACTAAGCATTCAATAAACTTCCAGCTAATAATGTTATCATCGGGTGTAGATATTCCTGTAAGCACTTACTGTGTTCCTTGAGTTGATACACTGTTAGTGAATTACAAAATGCACATTAGAACCTAAACTAGGTAGAGGGCTAGAAGACAGTCAATCTCATCATCAACTCTAGCTGTCCTAGACCACACAGTATAGCAGACACATATACTTCAGGTGAAGACTGCTTCTCTCCATTTTACAAATGGAAACATTATTTCCCAAATGGTTTGTCAGCATTAGAACACTGCTTAACAATTAACATCCATGGCAGCAGTATACCAGTCCCTTTCCCCACAACTCGTTTGGTTACTAATTTGGGGAGTAACTTTTCATTAGTTCTGTGAGCTGTACTAAACACTCAGGCAAACCCAGGTCAAATTCAACACTTTAAACAAGGCTCTCAGCAACCTACTGCATCAAACATCTCTCAGCTGCAACTGAGACAATCAACCTATGCCCATGGAGACAGATGTCACTATGCCCTCAATTCAAAGCAGCTTGATGTCACCAACCCTCCCAAAGTATGCTTCCAACTCTTTTACAGGTGGCTTAAGCAAGCTTTGGTATCTAAGGTTGCTTTTCAGAGCCATAGGAGCAAGGGATTTATGGACTTAGGCCTCAATACCAAGACAGGAAAAAAAGTCACAAACATGGTTTACTCAAACAAACAGTCCCCCCAGTTTGAACAAAACCACTGAAGAATATGTATCACGCAGTACCTATACGAAATCAAGATAAAAAGTCTGTTCCCAGTTTTTGCTCTTTGTCAGTTCTATGAAGGGCACTGCAGCCTCTAAATACCATTTCTTAGGAAATCCCTGTAGTAAAAAGTATTACTCCAGCTGGAAAGACAACATGGAGTAACCTCTGCTGCAGCCTAGTCCACAGTTCTTCCCAAACAACAACTGCACTGACTTCAGCAGGGAAGCAGGAATCCAGACTTGTAAACACGCTTACATCTGTTGTGCAACTTAGGCATCATTCTCTTTGCTGCTTCTGAAATCTTCCCTGCCCTCAGAGCATCTTCCCATCAAAATGCCAAGACCCTTTGATTTGCTGTTACTATTGTAAGCCTGAAAAGGAACTAACAGAAACAAAAGGAAGCCAATGAGTCTGTCTTCCTATAATAAGCTGGCTAATAGGAAGCAGTCTCTTTCAACAACTGGAGAACACTTTCCAATATTCAAGTGCCTTCCATCACTTCTAGCCTTTGAAGTATTAAACACTTCTATTCTGGCCATTAAGATTATCTGAGGCTGGCCTGCCTTTTTTGTGCACACATAAGGATACTGTATCACATCATCTTAAGCTGACACCACACCCCATCCTCACCTTCACAGGAAGCTATCGTAATACCAATAATGTCTCTATCAAAATTATTTCAACTGAATGGGCTGCTCTTGCCTTATCAGCAAAAAATACTTTACAATTGAACAAAGGTTAGCATCTTACACAACTTGTAAAGTATTCTGAACTTTCAACACTTTCTTCTGCTGGAGGGGTAATTTTATCCAAGGTCCTGATTCTGCAAACAGCTTCGTGTCACAATACACCCATTTATTATAACAGGGCTCTCTGAAAGAAAGTGCAAAGGTAAAGGTATTTGAAGGACTGAGGAAGGACTTCAACAGAGACTATTACTCAAGCACTAACACACTAACAATTCTTTCTAAAATTCCTTTGATGATTTAATAGATGTAGCAAAATATTATCACAGCTGAGCTCCTCTAATCAGATTTTATTGAGCAGGCAACCTTTACCACTACTACTACTAAAAACCGAAATGCGTAAGGCAGACATGGCACAGAGCCTCATATCTAATATAATTTGGGCTTCTAGCTTGCCTATCAGCTGGCTGGTCCAGCACCCCTCCAAACACATCACTTATTTCCTACAACATTTCTTACATGTAGAGAAAGGTGCTTTAATAGCTTGGGCAACAGTTCGAAATTGATGTTCAATTTCTTGTTCTATCCAGCGCCCCCTACGAAGTCTGTATTTCTCACTTGAAAAGCAGAGATAGTAGCATTAGTAGACATGTACACACACAGGATACAGAAGTTGAACAGGGAACCGCTCTGAAATAAACTGTTTGGATGGTGGGTGGGTGGGTGGTGGATCAAACACTTTAGCATTGGCTGGTGCATGAGAAGACTAAATTTGCTGTCTCATTTTCCTTTTCATAACACCACAGCAATATAAATGACGGTACACTTTCCCGTGTCTCTGTAAATAACAAGATAGGCAGAACAAGAATCAGGTCCAGCAATGAACATTTAAAGGCCTGTATACCCTAACAGACCATCTCTTTCCTCTGTGCTGTATTTTCATCACTGCTTTAGAAATAGATCAATCTTATTATACCAGAGTGGTCAGGGGGATATTCCCTGCTGCGTTTCCATTCTTTCTCCCTATGCGCTCTCAAAAACAGATCGGACCTGGTGACTTCCTAGGCCTGCTGCAGAAAATGTTTACTAGGATCCTTAGAGAAGGTAGAGGATACGTTAAATGAGTAAGGAAGATGGTGATCATCCAGTACTAGATTAAAACGCTGATGAGTTTAAAATTCCTATTTATTTATAGTCTGATGAGTTATGTGAGGACACCTAGAGTTCTGGACAGGCACTGTTACTATCCAAACAAGTTGCACGCGTACATTCAGGTCCTGTTTCTGTCACAGGCTCCAGGTAGTACTCTAAGGCAAGTGGGGGAGGCGGGGGAGAGAGAGGACTTAAAACAACACATAGTATCCAAGTCAGCAGGAGGAGGGCAGTGTCTCTGAAAAACTTAGCTTTGTTGTGTTTAATATTATATTAAATGAACTTACTGCTCCAGGGACATGTCAGAGGAGACTGAAGTCTCCTGTTTAGCAACAGAACAAACAATGGTCTATTATTAAACAGATTTAAACTAACAAGAGATTTCATGTTGACTTCCTAACTATTGTCAGCTGACAAGCACTACAGAATATTCTACTACTTAGATAGTTTAAACCATTAAAAAAAAAGATTAAAACAAAAGAAGATATCCGATAGGGACAGAAGTGCATACAACAGCACTTACTATCTGCATGACAGATAATTTTTTTTTAATTTATTTTTAATTTACACCATAAAATGATCTTACTGGACTACTATTACTGTAATAAGTTAATTAACATGGCTTTTTGGGAGGGTTTTGGTTGGTGGTTTGTGGGGTTGTTACTTTAAACTCTCAACACTACGAAAATAAGAAGTTTACAACTCCTTGCAAGAACTTAAAAGCAGTGGCCTGGCATGCCAGGTCACTTACTCAGAAGTACCAGGACCTTCTCTAACTCTCTTTCCCCCCATCCTTCTTCCCTTTTTGGAGTACTTGCTTTTCAGTATAATCATATGGATCAGGCAGTTACACAACCTCCACTGTTTAGAACCTCCATTATTAACTGTCACCTACACAGAGCTTATTGAAGTGTTGTGCAAATACGTTCCTTTACAAAATCAAGCTGTGGTCCATCAGAAAGCATAAGCCTGCTGTCCAGACAATGCTTTTTGGATGACATCCCTCAGTTCCTGCTTGACTCAGCAGGAGCCACTTATGAGGACAAGATTCAGAGTAAAGTGTTTCATTTAACAGAGCTGGATACCACAGCTATATAAGATTTTGAACTTATATATAGCTAAATGTCACAGCAGCCCAACTAACTCTGCCCAGCGCTGACCTCAAGTCACACCATGATCCTTTCTTACCCTTCCTGCTTGGCTCGCTAAGGATGTATTTTCTAATTCTGGAAAGGCACCGCTTGCCTTGCCTCCTTTACACAGACAGCAAGGCGAAAGCCGCCTGTCACTGAAACGGCTGGTCGGAGGGCGCGCAGGTTTGTGAGGGAGACGGTGGAAAAAACGCGGGCTGCGCCCGGCGCCCACAGCCCGCTTCCCCGCTGCCGGCCGGCGTGCCGCGGGGAGGGCAGGCCGCCGGGAGGGCCGCAGCCACCCCTGCCGCCAGCCCGCCCCTCATCTGAGGCAGCGGCCGGGCACCCCGGCGGGGAGCCGCCGCGTCCCTCTCTGCGGAGCCTCCCCCGGCGGGCGGCAGCCCCTCCACAGCGGCCGTAACCCCGCGCCCTCGGCGCCCAGCCCAGCCCTCCGCCGCGGCGGAGGCCGCACTCACCCCCCGGCGAAGAGGTGCAGCAGCGTGTTCTCCTGCGGGGCGCCCGCCATGCTGCTGCTGCTGCTGCTGCCGCTACCGCCGCCGGCCCAGGCTCCGGCTCCGCCGGCGGGAGCTGGAGGCGGAGGCCGGGCCGCGGCGCGCACGTGACGCCGGCGGGCGGCGCGTGATGCGTCAAACGGCCGCGCGTGACGTCACCGCGGGCAACACCGCCCCCGCTTGGGCGCGAGGGGCGGGCCGTGCCGCAGCGGGGAGCCCGGGAGCCCGGTTCTCCGGGGCGGGAAGGTGCCGCGGGAGCCGCCCTGAGCGTCGGCGCAGCTGGAGGCAGCGGAGCGCGGCCGGTTGCCGACGAGGACTCCGTTTGTGCGCCGATGCCTCCGGCCGGCTTGAGAACTGCCTGCCCACCTGCTTGGGCCGTGCAGCGTACGGCGGGATGGCTTTATGAGGCACAGTATTGTTAGAAATACATAGGAGGTTGTTTGTGTGACTGGTCACCACGGAGGGGTGACAACCACTGCGTGCACGTCCACATAGTCCTGTGCTAGCACCTGTATCTCCATGGAGCTCACAAAGCTAGTTCCTCAGAGCATATCTATACTGTGTCGGAGCCAATGCTAAAGCTCACACTTGCTTTGGGCCCACGTTTTTAGGTGCATACCTGCACTCAGGTATGGATGTAAGGTAAACTGGCACACAGAGAAGAAAGCTCAGGCTGGGTCCTTTGTGGTGTGAGCCACAGGCACGCACAGCTCCATCGCTGTAAATCCCATCAGCTGTGGCAGCAACAGCTCATTGCAGATAAGTTGGCCTTTCGCGATACCTTCTTGAATCCCACACTGCAAGAAGAGCACAGATGTGCCAAACAGGCCAATGGCACGGACACACGGAAACATATGAAACTCATGCTGTGCTGTAGCGTGTGCTCTGGCACGTCTGGATGGTGGCATCCAGTGAGCAGTACGGACATAGTCCTCCTCCCTTCCTAGTCCCCAAGGATTCCAGAAATGTCAAGCTCTTGTTTATGCAAATGGCTCTTCTGTTTTTATATTAATATTAAGAACAGAGGAAATATGTCAGTTATTTGACTAATCCAACAAAAAAATCAAAAGTACTGCTTACATATTCAAAGGCTGCAGCTTTCCTCCAGTCCTTTGAATGCCCTGGGGGAAAGCTCAGACATCCGCACTGCCGGTAAGTGATCTGCTGAGTATTTCTGAGAGGTGGCTCAACAATGATCTTTAGAAGTATTTGCATTTAAGGGACACTGACACCAGGCTTTTAAAACTTACACTCCCCTAAAGTCAGTGGAAGAACTTTGGCCCAGTGCAGTGATTTACACTCATCTGTAGGATAGATGCCATCAATTTATATGCTGTAGGTTAATTTCACAGCCAGGACATTTACGAATGTCTGGCTTTTAACATTAAAGTTAAAATCTTGAGGAAAACATTAAAATCTACAAAAAGACCCTTGAACAAACAGCCTCCTAGCTTAAATTCAGATCCAGACATGAACTTCACTCCTGCCTTATGGCACAAACCAAACTTCCCAGTCCTAATACTGCCAGGCACTGAGTTTGAAACTTCAGTGTGCACGTTCCCAGCATTTAGACTTCAGCTTACTCAGAGGAAAAAATGGCTTAAGGGTTAAAACCAAGAGATGAAGCAATACCTGGGTCCACACTGGGGTCAGTGCTGTTTGAGTGTGCCTGTCCTGGATCCTCAGTCTCCAAAGAACAGCCCTTCTAGACCTTTCTATTTCTTTTTGAGGTGATGGTGATGAACTCTAAGGTGCTATAAAGAACAGTTGCCTCTTAAGCGATCTTGTGTGGTGGCTGAAGAGTAATGATTTACTGAAGCAGAATCAGTCTAGTGGACAAGGGTGATGGGATCCCTTGTCTACAGAGTTTGCTGAAACTAAGGAATGAACACAGCATTAAGTGCAAATAGGATCTGAGGCAAAGTTACAGCTCTGACCACCTGGTCCCCATACATCCTGGGATCCTGAGGACCCCAAGTCATCATCAAGATTCTATAAAGTTACTCTTTGTAATGATATAGAATATATACCGGAGATCCAGGCAGCAACATGGATGTGCTAGTTGTAAATATATCAAGGATGCTGGGCCTGTCAAATGGTGAGATAAATGAAGAGTTTTCTCTCAAGTGTAATTGCATCGGATCATGCAAATGAATCTACGAATAAAAAACTCCAGAGAGGAGATGACTCAGAAGAGAGCTGGTTTCCATTGCAGGTTCATCAGAATGCAGATGACTCCATTAACATATCTCTTTTGTTTGCTCAAGGTATTGATTCGACCAACCACGTGATCTTTGGAGGCCCACCTTGTTTATAGTGCCTCTCACCAGCCAAAAAAACCACTCACCTTATCACAATGACCAAAACTTCCAGGTAGGTATAAGCATTGAGAAAACACATCTATGGCACCTGATAACATCAACGCAACCAGAACTGGCTGTAAGGACCCCTTTGCTAAGAATTCCAGCTCACCACAACAGTGGTACACATGCACACTGCAAATAGGTAAGGATTCACATAAGCACACATACATACACAGTGAAACTGGGCCAAATATTCTCATTTCCACACATAGATAAACTACAAATGCACAAAGGTAGGACTACTAGCCCTTCGTATTCACACACACAGGGCCCTATTACACATACATACACATAGTTCAATGGGGCTTGGCCAAGCGTTTTCCCACATGCCCAAACAAAAAAGCTCCCCCTACACATCAAAACCAGTTTTGAGCCCCAGTCTTATGCTCCCAGTTCCACAGAGGCAAAGCAGCCCTTCTCACAGTGCGTGAGTGTGCACAAACACAACAGTTTGTAAAGAGAGATGCAGTGGCAGGAGGTTATTTCTAGCCCACCAGCAAACTCAGAAAAACAGCTCCTAGGTCAAATGGATTTATATAGCCTGGGGAGGTGCCAGGCAGTCCTTTACATTGTGGAAACAAGAAACTTGACCTGAGTGACAGAAGAAAATCTGCTTCAAGCAGGGGGCAGAGGAAAGGAAGGAGAAATTGGCCTTCCTGGACAACAGTGGTTGGGGTGACTGTGACATGGGAGGGAGAGGAAGAAGGTGAGATGTTCAAGTAGGAAAGGTATTGGTCAGCTGTTTCAGGGGCACAAAGACGTGGAGGAAGCTGATCCTGACAGGATCTGACAGGTCAGAGTTATGCAAGCTGTATGAAAAAGGATGGGAAGTTGCTATCGCAAGAGTGGTTGAGGAGAGAAGCACCTGTGCCTTCTGGGCACAAAGAAGGAGGGAAAAATCAGTTTAAGTACCTGGAGCATATAGGGTCCTTCAGAATGTGCACATGGGATGGGTGTTCTTTCCCTCAGTTTGTTTTATTCTGTTGCCGTTCCTTTGCTCTTTCCCTGCCCTTGTGCACATTGAAGAATCTCTTGCAGCTGTCAGTTGGTAACTGGGCAGTGGGCTTTTCTGTAAGGCAACGGGCCAGGCAGGAGCAGCTGCCAGACCCGGGGGAAGCGCCAGGGCCCTCGTCTTGGGTGGCAGCCCATGCGGGGGGGTGTGGGGGAGGCGTAGGCTCAAGACAGCCACTCATCAAACAGCTTCCCAGAAAACCCTCTGGACAAGGGTTTCTAGCAGGGCTGCCTGTGATCTGAGACCTGGGGAAGGATGTGTCCAGAGCTGTGTTGTTTTTAAACACAGCCATTTGGAGTCGGTTCACTGACTGGCATGGCAGGGTTACGTATGCAGGAAGGAGGTTACAATTCTCAGCGTTAAAGCTGTAGGGCCTGATCTCCACTTTCTCTATTTCCATGTGGGCTAGGCTGAGGTAGGGCAGAGGAAGGTCAGCAAACTTTACACCGTTTATAACTTTGGTCTAATGTACACTCTGCATCCCATGGCTCCATGCAGCAATAGAAAATAGCCAGAAGGGCAGACTGCAACCCAGCACCTCCCTGTCTGGCCCCTGTGTGAGATTTACCAGGCCTGTGATGACTTCTTTAAATACTCAACTCTTACAGAAGCATCTTTGCTCACTTCATGCCCCTTGGTACTGCCAGAGAGACATGCAGCAGCCACTGAAGTTTAGTACTTGAGCTCTTGTAATTCATGTGGAAGCAATTTAGATGTCTGACTGTGGGCAGCAGAACTGACAGAGCTGACTCCTCAGTCATCGCATCTACAGCCCAGCATAGCAATTTAAATGTTCATAGATTTCAGTTAAATTTAATACATTGCAGCAGCTAATGTAGGTTTCTCAGGCAATTACCAAGACTGTCTACCTATGAACACTTTTCTGCTTAGTTCTCTATTTGCTGTAGGGTATGAGACCACATATCCCAATTTATCCCCGCAAAGAATGTTTAGGAACAAGTTGCAAGCTATTGAGAGTTTATACAATGTCAGTAAAGTAGCTACAGGCTATTTATGGACAGCACTGCCTGTAAAGAACACTAATTAAAGGCAAGGACTCTACCGTAACATAACACCATACTGGTTGGAACCGATATTTTGATTAAAACTGTACCTTTTCACCTGATTGCTCATCTACACTAGAGGCACTTCTGAACGTGAAGGTATGTCCGCAGAACCCTCTGGTGGAAGTACCATCTAGGAGCCCAGAAAGGTGGGGGTTTTTGTCACCAGGCCTCCATTATCAGCTTCTGAAAATTACATACATGAAGGTGACAAAAGTGCTCTGCCATCACCAAATCCGAGGTTAGCAGGGCCTTTGCTAGCTCGCCTAGCTAGGTGATCAACAGCTTATGGTTTTCAATTTTACTAGCTGATCAATTATCCTAGTGAAATTTACTGTTTACCCCATTTACCATGGCCAGCAGCATAGCAGTAAAAGACACTAATCTAATTGTCTTGCCAAGCTCATTAAGGAGTCTGTTACACGTGATTCCAGCTGGGTGTCTTGACTGGGCAGCCTGAATGTGCTCCAAGCCGCATGAGAAGCCTGTTTGCC
Source organism: Gymnogyps californianus (assembly GCF_018139145.2). NCBI lineage: Eukaryota > Metazoa > Chordata > Aves > Accipitriformes > Cathartidae > Gymnogyps > Gymnogyps californianus. Next base: position 4,997,820 of record NC_059491.1, on the reverse strand, counting down.
TGGGGACCACTGTCACACCAACAGAACAGCAACACGTTACTACTGGCTTCAGACATTTATGCCACCTGCTTCTGCATTGGCTAGAAACTTATTCCTGGAGCACAGGTTCAGCCTAGTTTGTACAGGTGGGCCAGAGGATGTTGTATACATTCACTGGAGCGATGCATAAGCTAAATGTGCACATTGTTCCTTAGCCTGTGATGGTTGTCTACCTTCTAGGCTAAAGGATACTTGCAGCCATGCTTGCCTCTACCTCTCATTCCCCAGCAGAGAGCACTGTAAGAGCAATGTTAGAAGCACAGCCACCTTAGAGCAGTGAGGAGTTAGGCATGCAAGGTTTGATCTTTAACAGATCCTGCACATTTTCTCTGACTGCACCTCCAGTTTTGCCTACATATGCCTATCATCCGCCCTGGACACTTTGAAGATACTCTGTCTTGTGGCTCCTGTTCCTCTTCATGAAACACATCTCAAAGGGGAGATGAGTTCTAAAAAGCTCAGGCATCGACGACTTTTTCTGAAGCCCTGGAAAACAAAGCCATCGGCACTGTTTGAGCGCCTCACTTGTTTGAGCCAGACAGCAAAAGTATTACCTGCTTCCTGGCTATCATCACCTTTACTTCCATTTTCCTCAGCCAGGTGGAACAAGGAGGTATGTTTGCTTGTATCTGCTCTCCTCAACAGCTGTACAGATGGTCTGCGCAGTGGGCTGCCTCTCCTTCCCCATCGTCATTTTCCAGTATTGTTTTGAAATTGGAAAAAAATTGACTGTCCAATCTCCCACACTGCTTCACATGTCCAGTGGGATATTGTTTAAGTCAATCACTTTCTTGCTTTAGCTATACATTGAATTTGATTTCTTAGGGTACCTCACGTTACGATGTGTTTGCTCTTCCGTCACACAGTGCACTTCACCTATAGGAGCTGAAAGAAAGAGCACTGCAGAGTGTAGGTATTCAGTCCAGGAGATGTGGCTACAGGCAGGGAAATCAAAGAGGAAGACAGGTTTTGTGGTTATGCTATGAGCGTATCAAAGCACCGGGAGAGTGGGCCAGATCTGGGAAAGCACTATGTTCCAGACACTGTTTTTATAGCATGTTGAGTACTTCTAGGGAATTTCATGAGGATAAATGTGCACAGAAGCATCGTGGCCTCCACAGATCAGACACCACAGGAGCCACATCAGGGGAAGTTGCTAAATTACTCCCTTGCCAGTACAGCATGAACCCAACCAGGAAAGGGTTGAGCTGGCTATTCTTGGTACTTGTTTTGTCTGGTGGCTTTCTACAAACTGGAGCAAGGACTCACCAACTTGTTCCACATCATTAGCAGCTGGCAGCTTCCCAACCATTACCAGCGTAGTCTGGATTTCACCCAGCAACTTTGAGATGAAAGACATCACAGCACCACTGCACTCACTGTTTTAGGTCCCAATCCAGCTCCCGCTGAAGTCAGTTACTCTTTTTCCACTGAGTGCAGCTGGAGCTAGGTCTGATATTTCTGTAACAGTTCTGTCTCAAGTCCTCAGCTAGCTGAAATATTGGTAAAATAGTCCAACACAAGAGATAGATGCCTGCAACTCAGCTATTCTCTGGCACTCAAATTAAAAACAGCACCACAGTCAAGCAAGAGCATGAGGAATTATGTTTCTTTCCTGAAAACACTGAAGGTCTGAACTTAGAGCTGCCAAAGCACCTGGCGAAAGGAACTGAGAAGACTGCATTGAGTGGGTGTCTGTCAGGAGGCTGATACATATGTGAAGCTCTGTTCTCTTTTCCAAAGTGTTTCCCTGCCAGGAGCACCATCAAAGAAATCTCTCTGGTGGTGATGAAGATACTGATAGCACTCAGCTGCCCTAAGAATGGCTGAGGTCATTGCTCAGATTTTGGGAGGAGCCTTGGGAGAAGTGTATGTCTAAAAGAGTATCTAAAGTCCAGGGGTGTAGGAGCATGCAGGACATATATGTATTTTTACAAACATAGCGAGGAGACACCTCACCTGGCTATTCTGTCAGCAAAATTTTGTTGAGAGTACTTTGAGTGATCTAATGAACATCCTAAAGGCTGTATACACACATAATTTGAATTCCTTCTATCTGTCTCATTCTGTAGTGAGCGATTATTGACTCCTCCTGTTTTACATGTGGAAAGCTGAAGCACAAAGACAGCAGGCACAAAATGAGCAAGCAGAGATGAGGCCAGGGCAGAGACTGCCTTGCCCAAAGGTCAGCATTTGTCTGTCATAACATGTACTACCTCCCAGTCAGCTGTGCTCAGATGCTACAGATGGAGGGCCTGGTTTGTTACAAGACTTGGCCACTGTTACTAAACATCTTGTCATTGCTAAAATAGGCTTAGTTCCACTTTCAGGGCCAAGACACCAAGAAGCAGCTACCATTTTAAATACTGTGTCATGCAACCACTGCAGGGCTGACCCAACACCAGGAGCAGCAGGGTGCCAGCACAGGAACAAGAAGGGCATTCAAGGGAATGAGAAACTGGGTAAAATTAAAACTGGCAAAAAAATTTTTTTCCACACTAACATGGAACTGGATTCCGGAGCTTGTGGTAAGAGGATGCCACTGAGGCCAAGAATTTATTCTTTTGGTTTTTCTCTCTAGAAGAACAGGAGGTGCAATCAGTCGGAACGAGTGACTGAGAGCCCTGAGAGTCCTTGGTTATTGGGAGACTGTTAAAAGACTGCCTACGTACAGCCTGGCTCAGTGCTGACTGAGAGATACGCCAGCCATTGACTGTGGGAAGACCAGCTCTGCTTCTGCTATGAACATAAGAAAATCCTGGTGACTTTATGCTGTGGGCAAGGATGACCTGTAGCATAATGCTGAGACACCTCAGTAGTTTTCCCTCTAAAGGATACATGAAACTCCTGGGGGTCTGTGAGGAATACCAGGAGCCCATGAGAGCCTTTTCCCAAGAGCCAGCATTACTGAAGTGCAGTGGGTGAGCGGAGTTCCTCCACCCTTGGCAGTTCTGTGCAAATATAGCCTATATAGCCAAATATAGGCAGAAAGAATCCTGATTTCTGGAGAATGAAAAGGGGAGCAATGGAAGAGAGTAGCAGCATCCCTCTCAAGAACTCACTTCCCTCCATCCTCATAGCAAGCTTCTCTGCAGGCAGGACTAGGGTTAATAGGAAACATATGGGAGGAGAATTTGTGATCCAGGGCTCTAGGACGAGCAGCTGAAGCACTAAGGAGCTACCTGGACCCCATTCAGGAGTGAGCTCAGGGATCAAACATCTCATGAATGGGGAGTGGGCTGGGTGGGGAATTTAAAAGGTACAGGCTCCAGTTCAGTGCTTCCCACCCTCCCAGGGCAACACGCCAGTCTAAGAGGAACATTCCAGTTCCAGCACAACAAAGTGTGAGAGTCACTAACCATACCCCGCATCTTCCATGCAACCTACCCAAATTAAATTGTTAGAACTGGACTCATATTAAGTCAATAGGGTTCCAGTGTGTTAGTCCATTCTGTTCTCAAGCTCTGAAGCCTTAAGGTGCTTCCATGAAGCTACATCTGCAAGCAATGGACTGATAACAAAATCAAATGCCCTTCAACTTTGGTGGAGCTGAAGACTGAATTCAGAGGCTGTAGCTCAATGCCTCTATGGAATTTGGTGGATGCAGATTCCCCCACCTCACTAAGGACACAGCCAGGGCTCTCCACTGTTTTACAGTGTGTATGTACAAATAAACCCTTATCCTTCTTTCTGCTCTGTCTTTTTTTTACCTTCTTTCCTTCTCTTTGGATTTTCTTCCTTTTGTCTGTCCCAAGAACAAAGCAACCATTATCAAAGCCCATCGCTCTACACTTAAATAAAATCCAGCTAAATATCTGACTTAACAGGCAAAGGACAGCTGTAGGAGACCAGCTGAACAGAATGAAGGGGTCTGTCCTGAATACGAAAGAACTGGTCTGAAGTATCAAAGACAGACCCTTAGACGATGCAAACCAACAGTGCAGTTACATTGTCTTATACACCAACTACGAATCTTGTCTTTGGGTGAAAGAGGGGAAAAATGGCCACAACCAGAATCACTGAATAATAATATCCTCAAAGCTGGAGAGAGTTTGTATCCACACCCAACCTTCACACTTTATGCCGTTTTCCACAAGGAGAGCAAACGCAAATTGTGGACTCAACCACCTTTGCACTGAAATTGCATAGGCTTGCTTTGTGGAAAAATGGCAGCTTGTTCCTGTACCGGTTTTCTCTGAGCCACACTGACATCCTTTTGTTATTAGCATCTCTTTGGCCAAGCTTCTCTTTCCCTGGGGAGTCCAGAGGCCCTGGCAATCACACTACTTCCTCAGTATGTCCTCATCTCAGTCCTTGAAAGCCAGGGTAGTGTGAGAATGCTGCAATGCATATACAGACAATGCACCCAGTGCCATTTTCAGCTGTAAATTCACACGAATACCTCAATTCACTGTCCTTTTGGTTAGAAAAACACTGGCATTAGGCAGTGTGCTCTGGGCCTGTATAATGACTTGGGGGCTCAGAAAACGTGTGCCATTCCTGATCTCCCACTGACTTTCTGGAAACCTGGAACAATTCCCTGCATGTTGTCTACTTAGGGTGTGATCTGTTTGGAGCAGGTGCTGAATCTCTCCAGAGTTTAGGAAGAGGGGACATTGGTCCTTGCTGGGGTCTTAAGACAATGCTGTAATGCAAGTGAACAATTTAATTGTTATGCAGAAGAATTGGAGTTGCTTCCAATTTAAACCATAATATCATGGTGATGGACTGTATCACCTACATGCTCTTGCCATCCTCCATCTGGAATTACAGCAGAAACAAGGTGGGGAAAATTTTCAATGTGACAGTGATCTGAATATCTTTGTTTCCCGTGTTTGTGCTTCTCTGCAGCTTAACTAACAAAACACCTGCATGAATGAAATATGCTTCATCTCAACAATACCTCTCACCTCCCTGGATTTGCACATCATCACTTGATTCAATCTTTCCTTTAAAAATAAAAAGTGGGTTTTTTAAAGAGGAAAAAATTAATTTAAGTAAGGGTGGAATGCACAGAGGAGATGAGCTCAGTTACCAAACGCTCTGCTGTTTTATTAGCTAACATCAGCATAAAACGCGTAGTAAAATGGCTGCCCATCCCATCAGATTTATTACCTTCCACATGTGCTTTTTTATTATCATTAGCTTAGCTTTAAACAATCCTTTCCAACCTTTCCTGTCTCTTGATTTTTGCTGTCCTCACTACAGAATTAAGTAACAAGGTTGTAACCAAGCATTTTCCATGCTTTACCATACAAGGTTCATTGGGTTATTCCAGGACTACTTCCTTTACCTCATCCCTGACATCCTAATTCTGCCATGAGGTCTGTGCACAGACTCATTGAAATTAATGAGGCTCTACCTACAACATTAAAGCTCTGGGTGACCTCCAGATTTATCTCAGTAAACCTTTCTGTCCAACATGGCTTTAAAAAGACTTGGTCTAATAGCCCAAGATTATGATTAAGTTTCATAGAGACAAGAGCAATAATTGCTACAATTTGAACATATTTTTTCCTGGGTTTGTTTTTTATTCAGTGGATGAGGATTTTCATTTAAGTATGCTCTGTAATGTTACAATCTGGATACAAGAGCAACGAGCCAACATGGATCTTGCAGCAGTAAACCCCACAAGGACTGAGTGTCCTATTGTTACAGCTTTATCAGCCCTGCCTCTTTTTCTATAAATTTGACACTGTTGATTACTAGATCCTTCCAGAAAGCGCCCTCCCCGCCTTCCTCCCCCCAAACTCCAGAATAAGCTGCAATGCCCTGAAATATCTCAGGATTTCTTTTGGGACCAAATATGGACCCAAGGATCTTTCAAAGCTCAGTCCTTTCCCTTTTTTCCTGATGCTGAAGGGCTGCCTCAGCGTCATTGCTCCAATGTGCTTCCTCAGTCACACAGTGATATTTACACAGGCAACCTTTTAAGCTGTGGGTCCTGTATGAGCTGTGTTTATTTCACGGACAACCAGGACGCTTTGTGAGATGGGACTCTACACTCACTGTCTGTCAGAGGTTGCACTGTTGTGTGTGGTGCATGCAAGACTTCGGAGCTTTTGCTCTGCTGGGGCCACCAGCCTGGAATGTGCTTTGTCCTGAAATGTGTCCTACTGACACTCTACTTTAAAGGAGCTCTTTCACTTTTGCTTGACTGTGCGTATGTGTGTGTTGTGTGTTTTAATCGCAACCATGGCTATTTTATTGCTCTTTTAGTGTGTCTTTGTCTTTTTGTCTCTTTGTGATTTTGTTGTGGGGCTAGGCTGGTTTTACTTAACAAGAAATGGTTTCATGAATGCTCTGCAGCTTCCCACTCTCTTCCCAACCTGTGTGCTTTTGCATAAGGATGGTTATTTATAAAGAAAATGGTGCACACTGTTATTGTAACTCCACATTTCAGCACAGCTGTTGGAAGAGCTGGTGAACCACCACAGACTGAAGTGCCCACAGCACAGAGACATCACCTGGCTCCATGTTTCATTCCCCATGAGCCAGAATAAATGGCATGGTAACAGAAGGGGTGGGCTAGCCATTGACCACAGGCATTCTGTAGGTAGATTTACACTGCAAGTGCAGAGAGCCTGGATCTAGCCTGCTCTGCCTCTCTCCTGCATGTGGTTAAGAAAAGAGCAAGAGAAGGAGAGAGGAAATTAACACAACAGAGAACTTGAAATAAAAGTGTTTTATATCGTCTCTTATAAAACAACCCATAAATCCCTGCCCTCCTGCTCCACCCCTCACATGTTTTTCATTTTGCTGGCTGGCTGAAAAACAGAGAATTGTAGGGTACAAAGCACATATTCTTGGTGGGAGAGGCTCCCCCCTTCCCTATACACTTCCTACTCACACCTTGTCCCTATGCCTACAGCACGGCATTCTGTTCTGGTGAGTAATCAAAACATGGAGGAATTCAGCATCTGTCTACCATTTGCATAGCTCTAATTCCTCCCACTCAGGGATCTCTGCCCCTCTACCAGCATCCTCAGCTGTCTTTGCCCAGTGCAGGGGAAAGGCACTCACTTGGGCAGAACTGCTGGGACTTCGCAGCCACCAGTGTAAACCCACAGGTAACTGGACCGCTAGACCACCAGCAAGACCCCCAGGCATACAGATCTGTCACTCCAGTGATGGCACAGAAGGTCGCTACAGACAGCTGCCTACAGGAACCCAGAAGGGTTTAGGCAGTGTCTTCCACATACCACCCCTACACTCAGAGAACTCACAGCTCTTCAGAGACAGTCACACCCCTGGATGACGCAGCAGCCACTAAGGTTTTCTGAAGAGAGCAACAGAGAATTTATTTCTGTCCTGGAATTCACTGACTCATTTAAGTAGCTTTTCTGAATAGTAAGTCTCTAATGCCTGAACATAACCTAAATATCGGAAGTGCTGTATAAATGCTATTAATTACTTTCAGTAGAGTTGGATAAGCAGAAATGCTAATGCTTCAATTCCAACATTTACAGGTACGACAGTTTTGCCATTGGACAGAAACTGCAGCTCAAGAAATTGTTAGATCCACATTCTCCATGGAGTTGGAGGCCCAGTGTCCTCTGAAGCTCTCAGGAGTTGCAATGCTGTCATTGCTAGCACAGATGCTAGCATGGAGGCTTTCTTTGCTAACAAGAGAAATCACAGACAGCAACTAACTTCCAAGATCAGCTAGGTTTCATTCCTCTCCACCCACCTCCACCCCCAAGTACTCCTCACCAGAAAGAATGACCTGGTGTAATTCCAGGAGCCGACCAAACAGAGACAGACTGAAAACGCCTGCCTGACTTGTACAGAAACGTAGTTGCCTTTTTTTTTTTTTAAACAAGATCTGGTAGGACAAGCTCCAGGCAGACGCCAAGAACATCTTGTTCAGAGGCAAAGATTTGGAGCAGGTTTATTCCCAGTGTCCTCTCCCTCACTGGGTGGGGACTTACACCAGCTGATACCCATTTTCTCCAACCAGCTGGTGAGATACACTGCAAGTCCTGGACTGTGTCAGACTTCAGTTCCAGCCCTTCTGGGAGGAGAGTTGGGTTTTGTTACCATGGCAGTTTGGCATGTAGCTAACCTGGTAGTGACTCTGTGTGTATATGAGAGCCACTCAGACAAATACAGTTCAGACCAAGGTTGCATGCGGGTGGAGGGAATGTACTTTAACAGCTCACTGTACAATGGCTTTTGCATTTTCCACTTCTCCTGGTGCTGCTGGGCCTCGTTCTGGCTTTGGCACTGGTATCCAAACCATCTATCCACTACACTGTAAGCTGCCATCCTAACACCCAGCTTTTGCTGGCCTAGCAAGTAACAACCTGCTGGTGCTTCCCCTCAAAACCACTTACGCATTTCCTAACTTTAGACCTCACCATAAATGGATTCAGCACATGGATCTGCTGGCAAACTGGGGAGTTCTCTAGGCTCTTCTCAGAATTCATGCCGGTCACTTCCAGAAGTGGCCCTTCAGCCCATGCTCTGTTTTCTAACATGCTGGCCAAGCCAATCCATAAGGGAAATGTTGGATGGGCCCTAAATGCCACTGCAGTTGTGATACCTTTTTATCTGATCCTCAGGATTCCACTGCAGTTTTAATCCCATTGTCAAGATCTACATGGTTCACAGTCTAAGCCGATAAGGCAGGTAAAAGAAGGATAACTATTCCTATTTTATGGATATGTAGAGATGCCTGCAGGAGTTGGCAAGTGGCTGACTGCAGGGTAAGCCAGTGTGTGATCTCATGGTATGTTGGCTACTGTGAGAAACATGCCCATTGCTAATCTGTGACTCCATGGCAAATGTCATCATTTGATGTAGTTCACACTTCCTTGTCATCTCTGACTGAAACAAAGAGGAAAGGTAAAGGATGAGAATGAGTTAAGAGAGAAGGGGAAGCAGCATAAGCAGATTTTTAAAAATAAATTAGTCACTGCATTCAAGGCAAATGGCAGCCTGTTGATATATCCCACCCAAAGGGGACTGAAAATGACCTCATGCTGCTTGTCAAATATAATCCCATCCCTCCCATGACTACCTAATGCTACAGCTCCATCTGTCTGGAAGCGAGTCCCCACTGCACCAGGGCCAGCTTTACCATAGAGACAGAACAGTCTGTCTGTCTCATACACAAATGACTGTCTATTATACAACCTACCCTGGTCCAGGCATTTTCCAGTAAATCTAGGAGCAGCAAACAGATACTAAGTCCTGCGCTGTAACATGTATATGATGCAGAAGGGTTGTCTGCTTAGGTACAAGTTTATGTCATGCTATACACACTGTGCAAAAAACCTTAATTAGTCTTGATATTGCTATTGTGCCTAAAGACCTAGTCATGGACCTGGATCCTTGGCATGCTAGGTGCTTTGCAACCAGACAAACAGCAGGATCCTGCCTCAGTTTTGTTGTTCAGCTTGTGCATGATGCCCTTAAGTAACGCAATTCTGACAGGCAGGGCAAATTGCAGCACCCATCCCAGCAGTAGCTGATGCGTCCTGTGCATCTGATGAACTGTGCAAGAACTGACCACAGATTGTCACTTGGGCAGGGAGGGTAGAGCTGCAGAAAGTCTCAGTCCCTCTTATCTAGGAGCAGAGGCGCAGAAGATAAGGAAGAAAAGCTGCCTCTTTCTCCACAGACTGCTGCTTTTTCCTTCCTCCCTCCCATTTCTGAGGCATCTGAAAATCCAGGGACAGCTTTGTGCTTCCCATTTAAGCCAAACTTTTGTCATAGCAAAGCAAGATGCAAGTCATGGCTGAGCCATGTTCAGAGTACCCAGGCTATGTCCATGCAGAACAAGCTCATACTCTGTCCCCAGGTACTAGCACACATACCCATATATCCAGCCACAGTACTGGACCAACATTGGCAGAGTTGCAACCTGCCCCAGTGCTTTCTATTTCTTTTGCTGTTAGTTTCAAGGATGAACCCAAAACGTAACCTGTCATTGACTAAACTCTAGCAAAGCTCTTGGGTGCAAGGGACGCAGATTGCGGCTCAGAAACCGTAAGGAGTATGCCAAGAGGCTGTACTGCCTCGAGGATCCTTAGGAAACAGCCTGCGTGTAAATCTTTCCCCTTAGATGTGTTTAATGGAGCCATCCAGAGTCTCGTTAAAGCCACAGACAACACAGAGAGGTGGCAGGCAGTAGCAAGTGACTGGCTATGATGATGCAAGAGGCCACCTGAAAGAACCAGGACACCACAGTGTCTCTGCCAGGGTATAGTTTGTCAAGAGCTCTGAGCACAGGTTGAGCTTCAGCCAATTTGGCTTGCACAAGTAGCTTTTCACTGAGGATTTTATGGGGCTCCCTAGGACCACGGGCAGTGGCAGCCCCCCTCTCCCCCCACCTCATCACCCTGACGCTAAGTTATTTTACAATTATTATCTGAAGTCAGTGTTTAGCTGTTGCCCAGGTAACAACTCAAACATGCCTCACCTCATGGCCTCCCTGCAGCTTCGCGTGGCTGCTGGAGAGCTGGGAAGCAGACTTAGTGCCAGGCGCTGAGGAAATGAGCTCTGCAGCCTCCCCAGGACATCCCAGAATATTGGAGAGCTTGGAGGAGAAACATCCCCAGCCAGATTCCTGGGCAGGCACCTCATTCAGCACACAGCGCCTGACAAAATCCACAGCATCTCCCCCACCTCTCACACCCTTCGGTTTCTCCAAACACATGCAAACCCACGAGGCAAATGCAGTCCAGCTCGCACCACTCCCATTGGTACCTCTCCCCTGCCTGCAAAGGCAGGCCCCATGACATATCCTCTAGAAAGTATGTGTTCTCTGACACACACTAGGAGTACTTACAGCCAAGTATATAATCCTGCAGTACATACTCTCTCCTCCTGAGCCACAGCCTGAACTGAGATACATGAACTCAACATACACAGCCTTTCAGTCCATGCAAGGGGTTAAGGAGCTGGAATGAAGGCTGTGGCAGGCACTCAGCAATTCTGTACTGCTAATGCAGGCAACTCACTCACTGAAGTCACAAGGAATATCATCTGCATGAAGCGGATAGTATCAAGCCTGGTGTGCCTGCTACAGCCTTCATATCAAATGTGCTCATCTCCCAAGCCAAAACACAGTTCTAGCAGTGTTGAGGCTCAGGCTGCTATCAGGAAACAAAATAAACACATCTGCATGTTGCTTGGTATATCATGATTGAAATGAGGGTGCTGCCAAAGGGGCAAATGGGACTCGTAGTGATGGTGCCTTGCATGTATTTCTGGCCTAATGCACAAGGAAACAAACAGCAAGCCAGGTTACAAGCAATAACATATAGGAGCTAAGTGCTGTGCCCCTAGTGCTGCAGGTCATTGCTGGAGCAGGGGTCAGGGGACATGTCAAACAGGGAAACCATAGCCATTTAGTAACTTGAGTTCCTCTGTGTCCATAAATCTGCACAGGGATTTGTTTGTTTGTTTTGTTATCTCTGTGGCAGCAGTTGCACTCTAGCTCACACTTTAGCTGGTGTCTGCAAACAGACACGCTTCCTGCCCAAGTATGTTGTTACAGTTCAGTTAGGTGCTCGCTGGGTACTTTCAGCACCCCAAAAAACTTCTTCTTTTTCTTTCTTCTCCTATTCCTCCTTTTCTCACCCCAAGTCAGTAAGTGAGGGACCACTCCCTGAGCAACTCTGAACATACGTCTTTGGCACCTTGCAGGCTCACTGTGAGGTTACAGGACAGCCAAACCAGATCAGGATTTGCCACCTAGCCACATTGAGACCGGCATCTTTAAGTGTGGTAGCACTTCTGCAACAGATCCTGTCTGATACGGGCCAGATCTCACATCTTCTAGGCATCAAAAGCACTTGTCAGGTATTCTGGAGAAAAGTACACAGGAATCCAAGATGATACCTTTTGTACTGAATGGGTGGAAATCTTTCCCCAGCAGAAATAATCACTGCTTGGATGCTTGCTCCCAGTCAGGCACTGGCAAAGCAATCCTTGGGAATTCTTCAATAGTTTTAAATACCGTGAGATGATGGTGGGGTTCCAAAGTATATCTTTTTGAACTGTTACTCAATTCCTTTTACTGTCCCCCTCCTGGGAACCTTGATATGAGGGAAGGTTTAACTCCATGAATGGGAGCAGTTTTCAGATTACTGAAGAGCTGAGTGATTTTTGCCAGTACATGTGATACATGCCAGTACAACTGCAATCAAGTTTGCTTCAGATTTTTCTTTGCTTTTTAAGGCTAACCTCAGAGTGGTCATGCAAGCTGTATAGGCAGCAGCACAGTGCGGGGAGCAAAGTACCAGTATCGCCTGCAATTTTGCATGAAAGAGGAGATTTCTCATGCATGCCTTTGTCTTTTGTTCCCCTTTGAAAGCAAGGGAAGCATTGAGTCAAGACCTCTGCAATCCTTGCAGCTCAACAACACAACAAGAGCTGGTGTTGTCAGAAAACAAAACTGCTGGGGCCAGAAAGTAATCAAGTCCTTCACAATCTTCTCTATGCATCATGGCAGAGACAGAATCTGCCCCTATTTCCTTTTGTTGATAGCCAAATGACCATCCCTCGTGGCTAAAGCAACTCCACCACCACAGCCAGCCAGCAGCAGCAGCACTGAGAACCCTCTGGTGTGGCAAGGTGTAACTTGTCAGGGTTGATGGGGTGTTTCCTCATAAGCACCGCTGAAGGCAAGACTGCTTCCGACGTGGGGGAGATTCACCGTGGTGCACGCAAGATCTGAGAAAAGAGTTACAGCCTGCATCATCCCAACCTAGTTCAGCTAGAGGGGACCAAAAGGCTGCCAGGAGCAGCAGGTAGGGCCGGGCCGGTGCTGCCCCGCTGTGCGCACTAGAGGGCGATGCCCCCTGCCCTCAGCCCGGCCGGGGCCACCGGGAGGCCGGTACCGACCGCGCTCCGGGGCAGGATACAGGTTCTGCTCAGAGCTGTGGGTCCTGGCCCCACTGTTCCCAAGCCTGCCCTTTCACTGTGCCTGGCTCGCTGTGCCTCTTGCCACTGGACATTCGTATTTCAGCTAAGTCATCACTGACCCATTTTACTTCCTTTCTTTTCTTCTGTTTTGGTCCTTTTCTCATTCAGCTTTGCCTTCCTGGGCTTGCTTAGAGCAGCTGGACCCACTTGGGGCTGGTTTCGTTTGGATCCATGCGAGAGGCCAGTTAGATGTGATGTGGCATAAAAGAAAAGGAGTGCCAGTGGTCCCCGTAATGGGTGCACAGCTGCTTTACCTTTCTAAGGCCTATAGAAGCTTAACTGCATCCCATAAATCATCAGGGACTTCTCAGGGACTGACTGGCAGTTCTGCGCTCCCTGCTGTTGGGAGCCCTGCCTGCCTACATGCCACAACCACATTGAGATGTTCCACATTCACAGTCAAGCTGCAAAAAGTCTGTCCCGATTCCCTGTTCCTTCAGGGAATGCTGTGGCCTTTGTGAGTTAGAAAGGAGCAATGCTGTATAGCAGTAAGCCAGCCTATGGAGTCAACCAGGCTTTGGCATGCTACTTCCTAAGGTTGTGGTCCAGTGAGATTTCATATGGGCCTGACCAATGTTGGCACAAAATATATTTACAGCCAGTGTGCTGATGTGAGATGTGATCCTCTGTTCTGTCCTTCATCCATCATATAACAGCCCTGCAATACGCCAAGAGTGCTCTTAGCCTCCAAACAAAACCCACAAGTGGGAAGGAGTTCACGTAGCCTCCCTTACATAGGTACAGACAATCTGGCCTTAAGTGGTTCACTGTCCTTAGTCAAAATACATATTATCATTCACATGTTGCATGGGGAAATACATCAGCTTTGCTTGTGACTCTGTTTACTAGCAGAGGTTCCTGCTGCAGCTATATCAGCATGGCTTTAACAGGCAGCTAATGCTTGTTCTTCCTTTCCAACTCAGTCTTGCAGCAACCTTCCCCACCCACCCCCACCCCCCAGTATCTCAGTCTGCCTTGCCAGCCCAAGCCCAGCCTCAGCTTGCATCTGTCCAGGCTAGTGAAGGTGAGTCTGTGATGTTTCGGGCCCCTTGCACTCAATGGTGCATTGAAGCACATCAGGAAAGGATAAGGTCAGGTATTTCCTTTGGGCTGGGTGCCCAGTAGCTTTGGAGCAGGGAAGGAAGAGAGTTTCCAAGGCCCCTTCAGAAAGCGGGGCCAGTGCTACTCTGGCATGGCAGGAGGAGAGAAGTCTCTTGCTAAGTCCCCTCTGGACCCCTGATCAAACACATTGGGGCACCCCCTCTGTGCTAATAGATGAAACTGCTCCTCTCATGAACTTGGGTACCCAATGCCAAGTTTAGATACAGTCTAGACACAGTAGCGTATTTATAACCTTGGCACATGACGTGGCAGGCAGTGGGGTATAAACAACATTCAAAAACGATGAGGCGCAAAGTTATTTATACATTAGAGTGCTGAATGTAGGGTACTGTCCTGGTTTCGGCTGGGATAGAGTTAATTTTCTTCTTAGTAGCTGGTACAGTGCTGTGTTTTGGATTTAGTGTGAGAATAATGCTGATAACACACTGATGTTTTAGTTGTTGCTAAGTAGCGCTTATCCTAAGTTAATGACTTTTCAGTTTCCCATGCTCTGCCGGCAAGCAGGTGTGCAAGGAGCTGGGAGGGAGCATGGCCAGGACAGCTGACCTGAACTAGCCAAAGGGATATTCCATACCATAGAATGTCATGCCCAGTATATAAACTGGGGGGGAGGAGTTGGCTGGGAGGGCCAGATCGCTGCTCGGGCATCGGTCAGCAGGTGGTGAGCAATTGCATTGTGCATCACTTGTATTTTCTTGGGGTTTATTTCCCTCTTTTTTTTGTTATATTCCTCTTCATTACAATTATTATTCTATTATTATTATTATTATGGTTAGTATTATATTCTATTTTACTTTAGTTACTAAACTGTTCTTATCTCAACCCACGAGTTTTACTTTTTTTCCCCGATCCTCCTCCCCATCCCACTGGGAGCAGGGAGGGGTGAGCGGCTGCGCGGTGCTTAGTTGCTGGCTGGGGTTAAACCACGACAGGTATCACAGCCCCGAGGGCAGAAGTCACAACTTACTGGAGATAGGAAGAAGCTGCCCTATCAACAGGAGTGGGGGTTTTGAGAATGGGACACAACAGGAGTTGAGATCACTGTCTAATCCCACATCTGAGCTCCAGCAAGACACCAAACTGACCACATCTCACTGGTAACTTTGAACTGCAGTAGGTTTTTCTCCAAGCATAAATTTGATTTTACGTGTTGCTACAAGAGATGAAAAGAGTGAGGAGCAGCTGAATGGCTCAGCCATTGCCTGAGACGTAGGTAAAACTCCATTCAATCACAACAGCAAAAATGTCCATATTCAGCAGGTAATATTCACAATGAAACTCTGCGGATAGTTTGACGCCATCCAGTGGATTGAGTGGCAGCAACTCTCTCACAAGTCTAAGAACTGACTAATTCATGACAGTAACAAAAGTCAGCATCTGTACTGCATCTTGAATACAAGAGAACATGAGTACAGTGAGCCTGCAGGCTGCTCAGGCTGTGAGGGAGTAAGGCATTCCTGGATATACAATCTCAGCAGCTCCTTGCAATTAATTCAATTTTATGCGACATAGATGCAGTCCACTGTCAAGCAAGGTTTGGATGACACAGTCCTGAGCTGACAATATCAGCTAAAGATCTAGTTGAGAAAACAGAAGAGTTACAAAATGATTTGTTCCAGAATCTTAGCCTGTTTATGGATAAAATTGATCTAGTGGAGAGTTAATATCTATGGGCCTCTTTGAGCTCTTGGGCTGAAATGGGATGGAAGCATAATGTGTTATTATTTGCCCAGGAGTCTGAGCTTTCAGCCAGCTCTCTGGCTTTCTTATGGAAACTGCACCCTTAGCTTAGAGTAGGCTCACAAGATGATTTTGATTCCATCTTGGCCTTGATATGGGAATCAGATAGGGTTTTTAACTGCTTATGCATCTCACCAGACAGCGGCTCTCTGGTATGTTATTGTAGTGTGGCTAAGTCACGTCTGGTGGCTATTAATGTCCCAAGCCTCTTGGAACACGGACACCCTGTGAGACAGGCTGGCTGAGACAGCCAGGCAAAGTGATGGGATCAGTCAATGATAACAGGGTGAAGGAAGTCTCCATGTCAAAGCTTCCTTCAGCCCTTCAGGGAAAGGAGTGTCACATCAGGAGTTGGACATGACTGCTCTTCCCTCTCCTTTCTTCCTCTTGCTACAAAGGGTTTTATGTTACTGCCTCTAGGTGGGGAGAACCGGTTCTGCAGGTGACGGTGGGGGAGCAGAAGGGGAAGAGTAAGGTTGGACTCGTGTGGCAATAAATACCCATCTGTGTCCTTTGTGTGACTTGCATGTCATGAAACACCTCAACCTTCCACCCAAAAAGAAACTTTTACAGACATAATTGGCTTTAATAATAGCTTGCACAAACACGGTACTTTCTCCTGAGAATCCCACACACTGGGCAAACATCTGTCCTACAAACCTCTGTCCTGAACACAGAGATGTCACTGTCACTCACAGGTAGAGATGGATTATCCAAGCAGAAAGTATACTGCCCAAATGTTAGCTCATCCTAGAAGTCAGAGAGAAGTCAAAGAGTCGAATCCTCCAGTGCTTTCACTAGGAAAAT
Source organism: Gymnogyps californianus (assembly GCF_018139145.2). Classification (NCBI taxonomy): domain Eukaryota; kingdom Metazoa; phylum Chordata; class Aves; order Accipitriformes; family Cathartidae; genus Gymnogyps; species Gymnogyps californianus. The sequence continues at coordinate 4,981,176 of NC_059491.1, read as the reverse complement.
GTCCCTTCTCCCTAGCAGGTTTTTAAGGAGGCTGCTTTCCTAATCCCTGAGATTAGCCTTACTCGGTTTCTCTCTAGCCATGAACATGGGCCCCTGATTCTGTGCTGTACAACACTTACTTAGATAAATGTGGGACAAACACCTCCCACTTAGAGCTGTAGTTTTGTACGTCGACTTTGCAAGGATTCAAAGCAAGAGACCATCTTTCATTATGTGCAATGGGGAAAGTTTCAGCAAAACAAGATTCTCCCACACTGCAAAAACAAGAATGTGCCATTTCCCCATGCTGAGTCCCATTTCACGCTGGCACGGATGCCAGGGCGCTCTGCTTTCAAGTATCTGCTGCCTTTTCTGTAAAGTGAAGGGGGATGCCAGCAGAGACTGGTTTCTGCAGCATCTAGTCTTTGGAGGGAGAGGGACAGACAACACAGTCCAGAGACTTACAGATCTTGGAAGCTTTCTGGTGGGAGGCCTCATTATCAGTAATCAGTGCTATGATTTGTCAGAATGGCCTCTCCCCTCTCTCCTGCCCATCTGACCTGTGAGAAATTATGTCAGCCCAGGCACTTGAACTGGATATAGACAGAGAAAGAAGTGAGCAGTGCAGTGAACCACTGCCCATCTCAGTGGACCAAATCCCTCATCTGACAGTCATAAATGCAACTGTGAGGGGGAGGTGTCAGCGTGGGGGTGCTGAATCATCTCATCCCAGAACGAGCTTTTGAGAGGTCACCTAGTTCATTCTCCTGCACGAAGTGGGGAACAACTACATCAGCATCCTTCCTGGCAGCTTGCTCACTGCATCCTCCCAGCTGCAAAGAACCAAAGACTCTCCCTTCTGTTGAAAAAATGCTTGCACCCTTCTCAGGCCACTACTGAGCACATCGTCCAAACATTTTCTGAGTGCCCCACGTTGCACCACGAGCTACAATTCATCTGCACTTTTACACATGAAGGCGAGAAAGTAGTCTCCTTTATCTGAGCCGACCATCTGCGTAGCACAGACCATTTCTGTTTTGACTTCCAGCATAACATTAACCAAAGTGTTGAGACTTTACAGGTATAAAAAATAGGAGAGAGAAATGTGTGTGTGAGAGAGAAAGGGGGGCAGGGAGAAATGATAAAGAAGATCAACCTGTCTCATGCCTCCTCCTCTCCCTTCCCTCCCCCTTTTCTATCCTTCTCAAGCAGCTGTAGGGCATTATTTGGTTTGTGCTGGACTGAGAGGATGCTGCCAGGTCAGCAGGATATATTGTCCACTTAGACACAAGGAGTATTATTTAGTCTACAGACTCTCAAAGGAAATATCCATTTGCACGTGAAAAATCTCTGGAATTCCATTTGCTCCCTCCAGCATCCCTCTATCTCTGCGACCTCCAAAATGCAATTGCTGCTTTCTCCATTCTCTGCTGACTGTGGACTTCAGCCAGTCTTTGTTCAGCTGAGCTCACAGTAAGTTTTTGCCTGCACCAGGCATGTTAAATAACAGGTTGAAAGTTTCTCCTGTATCTCCAACAGATTTGCTCATAGATGATTTGTTGATGACCAGTTGAAAGGGAAAGTTTTCAAGCTTCTTTCGAAAGGAGACTTTGTGCTGCTCACCCAGGCCAGATCTACCCTCAGTGGAAGGTGCTGACATAGCATGCTGCCAGGAGACTTTGTAAAAACAGCCAGTGGATAGATAGGGGTGGGAAAGGAGGCAGATGTTGATCTTCTCTCAGTTTGAATTATGGAAATAGATTGACCTCTTTTACTGTTTTTTTTTTATTCACTTCTCGGTTCTCTACCTGTACTTCACTCCTGCTCTATGTTAATTTCCTTCACTGCAAAAATCGCTTAAAACTATTTAAGAAACTGAAATGGCCTGCAATACCATAGCAGTTGAATGTCCAAGTATCACAAATATATTATATTCATATTGCCTCTGTGAGGTGGGCCAGTGCATTGTTCCCAGGTGTGCGTAGAGAGCAAGGGTGTTTGCCTAAGGTCATACATAACATCTGTGAAAGAGAAAGGGCTTGAATCCAGGTCTCTGAAGTTGCAGAGAGAAAATAACAAAAGAGGGAGCAGATAGGGAGAAAGATTTCAACAAGCAAGACACATTTGCTCATTGAAACATCTCTAAATGTCAGTTAGCTAAAATAGCAAACCCACCATTTTGCTTCGATTTTTAAGAGGACAAAAAAAGCCCAGATATTTTGTTCTGAATACCTGGTTTTCAAACTGTCACCCTCAAAATTTCCACGTTAGAATCTCACCCTCACCCCTGCCCATCACGCCCACAGTAACCTGCTGGATGACTGAGCATAACTCCCTAATCTGCCAAGGAAATGAACGTGTCAGCCTGCAGTGATCCGTGTCCGCTCAATTTTTCACTGACAGGGTGGAGCTCAATGGCACCCAGAAATACAAGGTGGTACGGCTACATGGATTAGAACCAGGGAAAATTCATGCTAAGGTTTTCTCTTCTCACAGCAGTGAGTACAGCTGGAAAGCTATGTGAACGTTGTACTTTACCTACAGAGGCTCTGTGTCTGGGGGAACCAGGCAGTCTTGCTAGAAAGCTGATTTCTCTATGGACCAGGCTGTAGCTCTGACTCCTCTCCCAGTGCAATGATTGAGGGCACTCTCAGAAAGCCAGGAGGCAGACTGTTAAAGAACGGTGGCACAAAGGACACGATGGCAAAGCTGCAGCGGCCTCCTTCCAGGTGTCCATTACACAAATTTTCCAGCCAGACAGTTGGCTCTGGTCTTTCCCTTTCTCCACAACTTGGGAAACCATCGTCCCAAGCTTTCCTTGGAAACCCCGAGTAATGGACACCTGCTTCTATGTTGCTTCTACTTTGCCATCAATACCAGATGGAAAGGGGGCCTGGGAAGTCTGGCAGCATGTCAAATGCATTTTCTCTGACTAGCAAACTGGGCAAGTCCATAAACAGGTAGAGCTGAGAGCACCTGTGCTCTTTAATGAACGCAAGCCACAGGTATATGAACACAATTCACATCTCCATGGGCTTGGATAAAGTGGGAGGCATAATAAAAGAAATCAGGGGAAGAGAGAAGCTCCAAGAGGCTCCTGGACACAAAAGCAGGTTTCAAAGACTTCTTCCCCTTCCAACCAGGAAGGGAAGTAGGAATGGCATCTTAAAAGAGCTAGTAATCTAGCAGCAGTTGTGTAGAGAAAGAATGGGCACAACGAAGACTCCCATTTTGATGTGAGTTATGGTGCAGTATCAGTGTTCCCACACTGGGTAAGGGAGGCTGCCCTGTACAGACAGCTGCAGTGCATCTGGGCCTTGTTTCTCTCTCTGTAGGTCTCCTTTATTTCTGTCTCTGAGAGGGCTGGATGGGGTGCCCTAAACCACTAATATCGGGCTTCCTTCCACAGCCCTTTCCTGTGCAGGCATAAGAGATCTGCAAAACCCAAGCAGGAATATGTGGGAATGAGGAGAAATTGCAGGCACCCAGGACAAGCTGAGGAAGCCTACACATGCAATGGTCATGGCTTGTGTTTGCTGCTCCCAATCCCCAACACTCCTTCCTGATGAGCAGATGAAGCACTAATCAAAACTTGAATCTGCCAGGACTGAGTAGGTTTATCCCCACTGCTCCTTCGCACTCCCTTAGCAGCAGGACAGCAACTCGCTTCAAGGCTTTAAAGATGATAGGACTGACAAAAGTATCCAGGCCCTTTGTATGGGGAGATGGATTGGGACAGTCCTAGCAGCTGCAGCAAGACTGTGATGCCAAGTTCAGCTAGATTTCACAGAGCTCTGTGCTAAGCTGTACAGTCTCCATTCAGCTGTCTCTGCAGCTGCGCTTAGGATTCCCTTATTCCCATCCAGGAATATCAATGACACAATCATCTCTCTCTGGGCTGTACTAAGTCCTTTCACCATGTACTGTAATGGTCCGCCCCTACCTGGGGAATAATAAGCAGTCCTCCTGCCACAGCCATCCCTCACTGCTGCCAGTCCCTCAGCTCAGGTGACAGGCCCCATATGCCTAAAGCCTAAAGGGGTGGCCCAGGCTTTCCTAAGAACATCAGAGCCAGAACCTAGTTGTGTCCACACACGCTTTCCCTTCATCCCTTCCCAAAGCCTTCACACTTCCCCAGGCTTGCTGCTGGAGATCTCTATTGTTGTATTCCCTGTCTTGTTATTAAGATTTATCTTTTAATGAGCTTACTGAGATTGCTGTAGTGACGCACTTGCCCAGCGATGTCATCACCCTCGCCACAACTTCCAAGGCATTTTTGAGTCATTCTCTTGCCACACAAGCAGAGCTATTTGGCTGAATAATAAAAACACCTTCCCCTCCCAGAGCAGCAGACACTCAAGGACTGAGAGTGAACAGGCTCACATGCACTTGCCTGGTCCTGGGAGTGAGAAAGCCTGGTGGATTTGCAGCCATCTCTTACCCACTCTGGGCTGGCAAAGCTTGACTGGGTTCTTTCCTTCAATCCCTTGCTGTAGTTTTGACCTCTCGTTCCCCATCTTTACCCTTATGATTAGGCCAAGTGCTATTCCTATTTGAACAGAAGTCTGTGCTAATTTTGAAGAGAAGGAACACTTCCCTCTACTCCATCACCACCTAAGTTTGGCAGAAGTGAGCAGTGCTCTCTCGTTTCTTTAGTACCTAAGCCTAACTGATGCTATCTTCTTCTCACCACTGGATCACAGCCTGCATCCTTGTCCTTGCTCCCATGCTGCCTTCTCCTCACCCCTTAATTGCTGCTAGCTCTGGTCAAATTCAAACAAAGCCCAAACAATGTATTAAGCGTAGAAGTTATTTAATGTAAAGACATTAGTTTCTTAACATGCCCATTTAATTTATAGTAGAGCACAGAAATAAAAATGACAAAAGCAAAAAAATAAAATAAAATTAAAAAATCTCAATTCAAGCTTCAAATTTTTCCTGACTCAAAATGTAACAAATTCAGAGCTATACTGGGCATTGTGATTCTCACTGCATTTCACACCATGCCTGCCAGATAACAGATTGCTCTACCTCTGCATGCTACAGTCCTGACAGCTGGGCTAGGGAAGACTCTTCATTAACCGTTACCATCAGTAGATTTGTCACACAAGCACACAGAACAATGGATCCAGATTGACATAAGTTAGGAAGCAGCCAGTCCGTCTCAGGGAACCATTAGGAACAACAGCATGTTAAATTACACGCCTTGCCCTGGTCTTTCTTTAGAAGATTGCTATTACTCATTACCGCTGAAGCTAGACTGTAATCTCCATTGGATTCCAGCAACTCCACTGTCTTTTTCTATGGTCTTTCACACAACTTCAGTACTACAAAGGGATCTTGATCTGTGTATCTAGGTGTAAATAGCTAGCAGGAAAGTAGCACCTATACGGATACACAGTAGTTTTCAGGTCTGTAAGTACATTCCACTTGTTTCACAGCCAGGGACTTACAGGACATTGTAGTAACTACACTAACCTCACAGCTGGAGGAGAAACTCACGTCTAAGACGTAGCTCAGAAACAAGGAGGAACATCATGTTTACAGTATGTAAGACTGCTATGTAATGCAGCACAACTTCAGCAGCATGAAAAGATTGCTAGGGAATTCTTAGGTTTGGGAAGGAAGGAAAGGATACAAACAACTAGATCCAACACACTTTCTGTTGTTAAAGATTCCTGAGAAATTCATACATGCACACAAGAAAGACAGAGCTAATTCTGCTTTACACAACTACCTTTTGCCTCCTAATTTTTTTCTAGGAATTTTACATCGAAGCTTTGCCCATTTCTCATTTTCAGTGCTAGTTATCTGATGCCATAGATAAACAGACAGTAAATTACACTGTAAAGCAAGAACACCTTTCTACACTATGGGCAATCTATCTATTTAGCCAGCTCTTGTGAACTGCAAGCCACATACAGTCATGACACACAACAGAACAGCAATGTCCCAATGAGACACTTGCTGGCTACCTTTTCATCTCATGCGCTACTCCCAGCCTAATTAGGGAGTGCCTCCCAAAAGGGGTAGTGTCATGGATCTGTGTGCTTTGGTGAAGAGCCATGACAGCTTGTATTTAATTCCTTTGATCTACACAGTATGTGGGTAGCACAAGGGTCCTTTCTCTGATTCTGGGTACATGTATTCTGCTGGACCACGGCCTCACAGAATAGAAGAAGGTTCTTGGCAATTCACTTACTCCTGTTGCAAAAACACCACTTCTGACTTGATTTCTCCCCCTGCTTGGTGCGCAGGCACTGACCATGGCCTCGTGATAAGGGAATAATTGTTGAGAAGTTATAAATAGCTATCAGACAGGGGTCACTAAGTCTGTGTTACTCACAGCAAATGTGTCAGCCAAAGTTCTTCCATCAGGAAACTGCATTTCCCACCCTTGGTCTGTCTCACTCTCTCCTCCCTTCCTAGAGGTGTCTGCACCACAGGGTATTAACTCCTATCTCTCCAAGTTTTTTTCCTCTCCAATTCCCGTTCCCTTTCCTTCAGCGTGGCAGGGAGAGACATACAGACACTCACTTTAATGACGACATCGTTCATCAGGATCCTCTCCTGTCCTGACACTATGGTTTGGAAAGTGCATTCTGACATAGAATAGGGAGGTGCCTAACCAATGCTGCCCTTGTGACAATAATTAGTGTAATTTAAGCACTGTACTCAGTAAAGAAGCTACAGTCAGGTCATACTAATGAGTCAGAGTAGAGAGAAGTGAATAAAGGATGGAAAGTCACAACACTGAGTTGCTCAGGACAAACTCCCCAAGTATGGGGAAAAGACATACCAGAGGCATCAATGAATCCACTGAGGAAAGGGCAGTGCTGCATATGCGTCGAGTAGCCCCTTTGTCACAGCCTATGGGAACCTCAGCTGGGAAGCCAAAATTGAAATTAGGCCATTTTTAGGCAGCAGAGAAAAGACTGGAAGGGTAATAATGTTGGTCCCAAAGACACAGCTGAGATTACAGAGAAATTAACATTACACAGTTGTCTTTTATAGGGACCTAGGGGCAGGTGAAAGGGAGGACAGGGTTCTCGTTTCCCCTGAAGTATCTATACTAGCTATTTTCAGAAGTTACTGAGCAGAAGACTCAATTACACGAGTTCCTAATATAGCAAGTTATATGATCATGGGGCTATTTTTTTTTAAATTTTGAGTCACCCATTTGTACCCTTCTAATGGTAAAGGTCTTCACTCTGTGGAAACTCTTCCTACCAGAACTTGAACTAACTCAAGAGAACATTTATTTTGGGAGACTTTCCTTTAAAAAGAAAACAGAAAGAAGAAAAAGAAAAAAAAAAATCAAACTCCAAGTACTATTCATGTTTATTCATGTCTTGAGTAAACTGCTTCCTGTGCAGACAGAGTAACATAAAAACTAGGGAACACCCAAACCCAGAAGCACTGTGTTCCTGTGAAGAGAGCTCTGGGCTGGAATTCAAGAGACTGTGGCTCGATTCCTAACTCTACACTGGCCTTTTGACTGCCATTCAATGAGTCAATTCATTGATCCGTGCCTCAGTTTCCCTACTTCTGTAACAGGCAATGATACAGACATCCTTGGGGGTCTACTCCTGAACACTGCTACGTAAGTGTTAAATATTGTTGCTAGTGGGCTAGCCTAATTCAGCCTCAGCGTGATCCCTGTTCCTAATGCGTTTACTAGACTTCATTCTTCCTAAAGGATCCTGTACTTCAAACACTTCTCCTTAGAATAAAAGGCAAAAAAATATATACAAATAAGTAAACAAACCACAGCTCCATCAGCCAGGAAGAAAAAAAATAAAAGCAGACAAAGAGACTTATTTGGCTAGGTGACATCCTGCCCAGGCAAACTCCTAATTGCCCAAGAAGTATCTTGTGAACAGAGCTGATTTTGTGTCCTCAAGTGAGGGTGTGTTCAATTTGGGGAGCAGGGGAAGATGGAAACTGCACAGAAATGAACTCCTTTAGCTGGGGAGAAGGAGAAAGGCTATGTAAAAATGACCGTAACAAGGTCACGTCAGGAGCCAGCCCTCCCTTTTTCAATGACGACCTCATGAAGGCACAGCAGAGGTTGGGCTGACCCTAGTGTCTGTCTCATCTGGCACCTCGAGGTGTGTGGTTTCAAATCCTGTCTGCCTCCCGGTCCTACCGAGCAGCAGTGAAAGCCACCAGAGAGAGGAAAAAAGAGAACAACCTAACCCCAAATCTCTTTAAAGGAAGTCAAAGGCCAGATGTTCCTTGCTTCCTGTCTGCTGCCGCCACAGTTGCCATAGCCTGTGGTTGTGGTTAGTCTGTCTAGAGCTCGTATGTGAGAGACTGAAACTGTGTTTACTGGAAACTCCCCCCAGCTCTGTGGCTGATCATCTGCAGCAACACCTGACAGCAGATGGCCTTGCAAAACCCAGGGTTTATCTCAAAATGGGAGGTTTTGTTTCTGCTGTGCTCGTGTTGCTAACATTCAGAAAAGGTGTTCCTCCCTCAAAATATAAGATATGTAAGCATGACATTATTAAAAAAAAAAAAGTGTACTTTGGACTAGTTTTAAAAGAAATATGGCAGAAAATGGTTAATATCTTTCTGCACGAAGAAAGTAAAGAAGTTGCTGTATTGCATCTGAGGCTTTGATATTACAACTCCTTCTGTGATAGGGTCATTCTATGCTTTATGCAAGAGCAGAGATTGACCCTGTAATCAAAATTGACCATTTTCAGCAGGAAAATGCTGACAGAAATATCTGCTATAATTACAGTTAATTCAATCAACCATTTTCTGCTTGTGAAATTACAGAAACTCTTCCTTGACATCGGTGGCCATTTGGACTGGAAACAATCTTTTGGACGGAGTCCTTTAAAAGCTACTATTCAAGTACAGCAAGGAGAAGAATCAAATCCAGTCTATTTCCAGCAAGTAAAGGGGAAGGAATAAGGGGAGCAGTAGAAAAACTACACGTTTTAAGCACCGTATACTGCTCTTCCTAATCCTACTAAGGAAGCATAGGCTAAGTTAGACCAACAAAGTGTGTTTAAGTATAGGATCTGCACAACCCTTTTGTTCTTGCCATACAATTTATAAGTCTAAATCCAGTTTGGACAGTGCCAGATGATAAGCCTATACCAGGTGACGATATACCTGGTAGAATCAGGATAAAACATTTCTAACTGGCAAGCAAAAAGAGAACAGCGATTACAGGATTTTTTAAAATGACTACATAGACACTCAATGAGTTTAAAGAATCTATCTGGGTCTTGTGGCAGGGAGTAAAATCAGAGCCTAACAGTCCAGATAGCTACACTTCTGGTCTGACCACTCCCTCTGTAGTTAGTGTAGAGCACAGAGAATATTTATGTGCCAGACTTGCAGAACGCCATGAAATCAGAAAAAGGCAGTACACATCTCTATCTGCATTTCTACCGATTAACAAGCACATTTTTCTGTGACAGTAAGTTACGGAAAACCCTCCTGCATAATCCAGGAAATGCCAGGAATGGACATCAATGCTATTTGCTAGTACACATTGTGGGTGCCAACACTGTTTAATAGCTGTGGATATAATGTGTCTGGCAGCTCTACCATCTGGCCAGCATCGCACTCTTTGCTAGAGAACACTAGCACAGAAAGGTGGTAATAGCAAGCCGCACGTTGCTCCCTTTGCCTCTTTACTCTCAGGAACTGGGAGGATTTAAAGACATTATATAACAGAAAGAAAGGTGCCTTGTGGGCTCTGCCTTTGTGGGTGGCCAATGGCTTTCACACAAAAGTGCTATTCCCCTCTCCCCCCAAATGAAATATTTCTGGCAGGAGAGAAACTGAAATCAATCCCCACACCCTGCACAGCAATCTCTTTTCTGTCTTGTTTTACTATACACATTCTCACCCCCTTTTGTGATGCAGGTGAATGAAAGAACTATGTTTCAGTGAAAGAAAATACAAGTGCACATGCTTTGTTGTAGCGTAGAGCAATGAGGAGGTATTTCTTCAAACAGTTGGGAAGCTTTCTATTGGCACAATGTCCTGTGCTAGGGAGCACTCCAGAAACTAGCAGGATGTACAGGCATAAAATGTTAGTGTATGTTTAGTAAACACCATTATATTGGATCATGTTTCTTCACATTGCTGCTCTGTAACTGGCTGCATATGAACCAAACACAAAAAATAAATACAAATGTCGCTACCACAGAAAAGAAGTGGTAAGCAGGCAGAGCACAGAAAGCAAAGCACACCAGCTGCATGGCATATTTTGGCCACTACTGAATAGGTGGAGTGTATAAAATGGGCCAGCATGTATACACATTGCTAACAACTGCTCACAGGTCTCCTGAGATCAGAGCACAGCGAATAATCCAGAACAGCTTGGAGAGGCTGGACAAGTCTGCAGCGAAGTGGAACTAGAAGCAGGACGCAAACAATTTATCTAAAATATTGACAAGGCCCTGATAAACCATATTCATTCTTACCCTGCATGTAGAAAACTGTATTTTTTTCTGCTTGAGATATACAGAGGGCAGCAATAACAGTCTTAGTGAAAATATGTGCGATGCCTGGGGGTAAAAAGTACTGTAGAATATTATAGCAGTATTTCTCTGTGCAGATTAGTGCCTCAGGGACCTCACGGCCGTTCTTTCCCTTCCTTACGCAGGGCACTCTCTCTCTTTTATTTAACTGCGGTGTAATTCTGATTAGTTACAGCCCATTCCTTGCTTCTCCACAAAGCCATGTGGGCAGCACCACTCGCGCAAGGCTGTCTGCCTCAGCTCTCTGAAGCAGAGCCAGAGCAGGAGGAATGAACCACTGCACTGTCTGGCCCCCTCTCTGTCAGGAAGCTGTTCTGTTCACAGCACAGACAGAGGCCTTCGAGGTGGCTGCCGGAGGATGTCATCCTCTCCACATGTGGTGGAAAAAGGAGGGAGGCAGAAGAGGAGTGCAGAGCGGGGGACCTGCACAGGGAGGCAGAGTATAAAGCCGGAAATAGAGGCAAGGAAGAACATAACCAAGGGGGCAGAGCAGCAAGAAAAGTGAATCCAGCCATTTGTATAAATCACTTCAGAAACGCTGAGATGAACCAGTCTGAGGGACTGGATCACTTCCATCTGTGGTATCAATCCATTTATGTCAGCAGACAGACATACTATGCGGTTTGATTTGATCACTTCAATGGGGCAAACTTTGTTCCCTTCAGAAACACTCTCAATCTGGTGTAGCACAGACTTCTGGCAGCCCATTGCCTTGGGACAGTGGGCTTGGACACTTGTGCACCATTCTGTCTGGTGCACACGGCCAGGCTCATTACTTATGTACAATGTGTGCTCCAGTCCAAAGCATAATTTGCTCATGCATCACACCTTATGCCCTCTCTTATACCTGGGGATAGGTGAGCATCAGAGATTACCAAAGTCAGTGTCATCCATCACACTGATTTCCACCAGTGCTTTAAATCAGACCAGTGGATAAGAAACAAGTAAGTGTAATAAGTAGCCTCTTCTGCTCTCTCTTTTTCCTAGTGGTCAATAGCCACGCACAGGGAGTGGTAACAGAGACCCTGGCTCATGAAAAAGCACATTTTCCCTAGATAAAAAAATGCAAAGGTGTTGCTGCTAGTTGCAGTTACACACAGTACTTGTAGCACTTTAATCAGAGGGGAAACAAACCCATCCAAACCATAGCTACTTGTCCCTCTCTTTTCTGGAACTATATTTTGCTGCAGAGCAACATGTACACCTAAGGGCAGAGACTGAACCACATCTAAAAGGGCGAGGGATCGCTATACCCCAGTCCTCCACTCACCTGAATTCAAGCACAGGAAGCCTTAGAAAGCCTCGTCTAGAAGAACAAATTCATGGTTCCTAGAATAATTTGTAGTACAAACCCTGGATTATCTCCAGTGGAACACTGTCCCAAGAGGGGAGGAGGTAAGAAAAGGGTGGTGGATGCCTGTTCACTATTAATTCAGTCAGATGGACTTCTGCGAGAACCGAGAGCTAGATGATTTCTTATAGGTGAAATACTTGTGCTCCTCTGGCATTTCTAGTGTCACCTCCGCTCTTAGAAGGGTCCCTTCTAAGGACCCTTAATAAATGTAGAATACCAGCTGCTACAGGGCTCCCAAGACAACACATCTCCACTGAGGTTCCTGCACATTCAACTTGCTTCCAGCAACCTTGACGTATACCTCTTGCTGTGGCCGTATGTTGTACCTTATACTAGTTTGTCTGTGTGACCTTAAGAAAGTGATTTGCTAATTAAACATGACATTTTCAACCTATGAAGTCTACTTAACCAGCAAGAACTATTCTGCTTTCAAGTGGTTTTGGCTACAATTCACAATAATTAGGGGGATTTTCCATGCTTGTCCTTCTCTTTTTAAGCAAAGCTGATTTTTCTGCCTCTGATGCTTAGCTTGGGTGGCATTTGGCCACCAGCTATGTGCAGGAATCATATGTACATCCAACGATCTTAAACTGGCAGAAAGGAGCAAGGAGCAAACATAGGGGTTTGAACTCTGCTGATTCTTCCCATCATTCAGCTCACTTCCCTGGTGATTTATTCATACCAAAAAGGAGCCATTTATACTTCTGTAATCACTAGGAAGGAACCGACAGCTTTATACCAGTGTGAATGAGAGCAGCATTGCATTCAAAATCTCCCTAGCTAGTGCCTTGGGTCATAGTCCTCTAACATGTTGAATCATGTATCCTTATGGTCACAAGCAAAGCAGGCAAATTCTTTGGGGTCTGTGTCTTTTGCAAACATCCTACTCTGGCTTGTGACCTGACTTGTCTCACACACAGCAAATTGGCTGTGCAGGGAAAAAAATTCATCAGAGACATTTCCTCTGGCAATGGCAAATAAATCCTGGCCAATTCCACGCCACTAGGAAGCAAAGGGTAATCCAAGGAGCCACTGGATGCAAGTAGCATCGTCACTTTTCACTGCCATCTGCCTGGGGCAGAGTTCACACCCTAACGTTCAGGACATGTACAGATTAAAATGTTTTGCCTGGCCCAAAATCATCTAAGGAGCTAAGGCAAAAGCTCAGTCTACAGACAGGCCTCCTCACCTTCATATCCGTTGTATCCAGGACTGAAATGGGCAACTCTGGACCACATGTATTTAGGTAGAGATTGCTATGTTGCAGTTTGGCCTTGAGTTTACTGACGATGAGACATAGCTGTCATTACAATCAGCCATCACCACAATCAATCAAGTCCTCCCCACCCCTGCCTGGATGTGCACATCGTGAATAACATCCCCACTATGAATAAAAGCTTGGTGCTAGCCTTGGCAGAATAGATACAAGCGCTCAGAAGATTCAGATAACAACTGGTGCAAATCCCAGCCTGGGCTGGATAAGACTGAGCTGAGCCAGATGTTTTCATCTCAGAACAGACTTTCTTTCCATGAGCAGCCTGTTTCCACTTACAGCAAGACAGGGACAATGCACAGTTTCCCCCTCTGAAGGGCAGGAAGGCGCAAAGCTAATTTGTGTTTTCTTCCTGCTCCAGGATTCATAAAGAATGCCACACTGAGTCAGACCATTTTTCTAGCAAGTATCTTTCTTTGACAGTGGTCTGTAACAGATGTTTAAGGAAATAATACAAGGTAGACTGCAAGCATGCTATGATCCTTCTTCTGATTTACTCCCTTACTCCCATCAATAGATGGGTTAGATACTGCCAGGTTTCAGGCTTGTGATGGAGTACCTAGAACCTTTTCGCTATTCTGATTCTCCACTAACATTTGCTTGTGAGGCTCAGCATGCCAGATGGAAGAAAGGGAGTCAGATTTCCATGGATTTGTTTTCCAGCTTTACCACTGGCTCACTGTGGGACCTTTTGTGTCTCAGTTTCCCCAGCTATATAAGTGGAGCTGGTAATTCTTTCTCTACCCTTTATTATGTGCAAGAGATCTTTGGATGGAAGGTACAATATGCATGAAGGACTGGGAACACGCATTCCTAGCTCAGGCTTCAGTGATGCTGAGCAACTGTAAGTCCTTGTAGCTTCATGGGATGCAGTGTGCTCAGCACCTTTGAAAAAATCAAATCAGAAGTGTATTACACCACTGACGGCATCTGACAGGAGATAGGGACCCAGAAGACTTAACAGCCAAGTGATGCGTGTGAGCTAGCCTAAAAGTCAAATTGATTCTCTATCTATAATAAGCAGCAAGCAAGCAATTCCTTGTATTTACAAAGACCAGGCATGTATTACAGGTAGGCATATCTGTACTAGCAGAGGAACTAACTGAAGCCTGATTTCTTGTGCATGTATGGCTTGTGATTGGATTCTCTCATGCCTAATAAGGTGTAGCTCTTCCTATGTTGGAGGTAAAACCTGAATTCTTGGGAACTGAAATCACAAGGCAACCCTTCCCAGTAGAGACTATCACAAAGAGGATCTCTGCCCTTGACCACGTGCCACTTCAATGAAACTTGCAGGAACTTAATGACTTAGGAACCTCTTCTTCTCTATTAGACTCATTTGCAATGGACCAATAATTGTTTGTGCAGACAGGCAGTCAAAGAGCCTAAATCCAGCTAAAACAAATGAAGTGGTAAAAGCTATGAAAATGAGCCTCTTTGTAACTAACATAATTCATCACTGCACTTCTGGGTCACACATGGTCTTTTGAGGGACACCCACATTTCATATCTGATGCTATCAGCTCTCATTCATAACCATGACTTGTGTTCTGCATCTGCACCTCTAACTGTCTGGAGCCAGCACCGTATCTCAGCATCGCATCTTTAATCACAAATCCACTTCCTGGTCCATGCCTCAGGCTTTCTGCTCCCTTCTGCCATGACTCATGATTTCAGTCTTATGCAGAACTGTGGGTGGCAGCTGATAGAACAGCCCAAAAGCATTCCATGGAGAGGAAGTTGCACTGCAATTGCATTTCCTCTGCTGGGATTTTTCTCCTCTATGTTTTGTGGAACAGTGAAGAAGCTGGGAATTATTGGTGTTGTGAAGCCCTGTGAATCAAGGGGAAGGGCAGGGAAGGTTCTTACTCAAAAGTCTTTGAAATCTTTCAGTCAGTGGTTTGCATTATGACCCAAAAGCCTCTAAAGCCCATGCAAACACTCAGCTCTTTCAGTTTTCTTTGGATTAAACTTCAGGTGAGCTGAAAAGATTGCACAGGTGATATTTCCAAAGCCAGGGGGAACAATTCAATACTGCCCTTACACTGAATGGCTCTACCAGAACTGGTGCTAAATGGAAGACTATCCGTCAATATTTAGTTCTGCTGCATGGGCCTAACAAGCAGAAAATAAGAAAGAAAAGGCAGTAAAAGGAAAGCAATGTGAAACATGAATGTAATAGAGGGCTGTTGTGATGCTCTGATGAAGATCTGCAGTTGTCTCTCTCTGGGAGCAGCAGTTACAAGCTCTTTTCCAACAAAAAGGAACAGTCACGTAGTCCAACTAATGGGTCTTCCCAGGACTGACTGGGAGCAGGATAACATAGAGAAGATGGGAGGATGTTATTTCTGTAATCACAACTTGCAAAGTCACCAGACTGAGGGACAGGAAGAATTGCAGTCAGAGTGTAAAAGGGGATGGGAGGCAAGAACAGAATCAACCTGAGCAGGTTAAAGCACCAAGAAGGGAAGTCAACCCAGGTCAGGGTGCAATTGAGACACCGCGTGTGCCCAGGCAAATCTTCCCCGCACCTCAGTTTCCCCAGCTGTGCAATAGAGACAACAGCCCTTCCCTCCTACACAGGGGCATTGTGAGGCTGAGCTCATTAATGTTTGCCAATCTGCTTAAAAACCCTCTGACGGAAGTTGCTGCACAGCATGAGCACAAAGTTGTTGTTTTTTGGATTGGGGTTGGGTGTTTTTTTTTTTTGAAACACTAAAGAGATGAGCAATTGAAGGAGTAACCAACGTAGTTCACTGCCTCTTTAGAAATGCCTGGTGAAATCCTAGCCAGCAAGGGAAAAGGGCTTGCAAGGGAGATGAGAAGCATGCTGACGCCAAGTCCAGTGAGAGAGTTCTGGCACAAGGAGGACGAAAGCATCCATCCCCTCTCACACTTGCCTGGTGAGGAGAAAAAAAAAAAAAAAAGAAAGAAAAAAGGAAAATAGAGGAAAAAAAAAAAGAAGGGAAAGGGGAAAAAAAAAAGAGAGAAAAAGAAAGAGGAAGGGCACAGCAATCCAACATGGTTGGAATAACTCTGCTCACTGTAGCCTGTCCAACAACAGCCCTGGCGGATCATAAAACAGCCTCTCACATCCATGTGGTTTTTGCTGCTAGGAAACAAGGTACAAAACACACAACCTCACGCTGGGCTCTATAAAACCTTATATTCCCCCTCAGACCCAGAGTTCATCTGAAGAATTTGCATCACCTAATTAGAACCAAGCTGAGTTTTAAAATTAAAAAAAAAAAGTAAAATAGAAAAAATGAAAAGCCCCTTTCCCTTCTTTGTCCCCTTTTTGTGATTTCAGTTACCATAAAATTTGAAAAGTACCTTCCTGACCTCTTCCCAGGAGAATTTCCACACAGAAGCTTTGCTGGCAGATCTTAGCTACTAGGCAGGCTTGAAGGCTAAAGTCACTTCCTTTCAGTGGTGCCCAGAGGCAGGTGTACCCCGTTCTCCTGCCTCCATGGTGACAATTGCTAACAGACAGCTCCTGAGAAGCACAAGGAGACCTCAGCTGCTGTTGGCATTTGCACACTTGTTTTTCTGCACAGAGACTGAGAAGCCAATCTCTGCTGTTACAGACAGTGTGATGATTTTTCTCTTTTATTTTCATTCTTTTTATATCTTTATATTCTTTTTTAGTTGTAAATCAGGATAAAGCATGCTGTGGCACAGGTGCTTAAGCTAGTGTTGTCCCTTCCCGTAACAAAGACCCTCACAACTTACCTAAGGAACTTTACTGCCATGAATTTCCTTTGTGTGTGAATGCACGATCCCTGATACTCCAAATTTACTATGCAGCTTTATCTACACATCCTCCTGCTAACCCTGTCCAGGGCCTCCCATGACTGCAGGCCATCATGCGTATGAAATGTCATGGCAATTCTGTAACTGGCTGAGAAAACCAAGGTTTGGCAAGCACATGCTGAACGGTGCAGCCTAGGTCATGGCTGCCCTCTGCTCTCTCGTGCCGCTCCCAATGGCTGGCCAGTGCCCCAGGCAGGGAAGCCATGGGCAGCTATTCCAAGCAGTGGCCTGTCAGCTGCAAAGTGTGAGAGCAGGGAGGAGTACTTGGGAGGAGGCTGATGATTCACGTGGCCCGCATCCAGGCATTACAACCAGCAGAGACCATGGGCATGTCTTGCCTGCCCTCACATAACGCAGGCCGCAGGGCGTTTCTGCCGTCCTCTGCAGTGGAGCCAGAGCATTTCTCTCAGAAGATCCACCAGGCTGCATTTACTGTTCCTCTCTGAGGGAGCCATTGGGAAGCTGCTCCAGCGGCTATTTAGCCTCATGGCTAAAAGCACACACTTTCTTTCTGCTCTATTTCTCCCTCGCTGTGAACAGGGAGGGGAGCGCGGGGATTTGCTCACCCTCTCTGCACTGCCTCACCCGGGCTGGCAAGTGGCTAGCCCAGCTGGCTCGCGTGCAGGCCAGGCCCTGGCTCTCCTCAGTCCTCAGAGGCGAGGACAGCATGGCGCAGTTACGGCGCAGGCCTGCAGCAGCGGAAAGCTGTGGCACGGAGAGGCTGCTGCCCAGCTGGGCAGCTCGCAGAGCAGGGAAATATCCCTCTCCTTCAGAGAGGCAGGCAGAGATGAGCAGAGCCTGCCGAGAAGGCCATGAGGGCGGGAAGGAGCTGCCAGCCTGCTCAGGTCATGGAAAACGGGGGGAGGTGAGTGCCACGTTAACAACTGCAGGACTGCTCAGGGACTGCTTCAGCACAGCCTAGTGCAGCTTCCCCTCCACGCCAGGTCCCAGGATCAGGTTGTGCCAACTATCTAAAGAAGCGATGCTAACAACCCTTGGCAGCATCCTGCCAACACGGCCAGTGACATGCCGCAACAGCTAGCGTCCTTCCGAGCTGTGGAGAGCATGCTGTCTAGGAGAGGAACAGCAGTGGTGTGATCCTGGGGACAGTCCCCTTGGCCCATCCGAAGGGTGGAACAACGTCATGCTGATGTGGCAGTGGCTTCTATGCTGGTGGGACTGAGGAAATGGAATGCTATTACAGCCTTAATCCAATAAGGCCTAGTAGCAGCAGTGAGGCCTGTACAATACCAACACAATGTGTTGGAATCTCACAGCAGCGACAGGCCAGCTGTTGCTTGCTCTGTGGAACCTAGAATGGCACATCAACACTGTGTGGCTAGAGGCAGACTTGAGGTGCACGCCACAAGGATGAACACAGTATCGGGACCCTTCTCAGAACTTGCCAGGCCAGTGTGAAGAGCAGAGCCTGAGGCCTGTCCTTGGCTTGCTTCCCCTCATCTACCCATGCTTTATTGCTTTGGCTAGGATTTCAGCAGAGGGGCTCTGAGTAGGGGACATGCTGTAATGTGGGTTCAGATTATATTTTGATTGCAGAGGCTGTGAGCAACATTCATTCCTAGTGGGTGTATCATGGCTATGGCTTCCGGAGAAAGCAGCCAGTAGAACAGCAACAGATCGCCGACAGGGAGGGCCATATCCGCTACAGCCTGTACACTCAAGAGGATGCAGCTGTATCCTCCCCACCAGGCTTACACTTGCATTTTCCTTCATCAGAACTCAAGCAAGTGCTGCACCTCCTCTCCTTGCAGCCCCAATGATAACTGACCTCCTAAGTGTGCCTGCCCCACACAAAGTGCTCAGGCGAAAGGGAATTAAACATGTCCACCCTCACATAGCCACCGTACCTACCAAAGCCTTGGGCTGTCTGCAAGAGGAGGCAGCTGGTTTAGGAGAGGAGTTACTATAACCTGGCCTCTGCAACTTTGCTGTCTTTCAACACCCATAGAGACACCAGCAAGGACCTAGCCTAGAGGCGTTGACGTCAAGGAGACCTGATGGACACCGTATGCGTCACTGCGTGAAGTGAGAGGAAAGTTATCTCAGGGAGGGAGAGCAGAAAGAAAACACAGACCCCGAGGATCACATGCTCAGAGGATGAGAGGGGAAAGAGGTCAGTTCCTGACAAGCAGCTCAAAACAAACCCATTGTTCTGAGTGAGACTCTGCCGTCCCTCTTTCACCAGGTGTTACCTGGAAAATCCATCTGCCCATTCCCCCTCCCCTCACCATTCCTCTGCCCTGGCTGCTAGCAAAATGGGGAAATTCATGAGACAGCTGTAATGGCACCAGCTTCCTGCCAGTCTCGCCTCCCCTTCCTAGAGGAAAACCAGCAGATCTGATCCGATGCCTGGAGGAGGAAGCACGCCCTGGACTGAACTGGAGAACTCTGTGGGAGAACTGTGCACCAGACAGCCCTGAGACCGACTCTCCTTTTGGCAGAAGTGCCACATCCCATAGTAGGACTCTTTTATTTCATTACCTCTGTGTTTTTTCCTGGCCTATATATATCTGCTCTGTGGGTTCACCAGCCAGACACTGCCCTGTAGTAATACATACCAAGTTTAGAAACCATACCAGCCCATAGAAATGCTATTGTCTTTCTGACCTCCATGCTTTTTCCACTACCTGCCGTCACCTTCTGGAAAGGCTAAAAGGGACAGGCAGTTTCCTAGAAGAAAGAAAAAAACACCCAGGCCTTCCAGGCCTTTCTCTGTATGTGAGAAAAGAAGTCCAAATCTTTTCCCTGCCCCAGCTCCAGCAACTCCAGTGAAAAAAGTCCCTTCTGAGTCTTCTCACATATATTCCAGGGCTTATCCATAAAACATTTCAGTTCAGAACAAAGCTCTGGTCCTGGATTTTGCATCCTAATAAAGACTATAGCCTAGCAAAATGATGCTAAAACACAGTTCTCTGTCATGTCCATCACTGCCCTTGCATCACAGCACCACTTCCCTGAGTGGTGCCAGAGCAGGCTCCATGGGTACACATGAAGTATATAAGCCTTTTGCATAGAATGGTTATTTTAAAAATTCCTTGAGATCATAGCGCCAAAGAAAGGACCCTGCAGAGGCCAGTGGTGCATATAAAATGAAAACATTATGCTCCCCAAAATGCTGTCATGGGGAAGCAACACAGAGGGGAATGGAACTTCTTGTCATGGTTGATTTGTGGTTGCTTTGGCTCACAGCCAGCTTGGAATACCCCAAGCCTTTGGAGAACCTCTGGAAATGAAATGCTGAGGAAGTTGTACATCCTCTCAAAGAGTCAACTAAAAACAAAGTGCAGATTTTATAAACATGGTGTGCGTACACTATTAAAAGACACTCTTTCTGCTGGGTTTTGGCATTGTGTCTAGTACTGCTGGCCAGAAAGGCTGGTTGGGAGCAGGAATTCGGGGATTTCTTAAAAATGACAGTACTGGAAAAATGTTGAAATGTTGACATTTCCCACAAAATGAGAGTTCTGAATTTCTTTTTGGTTGGGAACCATCAAACTTTATCATTTTGCTGCTTTTGAAATAATATCCATGTTCAACACAATTGTATGAGCATGATTCTTCCAATATTTAAAAGAGAACATGAAAATTTTAACCTTTTTTTGCTTTGTAGTACATAACTGCCCCTTTATTTGTGAAAAGAAAGGCAACCCACCAAAAGCTTTTTAAGCTTTGTGATTTTCCTTCTTTTTTTCTGCAATAATCTCCCTTCAGGGACACTAGCTTTGAACTGGTGGTAACAACAGACAAAGTTAACTCAAGTGTTCTTTACAGAGGTCACCTATGTGAGTGTTTAAATTGGAGCAGGTGCTAAAACCCAAACTTAGCATGTTCCTGAGCTGAGGCCAAAGGAAGGCAAACACCGAGATCACTGAATCAAGTTTTGACACTGACATCAATAGGCTTTAGCATAAGCCCCTTCCTACTTAGAATTGTCATTAAAATTGTAAGGCAAGTCCTTGTTTTTGTGATATCTAGGCACTGTTGTATGCCATTCATCCCTTGTTGATGTGAGTGCACTGGCCCTTAACTGTAGCCTTGCTCATCTGTTTTTTATAAAGTACAACTACTATTTCAGATCGGAAGAGAATGTGTTCTACGCACAAGTATCTTGTCTGCTTCAGAGCACGGCAGTTTCCAAGTGGATGCCACTCTGGCTCCTAGCCCTGTCTTCCAGAGTCAAGCAATAAATTCCATTCCTTCTACACAGTTTAGCAAAGGCCGTATGAGTCATCACTGGGTGTAAGGACAATGATAAACGTTCCTTTAAAATGGTTTCTGCTTGAATATTCCTCATTTAAGAGGCCTTTTGGGAAGATCTAATCAGGTCCCTGGAAAGAAGTGCTGCCTGGGGCCCTCACAGGCTGTATAATGCTTTCTGCTGTGAAAATCTGAAAAGACCCTTCTCCAGGTAATTAAAGATATTGTCCTGCTCCCCAGGGATATTTGCAGTTAGGCTATTCATTTCATGGGCTGGTTATGGCTTGGCTGTGATGGTAACTGTGTGGATCCAGTTGGCTATCTGGCTGCTTTTGCCCTAGTCAATAAGACGTGGGTGCAAACAGCAAGATAATTCTCAGTGGACGTAGCCATCACTGTCTCAAAAAGGTTTGTTCTTTCAATTAATGCTAAAGAGTTCCATGAAACTTTTGGGTAGGAGGAGATGCTACTGACAGGCAGGAAGGGATTTCTTTGTTTGTATTAGAATGGAAAATTCAGAGGCTTTGGGGTTGCAAGTAAGCAATTATTTTCAATGTGTATATAATACCTACTTGACCGGTGCACTTATCTGGAAGATGAGGGATTATTTTAAACGCCTATGCCTCGTAAGTCTGTTGACAACGATGAGAAAGGCATAGAACTATTAAGAATTCACAGCTAACCATACTTTTTTATAGCAATTTCATTTTCCTTCTGTTCCATCTATAACCCCTTTACATGAAGTAAAGGTAATTGCTTAGCACACAGAGCCTGCACAGGGAGGTGCCACAGATGGTACTGAAACATGAAAAAGAAACATGCGACTTCAGTTGCATTTTTCATTCCCATGCTCTTACAGAGGCAAAATTCTCCTGTTTGGGCACATAGAAAGGGAATCAGTACTGCGTGCCTCTCTTACTGCAGCCTCAGGATCCTGTTAGGGGATTAGATGCATCTCTGCAGCTAAGCCAGTAGGTATGTATTGCAGCTGCTGTAAGGAGACCCTCCTGATGCACAAGCAGTGTCCAAAAGTGTAGATCAGAAGTGTAAGCAGGTGAGCAGAATTGTTTCAGCTCTAAGAGAGTGGTTCTGAGTGACATTAGAGCCGAGATCTTCTGTGAGGAACCTTGGGTGGTCACTACTAAGCCATGTGTATAATTTCTAGAAAGTAGAGCCAAATAAAAAGATTCTAAGGACCTTAAATGAAGTGACTTAAACATCACTTCTCACCCATAGCCTCATGTGTATCTCCCCCATTTGAAACAAAGAACATAAATCAGCTCTGTTGCCAAGCAGCTAGAGAATATACTTTTTTAATGGTGAACAGCTGAGAATGAACATGTACATGTGTTTGTAAAAGATATGTCACATACATATAGGTTTTCTTGCCAGCAATCTGGGTTTGCTATATGAAACTTAAAGGATTGCACCTTGGATTTCCCATAATCAGGACAGTTTCTTTTTCCTTGGTCTTTTTAAGTACTGTCATTCTTTAATGTGCAGGCAGCATTTCAGTGGGAGCTGTTACTGTAGATGACTGTTCTGGGATATTTATGTAGCTTGTTCTATGGGCTTAGCTCTTGTCAGCTTTGCATCTTTGTTCCAGGCAGCCCTCCTGTTGACTATTAGCACTAAACTCTCACATTAGATGTCCTGAGAACATGGGGTTTTTTTAGGAAGCTGGCTGTGATCCATTCCTAGCAGTGCAAGACTCATTGTTGTACCAAAGCCATGCCTGACCCCTCTGGAAGACATTTACCAAGGTGTCTTAGCAGGCTCACAAAAAGTGGGACACATGGGGACAGCTCCAAATGTTTGTCTTTTCCTAAACATAAAAACCATACAATTAAGAGAAAAAAAACCCAGAATTTACTTCTGCAACAAGATACTGACAACACTGTCAGGTGACAGCAAATGCAGTACAGGCCATCAGGCTATTCTGCTAGTGCATCTCCATTCTTAAAGTCCTCTCCTTTCACTCCTCTTTTCCTTGCTTATGGATTTTGGCAATAAAAAGGTAGGTCAAGCACCTAAAAGTCAGCCGGGAATGTGCATATCCCCATCCATCTGTGACAGGTATGCGCGGCCTGTAGAGAAGCCATAGGCAGGCATCCTAGGAGCATGTGAAAGAATATTATTAACAGCTGCAGCAGTGCTGCAGGAATAAGTGATCTGTTTCTTCAGCCTGTGGTGCACTTTGGCATCAACTCCGCCATTAGGAAAAGATCAGTACATGCTTTAAGTGAGTATCAAAGCTTCCTTAAATAGCATCAGAAAAGGAAATTTAGCAAGACAAGTCTTTATGTCAGAGAGATCATCTCTGCAAAGGGACAACAGTCCAGGATTCTTTGGTCCTACTTGCCTCTCCGTCACAGACTCTGAGGGTTTAGTTTAGTCATTTAATTTGTTCTCTTCCACAGTTGTCCTGCTCCATAAAAGACAGATCTTAGTAACAATCTTGTGAGACTGGACAGTAAATCTGGAGAATAATTCTTTACTGACTGCAAGCTGCTTTGAAAAAACCCCATGAAAGAAGCTGCTGGCAGTTAACGCTGCTCAGCAGGATGAATAAAGAGAGCAACGTGCAAGCCAAGTGCATGGAAAAGGGTGACAAAAAGGGAGAAATGCAGCACTTCCCTTGGCAATCTGAGCTACATGTCCACATTTTATAAAGGCTGTTGGTTCCTACAATTAATAAATGCAGGTCTTAGTACACAGTTCTCTCTCGCGTGCTCCCAACGCTTGGAGGTGGCAGGTGAGGTGGCAGGTTCTGGAGAGTGCTGCACAATGGCTCTGCACAGCTGTAATGAAGAACAGAAGCTGCAAGAAACTTCCCCCTCCTGCAGGAAAAAACAGCTGAAGATCTGTATAGTGAAAGCCATGGAAGACAAAAACATTTCCAGTGCTCCTCAGTGAAACCTAGGAGATGTGCTATGTAATTGTGAACTCCATCCCCTGGTCCCTTGTCTGGAAACTATTTACATTTCTGAGACACCAAGCATCCCCTGGCATGGCCCCAGCCAGCTCCAAAGGAGGTGAGAACTGTGCTGTGCCTGCCTTCACACGGCCAGCCTCTCCTGCCACAAGCTAGTTTGACAAGCAAAGGAAAAAAAAAAAAAAAAACCCCAAAGCCCCAAGACTATTTTTATTTATGATCATGTCCATGGGCCACTCTTTGTCTAGACAGCTGGTATTACTATCTGAAGCTGTCCTGGAATCTGAAATACCATTTATTTACAGGGGAAAAAAAAGTCCTGGATTAAACAGTTCATAAAAATAATCTGGGAACTGACACGGGGCCCAATGAGACCAAAGGTAACAAGATCTAGAGCAGGCATCTTTGTTTATCTTGGCTGTAGAGATGTTTTCTCAGAAAACAAAACAACTTCCCCCTCCCAGCCACCCCCCCAAAACAATTTGGCTTTAGGAGTGTTTCCTTTTGCTTCCTCTCCTCCCACCTTAGTTTAGCTACTTTAAACATATCCTCACCCCCCCACAGAAGTTTCCAAACAAACTGGTCACCCAATTGAAAAGTGGGACTTTCACACTTTGTGAAAGTCAAAGTGGGAGAGGGGCAGCTCTTACCTTTCCAAGAAAATCCTTGGAACTGGAAGCTGCTATATTTTCATGCAGAGACACTCTGAATGTCACAGATGCAGCAAAATGTCGTGTTGACACTGACATCTGACAATCTTTTTGTTTCTGCCTGCAGCAAAAAAATAAAAGCAGGGAGGTAGATAGCAGGAGCCCTTGCTCTGCCCTTTTGCTGCCACAGAGACTCTGCCAGGCAGTGATCAGTGCCTCCTGTGCTTGGAATGGCTGTGTTGCAGACCACCTGCTTGGCCTTCACACTGCCCTCATTTTTCACTGCCAGTTGACAGACTTCAGGAGGTTTCCAGACACGGAGCTAAGCAGGAAAAGAACAAAACAAACTTCTGGGCTCCATCTGCTCCCTTCCCTTGAATGAGCAGTGCACCATCACCCAGGACAGTGTATAAAAAGAGTTTGATGGAGTCACCCTATAATTTTACACAGCAGCTGCCAAACTTTAAAGACAAGCTCCACTAAGGTAGGAGACCTTCCCCTTTTAGAAGGAGCCACTGGCTCCTTGTTGAAGCAGAAAGTTCATATGAAGTGAAGCATTAGATCTAACGCATAACCGCTTGGGTAGTGAAGTGCTACGGTGCTCAAACCATACAGGGACAGTTCAATCAATAAGGCAGCAGCTGCAGGAGAACATAGCAATATCAGGCTGGCCATGGACTGTCTGTGCAGTGTTGGCAGGGGCAAGAGTTGGGCTAACGGTGACGGGCAGAAGTTCTGAGCAGTTTGAAAGTATTTTGACTCAGAGGTCTACAAGGGGAGAAGCAACCCTGGGTTCTGTGATCAAGTTAAGAGTGCTAAGACCTTCTACTTTACTTCGCTAGTGTCTAATGTGGGTTTTTCTCATGTAGCCATTCTAGCAGCCCCCAAACATGAATGCAGAGCATGGGCCATTATTTAATCAAGCTACCAATTACAGTTGGTAGTCTCATTTTAACATACAGTCCAAGGAAATCTGCCATTTTAATCCAATGCAGACAGTAAAGAGGGAAACAGAAGGTCAATGGTGGATTAGGACCAGGGCTTAAATCAAGACACAGCAAAAATGTCACTCTAATCAGGTGCTGGGTTCTTGAAAAATCAGCCTTTCCAGCTATATAGGACAGCCTGGAAAGAAAGATGCATGTTGGTAGTGCACCTAGAACACATGCTTAATTTTCAGCTGTGATACAGAGTTCATATACAGCCTCGTGCAAATCGCCTCTGTTGCCTGTGTTCTAAAATTCAGCTATTAAACATGTTAGGTATCGAAAATATTCCCTCTTTGTCTACTTTGTTTAGAGGCAGATACTGCCTTTTATAGTGCAAAGAACAACTAGCACAAAAGACTGTGTATATTACAAAATAACCATCTGCTCCCTTTCTTCTTGCATGCTCTCTGCAGTCTTTGAAGCATCTGCCACATTACCAAGTGGGCCAGTTTCTGTGGAGAATAGCTGACTTTTGGCTACTGTTGCAAGACTCAATTTACTCGACCATGGTCCTGACCCAAGATGGCCAAACTTGTCATAGTATGGAGACACTGCTAATGAGATCAGAGTCTGAAAAGACAAATTCCAAAGCACAAAGAGAAAAGGATGTTTTCTTTTCCGCTGGACAAAACACAACTTTTCTGGCAGGCACAAGTAGGACAGTCTGTCCACTTTGGCAATACTCTGCACGCCTGGACGTACACAAGTGTGTTTTTACATGCAACCCAGTTTGATTACACAATCTCCCTCCAAGAGAATTTGGCAAGAAGGATACCTGAGAGACTTTAGAAACTGAGAGCAGTCTGCAGCATGCTGCTTCTCTCACACTATTTCTAGCACCATTTGGAGTAGCTGACCACTGGGAAAACAACCAAAGAAGATCACCCTAACTGTTGATCAGGTACCCAGCCTGCCGTTTCGGAGATGCAGCAAGGTTACAGGTTCAGCCTCAGTTGCCAGCTTGTACCTACCAACTTTTATCAAACAGCTAAACAGCTGGGTCCATGATCAGAACACTGAACCAGCCCCTAGGCTAAATCTTTTCCTCCTCTTTGTTTTCCAAAGAACGATTCTGAACCTTTGCCAAATGCATCTGGTAAGAGATTAACATGTCAAAGTTTTTCCTGACCAACAATCTTTTTGCACCTTGGCTTCTTCCAAAGTTGGATCTGCTCTTTCAGTGTTCATCCCTTCCTGAAAACACTGTTTAACACCCATCTGGGGAGATAGTATTTAATGCTGGTGCCCGATTCTCCTAGACTCCAAGTTAAACTTTCTGGGAAATGCATCATAGCTTGTCTTGGGATTCTCATGCTTGTTTAGGTTGCAGGTATCCTACCTGTATGACCATAATATTATTTTATTTGCATTTGCTGTTTGTAGAGAAACATACATGCCTTGTGCTTACTGAAATGTTCTTGAGATTAGTGCTAATGCCAGGCAACCTTAAAGAGGAAAACAAGTTTATTCTAGCGAAGGTCAAAACATAGTTAGCATACACAAACACAAGAAAATGCAGACCTAAAGCATGTGTGGCACAAGTCTCTTACTCTAAATGTTAGGAATCCTCCAAGGCATTGTTTGCCTGTGGATCTGCAAGCCTACCTCAAGAGTGTCTGAACTCCAGGATGCAGCTTCTCAGAGTGGATTCCCGTCCAGAAATGTTTGTCACCCTTTTAAACTCCAGGTTTATTTGCATTTTTCTGACTTTTTAAAATGCAAATAAAAATGTCAGATTGCATGTGAAGAATCACCTTCTTTCCTTTCTAATAATGAGGATCTTATCACATAGCACTTCACTTTGGAATAGATAGCTGGCATCTGTGAGAACATTAATTGAAAAGGTCTGTATTTATCCAAGCAGGATACATTATAAGGACTCTGAGTGTTCATTCTTCTAGGTTCTCCTTTACAAAATCAATTAAACTTCATTTCTAGCATTCTATAAATCTAATTTTCATTGCTGTAATTTCCTATTGTGCAGCACAGTTTCAGTCAGTTTTCATTTAACAGCATTTCACAGAGACCACATGTGATACATCAATACAGCATAGTGTTTTAAGGGTTTACTGTGTCAGTGTTGTTATCAAACACCAGAGCCAATAACTTCTGAAATCCTGAAATTTGTGCACTGTCTATACCAGGTCAGAATGAAAAATGTCAAAGCGTCAGCCCTAGTGATCAAATTTCCCCACTTGTCCGCTTGATTCACTGTCTTCCCCTGGGTTTCCATATAGCTCATTAAACAAAACAAACCAAAACCAGGCCTTTACAGAAAGAAAAATTTTGACATGATTAACTAGCTTTGCTAGTAATGTGTGCAACCCACCCAGGTGTCTAGACAGTTTGAAAAATACAGATCATATTTAGGACTAACAGCTGTTACTCCTCAAGTCTCTCTCTGTTGGACCTGAAATTAAGTAGGAACAGACCTTATCAATATTAGGTGGTCCTCTTCCAAAGGAAACATCCAGCATGTTGCAGGAAATTAAGTTACTGGTTCAGTAGGTGGCACTTTACCTTTCAGATCAACATACCACTTGCAGAGCCTGCGAGAAAGTTCTGCACTTCCAAAGGTACCTGCTTTGGGAAAAGTTAGAGAACAAAGTGTTCAGACCCTCAGTTGTGGGAAACCCTCAGTATTTGTTCATAAAAGGAAAAGAAAAAAAAAGATCAACACCTGTGTCCTAGCTAGATGCCAGTTTAGGCAGGTGTTTCTTGCCTGCCCATGTACCCTTTATAATAATAAGTTGGAGAACATGTTTGCTTATGCAGGTTTTAGTAAAATTTTATTAGGCCCTCCTAAGTAATAGTTAATGGCTTAACAAGAGGTTATGAGAGGGAACAATGACAGACTCTGGTAGGAATAAGCATTTATGGAACTCCTCAGGACAAACAACGTGCTATCTAGAAGGTTAGCCACAAGTAGCATCTATTTCTTGGCCTATGTCCCCCACAATACCACTGCACAGCAAAGCGTCCCTGGGCCATCAGCTGTTGACTGCCGAACAGTCATACATGATGTTAGAAGAAAACGCAGTGCTAGGTGCCTAAGAAGTGTGGACCCAAGCCCTCTGATTATTAAAAGAGGCAAGTCTGAGCAAAGTGAAAAATTGCAGGTTAAACCCACTTAACAAGGACTCTGCCTTAAGATGCTGTATTTGTATAGATGTGGTTTTGTAGGAGCATGAGTGGTGCAGAAGCACAGAAAGCCAAGGATGTGTGCTCCTAAACCTGTAGGCATATGGGACTGCTCCCAGCTGAGAAATTTTACACAAATAATGTAACTGGCTGGGATGCTGCTGGAGCTGGGCAAACACAAAGGAAATCTTGAGGTATCCCTGTTCAGCAGGTATATCTTTCGATTGAGTCAAATTTGTCACAGTTCTGAAAAAACACAAATGTCTTTGCCTCGCTTCATTGTATTTGAGAATTTATTGCCCATCTTACTGATATAGGGAAAAAAAGATTTATAACTCAGCTAAGTTACAGCTAGTCAAAAAGGCTGCCCAAGCCATGAACTGTGGGTGTTCAGTGTAAGGTTGTTTAGCAAGGCCTAAATTCAGGCCATAAGTGCTTTTATAAGAGACTGTAAATCACCTTAACTTTTATACACTGTGGCAACATGTGAGCAGAGGAATGTGGCTGGTCTGTGCTAGGTCCCAGAAAAGGTCCCAGATGAGGCCAGCAGATTGGGCAGCAGACATGCGATACCAAGCCTTTGAGTAAAATACTCAGAACTTGTATCTCCCCTGTGCTACGTGCGTACGTGACTAGGGTGAAGGGGCAGGAAACCAGCACAGAAGTGCCACAGGAACAGAATGCACAAGGGCAGCTCGAACACCCGATGGGAAGAGCATTGCTAAGCAGTAAGCAAATTGTAAAACACAAGTCAGACAAAACATCTGGCAGCTGCTTCAAATAGTTTTCTGTCTGAAGGGCAGACAAGCCTGCAATAGTTTCAAATCAAAACATGTGCAAGGACAGGATCAGTGCTCCAATGTGTTTTGTGCAAGCATTGAATGAGTTTTGTTCCCTTCAGCACTGTTTCGTATGCCAAGAAAGGCTGTGCTTTGGGTTAGGTTTTTAATTTTAATAAACTTTACTAAATAAATCACTATATTTCCTTCTCCAGTCAAATGCAACTTAGTCTTTGGCATAAGATCAAGAGCATTAGCTCTGCATAGGAAGCACACGGGAGAGAAGAGGGGGAGCATGCTAGGAAATGTTTTTCATAATTGTCTTACCTTATGCAGGAGAGAAGGTGTGACTGCCAAAATAAGTTCTTAAAAGTATGATGCACATCCTTCTAACTTCGCACATCTTGGGCACAGGGAAAGGGAAAATTGCCTTGTGTTGGTACTGGCTAAGGACTTGACAGGTACAGACTGATGTCTGGGCTCCAACAGGGAAGTTGTTTGTGCTCAGAAATAAATTCTCTGTTCTGCAGATAGAGGAGAGAATTGCCAACTGTCCCCCCCCAAGTTTTTGTCTTGACATTATCATAGCTGTGACCAAGATCCACAGTAGATATGTTTGCTGGCACAGATATGTTGTGCAGGACTGTAACCTGCACCCAACACAGGCTTTTCTTTTGAAAGGAATTGTGACAAGACTGCTAAAGTAGTATGACACACTTCCTTATCAGCTACTGAACTCCTTCACTGAACACTTCCCCTCTTGCACACTTTTCTAGACTCAAATTACTTTCACCAAAGCCTCAACTTCCAGGAAGAAACAAAAGCTACTCCACTGCTTGTCTAGAGCATCAGGATGCCAAGATTCTCTGCAGAATTGCCACAGCTCTTCTGTATCACCAGCAAGGCAACAGCAGGCAAACTGTCAAGGCCAGAAGCCTCCTATAAAATGTATGAGCAGCTTCACATGCATAAACGTGATTAGTCAGCAACAGCAGGAAGATGAGATGCTGGCCAGGGTAACAGGGTTGGTTTTCAAGGAGGCCCTGATACAAGTAGGACTTGCAGTTTTTAATGCTACTCAAAAAGGAGTAGGTCTGCCTGCCACATGCCAGTGCTTGAACACAGGCAATAGCAGGGGAAGCACAGAGCCACTGATTCATTAGGACTTGCTAATCTGTGATATCATTTGTTGATTCCACCAGGTCCAATCCCCATCTCATAACTTCCTCCACTGTTGCCATGGCACAGTACATAAACACTGCAGACTCCCAGCCCTGAGCAGGTCATTTGCTTCAAATATTCCATGCAGCTGGAACACAAGCCTGTTTGGGTGTCTGGAGCTGAGCATGAACTAATTTCTCAGTCTTCTGCACCCGCCCCACCTTATGCACCCTCCTTCGCCTGCTGCTCTCCCAGAACCCATCCAGCCATACTTCCAGCAAAGCAGAGGCAGCCTTCCACTGAAAGGTAAGGGGAAGCTGGCCTTGTTCACATACAGGCAGAAAATAAGTGTTTCACTGAAGTCCTCCACTACCTGCAGCAAAACAGAAGTGATAATTATTGAATATGCTGGATATTTAGGCTTAGGATCTACAAACAATTGTCTTCTACATGTAGGAAAAAACAAGATTAAGACATCCAAAATTCAAAAAAATTCTTGCCCTGACTGGAGACAAAGACAAGAAACCACTTGCTTTTTTTTTTTTAAGCTCTCCTCACCAAGTACCCTTATAAGGCAGTTCATAAGCATACCTCTGAGCTTTAGTTGAGCCTCACATTGTACTGTTTGTGTAAACTGATTAAATCATTTAGTTTCCACACACAAGTTGGTAGCTGCAGGGAAGACAGAAAAGTGTGTGGACAGGAAGGGGAATTAAAGCCTTTGTCATAACTGACAAAAGTACCAAGTCATCTCACTTCCAGTCAGTTTGGAGAGGCTTAAGCTAACTGCTGATACAATTCAAGAGTATTCCTGTATTGCACAGGTTGGAAGTGGAGGAGACTGAAGGCACAGCCAACAAGCAAACAGTTTGTACTCCACCATACAAGAATGACTCCCCCAACACCCAGCTTAACCTGCCACAGCACCTTCTGTAATTAACTGAGCTGTTCTACTGGCTAGGGATCCCTTTAGCCCTCACCATTTCATTTTGCTTTCTTCTATCCACCATCTCCCTTCCTTAGAAAAAGGACAGTCAGGTGTCCATATAAAGTAGGTAGTAGGTTAGTGATTTGTTTTCATATGAGCTTCTTTTCTGGAAGAAAAAGGAAAGTTGTTTGCTGTAATCTAGGAGTGAGATCTGCAAACTTGCACAATGCATCAAGTTTGGCAAGATAAGAGCGCTGTCTATTGAATCTACTGGAATCTATTTGTAGAAAAAGGAGTATAGTGTAATAAGTCCTTTGTAAATCAAGTTAAATTAGGAAACCAAGGCTGCTGTCGCATCACAGATTTTCTTCACCTCCATCTGGAGTAGCGCTTTTTAGGCACTAGTAGCAGCTCTACAAAATCTCAGGTTACCACACTCTACCACCCTGCACCAATAGCCACAGCTTGCCCTCCACCTGTGCACACCTTTTAGATGCCAGCTTTAAATTGTTATTCTTACAAGCAGAGACAAGGCCACAACAGCCCTTGCTTTACCTGTTTGGGCTGGCTTCTTGCAAATAAGCTCACCATTCATGTAGAAGCTAGATATAAAGAACTCTGATCAATTTCAGGCAAATAAAACCAGCATCAAGTAATATTTAATAAAGTTTATTAGGTTATTGAGTATTATCTACAGTCATAAAATAGAAAGTCAGAATTTAAAACCGTACAAAGCAACGTACTGGTGAAGTGAGAAGAGATGGAAACAAGGAAGCACAAAGAGCATTAGAAGTAGGGAGAACACAGGTGCTTCCCTGGAGTTTTGGAAGACACTGGTTCAAGTTGAAGGCAACCAAGTAGGGCTCCATACACACTGAATTTTCTTGTGTCCCACCCTGTAACAGAAACTAGTACAAACCCCTACGTTAAAAAAACATATAATATTAGATTAAAAAGGGGCACATCACACCCCACCCAGTCTTGGCACCAATTCTGTGCTTTAAAAAATATACTATGCAAGTAGTTTATTTTTAAAAAAGTACCCTACAGCAGCTGTTTAAAACATGTTCTTATACATACACCACAAATATATATATATATTAACATTTTCAACAACTAAACTCATTTGTACCTACACAGAACTGAAGGGATAACTCAAGAGCAAAAAACCAACCACACAAACATTTTTCAAGACAAAGAAATGTGCAAAATAACCCCAGAAAGGCAGCATAGTAACCTGTGGAGAGGTCAAAAGAGCAGCTCCTGCTAGTAAAGGAGTGTCATCCTCTTTACTTGGCTACTGAGGTGAGACTCTATTTGGGATGTGCTGATTTTGCCTGAATTGCTTGTCCTGTTTATTGCAGTTCTCTCCTGCCCCTCACCCCCAGCTCTGGAGAGGTTCAGTTTCTTCTTGCTGTGCCTGCAGATCACCCCACTGGCCTCTGTTAAAGTCTCACAAGTTACATTCTGCAGCAATCACCTTCTGGATTTCTCGTCTGCTGATGGTACTTCTGCAGCCACACTGCTACCACCTTCTCTGGGACAACTTCCCACCCCCAAGCAAGAAACAGAGAGAACTATTTCTGCTGCATAGTTAAGTGGAGATTATGCCGATGGTCTGTGACAGAACAAAGCCTGGTTAGGATGACTTTAAGCAGCTTATCTAACAAGAGAATTCCCTGGCAGAGCCATTAGAGAAACACTTTAGCATGTTTCTTTAAAGCCTTAACATGGAACAGGCTATACAGAAAGCAGATCTAGGATGGTAGGACCTATAGCGTGTAACAAATCTCAGCTCACACAGCCTGTCTCACCCTATTGCAGGAGAAGTTTGTCCCTTCCCTGTTCCCACATCAGCAAGGAACCCCTGATCCTGGACTAAAACCTGCAGTTTTAAGTCAGGAAGAAGAGGGCAGGTGAAGACACAGTATGACTGCTCAATCAACTGAGTCAAACCCACTAAGAAGAGGCAGAACAGAGAATGGAGCAGGAGAACTGAGAAAGCAATGGTGATAAACAAGAAAGCAGGATTCACTGTCTGTGAAATAACATTAGAACATGGTGAGAAGTCCTGGCAGAGATAGACATCAGCAACGTAACCACCTTCTCCAAATTAAAGTGTCCTGGTGGGAGGGTTCTTGGTTTTGGTGTTTCAGGGATTGGGGTTGTATTTTTTTTGGTTTTTAAAAACCCAGCAATTAATCCTTCTTGGTATTCCAGACTCTTCCCAACTCTGCTGGCCACTTGTGCCTTTCCATTCTTAGGATCTGGTCTTAACATTTCCACTCCTAATGCCTTCCCTCCCCCTAAATTATGTTCTTCCCTTGAACTGGTAGGGAAAAATCATTCACTCCGAGGCTCTACAACCCAAAGAATGCAGTAGAGCCTTTTCTCAGGAGAAGCAGGGAAGCACAGAGCTTCTGTAAGTGTTCCTTAAGTGTGCTGGGGAAGTGACTTCCAAAGAACAAAACACTCAGTTGTGAAACAAGGATTACTTGAGAGCTTGCCAATAAGGGCACATGGAGACTTAAGCAGTGGCAGGAATACTTTGGCCAAGGAGTTCCAACAGTAGCGATGACAGGAGGGTGGAGAACCCACTGCTCAGTGGGTCAGCTCTGATATTTTGTCTTGGTTCCAACTCTCTATCCTTGAACATGAAGGTCATTGGTAGAGCAGGTAACTCTTGAGGGAGGCTGGCAGTGGCAGTGCAGGGATCTCATTCAGTCTTTCCTTGCCCAGAGCAAGCCTCACAGCTCGCCGACACAAGTCCATCAAAGGCAGTGGTTCAGCTAGGAAGAGAGACCCAAGACATTAACATCCCAACCCACAAGTTACACATTCATTTTGCTAGTTCTAAAAATCCCCCAGAGAAGACTGAGCAAGAAAAGTGAATGCCTGGCATGTTTGCAGGACCCAAGCCATTCAGCATTCATGTATCAGCAACTGCAGCTCATCAAATACACAGGCAGAGCATGATATTTCTGTAGACGTTAAGCCATACATGTATGTGAACAAAAAAATACTAGAATCCCCTAATGGAAGTTCCCCTTCTGCAATACCATTCAGGTCAGAACACATCTTCTAGCTTGTGCCTCTTACAAAGGTTTTTGGGTACTGCAGTAAGAGATTCACTGAAGTAAAAGACCGCAGCAGTCTGATAGCATCATGTGGTATGGGTACCCAGAAAGTACCATGATGTGTCTCTTATATAGTAGGATAACAGCTGTCAGCCCCTTCATTTGTACTACATACTTGCCATGAAAAACAAAGCCATCCAAAGCTTCATGTCACTACTTGTATTGTGACATTTTCCATTAGAGGATTCTCTCCTGTGTCATAAACCTGGGAAAGACACAAGCCTTTGGCTATCTTTTTTGCATCCTGTACTTATGAACACTGAACAAGATAATACTAGTTTTCCAGGAATGGCATATGGGGCCCTTTGATGCTGAAGAGTCATTCACAGCATACAGGGGACTAAGGTCAAAGCCAGAATTAATACATCACAGCTGCACAGAAGGAAGATACAGATTAGTTTCTCACAGCTTCTGTTACAAAGTCTGTCAAAGCTCACCTTTACACAGCATGCTGCTCAAGCCTAGGGGGTTTCTTGTCCCCCAAGAGAGGGCTAACACAGACATCCCAAATTAAGCAGATAACTGGACATCCTTCTAATAGCCTGGGGGCTCAGCATACACCATTAGAAAGCTTCCTTTACAGACATCTTGGGCTGAACAGACACCTAAAAACATCTACAGGAATGGAAAAGTTTGGCTGAGAAGCTGCAGTTTTCAGGAACCTTGACAGATGCCAACAGCTCTAGCTTCCACTACTACAAGCCAAATTAATCTGACTGTTCTACAGCTGTTTTAAACAGCTAAGACAGGGAAAGCTTAGTTTTTGAGCATGGTCATATTACTGCTTTTTTTTTTTTTTTTTTTTACACACTAGCATTCATTCCATCAATAAGGTGGATACAAGTCCCTTCCTTCCAGGTTCAAAGATAACAGCTAACATTGAAAAGTTCAAACAGAAGAGTGTTGTCAGTAGCCTCTCATCAGGCCACTCCTGATTCTACTTTGGAAGCAGTAAACAGTCACACTGCTCCATGTAGAAAACACTTCCAATGAAAAGTGGAGAAAGCTAATTTTTATCTAATTTTTGGCAAAAAGTCTGTGAGAAGGAGAGTTTGTTAGCTGAGGAGAGACTTGGTAACAAAGTCAGGAAATGCATGCTTGAATTGGTCTGTCTCCTCCTCAAGTCAGCAGCCAGAGCTGAATTAATGCCCTATTTCCCCCCGCTCCTTCGCTGCTATGGATCACAAGCTATTACCTGCTCCAGGGGAAGCTGCAGTGGAATGTTTTTTCTAGCAGTTCTCCAAGGTTCTCCCAGTGCTTCAAGCATTAATTATTCCTGAGGAATCATATCTCTATATGCAGACCTCTTTTGCACTCATAGCTGGGTGGAGAGCAAACAGATCTGTCAGGGCAGTGCTGTTGCTTCCCAAGCCCCACCATTTGTCATAGATGATCTATGCCACAAGTGAAAACACGGCTGTACTCAGCCCAAGGTACTACTGGTCTTGCCTGCTCATGACCTACTTGAGGATCCATGCTGCCTCTTCTGCAGGGACAGGTCTCTACAGCTGGACTGCATGTCTCAGCTCTGGCTGTGATACTGCCAGAGAAGCCTATTACTGGCAACACTCCTTTGGCACTTCCCAATGTAGCTTATTCTTAAACCACTGTGGTACAAATATGCTGTGTTCAAGTCTGTCCCAATTCCTCCCGCTCCGTATGGAGATAGCTGGGACAGAGGCATTGTCTAGCCAGCATCCCAGAGGACAAGGGGCCCTCACCCTCAAAGCCTACAGACATTAATATAACATACATTCCAGTTTAATGGCCTTAAAAGGAGAGGATCTTCTTCCCACAGAGATTAAGAAGAACTTTGTCCTCATCTGCTTTGCTCCGATAACCCAGTCGGACAGGAGACCTCAAGACCAAAAGAAAAAGCACACACATATCTGACCTCCTTCCATTCACAAGCACTACAATCGCTGGACAGTGTTGCTCTTGAATGCTCAGAAGTGGTTAGAGCCAGACACCTTCTTTCTATCTGTGCCAAAATAGCGTCCCGTCATTCCTGGCCTTATGCCCACAATTCACTCCTATGCTGAGAGCACATTACAACCAAATCCAGTACTGGAGGTGGCCATTTCCTTGCTAAGTGCAGTTCTGTGCCAACAACTCCACAGACTTGCTGGCTTTGAGGGGAGCTGCAGATTCTGGCTTTGACCCTTCAGAAAAACCTGGTTACTGGAGCTGCTGCCATTCGGTAATCTGTTGTGGCAGAATGAGCTGGGTTTCTTTCTTTTGGTGAGAAAGTGCTCTGCCAAGAGCTCTCTATTTGGTTTTGCTGAGTTGAAGCATATTTCTCAAGGCACTTGTGGATTTT
This sequence comes from Gymnogyps californianus, assembly GCF_018139145.2. Taxonomy (NCBI): domain Eukaryota; kingdom Metazoa; phylum Chordata; class Aves; order Accipitriformes; family Cathartidae; genus Gymnogyps; species Gymnogyps californianus. Next base: position 4,943,988 of record NC_059491.1, on the reverse strand, counting down.
GCTCCTATCCCTTTGCAAGGCTTTCCTGGTTGTTCTGACAGCTCAGTTCCTCTGGTGCCCAGTGTCAGCTTTGCTGTACCTCACGTCACCATTGCCAGGGGTTTGCCATTGCTGGCCCAGCATTAGAACATGTTCTAAGCACAAATAAAAAGAGCCCAGTATGCCACAGCCTTTGGGGACACTGTTCTGGAATGCAGGGGAAACACTACTCTCTTCATATCAATACTGCCAAATTTATTTCACTAACACTTAAATCCAGATTTTAATCCACTTCCTTCACCTCTCTCCTCCACCCTACCCAGAGGACTGAGTCACAGTCTGGCCCCATGGGAACTTCTGACTATGAGAGATAACAGACTTGAGCACATTTGGACAGCCAAATTTATTACTAAGCTTAGAGATTGATGTCCCTATTAGTAAAAGGCCTGGCATGCAAGTTGGGCTGGCGACAATATCCAGCCCCATGCTAGAAATGAGCACACCCTGCCCCAAAAGAAGCAGAGAAGTGAGCTACTCTTTTGAAAGATGAGACATTCCCATTTCCTTAGATAGGGACAGATCCTCCCACTCTTGCCTGCAAGGGATTTTAAAAGTCCCTTCATTAGCCATTTAAGGAAGGTGATTGTCCCTCAGAGACTGCTATCTGTAAAGAGACACCAGGATTACATTGCCAATAATGCAACTGTCAGAAGGACATTCCTGCTGATACTTTGGTAGCAATATAGAAAGGTTTGTCATCTCTAGACAGACAACTGGCATCACCTTCTCCCACCATACCACCTCCCCACACCCTGCTTGCTCCCTGCAGTGCCTTGTAACAGTACACATGTACAGCCAGACAAACTTTTTGAATTAGCCATTAAGGATTCAGAGCTGTATCCAGCAATCCTACTGCTGACATGAAATCCTCATCTCTCTAGAAAAATGAAAGCCCTCCCCAGGATGGTCTAGCAAGCCTGCACTTCAGTAGCACACAGATCTGTGCTGCTAGAACAAATACAGGGAGTTATACTCACGGTCAAGTCCATTCAAGTAGCGCATCCGTATTTCACAGTGTCCCCACACTGCGCTTACCACTGGATATAGCTTTTTCCCTTTGAGTCCCCGAAATGCAACACCCATGTATTGCCCATCTACAATGAAGCTCAGTGTCCCATCATCCATGTCCAGAACCACCAGGAAGGAGTCCGGCACAATGAAAGTTTCATCTGGTTCTAAGAAGGCAGGATAGGTTTTACTTGGCTGGTTCTTGCCATCATGGTACAGTCTGTTGCGCCCAAGGTCCCATCCCCAAGATTCATGGTTATTTCCTACAAGCGTCGTGTACCCTACTGAATGCAAAGGGGCATCTGCTGTTGCCACCCCGACCACAGCATGCGTGCCTCGCTGCCTCATTGCCCACGTGATCTGCCACACATGCAGTCCCCGTGTATATCCCACTTTGCCTCTGATGGCATCTGTACTCTGAGCCACCGGATGCCGGTGAAATATGAGTTTATCATCCTCTTTCACAAATACATTCAGCGAGCGATCATCATTGTTCCATGAATGCAGTAACTGGACTTCATATGATACCGGAGGCATGTCCAGTAGCAAGTCCAGACGTGTGGGTTTGCTGTAGTCGAGTCCTTGGAGTTCCTGTTTCAGTGGCCTGTATACAGGGTCCCTCATATCCACAGTCTTTATCCCACCTGTGACCTTCTGACCCATTGTGTGTTCTGATTTTGCCTATTTATAGGCTCCCAAGGCAAGCTCATCGATTTACCCGGCCGTTCCTGCTGTCATTCAGCCCTACAGAAAAGGTTGCTAGGAGACCTTGTCAAGATGTGCACCAGTCAGTATTGCCTAATGGATGGAAAGAAAAACAAGAGTCAAGTTAAACATTAGCACATACAGCCTTGTATGCAACATTTACAGAGCACAGTTTTAATCTGTTTATCCTGACAACTTGTCCTTCCTTTCCACCAGCAAGGAAGGGTAATGCATGCTACTTATGCAGTATACCCTGCATAGCACAGATAGCATATAGATCAAATAGATAGGTTCTACATTCCTAATGCCCCCTTCAGAAAGGCACTTGAATTTCTGCTTCTGTCTAAGGAAGGTATAGATTCAGCCACCAGAGCTCATCATCTCTTTACAGTGAATGCACTGCTCCATATTACTGCATCACTAAACCTTGAGAGCACATCTGTATTTAGGCTGCCTCCAGCAAACCTTGCTTTTACATCATGATCACCTATATGTTGTCCAGGCTGGCAAATTCAAGAAAAGAGTTTATTCAAGGCAGAAGACTCAGAACCCAGTACACAGTAATGCTTGAGACTTAAATTTTTCCTGATTGTCTTCAGTTGGTAGGAGAACTGAAAATAGTGTCTTACATAAGCATAATTTTGCCTGGTCTCCCAGCCCTAGTTCATACCACAAGGTCAGGCTGAGCAAGACATCCCAGTGAAGGCCCAGGCTGCCCACTGGTGTTCACTGCTCCAGCTCCTTCCAACCACCATAGAGAATTTCTTCTCCTGCCAAAGCCATCTCTATAGCTATCCACAATGGAGCCAACACACACAAGGCATTTAATACTCAGAGTCCAAACAGCTTCAGTCAATTTCTCAGAGATAGACCCGAGTTTACAACTGCATTGTCTTTGGATCCTGTAGTAACATGCTACAGCTGACTAGTAGGGAGGGATTGGTTTATATTGATAACTGCTCTGCAAAGCTTTAGTCTGAGCTGTCCCTAGCAGGAAAGAGTGGCATTACTGAATAAACTTCTCCCTCTGCTGCTCCAGAGAGGTTGGAACTAGCCTTCAGAATGCAAAACATTCGTAAGTATAGCTTCCACTACATGGAAAAGAAAGCAGGCTGCGTTTCAGGAGGGATGTATTTGTGTTCTAGCTCAAGATGATCACACTTAGACTGGCAAGTAGAACAGGCACTACAAACAGGCCTAGTACCTGCGATGTTTTTCCAGGGTCCAAAATGGCTTATTCATGTAGCACACTAGATTAGCACTTTCTGTTCTCCTAGCTGGTACTCCAGTGCTTCCTTTGCAGTGCTCCCAGATCTGACAGACATTAGATGAAGACAACTAAATTCCAGTCTTCCTTTTTTGGCTGACAGTTGTAGATGAAAGTTTTTGGGGAACCTCTAGGATGTAAGCATCCCCTAGAGTAAAAGCTACATACCGCAAAGACACACACAAGTATTGCCTGTTGTTGTTATCCAGCCATAAATAATTTTCTTCCCTCAGCATAAACAGTTCCAAAAGAGAAATAAAGCATTGAACACAAACTATCTCCCCAGCACAGTGATCAAACAAGGTAGGAGCCAGGCAATAAAAATGAAAGCTTCTCCATCTGGAGAGTTACAAACCTTCTGCAGATCATCTGGCAAAGCAGCTAGCAGCCATTGATACGGGTTTGAGGAGATAATTCTCTTCAACCCCACTAAAGCTTTGCTAAGTACCTTGGAGGCCTGACTGCAAGTCCAAAACAGCAGACAAAGCCTGGTGGGTCCAGCCGCAGGGGACACCCATTCCAGCAGCTATTGGTACTACTGGCCCCACTGAATTACTATAATCAAGAGAGCAAATAAACCTGCTGTATGGTTTATCTCAAATGAGCAGCTTCAGTTGAGCTTGTCCTCTCCAAGAGGAAAAAAACCCCAGCTTCAGACAGAGTCCAGGGGGAGGAGCAAGATTGTTCTCACAGTTTAGCAGTTTTCCTTCCAAATTTCAGAGAAACCTTGAAAAACTTTAAGCCAGCTTGGCTAGAGATACTAGCTCACTTTGCGTACCTCTCCTCCAGCACTACATCCACCGAAGTCTCTGCTCTCACTCAGCAACACGAACAACCCTCTGTAAGACAGCTGCCAAACTGGGGGCAGCTATTAGGAGAATGAGAACTGGGAGGGGAGCGAACTAGCTTTCTAAGAAAAAAAGTGTTATTTTAACATTTCCTGAAGTGAGGCAATCATGCAGGGCTCCTGCCAGCTACAGTCACAACACTTACTCACAACCAAGGACCTCATCTGGCATAGAAAATAGAGCATGAATCAGATCTGGTTTAAAAATAAGGTTACCGGACATAAGCAGCAAGGCTTCAGCTAGAAGGTGACAGGGAAGGCTCATGTATGCTCTAGGTTAGGGATCAATTCATCAGTTTCCCTACAGGTTTTTACTCCTAGTCCAGGGTATGACATTGGAACAGTGAGCTCAAATCTTGTAGTTCTTAAGTAAAGAGACAAGACTACTTTTCCTTTCCTTCCCTCCTTTTTTCCAAGTACAGAGAGGAAAATGCCTGAGGTTCTTTAAAAGGCAGCAGTATAGCTATTTTGAACTATTCAGGGACCTCAGATGTACAGCACTGACAGACCAAAGATGATGCGTTAAACAACTGCCATTTAAATAAGGTCCAATCACATTATCAGCTGGTAAGATAACTGAGACATCCTGCAAGTTAAATAAGTACTATCCACAACATCAAAACAAATCCTGAATTATGTAAGCCAGCTGGTCAACAGCTGAAAATAAGCAAGTAACAGCAAGACCAATTGAGGCATGGCACAGTCACTGGATGCCAGTGCATCACCCTTCCCCAACACATTTAATTGTTCTGCCCCACAGCTCAGGTGCTTGGGCCCAAGCATTTCCATGACACACAGGCACTCCCAGCCTCTAAGGGCACAGGCTCCCTTGCTCTGTAAGCCTAAGGAACAGCAATCTCTCAAACTAAGGGATCCCAAGAACAAGCCAATACAGACATGAGCTGAGCTGCTGGTGTACGCGTTCAAGTACACTGTTGTTAACCGTCTTCCAGAGACTTTGTCACAACAAATCCTACAAACCCACCTAGTAAGTTGCTTGATCTACTTTTTCAACTCAGCACATGTATTGCATCAGTTATTCAAGGGTTTAACAGCAGTTCCTCCCCAATCATCCCACTGTCCCATCTTTAAGCCCTCATGCCTGTGTGTACTCAACCCCAGTTTTATACCTCAAAGCTGACACCAACTCTGTTATGAAGAGATTTGTGAAGTCACTCTAACAGGTGTCTTCCCTGGGAAAGGCACATTAAGGCTGACCAGAAGCAATAATTTTAAAGTTTCAGTGTAAGTCTTTTGCTCAGGCTAGGATAAAGACCATCACGCTGCTGAGACAGAACTGAACCATGTGGTGTTCTACAGAAAGTACCAGATGAACTACCTGGCATTCCCAAGGCCTATGACATATGGACAAAGGCTGTCAACAAGGCACTGGCTAAAGCACACTTAGAAGTCTACAGGGAAATTCAGCTGTTGGAACTTCGATTAGGATAAAGAAACAAAATACTGGCAGAAGGAGGAGAGGCAGAGATTTCCTTAGAGCTGTACAGTAAATGCGAGAACACTGCGTAGGAAGCAAGAACCAAAACAAATGCAGACTGCCAGACTGCAGGAGTATTGGTGCAGGCTGCTTTGAAGCACAAAATGCTCAAGAGAAGTAAAAGAATACAATTCTGTGCTCTTCGTTAGCAAAACAATGCCTCGTTCGTTATGACTTTTTGCCTTTTGCCAGCATAAGCTTCATCATATTTTTCTCAAGGCTGCTGCACCAGAAAGGGAATCACCACAGTGAAAGACAACAGGGACTTCTGAGGCACATGGGACAGGATACCATCTCACTGCCTGCTCCAAAGAGAAAGCAATCTTTCCTGAACACAAGCACCACTCATCACTTGCATTAGTTATGACTCTCTTCCCAGGCAGACTATTAGCACTAGATGAAGGACAATGGCCAGAATAAAGACGACAAAGGGGAAGGCAGAAAAAAGATTGGAACAAAGGGGTCTGTTAGAATGAGAGCAGGTCAGATACTGAGCACCATATGCCAAGATATAAGTGCAACATGGCTCCTTATTAGGGCAAGGCAACGATTCCAGCTCAGAGCTGGCTCCACTGTTCCTGGCACTTGCCTGGTCTAGAACCAGAGTGGCACCTTGCCCTACAGTCAGGAAGCACAATTATGCCCTCTTTTTTAAAAGGAAAAGCCTCTTCATGCACAAGACAATACAGGCACTTCCCCTCAGCAGGACAGATACAGAAAAGCTTACACTCTTAAATTAATGGATTAATGCCCTGGGCAGCTTGATATGAGACACAGCCAGCCATAAATGAAAAGATACACTAGGGAATTAGCTACTTCAAAACCTTTGAACTGTTACAGGTTTAAGTACAAATGTAAGCACTGAAAGTGCTTTTATCATATCAACAGCTCAGGCTTGCTGCAATTCTGCTCTGCTTTATAAACATAAGCTCATCCCCATGATGCTCTGTTCTGCTCCCATGCTATTTTCAGTTTTATTGTTAACCTTATAGGCTTAAAAGCTTTGGAACAAAATTATAAGAGTGTCTCAGAGAAAAGTGTTCACTGCTATTTTCAGTGAGAATTAGATCTCCCCTCAGTTTAGCTGTTCAGAGCAGGCAGGCAATTTGCCATACTAGCAAGATATGCCAGGTTTCAAAACAACTGCTTGCTGGAAATAGATCAAGGCAGGAGACAGCAAAGACATTTCAATGGAAGTGTCAAAGTCCCTGCTGCCAAATAGGGAGAACATAGCTCTGCAAAGACAAGAATGTATATGGCACAGCAGAGTTGGTGTCCAACTTCTGTTTAGGCATTGACATGAACCAGGGAAAATAACTGCCTACCACAGACCACTCCAGCTGAGGCAGTCATCTTGCTTTAGGTCACCATAATGCTGTGTACAACAGAGTAGAGCCATACTCTGTGCCCATGGCCACATTTACCCCCTTCAGCTGGCAGTCTCAACTATCCACAGCAGAATATTTTGTCCCCCAGCATGAATCAAACAACCAAATCTTGATTTCAATTACTTCCCTAGTGTCCCCCAAAACCTAGAGGAACACCTGGCAAACATGAGGCTAAACAGTGGCCCTTAAACAATTCACACAGCTAGATTAAAAAGGTCATCCACATTCAAAACAAGGCTCCTTACTGCTCCCAGACAATTCACCTCATTCCTACCTATGCTGGCATTCAAACCCATTCACCTCATCTGAACACAGACTAGAAATGCAATCCAAGCTATCAATACAGTGAACTTAAGCCAAAGAATACTCACCCAAGATGCCCTCATTGTTTTATCGGAAGTCAAAAAGCTGTTCCCATGCAAGTTTTATCACACAGTGGGAGGCTATTTCAGGTAGCTGCACCTCAAAGTGGCATAGGAATTTTAACAGGCTGCTGTGCAGATTTTCAGCTCCATTTGGAAGCAACTTGCACAGCAGCAAGAGCCCCCAAAGTCCCAGCCCAACATCTGCACACAAGGCAAAGTATTAGTACTAGCCATTCAGGAGTCACTGTCACTGCTGGTCCCATTAACCACCCCAACTCCTGAGCTGCCAAAGTGCTGCCAGAGGCTTAGTATAGCATCAATGGTTCACAACTGAAAAATCCAGAGCGTAAAGAGTTCTAGAAGCACCCTCTCCAAAACAAGGGGAAGCAAAAAAAAACCTTACTGGAAGATGCCTGCAGTTTTTTAAGCACCTGTGAGGAGGCACTCAGCCACTGAAAACATCTGTTTTCTTGAGGCTGAATACTGGGAAACCATTGTACTTCAGTTAGAAACTTTACTAGAAAGGACCAGAAACACTTCAGACAGTTACAAAAAGTTTGGTAACTTTAGTTCAGAAAACCCATGGCTCCTCATAGGCCCTCCCTTGCTCTGCAGCTCAACACCTATAGGACACCTGTCTGGAACATCAATTACAAGAATACATGAAGGCTCTGAAATTCCTTGATTCCTGACCCAGTTTTACTTCAAGTCTATTTCTTCCAGTCAGTTTACTGTGGCTCTGTTTCACCCCCCATAGTATTTATTGAGTGTACTTCTACAGATAAGAGGCCATAACACCTAGCATACTCCGGGTGCTCTACAGACAATGAATCAGAGTCCTACTCTAAAGATTTCCTGCCTGGAACACACCTCAGGAGAAGGAAAGAAAAACTTATATTCTGCACATGGTCATTTACTTGCTTACAGCTTTGGAAAGCCGAACTAAAGGATCCTAGACAGTACTAATAAACGAGACTAAAAAAGCCCACTTAGTTTTGCTCAGGTTTCCATGATTTTACTAGAAAAACATTAAGTAAACTTGGTCCATTTTCTTGGGCTGAACATTCATCCCACAAGCCAATAGACAAAGGAGCTACACTACTCCTGTTTTGCTGACTAACCTGCTGGCAGCAGCTTACCTGGGGTCACCTTTCACATCCTTCAGATATGCACACAACTAGTACGTCAGAAACTCCCCACAAAGACCCTTCACAGTGCTAGCCCTTCTTTAACATGATCTCTAGAAGCTGCTTCAACACCAGGTTTTCCCCTTCCTCCTTTGGTGGTGCTGAGAAGAACAGATCCCTTGATCACGTAGACCCTCTGTAAAACCAAGCTAAAAGCCAAGATGGATCAGCAATGCTGCAAAATATCCTAACTGGGGTGGAGAGAGAAGAACTTGCGTGCCTTAAAGAGCATTCAAACTTTAGCCCCAAAGAACCAGGACACTCAATATACCCTGGTGTTAATTCTTAGCATCAAAAGTGTACCACCTTACTTGCACTGTGTATTTCTGCCTACTGCAGCAACTAACTGGTCACAGGAAGGCTGTGACACCCCATCTAGCACTGATGCAATCACTTCACCAGCATTCTGGCTTTAGCACCCTTCCACCCCACTAAATATTGATCAAACCTTGGGAAAAAAAAAAAAGAGTAAGCTCACCTATGCTGTTAAAGTTTTCCAGTGCTGTGTTAGCAGAGACCAAGCAGCTACAGAACAGATGACAGGAACAACTGCACTAGCAACATGGTTAGGGCTAGTTTCATAGTGTTGCAATTTTGCTTACATCAGGGCTGGGCACGCAACCCTCATTGCATAGCATCGGTTTTGGCAGCACTGTCAGCCTCACTGCTATCTTGCTCTACACATAGAAGGTTGCCACAGGGGCAACTTCCTCAGCCCCACCTATTGATGAGCGGAAACAGTTTGGCTCAGCAGGTTTAGCTGCTGGCAGGCCTGCGTGGCCTCCACAGAAAGTGAAACTGCAGTCACTCTGAGATCACAAGAGGTTGGGCAAGAAAGAATTAAGAAAGATGGCACGTGTCCCAGCAAGCAGCAAAAAGGAAAATCCTCCAGCAGAGTAAGAGGCCCCTGACAAGTAACTGCGCTCAAGATATGCCAGGGATGGGGAGAACAAGACACTTAGTATTTGGCAATGCTTGATTTGCCTAGACTACAAAGTTAACAAGCCGCCTTGCTGAGCAAACAGCCTCATTTGTCTATTAAGCAGACACCAAGAGCTCTGCTCTTCTGTATGAGGCAGCTAGCATAGCCATGCCCACCCTGAGACATACCAGAAAAGGCTTCTGTCCAAGGAAGCCCAGACCATGTCATCATACAATGCTGCTAGAAGCTGTAACCACTAAGAATCAGCTTGTCTGTATGAACACGGCACTCCAACGTTCCTCTCCTTGGAATGATTCAGACAGTTTCTGCAGAAGTTTTCCAGCTATTTTTGCAATGTTGAAAGGCAGTGTAATGAAGGCAGCATGCCCTCTTACACCATGTATGGAGCATCTGGTTCTCCAAAGCAAAGCACTGCAGTTACTCAGAGCAGCACATCTGAGTAAACTAAAACCTGAAGTAACAACAACCACCATCCATCCTCAACTAAGCCACTTACTAGAAACCAAGTTAAGCAAGTTTCCACTGTCCACCTACCCAGCCAGTTCCTGTTAACTGCAGTGCTGCATAATCTAGCAGAAAAGACTACTAGGCAACAGAAAAGAGATTACTTTGCAAAGTATTTGTAACGATGGACGCAACTCAGACAAAAGTACCACAAGTTCCTGCCAGAGATCTTCTCTCCTGTTAAAGGCTAGTTACAAATGGCAATTTTGGTTGCAGAGAAACCAAGATATTTCTTTAAATGAAAAAAGTGAACTCAGGCTGATTTTCCTCACAGAGGAAGTTTAGTGCATGTTTCAGAAAGGTCATTAGACTCTTTACAGCTCTATATATGGTACCTTATGCATGCCCACTGCATGTTAAAGACCAGGCACAATGTTTCCTCAAGGCTTTTTAAAATAGCTTCTCAGAGGCAGATTCCAGCCATTCACCTGCTCTGGCAATGCCATCTTTGGTGGGCATCAAGTCTTAAAATGGTCAAATATTTGGAGTTAAGTTCTCCTTTTCACTCAAACTCTGTACTTAGTGACAGACTCTCTTCCCTAATAAGCCTTCAGAACCACAGTGGAACATGTGTTCTTCCACACCCTCTCCCACTTACGACTAACATGTACTCACAGGCACAGCACTAAGATCAGCATGCCATACTGACATAATGGCTCTGTCCACCAGCACAATCCATGACCTCTCATCCATCCCGCATGCCTGAGAATACTTTGTAGGGTATTGCAGAAAGGATTGTTTCATAACAAGATGTTGGGCTGGAGACTTTCCTTCCTTAAAGGACAAATGGTAGTAAAAGTATCTCATCAGGACCTCTGCTTCCTTGCCTCCTTCGAGAAGGAGAGGAAGCCAGCCTGAGTGCTTGTAATCTGCATCCATAAGAAGCTGGGATCAGCTTTTATAGAAGACTCAGTCACTGCAAGCCATTATGTTTTTGGCATGAGGCACTGTTAGTTCATCTTCCTATGGTCAGTCTACTTAGATCAGTACTCTAAAGCAATTCTTTTGTACCTTTTCCAAAAACTACCTTGAGGACACTTTGTCCTCAGTGTTCTGAAGACAGCAGCATTAGAAAGCTATATAGGTTCAACAATTACTACTGCTGGCTTCAGACCTCTGCATTGCCAACAGCACAGTTTCTCCTTATCCCCTTGTCTGATGTGTCCATTTCCTTTCCACCCTTACTCATGGTCTGTGGCCTTTACAGAGCAAAAACTGTGTTCAAGTCGGGACAACGAGACTCCGGCTAGAAATAATTCACTTATTGGTAGTGTAGCATCCAGATATTAAAAGGAGTTAAGCAATTTGCTCTGGTTTCCCAGCATGCTAGTTGTACAACAGAAATTTACTCCAAACACATATCCCTAACATTGCAGAACACCGCCACACAGTCATACAAGCACCTGTACTGCAGAGTAAGCAGCATTATATGGCATAAACAGGGTTGCCAAGTTGACCATGGGGCCTGAGAGAAGCCACGGTAAAGTACACACAGTGAGTAGGAGCTGACTGAACAGGCCAGAATGCCAGCAACTAAAGCTCTTCCCCCATAAGGCAGGATGGAGCCCTGAGTTTACCATCCCGCATGGACTGACAGCTCTGCATCTTAGCTAAGCACTGAGAAATTTATCCGGAGTCCCTTCCCATGTCCCACATCTGCAGCTGCAGCACTGACCTTCCTTACACCTCTCCCCTTTGCTCCTCTCTAACTTCCTGCTGGTCTAGAATATTTTTTTGTAGCTGACTGGTGAAGTGCTATTTTCCAGAAACAACTTTAAACTCTGTATTCTAGCAAGTATTTACAGGTAGCGGTTACAAACCTAAAGGACTGACTTGATGAACTTGAGTTCCAGGTAGAATTCAGCATCTGAATCATGCTTAGTGCCACAAAACAGATTGTCACATGCTCAGATGTGAGTCAGCTCAGCTAGCAGCCTAACCATTTGCCTGTGGCTCTCAAGTTAGCAATACATACAAGTGAATTGCAGACATCACTTGTTTTTAATGCAGAAGTTGCGGACAGGCTATAGTGGGGACAGTGCTGATGAAGATCAGATGTGTCAAGTTCAGCTTTGAGCCATAGATCTGCACTCCAGATAGATTCTTTTGGAGGAAACAGCAAAACAGCTGTGGTTTGGCAGTTAGGTCTGAGCTGAGACAGCACCTGTATGTGCTGTTATAGGAGCAAGGAAGATCCACACAGTTCCCTTCTTCCCGTGAGAAAGTATAGGGAGATGTGACAGCAGGGGCACAAAGCAATGCAGCCACTGTAGACGGAGAGCCTGGAGAAAAACTAGTAAGTTAATGCAATTACTATGCCCTTACGTACAGCCTTGTTCCCACTCAAAGTGCTTTGCACACCACCATCAGCACAGCCATTCTGGAGTGCAAGCTGTTTACAGCTGATGCACTGGTTTGAGCAGCTTATGGGAGGCTATAGCACTCCAGCTACAACACGTTCCACCAGCACAGCAAGTTCTCTGCACGCTTCAACATGCAGATACCCATTCAGAGAACATAGCAGCACCAGATCAAATGTCTTCCAGTCCAGGCAAGACATACTTCCCACATACCAGGTTCTCATCTCACTGGTCACATTTGGCAAAGTCATATTTTTTTAACTCCTGCTACCATTTCCAGGATAGATCCATCAGACAAATGATGCTTTTCCTCATTGCTTGCATCAAGAATCCATTTTCTGGAGATGGAGTTCGCCTGTATTGAAATTAAGACTGTTTGATACAACTATGGAAGGCTGCTCCCAGGTTGCTTCAGTGCAATCTTTGCCTTAAGAAAAAGGCACTAGTGTCTCAGGAGAGCTTATTCCAAGGAGAAAAAACTAGGCTAGCATAGATACACCACCAGCAGAAGTCACCTGCAAAAGGCACAGTCTTTTCACAGTTCCGATTTCTTTACATGCACTCAAGAGATTGCTCTATCTGCTTGCAGACTAAGTACGGGAAATAGTCACATTGGTAGCAGGAAGAAAGGTCACAATACAACCTTTTTTCACCTTGTCCAGAGGTTCACCTTTCTTACACCTTTGTACCTGTCCAACCACCTTCAACTGATTTTTCCTTATGTTACTGAGACTTTGCATGTAAACAAGCACTGCTTCCAGAGCAAGCCTCCCGTCCCTGTAAGGTTGAAACCTATGCTTGGCACATTGCAAACACAAAAAACCCCAGCTTTATAAACAAGCTGCACTTGAAAGACTAGTTTGCAGGACTGAACTACCAAGTAAACTGTCTAACAGTACTTGTCTTACAACTTCCATGTCCTTTATCAGCCAACTCCATGCTGCTTTTCTACTGCCACACATTCTTAAAATTAAAGAACAACTCAGTTTTTAAAAATTCTTCTATAACCAAGGATTATACTAAGGCTTCTGTTCAGATACCATATAGAATTGCTCTTAGATAAAAACTCTTTCAGAGATTGGGGCTGTCATTTTATCTGTACAAGGAGCTTAGCAACTTTAAGACAGCCAAGTGCTAATGCAGCCAGCATGGAAGTGTCTCAAATGAGCTTATCTTTAGGACCTGTAGGTTAGATGGCTACTCAGGAAGAAGTCCCAGGGTCTTCCAGGGCACTTAGTCCATCCTCACAAAAAGTCAAGAGAAGATCAAGCATTTAGAAAGTCTACCTTTGAACCATGCCTTAAAACCTAAATTGCAAAGTTATCAACAAAGGATGGTCCAAGTAGTGTCAGGAAAATGAACAGAAATGACAAAGGACTGAGGAGGTACCTGCCCTGACAAAGTTAAACTACAACACTGGTCTGCTTTAGCTTCCCATTCAAAAGTATTTCAAATACAGTGACTAGGTTGGTCAGCTACTCAGGTTTTGTTGAAAATTGATCCAGAAGTGGGGAGAAGCAGGGGAAGCACGACAGTCCACCCTTTCACTGTAGTTATTGGCTGGACCAGACGATGATCATCAGGTCAGGCCTCGTTTCAGTGCAATGAAAGCCACAGTCCAACAGTCTATTATTTACTGTTTTCTCTTCCCCCAGCCCTTCCCATCCCACTCCCTCACCCTGCTGTACCAATGCAAGCATTAGTGCAATCACACTGAAGACTGAATTGGGGAACCAATCCAGGATGATACTGTTGCTCAAGCTGTTTCACTGCCCTGTGCTACAGACATTTGTCCCAGCTCACAAGAGGAGCAGAAGCAAGCAGCAATTATTTTGACAGCCACTACCCTCCAGAAGCCATTCAATAGGTGGAGTAGCAAACTGCTCAGCATTGGTGTTTGAAAAACACAGTCAGCACCTGGCCAAGTTGCCCTGCCTGCCTAATGTTTCTCCCTCCTGCCCTCCAGCACTGGAGCCATAACATCCCAAGATAGGCTGCATTTAGAAAGGCATTTCCTCCACAATTAAGCCACCATAAATTTTAAATAGTAGATGTTTATGTTCAGAGCTATTTGCATTAAAGAAGCCCACATAATCCATAATAAGCCACCCTCTTGCACAAGAACTCCCTGCTTTTAGTTATTTCCCCGCTTACTCATTTGCAGCCTACACAGCCCACTGTCCATCCCTCCTGTCCATTTAAGTATCTCGATTCTTTAGTTTTGTCCGATAATCAGTAGGTGGGAAGGGAAGCAGTTGGTGGAAAGCATGAAGCTTGACGTTTCTACCTCTGTCCAGAGTTTCCACTCCTGTATCAAAAGTGCTTTTTTGCTATGACAGCAATATTGGCCAACAAAACAAGCCATCAGGACAAAGGTTTTGGTAACAAAGCACTGCTTTCCCCTTGAAACAGTTAACAATGAATCACTGTGGTTTAATGCTAGCAGCAGCTGCATTAAAAGAAATCCATGTTAAAGTTCTCAGCAGCCACCTACCAAAACTCCCCTTCTGTCTCCTTCCTAGGTGACAGCAGGGCAGAGCAAAGACACTTGTACAGCTGCATCTTGTACTATCCTCTCCCAGTTCAGGGGAGGTCAGCCTCCTATTTTAGCTATCTTTTGCTTAGAAGCAAATTTTTAGAAAGCCTTTCTCATACAGTATGTGTTTAAAGGAATGGGGGAAGCAACATGGTTGGGCTTGTCATAGGCTTAAGAGTAAACTATGGTATCCCAATTGCTGGAAGTGCTAGTTTAGAAGTCCTAGTTTTTTTCCAGGATAGCTGCTGTGCTGCTTTCAGCAGGCAGAATAAGGCAATGCACACCACCTCCATAAACACAGAGAGCCCAGAGCTGAAGGAAGTCACCTAGTACACACCAAGTACTAATACCTGCATGAGAACAGGAACTGAGCCCTTACTGTACTAGAGTCACACAGATTTGGGTATTATAGACCTGAAAAGCAGCATTTTCTCAAACAGATGGCTTGGAAATGTAAGGTACACAGCAGATTGTAAGGATTTCAATCCCTGCTCCTAAAAGCAATACAGTATACTCTGTCAGGAGACACGTAGAATCCAGCAAGATGCCTGCTCTCAGGAAAACCATTTGCAGTTTGAGCTATTTTAATATTAAGGTTGCCCAGCTACTGCCTCCTCCTTCCTCTTTTCATTTAAAGATGTCACAAGCACTGCTAACAGTAAAGCAAAAATCCCCAAAACAGAGCAGCTGCCAAGCACCAGATTACTCAGCCTGTTGCCCTCAAATAGGTTTATTGTGTCTGAAGCTTCAGTACATGTATCTACATCAAATACATCTATGCCAGAGGGGAAGTTGTGCAAGTGTCTGGTACCACTCATCAGCACTATGGAAAAAGCATAGTTGAGATCTGGGCCATGTACTAGAAACAAATAATTCTTGGTCCCTTACAACAGCGTCTCTCTGCTCCCTCCAAGCAGGGCATTAGATTCTTACAGCACCACAAACAGAATACTGTTCTCTGCAAGAGGGCAGAGCAGCACATTCAGTCACAGCAAAATCAGAGCCTTATGGTGCAGAACTGAAGTTATGTTCCATCCCTGCTTCATGCCACTCAGCTTGCAAAGCTTCAGCACATCACCTCCTTGGATCTGCATTTCCCCCATTTAGATGGGCAGCAATACCACTACCAACCTACCATGTAGGGTAGGAAGAAATACTTTTTGTATGGGTAGGAAAAAAACACTTTTTGTATGGGTAGAAGGTCAATGAAAGTGTTGTACACTTCTCATCATTGCATCACAGGGAGACAATTGGGGCAAAAGGTGAACAGCAGCACCACAGAGGATGCCCCACAAACTGCCTGCTACTGAGTAGGAAATTCCAAGGCCCAGTGCACTTAATACCCAGCAGGACAGTATTCGGTTCCTCCTCACAAAAAGCTGCTTTGTCCCTGACATTTAAGGAAGCAAAAGTTAGCTTTTCTTTCCCCTCCAGTTTTACAATTTATTTACATTTGCATCCTCAGCAACTCAGTTGGCATCCTTTTCCTCACATTCAACAATCACGCTCCACTTCAAGCTCATCCGTTTCATCCTCCCTTTTACAGTCTGCATTTAGTCACTGTGTTGACCTCTACTGTCACAGCAATCCCACCAGAGTCAGGAGGATGGATGTAGAAGGCCCCCCATCCAACTATGCATGCTTGCTACTATTATTCAGGGAGGAAATAAGCAAGCCCCTCAGTCAGGAACTAATGAGTTTCCTGACTGAGTCTGTTCCACATGATCAGATACTATGGCAATCAAATCACAAGACATAAGAAAAATCTATAACCCTGGAGCTTAATGCAGTTAAGGACCTCTGCATAGCTACTGTGTCTTTCTACACATGACCAGCGCTATAGCATAACCCAATCTACACAGAGCTTTAAGTAGAAAAAAGGGTAGAGAAGGATGCAGTATAACAAGCACAACTTCTCCCCAAGCTCGCTCTTTCCACCAGCTCAAAAACTGCTGCTAGCAGTACCTTCTCACCAGCGGCCTGCCTTAGCCTGTACAGTAGGTTTCCCTCCACCCTTTCACCACCAGGTCAAGGGATTAAGTTAATTGTCCTCCTTTGACCTATTATGATAGTCATGTCCCTCTTTAGAGAGGGGCTGACATCAAACAGTCAAATTAAGTGCGAAGCCTAGAAGCACTGCAGTTCAGTAACTGTTGTTTTGTATCTTGGTTTATTGAACATCACGTAACAAGCCCAAAGGCAGACAGCACAGCTGCTAAGGCCTTGGGCAGGATTGCTTGGGAAGAAAAACATTTCCAAAGCTACATTTGACTGATCTTAGTTATACCTTGCAAGTCAGATCTGTCATCCTGTGGATTTAAGGGATATGAACTTTTTCCTACAATACTGAGCAGAAAGATGATTTGCCTTGTTAATCATTCCCCCACATCCCAAACACCTTTTAAGGACACAATTCAGGATGCTGCTCCTTCCTATAAATCCAGAAAGCAGAGGGAAGCTGCTTGGTCAGTGTACTGTTTGCTTTTTAGTCCTTCACTGCTCCCTGAGAAAGGATCCCTCAGTTATGTCTCTCCTACCACATTCTTCCAGCGTCCCAGAAGGGACAAACAACTAGCAAGAGCTAGCTCTGTTGTCCAGCCCACAGCACTGCAACAAGTTTGCAAAGGATTCAGAGGCATAGCATTGTACCAAGTACTGCCAATTGCTATGACAAAATAAACCCCTATATGATGACCTCCTGACAGATGGGCTCAGAGGAAGAAGATAAAGCAAGCTTATGAGGCTGCTATGAGAACCTAGAAATACTGGTGTCCTTCCAAGGACAGCCTGCTCTAAAGGGAACAATACTATTGTCAAAGCAAAAGGACTTGCCACTACTAAGTATTCAGCAATACTGCAGGATAGGGGGTAGTTGTGAAGTTAAATCAGAGTCAAATTTTGTTTTGTAGGTCACCCTTGACATTGAGACAAGACTAGAAGAAAGCTTTTTTTATACAAAAGTTTAATTAAAGTAAAGAAGTTTTAGTAGTGATACTGAGACTTCAAACAAGTAATTCATCTCCTTTGTTTCAGGGCGATTTGTAGGACAGAAATTGGTTATGAGAGTTTTAGACAAGCTGGGAAACAAACAACCAAAAACCCCAGATTCTAGCCTGGCTATGCAGGAGATAAGTCTTGTTGTTTATCAACTAACAAAGCAGCCTACCCACATCCAGAATTTAACTCTTCTGATATCATCACAGCAAGATACCTATACAAGCTTATTTCATAGAATCATAGACTAATTCAGGCTGGAAAGGACCTCAGGAGGTCTCTAGTCCAATCTCCTCCTCACAGCAGGGTCAGGCTAGGTTACTCAAAGCTTTATCCAGTTTACTCTTGTAAACCTTCAAAAATAGAGACTGTACAACCTCTGGGCAACCTGTTCCAATGCTTGACAAGCCTCATGGTGACAAAATTTCTCCTTATACTTAGGGTTATGCATCTTCCTCCCTGTTCAAGTCATTCCAGTTTCTTAATCAGCCAGTTTCAGGTTGAATTTAGCATTAATCCTCAGATCAAATAAATCCTAAACAAGTGAATGTAGTTCAGCCTCTTGTACTAGCTGTTAGTGCCTTCTTACCAGAGAAGGAATTACTCTAAGCAATGTAAACACAGATTTAGTTCACAGGTCTTTTTGTCTTACCTTGCCACATGGAAAAACTCAGCATCCCTCTACAATGTTTACCCAGATCTCTTCATCCTGGGCTTGTTAAGTGTTGAAAAAGAGGACTGAAGTTACATCCTCGTGTATAAAGACCCAGTCAATCTTCCACAGCTTAAACTATTGATTCAGGTCTTTCCTGTCCTGAGGTCTGTGGAGACTGAGGGTGTCACCACTGAAGGCAAAAACCTCACAAGAGGAGACAGTTGAGTCACTGAGGAAGTGATTTTTTTCATATTGTTTAAGAAACCATTCTATTCACTTCACAAAAGGATGTTTTCAGAAGTCAACATCCCTGTACATGCATCCAAAGCAGGAGCTCATCACACAGTCGTGACAGGTTCTTTAAATCAAGTTTAGACTTCCTAACCTGACAGCCTGTCACATTCTTCAATGTCTCCAGCACCTGTCTACATGCAAAACACCCTTCTGTGGCCTCCCTCAGTAAGTCTGGTAGTTTCAGTAGGACCAGGCAGACATGGAAAAAACCCAACACTGCCACTTTCAAAAAAAAAATGCCTTTGCAATTCATCTCCAAAAGCATCTGGCCTCTACCATTTTCTAGGAGGTATTTCCCCTAGCTCCTACTCTCAAATGAGATCTTGGACCCCTAACCTGCACATCAGATGTGCCTCTGCTGCGTCAGATAGTTCTTGTAACATGCTAAATGACGATAGCCATCTTTTCTTCCATGTCCTGACCTCTAGCCAAGCCAGCCATGGCCTAAGTTTAGAATTCGTCATTCCCCAAAGTCACCCGCTACATGAGCAGTGCTGTGGCTCAGCCTTATCCACAAGTTGCCCTCTCTATGAGGACAGGCATGCTTCAGCATTCCCCTTGGAAACAATCCTGCCAATGCATGCAGCTTAGCCACACCACCCTTTAGGAAGTATTGCACCTTACAGGAACAGGGCTCATTTTTTTTAAGTGGAAAAGATGAAAGCCAGAAGCTGGATGTTCATACAAACTTCATGCTCAGTACAAGTCTTTGAAGGCAGGAAGGCTAGGGAGGGCAGGGTGGACTGGGAAAAACAACACTGTCTGGCTAGAGGATACAGATTGCTTCACCACCACAGTGAAGTGTCTGAAGACTTGTGTTCTCCTCAGCTCCTTCCCACTGCTGTGCTCCACCTTGAGCTATGTGGTTGACACTCTTGTGATAGCATTAGCCACTCACTGCAGCTTATAATCAGCTGGAAGGAAAACAATCTAGAGGAAGACTATGCATCAACATCAATGTCTGCCACCCTCTTCCCCACGTACAGCCTCACCTTGAGAGGCTCAGCTTCACCTACACCTCCCACCCAAAAAGAACAGTCACTGATGTTCCCAGGCAAGGAGGGGTCTGCATGTTAACTTAGAGCAAGTAGGGTTCAGCAGCTTCTGACCCTCCGATTTGTTTCAAAGGAACACAGAATTACCTTCAAGACAGAAAAAACAGTTTTATTATCAAAGTTAACTAGGTACTTTGCTTTGAAATACAGTTTCTTCCCCTGCATCAAAGGGCTGTTAATGTTAGTCTTGTAGCAAAAAAGTAGAAGAAATGAAAGCAGCATCTGCTTGGAAGAGATGAATGCAAGATAAAAGGTGTCTGTGACAAAGCTGGCAGCAGCCTTATGTTTTCTATTCAAGTTTGATCTGGGAACAACAACTACTCTTAAAACATAACAAAAGCTGTGGAAAAACCCTTTCCAAATCCAACAACATAGCCGGAAGATGCAATTTCTCTTCTCCAATTGCTGCAACAGCCAGTTGAGGTGAAGAGTCCAGACAAATCCAAACTTGCTATTCCAGTATAATCAAGCACCTTGGCTTGCTCAAGTCCACAGTATCCCCCCTTCAGCTTCCAATTCCCTCACCCCCTCCAAGTCTCCAAAGGGAAAGCAATTTCCTAGCAATCTCCGTTAGCAAAAAGGAAGCAGAGTCACACCATGGCAGAACACCTCCAGAATATTTGGGCATAAATGGCTTGCAATCCATTTGCAAGCCAGTAGAGAAAGGAAAAAAGTTTGACATTTCTTGTCTGCCTAGTACAGTCTGTTCTTTGCAAAGAGTCAAGTCAGGATCATCATGATTTTGTTATATAACACAAGTTTTTAGACATGCTCAAGTCCAGTCCTGTAACAGAGGCACTGAAGTTTGTCACAGAAGTGTATCAAGGATAGGTCAACTGTGCTCTGTTTTAAGTGCATTTACTAGCACGTCACACATTAGGGCAAGAGATGGTAGCTTTTACAGCACTGAAAACATTAGGAAGAGCAGCCATGCTGTGGTGTACAATAGGCTTCCACTGGAAACAAACCAAACAGAAAATTTATGTCCTGCAATGCCACTTGCACCATCTAAGCAGGGAGAACGCATAAGCACCTTGCTCTTGGCTGCCCCCCACCCCAGTACCTCTGAGACAAGTTCCTCTAAATATCTTTACTATGCAGACTCATTAGCTTTACTGAAGGTCACCTTGATTTGCCATCCTGAGGTTTTGGGTGGGGAAGGACTGTTTTCTGCCCTTTCCCTATGCTATTTAGTAGCATCAACCTTCATCTGCTAGAGCTTGGTGCAAGCATCCAGAGAGGACCAGATAACTAGCACAAAAGTACAAGGTACAAGCAGCTCACATGAAAACTAGCTATGAAACAGATTCTGCAAATCTTGTATTGGCTCTAAATGCTATGTTGGTTACCATGCACACATTTATTGTTTTACTTCAGCCCAGGATTTCTGCAGCAGAAGCATGGATCCCCATCTTTCCACTGATTAGCAGTTAATATGGAAAGCTACTTCTATCTAACCTTTAAACTGTTTGAAACTATCAAGCAAAGCAAAGCCAACATAGCACACTCTGCCTGACCCAACCCTTTGCCAGTTCTAAAGTTGCATTCACCTCATTTCTGAGGCAGCTGCCAGAAGCTATGTAACTCAAACATTGGTTACATGAGCAAAAACCCAAAGAAAGAGCCAGATGAACATGCAACAGACTAGTGCTGAGACATTTGTCAACATTCAGCAAACCACTCCATCAGTATGCTTAGTAAGGTAAGCCCTCCACATCCAGGAATACACACAAGCAACAAGCCATCTCACAGCAGCTCTCAATAAAGTGCTGAACTAAGAGGATATTCCTGGCAGACAGATTACACAAGAGACAACTCACACTGCCAGCTTTACTGGAACATACACAGCAACTCCCCAAAGCAGAGCATTCTGGGATGATGCTTCACTAGATTTCTGACTTGTCATTAACCAAAAAAGTTTAATGACATGGTTGGACTCTGTGTTTAAATATAATTGACCTGGGACATACCATAATTAGGAAGACAGACATTGTACATCTCACTGAAGCCTACAGCTGGGCACAGTCTCAGCATGATGCAATGTTTTGCTTTCACCATTACCTGAAAGAGTCCTTGGAAATTGCTGTGGTTGGTCGAGATAGGCAGGGTGACCAAAAGTCACCTTCAGCTGGGTTCTTACATCATCCAGCAAAAGGCTTCACATAACATAGCACAATTTTAGGAAGCCTTTCTAGCCTGACTGCTTGAAGTTTTATCCCCATAAAAGTACAACTAGACAAATCAGATTTGAAAGTGCAGAGCACACCAAAACAAAATGGATTAAAGCACATTATACAAACGATGGCTGCAGGAATACACATGCTGCCTTCAGAGGACATCTGCACTGTAAGGTGGCCAGATGTCCAAGAGCAACTTTTTCCTGGCTCTAACAGTTGTGGTAATACAGAAAAAATGTTTTTGCCAAAAAGCACGACCAAGACATGCACCTACAGCACTGTTCACTTCACTAATGTTAGTGTCCACAGCGGCTGGTTCAAGTGGCAAGGAATGGAATTTGTCCCGTAGTCTTACTGGGACGCACTCAGAAATGCATTCCTAAGCAACAGTTTCACTAGCTTAAGCTCTGTAAATCAAGTGATATTTTAAGTGGCTTCCTCATCACCTCCTGTGTGCCAACATTAAGCTGCACCTGAATCATTTTGTTTGAGCAACGAAGCAAACCTGTATGATTAGGTCCAACACTGCCAATGTATGCAGTGGTAGTACCTCTTCACTGGGAAAAAGTGAGTATGAAGTAACAGTTCACATCAGTTGCTTCAGCACATGCAACTAGAACAACTGGTTAGGAGATAGTCATGCTCTGAACCATGCAGAGGGGATATATTGCTGAAGAGACAGAATATATTGGCTGAAGAGACAGATTTGTACAGGCTTTTTGATGGTAAACAGCTTTAAGTATCACCTTTTCAGATAGTATCTGAAAGCACAGAAATTTTTACTCTGGGCCACTTTAGCATAATCATCCTGACTCACAAGATTAAATCTTGTATGGAGCAGTCCATCTTTATGCCCAGCCACAAGAATATTTCTCCAAATCATCCGCTTCCAAAAAGCCTCCCAGCTCAGAATCAGCAACAGTTACCTCAACAGGCATGATGCTGGAACATGGAAAGACTGCAATTAGAAGTATCCATGACAACTTCAACATCAGTTTGAGGAAGGATACTGGAAGGAAAGTTTGTGTAAAGGAAATGAAATCTCCTCCTTTAGGTATCAAGCATCTACCTTGTTTTCAAGGCAGAGCACCATACCAGAGATCTCAGTTTAAGTTTGTGTAGGGACACTTTTGGCTTTCCAGGCAGTTAAGTCTGAAAGCAGCTCAATATTGTAACTTTTGGAAAGAGCAGTGAAAAAGTGTTTAAACATTCTTTGCCTGAAAAGATTCTGCCCACCAATAAGCTTAACCTCAGATAACAAAGTCATTCCTAAAGCCTTGCTGCTCTTGTAATTTAGGTTCAAAGAATAAGTTTTCAAAGGTATTTTGCCCTCTCAAAAGTGAAGTAACTGAACACAGTTTGCAGCTTTACACAAGACTTCCCTCTGTTCCCCATAACTATGAAACAGATTGGTCTTGCATACACAGAGAGTACACAGCCATGTGTGATAATGAAATTTTGTGCAGAGGTCCAGTAAGTCTTGCAAAGCTGACTGATGCAAAGGTTTTGATCAGCTACCTGCTAAGACAGTCTACTGCAAAGATGGTAGCTACTAGCACATGATGTTCATAAGGAAGGTTCCATAACACCCCAAGCAGCTTTGAGAAGATCTTTCCTTTAAATTAGGAGTAAGCTCAATCTCCTGCAGGGAAGGAAAAAGATGGCCACTGCTCAAAGTCTGAGGTCTATTTGGGGGTGAGAGGGGATGCTAATATGGTTTTTATGCCTTCTGTTTCCACCTTCCAAATGCCCTGACACCACCACAGAAGCCTGAGTAAGCAGATTTTTTATAACACACATGTTCACCATCTCTTCCTTCCCTCCCTAGGGCTTCTCAGCAGACTAAACTGTGGGTTTCATCTCTAAAACAGCAAAATTCCAGTACCTGTAATTAAGCTGACAGCTTTCTGCTGTGACTATTCCAGACATTGCCATCTGAGTCCTTTCCATTACAGTTACCCATTCAAAAACATCTCCAATGTAAGAGACAAGAAACAGCACAACAGTCAGTGATGGGACAAGTTCATTAGCTGTAAGCAAGCCTGAGTTGTCTTATCTAGGCATTAAACAGCTGCCAGTACTTTTACAGTTCAAAGGCAAGACAAAAGCTGTACAGTCAATCTATCCTCCCAACATACCACAGTCATCATAGGTCCTCATAAGTCAACATGCCTTCTAAATAAGTGTTTAATATAAACATTTGTACAGTCACTTAATTCCTGGTGAACCAAGCTATTTGATGTGGGCCACAGAAAGCTCCCATGACATCAATGAAAAGTTTCCAATTAGGAAACCAAGTTTGAAACATATTAATAGAACTTAAATAGAGAGAGAAGACGAAACCTTGTAGAAACAGTCAAAAGATCTGCTCTTAAGAAAGATGCACTCAATATACTTAGGAACAAGCAGAAAAGATAAGCTGCCTTGCTTTTTCAGTGTTTAGTGAGTAAGAACTGTAGAGATATAGGCACAGTTATGTTAGCTGTTCCCTTCAGTATCTAAGCTTCTGTCTTTTCTAAGGCTGGCCAGTCTCAGCCAAAGTATGTTCAACTGTTTTTCAGCTGCTGCTGAAGTCCTTAACTCCTCTTTTTGAGGAGGCTGGACAGCTTTGCCAAGATTTGCTGTGTACAAGCATCAATTTGAAAGTAACAAGAAGGCCACTGCCACCCACCATTCAGTGCACCACAACCTCCCAAACATGGAATAGATGTAAACTGTCTAGAATATCTAATGCCTAGAATATCAAACAAAGCCACCACATCCAATAGTATTTTCCTCCCTTAAAAACCTCCCACCAGAAAAAAACCTACCTTGCAGTTTTATTTCTACAGTCAATTCATTACACTACTACTTCTAATACTCAATGAAAATATAAGCTGAACTCACCCTACACACCCATCCCCTACAGATAGTCCCAATGCTTTGGTGATACCATACTAAGACTTGAAAAACCTGGCTACAGAGATATTCACCCTGGATAAATGCATCTAGGCATGTATTAATTGCACTGCCCAGCTTTTCTACCAGACTTGCAAGCAAAAAAGGGTTGCATTCAGCAACCTGCAAGGCCATCTCTTTCACTGCTGCCAGCCTGCCACCTGCTGGGCTATCTGCTTTGTCCACTCAGGCCTAAGGACAGGACTTCTATTCGATACCTATTCAGCACCACAACCCTGGGTCAGACACGATTTCCACAACAAACTCGTTTTGTGGGTGTCTTAGACATGTCAAAACACGATTTAAGAGTATATTGAACACTGCATTAGCACAAAAGCCATCTCAACAGTAAAATCATTGATGAGCCTTCTACTGTACATTTTGCACCTTGAAATGGAGATTCTCATGAGGCCAAGTGTTCTTTCAAGAACAGTCTAGACTGGGGATTGGCTGGGGTTTTTTGGAAGGTTTGAAGACAGCCTAATCCAAATAACATAAGAGCACACACCTCCGAACAAGTACTGGTTATAATACCCTATCCTTCCTCTTCACCTTAATGAACATCAGGTTAAAAACCTCTCTTATCTCAAATACACAGGGGGATTTGTCATCAGTCTTAATATATGGTCTACAGCACACTGATCCCCAGTGCCCACTAAGGTCTTACCTGCATCAAGAAATCTCTTCCCACTTAAAGCTCTAAGAGCCATTCAATTCTTGTTTCTTACCAGAAATAAGAAAACCAACAACAGCCAACCTTCTCCACTTTCACAGAAAAGTGTTACTACACTTATCACATCAAACATAGCCCAGTTGAGGATAAGCCATATTTCTTATCTTGTTCTTGTATGCTCCTAGATGCATACAAAAAGCCATGCCACCCCTCTGGCCTAAAGCCCAAACCTGCTTCTGCCTAATAAGCTTAGTCAGGGGACACTGCACATGTCCCATCAGCAATGTGCAGTCAATGGAAATTCTATTTACCCCCACTGTTAATGTGCTGCCACATGGTTGTGCCCACAGCAGCAAGCTGAGCTGTTCTACCTTAGGGGGATCTGGCTGGGAACAGAACACCAGCACGTACTTACAACCATATCCCTACATCAAGGGACAAAGATTGAAGGCACCTCATCAGTCACAGCCAAATTCCTTTCTGGAGAAAATATGTGCAGCAGAAAGTCCTTATAGAAAAAATACCACCAAGTATGTACGCAAGTACACCTAGGAGCAAAGATTCTCCTCTTCCAAAAATAATAAGCTCAGTAAAGCAGCAGATTCACTGGAGTTCCTTGTAGGCAAACATCTGGACATATCTGCCATCCTGGAGTGACACAGCATACTTGGCAAGTTTCCCCTAGTAAAACAGTACACTGCTTTGGCTATGGAGCAAGCAGGAGGGTAGTTGCACAATCACAGCCTGCCTGCAGATGTGGGTTATTGCTCCTTCCAGACCCTCTCTAGTCAGGTGTCCCCTCCCACTTAAAGTGTTGACACACAAAGCTGTGCCTCTTGCAAATCCAGTTCAGTGTCCACACTTATCTGATTACTCAGATAAAGCCTCAGGATTTTATGTTATTCATGCCAAAAGTGCAGATTTGGGCCTGTGTGAGCACATGACCTGCCCCTTCAACAATCTCACCTGAAAGCAACATCTTAGAGCCACTTGGCATGCCTCAGACCCAGAACATCAGAAGCACATGAGGAACACCAGTACCTCAATAAAACAGGGAAGATTCAGCTGGGGAACATGTAGAGTGAACCTTCCAGGAAAGCTCTCAGTTCCTTCAAAAGCTGCTTCTTGCAAACACTGAGTTAAGAAAGTTAAACTATTTAGCAGCTTGTTGGTCCTTGAGTAGGTCATCTCAAAGTCAATTAACTAAGGCAGATATTAAGAATGAACTACAGTATCCAAATTCCAGGATGAACCTCAGCCACTGAAATGGACCCATATTAATAAACATAAGATACACACTTTGCCATTTTCTCTTCTCCCCATCCCAACATACAGCAAGTCAAACCTACAACTTGGAAAACCAGTAGCATATTACCATGCTGGTCTGCCTTCACTCCCCGGATTTTCACCATTACCCAAGCTCACAGCCACTTCACAGCAGATTAGCTGCCCCTTTTTAACTTCTACACAGCAGCTGTACATTGGCAAGACAGTGTGCCACATACCTAACCTTACAGCAATATCCTGCTGGAATCAGTGCCATGTGTGCAGGCCTTCTGCCCTTTTCCTCTTAGGCTGCAAACTAAGCTATGCTAGCAAGATCTAAGAGATGCATGTGCCTGAATCAATACCAGAGTCAAGTCTGAGGCTGAAACCACTTATAACTGCCTGTCTGCTCCTTGTTGCAAGAGGGACACACAGCACTCCAAAAAAGCTGTGAGGTAATAGGGAGGAAAGCAATGCCCTGGCTCACAAAAAAATGAAACATATTCATTAGATTGATTCAATCCCACCCCCAGCTCCATCTTGTTCCAGCTGGAAGTGCACAACATGCCACATGGAAAACCCCAGAACATTAGTAGTGAAACTGTGTGGGACATTAGGCAAGGAAGCCAAGTGTTCAAGCCAGTAGTGCAGAATCCTGACAGCAAGCTGTAAGGTAACAACACAGCACAGCCTGCAGCACCTCATGCCTATCATATAACCCCAGAACAGAAGGTCCAAGCAACTACATTTCCTGCCCATAGGAGTCAAGCCAGGTACTTTCTGGATTCACACAGCCCCAAACCTCTTTCCAGCAGAAGTGTCAACAGGTTTCTTCTGCAGCTGTTCAACAGTTCACATGAACTAGGACATAAACACTAATTCTCCCAGTCCAGCTTACCCCTTACCAGCTGGCCCACAAAGTTTTAGGTATTTCTTTACATAGGCACCACTTGAAACTTGAAGTCCCAGATGTCCTGGGATTAGTATGGAACAAAGCAATCCCTCCCTCATTGTCCAAGTTCAATAACATGACCAGTTTAGCCTTTAAATAGCATGGGGAGACTATCAAAGAGATAAGCCCCATGTAGAACTGCTGACAATCCAGCACCAATCCCATCCATTCCACATACCCAGTGTCCCAATTCCTCCATAGTATGGACCAAATACTATTTTGGAAGCATTTCAAGGGTCATTATTCTCTTCTCACTGAGAAGCAATGCTTCCTTCCCTGCAGCACAGCTCACTAGGCTACACAACTACAGACTCAGGGATCCTGAAACACCATATGACAATGAATTAGGGTATCTAGGTAAGAACTGCACTTTGGCAAACTCCAGGACTTCCTTCAAACCTCCAAACACTGTAGTTGGAATCCAGGCAGTTTTCACATCTCTACTTAATGTAGAGTTTAACTTCCAAAAGGCCATTCAAACCAGAAGTTATCCACAGTGAAGTTCTCAAAAGTTTAAACTAAGAATTTCTAGACATCTGAGACCAATGTAGCCTTCTCATGTAGAGAACGGCTTCGCCTTATCCCTTGCTTGCTTTTCTTGGCTGTTTACCATCTGTGGCTCACGTTCTTTAGAACTAAGTTGTTTCTGCAGTTTTTGTGCAACTGAGTGCCTTTGTACATTTATGGTGTCAAGGCCCATCTGGGATCTCCTCAGGAGAGATTCCTGACTTGATAACATACCAGCTATCCAAAGCAAGCAGTTTAAACTAAAATCTACACAGCTGCTCCAACTTACAAGCTTCATCAAATTCCCCTCCCAGGCTAAAAGAAAAAGCCCATGTTTGGTAACTCCATTCAGACATTACCACCTTTTGCCCCAAAGCTCTCAAGTCAAAAGTTGTTGCTCTCACTTTGAAATCAGGCAGATGGTTGTGGTTTTTGGTTGGTTTTTGTGTTTTGGATTTTAAGTAAAATGCTTTCTCCTCCAAGGGAAAGGTTTGCAGGTTAAAAGCCTTACTATTATACAGTAGCAGCACTGCTGCAGTTTGAAGTCTGTCTTCACATGTTCTAGAAGAGGAAAAACTAGTAGAGCCATAGGACAAGAAAAATGTTAGTGGACAAGACTATCCAGAGTAAAGGAAAAAAGATAATGCAAGGGCAGGTGGCTGCTTCTCTATTAAGATCAGAAAAAGATGTTAATTCAAAAATCTTTGAAGCTGAAGTTCAATGCTGCTTAAGCACAACACAAAACTATGAAACTAGAAAGTCAATGGCACGCTAAGCCCCCCACTGCTAGCTGTGGCACTTCCACGCTGTGGACAGAAAAGACATTTCCCACTTTTTCCACCCCACTGCCAGAAATCCCTGCATCATAAGTCTTTTCTATTCCTACTGCTTTGATGACCCACAGGGTAGATCCCATTAAATAAGACCTGGTATTAGTATCCATCCCTGACAAAGGTGATCAGACAAGAAAAGAGCTAGCTTCATTTTCTCCCTTTTTAAAAACCCTAAGGCAAAATGTTGAGTGATAGAAGCAAGACCACACATCAAGTTAGATGTATAGAAAGGATTAGCCCACAGCTGTCCCTGGCTTGCAGCCCTACACTCATCCCTCTAAACCACACTCCCTGGGGCACACACAATACTGTCAGATTCCCACAAGCACCAGCTGGCCTGGAAAGCTCTGGACCTTAAGCCCAATCCCAGGCATGACAACATGTGACAAAGAACTGTCCCCAGCAGTCATGAGACAGCACCAAGCACCCATCTCACTAGCCAGCACTTGCATCTGTTCATCCCAGTGGTCCAGGCTCAGAGCTCAAACGTACGCTAAGTTAACATGCTAAGAAATTGTTCTTCCCTCTGTACTCTTTCCAAAGAAGGGGCCTCTGCAAAGGCATCTTGCAGTACCCAGGCAGTCCATTGGGCTGGGACAGTTTAAGTTTTATTCAATTTCAGCTCAACAGTAGGACATTATTCATGGTTCAGCTGACTGTTCTGTCAGTACCCTTACTCACTGCCTTTGCATGCTGGGGGTGGACCTCAATATAGCATCCGGCTCTCACCAAATCCCTTTTCCTAGGGCAAATCTGCTGTATTTCCTTCCCTTAAATGCTACACAGAGTTGAGGCAGCTCGTGCCACCCCACAGCTACAGAAGAAAGCAGCTCCCGTACCCAATTAACACCCAGAATGAAGATTTAAATCACATTCGCTGTATAAAAACACTCCTTAGTCACACACTGTTTCCAGATGGGCAACTCTGGAGCATCACTAACTCTTGAGCCTCTTCAGGATCAAAACCATACTAGCACAGCCTGCTTCCAGAGCTCAGACAGGTTTGTTTCAAGATCACACTGTATCCCTGTTTCAGGCAGATTGTGACAGATTTTCTAGTGACTAGCTAAGAAGTCACTATTAGAAAATTGCTGGCTTTTAAATCCCCCATTATAGGATGCATTTGCAACAGACATTTTGGTTGGCGTGAAGAAACCTTCATATTTCAAGAAGGAAAAGAAGCATCCAGCTGGACCGAGTGCAAGGGAGGGAAGTCAAACCTTGCCTATGAAGACGTAGAGGGATTTAGCACTTTGGTACTTGGTCAGTTATTCCAATCACTGAACAGCAGGAAGATTTCACTACCACCAATGTCAATTCCTGCAACTAAGTCAGGGAAGAATTGCCAAACAAACATAGACCTAACAACACTGGCAGCACATGTGTTCGAGTGTTTACTACAGAGTTGCAAGTTTATCAAGGAAGATAACTAGGACAAAAGAAAGTCAGTGAAAGAGCTGGACTGACAGACATCCATTCTCTTGCTCTCAAACTTTTTCCTGGTGACATTTATGTGAAGCTGTTTGTGCAGAGACACAGCAGAAGCTAAGTGTTTCAGTCTGTCTTTTGGTGGAAGGATCAGGGTAGATAACAGATTGTTCTTGACCTCTCAGCTGTGAGGCAAGCAGAAGCAGACATACAATGGTAGGCACCAAACCAGACATCCTGGTTTCCAGTAGCATGCTCATATCCTTCAGACAACTTGGTTTGCACTTCTCTCCTATGTGTAAGACAAGGCTACATCTCAGTCACACTCATCACTACATTTACACATTATATTTAATTTCTACAACTCACTGTAATTGCTCCAGGAAGGCATCCTGCAATGCACAAGAGTGAGTTTCCTTCCATCTCCTGTCATACTCAGTTGCCCAACAAGACTGCTGGATCTTTCCAACACAGATCCATTATATATTCTTTCTAGGCTTGATACTACTTCACCCAAAGTATGATCACCTGAAGAGAATTTCCTGATCAATGCAACAGACCAATTTACTTTAGCCCAAGCACTTTGAAAGCATTACCTATGCTGGCAGAGCAGTACAGAGTTAAAAGGGCATCTATGAACAACCCTTCCCTACTTCTTTTAAAGAACTACTGCTTTAGTAGTCCCTGAGGAAACACAGTTAACAGTGGCACTTTCTCCCCCACCATGTGCTTGGAAACTAGTACTTTTAAGCTAGGTTCTCTCACAATCAGTAGAATGTGTTTGGCCATCTCCCATAGCACACATCCCATCTTTGCTAAGGACAACTGCACTAACCTCCCCACCCCCATCCCCCTGCAATTATTTATTAAAAGTGGCAGCTGTAGCAGTTACTCACATGGAGTAACTCAAGGGAAGTTTTTTTGTTGCTCAGAGCAGTGTAGTAATTGGAAGTGAGTCAACACCTTGACATCAACCCATTCTGCAATGACCACCAGCAAAGCAGTCCAGTGACTGCAGTTTGGTAACCTTGGTTCTCAGACACTTACTCACTTTTATTCTTCAGGCATTACACAGCTTTGTCTGGAAGCATCTAGTGTCTAACTTGTATCTTGCACCAGCAACTGAACTTGCTAAGTCACATCACATGCCTGCAAATATAAAGGAGCAGGGCAGCAATTTCACAGCCAGCCACATACACCAGCCTTTGGTAGAGTCAAGGTTAGGGAAACTCATACCAAAACAGAGCTTGTTAGTATAGTTCATGCAGGTCTAGTAAGCTGTTTCTCCACTGCTTTAATACTACGTCACTCTACTAGTTAATACATGTACAAGCCTCCTTCCACAGGACATAAGATAAGCACAGCCCAGGTGAGGTCATCTCATTGATACTCCCTGCCAACACCAGTTAATCCTCACTCCCCTTGTCAACACAAGCCCTCAGTGACTCCAGACTCAGTCAGTACATTTATACCACAGCCCAAAACTATAAGCACAACTTGCATTGGCCTATCAGAGCCAGCCTATCAGCTGCCAAATTCCAGTGTATTCACTGGCACCAGCCACAAAATTTGACTGAGACAAACCTCAGACAGCCACAGAGCATACCCCCTTCCACATGTTCTTCAAAAACTGCATTCTGACTTGGAAGATGAACTGTCAGTACAGTCTGCACTCATTCACAAAGCCTGGCATACACAGTGTCCCGACTGGCTCACTAACTACAGATTTTTAATTCCGGTAACTTCATGAATTCTTAATTAGCCCTTGCAAGACAGACTTGACAAGACAAGCAGCCCTTGCAGACTGCTTTCACTTTTTCTGAGGAAAGGAAATGTAGGGAGCCAGGGGAAAAAAAAAAAAAGACAGGAGAGCAAAAAGCAGAGCACATTTTCCACATCCAGCATCTAGCAGCAGTGAACTGACTCCACACAAATGCAGCACATACCAGCTAGCCAGTTCCTGGAACACAAACCCACATCTCAGAAGTATGTAACATAAGTTTACAAACAAACTCCAACCACATTATAGCGCACTTCAATAACCTCTAAAGTAGAGGAGAGAGCCTGCAAAAGCCTGCAGCTGATGTACTGCAACAATGCGATGCCCCCCAGAGGAATACACTGCTGAAGTTCATCCTTTGTCTTCGAGGGGAGAGAAGAATAAACTGCTGCTTTATGCATCCATCATCACAACTACTGAGAGCCATGACAGGGCCAGTGGCCAGGCATACTGACAGAGCAGGGAGGAGACAGGCGCAGTAGCCACTGGTTGGTCAGGGAAGACGCTCCTCCACAAGCCAGTTAAGTGCTTCTCGGCATCACCATTCACTTTGTAAACAGTACCACGGCTCCATCGCATTCCCAGTAGTTCCCTTATCAACTCACTACAGAAATATCCTTCCTCATAGGCTGGGATAGCCACTTTGACTCCATCCATCCTATAGCCAGGTCTCTTTTACTGCAAGCCACTGGAAACTCCCCATAGTTTGGTCCTGGTAATTTAGCAGTCAACTTGCACCCAGCAAGACTAAGCTGCCTATACTACTGTGCTTTGCAATGCAGAATCTGGTGTAGAAGTCAGACATTAGAGGGGTGGGAAAAGCAAAGACTGCTTCTAGTACAAAAGGTTCATAAATTCATCCTTCATTGCTACCAGGAAAAAAGTGCGGATCTTTCTCCAAGTTAGCAACTCCCATTTTTACAATCATTTTGTAAACTTCCTTATCTTGAGCAATGGCTCAGACAATTCATACGTTTCTAATAAGGCATGGCCACCACCAGCCGTCAGCCACACTGACTGCCCACTTCTCAGGCAGGTAATAAGGAGAACAAATGGCATACTTCAGCACAAGGCTACAGCAAGATTAATCTCTTCTCATAACAACAGTCTAGGTACTTCAGATACAGCATTATATAAGCTCTCATTGTATTAGCATAGGTTTATGTAGTAAAAGACCAGACACCTTAATTAGGCCTTGTAAGGTGTGCTCCAGAGACCACCACTGTAACCACAGACACTGAACAAACAACCCGACTTCCTTAATGAGTTGAAGATCTCTGAACTGACATTATCAGTGTTTGCTTTTCAAATCTACACACAGCTTACACCAGCTGGCCTCTGGCAGCCACCCATCTCACAGCATCCCAACCGCAGCTCCAGGAGCCTTGCAAACGCTGGGAGTTCTTCAGGCCCTGATGCTTGCCTGAGCAACGGGTGCTCCGTTAGCCCCAGGGCTTCGGGCCCAGCCACCGTGACCGTGCCCCACTGACACCAGTGCTCCCCAGGGACGGGGCCTTCCACACTGATGTGCAGCCCCACAGCAAACGCGAGACGGTGCCCGAGCCACCCGGGGCTTGCAAGTGCCTTCGAGCCGCTCAGGCGGGTCAGAAAGCTTGGCCTCACCCCAGCCTGGCGTTTGTTGTTTTTTAACTTGGCACCGATTCCGGGCAGCTCGCACGGCCGGGAGGGAGGGAGAGGAGCGGGGAGGAGAGACCCACTCCGCGCCCGCCGGGAACGGAGGCGCCTCCGCGGAGGGAGGGAGGCATGCGGAGGCCGCGGCAGCCCAGAGCCCGAGGCGGGGAGCCGGGCCGGTCGCCGCCACCCCCGGGGAAGGGCCGCCGCGGAGCCGCCCGGGCCCGCGGGCACCCGCCACCCGCCTCGCCCGCCCCCGCCCCCGCCGGCTCCTACCGTTCCCAGGCTGCCGGCCGGACCATGGCAGCGGCCGGGCCGGGCCCCGCCGGAGGCTGCTCCCGGGGCCGCGGTTGCGCAGCGGAGCGCAGAAAGCAGCGCCCGCCTGCTCCCCCGCCGCGGCGGAGGGGAGGCTGGAGCCGCAGCACCCCAGCTCCTCCCGGCGCCAGGCGCGGCGAGCGGGGCCCGGCCCGTCACATGGCCCAAATAGCGCCCGGCGGCGGCCCCGCTCCGCCCCCGGCCTGGCCCGGGGCGCGGCCCGCTCCGCCCGGGCCCGCTCCCCGCCCCGCCCCGCCCCGCCCCGCCGCGGGCGGGAAGGGGGCGGGGAGCGGGGCGGGGCCGGGGGCGCGGAGGAAGCGGCGGGGCCGCCGCGGCGGAGCGGGCCCGGGCCGCGGGGCCCGGAGGCGCAGCCGGCAGCGGGGCAGGGCGTTCGTGCAGGGGAGGAGGAACGGCAGGTTCTGGCCCTGGCACACGAGCCCCGTCCCAAGCAGAGCCGCGTGTCGCCCGGGTGGAGAGAAACGCTCAACGGCCGGCGGTATTTCTGGATGAAATCGGGCTGGTTTAATTCTTTACTGCCCCGCTTGCTCTGCGAATGGCTGAAAACAGCAGCGAGTTTCAGGCTTAGCGCTGTTTATTTCTTTGTGGACAAGCTAGCCGCTTCCTAATGAATTGCATCCTCGGTGTCCTTATACATTGACACAGTGTTGCAATATTCGCACTGCAAACACTCCAGGGAACGTGTGTTTGCTTTTTTAAAACCGATTTGTTTACCAAAATAAATCAGGGAAATACAATTCCATTCGTTTCTGTCTTTTTTCAAAAAGCAACTTCTTGGACAAATTTGACCCAGTAATGTCTCTTTGAGATGATTCATTTTTCAGCGTTCCCAGACAAAAAGAGTCTGTTTGTAGCAATACTGCTTGGAGCTATAAACCAGTGGATTGTCATAAATTAAGCAAGCCATATGCATGGGATACCTCCAAGGACCACCTAAGAGCTGCAGGAAGTGGTATGAATGATTCAGGAGGTGGCAGCCTGCCATCTGAGTCAGTATGGAACGAATGCCCCTGCATGCTGCTGAAGTTATTGTTTTTTGGGGTTGGACATTAACATTGGGCCTTGACCAGTTCTTGTTACTAGTGGTCTTGGGGCACATGTGAACAAAAGAGCAGGATTAATTTGTGTGTCCTCATTTTTGTCCCTACTTCCAGGGGACTTGGCTTTCATCTTGGCTGAAATTCATTTCCAGCACAGGGCCTTAATTCAAACAAAGTTCAACCATAAATGTGCAAGTGCATTCTCCTTACCTACCTTTTAATTAGACAGGATACTCAGCCATTTTTCTCCTGGCTGTGCTCCTCTTAGGGAGTGGCGAGGTGAGTAGTGAGGAAGGCGATTCCTGGGTGTATATGTGTGCTGGATCTCTCGGGAGGCTGGCGGAAGGAGGTATACTCTGCTGAGAGCTGAACAGGTTTTTTGTCACGTTTCATGGGCCATGCATTAATGTACAACTTAGTTATACCAGTGCTTACAAGGAAAAAAATCCTGCAGCTGCACATGGGATGAAGTGAAGTTGCATGGTCCCAGGGGCCATAAACTCCCCACTGCTAGGTTATTTCTTCAGTGAGGTGGTCACAGCAGGACATTCAGTGACATATAACGGGGCAGGGTCCAGTGCTGAACCCACTGAACTGTGAAAAGAAGTCAGAAGAAATGAACGTAATGCGAAGGCCAAGGTGGGGTAGCTAGCCTGCTGAATACTCCCCTCCTCCTCACCCCTTTCAGGCCATGCAGTCACAAAAACCCCAAAAAAGAACTTCAGCCAATACAGGGAAAGAAATTCTACTCAACTCCATGGGACAGTGCATGCATATGAAGTTGTTTGTATGTGCATTCATATCTTTGCAGGACAGAGGCACTAATTTGTTAAGCATATTTTGAAGTCCTTGGGGAATAGTTGCTCTATGCCAGCCATTGTGGTTCATTAAGAAAACACATTCACATTAGATTAGATTTATTACTGTAGCTGACCAGAAACACAAGGGAGATTGTAGATACAGCACAAATACGTTCTTTCACACCCTGCAAGACAGAAATAGGAGAAGTTTTGTGTTAAATAGATACATATTTGGGTAGCTTTTTCAAAACTACTTTGCTTTGACCTGGTCCTGCTCCCATTTAAGTCAATTTTCCCCACTAATTTCAGCAGTTGTTCTTCAGCAATAGTCCCCCAAGTGTGTTGTGAAAATCTCCCCCTTTAAGCTTTTCCCGCAGATTACTGTTCAGTCCTTGGACAGTTAGCCAAACCTTGGGGGCCCATACTCACCCAGAGCCCCTGGAAATATTGCTCTAAGGGAGCTGAGGAAGGATTCTGACACTGCAGACTGGCTCCAGTGTTTTCTGTCAGCACACTTGCACCTTGTGGCGTGAACCCAACTTTGTTTGTGGTGAGTTCTCCCAGTTGATCTCCACTGTTCAGAAGACCCACTCCTGTCTCTTCTGCCAATGCCAAAGATGTTAGAGAAATGTGCCAGGCATACGTTAGCTGGAGAGCAAGACAAACTGAAGTGTTGTCTAGGGAGACTCCAAAACTGCTTAGAATTGGACCTCTGTGGACCAGATTCTTCTTTACAGTAAATCAATCTACTACACTTACTAAAGTACACCTACTTTAAATGCTTTGTTTCATTACTGCCAAGGTGGGAGACTGCTGTAACATGAGAACCTGACTGGTGGGAGTGGGGCAAAGGCTAGCATGCATTCATAATCTAGAAAGGCAGAGGGGAGGCAGTGGTTAATTAGTTGGCTGACAGTGGCTCTTGATGCCTAGAGATGTGGATGGGGAATTTTCCTCTTACTCCGAGACCTTTTCCTGCCCATCTGCTGTGACCCAGGGGAGTCATAGAGCAATGGCCAGGGTCCTGAGGGAAGCCCAAGATCTCGCTTGCGGAGACTCAAAAGCAGGTTCTCCTTGGCCTGCCTAGCCACAGCTCCCCAGGGTCAGCACAGCATGAGCACCTTCTGCAGCAGCAGAGACATGTCATCACTGCGTCCAAGAAAGCTGTGAATGATGTCTGAGAACTGTACAGGAAACTCAGCAGGCTTTAGTCCGCCTGTGAATTCAGCTGCTCTGCTAACTGCGCCACAGTCGTGTTACCTGCCTCCCAGCACTGGTCAGCACTATGACCCGTTATCCCTCCCTGAGCACCTTGCAGCACATTGCCATTGCTAGATGTGAGCTGCTTTCTCTGAGGGCTACTCACAGTCTTGCATTTTCTGGTGCACTAGTTCCAGGTGTGCAAGGGTTTCCTGCTCCAACGGAGATCCCTGGTCTTTACAGTGAGAGGGAGAAATGGGGTGGAGGAGGTATAAGAGCAGCAGGGAAGTTGGAGGAAACCAGACATGACAAGCGCTGAAGCAGAACTTTTCAGCTTTGTGGTGGCTTCTCGCCAGATGAGATCACAGCTCCTACGGAATCTTGTCTCCTTTTTTTTCCTTAATATTTGACTTTCTTGCTTCCTGAAGAAGCAGGAATTGCTAATCTTCAATCACTTGCTTTGAATACTGTCTACATCTCAAACAACAGTGCAAACAGTGGCAGAGGGGGGTGACTGACAAATGCCAGTGTTTATGGCCTGCAATGGAATCCCTCTAAGCCTGTTTGGAAAACTAACTAGGGATGGAGCCTGGATTAGAAGAGACTTTTCCAGCTCTCATCCTTGTGAATTTATGCTAAGATTATTAAAAGGGAGGTAGGAGGGGGAACGACTTGGCATGCCTCCTTTTTTGTGGTCAGCATTCAGTACTGTAGATTAGCTATGGGGTCTGGAAGCGGATGAGCACCCGCCTTCTGAAAAATGGGTCTCTTTTGAACGTCTGAAGTTAAGCATCTAAATCCTTCTTAAGAGCATGGACTCTCAGGCTGGTACAGACTTTGCAGATGTGCTTTATGCCTGGCTGGTACTAACCTTGCAGCAGTAGGCTGGTAGACTGTAGCAAAAAAGGGCATCCTATTGCTTTGCTTTTGGAGGGGTTGTATAAAGACAGGCAGGCAGAAAACAGGCAGCTTTCTATGCCCTGGGGAGAGGGGGAGAGAGAGAGAGTAAACACTCTGCCCGGAAACATGTACGTGCTGCATGCAGGCTCTGCCTGTGGGAATTAAGGGAGACAATGCAACAGATAGTGAACAATGAGTGTCTGTAATGTACAGCAACAAAGCCAAAGTAACCCAGTGTGCCGCAGAACAGAGAAAGCGACTGTTAAAACAGCAGCCTCATGAGGTGCAAATCCTGCCAAGCCTGCTTAGAGGACAATCAACAAGCCCTCCTCAGCTGGAAGATGGCTCAATGTGGTGGAAAAGGGAGTAAAAGAGAGTAGGATGGAGGAGGAAAAAAAGAGGCATCCCCCAGGGCCCCTTTGCAAGAAAA
Organism: Gymnogyps californianus; assembly: GCF_018139145.2. Taxonomy (NCBI): domain Eukaryota; kingdom Metazoa; phylum Chordata; class Aves; order Accipitriformes; family Cathartidae; genus Gymnogyps; species Gymnogyps californianus. The sequence goes on along the minus strand of NC_059491.1, from coordinate 4,905,455 downwards.
AAAAATAGTCATCTTCCTTTTAGTTAGTCTCTTCTTGTGAATTCAGATGTCAGCACAGTCAACACAACACTTTGTGCACTGCAACACAAGTAAATGAGGCTGTTGAATGAAATGAAGCCCTTTATCCAAAACAAAGAGGAATCCAGGTATTTTGCTTTACATTCACCTGGAAAGCAGAGGCTTGCTGTGATGTCTCCTGTCACTGCTCCTTTGCCTTTCTGCTTCAGCATAGGGTGCTGGATGTGAAGTGGCCTGCCTTAAAGAAAGGGATATATGTAACTCTGGAGCACTTGGATGCAGAGGATACTGTACAAACTTCCAATTCTATTTGGAGCAACCCTTACAACACCAGCTGGTTGCCCAGTTACCTCTGAGGTACATGTACTACAGACATGACTACCTCTTAATAAGACCACATGCCAGGAGCACCCCCTTAAAATCACAGTAACTTTACTGGCTGACACTACTGTCTGTGGTAAAAAGGACACATCATAACACTCCTTTTGCTTACTGCACTGTATGTCACAAGCCTGTATGTAGGGGGCTAAGCGCATGGTCGCAGTCTGTGCATGAGAAGCTGTTGGGAGTGGGGAAGCAGAAAAATGAGTTCCTTGCCTTTTTGATGGAGGTCCATGAATGGAAAATGGTAGCAACCAGGATAATACAGGAATAGTAGCTGTGGAGTAGCTCCCAGGAGAGCAGGCTGACCAGAGAGCTCACTGTGCCATAGGAGATTAGTGCTCATCTCTGCGCTGCGTGTGGCTCAAGGAACATCAGCAAAAGGGTTGGTGTCAGAGGCCAGCTGTGTTGGTCTGTGCCTCTAGGAAAAGCTCCCTTTGCAGGACAGGGCTGGGAAAAGTGGTTCCCGCCAGCTCCTGCAGCATGAGGACGCAGCACCCTCTGCTGCTGGCATGCTTGCCTCCAGAGCACCTTTTAGTTACAGACACTTTAGTTACAGTACTTCCAGAGAGAAGCTCAGGAAAAGCATTTACAGCAATGTCCCTCTGCAAGTCAAAACACTGCAGCGTGTGGGTGGTTCGTTTGTCAGACAGTTCGGTCATGTCAAAATACTGCTGTTGGGAAAGGAGATGCCAGGCAGCATCTGCTTGCAGCAGATAATAGCAATAAGAACAGGCCCTGGCTTTGTGCTGAAAAGATTTTGACTGCTGCTGTTCCCGGCAAGTACTTTGGCTGATACTGTTTGATGAACATGACTCGATACACACAACAGGAACGCTGTAGGATAAAGCTCTCCATTCCTCCAGCAGCCTTCCTCCAGCCTCTTCCAAACATTTCATATCCCCATGAGGCAGCTAATTTACTATTGCTGCATAGCAAGAGGAAAGGGGAACTCAGGCAAGCAACGTGACTCACCCACAGTAAGTCAGTGGCAGAGTCCTGCCCCTTCAGCTCTCTCCTGCTAACCATGGACCAGTGATTCCCATGGGGCTGGGAACACAAGGAAGGAGTCCCGACTCCTCCCACCCCTAAGCACTCCTACCATGGGGCACACAGCGTGATGCTGTATCACTACCGAACTGGCTCTCTAGAAAGCTGTGGGATGACGCAGGATCCATGCAGTCAGATGAATCCTAGTTGCCCATGTTTTTTCCCTCCCTTTTGCTGAGGACTTTTTGCTTTTCCCAAATTAAGCTGTTTAACATCAATCAGGTCTATCCCACAAGCACATTCCCAAATGGGATATGCACACCTCAGGCAGGCAGAGTACTTGATCTTTTCCTGCTATTTCCTCCCTCTCCCTGAATCCAGGCTGCCCTCTTCCCTAGCATCTGACCCCAGGTTTCCCTTCTTCATGTGGGGAAATGAGCTGAACTTGGTACCGGCTGCAGCTCCAGTCCCCCACAGCTCAGCCAGACACATATATTTGAGCTCCCATTCCGCACCCCCCTCCCATCCCACGATCTCCCTCTCTTCCTCTCTGCGAGCATCAGGGGGGAGCCTCTCCAAATCTTCAAACACACAGAAGTGGGGGTGCCAGCCCATAAAATATGCCCACGTAAGAAAAGCAAAGGATGAAAAAAAAGCCTGAATCCTGTTAAAAATAGGCTGGGATCTACAGAAAAGAACCTGCTTAACAGTTTGTGTCTGTGTGCAGGTCTCATTTCAGCAACAGCAACACCGCTCAGAGCCAAACATCATTCACACAAGACCCAGATTGTTTTGTGGATAAGAAGATGCCTACAAAAAGGGAGCCCTGTTTAAGGAAAAAATGAGGCGATGTCTGGTCAGAGCGCCACCAGGACATAGTTTCTGCGGGAAATTCCTCTCTGTAGAGCAATCTGTCAAAGGAGAGCCAACATGTCCCGCCGCAGGGAGCAGCTTGAGGGCACAGGCCTGGCACAGTCTGCAGTGGTGCTTGCAGGAGAACCTGGTGCTGCATTGCTACAGGATGTCATGCCAGCTCTCTGCAGGGGGAGCAGCTGGAATGAACTGGATCGATTCACATTACCCACAGACATTTCACAAGGCAGCTTGTTTCAGGATCACTCTGGCTCCTGAAATGTACTGTTTTTCACTCTCTCCCCTCCATCTCCTTTCTTGCCCCTTTTTAGGCAACAGCCACATTTTCAGTCATCTGTTTGGGGAAAGGAAGGCAATAAACCAAATCCCTACTAAGGCAGGCAATGAATCCCGAGGCACAAATCCCACTAAGGATTGCCCTGAGCTGTGGCCAAAGGAGAAGTCAAGCACCGCACCAAAAAAATTCTTTTGAAAAGCATTAAGACACTGAAAATTTTGCTGCTTTTACCACCACTGCCTCTGGATTCAGTAATCCTGTAACTGCTTGGAGTATCTCTCTCCAGGGATGTGCAATGGTCTCCAAACTAGAACAAAACTCTCTAAACTAGAATTAAACCACTTCTGACCTGGATGGGAAAATACTGTCCCAGCCCTATGACATGACTGTTATATCTCCTCATTTGCACAGCCATCTTCAAATGTATGGGTCGCTTAGATAATTCAGCATCACCAACAGCATCAGAAAGTATCATACACACGTCATAGCAAAGTACCTGGACACTCAAGGGAGCACTAGAGAGGATTTGGACACTGAAGGGGAAAGACCCACATCACTTTGTACTATAGAAATGCTCTGCTACATTAGCAGCCCAGGGAATACACTGAAAACCCACAAGAATCTGTGAATGACAGTGCCCTTTCAACTGTGTTCAGGGGAACTAGCATTTGTGAATTGGCAAGACTGCAGCAAGAAAACATCTGATTTAAAGCCGCCTATCCTCTTCTTGCCAGGAAAATGAAGCCTTCCCCTGTGGCAATAGGATGAAATTGCCATGCTCCTCCTCCCCTTTCTGGGGGCACACTGTGCCTTTTCTTTCTATGTAACAGAGGTGCCAGGTGAGACTTTCCTTTCACTGAGGAGGAGGTGGCTGGTTCTGGACAGGAACACTTGGGTATCAGCTAAGCCGGGCCTCCACGTGGGACCGTGCGCAATGCCTTCCTAGCCAGGGTCAGAGCACAGCTTGTTCTTGAAGTTCAACTGCATAATCTCAGCTCACAGATCTTTAATAGATTATAGTTAAAAATGCAGCTCTATAAAGTCTATGTTATTAAGCAACTCTGTACTATGGTGATAGTATCTATGGAAATGCAACTCAGGGAGTAAATGTGGATCAGTGGAGACTTTCCTAAGGCCTGGCGATTTCAGGACCCTGCATAGTACTGGGTGATTCCATCTTCTCACCTTAAAAGGGCTTTGGCTGTTCCTCTGTTTTGAAAAGTCCTGGCCTTGTTTGGATGATACACAAAAAAAGAGTCAGACTGAACATTTAAGACTGCTGGTTTCATGCTACAGAAAATTCAACTTTGTCCTCTTTGTACAACGAGAACTTTAAAACTTCACTCATCAAGAGGGCAGGAAAAAACCCAGAATGACCACCAATCTTTGAAAGAAATTAAAAGACGCTTTTGTTAAAAACTATTTATTTTTATCAATATAATTCTCTATTCATTACACAACATGAAAGGAATCATAAAACTTTACTCATGGGAAAATAAGATTTTACAACTTGATTTATAAAAGTTGAAGTGAAAAATGAATTACTTCCAGTGTTAGCTTTCTGTAAAACAAACAATAATCATACCATTGAAGTCTAGGAATGCACTTGCCATTTAAAAAAATAATAAAATTTATATCAGTAATCACTTATGGGAGAAACAGACTATAAGAAGTTACTCCATGTAGCTGCTTTTGCAAAGAAAGGTTAATACAAGCTCTCAAGAAGGTGCACACCTTCTATTAATAGCTTTCACAAAATAAAAATAGCACTGCTTCCTTGGCCTATAGCCCAGTGGATTTCTACCATTCTTCCTCATCACATTTGTTGCTCATTTAACCCTTCTTCCCATCCGCAGTCTCTCTCTTGCCAGTCACAAATTTTATATATTTAAAAATATCTGGTTTTCATTTGGCAAATGCTAAGTATTAGAGAGTTTAACAGGAATTGTCTGTGTAAAAAGAAAATACAGTTCTAAAAACAAACCTAAACAACCCAGACAGCTATGTTTACCGAGAAAAACATGTGTAAGCTTTTACTGGATTTTAATAAACTCTAGGATGACTTTTGGGGTGACCCATTAGAAACTTCACAAATGAATCCTATTTTCAGCTGGAAAGAACAGCGGCTCTCTGGGAAAAAACCACATGCTTATTTAAAAGAGCAAATAAACCTCTCTAAAACCAGTGTTTATTTCAAAAGGTGCCAGCCAAATATTAAAAAGAAAGTGTGCAGAAATAAGAAAACACCAATGCCACAGTTATCTGTAAAGTAGTAATAAATTCTGTCATTCATAACAATATATTTATTCTCACAGAGGTCAATTTTTCATTAAAACTTGTTCTCTCACACCAAATACAAAAGAACTGGAATGAAGTTAACGTGGCTATTTTTGTTTAAAAACGAAAAATGATGTTTGAATTTATGGACATACCAGACCTAAAACATCTTCCTCTGCACAGCTGTTTCAGCCACTGTGGTATATTTTGGAGCCAGTGTTTGCTAGCACTCATCTATGAAGAGAGTTATTCCAGAAGAGTTATTCCAGTTAACTCCTAGGAGTATGATTTTATTCCAGACTCCACTGTCAGCATATCCACTTGACAAGCAAGTCCTGCAGCAAGGAACCTGCAGTGCTCACCTTCCTCCCACTTTTCTATGCTACTCTCTGCCCCTGTGATTTATTTTCACCCTTCGGTGTTTGTGCTGGTAGTTAAGCCTGCCTGTAACCATGAAACAGGCAGGAGCAAACTTATTCACGAACACCCACAAAAGATGGATAACCAGCCATCCTGGTTGTCAAACCAGAGCAGTTAAGGCATTTGTGTCTCTTCTACGTTTGAGCTTTTGAGAAAGCTACACCACCACAACTCCGCTCCCTTCCCATGCAAAAGCAAAGTGATGCGCATCAGTGCAACTCAGCTCAGCTTAGTCAAATACAGTATGTAAAATGCAGCTTTTCTGGACCAGCTGCAAGGTGGGGGAGGGTGTCTGCCAGAAATCACAGCCAGTCCCTGAGAATTTGGCCTTTTCCTGCTTGCACATAGCTTCTGCCAGGTTATGTTCTCCATGGCTCTGTTTGCCTAGGGACTGCTGACAAGCAACAGGCTCTCTAGAGCTTGCTCAGTGCACTTTTATCTGTGCAATTAGCAGAGGACAACAATTCTGATTTCTGCATTAAGATAAGCATTATGCTGAAAGGCAACAACTCGGGAACCCGGGAGCACAGGCTGTATAGACCTGCCCACCTTGCCTCATGTGCCATCAGACAGTAGCACCTATTTGTACCGGGATTTGCATCTTCATCGCCAGGATTCAGCAGATCCCTGTGCAGGGAAGGATTTGAAGCCAATGCCTATCGCCCAGCTTTCTAAAGCAAAGTCTCCTTCCTTCCCTATACTGCAGACTTTCAGGTCCCTAAGGGGTCACCAGACTCCCAGGTCCAGCTCCTGAGGACCCTATTTTTCCCTTGTGAGGCTCCAGGGCTGTGAAGGGTGGCCAAGCCTGGCACAGCCTCAGACCAGCCCTGCTGAAAGAACAGCACACAACTTACTGCTGCTTCTCGGGGTCGGGGCGCCATCTCCTGTCAGCACCGGGGCCCCTGCCGAGCCCTCGGTCCCTGGGTCACCTCAGACCCCACCATCTCCACCTGGTCACCCACACACAGCTACTTCTCTGCAGAAACAGGGCCAGCATTCACAGGAAGAAGAGAGAAATCCCCTTGAAAGTGGCCTCCGCTCCTATGCGGAATCCTCCCTGCTGGCAGCCAGTACCACATCCACGTTCCAGCTTCCCGCAGTGGGTCTGTCCCATCCTGGTGCCACCCCAGGTGAGTGGGTTTGACTCTAGCCTCCACCTGGACCATCAGCCCGGATTCTCCCATCTTGTGCTGTCTTGATTTCCTTACCAAAAGCTGCGCTCTGATCTGCTGTAGTAAATTACCCATTAGAGAAGATCACGGAGCATTTGGGGATATCATGAAAGCGGAGAGACACCCATTGTGTGTGGCAGCATTCTGGGAAGGTGAAAATTAGGAAGGGGAGAGTGGGGTCTCTAGGTAGGACTAGATGTCTCCAACCCTTCCTGTGAGCAACAGCACTACACATTTCTATAACCACTTAACATTGTCCTGTCAACACAGAGATGCAATTTGCTAGTTCCGTGTGCCCAAGAGATTATGTACAGAGAAAACTCCCTCCCTTATAAGTCAGCGTCCTTGAGTTCAAACCCCACCACCACCATCTGCAAACACTGTAACTACCTTAATGTGTGGTGTAATGACAGATACGTTGATAGTTTTTAAAGCTGCCTCCTGTAGAAATTTTATAAGCCACTGAATGACACTGCAAGCTTCAATTCTGAGGACAGAGAAAAGTTCATTTCAGAGAACGAGACAAAGACAGAGAAAGACAGTTAAAGAAAACATTTCTTTGCTAGCTAAACCCAAACAACTCCTCTGAACACCAAGCTTTTCCCTCAATAATTATTGCACTGCAGGCAAGTAACAGCTCTGTGAACTGCCATATTCCTCACCCTGTCCCCATTATTCTAACAGCCTAAAAAGCAATGCATCTTCCTTCTCCACCCCCCATGGTATCAGCTATCCACTTAATGAAAGCAGCAAATTACTGCTTATAAACTCAGCCTCTGCTGCTGGGCAATTTGCAAAGACTCAGGACTGCAGTGAGCTCACAAATCAGTGTCAGCATTTAGGGGCCACATGCCACAAAAGCAAAGGGGTGTCTATGCTTCCAGGAGAGCACAGCCACACTCAGTGGCTGGCTGTCACCAAGACGGGCTGCACATACAAGACTACAGATCCATTTGCACAGAACCAGCATTTTACCAAGACGACGACTCTGTCCCAGCCAGACTGAGCAGTGCAGAGGATGAACATGTTATTACTGTCTTCTAGCCTGAGAATTAAGGAAAAAAAAAAAAAAATTTGGCAGGTACTTAATTTAACAAGTCTCCCATAGTGCCTGCGAGGTAGTTAAATGCTAATAACCACAAAGGCCTGACAGGGAAAACTGAGGCACTTCAAGGTGAGGTAACTTGTCCAAAGTCACAGTGAGATCCCTAGCAGAGCCAGAAATGCTGCGCTGGGCCCTTGGCTCCTACTTAGCTCTGAACACTGAGCCGAGCTCCTTTCCAGGCTCAAATGTCAGAGGCACTGCAGGCCATGGATTTCCCAGAAGGTTAGAGGAGTCTGTCAGAGATGAAGCTGCTGCAGGCAACAGAAAAACATGGACACTGTGTAGGAAAATCCAGGCTGTAAGGGCCACGCAGACAAGGGAGGAGGGACACTGTGAAGGCATCACCCAAGCAGAGCTTCATAATCCACATACCACACCAGCTGGCCAGAGCTGGGGCTGACACCCGAGATAGGCCATTTCCTTGGTTCATGGCCCACTCTGCTGAGCAGGGTGGTGATGTCGTGCTTGCCCTTCCCCAAAACCAGGACAAACACCTGCCTGGCCTTGTTGATGAGGGGTAGGCTAAGGCTCATCCTTTGGTGAGGTTTGACAGGGCTTTCAGTCAGCACCACAGTCTGAGCCCCTTCCAAGCCATTTTCAGATTGGGGGAAGAGCGAGGCAGTGTGCCCATCAGTGCCCACCCCGAGCAGCACCAGGTCAAAGCTGGCATTGGCCACCAGAGCCATGATCTCCTTGGCATACAGCTCCATGCCTCTGTCCTCTTCCACACAGAGCCGCTGGTTCAGGTGCACAGGCATGGGGTGGACGTTGAAGTAGGGCACTCTGACACTCTGGAGGAGGTGGCTGTGCAAGCTGAAGAAGTTGGACTCGGTGTCAGTGAGAGGGACACAGCGTTCATCTACCAGCCAGATATGGGTGTGCTTCCACGGGAAGGCATAATGGTGTCTTGCCAGCCGCTGGAATAGGACCACCGGGCTTGAGCCTCCTGAGAGGGCCAGGTGGAACTGCCCCGAGCGTGCCACAGTCCTGCTTGCTGTCTTCTCGATGTCAGAAGCCAGCTGGGAAATCAGGTCCTCAGACCATGCTGTGACAAGGGGACTCTGCCGAAATTTGGACTGGATTGTCCTGTAATCACTTGGCATCAGCCTGCTGGGGTTCAGCAGCTCCGCTGGCTCTGCCAGTGTGAACGCCACTTCCCCACTCACCATTTCAAAGTCTAAGAGGTGCTGGTTCTCCACTCCCCCAGGGTAGAGACGCAGGGGCTGGTGTGAAATGCTATTCAGCAGTGGTGTCCAGAATCCCCAGGAGGCCAGCAGGTTCTCAGTGGTAATGAAGAAGTCCTTCCTGCCATGGTAGATGTTGGAGATGAGGACAGAATACGCATCTCTCTCTTTCACAGGGCTGTACACATAGTAATCAGACAATGGTTGTCCAAAAATGTGCAGGTCTGACTGATCCACTGCTTCTCTCCAACTGCCTTCCGGCATGACAGGCCTGAAAAGGTTCCTGCTTACAAGCACCGCAGGGGTGTTGAGTGCACCGTGCCCAATGTAGAAGATGATCTGCTTGGCTTTACATTGGCTGTGCCGTGCATCCCTCAGAGTCTCTCTCTGAGTGCAGTAGGCCCGGTTCTTGAAGAGAACACGGACATAACCTACCCGTTCATCCAGAGCTTTCCCAGAAGTGAGGAGGAAAGGGACCCCTTCCCAACGCAGGTTATCACTGTGAATCAGCACACCTGAAATGACAGTGATCTCAGCTAGCAAATTAAACCTGAACAGCAAGCAGATTTGAGGGGATGTCTATCATCTACCCATCATTCTCCTTCCTTAGCTCCCAGAAATCTTGGCATCCACTGTGTCTCTTGCTCCACATTCAGCCCTTCCGTAACATCACTGGACTAACTGCTCTCCAGCTACCCTGCTGTGCTTCCTCCCAGGTATCCTACTTGATTAGCCTCCTTTCAACTTGCAGGAAAGCAGTTTCTGAGCACGAATATCATTCAGACAAAACCTTTAATGTTCAGAAGACACAGCATGGCCAGAGATGGCCTTGTGGTCTACTAATCACAGAGAACTGCCAATGCTTTACCCCTCAGATGCAGAGAGCAACTCGACTTTATGAAAAGGCAAAGGAGTTTGCAGGCCACTTCTAAAAATAACACAGATCTTATCAAGAATAATGGGACTTAGCTCTTATGCAATGCTTCCCATTCACTACATCGTTAGTTAACTAACCTGACAACAGTATTATCTTGTTACAGCTCCCAGTTACCATGCCGGTGGATGCCTGGAGACATCCCTGTGTCAGCAGTGAGGTCCAGAGTCACGGAGCTGGTATCAGCATGCAAGGACTCACATCTCCTGCTCTCCTCAGCTCTAGACTACTCCCCTCTCCAGGGCCCAGACCAAACTCTCACCTGCAAAGGTTGGTGTTGTGCTGATGTAGTCTTGTGCCTTCTGCAGTTCCTCCTGTACTTGGCTGGCATATGCCTGATACTGACCCAACACGGCACTGTTTTTCTCCAGGCCCCGCAAGGACTGGAAGGCCTGCAGCTTGCACTGCAAAACCTCTTCGGCCCTGCTCACGTTGGCTGGGAGCTCCATGGTCAGGAACATCAGGGCCTCCGTGAGGTGGTTCTGCAGTATGTCCCGGATGACTCCATACTGCTCGTAGAAGCTGGTGCGGCCTGGGGACAAAGAGGAGGTAAGATGCTGGTAAACTGATGTGGTTTTCTTGCAGCCTTGCCCTCTGCATGTGTAATGTGTGCGCCGAGGAGAACAAAGAGCACAAGCCCTAATTGGTTTGCACCAAGCTCCTCTTCTCCTGGCCCAACAATTAACTTGAAGCTATCAAGCTCAGAGAAGTTGTGGACGTCCCATCACTGGATGTGTTCAAGGTCTGGTTGGACATGGCTTTGAGCAACCTGACCTAGTGAAAGATGTCCCTGGTTATGGCAGGGGGGTTAGACTAGATGATCTTTAAAGGTCCCTTTCAACACAAACCACTCTACAATTCTATGATTCTAAGCCTTTCCTCTCCCTCCAGAGGGGTGACCAAAATATCTCTGCTACTAAAATAAAGATAAAAGGTTCCCACGGGACTGCTTGTCCTCCACAGAGCCAGACACAATCCTTTCGGGTGCTTACAGAGCCTAAACCCAGCAGGAGTAACGCTCTTGCCTGATACTTCCCGAGTGCACAGAGCAGAAGGCAGCTTTGCTTTCTTGGACTGCTTGTGCTTTCAGAAGCTGTGGTCAGTGACTGGCAGCAATATCCAGCTCAAACGTCCCACATACAGCACAATGCAGGGCTGCTGTATAACCCTCGCCCTGACACTCCTGTCCCATAGGTCACAGCACCGGGGCCTGGGCCTCCACACAACGTGTAGTTCTACGCAAAAGCTTTGACTGAGTAGCTGGAAAGCGGGGTCAGAGCAGGGACCCCAGCAGCTCTAGAGCTACACACCAGGTCCACAGAACAGCTGAAGCTGGGCCCTGGCAACGAGCACTGCTCTTCACTGCCTCTGGTTTTCATGTCCTCGGAAGGCTCTGGCTGAGCCATGCCCTTGAGAGACAAAATTTCATGCACAAAGCCCTGCGTCTCTTTCCCTGCCTGACTTCTCATGCAGGTGGGAACAGGGGGAGAAGGACAATGCACTTGTAAAGAAAGTGACTCAAACAGATGCCTTTCTGTAGTCCATCAGCAGCAGGCTGCACACTGCAGACTACATCACAGCCATAGGCTTCCCCTATTGATTGATACATTTATCTCCCTTGCTCTAATCCAAAGGCACATTCATTAACGTAATCAATGCTGCAGACTTTCTGGGATCCAGGCTGCCAGCTGAAGCTGCACAGGGGAAAAAAGACGTCAAATGAAAAATTGCAAAGCTGTTCAGAGCAGGGAGGGTAGAGCGTGTAGCTGGGGCTACGCACAGACAACACTGTTCTCCCTAAATCTCCCTGCAGTGCCTCCCTCTCCCACAAACAGGCCCAGGTGTGGTCTGCGCTGCCAAACCAAAGATTATTCCAAGTTTGATAAAATTGCATTAATTGACTTTGTGGTGGCTGAGGAAGGAAGGGAGGGAGGGAGGGAGGGAGGAGGAAGATAGAAGAAGAGGTAAAGCAAGTGGAGAAGCAATCCTGATGTTGCAGAACTGAGGACGCCTGACATCCCAAGAAGTGCTGTGGGTGGCAGTCCAGCCCAGAGTGCTTTATGCTGAGCACTGCAGAGTGGATGCTGCAGCATTGCAGGGAGGGATTGCAGCCGTGTCCTTCAGCCGGAGACCCATGCTAGCAATTCTGGGCTTGGATTTTCTCTCTGCAATGCTCTTTCTTACTACAGAGAGGAAGGGAAAGAAACAGGCAGACAAACACAGACTGACCTAGGTACCTGGGCTGACACCGACTAGCCGATACAAGTAATATCCAGGTAAAGGATGCAAGAGCATCTTCCAAAGAATAGCGCAAACGTATACTCAGTGTGAGCTCGGTAGCTAACAGGACAGGAATACAAAAGAGTTGTTGTTACAACAACAAGATTATTGCAGCACTGAACTGAAGTGGCCTTTGCATCAATTCCAAATCCAGTGCCTTTTACCAAGATTTGGGATAGAAAGCTAGGTGCAATGCCCCCAAAACTCTGCAGCAGAAAAAGGCGGGGGATTCTGCCCCTGCTCCCAGCTGAACTGCAATGGGAATCTTTTCTTGGAAGCAGCAACAGTACCTGGAAGTGAGTCAGTCCCTAGCACAGGAAGTGTAAGACAGTCCCTCTCTATTTCCAGGGAGCAACATATCATTCATCTGCTCTTTTTTGTTTCTGCACCAGCACTACCTCAAGGGCCACTTTCGCATAATTAATGAACCTGCTAGTTCTCCTTCTCACCCATTCACCCTAGCTCTGCACACTCGCCTCACCAACCTTTAGCATCCACAGTCTCTTTCAAGACAATCTCCACTCTTTCCACATGGTGTCGGTTCCAAATTGGATCCAGAAACTGTCGGTTCTGATCTCGAAAAGGCAGGATATGGGCTACAGCCTGTGAAGGGAAAAATCAAAGACCCAACAAAAACTCACCAGATTTCCACAGTATCTCTGCCTCACTGCCCCATCCAGCACTGGGATGTGGCCAGCTCTGGAGTGCCAGCAGACATGCCACACAGTAGAGAGCAGAGTGGGTCAGAGAAGAGAAAATCAGCAAGAGAGCCTGCAGTGGTGCACAATGGGGTCTCCAATGACTGTACAGAGAAACATTAAAGGTCTTTCTGAGGCATTTTGAGGTTTCATGTGAAAAAGGCTGAACTACAAACTGCAAGGCACTTGGTTTATATCCATCAAAGGACAAAGGGCTGAGTCAGACCATCCTGGGACTAACGTACAGTTCCAAAGTGCTGAAATACATCAGATCAGATGCTTACACCACTAAAGCCATCTGCTCTTTTTGGGAGAAAAAAAAAAAGAAAAAAAAACCGAGAAGAAATCCCCCCTCTTAGTGGAGATGCTCTCCTTGCAGCTGGACATGCAACCTTCTGAGTAAAATCTGGCCACAATGCCATTGGCTGGCACAGGCTACTTTCAAAATGTGGCATCACATTCCTCTAAAACAAGGATGGCATGTCCTTGAACACATTCCCTCTGGGACAATGCAGCTCCACATCCTGAGCTGTCCCTGCAGCAGCCAGTCCTCCATGCCCTGAGTGGAGCACAGCGCAGGAAGAAACCTTCTCCTAAGCATCCCACAAAACTAACATCCCATCAGCTCCATATCATATCAAATTAAAAACTGCTTCTAGAAGCCACGGCTAAGCAGAGAGGCCTGTGTGTAATGAGATGGGAGAACTGTGAGAGGGCAAGGGCGTTGCTTATTCAGCGAAATCAAAGCCCTGACCTTGGTGAGAAGACCAGATGAATTCTGCATCTCTCCTTCATGCACACACACAGTTCACTCCTACACCCTGGCTTCCCTCTGGAGAGGGGACCCTCATCACTCTAACGGGAGAAAGCCCTGCTTTGGTCTGCATGTTCCCTCTGCTCTGTAAGAGGATGGGCAGCAGCACAGTACCGGACAAGAATAGCAGTACAGGACTCCATAAGCAAAGGGAGGTTTGGGAGCAAGCTCAGTGGCTCTGCCTGAATTTGAGAGGAGAACAACACTCTCATTAGATGCAGACCTGACATCCAACGGTCTCCCAGCCACTAAGTCCCTCAACCTGGCAGGGGGCTGCGCATTGCAAGCTGCTCACCTGTTTGCCAAGGTAGTGGTCCACCCGGTACATCTCCTCTTCCCTGAAGAAGCTTGTCAGCTCGGCAGCCAGCTGCTGGGCTGACTCCAGGTCATGGCCAAAAGGTTTCTCTAGCACCACACGCAACCAGGCTCCTGGAGGCGGTCTGCAGCTGCTGTTGATGTGGCGGGCAATCTCTGTGTAGGCAAATGGTGGCACCGAGAAGTAGAAGATCCTTCCAGCCTCCTTCAGCCCCTCCTGGCGAAGCAGCGTCTCAATCTCTCTGTTCAGCACAGTGTAGTCTTCAGCAGTCTTCAGCTGGTGGTATTGGCTCAGCTTCAGGAACTGGTCCTTGAGCACAGCACACCTGTTGGGAGATTCATCTGGGGGACAGGCCAGCTTCTTCAGCACATCAAACATCAGCCTCTGCCCTGGCTCCAGAGCTGTCAGTGCAGCCCCGTGGAAAGTGAAGCTGTGGCCACTGCTCACTTGGTCCATGTAGAGCTGGAATAGACCCTGCCACAAATACTTCTTGGCCAAATCACCTGTGGCTCCCAGCAAGACCACTGAGATGTGGCCCTGGGACACTTCAGCCAGTGATGGCAAGGCTCCCATGAACAACACGGTACACAGGACTCTTCTCAGCATCTTGGGAGAGAACAGGTAGATCCAGGAACACTAGAGGACAGGATTAAAAAAGAAAATCTGTCAATCCATGTTTTAACACTGCAAAACACAATGCAAGGTACCTGCTTTCCCATGGCTGAAGAGCCAGGGACTTCTGCCTGGATCCTCCACCCAACAGTCTCTCCTCCCCTCCATGATTTGAATCATGGTAACTGGGGCTCTTGAAGAGACTGCAGCCTCCTTATGCAAACCAAGAAGTGGAAGACAGCGTGTGCCTAAAGTCTTTCGGTAGCATAAGCATTGTTCCCACAGCTGAGTTAATGAGGGGGTGTCAATGCCTTTAGACTGTGAAACTGAAATCCATTTTAATACAAATTTCAGAGCTGGCTATAAACGAACACATGTGACTACAAATTAAGTACTGCTTTCAATAACCTCCTGTTTGGGACTTTGCTCAAATGGTATTATGCTGTCTTGGCATTGCTTCATGTCAATATTGTCACAGCAGCTCAGAGACAAGCACGACCACTGGCAGTTCCAGGACACAGGCTCTTCTTTAATACGCTACACTTTAATGACTCATGTGCACCACCACTCTCATGAACGGAGCTGAATTAGGTTCTAATGAGCTACTGGGAGACAAATGGTCTGATAAAACAACACAGTGGAAGAAGAAGTTTAGTCCTTAAAATCGAGTCTAGACATGAGCCAGTCTAGATGCTGCCTCATGATGGTTGTGTACGCAGCCAGGAGACAATGTGGGGTTTGTGTTCTGCCTACTGCAACTTTCCATCACTGAAGAGCGCATGCCAGCACCCGTTCCGGCCTTCTCCACTCAGTACCCATTCAAACCACTGCAGCCAGCAACAGCTGCTCTCCCTGACCAAAAAGCCCCTTTGCTTGTTCTTATTTATTCTTGTTTCTCTAATCCAAAATAAAGTTGTTTTTAAGAGAAATGACACATTTAGTTCTTATACCTAGAAACATAGCAATGACTTTACATCTCAAGAGAGATAATCTGGAACAAGTGAATAAACCATTGTGCTGTTCTCATTGCATCAAGTATTATTTCAGAAGCTCTTACACTGGCTATCTCATTCTCTTAATTACATTTTCTGAAGTTGTGTTTAGTTGGAGCATAGCCTTCACAGCACATAAGATAATTAACTTCTTTAAAAACTTTTGGTTCTGGTCAATAAATTTATACCTTTTAATTTTACTTGTGTAGGAAAACCAGCCATTTTTCGACAGTAAGAGGAAAAAGTACATGGCTTTTTTATACTGGTGCAGTTGCAGTCTCACTAGGCTTTGCACTGGCATGACTACACCATTTTAAAATGGCAGTTTCATGACCATACAACTGAGAAATGGATCTCGGGTATGAGAACGGACATGATCATCTTAACCTTCTGCGGGCAGAGACAAGACAGAAAAGTGTCTCATCAGATTCATACATTCACAGTCAGTTAGAAAACATATCACTGGCTCCATTGCTCCAGTTACAGCTGTACATATGCCCTAGGACCAAAAGCTGTTAGCTTTTACCTGCCCAGACTTACTCAGGATTGTTTCTCCTAGCCTGGAGCAAAAGGCCTGGTCCTTGCTCTGCTTGAATGGCAGAGGGATGAAACACAGATGTCCTAGCTCTTGACTGGTTCTCCCCCTGGAAAGCTCCCAGAAAAGTCACTATTCCATCACTAAATCAACATAGGATCTAAGTCAGCTAAAGGATGAGGATAACTAAATCAAAACAAGGAACTTCTAAATCTCTCTCCCTATCTGCAGCTTGAACTGGTCTTTATAAATGTCATGTTTCTCTCCCCAGCAGACTCACCTGAGTAATACAGGAGCTTTACAGAGACTGCAGTAGCAGAAGTAGCTGGAAACTTGTCTTCTTCACAGCCCCTCCGGAGCACAGATCTCTCTTCTCCTGTGACTGAGCGTACAGCAGACTCTCTGATCAACGGTCAGGTAAGCAAGTAGGATAAGGCAGGTTGTTCCCTTTCTGATAAACGGGAGGAAAGACCCAATTACAGCAGAGAAAAAAAGAACGTGCCTGTGCCAGCAATGTCCCAGCACATCCCAGCTCTCAGCCCCTACACGTTGGCTGTGCTAAACCTTTTGGCTGCCGTTTGCGAGCAGGCAAAATGCAGGCATGTGTGGCAACTCCTGCTCCCAGAGTGTCTTCCTGACTAACTCCTCTGCTTTGCATGTGAGCTCAGATCGATGCTGAAGGTCTCCAACTGAGACCCTCGTGAGCCTCCCCGGGGAGCAGTCCCCTGCTCCAACTCTCAGAAAAAAGGGATTCCCAAGACTACAACCCTGACGCAGTGAGAAGGGGGCAGTTTCAGCAAGTTCCCCTAGCACAGCAGTTGTGCAATGCTGCTGTGCCTTCTGGGCACCCAGGCTTCCCTCTCAAAGGTCAGTTTGCATAGAGACTCCTTGGCTTTTCCTTCCCTGTTTCCTGCATAGAAATCACACAGCAGCTGAGTAGCAGTTAGCCGACCACAACTGCAGCCTCCTCTGCTCTGCCACAGTGCATGGAGACAGCCTCCGTGCTCCCCACAGGGCACATCACTCCCTCAAGAGACGGTCCAGTATCCATTGCTCTTCTCCAGAGAGCTTCAACAAGGTATATTGTAGTTTGTAAATCTAACTCCTATCATCTCTCCCCAGCCTTCTGTTGTGACTGCCTCCCTGCCCTCCCTTCTTGCTGTGCTATTTAAGCTCCACGTACCCACTTAAGGAATCCAGCAAATAGTGCTGGCAACTGCAGAGGGGCAGAAGTGTGGCTCCTAAGATTTTGCCTGCAGTACAAATAATTATCATTTCAAGCAGAGGTTTGGTTTTCCTTCCCTCACTATGGGGTTATACTGCAGATGACAAAGTTTCTCAGTGCCATAAAGTGATATTTACATTTGCTTGAGCAACCTTTATTCCAGGAACCTAGAGAAGTTTGACATACTGCCCGTTGCACCTTGGCAGGCTGCAGTTACTGCGATGCTGTACAGAGACCGTAGCTGAAGAGCAGGCACCTACTATGGAATGGGAAGGGTTTGGGTGGGTCATTCTTGTCCACGTACCCAAGGAAATGAGTGAATTAGCCAAGTAGTTTCCTGGCAGATTCAGCTACACCGTCACATGTATTTCCAAGCCAACTGAAAACCAGTTTCACAACACTCCCAATTGCAAAATATTGCGCTACACTGCCCAGAATAAGCACAGTAAACCCAGGGATGTTTGTTTACTGCTTTCACATCAGACAATCACCACTGTTCACATTAAAAAATAAAACTCTAAAAATCCCCCAGCCAGATACTCAGTCAGACTTCAGGAAAAGACTTCTGGGCCCGACCCATATAAAACACTGGAAGAGCTTAACCCAGCAGTAAGTGTAAGACTGTGCATTCCCCTTGCACAGTCACTGGAGTTCCAGTTTGACAGGAACTCATTTCAGGTCTTGTAAGTTCGCCTGCTGTATTGAAAAAATGAAAAAGATCTTTTTTGTTACTGTTGCATCCCCATTGAAAAATAATTAACAGATGCATGGCCAAATGCAGCATGGCCTGGGGCTCCTACAAGGCTGTGCACATGTAACACATGAAGGAAAGAGTTACCAAGATTCTTTGAGAATCAGGAAAAACATATTGGTCTTCCGCATATGCAAACGTTAGAGCGGGAATGACCCCACCATCAGCTCCTGGAAAGGTCAGAGGCTTAATGTGGAGACTCACATTAAAAGCAAGCTGAGAGATGCATGAATTAGTGTTTGGCCTTTCTTGTTAACCATCCAATGCAGCACTGATACACAGTCTCACTCCAAAAAGCAAGCAAGCTCTGGCCCCAGCACGGTGACAGTAGCTCAGTTTCCGAAGCCCTGGAAAAGTAGGAGGACAGGGTTACAGTGAGAAAAATGACTACAGTGCGTAGGCACCATCTCAGCCACACAGACACCAAAACCAAGCGATGAAATCTCTGAAGTGTGTGTACCTTGCTATTACAGCCAGCCTGCACCAGAAGAGACCCAAATCTCACCATCCACCTCTCCCAGACTTGTCCGCTGGTGATTTCCTCCCGGTTTGCCGAGCACTGGGGACGCAGAAAGGACTCGGTGAAGGTCCCTCACCACGGACAGAGGTAAGAGGCACCGGCACGCGTGAGAGGGGCGAGAGGCCGCGCTAAGAAGCACGGCGGGGGGTGTTGGGAAAGCGGTTTCCCTCAGAGCGGGACGGCAGGGCAACGTGCGTCGGACGAGAGGAAGCGGGGCCGGGGCCGGCTCCGCAGCCGCCATGCACCCCGCTCCCGATAAACGCCTCTGCCCTTCGCTCCTCCGTGCACCGCGGAAACCGCCGCCCGCCCGCCCGCCCCGGGCTGCTCCGCGCTGCCCTGCCGAGGGACGGGGCGGCGGGGTAGCGGGCGGACCGGGGATGCTCCCTCCGTCCCGCCGTCCACGGCACGGCACGGCACGGCACGGCACGGCACGGCACGGCACGGCACGGCGCCCCGTCCGCCCACCCCGTCCATGCAGCGGGGAGGCCGCTGCACGGCGCTGCAATGCCCGGCAATGCACCGCACGGGAGAAGGCCGGCTTTTTCCGGGCTGTCAGACGCAGCCGCGGCGGGGGAAGCCGCGCAGAGAGCCGCCTCCATCTTCCGTCCCCCGACCCGTCCCCGCCGCCGCCCCCCACTCACCTCCCTCCCACCCCGGGCCCGCGAGTGGGGCGGTGGCGGCGGCGGCGGCTGCGGGCGGGCCCGACACAGCGCCCCGCCCGCCGGGGCGCTCCTCCCACCGCCGAGAGAGTCTCCGGTTGGCGTCGGCTCTCGCCGGGCAACGACGGTCGGGAGGGGCGAAAATCGTAAGGGAGAGTGGGTTCTGGGGGCACAGGCCCTCCCTCGTGTGGGAGACAGCCACCCTTGCCCAGCCCCAGCTGAGCACCGTCGCTGTGACTGCGCCCTGGGCACCGAGGCTTGCACCCTTTCGACACCTGCGGGTTGCATCAGGCGTGTCCGCATGGATGGGCGCATGGTGCACTCTCTTGTAGCGCATTTGGGCTGCAGAGGTTCGTAATGCACCATTAGATAAAAACCTTTACTGAGGCCAGGAGTTTCAGTAACTGAACAAAAAAGTCTCTGTTTTCCCCAGTTGCATTGGCTGGTCGTGTGTGTGTGTGTGTGTGTGTGTGTATTTGCCTGCAGACCTTGTGTTGCTTTGCATTCTGAAATTATTGTGACTCTAGCATACTACTTTCTAACTACACATGTGCATCCACAACTCCAGTCCTATGTTTCCTAAACAAAGGAAGTACCTTGTGAACCTCCTGGAGTGCATTTCAGTTCAGCTTGACAGTGCTTTTAGACACATCAAGTTTTGGGAAGGCAGGTGGAGCGATGAGAGGCAGACAGAAGCAGCAAAACCCTGCAAATGCCCCCCCACCGGCCCCCACCGCCCCAGAATGCACACAGCAGAGCGCTCTCATAAAATGTCCTAGTACAATGCAAAACTTTCACTGGAGCTCAGCTGTTGTCTTCAGATTCACTGGGGTGAACAATGTCATAGGTATCATTTCCCTAGCTGGCTCCACTAAGCACATTAATATATGGAAATCTTTACAGTTGCTGGCTCTAAGATCTAAGCAGGCTGTAGTCAGACTCAGGGTCTCGGCTAGCATTGGGCTCACTGCTACATCAGGGCTCTAATTATGGATTCCACCAGCTCCCCATGAAGTAACATGTAAAATTAATATGAATATTAAAGACTCCTTTGTTAAGAGCCCTGGCCAACCAGACTTCACAGATACCATCCTAGACTTCAGAAAATGCTGTGGTTTTGCAAACTATGATTTGTAAGGCAATAGCAAGGAGTTGTAAAGCAAACTTACACAGTTAAATAGCTATAACTGTATGCAATAATAAATGTCATTACATTTTATGGCAAGACTAAACACCATTCCTATCGTCTTTTTCACTCAAAGGTCTCAAATTATTTTACACGAATAGATACACTTTACCACAACTGCTTTACAGGTGGGGAAACTGAGTCACATTGGCAGAACGGAGAACAGAATTGGGGTACCTTGCTGCTCAGGCTGGTAATCTAGCAATGACATTCTATGTAAGACAAGCCTTGCATTATATTTGTGATATAACTTTGGATTATATTTACAGTATAATTTCCTGATGCCGTAACCTTCTTCACCATTCTGTTCTGGAGGTTCTTCCATCAGCATGTGTGCCTGATCTCAAAAAGACCCTTTATGGTATTGTGAAGGTGTCAGAGTGACACAGAGCGTTAGCACCTAGGTTTGTCTGCAAGGTGCGGGTCCAAACTAGGGACGAGGGAGACTGCAGTCTACCCTGCCTCACATTACACATTGCTTTACGATTCCGACCATGTTACTAATGCAGCTTTGGATTGGGTAAAGTCTGAATGCCTCTGACAGTGGCCCTATTTCTGAAACGCAGCAGAGGGTAGATCACAAGCATAACTCAAGTGATGAAATTTAACAAATTAAACTTGGTGAGGGGGTAAATAACTCATCTGAAAGAGCCAACTGGACAAATAATCCAGCTCCAGAGATCTCCCCTTACTACTCTGTGTGATATTACTACACAGTACATTTAGCAAGAAGCTTAGGGGAATCAGTGCTATGTCCCATAGCCATGTATTTAACCCGTTAATGACCTGATGACAAAGCTTGCTTAGCTCTCGGGAGCTAATCTGGGTCTGTTTGGGTATAGCAGACTGTGAGAAGAGGTAAATGGGAGTCCCCTTTCAGTCTGTTTTCTGTTCTGGAAGAAAAAGGGGGCTTGCCATCTACTTTAGCAGAAATCATTAAAGTGCAAATCTCCCTGCTGCATATTTCTGGCACACTGAATGAGATGAACAGCTGAGGCCCTGGTCACTTGAGCCTGTTATTATTATAGATAGAGCTGGAAGTTGGGAGTAGCGGCAGTTGTTTAACATCTTCTGTTGAAAGACCATGTCTTCAGCTAGTTATATGATGCCAAACTTTAAATATTGAGGCTGAAATTGTAGGGGGGGTCACTCTGTGCAGTCATTTTTTGGAAGTCTCTGGAAAAAATGGTGCAGCTATTTCTGAGCTGAAGGTCAGAAGATAAAATAGGTTTTTTGACCATGTTAAAAATATCTGAGCTGTTTCATTAAGCAGCTCTAACATCTCATAATTTGGGGCAAGTAAGATTTTATCAGGGTGATGGTTTGGATCAGAATGTGCTTCTGTCAGTGCCTTTTCAGACTTACTCAGTTGCATGCTCCTTTAAGGGAAATAGGTCCAGTGTGACAGATGAGACATGTGATGCCAATAAAGGAATAAAAGGTAGTTAGCAAGGGAAGGGGCATTAAGGAGCCAGATGTTTTACAAGCAAATAAAAGCTCTGTAAGAAAAAGAGCTCTTCTGGCTGGTGTTTAAAGACGGTGTTTCAGAGGAGGAAGTATTAAGCTGAAGAGAGCAGCTTATCAGTTGAGAGACTCTACCCTATAAACCCTGGGTAAAGGCTGTGTTTTGGCATAGCAATTGAAAGCTGTTCCATAGCAAGTGCTCCTTTAGTTAGGAGTGGGGAAAAACAATATAATGAGTGAGTTTGATGTTGTGGGAGTTTGTTGACCTTTGATGTTGCATTCACAGACTAGTCTCAAGGTGTGGAAAGGTGAAACTGAGCCAAGATGGGGTTTGTACTGCTTTGAAGAGGTAAGGTGTGCTTCAGTATAGCAAGCTTTTGATGAAGTAATCTTAGAGGAAACTTCCCTGATCTCTGCTAAATTTATTAGCGTCTGCAAAGGCATCTCCTGCCAATGATCTATAGATGTGGCTGTAAATGACTGAGTGATTTCTGTGGATGCTTTATCATTCCTCAGCTCTTGTGTGTTGTTTCATGAGCTGGGAGCCCTGCTTGGTCATGCTGCTGCAGAGCCTGGTGGAGCTTGCTCAGTCGCTGTGCTGGGGGGACAAGCTTCCAGGAAAGCTCTGAAGTTCTAGACTATCAAGTTCACATGACTTTGAGTAAGGCTGTTAATGTCTGTTGTGAAGTAATAAAGAACAGCTGTACAGCAGCTGGGGTTCTTAGTAGAAAATAAAATTACTGTCTTGTGGCTTCTGGAAAACCAGGCTGTAAAAATCATAGCAGCAGTTCTTAAACTGGTATGGGAGAGAGTAAGAAAGAGGGGCTTTGTAAGGGCTATTGAGGCAAGCCAATGACTTAGCTACTTAATGAGTTCTGGAGCTGCAGTTGTGCTTGAAGCTGGTGTGTGGTTAAGCATGCTCACTTAAAGCCTTGAATGGGCCTGATAGAGGGAAATCTCCAATCCAGTTTAAGAAGTTTAGGTTTAGATACTTATGCCTGTTTGGTATTGAACAATGCCATCTCTGTGCATCCAGACAAACTGCGTTTAGAGGCTGGAAAACTGATCTACACAGGAGCCCTGTTGTAGCGGATGGCAGGTGATGTTCCCAAGACCTGCTGCTCTGGTGTTCTGTCTGGACAGCTTGGCTCTTAAAGAGCTTAGCATCACAGTAAAGCCAGGACACTCCAAGGTGAGAGAGTATTAGAGTAATACTGCCTCTCGAGAGCTTCTGTTTCTATTGTTTGTTGATTTTCCTTTTTAAACTGTAGCTTTTAAGCTGTAGAAATCATGTCCAGTGAATGCCTCAGGTGTGCAACTTGAGTGGAGCAGGAAAGTGTCTTAACACAGCTGACTTGCTGTGAAGCTTGAGTGAATGGCATTACTAGCTAATTCTGTTACCTCTCTGCTGCTATTCCCAACCAGTCATGGGACTAAAACATGACTGAATGCCCCACTGTAAAGTTCTGTCACCAAGACTAGATGAGTCCTTCAGCAGCATTGCTGCAGTAATGATGCAGTCTGCCATCCCTCAGCAACCAGGATGCAGCTGCAACACAAATACTCCATAAAAGCAGTGACAAGGGGAAAGGAGTTGGGGGGGTGGGGAGGAGGAGAGCTAATCTTCACAAAGTACTCTACCTGAATCAAAACAGAACTGATCAATCAAGTAAGCTGTGCCTACTTTCTGCCTTTTGTTCTAACAAAGTGATGCTCTCATCAGCTTGATCAGCAGATTAGAGATAAAGTGCTGGCATCTTCCCAGGAATTCCTGCACTGGGACAAGCTGCCTTCAGTCCCCTGGTCAGTCTTGGCCTAAATGAGGATGGAAATGGAAGTTATAGGCTAAACATGCTGTTTCTTCATTGTAATGTAGAGAAATATTATCTTCCCCTTGTGCATGAGGACAAAGGAAGCTAGGCAGCTTTGCTTAGCTTTCAGTAGCTGAAGACATTACTTGTGGCTCCTGAGGACCTCTTAGTGCATTAACTGAGAATAAGTTGTACCTATCTTATCTGAGGAAAAAAAAAATCATAAAGCAACTACTGATTCACATTGTTGTAGACATAATATGTGGAGATGGACTAAAATCTGTCTGCTCAAGATAAGCAAAGGTAGTTCACAGATGAAGTGATTGCCTCCTCTCTGCCCTCGGTGTTAAGAGTAATCATCTTTCCTTGTTCGTTCTCTAACATGAACTGTCCTCAATGCGATCCAAACTGATTCAGAGCTTCAGCAGTTTTGAGTCTGTATCATAATCGGTTGATTTACTTCAGAAAGAAGCACAAGGCAGGTAACTTGTGTTGCTGTCTGTCTGGCTCTGACAGCTTCTGAAGTGCTCAGGAATTGAAGCTGCAAGCCTTTGAAGGCTTAGCTATACTGTGGCAGTACTTTGTCCACTGAACAATGCTCGCTTTCGCCAGACTCTTTGGGGCTGGGTAAGTAAGAAATTACTTTTCTTGGCTTGTGATGTAAAAGGTGGACAGAAGACAGGCATGTAGGCAGTACTGTAATCATTGAGCTAGCTGCAGTTCCCCAAAATGTACTTGATTGGAGTTTAATAGTTACTGTATCTTAGGTAAATATTGATTGATGAAGATTGACACACTGAACTTCTGAAATTAATAATGGATATTGTTGTGCTGGTGATCACTTTCCTGACTAATTAGTATTGGACATATTGTCTTAGATTAAAAAAACCAAAATAATTAATAGTATATAAATGGCACACTTGTGAGAAGAAACCTTCAAACACATGGAGGCTTCCTAGTCTAGGAATATCTTAGCTCTTGCTTTGACTTTCACATCTTCAGTCCTAGGTTTTTATCATTGAGTGGACAGTGCAACGCTGAATGCCAGCGTCCGCTTTTATATTGAATTCTTATTGAGTAACACAGGTTTAACCATTGCACTAGGGTTATTTCTCCTATCCAAGAAGTTTTGGAAATTGTAATAAAAGCAAAACCACTAACTACCAACCACCTTTATGTTCTAATATAAATAGTGGCCTAGGCAGTATCTGATGGCATAATACTGCAGCAGAGCTGTGTTGTACTTCAAGTCAGAAAGCTGATCAGCCTGGGACTGCTGCACTCCAGAACAGCTGAACTGCATGAATACAGCTGAGGAAAGTCAAAGGTTTTCTCTGAGCATATGACAGCTGAATGGGAAAGCAAAGTTGAAAGGATATCCCTCTGCCCTTATCTCAATGCCACATTAAGATTAGACTGATTGATAAAGTTTAAAACCAAAAGCCTTCATCATAACATATTTGTTCTCCTATAGCAAAGTAAAATGCACCAAAATGCATGCCCATGTTACTACTAGTGGATTGCATTGCAGCAGCAAATTGGTGCAGAGTTTGGGACAGTACGTGTTGTTCAGTGCATTCGTTGGCATGTTGCATATGGGCTGTACATTGGAGCTTTGTTTCATTAAAGTGGTGCTTTTTCTCATCTTATCTACTACAGATTAACTATGTGTTTCTGGTTTGTAGAGTGAGTGGCCTTGAAGTATTGTGAAACACATCAGTAAATCAATGTTTTCAAAGCCTTGGCAAAGATGTATAAAATTTCAGTAAAACATTTTGACATTTAGGGGAGTCTCTTCTTGCTGCTAGTTTTAGCCTACTTTGAGGTGGCACTGAAGGCCTGCAGAGGTAGTGGGCTTTCTTACGCTGCGAACATCCTGCCTGTTAATGCTAACTCTGCCATGCAGTAGTACAAGGCTGGTAGCAAGACACAAATAACTATAAATACAAAGCTGAATACCCAGCTTTGTCTCTCTGTGCTCTTCTGTGATGTTGTAAAACCAGAAGAATTATGTTACCTTATGCAACAGGTATAAAGAAGTAAAAACTGAGCCAGTCCCCTGAATCCTAGGCTAGACCTCTGTTTAGTGGGTGGTAATGACTGGCATGCTATATGCAGATCTGCATATACTACATCTCACCTGGCAAAGAACAGGTATCCTGTGCATTTGGGTTATGGAACAGACAGGCAGATGTAAGTGGTCCAGTCAAAAAACTAATCTCCAAATGGAAAAGCAATGAAGGTGAAAAGGAAGAAAAAAGGCTTTCCAGTCAGTGCCAGGACTCTTTTGGATGCAGATAATCAGCCTATCTGAAAACTTGACTAAAAGCTTTCAAGAGTGGTACCAAAAGCAATAATAAATTTAGATTGACCCTGATGTACACTTGGCATTTAGCTATGGTGCATTGAAGTATGTGGATGAAAAATTAACATGTTTCAAAACTATCACTCTGCAACTGTTGGTTCCAGAGCCAGCTTGCTGTAGAGCTCTTGCCCACATATTTTAAGTGCTGCCTGGTTCAGTTGTCTGCCTGGCAATATCCTTCAATAACCTTGAGTTTAAACTGGTTTCCCCTTCCTCAGTCTCACTTAGTACTGGAGACTGGAATAACAGAATCAGAAATCATTAGTAATTGGTAACTCTAGGATGTAAAGCAAAGTCTTTTCTCTGGACACTAGTTCTTTTGTTCCATAGTGCTGACTCTCGCTTCCATGAAACGGAAGGAAAATGGACTGGTGCATGTTGTCTCTGTGCTCATTGAATCTCTCTGCCATGAAAACAGAGGCTGAATCCACCATGAAATACAGGGGTCTACACAGCTTCATTAACTGTAGCCTTCCAATGGCTTAATCAATGGAATAGTTGAGCAATAAATTGTGCATTCTGTCAAACCAATAAGAGGCAGGAATTAAATGTACACAGGGCAAAAAGCTTTTCTAGGCCTGAGCTGGTCTAAAACAACATAGCTTTGCTGAAGTTAGTGATAGGTCTTTAGATCAGGCTTTACACTGTTCTGTGTATGGGGGAAAAAAATTGGACCTGTTAAATGTTCGTGGAAGGTGTGAGCTTTTTGTTTTTTTCAAATTTATTATTTATACTTGCAGCTTCTGTCTGAACTCTTGATATTGTTAAGACCGGTGTTAGCAATACTGTGTAGAATGAGATTTTTCCTTGTTCTTTTTGTCACCCCCTGTCCTTACTGACCAAAGTTAAAGAGCATGCTCCCTGCATCTTTCCAGCTTCTGTTTGCCTGAGAAGCCACTGCTGATTTCTGAATAAGTTCCAGCCTGCACCCCAAATTTAGACTAGCTCAGATGGGAGCAGAGTATGTTTGAGAGGCTTCTGCAGAGGTCTGATTTGCTTTTCATTCTTGCTCTTGCAAGAGCAACATCACTAGGTGAGAAAACCCAGCAGGCAATCAAATGGCTCAGTCTCCACCTTGTCAGGAAATACGGCTGTACAGAGAGCGAGCGCTTGCTTTTTAGACACAATCCTATAGGATCAGGGTTCTTGCAGTGTCAGGCATTTAAGACTTTTTAACTCCCCCTCCCCCCCCTTTTTTTCCTTGCTTGTCTGAACAGCTCTGGGCTCTCCCGGCATCACTTCAGTGCAAGGACCCGTCTGACACTACTTATGCCAGGTCCTGCCTCCTTCACAGGAGAAGCAGTCTGCAACTTTTGCTGCTCTAGACAACGCTTCATCCCTGAGAAAGCAGAGCTCTACAGAGTGGATTTGGGGTAAGAAGAGAGAACTTGGGAGGGAGGGACGGTTTCCTAACCTGGTTTAATGGAAGCTCTTTCCTTTGCATGCCCTTTTGGGAAGGGAGGCATTTTTAAAGAGGCGGTGGTCCTTCCTCCTGCAGGGTTGTCTTTTATAGTTGATAAAAGATTAAAAAGTCCAACTTCTGGTGTGTGCTTGCTAATTAAACTTCATTCAGTTCGTTCCCTTTCTGCCTTTTTAATTCTCCTTGGGACCAATATGAGGGAGGCTGAATCAGTGAAGTCTTTTTTTAATCTGCCTTTTTAAAACAAACAAACCAACAACAAAAACCCCAAAACCAGAATTTAAACCACTAAAATTACTTGTCAGGAGCTCTGGTTTTGCATTCTCTCTGCTGCTGACTTTCCAAGCAGGTGGTGGGTTTTTAATGCCTCCAGGCTGGTGCAGTTGTGCTGCAGTCCGAGCCCTGTGCTAAGCTGCAGAGCCTTTGCAGGAGTGCATCAGGACGCGCTGACTTGCTGCTGATGCAGTACTTCAGGAAAGGAAACTTCCTGCATCTCTCCTCCTTTCCCCCTTTCCTGACAATTCTCAGCTTGTCTCCCCGCTCTCACTCCCTGTCACCCCCCAAAGAATCTGGGGGTTGTGTGGCAGGATACAGGAGGACGAAGGAGAAATTGGACACTGCAGCTTTAAGAGTGCAGTAGTGCCAGAGCTTTTCTCCTTCAAGTGATCTGCAAAGCAGCAGCCTTAGCCAGGGATTCCCCTTCTCGTGGTAGTCCTGAGCTCTCCGGAGCTGCCAGCTGGAATCAGGTTTTTTGCAGCCGCAACTGACTTGCCTTTACCTCTGATTTTTAAGCAGTTAAAAAACAGTTGTTTCCTGAAATGTCCAGACTCAGACCGCAGCTTCAGCACCCTGCTCCCAAAAGACCATGTCCTTGTGTGCTTGTATCTGGTGAACTGAGCTTAAAAAGTGTTTTATGAATCTAAGAAAAGTGGTCTCATGACCTCAAAGCATTAATACCTTTCTACGGCCTTCAAAAGTTGAATTTGTATTGGAAATGTGTTAGCACAGCCTTTTTCTGCAGAAGTTTAACTTGCACTTTCTGGAGAAATGTGCAGTCTGAACGCAATTTGTTAATGGCATGAGGACTGAATTTTTAACTGTAAAGTAAAAAAAATTCACTTGGACATAAATGTCTGCTAGCAACTTGCATTTTCCTAGTATAAAAACATCTATATTAATTGAAATGTAGCTTCTTACCAATTCCAGAGTCTTGGTAACTGTATGAATGAATGGGGCAAGGGGAAAAATGCAGTTTGAGCAATTATCAGTTCTGTTGAAATAGCAGTGAAGTCAGCTGTGCTGAAATCCCTGTAGATATGGATTTCATATTATGTGTCTGGGGGCGAGGGGGAGGAAGCTACTCAGCAGTCAGTTGTTACAGCACATACCAAGTTAGATCCTTGCTGCTGCTGTGGAGTTGATGCTGGATGACATTAGCAGCATCTGAAATGACTAAATATTTGACTTCCCTTTTTTAGTGATGTCTCTTGACACCAGGAAGGGTGTTCTTGTCCCCACTGAGGCTGAGGCAATTACTTGTGTCTGCAACTTTATTTGAGAGTAGTAGTGTATGTTTACATTGATTAGATCTGTAATTGTGGTGGCTTTTTTTTATCGTGTGCTTGCACAAGGACTAAGAAAAGTCAGTCAGATCTGTAGGAAAGGTAAGTGTTATCCTTATCACAGAGGAGGGGAGCTGGGACCAGAGCTTGATCTCTCAAGGTCACACAGTGCATGATGATGGTAGAGGCAAGCCCCTAGGCACCCTCAACTGCAAAGTCGTTCTTTTAAATTCAGTGAAACTTTCAGATCTTCCATCAGAGAGATCTCTGTCCCCAAGTCTTGAAGACACAAGGGGAGTCATAGATGTAAGGATGAAGCCTTGAATTTTGCATGATGTAAATCACAAGTTAAAGTAACTGAAACTCAAATGGTTGTGATGCAGACTTTACGCAGCCCACTAATACTGTGTTACTTCTGTTTTCCTTACATCATCATACTAATGAGCAAAGAGACTTAAGTTCATTTGTAAAGTACTTATGCATAAGTTTGTGGCATTTATGAAGAACCACTCTAATTGGTACAATAGGAACAAAATAAAAGTAACTGAGTTAACACCAGGCTTGATGTAAATCACCAAGGGATAATGAATGTGACAGGGTTTCCCAACATACAGGCGTTGTGGAAGGGTAATCAGCATAAAAGCATATTAGTCTCTGCCTTACGAAAAAAACCAGCTGGTCTAAAATTGAACAGAAGAACAGATTTCACCAAAGGTGGTACAAGTGGTGAAAGCATGGGAAATGTAAGGAAGCAGCTACATTCTCTGGAGTTCAGCTTTCTAGAAGGAGGCACGAGAGCCTCTTGAAAGGGTTCTCTTCATGTCCCCTTGAAAACTTGGCAAGATGACTGTCTACCAGATATAGAAAATAAGAATGATTATAGGGGGAAAAAAATGAGCCAAACCCAGGATTTGTGCATTTCCAATAGTAGTCCCTGTATTGAAGTGTCATCATACTGGTAATCTCCTATTCAGGTGAAGTATAACTGATGACATGCTACCATAAGCAAGTTAAGGGCAAAGAACCCTTCAGTGCTGCGCAATGGGAGGAAAAGTTGCAAAAGACAAAATAACACAAGAGTGCAAAGGTTGGGGGAGGGAGGATGTGCTTTATGCCATCTAGCCTCTTACGTCCTATGCTGCCCTAGCAGTTCTTGCTTTGTGCACCTGGGAAGGCATCCTCAGTACACGTTCAATCTTAACTGGAGTTCATAGGACATCCAGTACCACCTTAAACTTCTGTGCTATGCCTGCAGCAATCCTACATGATAGATATCCAGATAGTGTGAATATAACATATGCCAGTGTAGTGAAAAGCCTGAGTGCATAGATTCAGTGCCTCTGAAATCTAGACTTTGCTGTGCCTAGTGAAAGACCATATTTCAGCAGATTTCTTCCTTTAATGCCAGCCTCTGATCTGGAAAGCAGTGATCTTTTCCTGGCTGCCCTGTTGATTCTAGAGTGAGTTTTAGCATTTTGGGCTGCCTGGGGTATTTGCTCCTGCTAGAGTCTTTTTTTTTTATAAGAGTAAGATGTCTTGAGAAAGTAGTAGCTTGATAAAATGTAAGGAGGTTTATTCCTAGTGCCTGCTCTTGGGGCTCATGAGCTTCCACAGAGATATGCCATACCAGCACTACTACCAGAACCTCTGATGACTCTGCTTCACCACATGTTTAATGAGTGGGACTTAATTGGTGGTTTGCTTGTTGCTACTGACTTTTCATTATCTATTTCCAGTGGCTGAGTATAGAAATGGTTAAGAAAGATTGGGTCAAATGACAGCATGTATTTTTGGAGAAGACCATGGATTCTGTGCCTGGTGCCCCACTGCAAAAGGCACATATCCTTTAAATATCTGGATATGTCTCCAGTTTGTTTTAACTCTTGCCTTTGGTGCTGCTAAGGCAAATGTAGTGTAGTGCAACAGCAGGCTGCATGCTAGGCTGTAAGGATAGCTTATTTCCAAGCTAGTATGTGCCCCTTAATGAATGACATACATACTCCATGGGTATTACCTAGCACTGCAGCAAACTCACATGTTCTAAGTTTCTTACAAGAGGTCTGGTTTTGAGTGAAGAAATACAGAAGTGATGTGAGGAAGGGTCTCTTATACAAAGGGGAATTTCAAAATTGCTACTGGACCCCAGTTGGAGGGTCGTTGGTAATGCCTGTTCCTGTGAGGAACTGGGAAGATATGCTTTCCCTTCCTGAATAATGTAAAGCATTTAACAGTTTTGCCCATTTTCCCACAGACCTGAAACATTTGGATTGGGGCAAGGGAGAGAGGCTGATTCTTGCAAAACCTCTGCAGATTCTTCCAGTCAGCGCTCTCACTGCAGAATCCAGAGTGATCAGGAGTGTAAGGGGTGGGGGAAATTATTGGCTCAGTTGTGTGATGTGATGCACCAATGTATTTAAAAAGCCTTACCAGCTGCTGTAAATTGCTTTCTGCCCATCCCTGTCTGACATGTGAATGCAAGAATTCCCATGTGCCAGGAATCTTAATGTTTTTTCTCCTACCTCTATGCCTGGGCATAAATGTCCTTAAGATGTAATTTTTCCAGCTCAGCTTTTAGAATTTCTAATTATGCTGGGAGAGCTAAGCTGCAGCGGGGTTGCCATTCGGCTACCCTTCTTGTGCCTTTCCCCTGCTTTTCAGACAACTGATCTTTTGAGAAGGGAGAGTCCATACTGCTGAGCGAGGAAGAACTAAAATTTGGCACATCTAAATGGGTTTTAATTTGCATCAATATTCTGCAGCAAATAACGGTGTACATTTATAAACAGAGGGCAAAGCTTACCTCATTTTAAAAGCTTACTTGTGATGAATAGAAAGTACTCTGCTCTTGTCTTAACAAAATTAAGCGAGAATGTGCTTATTGAAGATGCCCTTCACTTGGTTTAGCAGCAGAAGTTGTCTTGAATCCTGTGAAAACAATATAAGGTCCCTACTGCAGAAAGCTCACAGACAAGAGCCTATTATATTTAAGAAAAGCTTGGAAATGGCCTTGAACTAGCTGTTGACCTTGAATTGTTGGTGAAATCTTTAGGTTTAAAATATCAATGGATTGTAATTTAGCATCGGTCATAAGTCCTTTGCCAGTCCTGTCGTTCAAAAAAGGTGGAGAGTTGGATGATTATGTACAATTTGATTAAACAAAGGGAAATTATGTGGAGAGCCATTTTCAACTCCGAAGGTCACTGTCAGACTGGGGATAGTGCGGGAGAAAGTTACTGGTTGAGGTCATCCCTAAGGTGCTGTGTTTTGGCTCCTGTGGAGCTCCCAGTCTCTGAAATGCTTCCCCACACATACCTTGTCCCAGGGGATACCTGAGTGTACCTTTACATATAGTAAAAACATACTTTTTTTGACAGAAGTCATTGTTGTGCTAATGCAGCAGCGCTGTCAGTGGCGGAACATGCGACATTAACCTGTCTCCCTTGCACAGTTTGTAGAAGTGCTTGAGAGTGCCTGCTGTGCTTCAGAGAGCAACACTTGAACTGCTCTAGGAAAAGAGGGGCCTGAAGCAAATATCCTTGAACTGAAGGGCAGGAGGAAACTGGTCACTGAAGCCTATCTCGGAATTAACCTGGACTGTGGAAAAGCATGCAAGTTAGAACTCTGTGTTGCAGTCCTGAGGAGACAGACCTTGGGCTGCATACCAGGAAATATTCCTAGCTCTGAGGCTGCCTTGCCTATAGAGCATGTAAAATAAGCATGCCTCAGGGCAGAGGCAAAAGTGCTTTTCAGAAAAGCTGTATAAATGTGGTTATGGCACACAGAGGGTAAAACTGAGCAGGAATCTTGTGTACACCTGGAGGAGTTTAAAGAAGGGGTGGTGCAAATAAGACCTGCTCCTCCTTGCAGGCTGAGTCCTATAGACACGCTAGGCAGTCATTCAGTGTCCGATTACTAAGTATCAGCTAGTGTGCCTTGGGTAGATGGGGGAGAAGTGAAGAGCAGCGAACACTTTGTGGTTTTCTGGCAAGTCACCCGCTCTTTGATGCACTGCAGCAAAAGCCCTGTCTGAAAACTCTTCAGCAAAGAAGGGCATTGCAGGGAACGGGGAGGGGGGGGAAGACAACGACGGACGGCACACGACTGAAAGATGCTGCTGCAAGTGCTGTGGCAGCCAACCCCTGTACTCTGCTTCTTTCCCCCCCGCCCCAATCATCTAGCAATTGAGTTGGCCAAGTCCAATTCCTTATGTCTGTGAGTAGAATGCAGTGTCCTTTTCCTGGATGTCCTTCAACTGCAATGAGGGATGGTACTGTGTGTAGACATGTCCCCGGGGCTTATTGCAACAATTCAGGTAACAGTCATGATGAGGAAGTGGCAGGGCTCCAATAGGTGAATTGAACTTGGGTGACAAGGCACCACTGCAGCATCCACTCTGCAGTTGCCTCAGCCAGGATGTTATAATGTTCTGGGGAGTAAAATGACAGATATAGCGCATTATGTAGCAGCAGTGTTGATGGAAAGGAAGTGTAGACCAAAGAAATGGATAACTGCTGATGCAGTGCAGGTGATCCTGGGATTATTGTTGTTGCAGCAGGCACAAGGTATCTGGACTGTAGCCTGAGGCAAACAGTAAGATGAAGGGCAGTTCCTGCATCTTATCTACTAGGGATTAAAGCTCTTTGGTAATAGCCTTTTTTGGCCCCCCAACAAATATACTGTTGCTGCAGAGGAAAACTGCAACCTGCAGGCCACCCTGTCAGATGATCTGTTCTGCCCCTCTTAGGAGAATTACACCTGAAGTGGCAACCCAAGCATGGAAGAAGACTCCGCTGATCTATGGGCCACGTGCGGGACTGCTGGCCACAGTCTGACAAGGACTCAGAGGAGTGCTCATAAAGGGGGTGTCCTGCTACGCTGCTTCCAAGCTCGACCTCTTGGCAGCATAACCTGCTAGCTGAGCAGAATTTGGCCACCTTGCTCTGGAAGGAGTTGCAAGAGGGTGTGGTAAGGCTTTTTAATTTTATGTCTCAAAGTTAACCTGTTAGCTTAACTCCTTATACTACAGTCATAATATTGAGGTAGAGGAGAGAGGACACTTGCTTAGATTATGTTATATGCAGTTTCCTGTGGTGCTAGTGAACTGATAGTTTAGCATTGGAGAAGCAAAGTTTGCAGGAGACCTCAGGTGTGGAAAAAAACTTGCAGTGGTAAATTGTTTCTATTCTGACCATTCCTATATAACACACAAGTTGAATACATCATATGATGAATGTATTTCTGTTGGTAGGTAGCATTCATTATATTAATATTTAGCTGATGTTTATTTTCAGACTCTCTATTTTAAGAAACTGACTCAGATTTACATGTGATGAGTGTTTCTGGTAACAAAGCTCTTAACTCAGAGCCACATTACTGGCAACATTGGTGTGTTTAGTTCTATCAACAACTTGTGTGGCACAATGTTTAAAAACAGCCACTTGAACTGTGAACATGGAACTGGCATTCGTGTGCCTGTGCAGCTTGATTTACAGCTGGCCTTTTTTGCCACATTCTCCTCATATGTCCTGAAGAGCTGCAGTAGCAGCCAGGAGGGATGTGGAGACCTCTGCATGCACGTTTTCCAAAGCCTTGAATTGCTGCAGTTCTGTTCTTGATGACTGCTCTGTGCAGTGCCATCTCAATGGGTTCAAAGCTGCTTTTCACTAGGCAGGAACGGGCAGGGAATTTGGAGAAGGATGGATTAGGAAAAGTATTTCTTTCCATGGCAGTCATTTCAAGAGGAATCAAGGGGTTGCAATGGTGGTAGAGAAAGCGTGGCCAGGCTAACAGAGCTGTCAGTTTTCTGCTGGCCTTGCACTGTTCCTTGGGTGCAAAGGCAGATGCTTGCTGCTGCATAGGCTTCCCTCCCTAAGCAGCTCTGCATGTGAGGCAACTTGATCCTTTTCCTTGCTGAAAAATTGGTTCCACAGATGTGAAGCATGCAACAAAACAAAAATACCTGCAGTCTGTCGGGCATCGGGGGAGGGCGGGGGGGGGGAGAAAAAAGCTGACAGCAAAAAGCCAGATTTTCTTAAACTGATTGACCAAAGTGACCCTTTGTCTCCACCTGTGAACTAGTAGGGAAAATGTGCTGAGCTTCTCCCAGATGCCTCTGAAGGAGACTCTTCCATCTGTACCCCCCTTACTGCTGCAGCCCTGTGACCTCGTGCGCCTGCAGAGGCCCTTGGTGGGGGATGTCTCTCCACTAGCACTTCAGGTTAGAGGAGGACAGGGTACCTTGTTCCCAGGACAAGGCATCCCCTCTGCTGGGCCTGCTGGCTGCCTGACTCCCAGCAGAGGGAGGCAGAAGCACACCAAGCTGCAGTCATGCAGCCTTCAGCTGCTCTGTTCTCTTTCAGCCTTGGTGTCATTAAAAACAAACAAACAAAAAATCCCCCAAGACCTCACCAAGAAAAGAGGCATTTCTCTTGCTGCTTAACGATAAAGCCTTTGAGTAGCAGGGAACTGCTACCTGTAATTGCACTAGCTAATCCTACTAGCAAGCTCTGTCCTTCACCTTAAGTACTATTCTTAGTTCAGTCCCTACTGGCTTCTTGACAGAGCAAATGCTAAGGCTTGGTCTGTGCCTTTGGAGAGATTAGTTGAATGTGTGAATTGGGAAGCATCTTCCCTCTCTTCAAGAGGCAAAGCCATGCAACAGATTGATGGAGGCCCTGCTTTTCTGAGGGAGTTAAGTCAAATACTGATGGAAATGCTAAGAAAGCGGTAGAAATGCTGATGGATGAACTTGGTGAACTGTAGGTAGCCCTAACTATGCCCAAGGGAGTGGACTCAATGACTTCAGTTTCTTGTGACTCTGCTCTTATGACCTCAGTACAAAAGTCTGTCTTTTGTCATCTTGCCCTTTTTATCTGAAGCTGGGTCTCCAGCTTGCTGCTCTTTATCTGTTCCATCAACTAATACGCAGAATCCCTGTGCCATCCAGGCCCTGCTCTTGTGAGTGGGTGTGACATTGGGGAGGAGTGATGCAGCCCAGGAGGAGACGAACAGCGGTTTGAAGAGGTGTCTGCTTCTTAGAGGAGTAATGTAACTGCTGTGTCCTCTGTAGCATTCTTTTCCCTGAGACTACAGGGACAGATTTTTGCATTGCAGAACAGTAGTACAATATGTCAAAGTGCTTCAACTTCGGGCTTTTGCAGCCTAGTGAACTTCAGTGTGTCTCAGTCTGTCAGTGGTACAAGTCCTTCCTAACAGGGCAGTTGCAAACCATGTCAATGTGTTGAGGTGTACCTGCACCTGGCAGTTATTGCTGGACGCCATCTCCTGTGCAGGATGGAGATCTGGGGTGGGTGGGTGTCCTTGCTCTGGTTTCTATCTGATCAGGAGGGAGAGAGAATCTTACTAAGAAAGAAAAATCCTGATCTTGCAACTGGTACATGTCTGAGCAAGGCCAAACAGACTATCAGAGTGAATAAGGTACTTCAGTTTAAGCAGTCAGATGTTTCAGTTGTCACTGGAAACATACTTAATTGCCTGGAACATCATCCCTTGCTCTGTGCTTGAATTAGTACGGTTCCTCATGCTAATTGTTCCACTTCCGCTTCCTGTTTCTGCAAAAAGGGGAAATGTTCGCAGGCTGTTGTACCCACAAAATGGTTTGGGAAAGAATTTGCCAGTGTTTTTAGAGACCAGGAGCTTCTGGGAAATGATGCTTTTGGTGATGTCTAATGGGGTTTTTGGCTGTTTAGACAGAGGCAGTGCAGGAAACAGAACTGGACCTGAGTTGCTGTGCAGTGATGGGGGAGGCTAATTACATGTGGTATGCAGGGGTAGCTTGTAGATTAGACCATTACCTGTGAGGTGGTCTTTCCTTATATCTTAAGATATTTCTTCTCTCTTGGGCCAAATATGCCTTCACAAATCCTCCAAAGTGCTTATTGATACATTTATTTATTTTATTCCCTCTACCATCTTCACTGATTACTTTTCTCTTCAAACACAGCACCTCTCTTTGGCAATTATGGTGTGATATAAACATAGCCAGACTGCTGCTAGCAGCGTGGGCCATATAGGATCCCTGACAACCTGCCAGCCGTGCAGGGATTTGGGAAGGCTCACTGAACTCTGCAGAGACTCACGTCTCAGGGCTTTTCTGTTCTTGTTGCCAGATCTTCAGCAGTCTTTCCAGTTACTCTCTCCTTAAATGTGAAGCAAAAGGAAAGCCCAGCATTGACAGGTGTACTTGCAGAATGTGACAACGAAAGAACAATCCAGACACTACAGAAACTAAATTCAGGATTAGAAGGACCTGGGTCCTTCATGTGGCTGCAAAAGTGGTAACTCAGATTTGCAAGATGAATGGGAGCACCAAAAATATAGCAACCTAAGCATTTGCTGAGTAGCAGTACGCTCACTGATGCTAGTCGCTTTGCTCTGTGTTTACACCTGTGCAAGTGAAGACACTTCGTCCCCATCTCACTAGCTGTAATTAGCCCCTACAAAGTATGCATGTACAGGCATGTATGTCTGCAGCAGTCTTGCCAGAAGACAGTCTAGGGAGAAAGTATCTACAGAGGAGCTGAGGAGAGCTGGACCTGTATCTGAGTTT
Source organism: Gymnogyps californianus (assembly GCF_018139145.2). Classification (NCBI taxonomy): domain Eukaryota; kingdom Metazoa; phylum Chordata; class Aves; order Accipitriformes; family Cathartidae; genus Gymnogyps; species Gymnogyps californianus. The sequence goes on along the minus strand of NC_059491.1, from coordinate 4,868,045 downwards.
AAGTCAGCAAGTTCATGACAGCTTGTGCTCCTCTAGCAGCCTGAGAACTTCTTATGCTTATGTTCAAGTTCCAGCTGGTTAATGTGTCTTAGTCTCCAGCCCTTGTGCATCTAGTTGCTGCAAGTAAAAACCTTCAGCAGAGAGCTAGCTGCAAGAGTGAAGTAATGATATGCTTAGATCCCAATCATGTTATCTCAAGTTGAGTCGGTAGGTGAAACATGCCTTTGTACTCTTAGACTATGGCATATGAGAGGTAGCTGATTCAGGCTAATGCTCCCTCAGTGTGAGCTGATATTTGTTGTGTTAAGTCCTCTTAACACAGGCTATGAGCTTGTACCCATGGACAGTTAATCCAGCTCTGCTGAAGCATGGCATTCCCTTAGCTAAGTTAAGGGAACTTGTTCAAACATATGACACTGCAGTTGGGTGCCTTCCACATTCACTTGCTGCCAAAGTTTGCCAACTTAGACGCTAACCAAGGTATTTCCGCAATGGCAGGTGTAAAACAGGTTATGGAGGTTTGTCAGGTTTGTATGAAGACCTTGGGCTATGTTTCAGCCATGTTTTACTTAGCCTCTGAGAAATGCTTGTGATAGAAGGTAAAATGGCCTGTTGAGTAGGCACAAGCTCTTTATATAACATACAACCATGAACACAGTAACTGGTGTTGTACATATAATATTTCTGTTCATTGTTAACAGGCCACTTTGCTGCAATTAAGGTAACTGGATCCTCTGCTCATTACAGGTGGATAGCTACAAAGTGCTCTTCTTATCTGCACTTGCAAAGGAGATATGGAAACATGTTCCTTGGGGAAGCCTGAATTTTTTCCCTATTTACCAAGAATTTTGCTGTCTATATGTTAAAGTGATGTTTTTTGAGGGGAGAGAAGTCACATCTTAGTGACTTGTGACTGACTGACTGCGTAAGTGTTCATGAATCTGCCTCCATAGTGGTACCATTGAGGGGAGAGGGTTGGAATGGATGGGGAGTAGTTGGGAACTTAAAGGAGGCACTGAGACTGCTGTTTTCCTCCATGTTATTTGAGAATACTCTTTTACCCTTAGTAGGTGAAGCGGTAACTTGGTGTCATGATGTCTTGGCTGCAGGGTGGAGATCAACAAGCTGACACTCAGTGAAGATGGTAGGTAATTTTTCTGTGCATATGTATTTCTCTCTCATCTGGCAATAAAACCTGCTGCTAATATCGTACACAATATGTACACAATACTCGTACACAATATGAGTTTTTAACTAGTGCATGATACTGTGATTAAGGATAACCGTGAAGGTAAAATGTGAGTTGAAGTAAATTCACATTCAGGTCATAGTTACGTAGAGTTTGAGGACAGAAGGGATCTACTAAAGGAATCTGACTACTAGCAGTGATAATTCATTCAGTTAGTCTACTAGATTGCTGGGCTGAACGAGAATGTCAGAAAGATGATTCACCTTGATTTGAAGATAAAATGATTCACCATTTGCCTAGGTACTGAGTTTCAGTCCCTAATGCAGTTTCTCTGCTTAGTTTAAGCTGAACCTCTGGTGTTGGCTTTTAGCCACTGCATCTTCTGCCTCCTGCTGCTGTAAAGAACAAGCAGCAGCATCCAGCATTTCTCTGTGGGAAGAGCTTCCTACCCTGTAATCAGGTTATGTCTGAAGGCAGCTTGCTTTGGCAATAAGGGCGCTATCAGTGAGACCAGTTCAAGTGCTCCACAAGTGTCAGCAGAGCCCTAAAAGCTCAGCAAGAGAGTAAGCTGAGCTGAAGTTACAGCAAGAGTAGCTCAGCTGCTAGTTGCTGTTTCCATGCTCTGGAGAGCTGTCATCAGTGAGACCCATCCTTAATGAACTTTAGTGGTTGGGATCGTGGTTTTGAAGTGGTGACAGCTCATGCAGGTTAAAGGCAGCAGTTGCCCCTTGTATGGCAGGATGCCAGTCCTTCAAAAAAACCTGTTCAGTCATGGTGCCAGCATGCCCGTAGGAAGCCTTGGATTGCTGGCTTCCAAATGTGTGCACTTAGCAAGGCCATTCAGCTTAATTTTTCTGTTCAACTGTAAAGTGTCTCACTTGTCTGGGAAATGACAAAAATCCGCTTGTTCCTGTGGTGGTCGTGCCCAACAGTGAATAGGAGTGTATTTCCAGCCATTAAATCTGCTTGGGGTCTGTCAGACTAATACCCACCCATGCTTGGCAAATCTCAAGCGTTTGGCTTCAAACTCTGCTTTTAAAGGGAGCTTGCAGGCATGCCCTAGCCTGTGGTGATACCATAAGGCCAACCCAAGGGAATCCACGTGCAGTGTAAATAAGTGTGGAGACTGGCACAGCCACAGGCGCACACCCGGGGAGCCTGCTCTTGTGCTGTGGGCTGTGTGCTGGAGAGCATCCCTAATCAGGCAAGCAGCAGTGCTGCATGTTGCAAGGATGTACGGCTGCTTTGGGCTGAAGAGGGTGGGGGGATCACGAAGCCCACAATGAGTGGGGAAAAGAAGTAATTTTGTGCACACAACAGTAGCAATTCATCCAAGCTGTCCCTATGCAACCTGGTTCCTTCAGGCCACTTTTCATCTGTCTAGTTATTGTTCCCTTTTATGCCATGTTGGGGGCCATGTTCATTTTACTCCAGCTTTTTCTGCTCTTCAGGGCCAGACCATGATCTAAGAGGAGCCCTGCAATATATAGGGAGAAAAAGAAGGCAGCTATGAGAAGCGATGGACATGGGAACAAATCCAGCATTAGTAGAAACACGCAGTTTAGAGGGCCTTCTCTCATCCAGGTCTGTGTGGGTAGTGTATAGCTGAGTCACTGACTCTGTTTCTCCTCCTCTGTAACAGGCTTTCTCAGTTCAGTGCCAGAGGACTGCTTTGGCACATCTCTTCACTTTGCTAGCCCAAATGCTGGTTGTCAAAATGGCTGTAGCCACTTATGCTTGTGTGTTGTTGTCCATTGTTGGCATGCACTAGGGTTAATGTGTGTACAACTATACAAGTTCCACCATGAAAATATTAAAGATCTCTCTCTGGAAAGAGACTGTAGGACTGCTTGATCTCTTGAGCAATGTTAGAGCTGTGCTGCAGTATACTAGCCCCGTGTGATCAATGTATGTACACATTTCATACAGTCACTCTTCAGAAGTTGATCAGATATCTTGACTATCGCTTTCTCTGTTTGGATGGCTTATCAAAACCAGCCCTTACTGAATAGTGACTCTTACTAGGTGGGGGGCACTTGATGTTTTGTGGTAACTTAGGTGTTTGTAGCATTTCCTAAGTTAGGGATACAATCAGTAACTGTTTGGCTACCTCAGCAAGTAACCTCTTGTTATTTCTTATATAAACCATGAAAACTATTAGCTTAAAGGCAGACATGACAGAAGATTTGCCATCTGGATTGAATGTGGTTTGCACACTTTTGTATTTTAATGTAGTATTTTTTACATTTGCTTCCTGTATGAAGTGCAGAGACTTGGGAAGACTGGAGACTTAAAATATTTGTTTTGTACCAAATCAGCCAACCTCTGCATCAAACTCTGAATTCGTATGAGGAGGTGGGAGTTGTGAAGGGTGCTGGGTGGGAAAATGATGGGATTTCCTGGGGTGCAGAGAGCTCTCCACAGTCTCATGTGGAAAAGAAAGGCTGTTCAGAAGTTGGGTTTTAGGGTTTTCTTATTATTTTATTTGGAAGCTGTCAGTTTAGAAGTTTGAGTAAGGTGGAAACCTCAGTCTCATGAAGTAGGAGAGCCCTGATGAATTGTATGAGCAAATGCTGCCTGTTGCTGTTAACACTGTTCAACATGTCACATTTCTTTCCAGGGGGACTCTGCTCTGCATCCTTCCCAAGTGGAAGGTGTGGGGAAAAGGAGTGAAGGGCTCATCCCTTTGTAGTACAAGCTTAGGGAAGTCTGTGCATAAGGCTAATTTATTTTTTAAATATTTTTATGGAAATGCATTTAAAAAAAAGAAAGAAAAAGAATGCTTTGGAGATGTCAGATATCCCACTCACCCCTGTCATGCTGTGCATCCTGATCCCCTTTTCTTTCCTCAGCTGCATCTTCACATCATGGCAGGGAAGCAAGGGCACCTGGAGGAAAGCAGAGGAGGGAAGTGCTGTTTGCTGCTGCAGCAGGGGGACAGCCCAGTGTAAGTTAGCCTGATCTCTCTGGGCACTGGAAACTTCAGAGGGGCTCTGTTAATTATTGGTTGAAAAACGCTGTAGAATTGGGTGGTCTATATAGAAGTCTGTTTAAAAAGAAAAAAAAAAACCCTAAAACCTACAAGCTGGGTTTCATTTTGTGCAGGTTTTTCTTATGTTATCATGGATGGATTTAATGGGCCAAATTCTTTACTTTCTCAAGTAGGTAATAGTGGAGTCAGCCAGTAAGGCAGCAGGGTTGCTCTGAGCTTGTGCTGTGCTGAAATCAGAATCTGGCCCTGCAGCTTTATTAAGAAAAGTAAATGTGAACACTCACTGATACAAAGGAGAGGAAAAATATCTGCATTGTCTGAGTGGGGAGGAGGCTGCTGCGGTTCTGGCTCTGAAGGGCTCGTTATTAATTAGCTGTGTGCACAATAAGTGCTTCTCTGGAGAATGAATGAGGTGCCTTAGCCTCCCTCTGCAATCCTACCATTTTTAACAAAATTAGTGTTGGGGAGAAAGGAGGGAGCATATTTGGGATAGGTGGACTTAAGCTGCATGGGCTGGCAGGAAGAAAGCCTCCAGACCCTGACGGATGGGTTTGATGGTGTGTGCATTTCGAACCTGGGGTCCTGCACCGATGGGTTTCTGATGTCATTGCTGCAGTATGTCTCTCAGTTGCCAGTTCGCTTTTTCAAATTACTGGAGCCTCTGATGTGATTGCGAAGTTGTGGGTTACATTCCTTTGCCAGGAAGAATCCTGGAGAAATCTTGCATTCTTCCTAATGTGGGCTTCTGTCAGAGAAATAGATGAAATTCAGCCCTGGCACAAGTGTGCTGAAGTTGAAGTGCTCCTGTTCAGTGTATTTCAGCTTCACTGAAATAACGATGTTGCACCGGAAGAAATTAGGTGCTGTATTGTGACAAATTGATGTGTGCTGACCTCTCTCTGCAGTCTGCACCAGCCTGCGGGCCGCAGGAGACCGTCTGTGGGACCTAGCTCTGACACCCAGAGGGCTGGCTTCTCTTGTAACCGGGCAGGCTCAGGAAGAGGCTTTATTTGGGCTTGTCTGGACTTGTTCAGGCCTGAGCCTGCCTTTGTCTTTGCAATCACAGGGATCGGAGTGGATCAAAGAGGATCTGCCTCTGGGATTTGCAGCGGCTTTGACAAGATCTCTGAGACCCCAGCAGCAATCCACCAAACTGGAGCCTTTCTGACCTTCTCTGTCTCTTCAGGTAAGTGCAGTCTGAGTGTGTGTGTGTACTTGTGCCTGCAGATGTACTCTGTTATACTCTCTGCTAGCTTTTCTGCAGAGCCTGTTTGTGTCTGAGTGGGGCTGTGGAAGGTGGTGGTCTGTGCAAAAATGTACAGATAGGTAAGCTTTCAGAGGTCTTGAAAGTCCTGTGGGAGGATGTTACAGTAACTGCCCTTGCTAGTCTGTTGTGTTGGGGTAAAGGGTGTTTCCTTCTGCGTTTTTTCTTTCCGCTTCTGTAGCCCCCTTCCTTCAAGCCCTTTATACACAAATGCACATTGGAGTTGGGGATACTGGTGAGTGTGTAGGTTTTGAGGGATCCCAGAAAGTAATAGGATCCAAAAAAGCAGCTGTGTGCTCACACTATCTGAATGTGCTGCAGCTGTACAGGGAAAGCTGAGGATGCTGCTTAGCAGCTTGAGTCTAGTGAGTACGAAGTGATTCTGGTGAGTTAGTTGTCTGGCGTGTACATCCAGGAGACAAGGTAACTGAATTCATGTGGTATTAGCCACTCTGTGGTTCATCATCTTGTCTAGCATTTACATAGGGGAACATGGAAGCTGAATGCTTAATTCTTTGCAAGGAGCTGGCAGTTATCACCCTCTCCTGCTACATTTAGGATGGAGAAGACAGTTTGTGCTATTTCCAGTGTTGTTACCTGGCTGAACATGTTGCCTCCACGTTCATTTTGTAATGGAAAAGATAAATAATATAGCTCAAATGCTGGTATCACCTGATGCTCATATGGGGGAAGAAAGCTCTGTTATGCTGTGTTTGGCTTTGTTCCCCACTGCCCCATTCAGTCTTCCTGAACACTGGCAAAGTGAAGCTTGGCTTTACCTGCATCTGGGTGCCCTATGCATCACTCAGCTGCTTATCATGAGGTTTCAGGTGTCTGTGCAAATGGGATTATCTATTATCTAGACAACTGTTACATTACGTAGGAGACAGGCATTTCCATTACTTACGAAGGGCTAGAGCTCAGACAAGAATTGAAAAAAGATGCTAGGAGTCATTTCAGATCAGAGGTAAGTACCAGTCCATTAGAGCTAATTGTCTACACCAGCACAGATCTGGGCTCAGGGTCTGGTATTATTTCCCCTCCTACCTTTCAGGGGCATCTCAGCAGAGCAGGTGGGGTGAATGGATAAGAAGTTTTCATCTGTATTTTGAAGACAGGCCCACTCATGCTTACATTTTATATCTCTGATATAACATGTATTCATTTGTAATGATTTGTAATGATTCATTTGATATTTTATTAGCTGTATATATGCCAGTGTGTTTTGGAGTTTCCACCTACTGAGGGTGAGTTTGGTTGATTGTTATTGGCTTCATAATTTTTAAGTGCTGTGAGGCGGTTTTCTGATTTGTTTAGTAGACTAGAGATAAGAAGGGTTATTTTGCAGTACCTGAAAGTAAACATGTAATTGGTTATGAAGAATGCCATTCTCTCCTAGTGACTGCTTTGCTTCTACCATTGACGGTATTGGCAACCAGTAATGTTAAAGGTGCACCATTCCAGCAAGGAGTTACATTTGCACATGTGTTTACATTTGCAGGCAGCTGCAGGGAGTTTCAGATTGGGCCTTAACCCTTTAACACTGACAGTTCAGTGGGCACACTGGTCAGAGTGCAGCTCTTCTATTCTTTGAAGAACTTGTAGTCTAACAGAGTAACAGATCTTGTGGATGGGGTTGCATCTAGGACTGTGCTTCAGGCCTAATGAGTGGAATAAAGCCATGTGCACAGTGAAACTGTTGGCTCTGGGCTCTGTGAAATGACCTACTCAGCCTAAATTCCAAACAGGGTAAGAGGGGCAAAGGATTCTTAAATAATGAGGCTCCTTTTTACTTCCCTCCCACTTGCTGCCCTCTGCACCTGACCCAAGGATGCTGAGTACAGGCAGTTCTGGTGACCACGCTTCTGTCTTGTCATCTCACACTGTGTTTTGTCCCCCAAGAGAAAGTTAATTGACCTATTTAAGTAGCTTCAGAAAGCTGAGGCACAAAAAAAAAAATATTTAAAAAGTGAGTGATGTTGGAGCAGTAACGTGAGGCTAAAGTCACTGCTTGGGCAACTCCACTGATTTTGGCAGAGTAATGCTAGAGATGCTTGTTGCTTTGTCCCTTTGACTCCAGATTGAGGTTCTCTAAAACTAGTTTTGTGGGTGTTTGGGGCTTTTTAACGTTATTCTCGCTTAAAAAGGCTGACAAAAACATCTATCTATCTAGACAGAACTATGGATAAGCTTTAGGGAGGGAGTTTGATCAGAGCAGGAAAGGAAAAACTCCTCTGAAAACAGTAGCTTATGAATTGTCTATTGCTGCTAGCTAACCAGTTGTATTCTCTAATACTTTGCTCTGTTTTGATCTGTTCTGTATCACGGAGGACAGACAGGCTTATAATTTAAGTGACACAATAGCAGATTTCATACCAATAATGAGAAGAGAGCTTTTTTGTCCTGACCTCTTGACTTCTCAGTGCATGTACCTTGTCTCAAAGCATGGGGGAACTAGAGGATTTTAGTACAGGTTTTGAAAAATCTTTTCCTTGCACTTATACTATGGCCTTGGAAGAAAGCTGGTTATATGAGAAACAAAACATCAGTGCTTTCTTGCTGAAAAGATGTCAAGCCTCCTTTTTATAGAACAGTTACTTCTGCTTGTTCTCTGCAGCTGGATGGAAAGGACTTCTCACTAGTTTTCCTTGTATGACTGGGATCTCATTTTGAGTATACGATGAAACTTGCTAGTCCATTTTGTAGGCAAGTCTCCGTTTCCTTGTATTTTGAAGGTAGAACACCAGTAATCTTCCAGTAACTGGTACAGACCATCTCTTAATGCAAATGGAGAAAAGTTAACACATGAGCCATTGTTTTGTTTCCAAAGAGAGACTCAGCTGAAGGGGCTTATACAACTGTGGGACTCTTAATTCGAGCCTTCAGTTTTATATATTTTTTTCTGTTTGCACTTGAATGTATTGTAGGAGAAGTGACTAGGCATCAAAACTATGCCCAGCCTGTCTGAAGCAACCTTCTCCCTGAAGTAAGAATCCTTCACCCAGTGGACAGGAGAAGGCTTTGGTAAGAGGAATTACAGAAATTTTATACTATTGAAAATGGAGTCTGAATCTCTTTCACTCGAGCCTTCCTGTAGATGTTCTCCCCTGGTGATGTGGGTCTGTGGTTATTCCTCTTTAAAAGGGAAGCGGCTAAGATGCGAGACTCTTACCTTGTCTAGAATATTGCAGTGCACTCGTGATTAATTGAAATGCATCTTGCAAGGGATGATAGTCTTCTCTTGTGCAGCTAGATATAGCCCATGTCAAGTTTTGCTAAATGCAGGCTTTATTCACCTCAGAAGCCACCTGAGGATGAAGCTAGATGCAGGAGCAATGTCTGGCACTGTTTCAGTATAAGTAACCTTGGACAGGGGAGATGTGGGGAGGAAGATGTGCTTCTGGGGAGCATTTGAGGGTAAATTCCCTAGTTGTGTTGCAGGCATCCTATTGCCCTTTCACCAGCTTTCATGTTACAATTCGTGTCTCATCTCCTTGGGCAGATAGGAAGGCCAGATAACATGCTGATAATAATCCTGATCTTCAGATCTCCCTGCATGCTTTGGTGGTGCATGGTGAGCATCTCTCAGCATAGAGGACGGTGACAACTTCAGCCAGTGGTGTATGGGACTCTTCTGAAGTTCTCCGGCTGTTGTGGGGAGTGGCTGACTGAGCAGTAGTGGGCATCAAAATGTAAATTTCCCTAATGCAGCTCAGACAAGGGGAGACGCTGTGCAGGCAGCAGACCCTGTTTTGACACTTGGCCTCTTGCCTTGAGATAGAGACGTACAAATACGTGGGTCTGGCCTTGGAAGAAAGGAAAGAAGCATGTCCAGAAGGAGATTCTATAAAGATCCCTCAAAGTCCTGATAAAGGAGGAGCCTGAGCTTAACAAGCAAGAAAGGACAGAACTGCTGTGACAGTAAAATCTCTGCTATGAATCAGCCTGGCAGCATCTGCTCTGTCCCAGCAGACTGAATTGGGGGGGACAGGTCAGGAACTTCTTGAGTTGGATAAACTTGTCTTTCCCAGGCCCCTCTAGGCTATAAAACTGCAGGTTTTTGGACTGACATGCTAGAGTAGACATGGCGCTACTGATGGCTATGACTCTGGGTTTATGATCTATGGCTAATGCTTGCGCATTGCTTGGTTAATGAGTCATGGATGCTTACGTGTGGCTTACAGTCCTCTGAAATCTGCAATGCACTGGACTCTGCCCAGGCCTCTCCCAAGGTACTGAGTCAGCAGAAGCCCTGAACAGCCGGGTGTTCTTAGCTTATACTGACTGCTGCAGAGTGGAGCCAGCTAGGAAAAGGGGTAGCCTTGCTTCCAGGGGCTACGGCAGCATTGCAGCCTTGGATGGGGCTATCCGCCATGCTTTACTGTTTTGCACAACTCACTGCTGGAAAGTAATTTTGTCTGTGGCATGCCTACACAAAAATTGATGGCACTTACGTAGAAGCAGTAGCTAGCTCAGCTGCTAGTAGGACTGTGAGCTGTTTGTGTAAGCTCCAAAATGACAACTCCTTAAAGACCTTCTCTAAGATGCTGTATGGGGAGAACCAATGTTTATGCTATTTGACAAATGACCACAGAGTAGGTTTAACAGAACATTTTTGCTTTTGCTTAAACCTTTGGGTTCAGTCTGTGTGTTTTATTTAAGTTAGATAAGATATGGGGAGGGAATTGTGTAAAGGGAAGAGATAACATGCAGTAAGTTCAATGTGTGAAATATGATGGTGCATCTGCTTTCTTGGTAACACAAGCGCTAGGTGCTCTTCCAGCCAGTGAGACTGGACTACTTTAAAGAGCTTGCAGTCAAAGTTAAGATGTTGCTGCTGGACATCTCTGATCTCATTTGAGAGAGAAGAGGGGGGAAAAAAGGTAATGAAATCTTCATTAAATATTGTTATTACAAGGGGAAGAACAGAATTTACTAGAATGCGGAAAGCAGGGGGCTGCTTTTGCTTCATGTAAAAAGAAAACTGAAATCTGAAAGAAAGGAAGAAGTTGCACTGAATCTGGCAAAGAATGAATTGGTCAACTCTGCTGTGGAAGAAGGCATAAGTTTGGGGTACTGTGTGTGTGCATGTCTTTTCACTGCACAGTATGTGGAGAACTTCAGTAAGTGATGTGTGTATTAATTCCATGGCTTTATCTTGTTTTGATGTGGGGATTTAATATTGCTTAAGCCAGCGATATTAGCCGGGCCCAGTGAGATCCCAAATGAATATTTGCTTGGGTGAGATGGGGTAGATTTTAAATATGGTGCCTTTTAAGGAATGGGAGGAGATGGTTGCTCTAGATTTTCTTCATAGTATCCTTAACTGTACCATGTTTTATGGAATTTTTTTGTCTGTATTTTGTGGAATAGGTGATTGAGTGACAGACTTAGCTGTCCTGCAGACCTCAGTAATGTAATAAACTGAACTCCTTCCTGAATTTTCCCTGTTATATCTGAGAGCTTTTGTGCTTCTCGGAGTGCAGGAAAGTTTGTGGAAAGAACCTACTGAGAGCAGATCTGGCTTCCATCTGCAACATGATCCCAGGGCTACAAAACTGCTGCTGCTTTTTCACTTGTCACCTGCAATAAGATGAAGATAGTCTGTTACCCAAATGGCTGTGTCCCTCTGAGCTGACTGAGCTGAAAATCAGTAGGGTTAGGAATGCAGCTGTCCTACAGACAGAAATGCTGACCAGTCTCAGGCTGGGACTCTACCGTTTCCCTGTCATTCTGTCACTTCCCAATCTTGTGCAATTTTTGCCTGTCTTACTGTATTTTACAGAAAGGAATTGCTAGTACTGTCTATTCTTTTCTCTTAGTTCTGCTCCGTTTTAGACAGCCGGTGACTCACTGCAAAGGTATTGTCCCATTTCCTTATTAGCTGTGAGGTTGGCCTGCAGGAGTGGTGGCAGTACGTGGGGTGGAGTCGTAGCTATATCAAGAAAGCCGGAACTGTCTGAGTTTGCAGTGAGTCTGAATTATGAAGCAGGTGACTGCACCTCTCTGGAGCCTGCGCTCAGCTTGCTTGCGGTGTATCAGGCCTAGCAGCAGGAAGCTGGGATCACTTGGGAGCTTAGATGGACTTCGGGTACCACTGCCAGCTGGATCATCTCCTACCACAGAACTGTAAGAAACTGGTAAATATCTTTCCTATCTAGGGTCGTGTCAATACATCTCATAAGGAAAGTTTCTGCTGTATGATTAATAAAAAAAGGGCAAACAGCTTGTGCCCTTTATTTGGGGAATTAGGATGCTATAGGGAGTTTGGAGGAGAAGAAAGTGACAGGAAAAGTATAACAACGCTTAATAAGCATTGCCGAGAGTCATAGCCTAGAACCATTTTCTGGTTGAGTGGGTAGCATATCGCAGGAGTTGCAGTAGGAGATGGGGTAATACAGCACTAGTTTTGAAAATTTTTGGAGAGACTAACCGAAAACCCAGGATCCACATATCATAGGACTTGTATCAAATCAAAGTCAGAATTTGTCAAATGTATTCTTATCTTAAAATGGGAAACCTGTCTGTAAGGTTGTAAGTCAGGAAAACTGACTGTATTTGGAGAAGCAAGACACTTTCTCTCCTACCTGAAGGTTCATAATAGGGAAGACTGACACCTTCTTTGGGAGAAAGGAGAGAATTTGTTCTTGCTCTGCAGCCACCACTAGTGGTTTGGTATAGCTTTAAGATTATTTTTCTCTGGGATGCCAGTTCATCCTAGTAAGCATAACAGACTCAGCTAGACATTACTTCTAATTCTATGGTTTAGAAATAGACAGGGTTGATTAAAACAGCCTTTATAAAAGACATTGAGCATCCTGATCTAGTTTTGAAGTTAGCCTTGTTTAAAAGAGGCAGTTGAACTAGCTGATATCCAGGAGTCTCCTTCAACCTAAATCTTTCTTGAAGTTTGAAAACTGTCATTTCATCTTTTTCATTCAAGCTTTCTCCTGTTGCTGCATTTCACCCACAGATTTCACAGATGAAAATTCAGCTTTGTTTTGCCTTAAAACAGGAAGTATTTGAAGCCTCCAGTGACAGAGGAGCTGTTTGCATCAGGCTTCCAGCAGGAGTTGTTCAAATCTTTAGAGAAACTTTGTGTAATTCTTGAGGTACTAGCTCAAAGCTTGTGACTAGGTTGGTCATAGCTTAAAACTCCACTTGTTGACAATAGGAGGATGACACAATGCTGGGAATGAACTTGAAATAAATGTGCTTAATTAAATGAAGCTTATGGTATCACATATTTCAGTGATGACAATGATTGCTGCAGATCTTACCTGACAGGACTTTTTACCTTTCCTGGAATGCAGTATTTCCGTAACAGGAGAGTATTTCCATCTCCCACACCCATCAGCTTGTTGTTTTATAGTAGTGATTTCTTTACAGGCTAATTCCTTATACTGTTACATGATCCACCAAGCAACTTTTTCCTGCTGCTTTGTCACCCACACAGTTAACAGCAAGAGTAAGCACAAATTTACATCTAGCCACTTAACCTAGCACAGGATCGATCTGAGTTGGTGTGATTTGTGCAGACTGGGTCACTTCTCTCCAGGAAAAGTGCCCCAACAACCAATGTGAAGTGAACCAGGTCATGCGTTATCTTTTCTCTAAAGGGAAAATTGCCTTTTTGGGGCAAACTCTGAGCCCTTAACTGGCAAATTCAACTACATGGGCGTGACCATCTAAACTTCGAGTGGCACCTCTGGCTTTTAAATTTTGCTCAGGGATGCTAATACACACTATGCTGTCATTGATGGTTTTGGTCACAATTCCCTAAAGCAGAATGCTTTCCATAAATGCACAATCACAGTAAATTTGCCAGGTACTTGAACTAAAGGGAGGAGAAGAGGATTTGCTGTTAGACAAGCTGCTGACACAGAAAAGTTGCTCAGCTTATGGGCCAGCACCTTTGCAAAGGTCTCTTCTAACTCTAAACTAGCTAAGTTCTTTGGTTTCCCTGTGAGACTTCAAAGCTATTCCTAAATCAGTCATCCCTAGAAATATAGCTTCTGACCATCTAGAAATAAGAGCAAACTCAAGAGCTGGATAACTTTCTTTAGCATTGCAAATGCTTGCTTTTCCTGCAGCCACAGCAGTGAATAATCAGTTAAATTATTCTAGGTATTTGCAGAGGGGATGCTTTTCTGTCCCTTAGCTTTTGCTGCATAGTTTTCAAACTGGGCTTGTAAAACTTGAAGGATCCTTGCCTGATTGCCAGCTTGTTTGGACTCCACGTGATGGTAAATCCCATTCACATCTGTGGAGGAGGCTTGTGGATTTCTTACTTGTGGAAAAAATAGATTCATGTCTATTGTCCCAGACTCATGTAATGAAAAACTGAGTTGCAGCTTATATGTTCTCTCTAGGTACATCAATAGGAAAGGTGGAGAAGGATGCTCCTACATAGCTGCCTGTGGTAAGTTTCATTTATACTTAATACCATGAAGATTTTTGTCCATATTAAGGGAAGATGATGATTTTCTAAAATGACTCTGCAGTGATTTGGGAGAAAGAATTAATATCTTGTCTCATGCAACACAGTTGTTAATGTTAGTGCAGAATAAACTCTTTAGGGGTAGGGATGCATTCTTCTACTACAGCACTGTACTGTGCCTAGCACAGCAGCCCCATTCAGTTGACATCTCAGGTTGTACCATAAAAAAAATGAGCTGCACTAATTTAATAGATATTGTCTGGATTTATTGAGATCTTTGGCTGCCAGGAGCAGGACTCAATGGATTAGATCCAACTGAGACACACATTTGCGTCTAAGATGCTGGCCCCTTGCAGCTGAAGGCTTGAGTAGATTTGTTTGGACCAGCTGAGCAGTGCTGATGTGGCATGCTGCACTCCCTCTTTTTCTACTTTGGGTGTTGGGCATATTTTTGGGGGGCTGCCCTTCCTGTGAGGTTTGAATACAAGGGTGGGTTTGCTGCTCCATGTTCTCCCAGAGTGTTAAACAGTTTCAGTTGGATGACTTGTTTCCTCCTTTCCTCAAGCGCTAGGAATTCTTACAGGTAGCAAGCAGCAGAGGGGAGCTACAATGATTTGAAAAATTAAAAGCAGGATCGTTATCCTGCTGCATAGATACAAGGTTGCTCCCCAAAGCATCTTTTCCCTGGCCCTGTCGTGCTTAATTTTTAGTGGCTCAAAGGAGAGTTTTACCGTTCCCAAAACAGCAATTCTGCAGTCTCGTATGTCCCTGGAGGAGGATGAAAGATGAAGTAGTATCTTCCTCTTCTGTACCAGATTGTTTTGCTCTCCTATAGCTGTGCTTGTCCCTGACCTGTTAATTGCCTTTGAGATAGTCTGGTTTGTTCTGATCCTGATGGGAAATGTTGGAGGGATGATTAGGTCATTGTTTAAACAAGACAGCTAGTTCCAGAGTGGGACACGTTTTCAGGGCAAGAAGGTGGGTACTGTTGTCAAGTCTTGATTTTGATGTTTTGGAATTGTTTGCTTTTTTCCTCAGAGTGAAAAGGTTACAGTCAAGAAGTGATTAGTTAATTAATTGGTGCTGTCTCCTGGGTCACAGGGAATGGAGCCCTTGTTCTGTTATCACAATGCCTGGTGCATATTATTGTTCTCTCCTGTGCTGGTTTGATTGGCGTGCAGTTACAGCACTTCATTTCACCTTTGTCAGTCTCCTTTGATATTATATAGAGGGCGTGAGCTTTTCCCATCAACTGCACTGCCATTCTGTACAATAGAAGCCACTGAACTTTCTCTCATGACTCTTGCAATAAAACCCAACAGTTTTGTCTTGGGTTACTGTATGTCTTTTGAAAAAAAAAAAAAAATGCTCCCAAATGCTGGCCATTCTGAAGACTTGGTGATAGCCAGCAGTTTGGGGTTTTAACATCTGCTTTTCAGTTTGAAGTGTTTCCAATTCTTGCCTTTCAGTTGGTGCTCATGCCTTTCTTTGCAGGATGGCAGGTTTCTGATAACTTGTTGGAAGATGAAATACAGTTTCACTGTGAGCAAAACAGGGTGAGAGCAAGAAAGAATCGAGAATCGTAGCTCGCTCTGTCGTACTATCCAAACACAAACCAAATTCCTGAGGTTTTGGAATTTGTAATCTGGCACATTAGGAGGGGGAATAGAAGGCTTAGATGTCTCAGAATATACAGATGTAGTGTTGCCAGTGGATCACTGAAAGAAATTAGAGGCTGATGAAAGTCAGTCAGCTTCTACTCATGCAGCACGTTTTACCTTTATACTCAAGTGTTGCACAAGAGGCCCTCAAGTAATAACCTTCTTTTGAGGCTATGATGCAAGAGTTAAGGAATTGCTTTGCCTTGAAGGTTGTCTTCTCACATGTTCATGTGTTTCCAGGAACTGAGGATTGCAGGAATGCTAGATACCACCATATCTTGTGTATCTTAGGCTGTTCCACATGTATAATAGGAAAGTCAAATGGCTTCAGTACAAATAAGTATTGGTCCCTTTTTCATTTGTTTTGCAGATGATTGTGGTCCCAGTGAATTCTCTTTCTGTCTAACATCATATGCGTGACCTAAGAGCAGAGCTGTGCAGTCAAGTGAACCCACCAAGAGTTTAAACAGTTTTGTGTCTTAAACTATTAAGCATCTGGAAACACTTATTGTTCTACTGTCTTGCCTGAACGGTGTTCTGTAAAACTTGGGAACTCACTGAGGTAAATATGGATTGCAGACAAGTGAGCTGCATTTATCTTGTTAATAGTTGTAATTCTTAGAGGCCTTAACCAAGATTGGGGGTAAGGGACAGGGTAACTGTCAATTTATGGTTTTGAGCCTCTTCTCCCTTGAAAGGTGTTTTCTTTAGTACTGCTGCAGTTGCTTCATTGCCTCTTTGTTTGTCCCCAGACTCTTGCCTTCTGTGAATGAGAAGAGAGGAGGAGCTCGAACAACCTGCCCTAACTTCCCTCCTTTCGTGATGCCAGCTGTGAGTGTTTCTTTGGCAGTGTCTTAGCTGGTTGTTGTGAACAATAGTCAAGGAAGCAATCAGCAAGTATACTGCCCTAGAAGTGCTACACATTGTTGGGCCTGCCTCATATCTCCGTGGCTTGAGAGGTGGATGGGGATCCAGGTTGGGATGCTGCCCAGGTGTATTGTGGTGCACTGGAGCTTGGGGTGTCTGATGGAGCAGAGGGCTAATGTGAGAAATGCCACAGGATGCCTGATGATGTGGTCACTGCATCAGAGACAAGAGATGAAGAAAACAGAAGATAAACATGTTGCAAGTTACTTTGTTCTTTCTTTGTTCTTCCCACATGCATCTTCCTGAGAGTAAAATATCAGCTATTGTTAGTAACACTGCAAAAATGCAACACTAGATATTGGGAAAAGGGCCTGCGTTTAGGAAGAATTCATCCAAGCCTCCACCTCAGGCTGGTAATGACAAGCTAACTTGGCTTTGAGCCTGATGTGGGAGCAACTCACCTGTAGTCACTATTTCTCCTGGGTGCTGGTCAGCAGCTATACATTGCAAATACATGCAGCCAAGTGCCCAAAAACTTAGCTGATCTTTCTGGGGAAGAATTAATTAGACTTTAATTATGCAATGAGACATTACTTTTTACCCTGTCTGAATAAGAGGGAGGCAAGGAGGATTTATGGGAAGGACAAATCTATAATATGGGATCATTCTAAGGGAGGAAATGCAAGAGCACCCCAGCCTTGGAAGAAGGAAAGGCCTTGCCTAAATCTTGTTTAGACTTCCAGTATTCACATAGAGGATAAGAGCTTACATTAATTTTGATCAAACCAAGTTGGTCTTGTGTTTTATGCTCTATGGCCCTCACTGACTTGGCATGAGCTGGGTGTCGTGATCCAGGGACACTGGAGCTCCAACCCTCTTTAAAAAAACTAGCTATGACTTTGGTTGCCCACACTTCTGTATGCCTTTTTTTCCAGATATGAACATAATTGCACTAATTACAGGGAGTTGTGAAACTTCACGAACTGTCTATAAAAGTTCTGCACTCGGAGGATAATGAATGGCCAGAAGGGAGCATGGTATCCTTCTGTTGCAAATCTTCTGAAACTTCATCTCTGCCTTTGCAGGATATTTGTCATGAGGCAGATGTTTTGAGCTAGTACATCAGATTTCCTGATAAAATACTAGTTTTCTATGGCTTTCTACTTTCATTTTTTTTCCTCTTTATAGAGCCAAAGATGACCATCAGTTCCATGCTTTTTGGGGAGAAACAGGGTATGTTGTTATAGGTAATGAGAATGGCTAAAAAATATCACTGGAAGATTGCCATGAAGATTGCTACAGAGAGTGCCTGTTTCTATTCTGTGTAAATGCCCTTTCTAGTGTCCTTTCCTAAAGTGCCACTGCTCCATACTTGAGTCTGAGTCGGGTGTTGGCTGAATGGAACTGATGCAATGACTGGAATGTGGCTGGGGTGACAAACATGTGGGGCTTGACTTGTCTCACTTAGCATGTAACTGCTGAGCAACTTCATCTGTGTAATAAAGGCAGTGAGTTTGAATTCCAGGTTCTAAGATAATGTTCTGCTCTTCAAGTTTCCTGTACATGACTTTGCAGTAGTGCTTAAACCAGGGTGGCTAGTAGTGGCTATCCATCCAGTTAGTTTCTGCAAATATCTGGGCACTGTATTTCAAATAGTTCTGCTAAATGTGCTCTTACCTGGGAAAGAAGCATGGTGCAAACAGCATTGTTGAATACCAAGTGGTGTTCTGGAGTTTTGCGTTGGATGTGACTGCAGCTGACCCCTTAGTTGGATGAATGGTAGTGGCTGTGCTGGGACCTGAGCAGTCAGCACCCACACATGGAGAGAGAATCTGTAAATTAACACAAATATTTTATGTCTGCCTTCAAAGAAGGCAGGTGAGGAGTATAATATGGTGTTTTACAACCCATTTTCAAGTTCATATTTGGATTCTGGACTGTAGATGTTGAGTGTCCTTGTGTCAATGAAAGAAATAGTCTCCTGGGCTCTGTTGCACCCTTTGCCTTTAGCAGAATTGTCTCTTTGCTGCTTTGCACTTCATGTTTCAAATAGCTTGTGTGAAATAACTTGAGTGAGGCTTCTAGCTCAGTAACCAGGAAAGCTGACATGCTTCATGACTTTTCCTACCTGAGGGTCTCATTATTAGCTCTTAAGTTCCTGTCTCGTCTGTGTTAAAACTACAGGCTGTAGGCTAGGCCTTTCTGTTGCAAAGTATAGTGTATACCTCCAATTCAATTTACAGTGAAAGCTACACCCCAAAAATACTACTCTTTGGCCTATTTTCCTACTACTAAATGTAAGAGATGCAGTCTATACATTTTTATTATAGGTAATGAGAATGGCTAAAAAAAAGCATTGAAAGATTGCCATGAAGATCACTACAAAGAGTGCCTCTTTGTATGCTGTGCAAGTGCCTTTTCTAGTGCCCTTTCCCAAAGCGCCACTGCTCCATACTTGAGCCTGAGCTGGGTGACCTTAAAACCAGGTCTTAAAAGCAATATTTTTTTTGTTCGTGGCATACTCTGTTTCATTGTGAATGTACAATACTAATGCCTTTATTTTTCTCCATGCAGCCACAGCATGAAGGAATATCCCATATTAATCTCCTAATTTAAATTTGAAATGAAAAACTATCACAACACTCAGAGCATACTTTAATTCACTTATTGTGCTGGCTTGATTCCAGCAGTGTAACTAATTACATTCCGCTTGCAGAAAATTCTCATTGCTTGTGGCTTTTTTGAGAGTCGCTGGCTTGAATTCTTGTGTGATCTCTGCAGCCTGACTACACATTTTTGATGCTAATGGAAAACTGCTTAAAATGACTAAGCATCTCTCCTTGATGAAAGAAAAACTGTTGAGCTTGCTAAACAGCTCCAGTGTAGTGCTCTGCTGGTAAGGGATGGGTGTGTCGTGTTTCAGCAGTTGGGTACACACACTCTGCTCTGCGGTTCTAGTGCACTGGAGATGGAACATGAAAGACGGCATAAATCCCAGGCTCATCTTGATCCAACAGGTTTTTACACTGACATGCTTGCCTCAGGGCCATTCTTCTATCCCAATGCTGACCCTGCCAACAGTTGAAAATTTGTTACTCGAACAGTTGCCGGTCATGTTGGTCTGGTTAAAGAAGATAAGGGGACTGCATGTTTCAGTCTGAGAATCACGAGGAGCCAGGTTGGAGTAACAGCTAACAAGCCAAAGTTAGTACTCAGACACTGAAAGCAGACCTGCCTGCCTTGGAGGACACACTTCTCTGTTACTGTTGAACAACAACAGAGGGATGGGAAGCAGGAGAACGGTGGGTATTAATCTAGAATTAGCAGCAGCAGAGAAAGTCACAGTATTTGGTCTTGCATAATCAAGATAAAATAGGAATTCATATAGCATTTGTTAATTCCAGAGGACCTAGAATGAATTTAAACTAGTTAAAAAAACTATGAAACTTTGCTTTGTAGTTTCCCACACAAGGAGAGTCAGGAAAAACAGTACATATCCTTTATAGCTCCAAAGTACTGTATTGGCTCTGTGTACTTCTGTGTGTATTGCAAGTCTGCTTCCAGAAAGTCTGTTCTCTGCATGTAAAATGGCCTCCCACGGTGCCAAACTTCCAGCATGATTCTTTGCATGCGAATGTCAGATTCCTCCTAGTCAACTTGGTAGTACCTAGTTGTACTTGTTACAGAGCTGTCTTGACCCCAGTGGTTGCCAAGTAAAACCTCTGAAATCTCTGAAAACTATTTTTCTGAGAGTTGGCTATAGTGTCTGCACCTATTTAACTGACTGCCTTGTTGCTTAGCATTCTTAATAGAATGTAGGGAATGTATTTCCTTGTGGGTTTTTTGCTTGATTCTTATAAATCTATTTCAACAGGTTGTTGTCTAGAGGGGGCAGCTACTGAGAAATTGTTATGAAGACTGTCAGTGATCATTTTGGAATTTCTTGAGCAGCCCTAGATCTTTCATTAATGCTGTATCGAAAGCTGTCTGTATTAGTGTCTATCCAAAATGGAATAGATGGGGTTAATAGTCAAGGATTAGGTCCTTAATCTGTGCCAGGACTGCTAGAAATGTAGATTTTTTTTTTTTGTCACATGCTAGAAAAAGCAACAAAGGACAAACATGAGGATTTTCGCCTCTCTCGGAAGCCTTCTCTTAACCATGCTTCCCTGGCTTCCTTCCAGCTGATGCAGTGAACCTAAGGATCAGGTGATGACTTAGAAAAATGGTCTTGTTCTCCTGGAAGCGAAGAGCTCAGGTGCTGGTAAAACTGTTGGCTAGCTTTTTTATTGTGTTATGATTCCAGAGTTAGGTTTATGTTTCCAGAGGATCAGTTTTGTTAACTCTTGGCTAGATGATCTCATGTATACATAGTGTCTTGCATGGGCATAGCCAGGCTATGCAGGAGATCTGTGTCAGTGAAAGGTTATGCATGATGCATTTAATTTTGCATTCCTCTGAGAAGGGTGGGAGTTGGGTGTCTTATTGCTCCCAGGCTGAGCCCTGGGAAGCTAATGAGTACAAGAAACAGTTGTACTGACTTCCTTGAAAGGAACTGCATGGTGATTTGAAAACTAAAACATTAAAGGGTTTTTGCCCAAACTGAGCCTCTAATGGCTGATTTCTTAAACTTTTTTTTCTGGTTATTTCAGTACACATGTACTTTTTTAATGGGTGCAATGAAACTGGGCTCTACTTTTTCCAGGCTGCTACTTGAAACTACTGTCTAAGCTGTGGGCATGACGCAGGGATGGCAGAAGGTGACCAAGGTACATCTGCTGGTGTTAGAACCATCTGCCTTCATCAGAGAGATATGGTGGAGAAGTTTGTTAGATCAGGACAATGGTGATGGGGGGAAAAATATTACTGCCTGGAACAGCAGTGACCTCTTGTGGGTAGTTGATGGCTGGTTATGCTGGCAGTTGGCACTTGGAGTCAGAGGATATTATCCTGTTGTAATTACGTCTGTACCCTTAAAGTGAATGTGGTAAAGGGAGCTCGGATTCTCTTGGCTGGGTATCAGAAACAAACAGCTATAAATGGTGCTAAGTCTTTTCTTCCTCACATGTATGTGCTCTGAAGCTGTGATGTGAAAGTGTCAGAATTGTTCAGGAGCAGTCCAGACTCCTCTCTCCCTGGTGAACCCAGAGCTGGCCTTTGAGTGTATCAGGGGAGTAAGATAAGAGTGAGACCAGAACTTTTGCTCATGTACTTTTTCCATGAAGAGTTTTCATCTCTGGTAAAAGCTGTCACACTGATCTGGCACAAAATTGGGAGAGTAACATGGTACTATGCAAGCAAGCATTGTGTCTGTGATATGCAGAGGTACTGTGGGGGTCTCAGCCCCTAATAATCACTTAAAAGCCCTAAGGCATATAACCAGGTTCCCAGTTAACTGAGAACTATGCCTCAGCCCAGCTTCCTAGCCAGCTGCAAAGGCAAAGTAAAAACTTCATGTTGAAGCCCTTTTTTTCATTATATCTCATGGTTAGTGGAGGTAAATTTATGTAGTTATAGCTCAACTAATGCTTTCTAACATGCAGGGTGTAGCCTGTGTGTCAGAAAGCTCTTTTAGTAGTTGGTGAGATGAATTCAAGTCGGGGAAAAAAGACTTTGTCTTTCCACCAAATACCAGCTTGCTTCACCTCCCTGTGCTTTAAGAGCATCTGAAGGTGAAGTTCTCAAAGGAGATTTTTCATTTTGTATGTTGCTTTATGACAAGCTAGTTGCTTAGATTTTTACTGCTCTCTACCCTGAGCTACACACAACACTGCCTTTGAATTGTCATGTATCTTTGGGCAGTTTCCAAATATTTCTATTCTCTGGACAACTGCAGATTCCATGGGACTGAAGGTAGGAATGTGTATCTGGGCAGAGACAGCTGCACCGCTACCCTGCAATTAGAAGGTAACAATATCAAGATTACAGGAATGCCACAGAGATGCTGGGTGGTGGATGTCTTGCACATGCAGATGTCAAGAAAATGAAAGGTAGTGGGAATCTTTAGTAAGAAGTTATCTGACTTTTATGACTCAGTTTTGAAGCACTAACTCTTCATGCATGCCCTTCTGTTGAGTGATGACTTCTGAGTGTAAATTTACCATATTCCTATTTTTAGAAAATGGGGAAGGATCTAGCAGAAGATCCTATGCCTCTCCTGTTTCTTTCTGATTGCTAAGGGAAAGATACATCTCTCAATTAATCGAGACAAAACCAGAATTTGCACTTCCACTACCTTGTAGTTGTGATTCAGATATTCCCTTCTCTCCAGCTCTAAAAAAGTAGTTTGTCAGGTCACTGTAAGTTGTAGAAATAAACAACTATCTTGCAAGACTTAATTAAGCTGTGTTGTAGAGCCACATCCGTCACCTCAAAATAAAAGCAACACTCAAAAGCCAGGGTATTTGATGAAGTGATTTGTCTGGATGTTTGTGATGGGTAGTGAGTGTCTTGTGCTGTAACAGTGAGGAAAGGGAAACCAAAGAACAAGGAAGAAGCCAAGAATGTGCAAGAGCAACAACTGGGAGCACAGCCTTGACGAAGTTTTGTCCTGTGGTTTATTGGGGGGGGGGGGGGGTCAGATGGTAGCTAAAGAAAGCCTGGAATAATTAAAGCTATTAGTGTCAGATTGTGTTCAGGGGAAATGCAAGTTGCTGCAACTTCTGTTTCCTATAAACGTGCAGAGGGCATCAGGCTCCAAAATAAACTTCTTCTAAATGTAAAAGCCTGCTTGGCTGAAGTTTAACTGAGTGGTGAAGGTCAAAATGGTACACAGAAAGAAGATCTTGTTTCCAGAGGAAGTAACTTTAACAGAGCAAGTGACAGATGCATCGAAGTGACCAAGAAGGAACCACACCAAGCCTGGATATAGCTGGAGACTTAGTAAAGAGAATTTTAAAAAGCTCTGAAGTTCTTCTAGCAACTTCCTAAAAAGCTGTTGCTGTGACTTGTCCTTGGACATGAATCTCTGGAGTGGAAGCAGTGTGTTTGGATGGCACAGGAAAGGCAACTGTAAGATGGCTCATTTGTGAGGCGCTCTGTGTGCTGACCCATGTGGCCCCCTTTTGTGCTGTGGCAAAACTGACTTAAATCAATCTGATAAAAAGCTCTAAACACTTCATTCAGAACTGGCACCCAGTCCTAGGTAGCCAAGGCATAGCTGAATGTTAGTGAAAAGCTCTTTGTGAACTGGCAGAGTGGGTGTGAAGACTTACCCTGACAAATGGATGTATCCCCAAGGACCTCCAGGATTCATTAGAAAATTGGATTTGAACTTCAAAGTCAAAACCAGATGAAGATAATCAAAAGCTTAAGGAGGCATTGGAACTGGCTGCAGGTTTTGAATACAGCTGTGCAGCAGAGTAGTGGAAGAAGAAATTGCTGCAGTGGAAAAATCGGAAAACCTGCTCTTGGGGGAAAAAAACCAAACATCTAAGCAGTAGTGGCCCTCTTACATCTGAGGGGAATGCAGGTTTATTTTTTAAAAAGTGCAATTGTTTTTTTCCAGTAACATGGCAATAGTGCAAAAATAGAGTTCAATTAAATACTAGCTATCCTGAAAAACTTAGTTGTAAAATGGTGTGTTCTAAATACAAGACTGCTCAAAAGAAGTGATTTAAAATGTTAAGAATCCCTTCTCAATTTGGAAAATGGAATGTAAAACTGAAAGGACATTGTGGCTGAAAGTAATAGGCAAACACTGAATTTTTGGGTCTTTTTAAGATATTTTTGTCAGATGTGTTTTCTAGGTTGTGTTAGATGGCTTCAAGGTGCTGAGAGAAGCTTGGGTGGGGGTAAGGCACCTGGTTTTACAGGTCAGAATAAACCTTGTTAAAAACTGAGTTCAGCAGGGATCCTTCATGGCTAGGTAGCTAGGAAACGATTAAACTGAGAGAACAAGACACCTGAAACAATAACAATCTCCTTTGGAAACTGAGCACATCACTAAACACATCAAAGGTATAAGGTATGAGTTGTCTGTGTGGAAGCCTGTGAAGTATCAGGCAAGTTAGAAGCAAACAAGGACATGCTTTCAACTTGTAAGTTCTTTGGGGGTGGGGGAAGCACGTTCTTACCAATAGAAATGTAAAATCAGTTTAACATGGTAGTGAACGCTCTATTGTGTCTGCTTATCGTTTTCTGCTTCACAGGTTGCAGGATACTGCAAGAGTCAGTGCTGGCGTGTCTCAAAGTAAAGAATGTGGAAAGTAAAGATAACATTGGTGCCACCTCGGGAGGGTGAAGGAACCAGGGGAGGATTGCTGGCCTGATAACCTCTGATCCTGGGGATCTGAACACGTACGGTCCAAACCGTGCCCCTGTGAGTGCTCTGCGAAGTACCGATATATATATAGTTCTGTCTCGGAAAAGGGTGGTAGACTTGTGCGCTCTCCTTGGGGAAGAAAGGTACCGAGTATGGCTTTTGGGAGACGATAGTAAAAAAAAAAAAAGCGTTTATTTCTGAATCGGTTCCTTCTGTCACACTGCACCAGGCAGTCACGGCGGGTTTCTTTGCTTTAAAGAAAAAAGGCGGTTTCGGGGCTGGGGGGGGCAGACAGCAGGTTTTTCTCTCAGTGCCCTGGCGGGAGCGGCTCCGAGTGCCAGCCAGCGGCAGGCATTTCCCCGGGGGAAGCGTCCCGGGGCCGGGGCCGGGGCCGGGCCGGGCGGGCGCTCACATGACGGGCGGGGGCGGGCCGGGCCCCGCGCCGCTCCGCGCCGCTCCGCCGCTGCCCGGGCTGCCCAGCCGGCGCCGGCTGCCGCGGCTCTGCCCCGCCCCGCTCCGCTCCTGCCCGTGCTCTTTCTCATCCCTTCCTTCTCCGTCCCCGCCGCCCTGCTGCCAGCTCTCCGGCAAAGCCCTCCCGTCCCGCTCTGTCCCAGAGCGCGGCTGGGTGCTTGCCTCCCCTCCCGGCTCGCTCTCCCTCCTGCTGCTGCGTTGCTGCCCGGCTCTTCCTGGGACTGCTGGCCGTGTCCTTGTGCCCTGCCTCCCGTCTCCGGCATGCCCGGGCCTTTGCCCCCCACAGAGCTGTACGTCTCGGAGCGGGTCGTCGTGCTGGTCTCCTGTGTGCTGTCCTTCCTGGGTTCCAGCCTCCTGGTTTGCACCCATGCCCTGTGGCCGGAGCTGCGGACCCGTCCCCGCCAGCTCCTGCTCTATCTGTCGCTGGCGGACCTCCTCTCAGCCCTCTCTTACTTCTACGGGGTGCTACAGGACTTCGACAGGACCTCATGGGACTGTGTGCTGCAGGGTGCCCTGTCCACCTTCTCCAACACCAGCTCCTTCTTCTGGACCATGGCCATTGCCCTTTACCTCTATATCACCATTGTGAGGGGCTCGCCCACGGGCACAGGCTTGCTCTGCTGCTTCCATGTTGTGAGGTGGGTGCTGTCCGCTGTTCCGGTGAGAGCACGAGGTGTGGACCCCATAGGCACCCACCCTGTCGCCAGGAGCCGCCGCCGCTGCGTGCGGCATGCTCTGCTCTGCGATGAAGCGCTTGGATGGTTGCTCGAGTCACCTGCTCTTTTCTTAAGGATAGTGTGCCCTTCTCAAGTTCCTTTTAAACAGGGATTTTGCTGTTTTTTAACTAACCAGCCCTGCTTATTTCCCCCCTCCCCTCCCAAGTGAAGAAATGGAGAGGTGGAAAAGTTTAAAATTTTTTGCTTAAGGTCACACAGAAAAATCTCTGGCAAGAGATGACTCTGAAAAGCCTGGCTTCTGCTTTCCCTCCGCAATCTGCTCTGATGTCCTAGGAATAGTATCATCAAACTTATGTTTGCAATACCTGTCTGCTGCTGCCAAAACTCCGGTGTTTGGGATCTGTTTCCATGGGTCCCTGACTTCTTGGTGTCAGCCTGGTCTGCAGATCCTTCCCCTTTCCTCAGGCAGGTTGCTGTAATTCAATACTTGTAGGAGAATGGAGTCTACAAGTGAGGAGGCTGCTAGAAAAGCACTCTGAGGGTTCTTTTGGCATGTTTGAAAGCAAGACAAAACAGCCCAAAGTGTAGCTGTGTCTCAATTTCTGCTATTTAGTGAGCTGCTTTTCCACATCATGTTTGGTAAAAGCTTTCATTATGCAATTTGAGCTTGTGGAATCATGTGCTACCTCCGCGCTGAGCAAAACAGTGATCCTTTAGTCCTCTGTGCTGCCAAGCTTTTGCAATAAATTATAAGAGGAACGATCTGGTTTAAAAAAAAAAAAAAAGCCATCAGGCCAAGTACTGAATTTTCTTTGGTTTCTTAGTCAAATATTTGTCGCCTTTTGTTTGCAAACAGTCTCATTTGGGAGATGATTGAATTAGAGTTGAATCCAGGTAAAGGTGGGCCAGAGAAAGACATTAAGGCTAAGTGTGAATCAGGGAGGAACTTCAATTCCTGCCCTACCTGTTCTAATTATTGCTTGACAGCAGGGTGTGCATGCGAGGAAGCCTGAGGTGACTGCACATGCATCTGGGTACACTAGGCTATTGTTGGTGAAGTTGAAATAAGATGCAGCGAGACCGTGGAGTTTGTTAGATCATTTCATTTCAAGTGAATAGAGTTGCACTTATAAGACTTATGGAGAGGATGGAGTGCCAGGAAAGAGCCACATGTTGCTCAAGGAACAGAAAAAAAGGAGTCTGACTTCTTTATGGGCATGCTGTCTGCATCAGGCTACATCAAAGAGTGGATGCAAATCTGGCCTATTTGTAATTTTCCTGTCTGCTAATCACTTGTTGTGTGGCCTTTGTACTTTAACTTCTCCATCTGGTTTAATGCGTCTCAGCCTCATCGGCTACGAAGTGCGGAAAGAAACAGGCAGATGCACTGAAATAATGTTGGCCGTAATCTGTGCGCTCTTTTAAAACTAAAAATCCTGAAAGATTGCTCTAACCCTGCAACAGAGAGGAAGGGAGTGTTCAAACTGAACTTCCTCTGGGTGAATTTGCTAGGTTTATTTTCAGATCTTTGCAGTAAAAATAAAATGCCATTTTCTGTTCTTGGTATTGATCAGCTCCACTTGCTCTGTTTAAAGGGCAATATAGGTAGCTTTCATCGAAGACCTGTTGCCAGGTTCTGCTTCGTAAATGACTCCCATTCTGTGCGGAGCCAGTGTTTAAAGCTTGTTCCTGCTTTACAATCGGTATGAAAAACCAGAGAAAACAAGTGAGGACCTGTTCTCTGCCCATCCACTCGTGACACATCTTCCTTCTTTCCTTCCCTGCACTTTTATCATTACCCGAGAACTCAATCACAAAATCAAATTCTGGACATAATGCTTGGAGATGGCTCCCCCTTGTACTGGTCAGTGCTTCAGAGTCCTACTGGCTATCTGCGGTGCTCTTAGCCTAAAAATCTCAGTGCCACGCAGATAGGAACTGCTGGAACTGATACGAAAAGATAATAGTACCTTCATTAATCGCAGAAGGTAGGTGAGGGAGACCTGTCTAGGGCAAAAGGAAAGGTGGCAAAGCGCAGATGATGTTTTAAGGATTTAAAGATAAGTTTCCAGTATCTTTGTCTAGGCAAGAACCTGGGATTTTTTCCCCTCCTCGCTTCATAGGTTGCTAATGCAGTCATGGAGCGACCATTGTGTGAAGAGTCATTCTGAGACCCTTCTGGAAGGGATTCAAGGCAGGACAGAGTTTTGTCATGCGTGTTTCCTATTCTTCACAAGCAGTTATTCATAAGGGGCAAGTGTTTGTAAAGATGAATACTTTTTTATGTATAAAAGTATATGAGTATGAGTATAACCAAAGACTGTTTGTTCTTTAGCTGAGTGGAGCTGACTAAATACATGTTGGAAGTCAGTACCTGAAATTTTCTTTTTAGGGAAATTAGGATGTCACACTGGACCAAACCAGCCAAACAGGTTTGTTCCTTACTGATTCATGTGGTAACACATCCACCTAGTCTACTGCTAGACTAGAGAACTACAGGCTCTGTTTTGCTTTTAAACTTCTTGAGCTCAGACGAGCTTTGAAAACAAGCTTACAGTTAGCTTTGAAAATATTTATGTAGTTGTAAGGTGTAAGTTCTGGTATCCAGAGTGTAAATTTCTAGGCTACCTCACTTGTTCTGGATTTCTAAATATCAAGTGTCGTTTAGTTGGGTAATGTCATCTTTGCTGTGAGAGTAGTTGATACAAACTCGGCGTGAGGAATGGATCAGAACTCACCTTGGGATTGTTTCTTGCTTTGCTTTTGATAGCAATTGCTGTCAGCCTCTGAAGTGTTTGCATTTCATGATCAGGCTATGCAGATGGTTATAAGCATATATTTGCTTACTTTTATGTATATATAAAAAAGTAAAATACATATGTGTGCTTATATGTGTGTGTGCTTATATATGTTTATAACCATTCATATATATGTATGCATGCATGTCCATGGACTACTTTGGGATCCTTTCATGTACTGCTGTGTTGTACATCTGAGTCCTCAGTGGACTGCCTCATGCATGATTGTGACAGTGCCGGTGCGAAATTTCAGAACTGGACTTAAGTCCCTAAGTGTTGCCTGTAAGGTGCAGGGGTCTCTTGAAATTTGCTGTGGGCTTTATAATTTAGTTTATAAAAGCTTGTAGGTCAGGCCAACCAAAGTGTGAGCTACCTGAGTGCTGGTGCCTTAGCCTTTAAATTCTTGCATGCTTCTCTGGGAGGAGTCTCTGCTTGGTACCAGGAAGCCGGTGCTTTGGTACTGCAAACTGTGT
This sequence comes from Gymnogyps californianus, assembly GCF_018139145.2. Classification (NCBI taxonomy): domain Eukaryota; kingdom Metazoa; phylum Chordata; class Aves; order Accipitriformes; family Cathartidae; genus Gymnogyps; species Gymnogyps californianus. The sequence continues at coordinate 4,838,950 of NC_059491.1, read as the reverse complement.
AATGTTGGGGGGGGAGCAAAATATAGTTAGAGCAGACTTGGTCTGGAGTTCTGCTTACCATGTATGCTCAAAGTTCTTTCCTAAATTGGCCGGTATATCCAGAAGACTGATTTTTCTCTCTTTACAGAGTAAAAATTCCTGTCCCCAGAAGGAATTGCCTACAGGCTTGCTGGTAGGATGGCTTGTTGTCTAACCGGTGCAGGCAGGTGACGGCAAATCTTCCCTGCTTGTAAGAGCCCAGGAGGGGTGGGGGGAGCAACTGTGCAACCTAAATCAAAATGTGGTATTGAGCAATCTGACCCAGGCATACTGAGGACAAGAAAACCAATGCAACTTGAGCTGTACGCTGCTGTAGTTTAAGGGTCCTTGTCTTACCTTGTGTAAATACAGCATTGGTGTTGACGTGGAAGGATATGCTGGGTTGTATGTATTTTTATTAATAGATTGCCGGGGGTTATATTAGGGAAGTAAGTACTGTTGTGTCTGCCTTAGAGATGGGATTGCCCTCCTTTTTACAGAGATGCAAGGAGTAGTCTTCTTTCCCTTCTCTCCCACACTGATTGTGTTTAGATCCAAGTGTGCTTTTGAGAGGCCCAGCCTACCTAATTGCACTGTCTTTGGGGCTCAGAGTAAAATTTCTGCCTTGTGTTATCTTGGATCCTTTTTATTCCAGTCTTTACATATGCCTTGGGGGTATAATATTCTGGTTCTTCTGTTCCTCCATTCTTCTAGATGGGTATAAAGCATTGATATTTTCCAGTCCTTGGGAGTCTGTCATTTAGGGGTTCTTAAGAATAATCAAATCACTAGTCTCAGTTCTCCTTTCCAGTTTTCTAAAATGGAGCCGAAGTTCACTGAAATGCCTGATTACTTTCTAGATTCTTTCGAACTTCGAGTTTGTAATCCTTTGTCCTTGGTGTTAGTTGTAATAGCCATCTGATCCCAATACACTGTTTCAGTGAAAATTAACTGCCTGATGTGTGGCACTTTTCTTCCGCATTCTTCCTTTTACTCGCTAGATACTTGAAGATTTTAAGTCCCTTGCCAGGTGGTCTGTTATTTCCTACTGCGGCCTCTCTTACTGTGTCTGTACATACTTATGCTGTTCTCTCTTATATCCATGCCTAGTAATTTGACCTGGTTTTATCTTATCATATAATTCTCTTTCAGTTTCAGGTCACTGTGGAGATCATTATTTAGGCAAATTAGTTTTTTAATACACTTCCTTTTTCTTGGTGCTGGACTCATTTGTGCTTGTGTGCCCTAATATGGTTTCTTTAAGGAAGTGCCAGTTCTCTTGAATTCTTTACCCGAGTGCTCAGTTCTTCCAAGTGTTCTGAAATTTGAATCTCTTTGAGCCTGGAATCCTTGTTTCCAGGCAAATCACTATTTTTACCAAAATGAGTCTTGAGTTGTGTAGAAATTTTCACGGTCATGGCGATATTTGGAATGGGTTTAGAAAGCCTGCTCTGATAATAGCACGGGGAGGGCTTCCTGCAGCAGAACTGTCCTTAAATAACACCACTGGCTTGGATTAGCACTGGCTGTTCTGAACTGATCATTGAAACAAAATGTTCTAAACGTGCTAAAAGGTTGACTCTGAATTTTTTACAGCATTATATTTATATTTGTTTTCTTTTGTGAGTAGGTGAACCCAGAGATTATTTAAGAGTAGGAAACGGGGTATTTTGGAAATCTATTATCATGGGATTATTTCTGATTTTTCAATTGGGCTGTGGAATTTCAGATAATCTGGTCTAGGCAACTGCTGGTTGCCTGCATAGTCTGCACGTGAAACTGATTTTAGGAGGAATATCCTTCTCATGCTCTCTGCAGCTGCTCCAGGCTGTCAGTGGAAGACGAGTGTGAAACAGGAAGGTAATGAGGGCAATACAGTAATGGCTTTGGGGTTTTGTGCATCTGGAGAGGCCAGGAGGGTTATGCTGGAAGCTCAGTCTGAGCGCTCCCTGAAGCATTTGTCATTTATTGAAGAAGTGTCCCTTGTCCCTCTTAAGGCTCCACAGAACCTTTCTCTGAGGACGAATATGGGAAAGAGGGGTGATGCATTCGGTTGAATGCAGGGCAGTATTTCAGTTGTGGAGTAACTTGTGAGTTGTACATCACAGGCTAGGGCAGGCCTGTAAAGTCCTGGGTATTAACAGCACCCAGGAAGGGGCTGAGTATTTTTACATTTGGGCTGATGGAATTTTTCACTTATTCCTCATGGTTTTTTGTGGGCAGCCCAAGCTGCTGACTGTCTTAATTCATGTGTGTCACCACAGTTATTTTTCTTCTAAATGCTTCCCTATATTTGCCTCTGCTGTCAAGAGAGAAGCCAAAGTCAAAACACAGCTCCAGCTTATGTGAATATGGCTCCTCTTTGCTTTCTTAGCTTTTTGCTGTTACTGCCAGTGCTTTTCCTTGGGAAGGAACTTGCCCTTTGTCCTTCAGAAATTTATCCTCTTGCTCCCAAAATATTGACTACACCTCCATTTAAAAACAAAACAAAGAAACAAAACCACTGATGGAATAAAATTGTGGATTTCTTTGTGTGATGGTCCTTTATGTGCCAAGTGTCACTTAGGAATCATAATGTGGGATTTGGTTGCTTGTGTTCTGAAAGCTCTGAATCAGCCAGCTTGCTCTTGGATGGCTGGGACCTACAGGATAGTCACATTGTACAATGCTCTGGCCTTGTCAAATCCTCGACCTCACCTGTATCCAGGAGAGAATGGGAGAAGGGGAGTAGGTGGGATGTCTCCTGTTCACCTCGCTGGACCCTGACTGCTTGCTGTGCGGGCCAGGTTCCAGTTTAGAGTGTAGCACATCATTATGCATCTGTCCTTCAGGACTGAGGATCCAAGTTCCTAGAGCGGGTCCTTACGAAGTGGATTTGCAGTCCACGTTCATATGCTGGCAAATACCTGTTTATCAGTCATGTCCCTTAGGCCTGATGCAGGAATGTCAATGTTCTGGAATAGGTATTGGTATCCTGTCTGATGAAGAAGCCCTTGGTCTGTCACCCATTTTCCCTGGGGTGCGGAGGGACTAAACTGAGGATGTTCTTGGCTTAACCTTGCTCTTCATGTTCTTTCCTCAGCTGGGGAGTCCCCCTTGGCATTACGGTGGCGGCTGTTGCTCTGAAGAAGATTGGCTATGATGCCTCCAATGTTTCTGTGGGCTGGTGTTGGGTCAACTTGGATGCAGAGGATCGGGTCTTGTGGATGTTGTTAACGGGGAAAGTTTGGGAGATACTGGCCTATGTGACTTTGCCGGTGCTCTACATTCTCATCAAGAAGCACATTAACAGAGCGGTGAGTATTTTGCTGCTTTCAGCTTAGGTTGCACACTTGCTGTGTGACTATGTCCTCCCATGCTCTGAAGATTTGGCTGCATGTTTAGCAGCTACACAGACAGGAATTGCTTCATATACCACTGAAATGCACCCACCACTGGGAGAAGCAGTACACGTGATTGAGCAGCCTGCAGCATCATTACACAGTGACTTAGCACAAGAAGAATGTAAAAGCCTTTTGAAAACTTATGGGGTTATGGATGTACATGAGTGAAATGTAAATCCTACGGTGAGAATTGAAACAGGATGTGAAAGAGAAAATTCAGCTTTAATCAGTCTTTCACAGTTCCACTTGTACCGAGCCTGAGTTTAGTGTCTGGACTTACCTAACCTCAGTCATTTTAGGATCTCTAATGATAGTTTTTGTTTATGAATACCTGTTTTGTACTAGCAGCATAAAGCCCCATTTGGGAGTCTGGGTATTATAGCATTAGGCACCGTATACATATACAATACAGGAAGATGCCCTGTCCTAGGAGGGTTTCAGAATTCAGAGGCTTATTTGCTGCTGTTCCTTGTGAACACAAAGAATCCAGACATCTAGGACAATATTTGCATAATAGAGAATTCTAGATGGAGAGTGGCAGAAGGAACTACATCCAGAGATTCCTTTTTTCCCTCTAAGTTGTACTGGGGGGAAAAAACCCACATCTGGATAGATGTCCTTTTGGAAAATGCTGCCACTGCAAACCTGCTTGCTGTGGTGCAGCTGTGGCAGTCGTAGTTAGGGATAAACATAAATCTGGTTAGGGCAGGATCCCGCAGACAAGTTGGAAGAACATCATAGTCTTACGCAGTCCTAAGGGTCCTGGGAAAGGGGAGTTGGGAAGGGTTTGCTAGTGCCTGTCACCATCACCTGACATAAATCAGAGAGGACACTGTGTTCCAGCAGCTGTCCAAGATAGCAGTGTGACTGCCGGGAAACCCGACCCCCCACCTGGCCAGGCTCTTGCCCTCTTGCTCTGCCAGGGATTCTTGGGCGCTCTGCTCTCCCTTCCCCGCTCCCAGCCCTGACCCTCTTAGAGGAGCAGTGCTGAGGGCAGGCAGTTGTCACTCTCTGTTCTCATAAGGGGGGTCTGAGGGCTGGAGCAGCAGCACACAGGACCTTCCGGACTGGAGCATCTCTCTTCTCATCACTAGGGATTTTGCCAAGCCTGATAGCAGGAGGTCTCCCACTTCCAAGGAAGAGCAATAGGCAACCAGGGCTGGGTTTGGGCTGTATTAATGGGTGAAGTGGGTTTTGCAGTCGTGGCTCCTGTGCAGTTTGAGAGGCAGGAGAAATTATGGAAGTAGCTGTTACGGGGGACACACGCAGGGTGTGTACTAGGGGCTTTCCAAATGGAAAAGACTTCGTGGGAGTGGATGGGAAGCTGCACTGAAAGCCCTTGGCGGGATTTGACTCAGGCCACTGTGAAGTGTTGTCATACAGCTCTGTTCTGGAGGAAGTAAGGTGTCAGGACTAGGAGTACTGGAGTGAAGGAGAATACTATGCATCAAAGCTGTGTATGCTCTGTAGCCCTGATGGTAGGAGGAATAGTTTTCTGCAGGTCAGCTATCCTGAGATTTAATCTCTTCACCCACATTAACATCCTGGTATTCAGCATCATGGGTCCCAGCAGCTGCTCTGTGTGCTGTGTTGACCTGTTCTTCCCCCATCCAGGAATCTGCGTGCATCCAGTAGCTTCTACCATAGGAAGGTCTCATGGGCCTTACACCTCCAACCACCCTGATCCAGGGCACAGATCCCTGTTTTTTTACATGTGCTGGTATAGAGAGGTTTGCTGGCTTGTCCAAATCCATGGAAGCCTGTTGCTGACAGTATATGGTCAGAAATGAGGCAGCAGGTTTGACACAAACATATGGAAGGACTGGTTCACATGGGCATAAATTCCTTGTGGAACTTGCTGGCTGTGGCCTTGGTGAAGGCCAAAAGTTTGAATCGTTTGAGAAGGATGAGCCAGACTACTCCCTATATGTATATATCCATCAAGAGGCCTTCCCACGGCCAAACCCTTAAGCGTGCATTTGCAAAACAGCAAAACCAGCAGCAATGGGGCCAGGCCACTGGCCCAGCAAAACTATTTTGTGGAGCACCACAGTTTTTTTACATTATGACCTGGTTTCTTGGCAACTACATAGCGATGCTTGTTAATATAAAGCTTTAGTGGGACTCTAAGGGCCAGATATCCTTTATTTGCCACTCCTTGGCTTCAGCAGGAATGTTTGCGTTAGCAAGGGCAGAATGTGGCTGAAGACTGGTGCTTGTAACTGTGTCCCTGTTAAGTTCCTGCAAGATGCAAAAATTTAGTTTGCTTTGGAAAGAATCCCTGGAGCTAAATGTCCAATGTGTGTAGCTTTTTGTTCACATTTTTGTCTCCCTCCCACCCTCCATGGAAGCATGCAGCTCTCTCAGAGTATCGCCCTATTCTTTCAAGAGCACCTGCATTTCAGCCCCGGACTTCCATAGCAGATAAGAAGTTGATTCTCATCCCTGTCATCTTTATCATCCTCCGCATCTGGAGCACTGTACGATTCATTCTGACCCTCTGTAACTCCCCTGCAGTGCAAAATTCAGTCCTGGTTGTCCTGCATGTAAGTATTTGTCAGGAAATGCATTAGAAGGAGGATCTGGGAGGGAGATAAGGCATTGTTGCTCTTAATATCACTTTTTTTTGTGGCAGGATGCACCGCGTTGCAAGACCATCTGCTCTCTACTAGCAGGCGCTGCCTGGGATGCTCAGCAATAGCTGTTTCAGCAGCATCTAGTGGCTACAGGGAGTAACTACAACAGGAGTGCTGGGCAATGCCGGCTGCTTGTAGGAAAAGCAGGCTCAGACCAGAAACGTTGGGTGTCTGTCCGTCAGCAGGGCTCAGCCTGCTCCTGCCCTAGACCAGGCTGTAGAAACGACAGCCCACAACAGCCGTCTGGTCTGGTTTTGGGTGCCAGGTTGATTCTTCTGAATTTATTTTTCTCATTTAGGTGGAAATTGCTGTCTGTCAGTCGGGCAGTGCTATAGCTGGTCTGACATGATGTTTGCTCTTCTGTGGGGGGTGCCTGTAGGAATGGCACTGCTTAATTCCTTTCTTGCCTTTGCAGGGAATTGGTAACACGTTCCAAGGAGGTGCCAACTGTATTATGTTTGTCCTCTGTACGCGGGTGGTCCGGACTCGGCTGTTTTCCTCCATTTGCTGTTGCCACTACGATGAGTTGGATTGGCCTTTGCAAAGATCAAACAGCTCCTGGCAGCGCCCAGAACCCCACAAGGACAAGGATGTGCCAGGCCCTGAGCGGACGAAACCCCTGCTTTCCAGCACCTGAGCCTGGGCTGTCTACATCTCAGTGTCGATTTCTTCTTTCTTGGTAAAGATCTAGTGTGAGTCTTTCCTCCTGCCCTGCCTGTGCACAGCTTCATGATGTGAGGGGTGGGGAGCAGCCATCAGTAAGCAGTTGACAGAGAGGCGGGTTGGTGCTGCTGCTGTGGGGGTTCCCTGTCTGACTCTACAGCAGCTCCCCATCATGCTCCTTTGGGGTGAAACCATTTATAGAACTGATCCACTCGCCTTCCCTGTGAGCTGGGGTAGTGTCTGTTACTCAAGGCTGTAAAATGAGGAAATAGACTGCAGTGCTGTCTGGCCCACAAGGACAGGACACCACTGAAGACTGAAGAAGAGGAATTAGTGACTCCTCCTGATGTAAAATACCGTGCACACATACATTGCTTCAGTACTACACAGTTCAGATGTATTTAGTGCCCCAAGTACTCCTCATAAGGTAATGCAATCCCTGCTGCCGATCGTCATAAAAAGAAAATGGAGAGTAAGTGATTCATCCAAGCTTACATAGAAAATCTGTATGAGCAAAAATTTGATAGAAGCTCTTCATTTAATGTAGAAGATGTTGGGTAAGCATCTTGTTTCCTTGTGCTTGACCTCATGAGTCAGTTGCAGAACATGCAGGAGTGTCAAGACCTAACCCATTTAAGAGCACTTGGAGCTGGGGTGCTGTGTGGGTTCCTGTCTATGATATTGATAGTGCTCTCTTCAGTAACAGAGTGCAGCTGAAGGAGGTAAAAACCTACAGCAGCTGTCCTGACTGCTTAGGTGAATGTAAACTGCGATGTGCTGGGAACTGCAGTCTCTGCAGAAAGAGCATGAAACCCTGTGTACTTCGGCAGTTATACTTACCCTGCAGGTCACACCCAGCAAAAAGGGCTGAGTCTGAAAGGCAGCGAGCCTGCCTGAGTGGTGGGGCACAGCAGGGCTTGAGCGTCCTGGCAAGCAAGCTGTGTATTGGGTATGGTAGGTCTTTGAGTAGACTTCTCTCATGTACATCTGTTTCTTGTTCTCCCAGACCACAAAGCCCAAAAAAACAAAGGATTTTTTTAAATCAGTTGACAATTCTTTTTAATTTGTGTAACAAGTTTTTGCAAAAAGAACAGAAGCCTCATGAATTGCCTGGGGACAGAGGGCAGCTGTCAGGCTCTCACTGCTCCAGGTACCCAGCTGTTCAAAAGCTGCTTTTATTAGTTTAATTTTAGTAATTTTAACAGCATTAACTTTATTATATTGATATATTTAAGCCCCCTTGTACACAGGCTGTGTAAACATGGGAAGATGGAGTCTTCAAGAGCTAATTAGCCCACTTCATGGGGCTTTAGAGGGGCTCAGCTATTTAGCATCCCTAAAGTCTTTGAAGGGTAGATGCAAGCATCTTATCTCTGGCATAGATGACTTCAAGAGGTTTTTCCTCCTTTTGAAAGGCTTTTTTAAACTTCTAAAAGCTAAGTAGAAACCTTGGTAGCTCAATCTCATGTTAATCCCATGTGGCTTGGAAAGAGGAGCTATGTTAAAAACTTCTTGCAGAAAGGCAGGATAGTAAATCTCATAAAATTTAAGACTTAGAATTGTGCTGTGTTCAGTTTTTTGGAGCCAGCCCTGAAGAGAGGAAGTAAAATTGTCACCAACGTGGCTTAAGGGAAAACAAAACACCACAAACATAAAAAACCACCACCACCCCCAACCCTACTCTGCCCCCCTCCAAAAAAACCCAAAACCAACTAATCAAAACCGATTCCTTGTTCTCAGTTTGCCTTTTTCCATAACAGAGCTCTGAGAAATGCTTTTGGAGGAATGTGCAGCTTGACAATTACATTTCCAGCTCCCAGGGGTTCAGGGAAGCATGCTGGTTTGTACAGGCCAGCTATCGGCCATGGCACCTGTGCTGATACAAGTGGAAAGTCTCTGGTCATCTTCATGTAGGCAAGGACAGAAAAAGAAAAAACAGCCGGCAGAGAACCTCTTAGAAGTGTCTGTAGTTCCTAATACTGAAGCTGACTGCAGCCTGAATGCAAACAGCGATGGGGTAATAGGGGAGGTGGTGTGCAGCAATGCTTGGCTGCTCCTGGCAGGCCCCCCTCAGTCTCTGGCATGAAGTGCAAGTGCAGGGGTGATGCTGGAGCGCAGTTGTCCCTGCAGCCTCAGTTGTCTGTGAAGATGACTCTGAACTCTTTCCTGTCAGGCATGGACTGGAGAATTTTAACTCGGATGTTTTTGGAGGTGGCTGAGGTTGGGACACCTGGCTGTACTTTAGGAATGGGTCCATCATGCCTGTTTTCAGCTGCTGCGAGGTGACGTCCCCGTGGCTTGAGCTGCAGCAAGCTTCTTGTCCTGGCTCAGGGCAAACTTGTGTGCACTGGCTGCAGGAAGATGGGGCAGTCCTGGGTTTTAACTGTGCTTCATTTTGAGCAGGTGCGGGATCATCCCCGAGTCCCACAGAGGGAGCTAAAGCCTGAGGAAAGGCACCGCTGGAGTGGCTGAGCAAACGGAAGAGGTCCCACTCCTCCTCGGCATTCAGATACCAGCTGCTTTGGTCTTGACCTTTGCTCAGGATCCTCTGGAAGATACTGTTTGGCTGTACTCCGACTTCCTGGTTTTCTTCCCTCCTTCCCCTCTCCATCCACTATAAATCTTAAAAATTGTTTGGGGTTTTGCTTTTCTGTCTGACAAGGCGAGTGTGTTGTGAGTTCTGGGGTGAACAAATATCATGGTGATAGGAGAACTTCAGTAGCTGCTGAATAGGACTATCCTGGGCATGGATTTCAGTCCTAGTGTGTGTGGTCTTCCAGGGAGCTCCAGACTGGCTCCTGTTCTTCACTTGAATGTGGACGATAGTGTGCAAACATGCTTATTTTGTGGTGGTGATGGATGGTTCCTGTTGATGGTTTATTCCTCCTCCTTGGTGGTTAGGGGTCGTCATCATCAGGGTTTGTGGTGGCAGCGTGCTTATTGCCTCCTGGGAAAATCTGAACTCTGCAGACTCCCTTGGTGCTCAGGGATATCGGAGTGTACCACCCCAGCCTGCAGCAAGGACAGCCCTCACCAGCAGCAAGATGGTGCCTGGCATGTGCTCTGAACTCCAGATGTCCTCTGCCGAAGCACAGGCTACAGTCTCTTCTTGCTCTGGGAGTGTTGTATCAGAGCTGGCGAGGGGGTGGGTTTTTGTTTACTATTTGGAGATAGCGTTTTACCTTATTTACAGCTCCTCACTTGCTTGTTTTTTAAACATGTTCTCCAACTTTTACAAAATAAAGTTTTATTCTTTACCAAGATGTTGTTCAAGCATGTTGTGATGGGTCTCAGCACCTTGGAGAAATTGGATGAGAAACTCTTGCAAGATCTTCTCAGGTTTCTTTTGTGTCTACCTTAAAGACTAAGGCATGTACAGGAAGACAAATCTTTTCTACCTGTCTGTAGATATGTTCCTATCTTTTTATATGTATAGAAATGTAAACCTTTCATCAGTTTGAGCAACCTGTTCACCAGTATGCGTTGTTATAGTTCATTCTTACTGGCCTATTGCTATGAACTGTGAAAAGACCTCTGAGAAGTGAGTATGTGGGTCTTGTTTCCCTTAGGCTCAGTTGACCTTATGGACTGTGGCTCTCAGCTATGTGAGATTACAAATGATGTGTAATCATGAGATTACAAATTGCACTTTCTCCAGATGGGGCCAGGCTGTAAGGTAGGTGGGACTAATGTTGGGGAGAGCTGGTGCCATCCCAGGACATGCCCAAATAGAGAAAATTCGAGTCATTACAGGGAGAAAACCTGAGGCATGGGCAGGCTGACAGCTGAGTATGGCTTTGTAAGTTGCCATGTGATTCCAAGCTGTGAATGAACTTTTCTCAGAATAGAAAAGATTCCCACTTTCTTGGCAGTCTCACAGGGCTGGAAGCAGCCAAGACCCCCGGAGTACTAAGTGGTGCTGGACCACGGCTATATTCACAGCTGATGGAGCGACATTGTACAATGCTTCCCATCTGGGATATCTGCTTTTCTGTGGTTTATGGCTGTGCCTTAAATTTAACTGGTTGTTCTGGGCAGGCAAGGAAAGGAGTCCAGATGCTGTAAACAGCAAGCAGAGGGAAGCTTGTTTGTTCTGCAGCGTTAGAAGTGATTGAAGGCTCCTTGCAGTATTTTGGCCGCTCTGTCAGGGGCACTTGCAGTGTGTGCTTTGTGTCAACACTCTGCCTTCTGACTGCACGACAAGCATTTGAGAAAAATGTTAGCTTGCACATCAAGGGTTGTCTTTCAGTTTCTTTACCCTAAATATTGTTATCCCTGAGTGTGTCTTTGCCACTTGGAGCTCCTATGCTCGGTGTGCTCCAACATATGGACATGGTTGATGTCAGAATGAAGGGGAGGGACCCGAGCTGTGTGCTGGTTTCCAGTAACTCTTGGGAATCTTTGAAGTTCATGGAGAGGTTTGAAGTATGTAAAGACAGAGAGCTGTATGTGTGGGGAGGGTGCTGGCTGCCTATTATGGACTATGGGAGTGGAGCCTGGGGAGGGGAAGTACGAAAAGCTAGGTCTGCAAAGAACAGAGCTTGTTAGGTAACAAGAGCTGGAAGGAAACCAAGCTGGAAAGATGAGAAGGACTTGTGGTGGTTGGAAGCGGAGTTGGAAGTTGTAAGACCGACTGGATAAAAAGTACAAGCCTGCAATGACAGTGTTGAGTGGAGGAGAGTGGGCTGTGTGAAGGAGGCAGGAGTAGGATGCAGCTCTGGACTGGGGGGAATAAAGAGCAAAGGGCTGTAATGGCTGGAGGGTGCTTGCCCACGCTCTTTCCCCAGGCAGGAGTTGGTTAGAACTTGGTGAGTTCACCTCTCGCCTATACATACTATCAGTACTGTTACACTCCTTATCAGTACTGTTGATACTGATTTGGTCATTGCAAAATCCTATTCTTCTTTTTTCCCTTTTTGTCGTCTTCCCAAGACTTGAGTCTAATGGTGCAAGATGATCCCTGGCTCTATTTGTGAACCAAGGTTCTGTAGTACAGGAGGATTTGGGCGATGTGGGTTTTACTTTAAAACCTGTAAGTTTTGTGTGTTTAACGAACCATCTATTTGCGAGAAAAGGATAAAGCATCTTGTTGCTAAAGCAGAGGAGCATCTTAGAAAAGTAATTTCTGGTTGTGCCACTACTATCTTCTCTTCTCATGAAGAACAGTTACAGAGATGACGCCAGAGTACTCTAATGCTGCCAAACCTAATGTTTGTGAGACTTACGGTTGCATAATACTCCTGCTACTCGGAAGCAGTGTGAATGTCTGTTCTGCACTGAATTCCATCTCTCTTGTAATCCGTGCAACCCTATAGGGAACCGCAGAAATCAATGCAGAGTGGCATGAGCTGGCAAAAGGTAGGTCTTGGCTGGCACAGTTTTCTGTCCTGGATAGAAAAATGAACCCACTAAGGTCCAAGAGGGCAGTGTGGGTATTTGGACAGTCAGGTGCTTCTGCTGAACAAACTGCAGATGGAGATTTAATATCCAAGCATTCCAACACTTTCTGAAACATCTTCTGGGTCACACAATCCTGCCAATAGAGAAAGGACCAGGCAGTTCCCAGACCAACTTATCAGATCACGATACGGTAAGTTTACAGATCTGTCTGCTCCTCTGTTTTTATTTTGGGGATGTGTCTGTGTGGCTGAGACTCTGCCGAGATGGTCTTTGAGGGCAGCAATGGAAAAGGAAGAAGGTTGGCAGGATGCTACCTAGCATTGCCTTCGTGCAGCAAAAATAGGGTCTCGTTTACCTCTTGGTTCCAGAGCCTCATGTCTGCTGCTGTTTACCTGCAGAGTGTGCTTATTTATCCAGCAGCCCCCTTTCCTATTGCTAGGGGATCAGACTGCCATATCTACCTCTTGCTTAATTGGCTGGAAGCCCTTTAGGCAGCTGATAAAGCAGTATCTGTACATGACTTTTTTTGCAGGGAAGTCATTTGTTACTTAAATTATTGTTTCACCTTGAGGCCCCGGTTGTAGCTCAGGACTGCATATCATATTGAATTAGCCTTGACTGAACATGTAATTCCTTCCCAAAATGCGGGTGAAAAGGCTGCTAATGTCACTCTTTTGGACATATACTGTGGGATGTCTCCTAATAAGTCTCCTTACTGCAAGCATTGCAATCAGCATACTACAGCATGGCTGGCTGCCAGCTCCTAGTCTAACCGTCACTTTTGTATAGCTCACTGCTAATGTTCTCCAGCAGATTTATTCTCCTGGAAACTAAGCCTCCCCTCTTAATTATTTTTGCGAAAGACATCAGGATTTCATAGGATCCGGCTTTGAGCACAGACAATTGGGCTGAGTGTAAATAGTTCCCTGCACACATGCATGGGAACTCTTACCATGTGGTGGACGAGTGCAGAGGAGAGAAGATACAGAGCTGAGTTAACGTCTTCAGGCAAATGCACTCTGGGGTGAAGAGCAGATGTAAGAAGCTTAATATGCGCTGTAGCTGAAATTCAAAATGTGCTTGTAAAATGCCTACAAAATTGGCTCTCTTTACTTGTTACTGGCTCTGTTCTTTGCCCAAGTCCAACAGGATCTCAGCTGTTGAAGTTAGACCCCTGCAAGTGCTTTGAAAGTTCAGGAAGTTCATTCACCATCCTGTTTCCCTTCATCAATCTCTTCCAAGATCATCCTAGTGCCAATTACTACCTTATGGATGTTGTTACCAGATTCTTGCTGTGATTGGCAAATATTCAAAGTGTTCTGCTGCCATAAGCAAATATTTACTCTGATGAATGTTTTCTGATGGCAAACATACATGTCCTGTTTGATTTCTCTATGTGTCAAGATTATTTCTTCAAGTTCAGGGAAGGAGTTTAAAGACTGTGATAGAGAATTCTCCTTTCTTAGAATTACTGAGTATCAGAGTGGCTGTCATTCTGCCAAGAGCTCCCAGAAGAATGATACTCTCTTTAAAGAACAGGAATTTCATGGAAGAAATTTGTCCTCCTTGTAACTTCCCCACCCCTGGGGCAGAATGGCTCACTTTACATTTTTCCCTTTTCTGGCCAAAGATCTGTGAAAGTGAGAGCTAAACTAGTTGCTGAGTGAGCTATGGCCTGTCCCATTTGTGTTGGGGTGCTTTGAGCAATGTTTGAAGGCAGCATGGGAAAAGCTGAGCCAGCTCAGAGTGTCTTGGTTAGTGCCAGCTAGCTACATTCTCTCAATGGGAATGCAGAGGAAGGTAGAGAAAGATGAGTTATGGGTGAAATGAATAGTCTGGTTTGCACATCTCTTCAGTTAAGACACCACGTGATAGGTGGGACTGAAGCATGAGTAGTTCCTGGAAGACGGAAGAGTGTTCTTGAGGTGTGATCCAGTCAAGATATCCTAGCAAACAGCATCCTTGAGGACATTAACTTATCACAAATGCAATAAAAGACAAATGACAAGAAGTTTAGGGACTAAGTTCCACTACCCTGAAAGCAACAGGGCTCTATTCCCCTTCCTATTTTTAGAGCAGGTGCTTTCACCTGGAGGAAGGGAGGCTGCAACCAGTCAAAGAATGCATGCAAGACAAATGAACAACTCCTGTTGCTCAAGAGGATGCTTTTTTTTTTTTCAAGCTGGCTGTTAAAGACAGATGGACCAATAACAACAAGGTTTGGTTCCAATTTCTCTGGCTACTGGAGGTATCTGTGAACTTTGCATTGCTCTGATAAACTCTAGAAATTGTAGTCGACTATTAACCAAGTCCTGTACTGTTCAAAGTAGTCTCATAGTGTAGGAGGTTAATACTAAGCCAGCAACACATGGTATGCCTTGCAGGTAGAGGGAAAGGAACTAACATGCTTTGGTGGAAAAACAGTGTGTTCTGCGCACTGTCAAAAACACGAACCTGAGAGGATGAACCTGTTCTGGTGCCCTGAGCAAGTCGGTCCGTGCAAGGTAGGACAACGAGCAGTATTTTAGCCTGAGGGCAGATATGCAATTTGTGGCTGCAGGAGGGTTAATACAGTCCAGTTTTATTGCTGTGGCCCATGGCAAACACCCTCTCTGTTGCCAAGTCTGCTCCCACAGAATGCCCCATTTTCCCCAGAACGCAGCAGTTGCCAGGCAGCCTCTCTGGCTGCGCCGTCCACAGCTGCCCATGAGCTGCAGCGTGAAGGAGCAGCAGTTCTGTTGCTGTAGACTGATCTTCTTGATGTACATATAGCTGGGGGAAAACAGCTCATTCAGCAGCTTTTGCGAGAAGTCTGCCCCTTCTACTTGGGCAGATGAGCCTGTTTCCCCTGTAGCTAGGCAGCACCTCTGTCTTGAGTCAGGATCTGGCAAAAGAACATCTGACCTGGTGGCGACAGACTTGAACAAGGAAAAGAAAGAGAAGACACGAGGGAGTCACGCAGAGTAAGGGAACGATCGGACAACAGCAACTTACTTCGGCTGATAGAGCTTGCCGTTGATTGGATGTTTTCTGAAAAGTCACGGAGGGGGATTTTTTGTCTAGGGCGTTTCCATGCCCTGCGTTGTCTGTTTTGGCTATAAAAGCCCGTACTCGGCATCTGTGATGCAAACACCAAAATGAAGTTGAAAGGAGAGAAGCAGGAGAGCTGTGACTACAATGAAGGTTCAAAGGGGGTAAGTATGCTGGACGCTATACTTCTAACTTCAGCTTCCCACAGAGATGCAGAGCAAGCTATGTGAGATGTGCACGTCCTTGTAGAGGAAGAAGACCAAGATCTTTTGGGCTACCATATCCACAACTGATCTCACAGGGAGAGCAGAGATGCCTGTGTTCTTAAATCCAGTTTATGTTTCTCTGCAGCGTAGCGTTGCACTGAGTTGCATGATTTTCTCTCTGTCTGCAGCTGACCTACCATGTAACTTCTGTGTGACTTTCCCCTTTTGTGTGAGTTTTCTTTCCTACTTGCTAATCAGTTTTAGGCTGCAGATGCTTCTGGATGGGGGCTGCCTTTCACAGCAGCATTTTTGTGGAATCTTGCACAATGCAATGCTCATGTATGCCAGAGGTTTTCTTAAAAGTGCTGAATGTGAATAATTAACACCAGTGGCTCTTTTGAGCTCCTGGGATTTGTTTAATGAGAGCAAGGCAGCCTGCTTTTCATCACCAATGTGAGAATGTCAACAGTCTACTCCTAGAAAACGTAGCTGGAAGCCTCAGCTTCCTCCTGATCCTTACTCTGGGATCGACCTGAATTTTGATCTCCTGCAGTGCCATAAACTCTGCAGATCTCTGGAGGTGAGCTGCTAGAGCTTCTGAGAAATATAAGGAATATAAGGAGTACCAGCAGCTATTTGGACAAATGTTCAATTAGGGAAATGACAGATCCTTCATGTAGGACCTGAGTGTCGGGACATAACACCTTGCAGACATTAAGGCTAATGATGGTGGCAGAAAATTATATGCATCTGAAAAAATCACTTTATTGATGTAGCAGCGATGAGATATATTAGTGAACTAGACAAAAAAGTGACAAAACAGCTCAGTCAACAGAGCAGGGCCAGCCTGAGGACTGAATAGCAACTAAATTGTTGCAAAAAGCAAGTTACTTGTAACCCTGAGGACTGTGTAATCGCAAACATGGTTGGTGTTTGATCCTACTCCGGATGGCAATTCCACCCTTCTGTTTAACTGCAAAGTGCTGCTCTTGTACCTCGCAACCAAGCCCTCACTGAGCTACTTGGATAAGTTCTAATTGGCTTCAGTGGCAATCAGATTAGATCCATAAACAGCTTGATCCTGAAATGTGGGAGGCAGAACAAGCCGGCATGTGAAAGCAGAACAAACGAACAGGAAAGGGATTTTGCCACTTCATGCAAAATCCCTTCTTTTTAAAGCTTTCTTCTGCCAATATCCTGTGTTATTTCACTAACCAATTTGCGTGTTGGAAAAAGAATAATTGCATACAATTTTTTCCCCTGCGGGGTGGTACTTTAAGCATGATAACTTAAGAATTATTCATCATCCAAATGATCCATCAATACCAGGCAAGAGTAGAATGAATTACTGTAATGAGTATGTGTAAATCAAGCAGAACAAAATGAGTTATAATGAAAACAACCCATTGGGCTTTCTTTATACAGTAACGTGAAGTGAAAAACACATAAGGTGAGTGTTAGGGTGTTTCTTTATTTTTACTGAATGCCATTTACACCTAAAAGCCAAACCTGCTTCTGAGGTGTTGTTTGTGTCTTGTCTTACCCCTCTGCAGAAAATGACACTTGCGCTTGCGCTGGTAGCCCTGATATCTGCATTTGGATCTTCTTTCCAGTACGGCTACAACGTGTCTGTGATCAATTCTCCAGCCCCGGTAGGTTGGACTGTGGAGCGGACCATGACCTAGGAGTAGGTTTATAAACAAAACAAGGCAGAAGCGTAGCAGTAGATGATGGGTGTTTGTGGGCAGACGCTTGTACTTCTCCGTGCTTTGAATCACCAGGCCCTTGGTGAGAAGTGGTTCCCCAGGAAAGGAGGTGGGGGTGTTAGGGCATACAGCACTGCTGTTCGGGCTTTGCCCAGCAGAGACAGGGCGTGAGAAATGTCTTCCCTGCTGGAAACCAGGCAAATCCTACAAGGCAGGATAACTTGTAGTAACAGTTACCTAGTCCAGGCTTCTCCATCCTTCTCTTGCATTCATTTTCCAGCTCAGCCATTCTGTTTTTTATCAGGACACTTGTTTTAAAGCTTTATGGCATTTGTTGTTAACTAGCTTTTACAGCAGGAAAATTTTGCTTACTGTGCTAAACATGCTCTGTATTTCATTCCAGTACATGCAAGATTTTTACAACCAAACCTACTTCAACAGGAATGGGGTGCCTATGGACAGTGGCTTCCAGACGCTGCTCTGGTCTCTTACTGTGTCCATGTACCCTCTGGGCGGCTTCTTTGGGTCCCTCATGGTGTGGCCTCTGGTCAACAATTGTGGCCGGTACGTGACAGCGGTGTTTAACATCCTCCACCAACAGTTTCCTGGGTTCAGATAAGACTTGCCTCACCGGTCACTCCAGCTTGCCAAGCCCATCAGGAGCATGACTGTGTCACACACACCTTGATTGTAATCCAATCTTATTTGGATTGTAAGGGCCAGTGATTAGTTGCTGGACTCAGCAATACGTTTGTCTCCCATGTGTAGAAGAATTTATATGGTTTCAATATGGTCAAGGCCAGGCTGTATGCTGGGCGCTGAGCCAGGCAGAGAGCAATGATGAAAGTCCTGGGCTGGGAGCTGAGATCAGGCCCAGCTTCTGCTGCTCGGGTTTCCTGAGAAACTTCAGTTCTTTCCTGAAGCCTTCATTCCCTGCAGGAAAAAATGGGGCAATCACCACTTTCTTTGCTTAGTCTTTGGGATGGTGATTCACTTGAGTTTTGGACAGCATAACACAGAGGGGGTCTATCTGCTATTGGGGCCTTAAAAGAAAAAAACAAAACAAAACTGAATCTGTCTCCTTCCCTATTACTTTGCAGAAAGGGCACTCTGCTGATAAATAACCTCTTCTCCATTGCTGCTGCAATCCTTATGGGAACCTCAGAGGTAGCACAAACCTTTGAAGTAATCATCCTTTCACGTGTTATCATGGGAATATATGCTGGTAAGTGAGAGGTTGGATGGTGAAGGGAGAGCAATAAATATATTCTTGGCTATGTAAAGGTTTTTTAGTCTTACAACAGATGGTTTCACAGGTAGCGTATTTTAGCCATACATCTGCATAACAATGCTGTACTTGCTTGAATAACAGTTGTCATGTGCATGTTGCAGAAGTACTAAAGATCTCTAGTAAATAATGGCAGTGAGACTGGAATTTAAGAGGTACAGAGGAGATGTGTGTCTGTAGATGTGGCTATCCTCTGCGATAAGCATCTGCTAGGCACTGGAGCTCCAGCAGCCAGGAAACCTGCTGATGATAATCTGTTTTCCCGGACATCTTAAAGCAGATAGCCTGGCTTTTTTTTTTTTTTTTTTGCACCTTTTAACATAATCAGAAACACAATAGTCCTTCTAAGTGAAAGTCATTGGAGACAATGCCAGATCCAGTAATCCAGTCCTGGAACTGACTGTTCTTCCTGCAGGAGAAAAGAAATGTTAAAAGGGAGAGCGAAGGGTTCAGAGCCACTGGATTTACTGCAAAGATAGTAGGAAGCCAAGGAGAAGGGTGTATGTGAGTTGCTGGTATAAGTGGCTCTATTAGAGCTACAGTAATATGGAACAAACAGGAACCCAGAATGGCTGGGTACCCCGTGCAGTACTGTACTGAGTGTGTGCAGAGCCAGGCTGATAAGGTCCTAACAGCATTTAGGCTCAATTAATTGGCTTTGGGCTAGTGAGACTGACATGCTCCATGGTTTATTAGTGAGTTGGGATATCCTGTGAAGATAAAATGAGAAAACAAGAAACTGACATAGGAAAACAACTTGATCCGTAACATGCAGCAATTGCAATTGGTGAGCTAAGGCAGGAAATTTATCTAGTCCAATGGTTTTGTTTTGGCTTTTGACTCTCCTAAGCCTGGCAGCTGCTCGTAGCGTCGGTTCTCTGAATAATTACTAAGGGACCTGTTAAGTGTGATTCCCTCTTTCCAGTTACTTATAAACTGACAAAAGAATCTGGACTGGCTGCCCTGACTTGCCCTTCAAAGCTCCATCTCACTTGGACTGCGGACATTGTGTCTGGGGAGGGAAGCTGCTGAACCAAGCCAGCCTGCGTCAGGCTCTGGGAGGATCCGAGCGTCATTCTGCCTTGCCAAGGGGCAGCTCCGGCGCTGGTCCAC
Source organism: Gymnogyps californianus (assembly GCF_018139145.2). Lineage (NCBI taxonomy): Eukaryota > Metazoa > Chordata > Aves > Accipitriformes > Cathartidae > Gymnogyps > Gymnogyps californianus. The sequence continues at coordinate 4,819,507 of NC_059491.1, read as the reverse complement.
TGTCAGCAGCCCTGTTGTATACGGGACCCCGCTGTGACAGGGCTTGATCAGCATAGGTCTGAACAGTTAGAAAGCCACTGTTACTTCAATGCAGTAGTCCAGGAGTCACTGCTAGCATGTTTTACTCTGGGCAACTAAAAGGCTGGTTATAGTGTGAACTTAAAACACTACACCTCATGAGTTTAGTTTTATGTTTTCTAGTTGCTTTAATACTTGTTTCCATGCCTTTTGGCTTTCAGATAACAGCTTGATCACCTTTGTAACTCCAAGCTCCTGAAGGTTAGGAACTTTAGAAATGTAAGATAAGAGTCTCATGTGGTCATTTGACTCCAGGAGTTTGGGTTTTGTATGCCAGGATTTACAGCGTAAGCATGGGAGCTGGCAGCTCGCTGGGGTTACTGTGGGTAACCATGCAATGTTCCTCAAAATAGCCTGTGTCCTTAGTGCCCTATTTGAGCAGAAATACCTACTCCAATATGCTACCTGTAAGATATCTCGAGCCAGCAAAGCTCTCTGCAAAATGTTACTGAGCAATTAAAGGAGTAGTGAATTTTTAAAAGCCAGCAAGAAGTCACATCCTTCCACCCTCACATCAGCTTGTTTGGATACTGATTTCTCTTCTTGTTTTAGAGGAAGTAGAAATTCCTCCCTTACACTTTGAGTTTGTTTCCAACCCTGAAGTAGCGCACAATTTTTCTTTGCATGTATTGTGTTGAAGTACTTGGCAGAGCCTGCTGGGAGAAAACTACTTTTAGGCAGATGAACACTGAGAGCCCCCAAATCATCTGCCAGCTCTGTAGGCAAGACAGGCTATTGTGAGCCTTCTTGGACTCCTAAAATGCTCTGCTGCTGAGCAGTTAATAAGGTAGACCCTCAAAGCACCAGAAGGTGGGCAGGCTGCACTCCCAAGGCCCATCATGCACATGTGCTTGGTTCCCTACTGTATTTCAATTGAAATGGGTGAAACACTCCAGGCTCCTTAAATTAGCCCCAGCATGGGAATGCCTCTGCAGCTTAGCCACAGAGATGATTTCTGTCTTAAGTTTAAGATATGTGAGTGTAATATTGACAGCCTTGGTGAAGGGACAGCATTACTTACGAACAGAGAGGTAGTGGCACAAACGTCTTCCTCTAACAGCTCCCAGAGAAAGCTAGACTCCTGGGCCTTTCTGAGGGCACCAGATGCAGTGATGGATTTTGGTTCATTCAGTAGGTGGAGAAGCACAATGCTATGTGTTTTCTGTCCCATGCTCCACTGAAGAGTGAGGGAAAAATATACAGCTTGTTCACTGGCCAGAAGATGACATTAAATCTTCAGCTGGAGCAGAAGGGCTTGAGTGTGAGGTTTCTGTATGTCCTGTGGTCCAGCAGGGATCACTTTGCCCATCTTCAGTAAGGTGCCTTTTTCCCATGTGAGACCAATGTGCTGACGTCAGGCAGCTGCATGTCTAACACTGTTCTCTAACTACTAGGTCTGGCTTCCAATGTGGTTCCCATGTTCCTTGGAGAAATGTCCCCCAAAAATCTGAGAGGTGCTATTGGGGTAGTACCCCAGCTCTTCATCACTCTTGGGATCCTTGTTGCTCAGATCCTTGGTCTCAACAGCATCCTCGGGAATGCCGAAGGTAAAGCTCCGGCTCGGGACTTTTCTGTGGGCTCCATTGGGGAAAGATTTCTCACAGTTGTCGTCTTGTCTCACTTGCTGCAGGCTGGCCCGTGCTGCTGGGGCTCACTGGGATCCCATCACTAATTCAGCTCCTTATATTGCCCTTTTTCCCTGAGAGTCCCAGATATCTGCTGATACAAAAGGGCAATGAAGAGCAAGCACGACAAGGTACAGCAATCATCCTTTAATGAAAGGGGAGGTGGAATGGGATAGATCTGACTGTGGGACATGACTGACAGCAATCAACAGTGAAGCGAGTGAGTGTGAAATTCTTCATTGACATGTTGCTGGTGGATCGAATTCCTGCAACATCGCCTCTTTCTCTGCATATGTGAATCCCTGACTTCCCACCATGGAAGCACTGCTGCCCATGGCTTACATATTGTTCTGTCCTGATTTGAAGCAGGAGAGGTCACTGTAGACCTGCTCTCTTGGGTCCATAACTCACCCTCCTCTCCTAACTAGCTCTGCAGAAGCTGAGAGGCTGGGATGATGTGGATGATGAGATAGAAGAAATGCGCCAAGAAGACCGGTCAGAAAAGGAGGAAGGACATTTCTCTGTACTCAGCCTGTGCACCTTCAGAGGCTTGCGATGGCAGCTCATCTCTATCATTGTCATGATGATGGGCCAGCAGCTCTCTGGGGTTAATGCGGTGAGTGGGAAGGCATGTGGGAAAGGCCAGGGGGGTGAGGAATAAAGGGATGGGACTTCAGAGGGGATGATGTGGGCCAGTGCTGACACAGGAGCTAATACCTAGGGCACAGGAGTACCCCTTCATCAGGGACACTGGTTCTGCATCACGTTGTGGTGAGTTGACCCTGGCCAGTACCAAATCCAGTACACACATGTACTAGATACAGAGTCAAGCTGTCCTGTTAAGGATACTTTGGATGTTTTTAGAGTAAGGTGCTTGTGCTTGGATCCAAACACCGATGTCTCCAGAAATGAAATAATTGAGTTCTCAGGCTTCGGTGCACCAGTTCCAGGATGTAAAAGCAGCCAAAATGGGATTCCTGTGCTCTGCCTTTGGCCACATAAAACACAGCTGTGGTTTTGCTGCAGGTCTTCTACTACGCAGACAGAATCTTCCAGTCGGCAGGTGTGGACAACAGCAATGTCCAATATGTCACTGTGTCGATAGGTGCCATCAACGTCGTCATGACTTTGCTTGCTGTAAGTTTCTATTAGGGCTCTTCCAGTTCTAGCTTGTCCAGTCTCCCCTGTCCATCACTGTTTAAATTAGGTTGTTATTTACACACACGGTGAGCTGCTTTGCACAATAAATGCCCTGCAGTGTCCCTTGGTTGAAGGAAGCTATGTTAACCAAAGTGATTAATCATGATGATTTCTCATATGCCTCAGAAGTTTTCAATGTCTGGTCTCCAGGCTGATATGCCCTTTTTTTGCTGTCCAGTGTTACCATGCAGGGCTTCCACGCAGTTCTCACTGGGACTGGGTACTGAAGAATGGCCTGCCTATTCTCTCAGTCTTATTGACACATCCAGCTTTCTGCAGTTCCTGGGTGACTTCATGCCCATAATCCATCAGTAGATGGTGGAAACGTCACTGAATTTCTTAAAAGACAAAGACTACCTTAATAAATTTTGCTGCAATAAGAAGCGCTGTGCCCCAGGTGTCTGGTTTCTCACCCTCTTCTGTCTCTTTCAGGTTTTCATCGTGGAATCCCTGGGGAGGAGAATCCTTCTCCTTGCTGGCTTTGGATTGTGCTGTGTCTCCTGTGCAGTGTTAACTTTGGCCCTCAGTCTCCAGGTGTGTAGTTGAAAGGCTCAGGTGATCCTACCCATGCATTTCTGGACCTTCCAACAAACAGGCCATTGGTATATTTTGAAGCTGCTTCTACACCCTGGTGGGGAGAGGACAGTATGGAAGGTCTCTGTACTTGTATACCTACCTAAAGTAACCCAGCTATGATCCTGCTTGTCTGGATACTACTTCCAGTACGTCATGTTCGTAATACCTGTTGCATCCATTTGTTGGAAGCAAGGATCATACCCAGGCTATGATTTTCATGGCTAAGTATGGACATACCTGGCAATGGAGGGTGACACTGGCTTCAGAATGCCCTCAAATCTTACTACAAATAGTGCCTTGAATGTGTTGGTGATGTTCAGATAGGAACCACATCTAACCTGTGATTAAATTCTTTGCAGACCACCGTCTCATGGATGTCTTACCTCAGCATAGTGTGTGTCATTGTTTATATCATCGGACATGCTATTGGAGCCAGTAAGTATGCACAGTCTAGTCCAGTCTCCTCCAAGTTGGCTAAAGCCAAGTGTTATGTTCAATTTCAAATCAAAATCTGTAGGCAACAAATCAAATTAGAAGCAACTCAAATTATACACGTGGCCCTGCAGATCGCTTTGCAGAAAGGAGATGTGCAGATAGATGCGGATATTGGAAAGGCTTTGTCCTGACTCAGCTTCTCAGCGTGGTAGAGTTGTCTGTCCAGCTTGGAAAGCCCTGCCGGACCATTGCTGGATGCAGCAACGCAGTTTTGAAACTCCTGTAGAGGTTTCAGTGGCAGATGGAATTACATACAACCTTTCCTTTTCCATTTATGCTGTCAGGCAGATTCAAGTGCCAGGGGCAGGGAGATTGCTGGAGGGAGAACACCAGGTCAGCTGGACCTGTCGCCTGACCCTGTTAATGAGAACATGCTCTGTTTCTGTTTAACCATGCCACGGGGCAGCAGTGCAGGGCATGGGCCTGTGGGCTTGTTCCACGAGTCATTTTTCCAACACCTGCATGTGTTGGGCTGTTTCTTTGTTTTTCTTTTCTTAAGAAGCAATGACTTGCTTAGTTGCTGCTCATAGTTTGCTCTCCGGAGAGACAGTTTGTGTTTATCAACCTTATTTGACAATTTGTGCTGGAGATGGGTTCATGGTTAAGGTGCAGCCATAGGAGAGAAGAGGTTGATTGCTGTGTGTGAGCTCAGGAAAGTCATTTAGTTGCCCTGTTTTTTTTATTTAATCCCTGATTTGATTTATTGGGTGATTCTAAACACTAGTAGCTTAGAAACCATTGCTTGCCACTGAAACGGACAGTGTAATCTAGGAATTCAAAGTGGGAGAATTGCCTTTGGGATTTCCAAGTATGCAACTACCTTCCAGGTCCAATACCCTTTGTGATGATCACCGAGATGTTCCTGCAGTCATCCCGGCCTGCAGCATTCATGGTGGGTGGGTCTGTGCACTGGCTATGCAACTTCACCGTGGGGCTTGTGTTCCTCTACATGGAGGTAAGATGCAATCACATGACAGGGCAAGACTTCAGCTTAAAATTAGTATCTTCACCCCTGTGTTCTCAGAGAGCCTTTTTAATCCGGAGAGCTGTAAATGCCCAAGGTGGTTCCCAGTACCCGTGTGCAGGATTGTATATTAAGGGCAAGAAACTGATGTTAATCAGGGTTTTTTATCACATCTGTCTGTTGCACATGCTTTAAAAGAAAGCAGTTATTTTTCCAGGTGAATGTCTGATCCTGAATTCAGGAGCATGGAAAAGATTGCAAATTGCCCATCTTCCCTTGGGGGATGATGGGGGGGGTGTCTCAGGAAGCCAGTTGTAGCTTTTGATATCTAGGTCACCAGTTCAAACTGATCCCCAGCAGTAGCAATCCATAAATTGCTACAATGGCTGATTTTAGCCTGCACAAAGGGAGCTGGTGAGTTTAGTTTGATTTACGTAACAGACCTCACTCTCCTTTTCCAATAAATCCATGGTGGTTTCCAATAAATCCATGGTGGTGGTATGAGGAGACAGAATCTAGAACCGCCCCTAACTTCTAGTCATTCAACTTAAAATATGTGCACATCAGGGGTTCAGCATGTCCAAATCATGTAATGTACACAACTGGAGTATTCCCCTGATCCCTGCTCTGTCTTCTCTCCTTGCCCTAGGCTGGACTGGGGCCCTACAGCTTCCTCATCTTCTGTGCCATCTGCCTCGCCACTCTAGTTTACATCTTCTTCATTGTTCCTGAGACGAAGAACAAAACCTTCATGGAAATCAACAGGGTCATGGCCAAGAGGAACAAGGTGGAGATTCAGGAAGACAAAGAAGAGCTGACGGATTTCCCCACTGTCCCAGGGAGGCAGGCAGAGTAGAAAGAAATCTCCAGCAGCAAGCTGTGAGACAGCCCAGACATTTTTCAGGATCTGTTCAGCGGAAAACAAATACATCAATTCATTGTTTGATATTGATCTTCATTCAGATGTTCTGCAAACTTCCCACAGCAGGAGTTTCCAAATAAGCCATTGTGTCTTGAGAGTGTTCTCATTGTGGGTAACTAGCAGGACCATTCTGTTTCATGGCATAGCCACTGCCAAGGCAAATTACCCATTCATGGTATTTGTCACAAGGAAAGGGCAACGTCCTCAGCCAGCTCAATTCCTGTGATCAAGTAACCTATGTCATAAGGTGATGTATGTCCCTGATGTGTCACCTGAGATGTGTCGGTCAGGACAAGCCAGCACTTGGGCTGGGTTTTGGTCAGTCATGTGCAAGGAGTGCACTATATTCCTATGAGGAACTGTCATTCATGTATTTGAGGGTCCAGCATGAGTGATGCCAGGCCTTTGGTTCTCTGGGGTGGAGAGTGTGTCAGTTGTTCTGAGGTACTTTGTTAGATGGGCTGTTAATGGCGTTTTTCCTGTCAACTCTTGTCCTTCCTTGGTGTGCTTCAAAGGACTGCTAAACTGGAAATGTGTATCACTATAATCTCACCCCCACCCTGCTCACCCACCTCTCTCCTTCAAATCAAACCTAGTCCTCAGCTGTTGCTGATGATTCCTTCCAAAGCCTTATTCTTGAGGTTAGGGGTCATCCATCTGGCTGATGCTTATTCACAACCAATTTACACCCATTTGTTCCAGTGACACTCTAGTCCTTGAGCTTTTTAGCTCGTTTCACTCCCTAGTGTTTACACTTCAGTTGCCAAAGAGCAACAGTCTCTCTCTTAATCCTTTAATAACCCCCATATCCCTACTCATGCAGGAGCCAGTTGAAGCTCATTCGTCCCCCAGAGATATGTGGTATTGAACTGAAACTTCTGATGGTTCTTGATTGGATGTGGATTTTATTCAAACCCATACAAAGAAAGCCTGTGCTCTCGGTGCCTTTGAAAAAGATAAAACCTTAAATGAATCTTTTTCATCTTAAATCAGAGACTTCTATTCTTTTTACAATGTCCCCAAACTTTAAAAGATGAATGAACATTCATAAACCAGGTAATAATGTGAACTGAGGGTAAGAATCTCCCTGCTGCGTTGCAGGAGTCAAATTCAGGTTGATTCCTGTGCAGTGGGCTACAGGTTGGAGCCTGTGTTAGCAAACATTTCCTAACTTGTCTTTAGCTTCTCACATCAAGTTGCTTAAATTTAGTTTTTGAAATAACTCAGCTCTCAGGTACTTGAAACAACTTGAAAAAGTCTTCAAATGGTTTAGAGCTTGGTCCCTACTGGTTTCCAGTTGTATTCCCTAAGAGCACCATTCTACCTGAAGGCTAAATTGGTTTGGAAAAGCTGAGTCTAAGGACTAGTGCTGACTCTCAGAAGAAAGTAAAGTGCACGCTGATAAAAATGGAGGATTTCTTAAAGTATTTATTAGTTTAAGGGGTTTTGGGGTTGATTATGGCATAATTTAACATGGGGAAATTAAATTTGTTATGCAGGGCTGCTGCCCTCTCTTTTGAAAAAAGCAGAATTGTTGAACAGCCTGGCATGGATTTTGTGTTGCTGATAGAGGTAGTTCTTTACATGATTTACTTTAACCTTAGAAAATGAGTTTTATACCTGCTCTCAAACTTGTGATGTATACATGTTGAAAAAGAAGCTGTTTCCATGCTCTGTCTCTACATCCATTTACAGAAAAGAAGGCATGCCACTGATCAAAGCACAACGATTGCATAGGAGCCGCACTCTGTCCTGCAAGGGCTTTACGTACCCTTTCCTATGTGATACATCTGCAGGGGAAGGGCTGGTGATTTGATGGTGAGGAATGGGAAGGAAGGATGCACGCAGGGAAGACAGTGAGAAACTGAGACTGGGTGAAGGGTGTGAGAGAAGTTTTGAGAAAGTGGCTCCTTTGGCCAAAGAGAGCAGCTCTTTGGCATGGAGGAAGATCTATGTATGGGGACCTAAATCAAACTCCTGGGAGGGATGTGACAATGCAAGGTGTTGGACTGTGCTAAGTTCTGCTCTGTTCTCTGCCTCTATCCCACTGATGGAGGCTTTGCTCTCTTGGAAAAATGACCTGGAACACTAGCAGGTGCACAGTCACCCTATACAAAGCAGAAGGAGAAACAAGCAAATAATCTAAGTTTTTCTCAGTTTCCCCAGCAAGCAGTTTGGATTCTTCTGCTGCCTTAAAAACAAAAAGTTGGAGTCACTGACAGCTGGTGTCAGACTCCAGAACTACCCCACCCAAGAGGGTCATGGAGGTTTCTCCCCATGCTATGACATCTCCCTTCAGTTGCCCTGGTTTGCACAGTGCAAGTGCCCGAACATCTGCAGGACTGAGAACTTGGCTCCACAGGTTCACGTGAGTCATCCACCCTGCAAAACCGTTGGAGAACGTCCCAAGAAGAGTGTCTCTATCTTTCCCAAGGACAAGTGTCCCTCCAGCCTGGCTCACATACCCCTTCTGGATACTCTTTGCTTTACCAGCTGCTCCATTGAGCCACAAATTTGCCATTCCAGACTGGGAGGCCCATGCCATACAGTAGTGCAACCAATCTTGTGCCTTGTGGTACAGGGGGAAGCTGATGAAATGGCCTCCTATCCACAATCCCACCTCTGTGCCCACGGTCATCACTAGCTCATTATCCCTCTCCTGTGTGGAGTAGGAGAGAATAGTCTGACTGCCAGCATGCTGGGCTTTTGTCCAGAAACATAAGGTGAAGGCTTGGAGAGACATATCATGGAGGGGATGAACTTTCACAAAACTCTCAATGTTTTCCACAGGGAAGTAGAAAGCTGGAAAAGTGCTGGATTTAATACCTGAAATAACCAAAAAGCCAGCTGTTACATTTCCTGCTGTGCCTATAAATAAGCCCAAATCCTGAAAAATACATCCATAGGAACTGGCAGGGCTGTGGCAGTCTTAGCTGTCTTGAGCCACAGTTACTGGTGTGTGTGGTACCAACAGGGAAGGGGCTTGGACTTGAAATGATGAAAAGCTTAGCTCCCTCACCCAACTGTTTGGGAAAATCACTTTTTCTTTCCCCCTCTTCCTCTTTTCTCATCTTGTGTAAAATAGAGATGATGATTATCTATCCTAGGGGAACTGTGAGCTTAAATTCCTCATTGTTTGTAAAAAAAAAAAAAAATGTACTTATGTGTTGCAGGAGAAAGCTGCAGTTGCTGTGAGAGTAGCTAGATTAGGGCTAGCCTTAATGATGCTACAGTTGAAGAATTTCCATCAGCAGGTCTAGATATGGGACAAAATTCTACCTGCACATGTCAGTACCAAACCTGTTAATGATTTTAGGCTATCAAGGACAGCAGGGCATGAGCTCTTCGTCCTTGCAAGGTAAGCTGGACTCAAGAATAGATGTGTGTTTCTTACCTATGTGGCTCACTCCATTCAGCAACTCTCTCTTCATGTCTTGGAGCTGCATCTGGATTTGTTCCAGTCTGAGGCTGAATTCTTCTGGATGGCACTGTTCTAGAGCGATCAGACAGCTGAATTTACAGAAGGCCAGGACCATGGTATATTTTCTGCTTTCTAGTTTGTAGAAGGTTTGGGGAAAACCTTTGTTTTAAAATGCAGCGTCTTACCTCCATATGGTGCCTGGCTAATCAGCCATGCCGGAGTTGTTTCTGCAATGGTTAGTGTACCTCACCCACAGGGATGCAGACACACCGGAACCTAGTATTCTTGTGTGGTGCCACGTGGTACCACTTATCTTGGGAGATGTGTGACACCATTGCAGTCAAAACAAAGGGCTGGCACACAACCTACAGCCACCGCTGCAGCGTTAGAAGCAAGATGTGTTGGCAGGGGGCAAAGAGGCACATGGGCCATCTCCACCTGCTGTGCAGGGACACTGCTACTCCTGGGAAAGGTGACCTCCAGCATGCCTAGCTTAAGTGATTTGCAACTTAACTCCTTCCACATAGGTTTCTTGCCCCTCCCTGGGGAAAGCCTGAGTCCTGCCTGCTGACTCCCTTTACCTTGGGTGAGTTTGGCTCTGAAGGAGGACTCCACCACCCGCCCGTTGAGGGGCTGAGCGTGCCGGTAGTCGTTGCGCAGCGTCCTGTTTTGCCAGTCCAGCAAGGTGTTCTCCAGGAGGCTGATCTGTGAGCAACACAGGCTGCTTATGGAGGGCAACGGGAACAACAGTTTTGCCTAGAAGTGCAGTGCAGATCCTGCAGCTCAGGATTAAACCCAGCAATTTGTTACAGAGGAACCCACAGGGTGTCTTGCTGAGTATTAGCAAGAGAAAGGAACAGAACGTGAGGGCTCTTACCAGCTAATTAATGATAAAGGTATTTTGCCTGAAGGAAGTTTTTAACACCTGCCTGATGGTATGCATGGATGGAGATTTTGCTGCTATTCTGTAGAATACTGCTTTCTCACAAGTGCCTACTAGCCTCCCCCCTGCCAAAAAGAGTATTTTTCAAATGAGAACACGTTGTGATCCTCCACTACTGTAGTCTCCACTTTACCTTGTTCTTCTAGAAGAAAATGTTTCTGATGCTTCTTTTTCATTAAGGAAGATGAACCACTCTGCAAGACCCGACAGTAAGCTTATTTTACTTGTGTTACTTTTTTCCCTGCTAAAGCCTTTGTCCTGACAAGGCAGACAGAGAAGGGGATCCTGCCATGTGATGGTATTCAGCTGCTGGGACAAGTGGGGTTACTGCCCAGTGCTCCTGTGCACTCAACAAGGTCCTCTGTAATGCCTCTGCTGGAGCCTGGATGAATCCTCTCCTCTCACACAGCCAAAACTCACAGCAGGCCACTCCTGAAATGATCAATCTAGCTGCACAATGTAAGTGTAGACAAGAAAAACCCCAAATACTCTTCTAAAAATGTGCCAATTATTCTGTAATTATTTTAATGTTATGAATGGCTCTTTCATGATTTTGCGGGGGGGGGGGGAGTTTGGACTCTCTTGCAGTAGTTTTTGCCTTGTTGATTCTGACTGGTCTCTTCCTTTTTATAGTGTTTCAGTATGGTTGAGCTTAACTGAGCAGAGAGCTTTGTTATCGCTCACCAGAGCTCAGGCAAACTGCTGCTATACAGATACTGACCCTTGCTGTGATGTAGCATCACAGCGTCATTACAGCCACCTGTAATTCCAGTGGCTCAGGAGTCTATCCCAAAAGCCCTATATGAGAAATGCCCTATTAGCTCCTCTGTCAGGCTGTTCCCCAAATCACTGGAGGACAGAAAAGGAAACTCATGTGGAAAGGTGAAGCATGGAGGAAAGAGAAGCCGCTCTGTCTGGTAAACAGTTATCACTTACCTGTGTGTGTGACAGGACAATCGGAGAGTGAAAGATGGTCCAGATCACACTCTCGGAGCAAGGTGGGGTTGTTAGTGAGCCCTGGTACCTGTAGAAGCGCAAGAGGTTTTCTGGCAGCATGGCTTGGACATCCAGAGAAATGAGTTTTGTTGATTGACCTCAAAAGGAAACAGAGGCAATATTAACAATGAATGGGGAATGAAGAGAAAGGCGAGAGTGTTGTTAGAGCTGGGGTTGGCAAATCCCTTTGCCCAGAGCACTGGTATATTAGACCTTTAGCAGAACTGGATGAAGATGGAGGGAAACGAATGGTCCTTTCAGTGGATCTACGGTTTGTCATTCAGAGATAGCTGGGGTCCTGGAGGTGGTGAGCAACTGCACCTCGGTGCTCTGCCGGTGGCTGTTAGTCCTCCCAGGAAGCAGAGCATCTCAGTGCAGCAGAGCACCTGCTGTCTGGGCGTACAGACTGCAGGATCGTAGGAAGTTGTTACTTGACGGTGCTGCAGTGTGTTGCGTAGACCTCCCAGGAGTATGTTTATTGCTGCCTTGAGCATCTTCCCCACCACCCTGCTGTGTGGGCTGCTGTTTGAGAGGCGTGGGCAGTGACGGTGTGAAGTTGTGCATGGCTGAGGATGCTTGGCCACATAATTGCAAGCAAAGCAGCAGCAAAATGTCTGTCCCCAGAGCCAGTACATATGTACCGGCTTTGAGAATATCGAGGATGGAGAAAGGCGTTGCCGGGTCTTACCTGCAAACCTGATTTTTGCCAGTTTGGAAATGAATTCACTGTAGTAGGTATTCTCGAAGTGCCCATCCTAAACACAGCACAGAAACTTGAACAAAAGGTTAGTGAACTGCCTGTCCTTCTATACTACTAATCAGCTTTGGAGGACTAATTGTTCAATTGGGAGCCAAAGAGAACAAATACTATCGCAGATCTCTTGATAGGCTGGACAATCCTAGGCATGATAAGGTATGTACACATAGATCTCAGGTTAGAATAGTGAACTGTAAGGATCCTTTTTCACCACTTCTAAATCCACACAAAATCAAGTGTTCCCATTTGCAAATCAGAGCAAAGCCTTGAGGTACAGCAGGGAAAACCCAGCTGCCCCACCTGATAATCCATCTGTACTTCTTATGGGGCAAATTTTTCTGAGGCTCCAAAGTTGTATTGGCTGGTACTGTGTGAGCCCCAGATGACATAAGGCAAGAACAGTCCTGCTATAGCACAGCTTCCTCAAACCGGTGGCAGACATCATCTCTTAGGATAGATGTGCAAACCTAGCACAGGCTGCTTGTGTCTGGACCTGCTCAGGCTGCAATTATAGTATAAACAGTGATTACAGACTGGCCTTGCTCAGCAGCCTGGGCATCAAACCTACCGCATACAGGAAGGCAAGCACAGCTAATCCGTTTGGTTTGTCTTTGGCTTCTTCAAAGCTTGAGTAGTCAGCTGAGTTGTAATGGACAATGTGCAGCTGTCAGAAGAGAGACAGGGTCATTTAGGAAGAAGTGATAAATGGCTTCCTCAGTGCTTTAAAGGACCAAATACAGACTGAAGAGAGTCACCATCCCACCTCCTGCTGCTTGTGCCTCACTGCACAGCCAAACAGACCTTTAGTTTAATAGGTTTGTGATGAATGTGGAGGAACAACTCCATCTTTGAAGGGTATTAGTGTTAATGCAACAGCTTTTCTTAGTCTTCTGTGCCAGCACCATCAAGCTCAGCCCTTGCATCACACCAACCACCTGCACTTATGGGAGCCCCATTTCTCCCACTTGCCTCTGCATTGCTTCCTGCAGGCTTTATGGGCTGCAGCTTCCCATTTCCCAATTGCCAGACTTGCAATGCACCCTCTCTCCAGCCTGCTCTGTTCACAAGTACCTCTGCGAAGTATCTCATCCCATCTATGGTGTGTTCAGAGCCGCTGGTCTCCAGGTCCAGGCCACCCCAGTGCAGATGCATCTGTACAGCTGTGTAGAGGCCTGGGAGTCCTCTGGAGATGTGCATGGTGGGTGGCAAATCAATCTGAACTGAAAAACAGGATTGGAGACAGCAGTGGGTGCAGCCATGCCTGTTCTTGTAGCTACGCTTACAGTGCCTAGTGCTTTCTGCCAATAGCACCCTCTCTGAAAGAAGCTGGCACAGTCATGTTCAGGGAACTAACTCCAGTATGCAAGGAAAACCACTGAAGCTTAAAGCTAGGTGTGCTTAAAATCCTTCCTGACCTCAGGCTTGTGCACCACAAAGACCACACCAGGCACAAAGATGACTGGGCACTAGCTGTGTCTGCAGACTTTTTTTTGCATCTGAGCAGCTCTGGGTTTTTCCTTAGGCAGTAATAAAAGTGCTTTTAGTGCTAATCTCTCGCACAGTACCTCACATCTTGCAAGGCTCTGCACGGATTTGTTAACTACTTTATTTCCAAGGAAGAAAAGGGGGATAGAAATCAACAAAGTGACTGGCCTCATCTAACCTGTCATCATCATTTCCAGTATTCTGGACTCTGCATCTTCTAGGAACAGGCGTACTGGGCCAGAGCCCTGTAAGTTTGAAAAGGCTGTGTTAATGCTTGAAGGATTTGTAGAGACAAATCTCTTTGCTTCTCCTTGCCAAGGAGTATTCACAAAGAGACTACGAAACATTTGTCTTCCTGCTAATGTACTGCCACAATTCGTATATTATGTTAATAAATATGCCAAACTTGGGAGCAAAAATGGAGAATTGCCTCATCCTAATGAAAGCCTAGAGCACGTTATAAAAAAATAGCAACTATCCTTGCAAAATGTAGCACAGTATATGCTTCATTAGTCATAGTTTGCGTTTGTGAGAAGTTTCTTTTGTTTGTAAACTGTTTACACATGGACAAGATGAAAACATGTTTCCTTGTAATATCGCAAAGAGTCTAGAGTGGGGAAGAAAAACCGTCTACCTTTTTACATAAGATCCCTGCTGACTGCCTTCCATAATTAGGGTTATTTACCTCAAGTACCTCACTATGGTTTCTACTTTCTGCAAAACACAGCCAGAGAATTGTGTTCTGAGTTTATGGGAAGCCTAAGTCTTCTGTAAGATATTTTATGCAATACTTTGCTGAAAGCATGAAGGTAGGTAACAGCCCAGTTTGCTTCTACTTTTCACCAGTGTAAAGTGTGTATGGAAAGTATGACTGCTCTGAGCTGTAAGTGCCTTACTCATGCTTAGTTCTAGTTTTGCCAGGCAGTGGAAAATCAGCGGGGATTATGCAGTGTGAATCTGACTGCAACTGTGCCTTTCTCTAGCGTTTCTGCTCTGCAATTTGGACTCTTGTCCATTACTGTCTTACAGATTACAGCACACGCAGCCAGCCTATTTTCCCATCTCTGGCCTCTCAGGCAGCTGAGTTAATGAAGGCCACACTTGAGGTCCTAATTCTAAGACAAATCTGCTACTGGAGGAAGTTGCGCGCATCCTGCGTGGATGACATTTTAATCTTGCAGAGCTGTGCATGTCCTCACTACCTGCTGGAGGACCAATCGTGTTTAAAAAAGAAACAAAAAGTCCAGATGCCAAATACAAAAGGTTTCATTAACCTAAGGTTATCTGTGAGTGTGTCTGCGCACAGACTAGAGTGTGAACTCTATACAACTAGAGAGAAAGTAGCTGGCTGCTTAAGTGAGACTAAGAATCAGATCCTGAGAGCCTGTAAGAAGAGTCCTGCTGATAAATCCATCTCCTGTCCCTTTCAGATCTGCTGGATGTTTTCTGATGTGGCCCAGTGGAATATTTTCCTTGAGAGATACTGCTACCCTGTCCCATCTCACTGAAGCCAGTAGGAAAACAGCCTGACTTCACAGGAGCTGTGAATAAGGACAGTCATTTGCCTTTGTGCTTTACTAAAATGCCCTGCATCAGAAAATCATTGTTTTGAGGTTAACAAAAGAATAGCAGAATACACATGTGCAGTCAGATCTGAAAGCTAAACCTGCAGAAATTAATTTGTAGGCAGTCAGGGTAGCAATGCTGACATGAGAGCTAACTGAATGTTGAGCTTGTGTGGGCGACGAACAGGAGTTATGATTTTTAGAAATACAATCACAACAGTCTTTCTCTGAAGGCAGTATGTCTCTCATCACTTCATTTCCTTGCTCTCACACCATATTTCTCTATCTCTGTTACAGAGAGGAAGAAAGGACTGTCATGTGGGATTAAAGAGCTACCAGCTTTATGTTCCAAACACCTTCCCAAAAATACTCATTCCCTCTCCACTGCAGCTATTAGAAAATTCTTATTGCTCATCTGTCGTCCAAAAGCATTATCCTAACACTACCAGCTGATTAATTATTTAGACAATGAATTACAGACTGCAGCAGGGGAATCCAGGACCTCCTAAATTATAAGCCTTGCCCTGAGACTGTGTGGCCAAAGGCAAGGCTTTTAACCCACGCTGTGCTTCAGCTTCCCTTCCTGAGACCTGAAATATCAATTCTCTGACTGTAAGGGAGGGATTCTTCTCTGTGTTGTACTTTGTGTGACCTACATCTAACCGAGCCTCAGGTGCAAACTTGCTACTGAACTATGGTACTCCATTCCTATCACTTCTAGTTCTTGTTATTGCACAGGGGCAAAAGATGCCTTTTCTAAATGCAGAGAGGAGTCAGTATGCCCCAAGTACCACTCACTACTATGGTCTTGCAGTCTTGTAGTTCACTGAAAGAAAGGGTCAATCTATAATGCTCTAGCTACCTTTTATCCCTTTTTAATGTCTAACAGAGAAAATAGCTTGCAGAAACGTAACTGCCTTTTATTTCTCTGGTTTATACATGTGTTTCTGGAGAGCTTTCCTGTCTGATTGGGGAAAACAGCAAAACCAGGAGAGCAGAATGAAGCAAAATGGCAAAGTAAAGTAAGGTGAGTTAAAAAAAAAAAGGGGGGGGGGGCATTGTCTGTGAATAGCACTTAGATCAGCTAAAATGAATAATCTGTTCCTGCACTGTCATGAGCTTGACATCCTCCCAGGACATCTGCTCAGCCAGGGGAGAAAAAACTGCCTACTGCTACAGCAAAGCTGGCTCATTCCATCGCGTTTCAACCTAGTGTCACTTGTTGGCCACAAAAGGTTTGTGATTATGTTCTAGCTATGGCAGAGTGCTGACATGAACACACAGGAGCTGTTCCCAAATCCTGCATGTGTGAGGAAAATACATACCTGAACTCATAAAGTCTCCTTTATACCCCAAACCCAATGTAATAAGTGCATGCTACGCTGCCCAGGTGAAACCCCCAGAGGGTACGCCATAGCCTGCTTCATAGCTTCAAAGCAGAAAGCTGTCAGGTTCAGGTGTCTTGTCCATCAGCTGTCCCAGCAGGAGGGTATGTTCTTTCTCCTACTGAACGCACTGCAGTACTCAACCTGGTATGATGCACAGAAACTTGAACTCATCGGTGCAGGATGCTAACAAAGAGGTGTGGATAAAAGGGTTGGGTTTTCAGGACAGACCTACCATTAAAGATATCTGCATTTCAAAAATGTAAGGCCTTTGCTTTGCTGCTGCTGGCCTGTTCCCTGCACTGTTGGCTACCAGCATCGCCCACTGTCATGGAAACCGTGCATGGGAGGCCCCTGGATGCTGCCTGTGCAGTGATCCATGCAGGTATGAGGCCATGGCTCGGGGGGCAAAACAGGGCTGGAGGGGACAGGCAGCACTTGCTTCCTTGTGCCTTAGAGCTTCTCTTTCTGACAGAAAGGTGACTGACAGCTAGAGCTGCTGCAGGACCAAATAAACTCCTTGAGCTCTATGCCCTGATTTCTGTTTCGGGCTCCTCCTTTGTCAGCAATGACTTCTTGACCAGCTCCTCTTTTTAGGTAGGTCGTGAGAAGGATTCCCCCAGTCTTACCAGAGTGACCGTTGTTGGTCATTGTGAAATCCCCCTGCAAAGGCCCATCATAACCACTCAGCTCCAGCTGCAGCAACTGGGGGTTGTACCTCACTTTTTTCCTCTGGATGTCAATTGGAGATTGGTGCTTGCCAGCACAGTCTGCAAAGTGCTTTCCCCAGTGCTCTTCATCCAGCTCTCCTTCTGTGTGGAAGAGAAACAAACTGGGTCGTTAGGACATGCTGAGAACTGCTGTTAGCTCAGGAGTCAGACAACTCTCCTCACTTGCTAGCAGGGCATGTCAATCTAGTAGTTATAACACCAGGAGCTGCAGCAATAAAAGGTTGCTCTGCCTTCCTTAGAGTGAAAATAACATTATTCTGTCTGCAGGATAACTGTGCTGCAAAATAAGAAACCTGCATTGCAGTAATAGCTTACTGATTGCTGGAGACTGAACCCCCACTGAAAGAGAAGCAGTGTTTATATAGAAATGGGGATTTAAATGGGTCTCAGCTGCCAAAGGTGTGGAATCAGGTTCTCAACTGATGTGAGAGTGAATAGGACCAGGGCAACAGGTGGGAAGTCTCTGCTTAGGATCAGGAACTGGCAGCAAATTTGCTATTTTTAACTAGGGAGAGAGCTAACAAAGAAGAATAGGAGTGAAATGGTTTCAATAAATGGAACCTTTTGTATCTGGTCTGGGGTGGCTTTGATGTCCTGGGTGTGTTTTTATTAACAAAATCCACCTCTCTCTAGAGTGCCATGCTATGCCTCTTCCTGGTGCCCGCTTTTTACACACAACAAATAATGAGAAAGGGATTCATTGCTTTTGTGAGGCAGATCCTGGTATGGAATAGGACCTGGGCGTCCCAATTTCAGGATTCAGTTGATTGCTCTGAGCTCTTGATGCCCCTTCAGCCTCCAGGCCTAATAGCCCCTAAAGGTCATGCTAAGTGTTGATACCAGCTCCTTTTCTGGCTCAGTCTCACTAGCTCAGACATAAACCTTTGACATTGGACTAAGAACTAAAGACCCTAGCTTCACCTGCATGTGCTCATCATCTCTGCAAGTATTTAATACTAAAAACCTCCTGTGGTCGCCTATGGAGGAAGCAAATGTGTAGGAGACCTGGCATGCTGGATGCTGTCCTTTTTCCAATGGCTCTAAGCCTCTTAGCCCTAATTTGAATCTTTCATGCAAAGGTCTGGGTGCTGCTCAAACTCTTAACAAATGCTTGAACCCTTCAAAGCTATTTGCGCTCTCCATAGTGCTATATTTAGGATTTTAAGGATAGTAGCCATCTCTGTCATGGCTGTGACTGACAATCAGTAAGGAAACCTTTTCTTCTTCACCCCAGAACTGCAATATATTGATCAATGTCAGTCATGTCTGCGTGAGACAGACAGCTAGAGCTAAGGAATAATCATCATGTGATTGTTGAACTCACTGACTTCAAATCCTGCAGAGATGGTTTAGAAGGAGAGATGATTGTTGTAAAAAGAAAATAGTTCAAAGCTACTTCATAATCTTCCTAACTTTCAAATTGTAATAATTACAGCCACAGCTGAGGATTTGTTACTATTTGCTAATTCTTTTCTTTTTATTTCATTTAAGCAATGTCAGTTTGCAGGTATTTGTTTCCTGACATTGATTAAATATGGGGGGCTTAGGAGATGCGGACAAGCTGGCCAAAAGAAAATCCAGAGAGAACTTCTGTAAACAGCTTAGTGTCCTAATTGCAATATTGCATCTATTCAACAATATCCTTTGTTTTAGCTTGATTCCCAGCCCAGTGAAGATCATAAAAGGACTACTATTTACTTCAATGAGCTCTGCAAACAACCCCCTGAAACAAATGAAAATCAGATAAAATTTCACAAAATATATAAATACATAAATAAGCACTTCTTAGTGATCTGTACTGCATGGGATATGACAATAAAATAATAAGCAGGCAGTATTTAAAGCTTTTCCTTCCAGGAGCATCCAAAGGGCAGCTTTTATTCTAACACATTGTAAAGATTTCCCCCATTGTTTGAACCTCATTAGTCTGCCAAATCTGACAATGTGTCCTAACCACACAAAGGAGTAAAAAGGGGTGACATTGAAGAGAATCACTTTCAAGACACACAGGCATCAATAAAGTGGAATAAATTAGCTGCTCTGTGATCTTTCACTAATGGAAAGAGAGTTAAGCTGAGTGTTGCTTCTGCAGCACAAAAAGGACGGGAGCATCCTTAGCAAGCAGTAGCGATCCCAAAACAGCCTCATTTTTCATTACCTTTGTATGTCCAGTGCACTAGGTGAGAGCAGCTCAGATGCACCAGGAGCAGGTGGAACAAGACCGCTGTGATCCACATGTCTCTCGCTGTATCTGCAGTCAGAACCAAGGTGGGGAGTGCATTTCTTAAAAAATCCTCAGGAAGCGTAAATACCAATTTACTCCAGGTCTGGCCTTTCCAGCACCCATCCTGCCCTTCTCTTCACCCATCCAAAACAATAACAGCAAACAATGCCACAGAGATATTTTATTTGGACAGTCGGCTTTGAACACTAAAGGAACTTTATTGATCCTCTTTAGCAAGCTGCGCGTGCAAATGGAACGCATTTCCCCTCACTGGCCAAAGCTGATGGCCTCGGAGTCACTGTCTGACCTCAGCTGCTAAACACTCTCTGCCCACTTTTCCTGTCCTGTTCATTCCTGATGAGCCGGTAGAGAAGCTTCATTGCAAGTATCCTTACAACAGTGCTTTGTAAGCAAAGATACCTAACACAGATCTCAAAACACTGTCCTGAGGTGGCCAACTGTTTCCTTGTTACACAGAGGAAGGAGCCGAGGCAGAAGGCATTTAAGGGACTGGTTTTCAAAAGTTCAGAGCCTTCACAATCTTATTAGAAGTCAAAATTGTAGACACTTAGCTCCTTTGAAAATCAGACTTCTGAGGCCAGATTTGAAAGTGCTCCACACCCACAAGCCTAGTATTTCAAAGCATTTTGCTTTCAACACCTTCCCTAGTCACTGAAAATCTAGTTTTGAATGTGAGAGATTTGCAACCTTTGGAAAAGTCAGAGCTCTGAAAAGCTGTTTAGACTGTTGAAAGATATAGGCACAATACAAGATACTGAAACCCTGATGACTTCTTAAAAAACACCAGGAATTCAAATAAAAACCAGCAGGTGTCAGATGTCTAAATGCTCTTGTGGACTTCAGTACCTGCTCTGTACATCTTCAGACACCTGATTTCCTTAAAAATGTGTCCCAACCAAATAATTGCCTAAGGTTCAGTAAAAAAGTCATTTGGCAGACCAGGAACAGACCATGGATCTTCTGCCTGCCTTTTTGTATCCTGTTACTAGACAAATGTCATTCCCTGGGAAAAGCCTTCTCCCCCCCAAGAATGACACACTACTGACAGCCCTTTCTGCCCAGCAATGCCTCCCAACCCATAAACCCACGGTTTAATAACAAAAGGGGAGCAGAAATCTCCCCAGGAATGGAATTTTCACCTGGTACTGAGAAGAGCTACAGCTTCCACCAAATGCAGTACAACTTTGCTGTCGATTTTAGGTGACAGGCAGCAATATCAAACATTTGGCAAGCAAGCTCACATCAGTGAAATCTCAGCGCATCTGTTTGCAATGTCCCTGCCACTTGCAATAATATTTGTAATTATTATTTTCAGCAATAAGGTATGGAATAACAGCAATTCAACAATAAGAGCCATAGGTGAGTTACAGATTTCACGTGAACTCAGGTTTCTAGGATTAGACTGTGCTGAAGAACAAAAGCAGGGTTTTTTTATTCAAAATCTTATTATTTGCAAGTGAATTGTTAAAATTAAAAGGCCTTTCCTGGTTTGCTGTTTTGTTCAGTGCATATTTAATCTTTGGGAACTGCTGTAATATTGAGTTGATTAACCAAATGTATATTTTTCCCCTCTCTCCCCTAAAGTCATTTATTCTGACAGTTGCACTGAACTGTGTAAGGACTAAACTAATCAAACATGCCCTGCAATGCACTTCATAATCCTTGTGTATCCAGTTGGGTAAATAGGCTTTGAAATTAGCTGAGGGAGAAATTTTGGGGTTTATACCTGTTTACACTCTAGGATTCCACACAGCAGCACATGAGGGTGTGAACACGAGTCAAGAACAGGAGGTCACCTCTGCACCAAAGCATCCCTCCTGTCACCCTGCCTGTGTGTGCGCGCCAAGAGTGTTTAAATGGATGTCATTTAGGGACAAGCTGTTTCTCTTGCCTGTGCTTTATCGATCTGCTAGCCCAGTCTGCACAAAGGGTTTGAAATAAAGCCCATTCGAGAATGTACTGGTGCCAGGAAACTGGAGATGACAGTGAACTAATTTTTAATGGAGCTTTTGCAACATGCTAAAATTGTGACATTTCACTTGACATCAGCAGGAGCTGTGGGTGCTCAGCACATCCAAAACCCACATCTCTGTTAGCTCAAGTTAGCTTCCCCCAGATTAGTGGCTACTCTGGAAGACGCAGCAATCTAGGGAGAGGATTTACTAAGGGCACTAAGTATGAATTTGTTTTGGAGTTATGACAGAACAATAATTTTAATTAAACTCTTCAAATATATTTGAACATTAAGCTTCTAACTACAAGCTAAATACTACGGAAGGAGTCCTTCCTCTGTACAAAGTATTGCACACGTCAACCATTGCTTATTGATTCTTGGAGTAGCTTTTTTTAGTCTATATGGTATTAAACCTGGCTGGCTTGAGGCTTGTCTTTGTTAGTCATCTGTTTTGCTACCTCAATATAATTGCTAGGGAGAAGTATGGACATAGTGCCTAGGAACTCCAGATATCACGGCAGGACCGTGCTTAAAGTAAACTGATGTTTTACAGATGAAGAAGATTGTAGGTCTGACAGGACTCATCTCTGCACCCAAATTTAGCCAGTGGGAAAATCTAATGTTGGGTATCTCAGCCATGAATGCTCTTGGCATGATTTGTTCACAAAGGCAGGCTACTTTCACACAGACGCAGTTACACAGACTTCAGCCTCCCCCCTCCCGCCTCGACTACAGTAGGAAATAAGCCTTTTATCCCACATCATTGCTTTCCATGCACTTCACTTTTATCTCTACAGTTTTCCCTGACTCTTTGCCATCTTTTAAATCCTGCTTCTCCCAGGCTATTCCCTCTGTCCTCGCTGGCCTAAAGCTCAGCTCAAGTCTGACTTTCAGATCCATTCTGAGTATTGGTAGCCACATTAAAACCTTGACACTGCATTGAAGTAGCTGGCTCAATACCTCAGCGCTCCTTTGACCCAGAACTTGAAAGGGTTAACTCCTTTCCCTCTGAATCAGCAGGAATCTCATCAGGGGCTGCAGTAATAGCTGCATCACTCCCAAGTCCAGCAAACATTTGACCAGGAACAGGCTGTTTGATGTGAGACGGACAGATTGCCTTCAATCAGGCTATCTAGGTTTTCATAAGTGAGTCTAAAACCTCTTCAGATAGAGCTCTCTCTGCTGAAGTCATGCTCGATGAATAAAAGTATTCAGAGCCTACACAAGTTTTATGACAGACAAAAAGCAGCTAGTGCTGGTAGGCCCAGACCCATGACTAAAGTTGGCAATAGCTGTGCAGATTGAAACATGAGATCCTTTTATTCAACAATTCCTGTAATGTTTTTACATCTTCCTTCCAAAACTGCCTTCTTTGAAATTTTGCCCACGCTTTCCCCCCCCCCCCCTCTTTGCCCCCTGGCTTTCAACTACATACAGAGATCACAGAAGTCAGAAGTAGAAAAGCACTAGAATTCATTTCTCCAGTTCACACAATCCCTTTAGGCCCCCTTCCTCTTACATAATATTTTGATGTGCTTGGCAAAATTCACCTTCTACCAACATAAATTCAGATACATTTGTTGATTCTACTGAAGCTTTGTGATAGAAATGGGCTTTAAGGCAGTCAGAGATAGACACCAGAGGTTTACACCAGTGTTCCTAAAAGCAGGATTTGCCCATTTTAAAGCAGAGAGGTTTCCTCTGTGAATTCCATTTCATGGTCTAACAGATCTCAGCATTAGCTACCTGCAGTTCATTGTCAACCTAAATTTTCTTTTGCTCAGTTTCAGCCAATTACTCTTAGCTATAGCTATAGCCTTTGGATTATCTTAAAATACTTTTCCCTCTTTAATGTTCACATCACTTCTGGGGTGGTTATCACCTCACCACACCACGAGCATGAGCAGCCTTTCACTCGCCATTTCCCCAAGGTGGCAAAAAGGACAATGTGATGCTATAAAAAGAAGAGAACATGGCCAAATAATCCCTCTTCATTTTCATTTCCAGGAAATGTAATTGCAGTTCTTGTAATGTCTATATAGGTCTGCTCTACAGACTTTGCTGACAGTGACTTCATGTTCTGGATCTCTACTTGAGACTTGGAAAAAACAAAGTGTGAAGGGAGGATTAGGAAGGGGGAGGCCAATCTTGCCCCTGCATTTAGTGTGAGGTACACAGGAACGTGGCCTGAGTGTGAGGATTGAAGGAGTGCTGTCAAGAGCTGGCCTGGGAGAAATTTTTCCATCATACCAGGGCTCTATGCTGTGGACTGGATGGTGGTGGCATAAAGAAAGAATAATTCAGTGACAAGACAGCTTGTCAGCATGTGCAAATACCTGTCCACCTTCTCAGACGCTGTGTTATTAGTATTTTATACATATCTGCACCTCCTTCCATAAACGTATTCATTTTGCTCCTAATCTTCCAGTGTAATAACATGCAGAGGAAGCACAGTTGCTGCTCAGTCTCTCTGAAACTCAATATTAGCAGTGCATAAACACAGGAGAAGACCCCAAGCCCCTTAACAAACAAACACTCTTCACGGAACAAATAATGGCTCTGGAAAAGTGGCTGTTGCCCACTGCTGGGTAAGCACTTTTCCTTTCTTATTTCAGCTGCATTGTGTGTTGAGCAGCTGTGACATCCAGTGGCCAAACACAATACAGTTGGGTTTGGTACAGAACTCTTCATACATGGTAACAATAACAGAGCCCTTCCATTGCACTTTTCATCTTCAAAGAGTTGTACAAACAGTAATTCATTAACCCCTACACAGCTCAGTGGGACAGATGAATGTAGTGACCCTAAAAGTACCCTTGAGAAGGGGAAACCACTCTCCAAGCTCTCCACAAGCATGGCAATCAGCCCTCTGGGGTGGTGAAGAGCCTGCCCTAGGGCCAGAGTGCAGGACCTTCACCCATCACTGCAGAGAGCAGCTGCTGAGAGATAAGAGATCAGAAAGGTGCAGCTCATTCAGCATCTGATGAAGGGCCACACCTGAGGGAAGGGTTGTGCTCTTTTTCCTCAGAGCAACAGAGGCCATGGCTAGGGATGGGGAAAGCTATATGAGAGGACACAGTAGGACCAGAGCAGGACTAGAGCTGGCTTGGAAGAGATGCTTTGTCAGAGGCCTAGCCAGAGGAAAGGGCTTCTGCAGTGATTTTCTGAAGATGTCAGAGGACTTTGTTGACAGGTATGGAAGGTAGGAAAGGGAGTGCAAACATGGATTTGGATTAAGAAATACAGTGGTGGAATCAAAGAAGTGTGACTGTAATGAGATCGCAGTGGTTAACTGGGGTTCCTGTTGTGACAGGTAAATTGGAAGGTACAGAAAACAAGAAAACAAATCAGTGGAAAAGAGGAGCTGGGTCTCACCCATGGAGCAGGGCATCCCAGATTGATGCTAGCAAACATCTATTCCACAAAGAAAGAAAGGGACCAAGAGATGGGTTTTCACAGGCCCACATTAATGGGGAGGAATAATGGGTATAAAGTCTTTGACAGAGGTTTAATCATAGCACATGATTATAGCATTTAGTGCATCTGTTGCATTTCAGACTTTGCGCAACTCTGCCTGTGCTTCAGGTATGTGCTGAGGGAGCTGAGCGGCTGGGCAGGCCAGAGTGTGTTTGCTGAGCTGCTTACAGTCTACGAGAGTTAGTTTTCAGTGAGTGTTATAGGTGCAATTACTCCATATCCTATAGGGTGTAAGATCCAGGAAGACATGTCAACATTATGTGTCTAGGTACGAGTTTGCCACCTTAAGCTTCCTTTCTAGCCCATGCGGAGAAACAGCCTTGATACAGGTGCTGTGTTTTATATGGGTATCTTTGCAGTCAATCCAGACATGCCTGTTGCCTTTTGATTACAAAAGCAGACTTGCATGACTCAGAGATCCAAACTATGGACAGATGCATCCAGTTTCAGAGATCAAGAAATCAGTCCCCACTTCCCCAAGTCGTCTGTGCCCCAGTGTTTGCTTGCTCAGACCTGCAGTGTTTTTTTGCGGCAGGCAAGGTCCATGCAGGGACATTCAGCACGAGCAGAAGCGCCCACAGCCCCTCCTCTCCCAGTAGCTCATCACTGCTGCACTCTGCCTGTGCAAGAGTGGGGAAGACGATAGGATCTAAAAGTGATTCCCATGAGAGTGAGGTCGATTTTTAAGGCAGGAAGACAACATGAAGGAAATTTAAATCCTAACGTCTGTGCTGTACCTGTTCTGTGGCAAGAGAATCCTGCTTGATAACTCTTCTGCTTTACATAAGTATTATGCACTCATTAAGAAAACAAATGAGTTGTTATTGGTTTACTCATACTGTTTTTTTTTCAGGTTTCCATTTTAAAAACCCCCTAAATACCAAATACAATTTCTTAATGGCTAATCAATTCCTAGCTTGCTTTCCCCTTTATAGCAGAATATATTTCAAAGTGAGAGGGAAAGATCTGCTCAGCAAGGAGTCTCGAACACCCTGTAAGAGGCAGTGCAAGACTTGCACACTGGCCTCTATAAAGGGGATTACTTAATGGTTTTGTCATGATTTGAATGAGCAGCTATGGCCTTTGGATGCACAATTCCTGGCAATTAATATCCAGCTGGTTTAAAAGCTTTCAGTCTCACCTCAGATCACCGTATCATCACCATTAGCTGCTCGGAAATGTGCTCTTTGGTATTAGCACCCTGATTTGTGCATTGGTTCACTTCCAAATAACCCTTCACCATCAGCTGAAAATGCGTGTAGTAGTTTTATATGTAGGTTAGCATTTACAGTAGTTAAAAAGTAGTATGTATTTTTCCTATTCCAGCAATCTTACCTGCTTTTTTGTTGTTGCCATGGTTGTTGTGCAGTAAAGTTCCATTTTAAATAAAATATGTTCAAAGTATTCCGCCTAGTACATGAGTGTCTAACACAGCTCTCGTATACTCATGTAGGCTGATGATTGACCCATGCTACGTATTCATAGCTGCACACAAACCTGTGTCCATAGTATCACTTCTCAAAAATGGCCAGTTAGTCTAATGTTACCTGCATCTTCAGCATCCATTAAACCCCCTTTAGTACTGAATAAACCCTGAGAATCCATTTCATAGCAAGTCAGACATAAAATTCTCTGGCCAAGGTCTGTAAGCTCCCTGCCCTGTCCCTGCTGGCTTGCAAACTGGGGGCAGTAATTTCCATAGAAAATTCAAATCCCAAACCTAGCGAAGCCAGCTGGAGTTGGAGAAAATCAGAAATCAGACTGTCAGGTGAGATATCAGGCTGAGGTCCCTGCAGCCATGCAGGGTTTGTCGCTCTGATAGCAGATCCTCACTGACAACTCTTATTTCAATTTTTGTGCTGTAATTGTGAGTTTTCTACATGATGACCTGAAAAGATCTAATTCAGTCTAGGTCCTTCCCTTATCCCGTCACTGTACTGAAGTTAATTTCAGACTGGCTATTAAACATAGGAACTGATGGCTTTTAAATCATTCTCAGGACACTAACCAGTCCATCTCTAAAATCCTGGGAGAAGACAGGAGAATTAAGAGAAGCGGTGGAAGTTACAAGCATTTAGAAAGACGTCAGGTCTGTCATCTCAAGCCATTTCATTATTCATGTGCCTAAAACCTGTGGTGTTTAATCGCAGAGTTAAGCTGTAAAACAAAAGCATGACAGAAAAGGGGGATGAGAAGCAAGAGAGAAGGATGTAAAGTCAGAGGAGGTTTTGAATGCCTGGAAGAAAACATCTTAAATAGTCATTCAATAATTTTAATAGATACCCAGAAACAGCATTAGTCAGACTCTGCCATTACCTTTCCAATGAATGTTCCTTAAAAATACCACGATCTGCAGAGTCAATGAAGAGAAGAAATCTGAGCGACAGAGTGCTGACTTCTGCATCCGATCGCTTTCCTCTGGAGATCTCACCTCGACTGCAGTGATGTAGGAACGCAGTCAGAAAGCCTCATTCATAAGGCCACTTAAATGCAGGACTGCTGTTCAAAAAGAAACTTAACAAAACATAAACAGGCTGGCACTTGCAGAACTGTCGGATAGAGTAGATGAGGGTGGTGCATACACAGCGACCCAGACACATATTCTTCAGGTGTTTTGTGAGGCACTGGGGAGAAAGAGAAGTCCCTGAGTATTCAGGAAGTGCTTTCAAGGTGCTACGAAAGCTCACACCCTGGAATGCACCCTACACTGCATAATGGTTATTAAGCATATTAATGCACCGGCAAACAAGTCCTGATCTGTGGTTGTTCTGCTCCCTGCTTTGGCATCCTCAGCCGTTTGAACCAGTGATTTCACGCTCTCCGAAGCTCCGAACTCTCCTGCCCAACCACTTTAAACAGGGAAGGAAAAGGCTGGCCTAGTCAGCTTCTGTGCTCATGAGCATGTTGCAATCAATCAAAAAACTTTATATATATTACACTTATAACTTTACTATGGCCTGTAAAGTGCAAGGAATGACTAGGTCTTGCAATGGAAGGGGATTTTGATCACGAGAATCGTTTTCCATTTCTGGGTGGTGGATGTCTGTAAGCCAGATCTGTGTCAGTGTTTTTTCTCCATCTGCTCCATCAGCATGTTCTACCAATGTGTTAGTGTACTTGCGTGGGCTGTCAAACTGGATTACTAGCTACAATGGCTTTACGTTTCCTGAAACTCTCTGTTCCCACTGTCCACCCCATTAGCCATCCTCCCAAACCGTGAAAGAAATATATTATTTTAAAAGAGTGCACTGATTAACTGGTAACAAGCCTGGATTCCCACAGAATCTCATGCCAGCTAGATATCTCATAGCCTTAGGGATGCTCAACTTCTTTAAAGAAAGAGAAAAAGAATAATCAGGCAGGATACGTGACTGATCAGTGGCATTTTTAATATCAGCTCTGACTTTTATTTTAATATGTATGGTACAGTGCAGTTTTAAATCTGCTGATCCAGGAAAAATTATACCAACACCTGACCAGTGCCAGACTTCTGATCATGGATGCCTGATCAATGCTGCCTCTAGCTACTGTAGTGCCAGTGTCTTCAGCTGCGCCCTTTCTTGCGGACACACAATTCAGTGGAGCAGACACGGCTCTTGGCACGGCGTCTGTGGCCAGAGCCACGAGCGAGTCCTGCCTGCTGGGGATGGGACTGTGCAAGTGGGGGTGTGTGTGCAGGTTCTCAGCACACAGCTTGTTGCTCACACTCCAGCGGAGGAAATTTGCTTGCTTTGTGCTGTTTTTGCAGTTACAAGGAAAGAAGAGCCTAGGCAAGGGACAAGTGGAAGAGTTTAGGCTGGTGTTCTACAGCCAGTCCTCTCTCACAGCTTTGGTTCGGTTGAACAGGAATACAGAGCTGCAAGAGGCTCAGTGCTCAGCTTCCCAGGCCAGAGGGTTTGCTTTACGCTCCACTTCTGCCTGCCACCAAGCTAATTATGACCTTTCATAATATGTCTTCTATTCCCAAAAAGCACCCTACCATACTTCACCATCAGTCTTTTGCTCGACTGCTACAATGTTGAATTTCCCTCGGCCTTAGGCTTTCTTGTGCTTCATCTTCTCTAGCTCATTATAAGACTCAGCACCTCTATGTGATTTTCCATGCATAGCAATCAAGGGACTTTTACGAAGTGCAAAGATGGTGGAGCATCTCTAATCCAGCAGTTATCCAGCATAAAAATCCAGTTTTATGATTTCCAGCATCTGATCACTCAGGAGCGTGTTTTTGCAGGGAATGCTCTCCCTCTCATGCTTTTGCACCAGGAAGGGTAAGGCTCCAGGATAAGTCAGGAACTACTGCCAAGGACACAGCTATAAGGGGTATAGCATGCAGTTTTGGGGAGGTTGGCACTGCAAAGAATCATTTGCCTATAAAGTGACAGTTTAATTCCAAGGACTTTTCCTGGCCGATATTGCTTTATCTCAGCTGTGTGCAACCCAGCAGCATTTCAACCTGACTCACGGCTGTGCAGCCCACATGAATCTGCACCCCCAGCAAGGCAGAAAAAGCACAAAAAATCAGCATACAGTGCCGCTGTGGGCATGTGGGCCATATTGTACTGTCACAAAACAGCTTGGGTTTCAAACGGCATCTCCTTGCTAGGAGCCTAGGACTCATGCAGCGGGCCTCGTGGAGTACTGTGTCAGCATGGCGTGCCTAGGGAAGGCGGTCAGTTCAACAGATTTCCTTTGCTTTTTATTAGACTTAAAGCTTGTCTCGGAGGGATGTTCTCAGGAAGGAAAGAAAAATGTGCCCAGAAGAAATGATCAGTCATAGTCAGGCTAGAAGGGCGAGGCAGTTCTGGAGCAAGCACAAACATAACTAACTTTGCAAGCAACGAAATGGCTTTGTGCAGTCAGGATGAACTGAGCACTGTCAGACCCCTGGAGCCCCTAGACACCAACTCCAGGCTTGGGGAACTTCACAGGTTTGATGTTATGTACTTGAAATACTGCAGAGGCAGGCCCCCATCAGTCTGAACACAGGCTGTGCAGTGTCAGGTGAAATGGAGGAAGCAAACCCAGGGGAATTGGGAGTCCCCATGGGATTACACGCATCAGTCTGGCCTCTGCAGTGTCCCAGCAAGATAAAGCGCCAGTCCCTGCTTGGGGCTTCACACTGTCATGGCTAGGGATGGTGCTCTGCCTTGAACAGGAGCAATCATGGCCAGGAGTGAAGGCTAAGGGCATGGGAAGGTGAGGCACAAGACTGTGCCTTTCCCAGGTCAGCCGATGGCCTTGTTCAAATGTTTTGACCTTGCAATGGCATTCCCCTCATTGCAGACCCCCTTCCGCAGAGCAATGTGTGACTATCCCTCAGTTAAAAAATCCTGGAAGAAAAACAGGCTTATGGGAACCGTGGGCACAGCTATTCTCCGTAATAAACCCACAAAGACCTTGTGTTACAACTTATCTCATGTAACCAAAGCAGTGTATTCCCTGGGAGCCATACCACCAGGGAGAGCCTGGAGGAATGGTGGCACCCGGGGCTGAGGGGGAAGGAGGCATGTCCCCCCACCAGCACCACACACCCCCACGGTCCAACGCTCCAGCACAGAGGAGGAGATGGAGTGGGGCCTTGCCAAGCCGGTCACAGGGAGCAGCTACTGGGGACTTGAATAAGTAAGTCCGGGAAGGAACAGGCTCCCTCTGCAGTGCCGCAGCTGGGAACAACTCATGTGAGTGGTCATTTTCTTATCAAACACCATGACATGTGGTTAGTGCTGAGTCCATAGGAAGCTGAGTATTACTTTCCAGGGATGGAGGCTTTGCCCATCACAGAGCATTCACTTCATTCAGTGGTGCATGCTTCATACTTCACCATAATGCAGCAGGCTAAATAATTATCAATGAATAATTTGATGTGTTTTTCAACATCCACGGAGGGATTGGAGCTTTTCAGGAGCATGAGTCCCTCCATTTTGGCAAAGTCTTTAATTCTGTGGCCTGGTGTTGAGCTCTGTTCTGTTCCATTATCTTTTGGTCACAACGTAGTCTTCAAGCATGTGTCTTGGGGCATCAGATGCCCTTGTGCAGATCCAGGCAAAACACTTGAAAAAGTTTTTGTTCCTGTTGGCACACTAGTACCTGAGGTGTCATAACCGATCGCATGAGTGCTCCTTCTTCACCCCAGGAAGTGTAACGGTTATTCATTTCAAAATCAAAGTAAAAATTTATTGTGATTAACCTTTTCCTAGAACTAATAAAACCCCTCTCTCTTCCCAGCATGCCGCCTTCTTGTGGGTTTTAGTTGCTGTTTCTATGCCCACCTCGTGTGAAAGCGTGGCCGTACCTTTCTTCCCAGCAAGCAGGCATGGGATTTCAGCAACGTGGCAGCACTAAGCTGAACCACACGCTGGTTGTCTTGGCAAAATCAAGGCTCAGCTTCGTTTTAGTGACAATTAACACGTTAAATTCCTTCTCTCTCTCCCCCACAAGCGTGCGTGTGTGTGCGTTTACACATGGACATGCAAAGGCAATGCACCCCATGTAGTATACCGCGCACAAAGGAACCGTTTGCTTTGTACGTACACGCCAGCAGGAAAGCCCTACGGATGTCACTGGCTCTAGGGTTTGCCACACAAGGAGGAAAATTTCCTCAGCGTGGACCTGGCTTTCCCCACGCACCCGGACTCCCCCAAGCCCGCCAGCCGCCCCCTCACCACGCGTGGGCCCCGCCGGGGGAGGCGGGGCGGGCGGCTCCGCCCCCGCCTGCACGGGGATTTTCCACCAGGCGAACGGCAGAGCCTACCGTGCCGCCGCGGCACGTAGCGCACGCACCCGAGCCCGCCTCTGGCGCGAGGAGGCGGTAGCCAATGGGAGGGCGGTGAGGGGCCGGGCCGGCCAATGGAAGACCGGAGAGGGGCTGAGCCGACCAATGGGAGGCGGGAGGAGGGCGTCTCATCTGCATGGGGTGGGCTATAGCCTGGTGTCCGCGCAGTCGCTCGTTCCCAGTCGGAGGTGAGGCGGTAGCGGGTCGGTGGTGCGGAGCGGGGCTGCTGGGCCGAAGGTGAGTGTGGTGGCGGCGGCGGGGCCTTGCGGCCTGGCCTGTTGGCCGTGCGTGGCCTCAGCGGCCCAGCCATCCCCCCCTCCCGCAGTTGTGCGCGGTGCGAGAGGTCCCAGTGGGGCCGCGGTTTCCTCTCTTCCGTCCCCCGGCCTCCTCGGGCAGCAGCTCCGAAGCCCCCGCCGCCCCCGTGAGATGATGGGCCTAGCCGGCCCTGCCTGGGGGCCGGGCCGGGCCTAGGCGGCCTCCAAGGGGGTGCTGGCCGCTGTGGGCGTGCATCCCGCCACATGGCGCGCCAGCCGCGTCGGGGGGGCGGGGGGAGGCCTGCGCCGGCCATGGCCCCGTCCGCGTGCGCAGCGGGGGGTAAAATCTTCCGGGGGGATATGATGGGTCAAGGCTTCTTTCAAAGGCAGGGTTTAACCTCTCTCTCTTAATCATTAACAGTCGCTCTCGGATTGCGTGTCGTGATTTGGACCTTCCCCTCTTTAGCGGCAGTGGATGTCCTTCAGCTTCGCATCTCAAATATTTGATGTTTGATGTCGGCACTCAAATCTGTGCCTTAGGTCTCCCAGTGGAGTTAATTAAGTACTGGTTATCTCAAGGCAGCAGTTGTGGGGAGTAGCGCCTGACAACTTGGTGTGCATCTCTGGATGTTAAGGCATGGAAGAAAAATTGCCTCTTAACCAGCTTGCCTCGTGCAGGGTTGCAGGAGAGGATCTTGGTCTTTCTCTTGTTCCGTTACTTGACTGCTGAGTCACAGGGCAGGGCTATGACTTTCTGAGCCTGGCAGGAAGTAGTGAAGTTTGTCATCCAAACCCACAGATTGAGGCAATGCAGTTTCAGGCCTCCATCTTATTAAACAATGAGAGAGAAAGTAGTTCAACATGTCTGTGACTTATTCCCTGCCAGGCATTATTTAAAACACATTGCATCGTGTTGCAGAGCATAGAGGTGGATTAATACCATATGGAACGCAAGGGAATAGGATTGGAAGGTGCCCTTGTTGGTCCACACTTGTCCAGTTTTTAGGAGTGCTTCAGCAGTAGAATTGATGTGTTAGGATATAATACAGTGAGGTCAAAGGCCTAATGAGCAGTAAGCTTTTTTCCAGAGTGGTTGAGGTCAAAGGCCTAATGAGCAGTAAGCTTTTTTCCAGAGTGGTGACAGTATGAGACTTGCAGTCTTGCAGGACCTTTAGGTGTCACGTAAGACTTCCACTGATAACTGTATGGCAGTTCTGTAATAAGACACTGACTAGTATAGTTCTTTCTATGGCCAAACTTTACTGTTGTTTTTTTAATGTCCATTCAGATGCTTGCAGTGCTCAGTCTAAACCCTGACTTGACTTAAGAGAAATGTGGCTGCAGAATAGCTCACAAGTACGGCTTTTGGTGGTAAAGGCTGTAAACAAAATCTCTGGAAATGATTTTAAGTTGGAGTAGTCTGCATTGGTGTTAGAGTACTGCATTCCCTGTGCAGAGCATAGGATCGGATAGGGAGTTAAGTGGTGATTTCTTGGACTTCAGTTGATAGTGAAGCTAGTACTCAGAACTGGCAGTGGCGCAGTGGGCTGTAAGTTAGCCTTGAAGCAGGTAATAACATGTGCGCTCCTGGGAAGGCCAGGAAAGCTAGTGTGTGTGGTCCCTTTCCTAAAGGGAGACACTGACCTTGCCAGCAGATGATAGTACCTAGAAAAAAGGTTTAAGGCAATGCATGCATTAAATACCACTCTGGTATTTGCGTGTGTTTGGCTAGCTCCATCACTAAGTACAAAGGTCTGGAGCAGGCAGTGCTACTGATGAGCTCTCTTGCGTTCAGTTAGCATTTCCACAGCTAGACCTGTGCATGGGCTGACCCTCAATTTCTAGATGAGTTGACTGAACGGATTGAGGCGGAACACATAATGCTCAGCTTGTGATGAGCTAAACAGAATCAGATTTTTACCCAGGAATAGCTCAGTGGGAAAACTTTCTTGAACACAGAAGTAAGGAGGTTTGCAAAATGAGCCAAAAAAAAAAAAAAAATGGTGTGAGGAATTTCTGGAATGGCGCAGTGCTGTGAAATGTCTCCTTCTAAAGAAAAGGGAGGGACTGCTGGAGAGGTCATTTGTCAAGGACACTTGAGTAATATCAAACCTGGTAGACATTCCCAATGGAAGCTCTTGCAGTGTGTATTCCTGAAGTGCCACCTTCTTTGTGAAGGTGAACAAACAGTTGTTGCATTGCACTAAGACTTCCTGTGAGCTGGCTGTGCTTTCAAAGAATAAGGTACTAATGTTTTGTTGCAAAGCTGTGGTTCTGAAAATGAAAGTAAGGCGTAGCAGGTGCCAGCCTAATAAGCTCTGAAAGCCCTTTTCAGATAAATGAGGATTCTTCCTATTAGTCACTGCTCAGTGCAAGTGCAGAGAGATAAGCTTTAGTGTGGATGGGACTGATAACTGGAGAGTTGCAGGGATTTATTTCTAGCTTACATATTCACTGATTAAGTAGTGGCAGCATAAAGGCCAGCTTGAACTAAGTTGTCTTGCTTGTTAGGTTAGTCATATCATCTGTCAGTGTGTGGGTCTTACTGTAAAGCAGGCAATACCTAAAATCTTTGAGCTGCCTTATACAAGATGCTGCTTAGAGGCAGGACAACTGGAAGGGACACTTTAAAGCCAAGGGGACAAACCAAATGGCTGCCCATGTTTTTAACATCAGGAGGAAAAATTTGCTGTGGAGGAAGAATAGTGTATGAAGTTAACCCCCCCGCCACACACACTCTGTACAAGCAGCAGTATTTCTACGGTCCTGTTTTCTTAACTTTGCAGTAACTGCGGAGAGATTTGTCACCACTTCTGTAAACAGGGTTACCACCCACATTGGCTTGCAAAAAAAGCCAGCTTCCAGATAGTTCTGCTTCTGAGGCTGAGCTTTCTCTCTGCAGATGAGCTGAGTTTGGTGCCAGTCAATGGCTTACAGGCATTTGTATGACTCGATTTTTAAAATGTAGCTGAGCTTGCATAAGGCATTCCTTACTGCAGTTTTCTTACGGAAGAGTTTATATATGTGAGAAGGGGGGAACAGGAAGTATTCAAAAGATTCTGGTGCTTTTTCTTCCTTTTAAGAGGAAAAGCTATTCCTGTAAATGCTCAAGAGAGGGTGTAACTATTAATGCAAGTTCTTAATTAGAGCTGTGACTGTCTGTTTCTATTTCAAGATAGGTTACGTTTGGCTCTGAACAGCTGCTGTGCATACTAAGAACTGTTGCACTTTAGTCTTTTATCAAAATGAATTCTAACTAGTAGCAGAGATTTCCTGTATTAGGATTGCTTGGCTGCTCTTATGTAGTGAGGTGACATTCCCTTAGATCTCTCTGGAGACAAGGCTTCTGGTTTTAGACTGTTCTTCCCACCTAGGTTGAGATTTCTGTCCTCTCAACATACGACTAACTCTCACCAAGTATAAAAAGTTTTCCCAGTTGAAATAGTGTGAAGTGATGTTTTTGAACTGTTCTCATAACTGCAGGTGTTTCTACAGGATATAAATCAAGCTGATGCTAGCAGCAGCAGTTGTTGCATGCTGAGAGGAGTGCAAGGCTTGTGAGGTCCCTGAGGAACGTGTCTGAGGGGGTTTCTGTGCCCCTGGCACCCTTGGGGTGTGTGGGAGAGGGACCAGGTAGCCTGTCTCATGAGGTGTGAGTTGGGTGGTGCCAGCTGTGCCTGTGGCCAGTTCAAGCTGCTGGAAGCCTCTAGAGAGCACCAGCAACCAGGGCGTGGAAACAGGGAGAGGTGTCTGGGGAGCAGCATCAGCAGTTTGTGTGGCAGCTCTCATGGGAAGGATGTGCCAGTGTTTGGGCTGCTGTCTGCTCTGCTCACCTGCAGGCTTAGGCTGCAACCTGATGGTCACCCCAACTCAACTAGTGGCTGTGCAAGCCTACACAGAAGCTTGAGGTCTCCAGGGAATTAGAAGGATGACCTCTTTCAAAAGAATTACCACTTAATTAGTGGACTTTTTTTTTCCCCTAAGAACTATAAGGAGACTGTGACCTGCTGAAAGAAAATGGTGTCTATCTGCTGCAACTGCAAGGCTGTGGCTGAAACCCAAACAGAAGCACTACAGCTTACCTATGCTGATGTCTCCACCCAAACAGTCCTCCCAAGGACTGGAATAGCTGTCCAGACCTTAGGTTGCATGGAGCTTCAGTATCTGGAAGTCCCCTTGCCACATGAAGGCAGCAGTGGATGTGATAGCTGCAAGTGCAACCATGGGAAAAACTCCTCAAACAAGTAGCTGTGTTACAAGAGAGCTCAACAGGCAGTGCAATAGGTGTGAGCAGGAGAAAGATACATGGTATTGTGCACTGTCCCAGGCTGAGCGACAGCCCTGCTTTAATGCAGGCAAGGGGAAGGTGAGCCTGACTTCAACCTTGAGCTAACTGGTGCAAGTAACTCATGAGATGGAGACTGGACCCTTGTCACCACTTGGGGTGGAAGAACCTTCCCCAGTCCTCTGAAAGGCTCCTGCATAACAGGAATGATGCTCTGGGGTTGAAGAATGAGGAGCATGTGAGTAATAGACGGGATCCAGGAAAAGCAAACCATGCAAAGTTGATCCAGCCATCCACCCACATTAGAACTGGTGCCACCAGAAAAGCATGTAAGGTGTTAGTAATTAGAAATTCCTTACTGAGAGGCACTGGAGCACCCATTTTCCATTCAGACAGTTTCTCTAGAGAAGCTTGCTGCCCTACCAGAAGCTTGCATTTGTGACATCACGGAGAGGCTGCCAAGCCTGGTGAACCCTATGAATTATCATCTGCTCCTACTATTCTGTGTAGGGTCTAATGATACTGCAACGAGGTAACTTAGAAACATCAAAAGAGACTATGTCCCTTGGAGCAATGTTAAAAGGATGAGGAGCACAGGTGGTGTTCTCCTCTACCCTCCCAGTCAGAGGAACAGGCTTGGGAAGGAGGAGATGAATTCAACAGGTGATAGCCTGGCTGCCTAGCTGGTGCCATACTCAGGATTTTGGCTTTTATGATCATGGATCAACCTTTGAGAAGCTGGGTCCTTTGGGAGCTGATAGGATTCACCTGACCAAGTGGGGCAAGAGCATTTTTGCCAACAAGCTGGCCAGACTTATAAGGAGAGCTTTAAACTAGACTTAGTGGGGGGAAAAGAGATGGAGTTTTGAGTAATAAAGAGCAGCAAGAGGCTGCTGATACAGTAGGAACCAACAGGGAAACAGTTGTGAAATGCCTCAAAGGAATTCAGGCTTGTTTTAAAAAGTTGACAGGGTCGGTAGCCCAACTGAAGTGTCTTTATACCAATGCACGCAGCTATCACTGAAACTTGGTGGGACGAATCACATGACTGGAGTGCTGCATTCGATGGCTATAAACTGTTCAGGAGGGAGAGGTGTGGGGGTTGCCCTTTATGTGTTTGAAAAAAAAAATTGATTGCACAGAGCTGTGTTTGAAGAATATTGATGACCAGGTTAAAACTGAAAGTTTTAAACTGAAGGAAGGTAGATTTAGTTTGGATATAAGGAAGAAACTTTTATGATGAGGGTGATGAGACACTGGAAGAGGTTGCCCAGAGAAGTTGTGGATGCCCCATCATTGTAGGTGTTCAGAGTCAGGTTGAATGGGGCTTTGAGCAGCCTGATCTAGTGGAAGATGTCCCTGCCAGTGGCAGGGGGGTTGGACTAGATGATTTTTGAAGGTCCCTTCCAATCCAAACCATTCTGTGATTAATGCTAAACTCCTCTTTGCAGGTGTTAAAGATGTCCATTCTCAAGATCCATGCACGTGAAATCTTTGACTCTCGTGGGAATCCCACTGTTGAGGTAGACCTGTTTACGAACAAAGGTGAGTCCTTAGCTGTAGATGTTTATTCCTTTCTTGTATCTGATAGAACTGAAGAGGCAGTCAAAAGTATACGAACGGTCCTGTTCTAGTAGTGGAATTGTGCTTACTCTTTCCTCCATACATATAACATGTTGCTGAGCTTGCTACGGGACTTGCAGGAAAAACCTGTACCTCATTCTACTGGGATGAATTTGCTGAGCACAAGATATTGGCCTGGACAGTGAAGGGTTTTTTTTTTTCAGTCTAAATTGTGCAAGTGTTAATCCAAACCTGCCTTCCTCCCCTTGCCCCAAGCGTAAACTGGGATAGCACTTGCAAACTTGGAGTTAACAAGGCCTTCATTCCTGTCCTTAAGCAGCTGCTAATGGTCTTAGTTTTCAGTGTTCCCTAAACTCTGTATGACTGCACTTGAAGTTTAATTCTTGATTTATCTAGCAGTAACTTTGTGTAGTGCAACAGTCTTCTGCTGCAGAATTGAATCTTGCGTAATGGTTTCTTCTCTGCATAAGCACTCAGGCATGACTAAACAACTTGTCTAATTGGGTTTTCACATATAATGTCTTATATTTTTAATTATTGTAGGACTTTCCCTTGGTTTGGTAGTTGTTCATCCCACATCTGATAGGATCTGACAAAGGCATTGTGCAAACACATACCAGTGTGGTTTGGTGGAATGAGCAAACACAATAGCTGTAATACACTAACTAAATAGCTGATCTTTCTGCCTCAAAAGATTAATGCAGTCATTTAATGAGATTGCCCCTACTAAGCTCTTCGCTGTAGTGGGATAAGGGCAAGACTGGAGACTGGCATCTTGAACCACAGGCAGAACAGACTCCAGTGTACTGATTTACTCAAAGTTCAGCATCCTTGGCTGGAAGAATGGGCTGTCTGGGTGGCTGTGCTGTTGTCAGAAGAGCTCAGAACTCATATTAACAAAGTAGGCCTCCTAATTGTCCCTTTTATGCTGTATCTTAGCAGAATTTTAAGAGTTCACCTGCCAGACTGAGCTCAAAAGTAGATTCAGTGAATAAAGCTACCTTTTTGGAAGGGGAATGGATGACTTTCATAACTTAAACACTTGAAATGCACAGTGGAAGAGAATGAGTCGGCTTGCTGTTGATCAGTATGAGGGAGACACATGAATTGGTGATGCTGTGAAGGAGCAGACAGCTCTCTCGGGATCACTGTATAAGTGAGCAGAGATGTGGCTTAGAGATTACTTATCCCATCTCCAGGGATGGAAGTATGTGGTAGGTTGGGATGGTGTATGGGTGGAGAATGTTTTGTGGGTTTGAATGTGTTAAGACGGTTCTTTTTTCTGTTCTAAACAGGTCTGTTCAGAGCTGCTGTTCCCAGCGGTGCCTCAACTGGAATCTATGAAGCTCTGGAGCTTCGTGACAATGACAAGACACGCTACATGGGGAAAGGTAAAGCTGAGTTTTGGTACCCAGCTTGGCCTGTTACAATGGCTGCGTTGCTGCATATGTTTATGCCAGATTGTAGCAGAGGACACATGGGCTTCTTTACTGCTGTCCACTTTCTGTACAAGGCATGGCAATTAAGCAAAAGCAATGGAGATTAACAGTAAGGTGATAGCAATGCATACTACACATAGGCTGTGTGGCTGGGGCAGATGTAAAGCACAGACTGCTGGATTTTCCAGGGGACAATGTGGAGAGTGACTCTGCCCCCAGCAGTGCAGCTACATAGTGGTGGAGATCACTGTACTTCCATAGGTGGGTACATGGAGCTCAGGCATGCCAGCTAGGTGATAATGTCTCTACTACAGTATGTGCAAACATACTTTGTTACGCCACTCCTGTTGCCCTGCATGTTGGTGCATGTCAGAGTACAGAGTGCGTTAGTAGTGTGTTGTAAGAGCATCTAAACTGCCTGCTCCAAAAGGCTTGGTGATACTGCAGCTAGTCACAAGATCTCTTCATAGACCAAATTTTCAAATAACTGTTAAATATATCTGCTCTGGCACTATAGACTCCTTAGATTCCAGCATGTTAAATCCTGAACCTGAGGTTTATGCCAACTGCTGACCACAGCTAATGTGCAGCTTTACACTGGTAATCATGGAAGATACTTTTCTTTCAGACTGCATAATAGCTAAAGCCACTTTAGCTTTTTGTCTGTCATTATAGGTAGCCAGGGTACTTAAGTTTGTGTTAGTGGCATAATATTTTAGTTGCCTGGGGACTGATTGTATGTTCTGAAAGGAAACTAAACACAGCAGTCACCAGACTGGCTTGGGAACAAGTATGGGGGAAAATGAATAGCTGCATACAAGATGTCATTACCTAATAAATGTCCTAGTAGTAATTCTTATGACTACTCTGAGAGCTTGGACAGTCAGGACTCCTTTTTAGCTTGCTGCTGTAAAAGCATTGGTGATGCCTTCCAAGTGTATGCAATCAACTCAACTTTTGGCTCGGAGAGAGAATTACTTGTCTTCAAACTTTTCTGCCAGTCAGGTGAAAGGAAGCTGAAACATTTTGTGCCTATTAAGAAAGAGCGATTAGTGTGGTGAACTACTGAATTGAACTTGGAGAGCCTTGTCTGACAAGATTCATGGTTGTTATTACTTTAACACAGAATAAACTTCTAGATGACTAAATATCCCAAAGAGCTGAAGAGCTTATGCTGTTTACCTAGGGTATTTTTCCTTGAAGAGTAAATGCGTACTTACCTCAGTGTGCTAAATGTGTGTGTGCTTAGACCTGTTAAATCTTTGTGGCACTTAGCTAGACAGTAGTCTGAGCTTCCACAACAGGCTACCACAGCTGAAGGATTTTGTCAGGTGGGGAATAACATGAGTTATGAAAAAATAATTACCAAATGGGATGAGTTGCGTAGGTCTTTTGTGATACAAATCTGCAGACTTAGACCGTTTAAAAGACAATTAATGTGGTTCAGGGTGTGCTTAATTAGCATTCACCAGTTCTGAAGCTTAGGTCTTTGGAAATCTTTAAACACTCTATAGGGATGACAAATATTCCTTAGGCTAATATTGGTAGCTGGCTAATGATGGTCTCTGCTTCTGGGGAAGAAGCAAGTTCATACTGGAACTGCTGGTTTACGCAATGGTGGGTCCACAAAGGTTAAAAGGATGGTGCTGTGTTCGTGCTTTATTCCCTGTCTGAAGCCAGGAGCAGACAATCGATTTGTGTGCCTGTGTCCAGGTACAGAGACAGTGTACTTCAGCATTGTATCAAGTGTAAAACGTGCTGAGGTGATGCTTTAGCAATGTTACAAAATAATAGCAGATAGTGAAATGCCTGAGCTGCTGCATGCTTAACTTCTGGGGAAACCTTTTTATTTCCCCTTACTCATCCATTCTATGAGCGGATAGGAGTAGCCTAACCTACAACCTCTTCTAAATGCTGTCATTCAGCCACTTGAGGTTTGGGTCCACAATAGTGTTTGCAATAGTATGGAAACCTTGGTGGAAAGACCAAATACAGCCTTGCTGGCTGATGCACAGTTTCCTCTACTCTTTGAACCCTTTTGTTTCCAGTCTGCTGCTCAATATCAGATACTTGCTGACTTGTAGGTCTGTTTACCTATTTGTGTCCTTTTCTCTTTCTTGCATGACTGGCTTTGGTTTTGGCTGTGATTCTTCACCTCTTCCTTGATTCTCTTGTCCATTTCGCTTCTGTCAGGTGTATCCAGAGCTGTTAAATATGTTAACGAGTTCCTGGCGACAGCATTGTGTACACAGGTAATGGATGTGCTTTCAGTGCAACCTTGTCACTTGGATGAGTTTCTCCAGTGCATGGTCTTGCAAACTAACATTGCAGCAGGCATTCCTAGACGATGCTTACTTCATGCAACTTCCATTCAATTGAGATGACCTCTATAAGTGTTCAGATTTGGTTGTAAGCTCAGGTTGGATTGGGGTTTGAATAGCATGAGGTGGTATTCTTGAGATTTTATTGTTACTGAGATCACCTACTAATGCCTGCATAACTAGTGTGGTTGACCAGTGTCTGATTTGCTTGTTCCTTCCAGGTGTCTCAAAAGCTGTTGAGCACGTCAATAAAACAATTGCACCTGCACTGATTAGCAAGGTAGGAGCAATCTGTCTTCTGCTAACATCAGCTAATGCCAGTCCAGTGTGTCCTAACTGATGGGTTGTCTCTAGAGACAGTTACAGGAACTGTATTACGTGGGGGGGTGTTAGCCTGTGTGTTGGAGTGCATGTGAACAAACTGACCTACAGCAATTGCTTTACTTAATGACTGCATATCTAACACTTAATCAAAACAATTTCTAGCAGCCTAG
This sequence comes from Gymnogyps californianus, assembly GCF_018139145.2. Taxonomy (NCBI): domain Eukaryota; kingdom Metazoa; phylum Chordata; class Aves; order Accipitriformes; family Cathartidae; genus Gymnogyps; species Gymnogyps californianus. Next base: position 4,777,539 of record NC_059491.1, on the reverse strand, counting down.
TGTTGTGTGCAGAAATACTTAAGCATCTGGGAACTTGAGTGGTGTGCAGTTAAGATACGAGTCGCTTTATGCTTAAAAGGGTGGCTGAATAATGGAGAGGGACTGGGTTTTATCCGAGCTGGCTAATTTGGAAGGGAATCTGAGGGGATCTTAGTAAAGTCTGCTTGAGTGAGATTCCTGTGCACTTCATGGACACTAAGCCCTAGCTGAAAGGATGGTGCAAAACTAAGTGGTAATGCATAAAGTGATTGCACGTTCTTAGTGACAATTCCAAACATTATGTACTAAGTTACAAATGGGTGTATGTTGTGAGCAAGCTGGTCATCTTTGATCTTGCACTAAAAGCACAGGGGGCATAAACTGGGGCTTTCTCCTATGCTATGCCAGGCAGATAGCAGTGTAAATGTCAGGAAGTCAAGGGACATCATAGCCTTACAGCTGTGAATGAAGAACAGCACAAGCTTTTGATGTGTCCAGCGTATCTGTCAGCCTTGGTCTGCTGGAAGTGACCAGAAGATGCTGCTGTGTGATAATGACAAGAACTAGTCTCTTCAACTGTTGGTAGTTGCCCTTAAGCAAGTCTTGGTGCCTGCCAGGGAAATAAAAATGCAGTGGGTAGGTAAGAGTTTGTAGAGCCATGTTTGGTGTCAAGCAGTGCTTTGCTTGCCTCTCTCTGCAGAATGTAAACGTTGTGGAGCAAGAAAAGATTGACAAACTGATGCTGGAAATGGATGGATCGGAGAACAAATGTAAGTGAGCTTTGTGTTGCAGTGAGGCGTGAAAAGATGAAGATGGGTTTATAGAATTCTAGCTTACCTTATCAGAAACAATGGACAGTGCATGGCGCATGCTGTGCACTTCCATAACTAAAACCATGGTGCTGGTATTGCTGAGTCTCTTTATGAAGATATAACATCTCTGTAAACAATTTCTTCCTGTTTCAGCCAAATTTGGTGCCAATGCCATCTTGGGTGTATCTCTGGCTGTATGCAAAGCTGGTGCTGCTGAGAAGGGTGTCCCCTTGTACCGTCACATTGCTGACCTTGCTGGAAATGCAGAAGTCATTCTTCCGGTTCCTGTGAGTCTCTTGATAGGGCTAGCTAAAGACTTGATCTGACCAGGTGCTTCATGATGTCTTATGGTCTTGGATCACGTTTTCTAGAGAATGAAGAGTCTTAACATAAATGCGGGTATGAATTTACTCTGAAACATTCTAACTTGACTTTTGTTTTTGGTTACTCCAAGGCTTTCAATGTGATCAATGGTGGCTCCCATGCTGGCAATAAGCTGGCTATGCAGGAGTTCATGATCCTCCCTGTGGGTGCTGACAGTTTCAAGGAGGCAATGCGCATTGGTGCAGAGGTCTATCACAATCTAAAGAATGTAATCAAGGAGAAGTATGGCAAGGATGCAACCAATGTGGGTGATGAGGGTGGCTTTGCCCCCAACATCCTGGAAAATAAAGAAGGTAAGAATGAGCTAAGTGTGGGAGGAGGTGTAACTGATAGCCAGAGAATGAAGACCATACCTGTCCAGTGTGACTGGAAAGCAAGATCAGTAGGTTGTAGGACTTGCTGCTGTTTCTTTGCTCTGCTGCTTATCCTGACAAACTTTCCAAGATGCTATACTGGTGTGGTCCAGCATAGGACCATAGAGCTATTCCCTTGGATGTCAGTTTATGCAGCTTGACAGGATGGCTTTGACTTCAGTACCTCATTACTGTTTCATTCCTGTAGCAGCGTAAGGGAATCTTACCCCTTCCAGTTGAAAAGTGGTGTGGGCATGTCTGCATGCATTGCAGGTTTCTCAGAAGTTAGTAGTCAAAGTTTAGTGGAGGAGTTTTTCTGCTGACAAAGGAGGAAAACAGTTTGAACTATGCCTGGTAATGTGTGGGAGTGCATGAAGGCTTGCCTGGGAAGTTGAAGCTTTTGCTGCTTCCTCAGCCAAACAGTTCTGTTAAGAAACCTGCGGGCGAGGGAGGCAACTTGTCTTGTGGAGAGTGAAATACCTGTTCCTACAAAAACTGTACCAGAAGAGCTGTTTTTCTGCCTCTTTTGCAGAAATGGAGCTGCTAATAAGCCAGTAGAATACTAGAACTCTAAGTTACTTGTTACTTTAAAGCTGTTAGTTACATTATTGTTGAAGGTGGCCTCCCAACTGCATTGCCTGACACTGAAGATACTGAGCCAGCACCAGAAATCAGGGTGTTTCTGAATCCTACAGTCGTGTGCAGCTCTTGCTAGGTCTGTACCCTAGCAGATATCAGTGAAGATGACCTTGGAAGTCCAAGGAATTTGTGTTGCTGGCAGCAGCTGCTTTTGCAGTTTGTACTACATTAACATCTGAAAAGAAAAAAAAAAAACACCACAAAAAAACCCAAGCAACAACACTTGATCTGAGCTTCCTACTGTAAATAGCCTGGCTAATCCAGCTGCTTGGCTTTGAGTCAGGGGTGATTGGGAGAGTCTTACTGGTTGTGACCATACATTTCCTTGCTTGGACTCTGCCAAACAGGGTAGTATAGTGGGTAGTATCCAGAGACTCCTACTGAGTAGTTCTGTTCCTTCTTCTGCATATAAATGTGCAAGTGGAGAACAGGTAGATGCAAAGAGAGAGTGCCCTGTGCAGAGGCAGGCTGTGTATCACGTTGCCTGTCAGGGTTTGAATGCTTACTGCTTTCGTGGTCAACACCTGATCTGGACCTGAAAGGGATTAAAGTGCAGTCACTACTTGCTGCCCACATGCATAAAGCTGAAAGAGGATGTAGTATCATCTAGTATTAAGCTTTCTGGGCTGACATGTAGTCCTGCCTGAAGAGATTATGAATCTCGTAATGGTGTCTCAAGGGTATTACAAGCTAAAAGCAGTATTAAAGTAGTACTTGTTCCAGTCAGTGCAGATGTGGGAGAGTTTAAGAACCGTTTCTATGCAGCCTTTGGCCTTTCTGTAGGGGGTAATGGAGAGTCTTTGCCAAGTGAATGTACTGTTGTTGGTAAATGAATAGCTTTTGAATTAAGATGTTTGGTGGGAACTCAGAAATACCTTACCATGTTTCAGCTCTGGAGTTGCTGAAGACTGCTATCAGCAAGGCTGGCTACTCTGAGAAGGTTGTCATTGGCATGGATGTGGCTGCCTCAGAGTTCTACCGTGACGGAAAGTATGACCTGGACTTCAAATCCCCTGATGATCCCAGCAGATACATTTCTCCTGATCAGCTGGCTGACCTGTACAAGGGCTTTGTCAAGAACTACCCCTGTAAGTTGTTTGTTAACAAGAAGCACAGTAGTAGTGGCAAATAGGGGTTGATTGCTGAAGGAAGGAGTTAGGATGCAGCCTCCTTATAAGAGGGATCAAGAGCAGAACAAACAGCTAGCCTTTTAGGAGTCTTAGGAGTGTTCTTTGAGGTGGGTAGTACTTGGCTGCAGCACTTTGGTACCACTGCTTTAAAACAAGACCTTTCAGGGTGCGTTGTCTTAAAGCTCCTTGTATCCCTCTACAGTGGTGTCCATTGAAGACCCGTTTGACCAGGATGACTGGGCTGCCTGGAAGAAGTTCACTGGGAGTGTTGGCATCCAGGTGGTTGGTGATGATCTGACTGTGACCAATCCAAAGCGTATTGCCAAGGCTGTGGAGGAGAAATCCTGCAACTGCCTCCTTCTTAAGGTCAACCAGATTGGCTCAGTGACAGAGTCCCTGCAAGCGTAAGTTCTCCCCTCTTGGCCATGCCAGGGAGGGGGGTTGTCTTATTGAGAGATGAGCATATAGACCAGAGCTAGTGGAATAGAAATCTGTTGATTGGTGGGCATCTGAAGGGAGAACAATTGTTAACTAATAGAGGATATTGACAAGTAAACCTGTATCTCCATGGTCGTGGAGTCATAGAGGCACATCAAGCAACTCTACTGGGTCTAAGCACGTGTAAAAGCAGCTCTTTATCACTGTGTTGTCACATGATCCTAACCCTAACATGTACTAAAGGGCAGTTCTGTCTTGCCAAAGTGAGGAATGCGTGCCAGTTGGCAGCATCACTAGAGCAAAGGCTGCTAAGCAAATAGGGATGGTGTGGGGCTTTATCTGTTTGTCTCTTCTAGCTGCAAGCTTGCCCAGTCCAATGGCTGGGGTGTGATGGTGAGTCATCGCTCTGGAGAAACAGAAGATACCTTCATTGCTGATCTGGTAGTTGGTCTCTGCACTGGTCAGGTTGGTATCTGTAGCTGCAGTAGTTTGCCTTTTTGCTTGATGAGATAATACGGTGATGAAGCCATGCTGCATGGTAGATGGGGTCTGCTCTGACTTAAGGCATGCATGTTTGCTGTTTCTGTATATAGGAAGCTGATTTGCTTAATGGGAGTGTGACACGTTCCTGTGTCATCTTGTGTAAACTCACCTTTAACAACTAATTTAAAAAAAAAAACTTAGTCAACTCCAGTGGGTGTATCAGGATTTTCTGATACTGAAGCTGTTAGCAAATGAACGCTTTATTGCTCCCAAGCCCTATCCTGTTTGAGTATACAGATATTTAGAGTCTGATGCTGAAATACAGCTTGTGATTATGCTTATTATTCTAAACAGAATAGAATAGTTTTGTGTTGGCATCTGTGGCCTTATTTCTGCTATGGTTCTTTACTAACTTTCTGATTTCCCTTTCAGATCAAAACTGGTGCCCCTTGCCGATCTGAGCGTCTAGCCAAGTACAACCAGCTGCTGAGGTGAGACTCGGGAGGGAAAAGAGTTGAGGGTTAAGCCTGACATAGGATGGATGCTCCACTAGTGCATTCAGGGCACAGCTTGGCCTTCTGCATCTCAAACACTCTGCAGCTTCAGGACGTAAACTGACACTGGCAGAGGTGCTTTTGGGCTGGTGCTGTGCTTGCAGAGCTGACTGTAGCCTAAAGGATGAGTTGGATGGGTAATGTCCATAACAGACACACTAAAGGGGAACATCATACAAAGCATCCTGTGATACTAGATATGAGACATTGTCCTTCTGTCAGTATGATGCCGTTCCCTTGGGCAAGCATTTAACGTGTTTGGGTGAAGTGATGTAAGATGGGTGATACTGACCAGTGCAGTTAAATGTGTGTAACTGAAGTTGCTTGGTGGGAACTGGCTTGTGACTCTCTGGTAGTATCTTCAGTACCAGATAGATCAGGTGATTCGGTGTAAGGCCAGCAGCTGTGCTAATGCAGGAGTTCTACACTGTCTGCTGACACCCAGCACTCTCTTCCCTTTCCATCAGAATTGAAGAGGAGCTTGGCAGCAAGGCGCGTTTTGCTGGAAGGAACTTCAGGAACCCTTGCATCCATTAAGCTGTGTGGGTCAGTCAACCCCTGTTCTGGTTTAAAGCACTAGTCATCTGCTTAGATCACAATTACCTGTACTAGAAAGATAAGGGCAGCTGAAGGAAAAAGACCAGTTTGCAGGTCCTCTTCCCCCCCTAGATGATTCCTTCACCTAGTGTTTTCACCAACTCTGAGCTGTTACTTGTAATGCTCTACTGCTTTTGTAGAACAGTCCCTGTGGGGGGTTTCTGTGTATTAAACACCCTCTGGGATCATGACCTTGTGACTCTGGGCATAAACACGTTAATTCCTTTCTCTGCCTGTCTGGTCTTCAGTGTTTGGAGCTGTGTGACTTGCAGTGCAGCAAGAGGTACCTGCAAACAGAAATAGTAGTGTTTTTACATGTGATAAATAAAAGCATCAAACAACCCAACAAAGTGTGGCTTTCAGTTACTTTGGGGGGAGACGGAGGAGCAGGGATACCTACCTCTGCATAATCGTACCCTGTTTTAAAGCTGTTTTGCAGGGAGCAAGAGTTGGACTGCTGTCGCTGTGGCCATGGGGTGGACTTAAGTTGCTTTGTGACAAATAGACAAAGAACTGGCTGAATCTATGTGCCTGCTATCAAGAGGTGGCCTTCAAGGATATGTTTAGTCATTTGGAAGGGGGCTAAAAATCGGTTTCTAACCCCTAGATCAATTGTGATCCTGCAGGGGAAGAGGAAAAGCTCAGAGGTCTTCCCTCATTTATCAAAGATGAAGTGTATCCTGACAACAAGTGCTGTGATTAACCTTTATCGTGGGCTGTTGCAGATGTCTGCTTGTCAGTCTTGTCACAGTATTACTGAAAAAATTCAGTGACAGCCTGGGCTTTTAGCAAGAGGTTGGCACAGTGTTAACCATGTTGAAAGTGAATTTGTAATCTCCATCTTTGATCTGTTGCTATGAGAAGATGTAGATCAACAGCGTGCGAGTTGTGGAACAGTACTGTTCCTGAGCCCTTGTGCTTTGTTAACAGCACTCTAATATAAGGTGTAATTGAAAGTTGATCTGATAGCTGCACTTTAATTTTTACCCTATTAGTATCTAGGTACCATATTTCACATGGGGGAAGAAAAGACTTCAGGGGATTGCCAGCTGTGTGAGAGCAGATGGCCATAAACAAAAGGCTCGTGAGCAAATATTTATATTTCCAAAACCCTTTGTTTTGTTCAGGTTACAGCTCTGCTGGTTTGGCTAGGCAGGGAAGGGAAGGCAGTGAGAGAGATTGCAAGGCGCATGGCTCATCCTCAGTCAGTGCTTATGTTCTTGGAGATGAGGAGGAAGAATTCCTTTTTCCTGGGGTTTGGCAAGAGATTGTTCAGTGGCTCTGTCACCCTTGTGCTTCTCTTGCTCTGTGTAGTCGTCGTCAGAGCAGCATCCTCGGAGTGGGGAGTAGAGTTGTAATGTTAGTCCCTTACCAGGCAGGAAAAAGCAAATAATTGCACAATTGAGGGAGGGGTTGGTGAAGCCAGTTCTTGTTGCTTATGGGTTTTTTTCCATAATGGCAGATTTCTAAGGAAAAGATTAATTTCTGATTCACTTCAATGGCTATTCTACTAGTCTTTCAATTCCAGGAAACTAAATTACCTGTGGCTGGAAATTTTTATTATCTGTGAGGAGCAGAACAGTGCCCCGCTGTGGGCATTGCATGTGTTGCATTGTGGTGGTGTAAGTAAATTTTCTCTCTCTTAGGGTTTTAAATCAGTAAGATGGAAATGGCACATTTAAAGCCAGTGATGCTGCAGGATACGTGTCATCATTTACCTTAAACCCTGGATCTTAAAGAACATCTTCAGTTCTAGTTTAGGGAAAAAACATCACAGATTTTACGTAGCGCTGTTACGAAGTACAGAGCGATAAAATGCTGAGGGGTAAGCACTGTGTGTTTATATCCCTAAACAAACCTGTACACCAGTCCTCTGCCATCAGAGGACAAGAGGTATGAGACTGCCCTGTGAGGAGTAAAGCCAGAACGGAGATGTGTTTGAGCTGCTGGGAGATGTTAGGTCTGTTTAGTACTAGCGTGAGTAATAGCTATGAAAGGATTCAGCACACAGGGGACCGTTTATGGGAAAGCCTGGCTTCTACAGTGTCTATTGATGAATGTTTTTTAACTAGAAAGACTCATCTGTTGTTAGCATTTCCAAAGTACCTTGTCTTGTGTAAAGCTGCAACACCAAGAATGCTAAACACCCCTCACATGGGAAAGAAGGAGTTTTTGGCATCTTCGCTATAACTGAAACTACGGAGGGAGGAGAATAATGGCTCTTGTACAATGCCCTCTTTTCTGATGTGAGTAGTCCCTGTGCAAAAGGCTAAAGCTTGTCTCTTGAGGGAATGTGGCCCATGGTCCTGTGAGCTCGCTCACATTCAAAGTAGGAGGAATATGAACTCCTGTCACCTGGGATGTGGGTACATTTGGATCCAGGTCTGTGTTTTGCTGTGTCCAAATGAGCATGGACCAACATCCATTGGGAGCAAGGTGAATTCAGACCCCAACTGCAGTTTAGGCTTCCCCAGGCCCTACAGCCAGCGCAGCAGATGGAGTCTGAAAGCAAATGCAGGCACAGCTGGCTACTGAAACAAACCTCCCTGCAAAGACAATAACCGGTGCAATGAAAGCATCCCTTTGTTAGGCAGTTGGCAACTGTTTCTCCTTATGAGATTTATCTCCTCTGTCAAGCCCTTCTTAAGAAGAGCTTTGCTCTAAATACTAAATTTCCAGCCCAACTCAGCACATGGTAAATGCCTCCTCTCACACATATTTGTCCTTTCATAAGGCATTGGTCTAAGCTGGTTGCACCAGATTTGGAACCTGGTGCACTTTTCACACATAGCTGCTCTCTGAATTAGACCTGTTAAATGAATAAACCAGCTAATTGCACATAGAAAAATCCCTTGATGGCATTTTTTTCTGTCGAAGAGGCAAGCTTGTAATACATGCAAAATGGTTTAGAAAGCTTTTTAGCAGAACCATTTTAGGAAGCAATAGCATGGCTGTTTCTTACCTGGTACTTCAGAAAGTGAAGTCCAAATTCTCAACCCACCTTACCTGGGCTTCTGTATTTACACCTGGTGATTTTTCTTTTAATAAGCATCAGAAAGCAAAAAGAGCTGGGAAATCAGGTCGCTGGTTGCCATAAATGGACAGAACCCTAAGTGGCAGTACAGCTGTGATGAAATGCCTGACATGAGTAGTGGCTGGCGCCTGGGCTGCTGTACTTGTGTGCAGCTACGTAAACCTGGGGGGAAAAGTAAGCTAGTGCGCTGTGAGCTGGAATCCTCGCTGTTCAGATGAATAGTTAGGTCCCAGCTCTGACAAAAGAGCCTTCTACTTCTGCTGGTTAACAAAGCTGCAAATGAAGCCCAGGTATTAATTATCATGCAACCCTTGTCATCAGTGCATGATGGAGAACTGTTACAGGTACAATTACCAGTTGTGTCATGTCTTAAAATAATCAGGAAATTGCATGTAAAATGGCAGGGTTAGAAGAACATTGCTTGGGCTGTAAAGTCAAAAGCTAAAGTCAGATGCTGTTGAACTGTATGCTCCTTTCCTACACCAGGAAATCAATCCCACAATGTCAGATGCTGTGCTCACCTGTCCCATCAAACCAGCGCTATATAAAGCTTTCAAGTTAAATCTCAGAGAGTATTTGGGCCAGATCAGCAAGGTGCTTCCAGCTGCAGAGGATTCATGCTCTACCTAATGAGGCTAGAGCGTTGAAAGGAGTTACTTGCAAAGGAAGAAAAGAGGCCAAAATGGGTAAGTGCTGAAACACGGGACTATGGTTTGTAGATAAGAATTTAAAGCATGTTAGAGAAAAGTGAATGGTAACTGTGTGTGTGTTTGGAGTGAGGGGAATAAGTGAATAGGGAACAAGATTTGATTGCTGAAAATCAAGACCTAAACCTGCAGTGCTAGAGAGGGGGAGAGATGTGTCTGCTCCTTAATCAGGGTTTGAATCCTGCTGCATAGCTCCTCACCTTTCTGTACTGTCCCCACGGAGCTCCTACTCGAAAGGCTGTGCTTTATAACAGAGTGCAAATGTAACACAGCCAGTGGCTTTATTACTGTAATAATTTGCAGGGATGGCACTCTTTGGAGCAGGAGGAGGCGTCTGCTTAGCAAACACGAACTGGGAGGCTATTCGGAGAATAGCAGGCAGCCTTAAAAGCGGATCTGAAGTAAGGAGCAGGCAGAAGAGATGACTGATGAGCAGAGAGGAGAGGCAGGTGGCACTTTCGGGAGCTATTCAGGTAACAGGATATATAATGGAGTGATGCAAAGGACTGGAGTGGGAAAGATCTCCCATTACCCACTGGCTTTATTTCTAGGTTTGTAGAGGTAGCTGTTCTGGTTCGTAGCCCAGCCTGCTCTTAGTATTAATTTCCTAACATCTTGGCTTCTAGGTCTCATACAGGCCCTGTCTCAAAGAGTTTGTTCTGGACAGAAAGGAATGTTGCCATCCCTCTATTATCAATGAGAAACCAAATGATTCAACATTTGGCTTTCTCATTAGACATTAGCCCCTGGTAGGGAGTAAGCGCATCATTCATAACCTTCACACTCAGAAACTGAAGCTGTCAGTGCAAGGCATGTTTTCCAACCATTTGGTTATTTTGAACCACCTATAGAGCCTGCTCACTCGTTTTCTAGTACTGTGGCATCAAAACTGGACCCTATCTTGCAGCAGCAGCACCAGTGTCAAACACAGCAGTACTGTAACCTTCCTAGTTCTGTTTGGTGCTGTTGGAAGCTCACTGTCAGATCACCCACCTGGTGAGGACAGCTTTGTCCCTTGAGCGCAGACCTGACTTGACGTGTGTCCACAACGCGATGCTGGCTGGAGCGATGATCTGGATTGCTCAGTGTCCGCGTTTCATCCTGTTCACCTTCCTTCCCCAATTTTTGTGTCATTCAAAAATGTTAGAAACGGTATTTTTTTTCTTAGATCATTGATTTTAAAAAGAAACAAAACTACAATTGAACAGTGGATCGACTGTTCCTTGCAGGAACTGCTCAGCTCAGTGAAACCTTGCGACTTGCCAGGTACGAGATTTTACTGCCTGTAGCGTGGGTAAGAACAATTTTACACCCAATGCTTTTTTCCCTCCCGCTTGCTTATCCTGGGCACAAAAAAGTCGCTGTCTCATTGTGTGCAGCCAGCATGATCATCCTGGGCAGCCTGTGGCGTGCACTACTCGCCCTGGGCTGCTGTGCCCTCTGATGTCCCCAGGAAGGGACCTTGGCAAGCCATGCCACGTTTCCCTGTCTTGGGAGAGGCAGAAGCTGTGGGAGTGAGCTGTCTTTCTTTGAAGGAAATTCATTGACTGCAGTGCTTCGTCAACACCCACTCGCTCATTCACAGACATAAAGACTTGTGTAAACAGCCTCGCAGGCTGCTGGGGGCTTCTCAGCCGGCGGCTGAGGGGAGAAGCCCCACAACAGCGCACAGGACCAGTAAGAGCAGATGAAGGGAGTGCAGCTGCTGTGTCCTCCCCGCTGGAAGGAGGATATTTGGCTTTCCTGCTCCTGTGTAGACTGCAAGGAGACACGAGGGTGGATGGAGAGAGAGAGGATCGCTGCTGGGCAGCCAGCCAGCCCTGCCTGCCCTGCAGCAGTATCTCAGGCTATGGCCTCATGCTCCCTTTCACAGCAGGATTTAAAGAACTGTGCCAGGCACCAGCTTAGTCCCACCACTCCCTTGGAAAGCTTTTATTACTGTTCTCTTTGTATTGCTGGGTGAAATGATTTCCTTGTAGATATGAGCTGTGGGTGGGTGTGAGAATAAAATGCAAGAACCCTGCTCGTCTCTGAGCACATGGGAACGTAGCTTTTCCCTGCATCTGACTGCTGGGGTCACCATGATGGTGCTCAAGCTGTCCTATCCTGAGGAATCCAGGTTTGGTCATTTCTACAGTGAGAGAGATACCCATTTGTGTTCTCTCTGTCGGTCCCCAAGAGGGACTGAAGTGCTATCAGATCTGACGCACTCGACATGTACTTTGTGCTCCATGGACAGATACAGTTGCAGAGACTAGAAGTGCACGGTGTGGAGGAGGGTAAGAAGAAGAAATAAAGCCATACCAGCTGCAGCACTCAATTCTGCTAAGAAAAGCTGAAGGTAAAAAAGGAAAGGGGAAAAAAAAAAAAACAAGGAAGAGAACTGAGGCAGGGAGGAGAATGAGGGTTGAGTGAAGAACTCAGATGATAAAAATGAGAGATACAAAATAAACTATAAAGAAGAAAATAATCACGAGGTCTAGATCACCTCCTTGTGCCACACTTGAAGTTTGCGTGTGGTGAAATCTTGTGTTTATAGTACAATGCACAGGCTTAGCTCTGTCTAGAAACACATACCTTTAATCATCCAGGCTGGCAGTTACGGGCTTAAGTTACAGGAGAGAAAAGACATACAAAGTAGTTCTGCAAAATAAAAACCTTGGACAAAGCCCAGGCAAAATGACACCTTGCTGACAATGGTGTCTGCAGTGGAGGCACCGTGACCAGCACTGAGCATCCCCGGGCCGTCACCTCGTGCTTCTAATGGGGCTGAGCCTCCTTCTCCTTGGCTGTGCTTGCAGTCCAGCTAAGCTCAGCTCAGCATCTCCCATCGCTGATGCTGGCTGTCAGCAACCAGCAATTTTACCAGTGTAACAAGGTGTATGAGGTTAACCCAGTCATCCAAAGAGAAATTTGAGAATGAGGGAGTTCTGTGATGGGCAGGGGGCATGTAGGTTCCCTCTGAAAATGAGCTGGGAAAGCACCTGGATTGGTGCATTTCAAAAGCAGAATATGCGGTCTTCCTTGGTTTCCTTGCAAGGACCAGAACTGTGTCAAGCAAGCATCATCCTGTGCTGCACAGAAAGGTTTTTTTCTTCAGAAGCAGTGGCTTCTTCTCTGCCAGATGCTTCACTTCAGACAGATCAAACTCCTGCTAGCAGTGACGAATGGCAAAGATCACTTCTGCCCACCCGGAACTGTTTACAGACTTGGCAAACTGATTTGAGCTCAAAATATTATTTGTGTGATGGTGTGTTTCGTTTTAGCATTTTGACAACAAAGCACTTTCACTAACGTAGTTTGTTTTGAAGGGATGTTTCTTTTGAAAACTCCTTAAGAAAGGTTTTAAAACAGACTAACAAGGACACTAAACACTTTTGCTAATGCTCCACATTGCTGAGTGTCTTGGTTTCAGGGTGACCCAACACAATTTGTGTGTGGACAGGGAAACAGCAACTTTTGATTTTTGTGTGCATTTAACTTGCAGCACATGAGTTGCCTGAACCCCTCGCCCCACAAAACCCACTTACTTTTATTGTTGAGTCTCTGTTTAATAGCAAGCATTTTATGACGTGTTTTAATCTGAGAAGTCATCCAAAACCACCAGCTGACTCTTGCTTACAAAATGCTTGCAAACAGTGTCAGTCACGAAGGCACCAATGTCCTATAGCAGCTGCATTAGTCAAAGCAAAAGACACAGATAGAACTTCATATATCAAGATGTGAATATGCCTCAGTTGGTTGCTGTGGGCTTTATCCATGTCTCGTTGTAAGTGCTTGTTCTCGCTCCCTGAAATTCTGCAGAAGGGTCTTGAATAATATATATTGCATTAAACAGGCATCTAGTGCTGAAAAACAAGAGGACTGATTCTGTTAATTCAACTACCTATGCAGGTATTAAAACTAAAATGCAAGTTAAGATGCTTTTCAGTCTAAGTCCCAGAGTGAAATCCCTGCAGCTGAGCATGGAGAGCAGAGCAGCTCAGCCGCCGCTGCCAGGCGTGGGGGGTGAGAAGGTGTGGGGCGAGGATGACCTTGGGAGAGGGCATGGGGAAAATGCCTCCACAGAGAGTTTTCAATCTGCTTCTGAAAGCTCTTCGGCAAAGTGTATAGACCTCGTTTGTTGTGGCTTATGATGACCTGACCCTCTGTTGCTTATTTAGAGCGACAGGATGAACGTTCATCGAACTGACCCAGTAAATGTCAGACTGCTTCTGATCAGAGACTTCCAGTATCAGCCTCGGTGATCAGTGTTCATAGATTTTAAGGACAGAAAACACCACTACAACCTGACTGGATTAAATTGGTTTAACTTAACCACTGTCCCAACCAGAGACAACCCCCAAAGCTATGCAAATGTGCTGAATCTGAGGCTACTTTCTCCCCAAACACTGCTTACACCAAGAAGGGAAAAGGGGTGGGATTTTGCAGGGGAGAACAGACATTTGTGCTGTCCTTTTGCTTCCTTCTCACTGCGACCACAGTCCTCATAGTTTTTAGGTGTCTGAAGTGTTGCTATGTGGCTGTGCAGAATGGAGTCCTGCCTAGAAAATGCCCTGCCGATGTCCCAGCCTTGCTATTGCTCCAGAGGCATCAGCTGGTGGGAGAATGTTAGTACAGGTTGGGCTTGGGGATTTTTGCATCAGAAGCCTAATGCCAACCATGTCTCGTTTGCACTATTGTGAGTACATGCAAAATCAAAAAGATGGTGAAAAAAGCAGTGTATGCTAAAGCTCCTAAGCCAGTAGTTTGGAGAGCAGGTGACAAATCCCTGAAAAAGACCCGCTTGCTAATCAGAGTGGAGCTGCAGGGCTTTTGTGAAGGCAGATTCCAGGATGTGCTCCTACCTCTACACTATTTTATTTTTTGATTTGTCTTCTCAGTGAAGTGGGTCTGCAAACAAAAGCTGGGGAAGAAAAGCTCACAGGCTGCTGCACTGCTCCTCCGTTGCAAAGCTGACTGATCCATTTTACTGCACTACTTGAAATAAGTCCTCACCTGTGGGTTTTATGCTCTGTAGTACTCAGGTTCTTCTCTCATCTCCTGCAATAAACAGTGATTGAAAGAGGCATATTGTGGCTTCTATGTAGGCTATAAAATCACTGACAGTGGGAATAGCTGAATTCAGAGCCCAAAAGTCTACTGTCCCATCAAAATCCAGACAGCAGATGTTTCCAGGTATGTACAGCCTGAACCTGTCTTCAGTCTCTAAACAGGAGAGGTATATGTCTTTAGGAAGGCAGATGATAGATTTCTCTACTACTTAACAAAACCTAAAATCCTCTTGCCCAGCTGTTCAGGAGGAAGAGTGTTCAGAACAGGCCTCTCCAGTGGAGAGAGTCCCCGTGCAGGTGCCAGGAGGTTGTGAGCTCTCCTCAGCCCTGGACCTGTTCTGAGACCTCGGATGTGTTGTGCCATTTCTCTATTGCTCACTTATCTCACCTGTCCCATGGGATGGATGACACTTTCCAGTAAGGTGGGGAGAATTCATCAGTCGATTTTGTACAGTGCTTTGAAGATAACAAGTGCGGAGGGGAAAAAAGAGATGGTGCTTGAAATGGAAATTTTCCCATTTCTGTCGCTGTATTTTCTCTCCTTTTAAAAAAGTACATTCAAATGCACCATCAAAGGTAGCCGTGTTGCAACACCAGGGAAAGAGCAGCTACAATGGGAAGGTGGGAGCCAGAAACCTCCTCCTGGAGGAGCAGATTTGCAGTGGGAAGGACAAAAATGCAAATCTGAAATCAATCCATCTCTTTCTCCCTTGAATGCTTTGGCCATTTATAACAGTTTAAAGTGAAGTCAGTCACTGAGGACAAGAAGAGAAGCTTGTAAATCCATTTACTACTTTCTGCACTAAAGGAGAAGCAGTGAATTTATAGTGGAAATGCAGTAAGTGCACAGATGAAGTGTTCCACATTAGCGGTAGAGGATGGCTCAAAAATATCAGAGCAAACCTTTGAACAAACAGAAAGCACGTAGGCCTTGGGATCCAGATGTATCAAACAGCTTTGTGGACTGATCTTCCCGCCACTGCCCTGGCTCCTAGTTTTCATCAAAGGCACAGAAGTGTCTATGCCACATCTCCTTTTGATTCCCCCTTTGTTTGTGGTCCCACTGTGCTGGCAGCACAAGCCTGACACTTGCTCCCCCTGAAACCTTCCCTGCCACCACGGGGATGGACAGCTGCATCAAAAAAATGGGGGTCCTTCCCAGAGTGGTGGAATTTGGCCTCCCCAGGCAGCAGGCGAATCTGCGTACACCTCAGCGGACTTAACAGCAGGCATCGTGAGATCTGAATTCCCTCCCATCACCGCCTGTTCTCAACTGCACGTGGAAACCACTTTCTGCCTGGTTTAGCAAGACCCCATGCCTTGTCGAACCGATCCCGTGATTCCAGAGCTCCCTCTCCTGTAAGGCCAGTGAGCCTGTACCAAAACCATCGTGCTTTTGTGTGTCGGAAGCAGCCAGCTTTCCAGCCTGTAATTTCAGATTCAACTGGTTTTTACATACGCTTCTATTATGAGCAATCAATTGATGTTAAGAAACGTAGAAACGAGCCAACTCCGTGCATGTGCCAGCGTGTGCCAAGCTTGTCGCTGACAGTGAAGTCCCTTTAGAAAAGTCCAAGAGTTTAGATGAAATTGGAAATGCACCAATTGCATCTAAACTGTGCTAGATCACCGCTGTGGCTTACACAAGGCACCTTGGCCAGGCGCGCACGTGCGTCTGCAGGATGTGACCGTATGCCACACCGGCACTTTTCTATTGGAAAGCAGCAGATTGCTAGGCCTCTGCCTTCTCTGTGTGTGGCTATAGAACTAAACATGCCCGTGTATTTGTGTGTGTGAATGTGCACGTACGCAGTTACTACTTGATGTCCAGCGGCTGCTACTTCTCAGACACAAGGCTAGGATACTTGAAAGTAAAAAGGTACCATAATACACAAGAAACCACACACAAAAACCTCTGGTGCTGAGGATCCTTTTTACAGTATTCTGCTTAAAAGGACTACTTTCAGTTTGTGATGTTATTACTATCCAAAAGCTGTTTTGGGTTGAAAGTAAGTTTCTCATATTTTCTTTACTTGCCAGATTTCATCTGGTATGTAAATCACAGAATGAATTATCTTGTAACTATCCCTAGGTATAAACTGGATACAGAAATAAGCATCAAGGGGTGATGCAATTAATCCCACTCATGAGGAAAGACTGTCATTAGTCATTTGCAGCTTCAGCACTGGTGACTTTCAAGGTGTACAAATCTCTCGTTAGATACATTTCATGTTCTGCAGATGGCCATTTTGTCTTCTCGCTGCATGCACTGGAACATGCCCAAGTATACAAAAATGAGAGGAACGATTGTTAGGGCTGAAATTTTTTGTTCCTTTTCAATGGGATTTTTTTTTTCTTTGCATGGCGCACATCCTGCGCTTTGATAAATGAGTCTCACTAGACACTGTGGTAAGCCAACCTCTGCTAATATTCATTATGCAGAACCCACTAGGAAATGGTCTGAGTCAGGGAAATGGAAAACCTTTAAAAGATAAAAAGAATTTTTTTTTTTTTAAATGAGGAAACTAATTTATAACACTTTACATTTCTGGGATGTTTTAGAATATTAAAAACAGAAGTTTCAGGGTTGTATGTGCTATCAATGTATTCAAAATTTCATAGCAAAGATATAATGATTGAGCCATGTGCAAAGATACAGACAAGACACTTTTTTAGATCACAGAAAATGTATTCAAAGGTGACTCAGGAGCCTGATGTCAAAGAATCTGAAAGAAGACACCAAGGTGGAAGCTGGGTGTGAACATGCTGTGTGCCACTGACGCCATGATCTGTGCAGTGGGCATGTTTTCATCCCACGACAAATAACCAGTAACTTCTTCCTCTTCCAGTGGCCCTGCAAGACACCAAGAGTGTCTGTACCATAGTCACCATGTGGTAGCTGATACCCAGTAACTTGTCTCTTTAGCCTATCCTGTTGGTAACTTGTTTCTCCAGCTTCTAAAAAGTTGCATCAGATTAACAAATAACATGGCGCTCTTTAACAGATTCTGTTGAGCCACTGTAATTTTGTGTGCACTTGAATGTGTGTGAATATGCTCAAATTGATTTAAATCTCATTTACATGACTTTTGCTTTCATTGCAACCCATACAGCCAGTTTTAAAGAGATTAACTGTGTCCAGGAGGAGTTCACAACCATCCAGTGCATTGTCCTTCACGTGGTATGAGACTTCCAAAAAGTTCTCTAGTAATATGTGTGAAAATGAGATTTTAAATTCATGAGATTTCTACAGTAAACAAAACAAACCAGAAAAACCCCCAAAGCAAACGGTTTTCAGCTAAAGGGCTGGTATTCAGGTATTACAAAGGGAAAGAAAGAATATAATCCTTTTTTGTGAGTGGAGTTAGGTCATCTGTAAAAGCCTCTCAGAATATTATCTTCCAAGCTAATCGCTGTATTGACATTTGCCTGTTTCATTAGAGCTGAGTTTTTACTGCATTGCTGAGGTTAGAACCTGACTCATCTGTCATGGTCAAGGGCTGGTTTGTAATTTCATGACTGTAGAATAATAAAAAAAAAAGATCTCTCCCTTATTTTAACTAGTTAGGTTGAAAAGGTGTTCACAGAATTCTCAGTATTGGTGTTTTTTACTTCATAGTTCCTACTTAGATTTCTTCTCATAGATTTTTGTTTAATTCACTTGGCAAAGTGACAGTTATTAAAAGAGCCATGTTAAAACACATTTGTAAAGAGATAATTTTAAGAAGTTAAATATATTACATACACTGACATATAGATGTCAGATATAATAGATGCAAGGGCTAACAAAGGGAGAAAGAAAGAAATGTTATCTAAAACTACAAAGAAAAAATAATTTAGGCCAGAACTGAGTCAATTATCCATGTAGTAAACCTCCATGGCTACTGACTGAACAGATAAGTTCATGGTCTCTGTAATACACTGACAGTAAACTTTGCAGGAAAAGGGAAGTGTCAGAAAAGTTTTATGCATGTGCAGGAAACAGATCAGAATCTGAAAGGAGTCAAAAGTTGTCTGCAGAATTGTCCTCTGCCCAGGGTGAGAATTCTTCTTGCATCACACCAATAAATCCAGAAATGCTTCACGTCATTATTATGGAAATGCATTTATTCCCTTCAAGAGCGTTTCTAAGGTTTGCTGGATGCACTACAGATACTTTTCTCTACCCACGAGTGTTATCTGGATTTGGCAGCGAAGTTGTCACGAAACATTTTAACTTTTCAGTCGTTGATGACCTATTTTGTCTGAAAGTGATTCTCCTTTTGCATCAGTGCCTGCTTTCTGCCCATTCACTGAGTGGTATTTTGCCACTGTTGGTTTTTTTTTTTCCCCATAATGAAGAAGGTGGAATGGTAACAGACAAAACACTGTATGATTGTTCCATAACATAAGAATAATTATACTAAACATTTGAAGTTTCTACTGTCTTTTGCCTCAGTGGATGCCGGATGCATGACCAGCAGAACAGAACTCTGTAGCTGAGAGGCCCGAAAGGGAGCTGGCAGAACAACTTGCGCCAGGAGGTCTGTGAGAGCGTGGAAGATGGGAAAGCAGCCGATGAGGCAGGAGCAACACTGTGTGTTTTCTGCTAACCTGAAAGGCACGTTGCAGCCTTCAGCAAGGCTCCTGGAGCACCTAAGAGCGTGCTCTTGGCTAAATGAGCTCCATGACGCAGCTACTGCATGGACACCTACGCACGCGCTGGGGACAGGCAGCCCTGCCAGTGGGTTTGAATACTGACGGGACTCTGGTGTGACCCTGTTTGCGGTGAAGACAGAAGCATTTCCAGTTGACAGCAGAAGCAGTGTTTCACATCCAGAATACTCAGCAGAAATGTTGCTGCATCAGATCTTTAGAAATATCCAGGGGTAAGGAACAGGATTTTGAGGATTAACATTTTGTGTGTAGATACCTTATGTGGCATGTTGGAATTTAAGTCTCTTTGTGGATTTGGCCAATTAGCCTTTCTCTGCATCAGCAATTTTATACCTCCCAGGAGCGCTGGGGGATAGACGCACGAAACATTGCAAAGATGTCAGAAACTGCCTTGTTAGAGATCTGCTAGTATCTCATATAGACAATCTATATGTACGTAAAATATTTTACATGTAGAACATGCCCAGTCGTTTCACCATCAGTCTCTCTCCACTGGGATGTGAACCATGAAAATCTGCAGTCACCAGACAGAGGAGCAATGATCTCTCTCTGCAGCATTTGGGTCTTCCTTGATCTTCCTTGTGTCAACTAAACCTTGTAGCTTTAGCTGGTAGAAGATTACAGGACAAGCTCTGTGGCTTTGTTTATTATCGTCCACAGGGAGGGCTGCATCTTTGCCAAAAAAAAAAGAAAAAAAGAAAAAAGAAGCAGCAGCTTCAAGTGCTATTCCTGCAACAATCCTCTGGTTAAGAAGCAAACATAATTGGATCACTTGTGCATGGTATGAGGATGTGGGTATGCCTGCTACAACTGGCTGTGAATAATCACCTACTTCTCCAGTTCAACTTGTGTGAATTTCAGGGGGTACACAGATGTTAGTCATACAATATAGGAGGAAATTCCCCCCAAACATGTTTATTTTTGTTTAACAACAAAATATGACATCAAAATGTTGTGAGTAAATACTTCTAATCCTTGTGTGGTGACATGATCACCAGGAGGTTAGTAGAAGAGGAAAGGGGGGGGGGGGAAGAGAGGCTGCTCTGGAGAATTTTCCCATCACAGAGATAGTGACTGGAGAAAGCTGAAGGCAAGCCCGCCGTTGTGGCAATTCGTACAGTTTTTAATGCATACATCCAGAGACCAAGGAACATGACATTGTAATTAGCAGAGAAAATAGGAGAGATGGAATCAGACTCTATCAAGGACAGCTTAAGTGTAGCCTCCAAAATGGCTCTGTCAGACATTTAAGTGATGTGCATTTTTAGACGCTTATCTAAATTAGTTATTAGAACACAATCAACTCTGTGTCTCAACCTCTAGTGGTAATGTCCCTGAAGTTATGCTAGGGATAAATTTGTCCTCTATGTTCAGGGCAAAGAACTAAGTTCCTCTGATGTACAGACCTCAAATCTCCTTGTGTGTGCCTTTCTCTTCAGTGAAAACAGTTCCCACTTCCCTCTGCTAAAGGCAATAATGTTAACAGCCTCAAACTTATCTCCTGTGATACTACTAGAATCAGCCATGAAGACAGTTTACAGAGACAGCAAACAGTTGGGGTTACATAAGTGTAATTGAGGGCAAAATCTGTCCTGACATATCCTAGTGCTTTTTCAAAAAGATGATGTAATTCCACATGAAATTTCTCAGATCCCCAGGAAGAATGTGTGACTTTCTTTACCGCCGTGTGATTTATTTTGCTGGCCTGTGTTCTGCGGATGAAAGGTGAGGTTAATGTTAAATAACAAGTTTGCTCTATTTTCGGCACTGGTACCTTCATGCTCTCTTTTCTGTGTGATAGCTCAGAGATGAAGAAGCTTAAAAATCTCCTAAGTGACCAAGTATTTTATTAATTGCTACTCAGTAATTTGGAATTCTGCTGTTGTGACAACTTCCTCACCACACAGAGCAATAAGAAGCAGCATCAGCTTTTTATCTAGCAATGCATTTATGCATAATCTTAACTTTCTGTGCAAGACCAGTAACAGTGGCTTAATGTGACTAATATGGAGCGTGGACCTAAAAGGTCTGATGGACTGGAGCCACAGTGCAGCCAAAAGCTTCTGACAGAGCCATAAAATTTTGTACCTTGTCTCCCGCTGAAGACACTTCAAACACATTTACTCATAACGCCGATAACTCTTTACTTATTCATGAGAACAAGACAACTTGGAAGAAACACTTGCATGCAAAACGCACGTTGAACACGTACTGCTGCCGAGCCCCGGGGGAAGGGTACTACGCGATTTACAAATGAAGCAGCGCAACGCCAGGGCTGCTCCACCTTTGCGCCAGGCCTCGTGCATCTCCCAGGGCCAGCCTGGGCCGCATGGCCGATGCCCACCCGCCTGCGCAGGCCCGCGGTGCCAGGGCCCGGGACAGGCCGTGCCGGAGGCAGCGGGGAGGTCGTGGGGCTCACGCTCCCCATTATTTTCTCTTGCCGAGCACGCCCTTGCAGCAGGGGACGAAGGCAACCTAAAAACAATCCCCCCCCCGATGCTTTTGACCTTTAATTGTTAAACCAACCCGCAGCACAACTCGGGGGTGTACGTGTCTGTGTGTGTGTGTTTGTGTGTGTGTCTGATCCCGCTCCACACGCTCTGCTGCAGGGGGGTGGCGGTGTCTGGGAGAGGCCGGGCCCCCGCCCGGGCACGGGGCCATCCTCCCCGGGCCGTGCTGGCGGGGTGTGCCCCCCACACACCCCCCCCCTCCGGGGCGGCCGGGACCCGGCCGCCTTTATGCCACCGGGCCCAGCGCCCCTTCCGCGGCAGCAGCCCCCCCCCCTCACGCCTTCCCCCTATTCTTTTAAATCACTTCCATCCACTTTGCCGATTGGTTCCGACCTCCTGCCGGGTCACGGGGTGCCCGTCCTCCTCCAATGGGAAGGCCGGATACTGGCATGCGGCTCCGGCCTGGCTGCGTTGCTGGGTGCCCGTTCAGTGCGTGCGTGCGTGCGTGCGTGAGGGAAGGCAGGCGGAGGCAGCGCTCGGCTGCCTGCACCCCCAGCCCGCCGCCGCCGCCGCCCCTCCTCCTCCTCCTCTTCCTCCTCCTCCTCCTCCTTCTCCTCCTTCCCCCCCTCCCCACGGTCCCCCGCCCCGGCCCGGTCGCCGCCCCGCTCCTTGTCTCCCCGTTAAAATGCCCCTGGGCTGCCGCTGTTGAGGCACCGCGCGGGGACCCTGCCGCTCGCCGTCGCCGCCCGGGCAAGAGGGGAGCTGCTCCCCGCCGCCGCCGCCCCGCTCCCGCCCAGCGGCCCCGCCGCCGCCGCCGCCGCTTTGTCCCGGCAGCGAGACGGAGCCGCCGTTGATGGTGTAGCGCACCGCGGAGGTAGGTGGGCGCGGAGCGGGGTAACTTGCCGGGGTTTTGTTGTGGCCGCGGGTCGGGGGGTGAGGCCCTTCCCTCCTTCCTTGTGTGTGTGCGTGCGGGGTAGGTACGTGTATTTATTTGTTTATCGGTACCGGTAAGTGCGGGAGACAAGGAAAGGAAGCGCTGGGTGAGGGAACTCCGGGAAGAATGCCCGGGGCTTGACGCGGGAAAGGCGCGGAGGGGGATTGTGTCTGCAGGCGTGAGGCTGGGGGGGATAAAGTCGCTCGGCAGACTTCGTATTGCTCCTGCCTGCTCTTGCTTTGGGAGGATGCACACACGGGGTGCTGGGTCTGATTTGTGTGTGTGTGTTTGGTTTTTGGTGGTTTTCTTTTTTTTTTTTTTTTTTTTTTTTTTTGGCTGGGGTGTCGTGTCTGTTTAATGCTCAATAGAGGAAGGGTTCTCAGAGAAAGGTTTAACTTGTTAACCTTTTAAGTAAACGTGAGATTGGGAAATATTTAACTTAAATGGACACACAGAGGAAATCGACTTAGGTGTTTAAAAGATGCACTTATTTTCATGTGTGGTAGGTATGGAATTGTGAAATGAAGGTTTTATGCAAATGAATTTAATCATAACATTTTCAGTAGCATAGGAAGGGGTGGGGCTTTTTCTTTTTTTTGTTTCCATTTCTCTTTATAAAGTGTGAAAAGAAGATGACCAGAATCAGAAAAGTAGTAGGAGGTAGACAACATGAGAGGCTTCATTGCTGAAGCTGGCTGTTCAAGAAATTGCTGGGAAGAAAACAATATGATTCATTGTTGAAGTGTCTTTTCCCTTAGATTTATTTTTACATACTGGTTGCAGTTATTTTGATTTACTGACTTCTTATCCTGAGTTTTTCCTCGAAGCAGTAATGTTCTTGGAGACTAGAAGCTCAGAACGTTTTTATGCAGTCGGCAGGCTACTGTCTGATGACTGTTTACTCCTGAGTTACATTGACCAATTATTGAAATCAAAGATATTATTTTGCTTGTGGACCAATGTAACTGAAATGAGGAGCCTCAGCCACTAATTCTTACTGTTACAATTTTGTAAAAATGCTTTCTCAGAACAAATCTGAAGTGACATAATTCAAATAGTATGCATGTTCTTAAATACGGATTTTAACCAGCTAAAATTGAACACTGTATCAAAAGAAATAGTTGTTGGTTGTAAAAAGCACGTGTCAAATTGCTGATTAATGTGCAATGTGTAATATTTTTTTGTAGTTCTAGTATTACTAGGCAAACATTTTGGTTTTTTGTACACTGCTCCCTTAGAATTGAGAAATCCATGGTGGTTAAGAGGGGTGGAAGCGTTTCTACAATAATAAAAGCACTTCTGGTAAATACATCTCATCTTGGTTTTACTCCTTGAGTTTGTACCATAAACTATGAACTGGAGTTGATTTCAGTGGCCTGGTTTGGATGAATAGTGATTTTAGAGATTTGTCTTGTTGGTTGATGAGGTCTGGAGGGAAGAGAAGGATGTAGATGCACACAATGCCCAGGCTTGGGAGCTCATTGTTCTTTGCCGTACGCTCTGCTGTGTTTGGGACTGCGCTCTCACTCAAACACGGTATCTTTTTCTTTTGAGAAGTGAAAGATAGAGAATGGGAAGCATTTTCTACCTCTTTCCTCCTTTCCCAGAATGGCCTTTTGGTAACCTTGCAAAAAAGCAAAATGGTAAATTGGAAGCTAAAGGGCGCCAAAACATTCTGTATGTCCTTTCCTCCTCCCCTCCCAGTGCTGGCTCTGCTTCTTTCTCTGTCTGTAAGTGAATATATAAAGAGAGAGGGAGCACATGAGGTGAGACTCGGAAGTACACTCTTTTGAACCCCTCTCAACTTTCTTTCATGTTCTACCTTCTCCCCCCAAATGAAAACCCCAGCTGACTTGAGATAAAAATTACTACACTTCAGATTTGTGTATTAGCTTTGGGATGTTTGGTCTGGAGGCATGCGTGCAAGGAAAACTACTGTTAAGGGAGAATACTTCAGATAAATACATTGGGATGACAAAAGTAAAAGGGAGTGTGCAGAGGTCGATTTTAGTGTATACATGGTTTCCTTTCTTGATGCTTGTTTAATGTTTCTGTTTTTACAGCAGCATCTGTAAAAAAACCAAAAAAATCCCCCCCCCCCAAACAAAACAAAAAAACCCCAAACCCAATTGTAGAATCATAGCATATCTCAAGTTGGAAGGGACGCATAAGGATATTCGAGTCCAACTCCCTGCTCCTTGCAGGACTACTACTATAGCGTGTGCTGAAGCTGTAAAAGAGCAACTGCTGCACAAGGGCTTGAGCTTTTGGGTTACTGGGTTATTGAGGTATGGTAAAATCTGTTAGCTCACTGATAACTTCAGCTAGCTGGTGATATTGAGGTATGCAGAAGGGCATAAAAAAATAACATGGGGGCGTTGAGGAAAAGATGCCAGTGTGCCAGATCCTTTGGAAAATAGGCAGCAGCGACTGTCATAGTTCAGTCGTGAGGCCTCTAAGTTTTGTTTTTGACTCCTTAGCTGACTTCAGTGCATAATTGGGCTAAATGACTTCAGTTTCCTTCCCTGAATAAAATGTGGTGATTGCCTCTGGATTGAGGACACTTTTTTTTATTTTCCTACCACTTGTATAGCTTTGGTGTGGCTAGTGGTAATTTTAACATTATTGTAGGCTGTTGTCTGCATGAGTGCTATGATTTGAGTTCACAGAGAGGTACAGTGAAATACTTAAGCTGCCTCTCTGTGGTTTTATGATTCCTATGGTGTGTGAATTTGTACTATGGAGTGACTGAGAGGGGGATAACTCTGCATCTGGACAAAGCTGTTGATATCCCTATGCAAAATAGGAAGCATTTCTTGGGCAGAAAAGGTACGTGGAGCTAGGAGAGACAAACCTGCCTTAAACAGTAATTAAGTAGCTGGATTAACAAATAGTGATTTCTTTGCATCCAGGGGTTTGTTTTACCTTAGTGGGGGTTTTGTGTGCATGCAGAAGTCCATCCTGTGGAGTCATGGGTATAGATGCTGCGCTGTGGGTATAGTGCTGCCACAGAAAAAGGCTAATAATCAACAACATTCATGAATGTGAAGAGATATGGTGTGTGTAATTCTTAATGCTGGTTACAGCTTAGGTGAGAAAAATGGCATTCTGATGTTGCAGTTTAATAATTGACTTTTTTTAATAACACGCTATTTGTAAATTTACTATCATAGCTACAAAGTGCAACTCTCTGTTCTAGCCATACTGGGTAGTTGTTTTGCCCATAAAGAAGTTATTTCACTTTTGGGAGTGGGAGGAAAAAAAGTGTGCTATGAGCATATAGAATTTTGCAAGTATGTGTTACTGGCTGTGTAATGGCACAGCAGAACCTGTGTTATCCTCTCAGCAGAGCTGTTCGTACATTAAGATTGCCTGAGGATAGCTTTGATTTCATTACGTGCCATATTTAAGGACACTGTAAGCTTCAGTAACATGTTATGTTCTGTGTTGTTGGCATATGAATACAGTACTTGAATTGTAGTTAATTTCTAGTTTAAAAAATAATGTCAATTGGAAAACAATTAGTTATTATGTGATCTTGAAATGAGATGAGTGAGCAACTACATAAATTTAAAAGGGGTGGTCAGGGTGGAGTTAACCATTTAAAAAAAAAAAAACCAACAAACAGCTCTCTAACTTTCTAATGTACAGGTTTTCTTGGTTTTTTTAGGGTGGTATCCTGGTTAGACTAACTATTTTTAAGATTCAGCTATTTTTCACTCTGGTTTTGCTATGGAAATATATTGCAGTTGTTTCAGTTGCATGAAGTCTAAACAAATCATCCTGCTTGACTTGAAGGAATGCATAGTATCTGACTTTAGCTCAGAGCTTAAATTTAAATCAATAGGCTTAAAATACAGCATATTTTTTAAAAAGACCCGTCTTGGAACCAAAACAGAACAAAACCCCTATTGATTGGAGACCTGTTTATTTAGTGTGCTTTTTTTAAAGCTGCTTGAAATGAAGCTTGTACTCTACTGATGTTAAGTTGGTTTATTGCAATAGGGAAATTGGAAGGTATGTGAGATTGGCATTGGTGGCACGGAAGGTATCAGAAGGAGGTGAGTGTGATTAGATGCAGTTTGGAAATGGCGTTTCCAGCAAGTTGCTAGGAAGAAAATCTGGCCACTTCTTGGAGTGATAGGAGGTGTTAGGGAGCAGGATCTACAACGCAGTATTGTGCTCTTTATGTTGGTTTGCCAGCAGCATTTTACACAAGCTTTTATAATGTTGGTAGCTGTGCCCAACTGCTCTTTTCAGAGAGGCTGATGTATGAACAAAGGAGCAAACAAGATATGAATACTACGCTGGCTCCTTTTGATTTAAAAGTCTACTGGGGCAAGGAATTGCTGTAAGTGACTGAAAAAACCAAACACATCGAAATATTAGCTGACAATTCCTGTTTCAATAGGTGTTGGGTGGGTTTTTTTTTTGTTTAATACAAAAGTCTGTTTAGTTCACTGAGCATTCAGAATAGTATGTTGACTAGAGAAAAGTGAAACTAGCTTGGATACAAACATCAGTTTTCCCTCTATGCCTAGTGGGGATAATGATGGTCTTTTTTTGTGAAATTCTTAGAAATGTGTGCATAAAATGCACTGTATCATAGCTGATGGTGTTTCTCTGAATTCTAGGCATAAAGGAGTGCATTTGTATTTGGCATCTTAATTCTCTTAAAAGTGCAACTCTGAAAATGTAGATCAGTTTAGGTATTGCATAAATTTGATAAATTAAAAAGTAAATTTTTATGATTGAGTTATTGAAAAACGGGTAATTCTTTGAACATGTAGGTTGTCTTTTGTTCTTCCTACAGAACACAAATGAGAGGCTAGTTCACTGTTTTAAGATTCAAGGTAAGTGGAAGAAAATGAGTGCTTGTTAATTTTGAGGTCTTAGTTAATCTATGTATTTAATCTACTTGTCTATATTTAAAAAAAATTGTTGTTATGGTGTTATCAATCCCTGATACTGAGAGTCAATTTTGGCCTGTTTCAAATATGTAACAGCATTTCTGTTCTATAGTGATGGATGTTATGTGGTCTTTTCTAGTGCACGCAGTGAAGGTTGTAGCGTAGATTTATTTTCATGACCAGCAGTACTAACGAAGCTTATGTTCTAGTAGTTCTGAGGAGACAAAAGCTTGTAAGTCCTGCAGTTTGCCCCCTCCATCCCTGTTGCCAGTTAATTCCTCTCTTTCCCTTGTCCTTCATAACAGTTGAATGGGCAAGTAGCATGGATGTGCCTACGGATTAGCTGGCTGCCAAGCAAAACTTAAAATGCTGGTTTCTGTCTGGCCATGCCTTACTGGGGATGTAATTAATTAGAGAGTTTTTTCCTATCCATCTGCTGGTTTGCACAAAACTTTCAGGAATGTTGGTTATTGCCGAGATGACTGTCGTGGCAGGCTGGTTTGAAATTCATTACGCACCAGAAGTTACTGGCATGGAATGAGAGGATAAGGGAATTGGGGAGAGGGGGAAGTGAGGTGAATTAGGGAAGTTTAGTTCCTCTGAGAAACCAGGTTAAAGAAAGAGAAAGAAAGTTCTGTCATCTAGTGCTAATAAATATTTCTGTCTGTGTGATGAGCAGTTTCTCCTTTATGTTTGTCTTTTTCATATGGCCAACTGGTTTGGGGTGGAAACAGACAAGTTCTTGGGCACTTGGTCCATCTTCCTGTAGATCTTCCTTCCTTTTTTTGGAGCTGTTTGGAAGCATTCTTAGCGATCAGCTGGTCTGGGAGCAGGCATCTCATACAACTGTTGGTTAAAATACATAGGGGGAACATTCTTGTTACATATTATGCTAAAAATGAATAGAAACATTAAGGAGCAGAATTTCTTATTAGTGAGAAATCACTGTTAAAATTTTAGAAAACCAAGCTTTTGTTTGGTTTGACATGGCTCTTGGTGTGTGTGTTTATACCAATTCTCCAACGAATGAATCCGTATCTAGAGTAAGCCTAATTCATTTTAGGGGACTAAAAAATGATAGGTCTTATTTGATCTCAGATATCTTGCAAGTGGTATATATTAAATTCTTAGGCAGATACTGTATATTAAACTCTTGATCCTATGGTCAGATTTCTGTGCATGGAATCATGGTAGTCTGAATGTGTGTAAGGGAATGGATGGGGGAATCTACCTGGTGGTGGGGGCGGATTGTTGTTGATCATGCACATCATGACACACATAACCTATATATATATTTGTGCCTAAAGTGAGGTAGGGCACATTAATGAGTTAGTATAGGGTAAGCTGCTGTGTAACTTAATGTTAGATATACAGCAAGTGTTCACTCTCAATGACAGCATACGTGAGAGATGCAGATTTTCTTTCCCTGAAGGACAGGTAACTTCAAGCAGTCCTGTTTACTTCTGTCCTTTAGTAAATGGCTCTGGGCAGTTAACACAGAGTGGCTGTGACTCATGGGACCTCATCTGTGCATTTATACCTTGAGTCAGCAGTCTGTGTAGTAGCACTCATTCCATAACCACCCATGTATTACATAAAGTGACAAAATGTCTTGTTCTAGCTAATATCTTAAATTTTAACAAAAGATATTTGTAATGTTGGCAATACAAGCTCTGGTGAAGAGAGGTTTTGAGTTTCTTCTAAGTGAGAAACAGTTTAGAGCATGTATAGACTGTAGGAGAGCCAAAATGTGTAGTGAATAGTAGACTTTTAGCATTAGAGTTGCAGCTAAAGGCATTGAGTGAGACTTGTGGTGCCAGATAGGTCTCTTCTATACTGCTACTGAAATCTCTGTGGGCTAGGGGGAGCTCGTAAGACTGTACTTTGTTTTAAACCTGAGCACTTAGGATAATTACGTGGTTGCATTGCTATGTAAAGCAGGCTGATCTAGACTTGAGTGTATTGGTGTGGTGGAATAGAGTGTTAAAACAGAATAGGATGGTTTCTGTCAAAGCCTACTATTTTGGCAACCAGTTTATTCCCTGGTTTAAAGAAAAACGGCAAGTTCAGTTAGTAATTAACTATGTATTATAGGAATTTAGAGGATCAGAAGCTTTGTGCTAAATATCAAAGTTATTAAATATATGTGTTTAAGGATTATGAATCTTCTTAAACAAGTGTGTATATGACATTAGTCTGCTGATACCAACAACCACAAGGGACTAGAATACATGATGCTGATGCTAAAATGCCTCTTTATCTTTTCCTTGATTTAGGAGTCTTCATTCATTCATGCATGTTAACATGAGAAGTGTCATGAATATGGAAGAAGAAAGTGACGGTACATCATAGAATTCTAGTGCTTTAAGGGTTGTATTTCTCCAAGAAATTATACCCAGTAAAAAATCATGGTGCCCAGGCAATTGGGGCCTTCAGATTTGCTTTGAATTAAGAAAGAGCACTTGGCATGTGGGAAGGTTCTTAAGAGCAAATGCTTCATGGTGATAGGGCAGACACACACATCAAATGCTTTTTCCTGTACCTGTAATTGAAGAGTGGCTCTGAGCTTGGAAAACTTCGAGTTGAAGGGAGCTGCTTTTCTCTTAAACTTCTGTCTTTCACTGTGTGCATGTGGGGGGTTTGTTTGTTTGATTTTGTGGTGTTTTTTTTTAAATAGTGGTGCTCATCTGTTCTCTGTAAGTTTTTCTTGCCCACGAAAACAACTTAACCTGTCTCTTGGAATTCTGCCTGTGTTCCTTTATAATTCTTCTTCAACTTGTTTTCCCATCCCCTGTCTGCAATAGCTTTAATGCAGGTACTTCACCTCTTGTTCAGGTGCATCAGCTTCACTATGATCATACTTCAGTGTGATCTAGAACTGAAGTATGAAATTAGAAGTATGAAAGAAACTTCAAAGTGTGGAAGCAGAAGTATGAACTTATATTGATGCTTAAAATTTACCTGGTTAAGGCCCAATGTCTGACAAGATTCTGCAAAGAAAGCTTTACCTTGCTCCTTATTCTTAGTAAATTTAAAAATGGGAAAGACTACAGTTCTTTAGGTGAACAAAACACACACAATTTAACAATAGTTGTGTCTCCTTCTGGTACCTGATATCTCTGTGCCAGGGTGGTACATCTTGTGTAAAAAGGAATGCTATGTCTCCATTAGAGATCTTTTAATGAGGTTGGTGCAGGAGACTTAAAACACTTAATCCTCATTTTTACAAACTGTGAGTGAGACGCAGGAAATCTAATTTATGTCTCCAAGGTCATTCATTTTCACGAAACTTAATAGACCTGCCTCTAACTGCTCCTTAAACCACTGAATTATGCTACTTGCCTTCTAATATGAACCCTTAAGATGAGAAACTTTACCCAATGATAGAATGAACTTAAAGTTATCTATACATTTAAAGTTTTCTGTTAGTCAAATACCCAGCTAGGAAGAGTCAACAGGAAATAAACTGGCTTACCTTAAGACTTCTTTGGGCTGTGTGTTTAATTTCTAATGTATTTTATTTGTAAGACTTAAACTATAGGTTTATTATTATCACACACAAGTTTATTTGCTATTACTGGGAACAAAATTGAAATGGGCATGTCTTTAGTGAATTAAAATCCATTTAATTTTCTTTTTTGCGAACTTGCTGTGATTTGCCCCTTGTATCTGTGGTTAATCAGGGAAACCTCCTCCCCCTTTCTTGTTAACAGTGTTTTCTGTGACTCAGTTTCCATGGTAAATTTTATATTCCCTGATGCTTAATTCAGCTGAACTGAGGGCAGAAGCTATGGAAGGCTTTCAGATCATGACAGTAGAAAAACTGTTTAAGGCTGCTCTTGTGTTGGCTGGCCAAAGCTAGAGTAGCATATTGTTTCAGAGGTTAGGCTTTAAATCGAAGGTATTGAGTGACAAGGGGCAAACGTGGATAACTCGATGAGGGTGAATGTTTGTGAAGGAGCATGGCTGGAGTACAGTAATGCAGGTAGTTCTCCTAGGGCAGAGGTGCAAAAAACCAGCCTGATGCCTGAATAAAGGGAATATGGATTTAGGGTTTTTCTGTTTATAGGCATTCTCTTGGTGTTGGGGGAGGCTGCAATGCATGCTTCTGGATGAAAGTCTGAATAATATTTGGATTAGAAAAGGGCCGAGTCGACTGTTACCATATGCTCTTGAAAGAAAACTTAGGCAGAATCGGAGTTCTCTTCTGACCTGCTGAAACAGTCCTGGTTGCTGTTTGAATGTCTTCATCAAAGTTTTGAGATACTGTAGGAGTGCAGTAGGTGAAAAGATGGTGGTGCGCGTAGTCTAGTAGTCCTAAGATTTTTTATTGTACTAATTCATCAGGAGATGCTAGAATTATCAATAACATCTTGCTATATCTCGAATGTCCTTTAGCAGGTCAGTAGAAATGTATGTGGCTTGTAACATTTATTTTGTACCTCTGCTTATATTTTTTTCATAATTATGCCAATTTCCCTACTGTAGACTTTGGGATTCTACCTGCTGTTATTCTTTTTTGGTGATTAATGTGAGTGTTTGAGGATATGTTTCTTTGTCCATGAGTCTCAGTCGCTATCACAGCTTACCTTCCAGGGCTGGCTTTGTTAAACACAGTTCTGTAAACAACATATCTGCTCATTCTTCTGGCTGGAAAAAGTCATTTGATTCTTATTTCCTGCTTCTCTTCATGTTGAATAGACTTAGTCTTTTATTGTTGAATTTTATTGTCTAACTGCATGCTTCTCTTTCCATGTCTGTAATACATGAGAAATGAAACTGGCTCTACTTGTATTCTCATTGTATGTCACTTCTCTCAGTGCACGCTTGCTTCAATTAATGAGCCCTGTTCTCTTCCATACACTAATTATTCATCAAATAAGTACTTCCATAGCTTTTGTCCCAAAGTACAAGTTTAGTAAGATGTGGAAAGTAATTACTTTTGTGTATGTTTAGTGAAGTCTTCTGAGTCCTGATAAGTTATATTCACACTTTTCCTTGCTGGGACTTTTCTGAGGCCCTAATGCGTGTTACATATTCTTGAATAGAAACAAAGGCTGGGAGGGATTATTAATGAATGAGGCCTCTTGTTTATGACATTATGTTTGAAATTAAACATGTTTCCTGTATTAAATCACAAAGATGTTTTAATTAGGTCATATTTAATTCTTGAAGATGATAAAGGGTCATGCTACAAGTAGATGGCAAGAGAGACTGGAAAGATTGCATGTTAATTCATAACAAGAATTTAGATGTTATTGGTATCACAATATTTGGATTGTGCTTCAGGCACTTTAAAAAAAACCCACACAACTTGCTGCGTGACCTCGAGCTGAACAACTCACTGCAATTGTGTTTTTATGCTTATGAAATAGATGTGATGATACTTTGTCATTGTTATCAGGAAGTTTTATAGATGTTAAGCAATATGAAAATGCTAATTTTTTATATCTGTTTACTTTGTTAATCTGGAAATGTATGTTAACTTAGTTATACATTACATGTTTTCTCTTTGCAATGATCATGAAATAGCTAGTTAATGCTTTAAAACAACACAAAAAATCCTCCCAAACCTAGCAGCTTGGCCACCCCCAATACAGAGAGCACTTGTCTTGATAGCTCAGAACCATGAAAATCTGTGCTGTGGCAAACCTTTAGCTTTCTTTCTATGGTCTGCTATTGTTTGGTATAGAGGACCAGCAAGCTATAAAATGATCATGAAAAATGTGGGGATTAAAAGATTTTTTTTAATGGCAGTTTGTGCTCAACAGTGGCTTACAGGAACAATAGGTAAACTGTCAGGAACCTGTTTTTCTACTGGTTAAGAAATGACTACACTTCAAAAATATAATTTCAGCAGCTCTCTCTTCAGTTTATTGTGGTTACTTGCACCGTTTTTTCCCCCCAGTGAAGAATGAAGTTCTTTTGGTATTTTACCATGTTACTTTTTTTTTTCCTCCCCCCCATTGGAACATAACAGGGAGGTAAGGTGTATTTTAAAAGTATGGATGTTGTTTTGGTGGTGTGGTTTTTTCCTGTATTGATGTCTGGAGATTGATATATATTACGTAGTATGTTTGCATCAAGGCACCAGTGAGCTCTGTTCTAGGTGCCTGTGGATTGTCACTTTCTCACTGTAGCTTTTAATTTAAGCCATGGTTGCTCCTTCTTTTACTTCAAAGTCTAACTTTAATGTAACTTTCTGTTGTATCTTTGCATTTGTTATTTTGTGTCTTGATGTATCATCATCAATATCTATTTGGTATTACTTGTCCATATCAAAGTAGTTAAGGATCTTCTGATAACAGCAGCTGTAGAAAATATTTAGTTCTTCAGGATTGAATGGAAATTATTCTTACTGTTTTTTAAATACGTGTTCTGTTAGCTGCCAAATTTGAGTTACATTAAATTTTCTTCTTAAAGTTTTAGAAGAAATTTCTAGCTTGCTATTTTCCATGGTTCTCAGAACTGTTTTATGCTACAATTCTTGTCCTGAATCAAGCTTGCCTTTAAAATAAGCTTTGTAGGAATTACTGTAACTTCTTACTCCCTGGTTTACTTATTTGTGCTTTTAGCAGAAAGTATATGCCTTTATGCTTTGTAATAGCAGGATGTCTCTAGGTATTACTAATGGAGAGCTCCTATACTTAGTCTCCTTGTTACTAATTGACTGTTTGCTCATTCAGAGAACAGTTCTGAATCAATACGGGAAATACATTTTGAGTAACATTCTCTCTACCTCCTTAAAGTGAATGAAATTGGGATTTTGCTTTCAGGTGTACAAAGGTGAAGATATAAATGTTGAATGAGCCTTCCAAGACGGAAAGAGGTGGTGTCACCCATTAGTAAGCGAAGGAAAGCCAGAAGATTATTTCTTATGTACATGTTTGCTTTTAATAAAAATATGTTCTTTAGAATCTAGTTCAGTAGGAACATAATTTGAACCTCATTTAAATATGGTTCTTTAAAATCAGTCTGTGGTTCAGTGGGTGTATGAAGAATAAAATCCATATTCTCTCTAGCTTGCTTTCCCCCCCTGCCCCCAGGTGAGAGGAAGGAAGGGCTCCAGAGAAGAAAATTAGGCAGAGGAGATTAATAGTTGCAGCACAGAAAACAGACTGATCCTTCTGTGATCTTAAGTTTCTGTTTGAAGTCTAACCAAGTCTGTTCTCTGTGTGGCTGGATGTGTTTTTGAGCTTGTATAGCCTTTCTGTCTAGTCTGTGATTAGGAGAAGAGGTGGTGGCTGTAGTGAGCTGGCGTCATGACTAAAACCAAAATATTCTTTAAACTTTAAAATAAAACTTGATATCATACAAACAATTATCAGGGACCATGTCTAGGGAGAAGAGGGTTTCCTTCTCCTTCTTTTGTGAAGGTACTTAGGCATGTGTATGAATGTGCGTGAGTTGTTGAATGTGATTTATTTTTTTTTTTCCCCCTGCTAGTTTGTGGGTTTGCTAGTTTCTTTTGGGAGAAAACACAGTGGACACTGTCTTCATTTTCTACACTATGACAATACAGAAAGACACCAGAGTTAAAAGGTACCTTATAAGTACTGCTTCACTGTAGCAGCAGAAGCCTTGTCTTCAGTGTTCAAGTTCAGGCAAATGCCTTAGTGATAAAAAGTATTTTAACTTTTGGAAGTAGTGGATTTTTATGTGGGAAGAACCTATTTGGGTAGCATAACTTAAACATCCCTTTGAGATTGTTGCCTGCTTAGTTCCTTCATGTTAACAGTTCTCAGGTCATCAGTTCCTACTTGCAGAAATAGGACTTTAGGGGCCAGTCATCCATAGCACAGTCTGACTTCTGTAGCTGTGGAAAAATGTCTTGTGTTTCAAAAGACTGCAGATGTTAAGTGTTTGTCAGAAAGAACTTGCAGAGCATGGTACGTGGCTGATATGCTTGCTCTAGTGACTTGATTAGCTATGAATTTAGACTGTAGATAAATTGGCTGTCAGGGTGGGCTCTAAGTGTTGTCTCTATAGCACAGTACAATTTTTTTTATTTTTTTTAAACCACTGGTATCAAAACAAACCTCTGCTACCGTGGGGACTGAACACTGCAGAAGCTTGAATTGGAAGTTTTCACATTAGTGAGAAACTGCTTAGAGATAAAGGGTGTGCAGAAAGTCTGACATTTGGGGGTAGCCCTGGGTAATGAAATGCATCAGCTCCCTCTTAAATGATTTGATATATGCTATTACAGTGCAACATCTGAAGGAGTTGGTTTCAAAATGTGAAAGAACTTCCTATGAGCTATAGCACCCCCCCGATCCCTTTAGGAGCTGGATATCCATCTGAATTACATTTGTCTGTTATGATTAGTTGAGTATGTTCCTGAAAAGACAAAGGCTTTGTATAGTCTTGCTTTTTTGATGATCCTGAGCTTGAGGAAACCCACATTTCTTTGTAGTGGTAACTCATTCAGCTGTGTCTAAAATTTGATGCTCTCTTGTAGAAGGCAAAAATATTTGCTATGCATTTAGTTCTTAGTGAAGTGTCATAGCTGAAAAGTTTAAAGAAATCTGCATTAGATTACAAGGTTTAATTTTGCTTGTGCACTTTTTTTTGCCTCCAACATGGGATTTCTTGCTATTTTCTCAGTGTGAAAAGAGCCCATATAGTGCCTTTCATCATAGCCTAGTGCAATCCAAAAGGAGATTATATGAAAAACTTAATGGTTTGGGGAATGTGCTTCTCAACAAGAACAATGTCACAGCTCACCTACATGTCAGTTCATTCTGTGTGTGTCAGGATAGTTCATTATAGATATATTTACTTTTGTATGTTAAAGAGAATTCCTTTTGTGACTTTGAATAACTATAAAGCTCAATAACACAGTTGAAGTCTTTGAGGTGAGAAATTGGTTCAGAGTTGGGATACAGTTAGATGCCACTTTTGTATTGGTGACGGGTTTGATTGTTAGCACCACATAAAATGGTAGAGTAAAACTTTGGACTTCATCATTATTGGTCAGAGTAGGGAAGAGGTGGATACACACATAGCCTATTGAGTGTCCATTGTGTGGTCGGTGTTGACCTGACTGGACTAGTTACTGCTTGCTGTGGGTATGAGGCAGTGGCTGTGGTAAAGGTAGGCAGAAAAAACTTTCTGGAGGCTTTCAGGCAGTTTGAATTATTTCTAACTGGGTTTAGAAGAAGGGGAAAGAGCTGTGGAGATGATTACTAGGGGAGCTTGGGAATGCAAAATGTATTTATGGAAACAAGCCAACACTTAAACAGAACTGTAAAGACCTGTCTTCTGATCAGCTTTTTAATGTGAAAAGAGCTCCCCAGTTTGAATTACAGGGCTCTAGTTAAATGATTACGAGGTATGTTTAAAAATAGCAAATGTATTTTATGTCCAGTTAAATAAGGTTCTTGGCATTCAAAACTCAAATGAAATCTATGTTGACTTCCATCTGACAGCCAAGTGAATCAAATTCTATGTTTCTTGAAGGAAAATTACTTTTTTTATTTTAGATTAATTCCATTGTAGCCTGTAACAACAAATAATCTTGTACTGGATTTTCTTTAAAAGAGGAGGATCCATAACTCTGCAAGCATGCTTCAGTTCAGCTCTTTAAAATGTTTTTTTTAATGCTTATGCTAAGGCAAGTTATAATTTGTGAAAACAATTTTATCAGTGTGAAATGGTCTGTTGAATGCTTCTTTAGCTTGTTTCTGTGCACTTCAGTTTGCCAGATTAACAGAGCTATTAATAATAGCCACTCATGCTTTTTCAGCATGAAAGAGTTGGTAAGCATGGAGCTATATGTAGTTTGTATTTTTAATTAAACTTGTACTGGGATTATCTTGTATTACCAGTTACCTTCTAGAAGATTATGTTCATAAAAGGTTCATGAGTTGTTAAGTGGAAGAGATTAAAGCGATTGTTGGCATGTTAGTAGAATTATTTGTTGCCTACGCAGCATTTGTTCATAGCTTTAATTTGCCAGTAATGGCAGACAAGTAAAATGCAAGCATCTGAATTTTAAAATCTACACTAGCTGACAAAACCAAACTGTGTTTCAGAGTGATTGTCTTTTTTATTATTTTTTTATGTGATGTTTAGTTGTTTAGAAATATTGAGTGGAAGAATAGTTTTTTCAGTGTTTCTGTGCTGTTACTTTGTGATGATATTCTTAATGGTGTGACCAGAAAAGTATGTTATTAAAGAATGGAAAACCACTTAAAGCATGGAGGCACAAATGAGCATAAAGAACCGAAGAGCAGATTCTGGAGAAGATAGCTTCCATTATAGTGTACTTGTAAATCCTTGCTGTATTGGTTAGTCAATATAGGAAAGGTGTTGAAGGAATCCTGTGCTTAGATGAATAATGTGTTGAAATACAGTGCTTAGTATGACTGTATGCATCTAGATCGGTTTAGAATTAACTGTGAAATGTGTTGCAGCAGTAATGAGGAATACAGTGGGTGTCTCTCTGCTGTTATCAAAATCCATTAGCAAGTTTTGCTGTGCTTGAATGCCTTTCATTGTTATGCTTTCTGATTCATCCTAGAGCAGTATAAGTAAATGGCATCCATTCTGTGCTGATATAAACAGTTCCTATATGCTTTACAAACAATGATGTTACAGTTTGAGTAAACATCTGTTTAGCTTTTAATAATGGATACCAGGCAGGTTGTAGAACTTTTAGCTACAGTTGCATGTATTTTAGCTACAGTTGCATGTATTTTAGCTACAACAAGGAAAAACAAATACCGAGACGATATGGCAAACTTTTACATTGTCTGATTATGCACAGATACACTGTGGAAGTGTGACCTATTATTTTGAAACGTAATCTATGGGATGAATTTTTGTGTAGAGTAACATGTTAATGGCTATAGTAAAACCAGTTTCTAGCACATTCTGTGGTGCTACAGAAATGTATGGCACTATTCTGCTCTGTATGTCTTCTAAAAAGTATTTTCCCCTCCCATTTTTAACAAGAACTTCCCTTGTAGCTGGGGGAAAAGGGTTTACCGGTACATGAATAGATTTGAGTCAGTGCATCATAGCAGACTTGCGCCAACATTGTGCAATACTAATGCTAAACCTGCTGTTTCAAAGTGATGATGACTGCGAAACTTGACATTACCACTAACTCTTCCACATGCTAATACATTTATCTCAAATTGGGAGATGTTTGAGATGATTAAGAATTCTAATCTTAATTGCTCTTTGGTTGCCAGAAGTGTATTCTGTTAACAATATGTCCAATTTATCTTCATCCAGCTTTCCTTCTGCCCCATAATGACAGTTGCGCTATGTTGTCGCTTTAAACATGTGCCTAGCTTACTGAATTTACAGAAAGACTTTTTGTGTTACGTGACTGTACTTAGAGGTTATGTATTGAGATGTGTGTGAGTTTAATTTGAAAGCTTATAAAGCAGTGACCATTCCTAGTGTTCTGCTTTGAACTGTGAAAACACAATTCCTGTCTGTAGCAACCTGAAAAACCAGATTTTCATTGCAGAACTTCTGATGAATGCATCACTATGTTTTGAAACTTCTTGGGTTTTTTAGTGTTCTTATGGTTAGACAATATATACATGATAGCTAGTCACCACGTGGTGGCAATTTGCTCAGTAAAGGAATTTGTATGGATAGAAAGTCTGAACTTTCTTTGCTCAAACATGAAGAATGCAAGCATGCTTTAAGTTAGGCATATTAGTTACATTGATCACTCTGTTTTCCAGATGTAGTGAGTTTGAGAAGGGGTGTATATCAGAAGGGACTATCAAGAAATCAGCATTAGGGCTTTGAATTTAGTATTTCGTGTATGTCTAGCTGGTAAAATGCTATATGCAATTTTTTCAATTATAAAGGCTTAGCAAGGCTTAGAGATTATTTTCTGAGATTCTAAAATATGTACTATTTAATACATAATGCAAAAGGAAAATCTGGTTTCTTAATGTAAGAACATGAAAATGGAACCAGCTGCAACATTATGCCACTGATGCAGCTTTGATGCTACATTTTTAGCAGTAGATTAAATATTGATACCTCTTTCTCCCCCCTCACCTTCCAGTACACTCTTAAAGCTTTTGCAGTTGTTCTTAAGTTTTTATAGAAGAACTGGTCAAGCTTTTGTAATTTTTTCCACTAGATTTTTATGAAGTATTAAGAGTTTATGTTTGTAGTTTAGGGGAAAAAACTGTACGAGCAATTTTCTTCTACACATAGATGAATCTCTTTGTGAACAAGAAAACTGCAGAACTTTGTAAAGCTCAAATGAAACATGTTCATATCGGTAAGAAGGAGCATGATGTCCCTTGGCTGCAGCAAAATCGTACCCAAGATCAAGTAAACGGTATATGAAATTAAACTAGTAAAATGGAAAATAAATGTGTAATTATATCACAAATGAAAGACAGATGTTAGGAACTCAGGGATTATGAGGGCTGGTATGAAAACCATGCAACAATCTGATGCTTGTTTGAACCATATGTTAGCTCTCAAGTGTGAGTTATATACCACTGAAACTGTTCAGGATACTGGGAAAAAAGTTCTTATACTTCTGAGGATTAGGAAAATAGAGAGGTTAAAAAGAGATTTATAAGGCTGTCAGTATATTCTGCTAGCATGGGAAACATTTTAATTCAGTAGGACAATGAGTGGCCTACTACAGAAAGTCATTTGGCTCTGATGGCAGGGTGTACAGGTAGTCTGTCTCATGGTACTAGCAAGGTCATGAATAGTTCTTATTTTGTCACTGTTGGTTTCTGAGACTAAGCAGCTTCATGTAGCTCTTGGAATTAGCTTACCCCATCCCCAAATATCTTACATCTATAACTAACTTGTATTTATGAAATAGATTCACTAAATGCTCTTTCCTTACTATCAAATAAGCTGAAATTTCACAATAGTTAACAGAATCTCTTTTTAGTGAGCTAAAGGTGGCACCGTGCAGCATTATAACTAAAGTGGAGTTGGAGGATCACTGGAAATGTTTTTAGGTCCAACTGTAAGCTCTATAAAATACTTAGTCTGCTAAATTCTGATGTCTTTAGTCTTTATTGCGGTGGAAATTAAATCAGTGGGAAATGTTTCAGGACTGATCCGTACTGACCCAAATACTAGCAAACTGATTTTTAAAAATTTCTTTAAGTTGTATTGGCTTGCCTTTTTTTTTTAAGAAAATACTGTAGCAAACTGACTACTCAAGTTGTCAACCCCAGGCTGAACAAAGACATGCTAAGATGACATGACTGAAAGTGCAGTGCTTTCTGTTCTGATGTATTGTTTGGCTCTCTTGTATGTGTGCGTATGTGTGTTTTTGCAGCTTTATCTCTAAGTGGATAGTCAAAGGTTCAAGGTTTCTAAGATGCACAGAAGATCACTCATTGTGTGTGTGTTTTAGCTTATTGTAACTTGATGACAGTGTTGAATTGAGTGCTATGAGAAATTGGTTCTGTTGTGAAAGTTTTTCCTCTTTGTACTTCTCCTTGTATTGTTCTCCTCGCCTCGTATCTTGCTATGGGGAAAGTAGATATTGGAGAGAACCTGAAACTTAAGTTAGGGTTTGCTCAAGTTGCCTTTAAGCTTCATTGGATAGTTAGTCTTTTAGAGGCCAGATTAAGGTCAATACTGAAAACATTCTTTTGGGTTTTGTAGTGGTTTATCTACCCGGCTAGACTGTACCAATGAGGTGGGATGCAGATTTAAACATCTGTAGTGATATCCTGTGGTTTCCTTATAAACCCGTAGTTCTAAAAACTAGCTTGATTTTTGTAGAAACTAGTAATAGTTCTTGCTCTTCAATGTCAAGCTCTGAAAAGCCCACTCAGCAGGGAGATCTCTTCTGAATTGTGGCTGTTGATCTTTCTGCTTAGTTTGTTTGCTCTTCTGGAAGCAGTTTGTACAAAAAGTACCTATCACATAGCTTGCTTTCGGTTTTAATTTGATGCAGCCTTCCCCATCTGTCTTCCTGCAATTTCCCTTTCCTAATTCTTGTTAGTTTGTAATGTAGAATG
Organism: Gymnogyps californianus; assembly: GCF_018139145.2. Taxonomy (NCBI): domain Eukaryota; kingdom Metazoa; phylum Chordata; class Aves; order Accipitriformes; family Cathartidae; genus Gymnogyps; species Gymnogyps californianus. Next base: position 4,736,440 of record NC_059491.1, on the reverse strand, counting down.
ATGAGTAAATACTTCCGAGTGTTAAACTATCAAGAGTAGAAACTGAGTGTCCAATGTAATGTTTCACATTAAAAAAAAAATTGCACAAAACAAAATAATATCCCTTCTTGATAAGGAAGAATGCAAAGTACTTTAAATATTGACAAAAATCAAAGGGGGAAAGATAGCACTTAATTTGGAAATTTAGCATCTGTGGTGAACTTGAGTCCATCAAGAAATGATAGAGCAATAAAACTTAAACCAGTGGTGGTGTTTGAAGTATTTGGGGAGATGTGGAACCCAAAACCATAAATCCTCTTGTTCTTAGAGAGTAATCAAACTTTTTTTAATTCTGGGTGGAGAGCGAATTACTAGTGCTGAGTGCAGTTTTAAATCTTGTCAGTAGTTTGGTTTTCTGCAGTAGCAGATGTATCTGATTGTTTAGCTTATCTTCCTATGTCTTGATAACTGGGCCAACTAGTTATGTTTGAGAGGTATGAAGGAGAGAGCATAACATTTGAATAATGGTGAGCTTGTAGAAACTCAAGATCTCGTCTGTGTTTTTTCTGTTGAGCATAGCTTGTTTGTTTTTAGAGGATTTTTAGGGGGGAAAAAAATGTGTGGGGCACCTCACAGTTATCTGTGGAGGTAAAAGGAAAGACTTGGTTGTGATCTTGCCTAAAAACAACCTCCCTTCCCTTCTAATAAGAGCCAAAAGTCTATCAGAAGGTGCTTGGTTTTGTTGCTCACAGAACTATTTTTTTGATGATGTGGCTTGCTTCCTGGGAAACAAGATGCCTGAATGATTTGTAGGCACTAGACAGTCCCAATCTTTGATGTGTACTGGAGGTTGAGTAAAGGACACCTTTAGTTACATCCAGTTGTGATAAGTAGTACTGGCTTTCCTAAACAGCTGTTCTTAAGCTCTGTAACCATGACATGAATTCATCAGCTGACTGCATCACTGGAAATGGAAATTGCGCTTGACTTAACTTGAAGGATCAGATCATTGACATTCAAGGGACAGAATGCAGTCGATATTCCCCAATTCTAATAAAACTTGACAGCTTTACAGTGACAGCCAAGCATCATGCCTGGAGACTTTCACATTTACAGAATTGCCAGTAATAAGTCTTCTGACCTTGTTTTTCTGAAGAACCATAAGCATTTGTGTGATGCAGTGGGTGGTTTCTGTAAGACGAATAGTTCATCTCCAACTGGCTCCTGGACTCTTGGATGTTGTTACTGGATAGTGTGAAACTGTGTATGAGAAGATGAGTGTGTATGAAGAGAGTTTTGGTATTCCCCTCCAATTTGGATATGAATGCCTGCAGATTAAAGCCCACCCGTTGTTGCTTTTTTCATTAACTCTCCTGTGTATTAGTGTGTGTGAAGTAGATTTATCTGCATCTTGACTGCTGAAAGCTATCTGCTAGGGTAGAGAAGGGTGGTGGGGTGTGAGACCACTGCTACAAAGCTTCTGTAAAGAAACAGGAAAGGAAATAGATGTATAGCTCCATGACAGAATGCTCTGTTCTGAAGCAGCATGAGGAGAAAATAGTCATATTCTGTGACAGCGGAATCAATAGGGCCTCTGTTGAAACGAATGAGAATTTTTATCTCTTGAGGCTATTGTTGAGGGCAGACTGAGGCAAATGTTTAATGGGTTCATGCTTTTGAAATAATTCTATAACTGTAAGGGAGAGGAACATGCTTTTAAAAATTGAGTGAGCAATTATGAAAAGGAGGTTAGTTGCCACTTCTGTAAATGTCTCCTTTTGTCAGAGTTGAGTATTCGGTATTTGAACAAGCATTGGGGAGTCAGCAGTCATAGCAATCACAGAATTTCTGTTTATGTATTTATTTTGTGACTTCAGACTTGGTGTGTCTTGATTTGCATGTCTGTAAAATGTGGATGTCTGTCCTGAAGAGAGCTTAATATATGTATAGAGGTAGAACTTCTGGTTTCAAAGGGAATACCTCTGCAAAATATAACTTCAGATAAATATGATTATATGCCAGCATTTTTTTCATTCTTAAATTTTGGCATTTAGGTTGTCCCACAGGATGACTCTGAAAAGTATGCAATTCTCAAAGTGCTGATCAACACCGCAGATGTACTATACTAAAATTCTGGAATCTAGAGCCTGTTGTTGACTGCAAAGGTATTCATAAATATTTAGGAACAGTAATGGTAACATGGATTACTTAGTAAGAACACAGTGGTACATGGGAGTAGTGAGAAATGGGCTATTCTGTCTTTGAAGTGCAGTACCTGTTTTTCCTGGTGCAAAGCAGATGAAAGAGTAACAAATGATTAGACTATAACTTTCACATGGATGAAGTGTTATCATAAGCTGTACTTGAGTATTGGAAAACTGTAATACTTCTGCCAACTCATGAAGTTCTTGATGATTTTTTTTTTGGTACAAAAACTTGCAATATGTGGATGCTCTGTTTTTGCTTTTGACAAAATAGTTCTGGATAATATGGTGTTTTGGCTAGGCACACAGCTCACTTAAACTTGAGAAGGAAGAGTGAGAAATTCCAGTTTGAATTTCTTGTTTATAAAACACATGTGCTCGTGCTCTGGCTCTCGCCTCCTTCATGTATGTGTATATATATATGCACATATATATTGCTGTGGTATTTATTATGCAAGCAAGGAAAATAAGTACTCACTGGATTGCTAGGGCTTGTGCTTCAGCAATTTATTCTAACCTACTAATTTTGTTTAAGATGGGAAGTGTTTACTTAGGTCACTTGCCAAGTTCGATACTTTCTTGTTTTGTTTTTAAAATGCTCGGAGTACTAAAAGCCTTTGTTACATCCTCACTTCAATTACTGTAGTGGGAACCAGGAAAGAAAAATGCCCTTTTTTAAAATGAAAGAATAGCTTGAGTTTCAGAAATACTAAGCTGAAGTGAAGTGATTTTTTTTTTTTTCCCCCTTTACCTTGTCAAATTAACATGATTACATGTTTCACCTTTTATGCTAGAGTTTCTGATCTTCAAAGGCAACTTTCAAAAAGACGTGCTGGTTCAGCCAAGGAGACTAATATTTTAGAAGGAACATTACCAGTAATAAAAAAGACAGAGTTATGATAGTTTGCATTAATTTTAATAACTTTTTATACAGCTCTTGAGTCAAGATGTGAGAAATTAAAGGGAAACATGGTTCTTAGTTTGACTGCAGTGTATTTATACCTGATGTATAGCATTATCTTGCACAGACATGTAAAAAGGCTACATGAAGCCTCGTTGTATGGCTTGCTGTAGTCGTGCTGTAACAGAAGTGTGAGTTCACTTTTTAATCTCTGTTTAGGATTCACATGAACCTGTATCCGTATTGCCCCTACTTGTGATCTCTGCCCTTCAAATGGGGCAAAACGCTATAAAAATTATCTTGAATTTCAGTAGCATTGAGTTGAGGGTAAAAAAAAAAATAATATGGTCTTTGGTGCTTAAATTCTTGTCCTTTCCATCAGAGGCTGGGAAAGAGGATAACCCTTGTTTTTTCAGACTTTTTATGGTCAAATTAATATTCATTTGCCAGTTTTGGTATACCTGCTTCACACTGTAAGGTGGCTGACATAAAATGCTTTCCATTTAATTTTCCTAGGTTGTGCCAGCAGCTTAATATTAGTAATCAACTGTGCAAGTTGATTCCTTTGCATTATGGGGGCCAGGAATATCAGCTCAGCTTCTTCTGGTAGTCCAGTGTAGTAGTTGATGGTATTTTGCTTCTATTAAGATCAAGTGGAGATTGATATGAAAACTTATGAGTCTTGATTTTTCTCTTCCCCTCCCCCCTTCAGATTCAGACAATAACAGGTAAACATGCTGGGCTCTGAGTACTTCTGGGACTCCAGTTTGTCTCAGAATAATTTAAGAGATAGTGAATGTAACGGACTTAATTAAATGCATGCAAATAGCACAGTGAATATTCATGCAAAAATAAAAAAATTAAACTTAACTGCATTGTTAGAAACAACATTATATGCCTGACTGAGAAATTTATCTAGGGATAGTGGTAAACAGTATTCTTGAATTAAACTTGAGTAAAAGCTTGTTTTTTGTTTCTGTCTTGGTAACCTAACTTACAGGTTTTCCGTAATACTGCAAATGGAAAGTAAGGAAAAAAGGCGACTATTTAAAGAACTTGGGGGGGGCAGTGATTAGAATTTTTTTCCTGAAAAGCCTGTTACCTGGTGGGATGAGTGAGAAAAAAATTGTGAAATGGGATGAGAGGAAAACAAGAAAGAAATGGGTCTGTCTTGTCAGAAAGTTGGCACTCTTATGGAGGGGGTTAGATGACTCAATGTTAAGGTACCTTCGCCTGCCTTCCAGTGATATGAATGTAATGGCTTGTAGCTGATGTGTAAGCAAGAGGAAAAAGAAACTAAGAGCTGCCTGTCGTCATGTCCCGTCCCCCCCCCCCCCAGATGCAAGTATTTCTTTGATGTGCTCTAAATATTGTTTAGGCATGAGAGCTCCTAATTCATGCATCTGCCTTTTAATGAAGTCTGTTATCCACACAATGCATGTTTTCCAAAAAGATGTAAAATCAGAAACAAATGTAGGTCTTCCAGTTTGTAAGTATGGGGTATAAGTAGAATAGCTAATGAGTTCCTGTGAAATGTCAAACTTTATTTGTCATGATAACCATCAATAATGCACCAGATGTTTTGACTGCATTTAGTTTTGTATTAAATTAAACATAGGCAGGGGTGCATGAAGTTCATCTTTAATGCTGCCAAAGCTGGTGCTGTTGACAACTACTTTTTGTTCTGTGGGGTTTTTTTGGTGTTGTAACTGTGTGTATATAGCTTGTGTGTTTGTAGGTATCTTGCTTATAGTAAAGAATTGCTCTAAAATTAGTTGGCTTCATTCAGATAAGCTTATACTCTTAAGTTAATACTGCTTTGAACAATTTTTTTCTTCCATCCTGTCAATCAATTCTTACATTATTAGTTTAGTAAGTAATTACATTCCCTATCTTCATTTTACTTGCTGAAATGGAGGCAAGGTTATAAATGGTAATAATTATATATAATACTTCTGTTGTAAGGTAAGCAGAAAACTTCAAACGGGTTGTATTTTGTACTTAATACCTTTGTCTAAAATGCAATCCCCAGTGATTTGTTAGTGTATAATACACAGCCTCTGTAAATGCTAACTAATGCATTTAGAATTTTTACTGCGAAGAGTTGATACCAACTATACGCTGGCTGTTGAGTAGAGAAGTATATCTGCAATGTGATTCTTACCCTACTGCTTCCACACGTTGCTAATTAAGATGGCAAACCTTGGAGATCTAACATCCCCTCCCTCTTTCCTTAGAAAATCAGCTACATCATTGAAACAAGACTTGAAAAGCATGCTCTGAAGCCAGAACAAACATCCTGAAATTTTTATCATAATGTTGCTTTTAAAAGTCCTAAATGTCCTCTATTTAAAATGAAATTCTTTTGTATTAACCTGCTTTCATATGCTAGCTTTCACCAGACTGCAGAATTGCCTGATTTGACTTTCTAATGTAACTGTAATGAATCTTCTGGGAAACGGAGCGATTGAATGCATATACTGTGCAACTCCATTGTAAAATATTCTGTCAGATCTGCTATATTTCTGATTTTATTTTTTTAGGGGAGGGGTGTCCCTGTCAGGTATTAAAGCCTAAACCAAATGTATTCTCTAGGGAACTTCAGGAGCTCAGACACTACAGTGTGTAATATTGCCCTGATTAAATATATTTTCAGCATCGCATACATAAATATGCTGGGTGATGGTAGTACCGTTATATTAAATTCAAAGGCATGTATTTGGAGAGAAAAGAATAAAGATGAAAATTATTGGCAGATAGTCTTGTAATGGGCCCAAACAGAAATGCTGTGTGTTATGCATGCGCAGATAGCAAGGTGAAATATCTGGTAGCCAGATAAAGGCCGTATACATCTGTGTATAATAGCTCGTAAGGACACTTCTTTTATAGACATTGTTATAATGTAAGCATTATATTCTGCGCTTTAATGTAGCAGCTGGTGAGCTTTTTAAAAGGGATTTCTGTGATACAAGTTTTTGTAACTGGTGTATCCATAGTGTTTGTAATTGCTATAATATAATGATGTTTTATTTGTGTGAAGGAAATTGAACACTGGAGTTTAATAATTAAGAATTTATTAGTTAAAAACTCATGTTATAATTAGCCAGATGCTGCTATTTTGAAACAGTTAGCTGCAATTAGTGTTTTTAAATAGAAGGGTCTTGCATTTAATGCTGCATAGGCTTGACTTTGAAGATTTCAATCTTTAGAACCTATTGAAGTCCAATGTTGAAGGTAAATTTTCTTTTTATTCTAATGAAAGGCAGTAATCATACTGAAATTTCAGGCTAGGTAAGTGAATTTGAACAATTTGAGGTTTATTTCCCTCCCCGCCCCCAACATGACATTGAGGGTGGAATGTGTGGTGGTAGTTTGTTTTGGGTTTTTTGTTTGTTTTGTTTAAGTAAAAGGTCTTTCTCTAATGCAGTGTGTGTGTGTGTATGGACTTTTTTATTGTGATGGGTTTTTCTGTTTGTTTGGGTTTTTCAAAGATAGTAAAAGGAAAACTGTGGCTGGATTGATTATTCCATTTTAGCCGCAGATAATCCAACCAAATAGGCAACCATCTGATAATGCGTATGTAGGAGATCTATAGGTATCTGGGAGGAAGAATGTGTGGGACAGGATTTTTTAAAAATGTGTTAGTTTTGTCATGGGCAAGTATTTTTTAATAATACTAGCTTGAGTGGTGTGGTGAAGCATCCGATGGGCCCTCCTGAGAGAGAGTTATTATACTGGAGAGATATCAAACTATGAATCATTTACACTAACCTCTTGTGAAGCACAGCTTGCATTTTTAATGAAGGATGATTGCATTTCATAAACAGACCTTTAAAAATTAAAATAATATTGATCCTCTTTCATTTAGCTCTATTAAAACAGTAAGCTATATATCTTCTTCTAATAGCTACAGGACAGATTATTTTTTAAAATATACTAAAGTGTGCACAAAATTCTAAATAGAGGGTATATTTTTGTGTTAAAATACCTTATTCTGCAGCTGTACTTGCACAGTGTCCGACTTGTGAACAAAAAGACGATTTAAAAAATATAGCATACACCATATGTGAAAGGGAGGGGGGAATCTAAGTATCTAATACTCAGCTTGACACTGAACAACCATTCCTTTCATACTTTTATTTCAGGTTATTTCAGGTATCTTCATAATAGGCATCATAATACCTATTATTTGCACTCTTTACACTTACTCCCAGGGAAGGCCATACCCAAATACTCTTGTGTATTGCCTGTGTTGATACCTTTTAAGGTGGTATATGTAGTCTTTCTTTTTTTGGTTCCTACATCTTTGGGCTTCCTATGTCTTCAAGGTGGCTGTTGCAACAGGTAGAGACGGCCAGTGTGGCTCTTGAGCTGTGTTGAACTTCTGAATGCTGCAGTGTGTAACTGCTTCTTCAAGCTGTCACACATCCTCACTGTGGTTGTGATGTTACTGTAGCTTCTGGGTAGTGCAAATTCCCCAGTGGCAGGAGGCAGCAAGCAAGCAGGTGGAGTGAGAAAGATGTTACCAGGCTATCCTTAAATTCTGTTGCTTGCTTAGCCTCATGCTGCAGCGGAGCTGTAGGATACCTAGGAAGCCATTATAGTCTATTGTGTGCAGAGTTTTCATACCCCTCAGCTTTCTGTGTTCTGTGCCTTTTGATTCATTGGGGCATACAGGTCAGTCAGCTTTAGTAAACTCTTCCTTGTAAATTAAGTTGAAAATAATGCTTGCATAATATTGGCAGTATTGTGAAACGATCCAAGTCAGAAGTTCAGGTTCTGTCTGTTTCTAGAGAGTAAGTGCCATTGGATCCTAGTGATGAGCAGGTTTAGTGTATTTGCAGTGTTTGAGATGGGAGCCTTTTGTATGATAAATAGTCTCTTGAATTTCCTTTAATTATGTACATGTGTGTGCCAAAGTTATTTTAAGGCCCTGGGTTGAGCTGTTATACTTTAAAACTGAAGAGTAAACAGAAGCAGCAGCCAGTATTGTGATAGCTTTTCACAGTAGTAGATTAGATTATTAGATTATTCTAAGCTATTTTCAACATTGAAACATAAGAAATAGGGACTTTCCCCTACTGTTATGATTATTGCATTATTTTTCTTTTTTTAAATCTTACATTATGTATATTGCTTTCTCCATAGATTTCAAAGTAGTTTACAAAACAGTGGAGTATCACTCAATTTAGGTCTGGTACTTGAAAAGGCCATACTTAAGAAAAAAATTGTATAGACCACTAGCTTGTTAGTTGTTTCAAAGGTGACTTACAGAAATCACGTTTTCAGAGCAGTGGTTGGTGTAGTACTAAATCTCCTTTGCATCTGCGCATGTGTCTGGTGTCTTTGGGGAGGGGGTCATGATATGTCCTTTAAGAGAGAGGAGAGGAAATGTTGGCAGTCGGAACTTAAGGCAGCAAAACAATTGAAGAGAATTATCTAGAAATGCTAACTTCCATCTTGGTGGCTGATAGAACTTCTCCTAGGAGGTCAATTCTGCTTAGAGAAGGATTTCTCTAACAGTATGTTCACCTGACAAGGCTCCAGCTAATCTGTTCATTCAGACCAGTTTTGTACAATGCCCTCTTCTTGAAAGTAGAGAGTTGAAAATTGCCATGAGTAAAACTAGGCATAGTTTATATATCGGGGAGGGGGAAATCAGTATTTTATTTGATGTTGAGTCCCGTGGCCAAAGGGCAGATTTAAACTTAAATCTGTTTAACTTTAAAATGCAGGTAGTATATTGTAAGTTGAAGACAGATAAGTACAAAGCAGGTTCTCAAGCCTTGGAGGATAATTTCTGTATTTTTCATGTAGATAACCTTTTCCTTTTGTCAGTTGAGTTGGGCAATTGAAGTAAAGGCTGGTGTTGCACAGAAAAGATGTTCTGTGGACTTATCTCCATATTGTGTCAATGTTTTCCGCTCCCCTCTTTTCCCTCTCTGGTTTCCTTCCATATAAAACTTAATTCCTCAAATCCATTGTAGTAGATTGACTTGCATCTTCCTGTCTCTTAAACAAGTTATCTACAAATCAGCCTTCTGTCAGGGCATTTGAAAAAAGCAGTCTACATTTGGAGTCAAAGGCTTTAAAACCTGTGTGTGTCACTGCTTCAGCATCGAGAATTTATTTTACATGTTCCTATGTGGCAAGTGTACGTGCTGTGTTTATCTATAAATGAAATTTTTCTACCAGTTGTTGCCATTTTGCATTCTGTTTTTGTAATCATCTTTTATAAAATGGCTTTATTGTTCACTGATCAGGTGTATCCTGACATAAATAAAACATTGGCAGTAATTGGCTGTGACAGATTTTCAGCACTCCCTCCTCTTTCCAGCGTGTACAGCCTCTGACAGTTACAGAAGGCATCTATAGAACCCAGTCCTCACATAGGAAAGTCCCTGGGGTAATTGGCTTTGACGGCTACTGGTTGCTGCAATAATACTGATCCATGAGCTTCTGTGAGCTGCATAATGCCTCAAGGATTTTGTACCCATCAATATGTCCTCAGCTTGAATCATTTTTTTTCATACTTTTTCTGTGGCAGTTTATTAAAAGAAATGCTTGCTACATTTACTGTGTATTTGGTATCTACACAATCTCAGCTGTCATGGTAGATGAAAAAACTATCCTGCAATTCTGTGCAAAACGCTCCTGTGTGTCTGCAGCTGATACAAAGAAAATTTCTCCTGCAATTGGTGGAAGACACTTGCAGTTCAAGGCTCTTATTTATGTAGGTACATTGATGTTTTAAAATTGTCTGTGATAATAAAATGTGATAATCTGTTGGCAAGAGCACAACTGCTTTTTTTTTTTTGCAAAACTTAATAAGCTGTGAGACAAACCCGAAAATATGAAAAGGCAGAGATGTACATGCAAGGTGAGGACCAACAGTTTGTCAGTTATAACCACAGCTGAAGGCATGCTAACTTGTTTGCTACTTTAAGTAATAACTCAGATTTCTTTTGCGGTGTCTGGTGGGAAAAAAATCTCATAGTTGGTGGTATTGATCACACTTGATCTTATTGGGACATTCTGAGAAATGTAAATTGCAGCAAATCTACCTTGGTTGGATCCTAATCAACTGAAAGACCAAAGTTATTGGGTTCTTAACCAAAATCGGCACATAGAGCTGAAATGCATTAAAAATAGTTCTTAAAACAGGATTACTTTTCTCAGCTAGAATTACTGCTTGCTCATCACTTAAAGCAGAATTTTTGTGGATGAAGTGTTGGCCAGAGTAATTTACTATCTCAACAGTAATCGTGATTGTTTTGGGGAAGGAAGTTTGTATAAATATCCCTGTATAACTTTGTTCTCTACTAATTTTAAGGCTCTCTGTTTAGGGAATCGGTTCTGAAGGATTCCAGTAGTAGTTCAGGAAACACTATACAGTAGACCAAGGCTACAATGGCTGAGAAGTACCTGCTCTTGAAAAGGATACTACTGCTTGCTTAAAATAAAATCCTTGTGGCATACGTCAAACCAGCTTGCACCTGTAGTGGAATCTGGATGAGTAATGCATCTTTAAGAATGACAGTGACTCAGGGAAAGGTCAGGGATTTCTTTTGGTTATGTTTCAGTGCCAGACTCTAACTCACTAGAATTATTTTTTAACTTAACTGTGATTAGTTCTAATGTGGCTTATGGGTTTGTAGTTATGCAATACCAGTGTGTTTTGATGACTCTTGTGGGGAAATACCAGATAACTCATAGTGGGATATTCTGCATCTTTATTTTTAGAAACAAAACACTTCCCAGAGAAACAAACCCTCTGGTTTAGTTGTCATTATGGGGAGGTCTCGCAAAATTAAGTTCCTTGTTTCATGGACTCAGCTCTGTCTTGATACAGAAAATAAGTTGTCTGTTTAATTACATACTACAGAGAGGAAGTTTATGATCAGTGCCTGGCTGGCTGTTTGCTTTTGGGTTCTAGTTTTCTGTGACAACAAAAAATGTTTCCTACTTAGCTCGTATTTTACGAGTTTGTTTTTATAACTGTTTATGTGTCTTGAATCTTTAGGTAAAATCCTGAAGCAAGATATTTCTCATTGTGTGGTCTTTTTATTGGTGTTTTGAAGGAAAAGGTACTGAAATGTCAGTCCTTCCACTAGATGAGCATAAAGTGCAAGTAAAATTTCAAAAATGGGATTTCCTTTGTTTTTGGTAGATTATCTACCCTGGAAATTACAGTAATCATTTGGGAAGAAACCTTTCAGAGGCAGAAAGAACAGTTTAAGAAGCTTACTTCTGCATTCAGAAGTAGTACTTTTAAACTAGAATATTGCAGTGTAGTATTTTTATCCTTTTTCAAGTTGTTCACGTTGTGACCAGTCATACACAGATTCTGTCCCATTATGACAGATAGACCATTGTACACTGAAGATCATGTTCTGTTTTCCAGGTAAACCTTAATTTGAAAACATAATGATACTTAAAACCATTCAGCCTCTTTTGTAGTGTGGTATTGATATCCTCCCCACCCCAAGAACCAAAACGAGGGAATATCAGTTTTTCAAATATGCCCAGCAAAGTCTTAGGAATCAAAAATAGCAAAATGCTATTACAGGCTAATTGATGAATGTAATTACATGTATATTTGACTAAAACTGAGTTCTGCAACATTAGTAATTTACTTACAAAATGCATTATGATTGTAAACCTAGCAATAAATATTTTGCTGATAGATGTAGCTGCTATTTCACATCCTGTTTTCTATATAAACTAGTTTTAGTAGCTAGTGTATGAACAAGTGAAGTATTCTAATTTGCATCGGAATGGAGCTTGCTCTGGAAACTTAAGCACATTGCAAAATTGCTTACAAAACTTAAGAAAAGTAACTTTAATTCTTAGGGCTTTAGACTCTTGCGTGCAAATTAGATTTTAAACATTTTGTCATGTGCCAGCTAGTGAGGTCTCTCTTTCTTGCATGTCATTTTGGAATCTTGAATCTATTTAGGAGGAAGCATTTTTGCCTAGTATATGTCTTCTCACTCTTCCTCCTTCCACTTCTGGTTTAGGTCTGTTTCTTTCACCAATGTAGTAGTATGAGTTTCAGGGCATGTTAGTTCAGCAGCTGACCCTGCCTAGGTAATTTTTTAAAAGCTATTTCTAAGCTCATCTTTATTGGCTTAACTAAAACCGTTGACTTGGAACTTAAATTTCAACAAGGGGGGCAACTGCATACTGGCATGGGTGAAGACCTTTGTATATGAGAAAAGGACTGCATGCAGTGGGTATAGAAGAATAGTTACTAGGCTATACTAGTTCTATCTTGTGGTGTTTTGGGTTTTTTTTATTTGGGGAGTGGGTAGTAGTGGACTTCGAAAGTGCAAATACTTTGGATCACAACAGTTGCCTAAAGATACCTATTTGAGAGAGGAGTGGGTTGGTTTGGCTTCTAGGTTTTGGGAAGAGTCTTGGATGCAGTTAGAATCGCTCTTCCACGGGCAAAACCCAGCAGTGGTCGAGGCATGCTGCTTTTGTCCTTTGGTCTGCTGAGTGATCAGACTAGTAGGTTGGCTTTCCTTCCCTCTTTTTTTTTCTTTTTCCCTTTTCCCTTCAAGTGGTTATGAATTGTTTCCTGGGGAAAAAAGTCTAGTAAAATCAACTGAAGTGTGGATTTAGATTGCAATATTATCCTGTGTAGATGTGTATTGTTCATGAAGGGTGCCTCATATACTGTTAAATGAATCCATTTGGGAATAGAGTAAGGTAACTGATACTCGTAGGTGCCTTTTAAAAAAAAAAAAAAAAAAATCCCATGCTATTCCAGTGTTACTCCAAACAATTTGTCCACATAGATAAGTTGAATTTTTAATCTGTTTCAGCTCCATCCCTTCCTCTGCTTCTCTACGTAAGAAAATTTTCATGCCACATTCTGCTAGTTGCAATGCCATCTAGGTGTGTTTCTAACTTTCAAAAGCTCTTTAAAGTTATTGAAGGCAATGGCTTGTCTCCTGTGTCTTTTTACATGTGAAGGCTGACAAGACCGAGCCATATTTCTAATACCTAAGTTCTTTCAGATTTATATGTCCAGTTTACTTTGCACTTTGTATGTAAGTACAGATTTTGTTATTCCTGTTTTATTCTTGCATGTATATGTTTGGGGTTTTTTAGCTTTGAGTTGAAGGAAGGTAATGCATTCCTTCTAATGCTGGTACCAGCCACCCAGTATTGAAGTGTTTTCGCTAGAGGGAGTTTCCTCCACTAACTGCTTATGTATATTTGAAGAGAAGTGATATAATCAGCAATGGTTGTGCTAAGAATGGCAGAAGTCCATGTCACTAGTTTGAAAAAGCCTAGTGAAGACCCTGTTTGCTCTGTCTTCAGAATGAGGTATGGCACAATAAAGACCGCTAAAGTAAGGGTTTTTCTGGTGAAGCCTGTTTTTTGTGTAGTTTGCTGCTGTTGCACAGGCAATATAAATAATTGCTGGGCCTGATCCACGTACTTTTTGATGCAAGCAAGAAACAAGTGATGACAGGCAGTGGAAGCTAATAAGTGTGGTATCTGTACGGGAGAGCATAAATGTGAAAGATTGTTGCACTGGCCATCTCTCTAGCAGTAATATTAGTTAGAATAACTGTCAGTAAAGGTCACAGTCTTGCTGATCCAATGTGAAAGCTACACAATCTTGTTAGCAGATACTGTACCACACGAAAGAGGATTACGTAGCAGTAATAGTTCATAGTGTATCTTTTTATTGCTCTCCAAAGGCGATTGATTTATTTTCAGGTGTATGAATGACGAAATAAAAAACTTGAGTTAACTTATTTTCTCAATAAAATGTACACTTCGTATAATACTTCATATATGCTCTTCTAAATAACCTCGTAATGATCCACAAGCTTGCCCTGACGTAAGAAGATTAAGGAATTAATGTCAAATTACAGACATAACTGCAAATGGTATTTACTCTGTTTGGCATGCAGGAGAGGTAGACAGCTGACAAACATTAAATATATTTTTAAGATTCTTTTTTCTTCTTAAAGGAAGAATCACAACTGTTAGAATAATTTAATGTTAGTGTGTCCTGAGTGCGTATGAGGAAGAAAAGGCATTGGCCAGTGATACTGTTGTTCTATTTTGTGAGAGTTTGGCTAAGGATACTGGCACATCTGCTCAGTAGTTGAAGGTGTCGGTTTAGTTCTACATCAGACTGTTTCTTCTATGTCAGCAAAGTCTAGAAAGATAACAGTTTTACAGTCGAAGTGTACATGTGCAGTGGGTTAGTTTTGGTGTGAGATAATGGTAAAATGACTAAGAAGATTGTCTGTTACATAATACTAATGGAATTATGGTTGGATAAACACATTAATATAATGGAGGTAGAAAATGCACAGACTTTAGCTGTGGGAGGCATAAATGTTGCTGCTGAAACCCATGGCATAATTTCTGAGTATGTTTTTAAATTCAGTGTAGTTAGTTAAAAATAATGTGTAATAAGTTTTTTTAGTTTTCCTAGCTGTAAATGGCTTACCTTAATCTTTCTATTTTGGTCAAGTGAAAGGGAAATGAGGTCTGAGGAAATGCTCTTTAGCAAAAGACAGGGAAGCTACCAAGATTACTTATCTGTCAGTTGAATTGCACGTAATATTATTTTATGTGCACAGCAGTTTACTCATTTTCAGAATCAGAGCAGTAGTGGTTCTACAGAAAGAATGGGTTATGCTAAAACAGTAGCCAGACTATAGATCCTTTTTGAAAAACAAATCTGTATTGAGAGATGTAGTAAAGATTTGTAGCTATCAAAGGCTCTAGATTTGTCTTTCAATAGATGCTATTTTAAGCTACTGTTCTCAATTATTTGTTGATTTTAATGTTCAAAGGTAAATAAACATGTATGAAGGCATGAGCTTAAAACTCCAAATTGCTTCTTGCATTAACAACTGTTATAAAACTGCAAACTTTTTATGTGTAAAAGTATAGAGCTGTGAACAGGAAGTCTAGTAGATATGTTAGCTGAATATGACACTTAATTTAGACCTTAAAAGCTGTGATTTTACAGCTTTTGTGGCTCAAAACCCAGTATCTTGCAAATGATATTATTAATCCAGCAATGTTTTACATAGTTTGGCACTTCCATCAGGATATTGCTAAAGATTCAGAATGATTATGTTTAAGGCTTGGGAACCTAATGTTAACCAGTGTACAGAAACTGCTTTTATTGTCTACATGGTCAGCCACACAGATGTTTGTTTCTGTTTGTAAAAAAGGCATAGAGGTAGTTACTATTTTGATATATTGATCAAAACCAAGAAAAAAAAATCATGTGGAGAGTTTTCAAGGAAGACACAGCTTAATCTTTAAATTACACTAAACATGCTAGGATTTCTGAGTGATTTTTTTTTTTTTTTTTTTGCGGTCCAAGTAGCCTAGCCTGGTTTTGTTAGCTATGAAATAGCTGTTGTGGCTGTGAAGTTGAGTTTTTGACTTGTATTTATGAGGCAATTGCAAAAGCAGCTGTTATTTTGAACATTTCTCTTGCAACAAATACCTCTATGGAAGATAACTTGTGATGGAAGCTTCCATCCTTTCTGTAGGCTAGTGTTTCTGCCTGTTCATATTGCAAAAAACTTTTCTGACTTTTTTTTTCCCCCAAATCTTTATTTTCCTGGCAGTGACTTAATGTGTTGGAGAGACAAACGATTTTCTTCTGCCTCTTTGGCTTTGTTGAGCTTGTTTAAAAATAAAAACCACTTCTGTTTTAACTCCTCATTTCTCCTATGATTCACTTTAAAGGAAATGGTTGTTTGAAGATAGCTGTGAATTCTTATGGCCCTTAGAGTTCTTAGAGTTACTGTCTGTGTCCAAAAGCAGGGTCCTCAAGAGATCTTTTTGAATCCCCTTAGATGAAGGATGAATATCCTCTTCAAGAAAGATTAGAAGGATAATCATAGATTTTCTGAAACAGAAGATAGGTCTCCAGTATGAGATGTGAGTAAAGCTCAAGAGCGTGACCTTGTATGTTTACTTGCTTTTCTGTACTAGAAAATGTGGCCCTCAGACTGGAGAATGAAGATGGGGGAGTGGTAGGGGTGAAGGAAACACCTTCTTCCTTCTTGATTAGGAACTTAGATTGCCTTCACAGCTCACTAGAAATTGCTTGCATTGTATGACTTGTTCACTATTCTCAGTCATCAGTGCGAGTCTGCTTAATTTGGAGGATTAAAACAAAAAGACATAATTGAATTCTACAGTCTGTTTTTTTCTGTTTTTTTTTCTTTTTTCCTCCCAAGGGCTCAGATTTGGATGAAATGAATCACTAATAATTGAATTGATTAATAGTTACTTAATAGATGCTCTCTGCATAGTTCCTTTCTTCTGTCAGTGTTATCTTTTGCACGTACCTGCTTTAAGCAAAAAGTTTATGGTCAATGAGTGAGAATTTAATGATATATTTCCACATGGCAGTAACTTACCCTCATTTGAGGTTGAAATAGGTTTTTTAATAGTAGTTTGATAACTAAGTGGATTTTTAATTAACTGAAATCCTATGCCTTAAAGTCTTTCACTTACAAATAATAATTAAAAACTCCAGTTCTTATGACGGAGGTAATCTTACAGACATGACCAATGTTAAAACAGATCAAGAACGGCTCCTGCAATCCATACTCAGCCTGATATAAACCATCTGAGAAATAGCAACTTCCTTATTCACTTCAGTAGAAAGCTGCACATGTACTCTTTGAAAACAAAACTTGGTCTTTATTCAACACGAGCTAGTTAATTCTCCTTCGAAGTGACAGGGAAGTAGCAATTTTTTTAATAGCTTTGTACTTTAATCAGAGGTAGCGTCTGATTTTGCTATCAGCACATTGATAGGACAGATTTCAGGGAGATTACTTTTTTTCTACTGACATTGTAATGTTCGCCTGAATACTTACATAGCTTTATTCATGTCATGATGAGGGAGGCAGCTGGAGTGGCCAACAGTATGGGGCTAGTAATGAGAGGATCTATTTCTTGCTATTAATATATCCTGTCATAGGAATGGTAGCATACCTATTCAGCTTTCATGTCTGAAGAAAGAACCGTTTTGACATGGACAGATGCATTACTTCACAAAATCAAAGGGTTTAATGCTGCTTAGGTCTTTTAAGAGTATGCAGGAGTCACCTGATACCCAGAGGAAAAAACATTTAGGAGTTTATGCAGAGACTGTTCGTGCATACTGTCTTTCAAAAGGGTTCATACACAGAGAAAAAGAGATCAAGATGCCCGTGTCCTTGAGGTTTCAGATAAGAAGCTCATGTCATGTTAGATGGTATAGTCTTCTATGAATTCTTTAGTGCTTTTGGAGATCAAAATTAGTAGCTTGTGACACCCTTTAAGGCTGATAAGGATGGAAGGACCTGCATCTTTAAGTGATGAAAAGTAAGTCCTAGAAATAGTTGCGTTGTCTAGGATTGACTTATACCTAATGTAATTCCAAGAGTTAAACCACTTAAAATTGTTAACTTATTGAAGTTTGTACAGAAAGGGGCATGTGTTAGGCTGAGTTCCTTTGTAAAACACTGATTTAAAAAAAAATTTCTTTTGTGCCTGTCAGTAGAAAAGATGATGGGTCTCTCTGCCCAACATGAACAATTTTTTTGGATAAGCTAAAGAAATGCAGATCATTAACAGACATATGACATAAAAAGCTCAAGATCTTTTTAGCAAAGCAGGTTGGTATTTTTTGTTAACTGACTACATAACTTATTCTGGGCTGTGGATATGGGAGACATTTCTGTTGTGAAAAACTTTGGTGTTCCCGCAAAACTGGGACAGGAAATAAAAAAGAGAGGTGCTAACTCTAACATAAGAAAAATTAAGCTTTTTCTTCTCTGTGACAGGTTTCTTAATGACAAAATGGGCTTGGTGACTACAATGCAGTTCTATTCTTAGCATTGCCATTATTTCCCACCCTCCATTACGTTTTATGGGTAGGAAAATTCATCGGAAGTGAAACTAGTTGCAAGTCTTCTGCTCTATGGAGGAAGGTATCTTCAGGAGACCACCTGGGAAGAATGTTCCATCGTGGTCTCGCTTTAGCCAGGCAGTTGAGAATGGAAGTTTGTGAGAGGAATTTGAAAATGAGACTTTTCAGCCTGGATGATTTCAAAGTTTGGCTACTACTAAAACCCTTTTATACACTGTTCTGTTTTTTTTTTTTTTTGTTTGGGTGTTGTTTGTTTGTTTGTTTGTTTTAATGCAGCCCAATGGAATAACTCCCTCTGGGCATTGGTATTTCAGAGGAAAAAAAACTTTTTTTTTTTTTTTTCCTTTTTCTCCAGGGAGGCAGGGAGGAGGAAGCTTATCCAAACGCTGGTAGTAGGTGGAAGAAAAGGTGCAAGTGCATGTGCATACTGAACAAGAAGCTTTGCTGCATGGTGTCTGTTGTTGTTTAGCAATATTGAAAAGACCAGGAATTTTTTTTTAACACTTGTTATAGGAAAACTTTGAAATTTTAAACGTGTAAAAATTTTACATCATTCCTGTGGACATTGTACTCTTAGAAAAGCTGCACTGTGTGTAGTAAAAGCAACACCCCTTCATAAATTAAACTCAGAGAAAGTTTAGTTGTGTACTATCACACAATTATCAACAACCTGCTTAAATATGTTGATAGTTTGTTCAAAACCGCAAAATTTGCTTCATGCAGTGAGACACTGGTCCACCTGGGCTATTTCACTCACCCCTCTTCCCAGCTGGGACTGTGGTGGATGTGTAACTGATAGATGTGTGTGTGTATATACACACAGTATGTAAATTTAGAAAACAATACATTTATCCCCTGATGTCTGAAAAATGATATTGTGTTTCCCGATATATAATGGGTCTGTTATCTTCTGTGTAAAATACTAGCGGTTTTTAGAAACCTGCAGGTACCAGTGGTATGAATTCTTTAAGTGAATGAGGGCATTTGTGTTTGATGTCGTTAAGGAGCTGACTCTAGAGGGCACTCTAAATCAAGATAGCGTTCTGCTTCCCGTGCTTGAACATGCAAAGATTACGCTTCGCTGAAGAAAAGCAATAAAAGTCGCTATGCATTCCTTCTCTCTTTCTCACCAACCACATGGCCTCTCAGTATATTGGAAACACGAATATTCGTTTGGCCTGGAGAGTTAATCTGGAAGATGTGTCTTAATTATTTAGCTCTGGGGGGATTCCTTCACAAGCCTTCCAAAACACTGTGAGCTCTAACACCCTACCTATTGTTTTCATGCTGACTTAAATAATTTGGATGTTTGAAGTATCTTTTCAGGTCTTTATAGAGCATAAATAAAAGAATGAATGGTTCAAACTTGATGGCATTTTCTTCCTTTCTTGGACAAGAGGTAAAATACTGCATTTTTGCCTCAATGTATT
Organism: Gymnogyps californianus; assembly: GCF_018139145.2. Classification (NCBI taxonomy): domain Eukaryota; kingdom Metazoa; phylum Chordata; class Aves; order Accipitriformes; family Cathartidae; genus Gymnogyps; species Gymnogyps californianus. The sequence goes on along the minus strand of NC_059491.1, from coordinate 4,717,000 downwards.
CAAAGAGAAAGAAGCAGTGTCTTGACCTGCTGTGATTTTTTTAATATTCCTTTCTAGCAGCTAGTAATAACTGGTAGTAAAACGTGTAATAATGTACAAATTCCACACTGAGATTTCACATAGGGATTTTTTTCTGTTGTTTATAACTGTCCCTGTAACACTTTCTTCTTTTTCTTATGTTTACATACAGTCTTGGGATCCTTTCCCAAACAACTAAGTGACTGTCCTTGGGAGGGCGCTTCCTGGTTAGAGATTGTAAAGCCTCAAAGTGCTAATGGTTCTTAGTTGCTTAGTGTGGGACTGCAGCATAGGGCAGTAGATTCCATATCAAATTCATTTCAGTTTTGGCAGTTGCAGTAGGATGTATATTCATGGACCAGCTGTGTGTGACCAAGGCAGAGTATTAGAAGTGCTGGTAGCATTTTAGGGAGAGTCTAGGTATTGCTGTTCTCAGTCATGGCTCTTGCTGTTAGAGTAAGTTCCTAAATTAAAAGTTGAATTGCTTTTAACATGTATTTTAAAAGCTGAAAACACAGCATTGGCAATAATTGCATAGATACAGGACAGACTTCCAGGTCATTTAATTCAGGTAGCTTTTCAACAGATTTTCCTCTGAGCATGAGAACTGTTTCCCTAATGACTAAGAAAGTCCTCCAGTTGTTTAAGATCTTACCTAAAGCTGTAGCTCAAGTTCTGGGTCGGAGAATATTTAAATCTGCAAATGTAGTGTCTGTTCAAATTTCTCTTCTCTCTGCTACTCTGTGGCAAGAATGATGCATTTCTTTTACATCTTAAAAGAAAGTCTTGTCTTGACTGCTTGGAGTGCATGGTCATCCTGGTACATGCAAAATGAGGGAGTATGATTGTTCAAGCTCCCTACTTTTGTTGTACTGAATATACTTTGCCTTTTTCCTCTGGAGAAGTATAACTGTTTCCCCTTGAATATACAACTGGGTAATACAAAACTTGTAATTTTTACCTCTGACTTGAGAGGGTATGAGGATAGTAATTGTTTCAGCCTGATGGAGATTAAAACTTGTCTCCTATGTCAGTTATTAAATGTGGGAATAGGTGCAGGCTGTGGAATAAAATATTTGATTTACAGTGCAACTCTGAAAGGCTATAGTGCAAGAACTGTATAGATTTGTTTGGTATAAAAGCTTTGTTTAAGAGGAGAAGAAGCGGCAGCCTACTAGACAATTTCTGGTTGAGTTTTCTATTTTAGTAGGCTGAAGCCCAATGTGGTGATTTGTGTGGTATAATGATGGTAATTCAGAGCTGGAAGATGAGTTGTCTGTAATTTTGAGCGTTTCTCAGTGTTACAGCTTCTTATCAGCTGAGTTAACAGGAGCTGAACTGTCTGTAATACATGGAGTTTTCCTCCTTTCTCAAGGTAAAGGTTAAAGTTATTACAAGCATGTCTGTTAGCTTTTGTTAGCATTGAAGAATGCTTTGGACACTTGCACATTATTGCTGTGGACATATTTTTCTACTTAACGTGGTGAGCAGTTGTTTAATTGGAAAAGCTGTTACTTCCCTTGATCCTGACTAGAGTAAAAATCAATGTCTTCTCTGCAGTCTGAACTAATAGGAATCAAACTCATTGAAGGATGAAAATGGTTTAATCAGAGTGCCATCTTAAAGGTTATTTAAAAAAACCCAAACCCACAAACAAACCAAACACCCCCACCCAAGCTCTGAAACTAATGAGCAAAACATGGTGCTTCCTACCTTAAGTTAGACTAACGGAGGAAAGGTAGTAGTTTTAATCTGAAATGGATATAGTGATATTCTTGGGAGCTATTTGATTTCAAAGTCTTTCCTTTTAAACATCATGTCCTATATATATCTTCAACCTTTGGATGAAATGACAAAAATGAGGTCTAATGATGGGTTTCTTCGTAGTGGAAGTCATGAAAAGCACTCTGTCTATTCATTCCAAGAACTGAATCAAACAGGATTGTCAGGCTTGTTCTTGACCTCATTTGTCCAGTGAGGCCCACTTATTTAAAATATATCTGGTTGTTGGTATACCAAAGTGTAGATTTCATTTTCATTGAGAAAGTAGTAGCAAGGGGAATGACAACAGCATATTTTGTTGCCCTCTCCTTTGGAAAACTGTACGTGGTGTTGGGGTTGGAGTTGATGTCTTGTAACCCTGTAAATTGGGTAATGGACTAAGCAATCATTGCTTACATGCCTGTAAAGGGAGGCTACGGAGTATACTTCATGTTGCTTTCTTGAAATTGCATTCACTGTTAGTATTTAACCACTGTTAACAACTGTGCTTTACAAATGAGCCTGAAAATACAGGCTTTGATTCTAGTTAGTTAGCTTTCCAGTTCCCCCTCTTCTCTAAACTTTATTTAGTTGGTGTTTTTTCCTGTTAGTTCACTCTTGACAATTCCCTGCTTAATGTATTTTACAGCCATGACTTGTGCTACACACCGGCATCCTCATGGAAGTTATAGATGTGCAGTATGACCTTTTATCTGTTGTTTAGGGGGAGGGCACTAGTTCTTCTCGCTGTCTGTGTATGGTTACATGAATGTGAAGTTACATGTGCATGTGCTATTGTAGACATGCGATTTGAAAATTTTCATTTTGAAACTTGATGACTGGAGGTTATAAACAGGAATGAAATGGATAACCTAGCCTGTGTTCTGTGACTGCTTAATGAGGACTATGTTAGGGAAATTGAAACAAAGTGTAACCTTTAAATTATGTTTTCACTTCTGGATATGCCACCCTTGGCATGTTCAGATCCTAAAAAGCAAGGCAGCGGATTTTGTTTCATGAGGAAGTTGCCTGCCAAGCTTTAATACAAGTCTTATTAATGGATTATTCATGAACTCATGAGGTGTACATGTATACTTGTTAGTGATAAAACACTAGCATGAAAATTCAACAAACCTTGTCAAAGCCTAGACGTTGTGTTCAGAAGAGAATGAGATAATAGCTCATAGACCAAACAAAGAACACCTTTAAGGTTCTACGTATCATGTCCGAAGACCTGCCTGTGCACCTCTGGATTTTTGTGCACTTTGCACACTGTTTTTGTTGTTCTTTATTTCATGTCTTGATTAATGAATCAAATTGTTAGCTGGAGTGGGAACCAAACATATGAAAGAACTTCCTGTGATATTGCTTAACTTTGTGCTTTATGGTTTTTTTTTTTCCTGGATGCTTTCAGTTGGGCTGTTGTCAGCACTTGAGGGGAAAACTGAAGCCTTAAAATTTGCAATTGCAAACTCAAGTCTCTGCATGGTCTTTGTGGCTTACTTGAATTTACAGTGTTTTGGTGGGTTTTATAATGTTTCTTTTAGGAGTCTGACACTAGATGGCATACTGCAGCTTGACTGTGTCACCTGATTAAAAAAATGGTCACTCTTGAGCCCTTTTTGTTGAAAGAGGTTTCTTATGTTTCTATGCAGTGGCTTTAAAGTTGTTTGTTTATTGTTACATTGGAAACTTGCCTCACATCATCTGAAACTCATGCATTCCTTTTGTCCAGGAATGTTTGCTTTTCATGTAAATTTAATGTAGAACATGTAAATATTTTCTTAAATGAATGTTTGTTTTATGGAATTGTCCCTTTGTGTGTGTGTTTCAGTTAGGTCTTGATTTGCAATCTGCAGGCGGTTGATTTCATCAAAGATGTAATGTCTGGAACACAGTTTAGAATGGGAGGGATGGTACTCTGATGTTTTACAGTTTTCTGCAAGTACTTTCAAGAAATTACATAGATAGCTCTCACATATCCTTATTACTGTGTTGCCTTGAAATTATTTGGTTGCCCAGTTTTGATGGAGATTATATATTTTAAGTTTTTCTATCAAAAATCCAATTTTTGTGGATTGCTGTGTTTTCTCTCCATATTGCAAGAAGAGACCACTACATAGAAGACCTGGAATGCCTTTTACATTAAATCCTCTTTCTGATAGGCCATTGAAGGAACAGTGTCGGGAAAAACTGGCATGTTGCCGGTATAGCCTTCCTAAAAATACTGAGTTAATTTGTGTTTTTCCGTAGTAGCTGCATTACGTAGGAAACCAAGGTGAACATAGTTAAGACTAGTGTGTTTTTTACTTGAGAATTTTGAAGGAAGTTCAGAGTCAGAATATAGTCATGTGAATGGGATTTTTTTTTTTAAGCCCTTAGTGTGATTTTGTGTTATTTTATGTTAAATGCTGATAGGAAAAAGTGCATTGTTTTGACAAGTAGCGCAGAACTGATTTACGTTAAAATATACAGCAGGATCCATTTTTTTGAGAGAGTGTTTGATAAGCTACTGTAAACCATGCTTAACTATTGCCACCTCTTCATTTGCAGCATGAGAAATATTGTGAAACTAATTTTGAAAGGCCTTTTTGGCTGTTAATTGGTTGATACTAGCTATCAAAAATCTGCTGCTTCCTTTTAGTTCACTTAAAGCTTCTGTGTAGGTGGTTGAAGACTGCTGTGTGAAATACGTTCCTACATCAGCAAATCCTTATCTGTTTGAAAAACAAATCAAAACAAGTTGAGTCCAGCAAATTTGTGTGATTTCAGGAAGGTCATGTTGCACTCTGAGCAGTACAGTTTTGAATTTATCTCTTTATCAAGTCTTCGAAAGTGTAAAGAGACCTTTTTCAGAAGGATAAAAGGTCTAGTTTCTTAAGTGTAGTAGGCTCTAGCATGGCCATGGCAGATACATGCCTAACACTTGGTTGCAATTCTTACCCTGGTATGTATTTTTTTAAGGCTCTTAAGAAATGGATGCATGTGCATGTGGGAAAGTATCAATTTTTGACATAAAACACTATTTCTTCCTATGAGATGGAAGCTGTCTTGTTTGCTTACTTTTATGAATTTGTGGAGGGAAAAGAGGAGGAATAAACGAAGAACCTTCACATTATTTCATGTTTTGGGGGATTCTGGAGGGGTGTGGTGCAGCAATGCCTGAATTAGTTTCATATACTAGGTGTCTTCTCCCATAGTTTTGGGAAATCAAGGGTTTCTTCCCTGTGTAACTGAACTGGAGTCATGTGGTTTCAGCCTGTTAACATTTTTTCAAGATTATAGTAGAAACTTCCTGTTTTTAGAGCTTATCTCCCCGTCTGGAGGGAAAGATTATTATAGGTATGGTCACATCCTGTGGTTATTGTCACTTTAAAAAAAAAAGTCTATTGCATTTTCTGAAGCCTTTGAATGTGAAAGTGATTACTGCACTAAAAAATTGTGAGCTGTAGTCACATTTCCTATTTCTGCTGTGATTTCAATAAAAGACTAAATCCATTGCAAATTTTATATATCTGTTAGTACAATTTCTGCTATACTTGGTGTGTTGAGAAAATCTCTTGGTAAAGAATCTATCTTATTCTGGAAGGAAGATTGTAAAGGAAGCATTTGGCAGTCATTTCCTTTAGCTTGTGAGTATGAGCATGCTTTATATTATAATAGTTTAAACATACCACAGGCTGTTGATAGAGGTATCAAGTTTTCCATTCCTCAAGTTACTTTTAGTTGAAACTGGGGGGAAGAACAGGCAAACTTCCATTGTTTTACAATTGCTTTGATAGAGTTGAAAAAGATGCATTTTCTTCCTTCTGCCTTCCCTCCTTTTCTTTAGCTTTACCCCTCTCCTCCCGCTCATTTAACTACTGAGACTTTTATTTTGTCTGCTTTTTTTATATATAGCTGAGAACAAATGGTTTCTTGGTTTTTTAAAATCCATTTATTAAATTTTCAAGTATGCAAATTTTCTCTTTTAAATATGACTTTTTTTCTTGACAAATATTTGAATTTTTTTCTTGTTTAAGAGAATACCTTCTAAAATAAATTGTGTGTGTCACTTTGTCATTAAATTCAAGAAGCTGCTGAACAGGTTGATGTCTTGCCGTTAAGCACCACAAAACCTGGCAGACACAGCTGGATTTTGTTTTAATATTCTTGGCTTACAATGTACCATTCTGTAATTTGGAGTTTCCCAGGGCAGGGATTTTCTACAAAAACATTTTTGAATTTAAGTATTGGTCCCTACAGAGAAGAAGAAACAAACCAGAGGAGAAATATTGAAAAAAGTGATTTCTGTGATTAGCAGACATGAACTTTTTTGCTTAAATTTGTCTTGCCTGGTTTGTTTTCATGTCCGGATATGAAAGCTGTAGCTGGGTTTCAGGTTACTTGTCTCACTACTTGTTCCCTAGTAGCTTGGTCACAATATCCCAACTGAGTTTATCGCACTTCATACTTACATACTTACCTACGCGCGTAAAAGCTTTTATTTTAAAAACTTGCCAAGTTGCTGCATTCCTCAGCTTTTAAATCTTTTTTTGTTTTCTTTTTTTGTTGTTTTCACTTCTCTCTTCCCAAAGAAAGCATACTGTCTTTCTGGCTGAATTTTGTCCTTTTTGAGGTGCAGCTATTTTAGAGCATTGTCCTTGAATTAAGTTTTAATTGTAAATAGAAAATGCTGTCTCCCCGTCTCTGCCTCGTGTTTGTTTTTTTCTCGGGCTTTTTGTTAGGCACACTGAAGTCTGGTTTCAAGGGTTTATATAGCTGGCAGAATTGAGTTTTTTCAGCGTTTGGAGGAGGGAGAATAGGGAGAACGGTATGGGTTGACATTACTGTGAATATTCACTTAATTGTATGGGGACTTGAGATTGAACTCCGGGTGGGCTGGGCCATATCTGTTTGGGGTGGGTTGTTTTTGGTGGTGGGTGGCTTTTTTTTTTTTTGGTGGTGTTGGTTTTTGTTTTTTTCCCCAACACTTACTAAGCTAGGCCTTCCTGTAAAATCCTGAGATTTCACGTTATGAATTGCCTTAGTCTTCACAGCTCCCTGGGGGAGCAACTTTTGTGTTTTCTTTCCTACTGTGACAGAAATGCTGCATGCATCCAAGATGCTGTATAAAAATAACATACCAGATTTCTTCCAAAGACATGTAGAATGGAGTTATGCAGGACTTTGTCCTTGAAGTCTCTATCCCCATTCTTCAGCTGAGTGATGCAGTGAGTGTACCAACAGTAATGTTTTGTCTGTGTCACAGGTTCCGGATAGGCTGAGAAGGAATCTGAGGCAACTTGTGTTTTTGCCTAATAACAAGCAATTGTATTAACAAGCAGTAAGTACCACCAGTGCACAAGTCTTGGGATTTTTTTTTTTTTTCCTTTGGAGGATTTTTGTTTGTGTTTGTGCATTGCTCTTGAGACTTGTGCCTCTCTTGTCAGGTGGAGTTTGATCCAAAGGTGTTACCTTACAGGGGTGGCAAAGGAGTTGTTGGTGGCAGTTGTTGGTGACAGTTACAGCAAGAGTGGTGCCTGGAATTCCTGGGCCTAAGAGTGGTTAAAATGAGGTTGAAGTTCCTCAGACTTTTCTGTGCTTTGATAAGAGTCATCCTTTCCCAGAGTATTGATGTGGTGTCAGATTTTAATAGTGACCTGTAAGGACTTACAGCTTGACTGGAGGTCTTCTGAAATCTACACCTGAAGACCACGTAAGTACAGCAAAGGAGTCATAGTTCTTAAACCATAAAATGCATGATAGTGTTAGTAATTTGGTTTAGCAGGTTCTAGGTTAGATGCTGTGTACCTAGAGGTGTGGGGAAAAAAACCCCTCACCCCATACAAAAACAACCAAACCCAAAGAAACAAAACCCAACCCAACAAAAAAAGCCAAACCTCTGAAGGTTCATGGTCTGTAAAGGGTACAGGTTCTATTTGGGGATTTGAGAGAGGCAAGGAAATGGTTGATCCAAATTTCAGCAGTTAAACACTAAATTAAAATAACTATTCATGTGCTGATTTTTAGGAACTGCTGCCTGCCGTATATGTAAACGTGGTGGAGCGGAAGTGGACAAGACTCTGAAAGTGTTTAACTGTGTGCAGAGTTTACAGTCTCCTTAGGCAGGCTTGGATTACAGAACGAAATGGCCTTTTGATTATGTTCAAGCAATAATAACATTGCACTGTATTTCCTCTTAGAGGTTACGTTTTAGTAGTGTGGAAAAGCACACTTGTATAATTGTGGAGCAAGCTGTAGCTGAATTAGTGCTGTGGCAAGAAGCTGCTCAAAACTCGATGCATGTTTCCTGTTGGGTATTCACATGTCCTCACAGATCTACAAGTGTAGGCAAGACTTTTCCTGCTTCAAACGGGTTTGAAGAAATTTGTGTGTAGACAGTAGTAACTGTCTTGTCAAGAGATGAGTATCATTTATTCTCAGCTGTGTTTATGCTAATAAAACAGTGCATTATTTGCAAAGGAAGAAAACATCACCTCTAACCTGAGCAAAGATGCTGTGTTTAGAATAGGTAGAGCCTAGACGCTTTGATGTTGAATTGAAAACAAACAGAAATGGGTAACAAATATTCAGTGCTCCTGTTCCGAGCAGTTAAGAGGTGACCTTTCGCGCTAATAGCCCAGCCTACATTTCCTCTCCTCTGCTGAGGAATCTTCGGTTGACCGTTGGCCTCAGGAATTCTCTCGCTAATTTTCAGCTTAAACTGCCTCTACTTCAGGCGTTTTGTTTTACTGGAGGTATCGCTGTTATTTTGGCTGGGAATATATGCACTGACAGTGAAAAGGAAACGTTTGATGAGGACTGGAATTAAGTGACACACAAGAAAAACAGTGCTGTGACAACAATATTAAGCTGTTCGCTTGTTCTCCGTGAACCTACTCCCTTCCTCTTCCCCCCTACCCAATGCTAAATCCAAAGGGAGAGCTTGATTTACATGAAGCTCTGAAGACAGTGTTAAGTCCCATTTAAAAATAGGTTCAGCTTAGCAGGGGTTTAATGTGTTACACTTGTTGCTTGCCTAAGCTGGGAAGTAGTGTTATATTAGCTTTTAGAAAACACTTGTCATGATCACATCTCCATGTGTTCTTAAAAGTAGTTTAAGGCTTTCTTTGTACAATTTGTGCAAGCCAGACAGCATACTTGAACCTGCTTTTAAAAAAAGTTAACTGCATGACTTCAGTGAGCTGCTTTTAAGTGTTTGTGGGACCTCTTTGTCTTGGATGTCTCTTAAAAAAAGTTAATTTACCCATTTAATCTGTATAATCTCATTAAGTCTGTTTATGGTTAGTTTGTGTTTCAAGTGTATACATATCTGGTAGACCTGAAATTGCTCCTTTGGAGCAGTTTTTCTAGTGGATGAAATGTTTATGTGTACTTGATGGCTAATTCTGTCGGAAGAAGTGGAGAATGCTGCTGATCGATAGATCTTTTGGCTTGGAGGGAGTATATCTGTATTTAATATTCTTCAAATTTGTATGTCTGTACTTAATAGTCTTCAAATATGGTAGGATTCTTTTGTGTGAAGTTATGAATTATTCGTGTTTGTTATGAGTAGTATGTCTAGAAAGCAGCACACTTTACAGCTCTTTGAAGATACACTGTCTGTCACTTCTCAGTGCTCAATCTTTTATAAGCTGAAGTGCGTAGGTACAGTATACAAAGTGTTACAGTATTCATGGGAAGCACTGAAAACTGCAAGTTAAGGGGTGCTTTCCAGTTCTTAGCTGTAAGGAGAGAAGGTGTACCTGGGTGTATGTGTACATGCCTTTAAGCAATGTCAGGAATCACTGACAGCAAGTCAAAGCCTTATTTTTTCAGATTTCCAGCTTCTGTTGTTTATTGTCACGACCTTAATGTTTCTTCAACTAGATGTTCTATTTAATTATAATGTTTGTAATAAAGTCAGGTATCAGCTCCCTTGGCTGCGTGCTTAGGCCTGTAGCATGCGGAGTGCTTTGCTTGTAACTGCATCCCTTGTCTCAGTTCATTATCTGTTAATGGTACTCAACATGACAGGGTTGTTTTGATAAATGGAGGCTGCCAGGAAAACTGGGCTGGATTTTGCATGCAGTGGAATTCAGCTTTATTTCATTGTGTAACACCAGATAACTGATGCACACTGGACCAAACACAACAACGTGTTGTGCGAGGTTTGTTAGCAATTGTTCCAAAGCTGCTGTTCAGTGAATCTCTGCTCAAGCCCGCTCTAGGTCTCATTTTCTACAGTATATTTGCTTAACCTTTGTGGAGGTAGTTTTTGCTTGAGTAGTCTTGATGGGTTTTGTGCATGTGTAGTTCACGTTACTTTTTTTTCCCCTTTTTCAGACATGCATGCTTTTAGTGTTGATATAAACTTACAACAGCATTTCTTTTAATAATTCTGTGACTAGCAAAGGTGTATTTCATGACCAAGAAAAGATTTTAATCTTTTATAATCCATTTCCAAAAGACAAGATAAAAAGTCCCTATTGCAAAATGGAGCTTGAGGCTGTACTCTGTGCATGTTTTTTATTTTAGTCTATGAAATGGGGGCAAATCTCCATATCTCATAGGAAAGCCAATTAGTGAAAGTTCAGTTGTTTCTGATGTCAGTGATTGAATGCTGTAGCTGTTCTGTTCATTCAAGAATCTCCAATATGTTGTATAAAACCAGATGGGACTTCAGATGACTTCACTGCAATCTACCACATTGCTGAATTCTGAAGTTGGTTTGCCTTGGATCTGCAAGACAGTGTCTGAGATTCAAGAATACCCTCCAGTTCTGTTGCTGTATTCAAACTGCTGGATGCCGTACTCTGCACTGTTTGAACAACTTTCATCCTAATGGGATACAAAAAATTCTACAGATACACTTTATAAACTTTTTTTAAATTTGAGTGCATTTTTCCAATATATACTGACTTAGGATTTGTGATCCAAGCTGGCTGGGTCATCTGTCCTAAAGGGATAAGGTTTTTTTGAACAAATACCATCAAACAGGGTATTTTTCAAATAAATGGAACTTGGCCTGAATTGACTTACTGCTGGAAAGCTCTTTTGGAAGTCATTAGAAGTAAACACTGATTTAAATACACACTGGAGCAGTAAGTTCCTTTCTATGATTTGCCAGGTGTCAGGCTACATTTGATTAGGAAATTGAAGTGAGGATAAATGCAATGTGGTTGCTTTGTACTGACTTCAGGATTGAATTTCAGCTCTGGCAGGTTTGGAGCTATCACATGGCTACTTGGTTACAAAGCTTATTTTGAACCAGTTCTTTCGAAGATAGGCTCCAGTTCAGAAGCTATTGTACAATGAATATTGCAGGAGCGAAGCTTGTGCTGTACACCATCTTCAATTTGTATTGATCATAGCAGTCTTGCAATGTGGCAAGGGCATTAGAATTAATCAGCTACTTCAGCTGTGTTAGTGGTTTTAGGTAGCTATTTCTAGAAAGTACAGAATACATTTTGAAGTTGGATCTTTTGTCTCCTGAAGGACTCCTGTGCTATAGTACAAAATGTGGTAGAAATATCTATAAATAGAGGGAAAATACACAACTACAAATAATTAACAACATCTGGAAGGAGTAAGTTGGCAGACAGTACTTGAGGGTGTTCCTCTAACAGGGTCTGTGAACCTTGATTTTTTTTTTTATTTTTATTTTTTTGATTTGGCTTTGTAAAACCAGCTCTGAGAAGGTGTACTCCCTTATTTATTTTATAGGTAGAATACTACTGCATGGCTAGGAAATGGATTTGCTTGGCAGGGGAAAAGTGTATGTTGCCCTCAGGTAATGGATTACATAGGTGACTTGTTTTGCATGTTATTCTGCAAGGGAAAGAGCAAAGCTTTGCTCTAAAATTAAGTGGGTACTAGCAGCTGAAAGGTCATGGTTGTGTTAAAGAACAGTGCAAGACATTGTGAGATTCAGACAAGTTACAGGTTTGCATGAAGACACTAAGAGACAAATATTCATTATTTAAAAAAATTGCCAATTAAATACAATTAAAAGGAACATGTTTTGCTGAGCAGATGAATTTCTGTTTCTAATGGGGGGGAGGGAGGACGTCGTAGAAAGGATTTTAAACAAAATGGCTTACTAATTGAATACACTGCAACAAAATCCTTGCGTAGAAGTGTCTTTTAATGTGACACTGGACGGGCATCTCTTTCTTATCCATCTTAGGAATGAATGCCGTGTGTGGATGTATTCCCTCCACCCCTCTATTTTATCTGCATTTTCCCCACCCCCTGTGTGTTTTGATCAGCATTTGTGGAGGCGAGGCGGGCTGCTAGCATTAATATTCCTGGCTGCAGCTCTGGGATGTGAGCCGCTGATCACTCCCGGGGATGCTTCGCCTCCTTAATATCTTGCTTGCAGATGCATTTTCTAGCTGACCACGCTATTAAAGAGCTGCCATCAATCACGGGGCTCCCGGTTCCGGCTCGGCTGAGCGGGGAGGAGGCAGAGGCGGGCCGCCGCCGGGGGAAGGAGCGTGTGTCTCCGTGTGCGTGCCTGCGCCCCGCCGCCTGGACCGGGGAAGCGGCGGCCGGGCCGGGCCGGTGCGTGAGAGCCGGGCGGGGCGCGGCGGGGGTAGCGGGGGGGGACCCGGCGGGGCCGGGCGGCGGGCGGGTTCCGCGCCGGGTTTTCCCCCGCGCCGCCTGCCGCCGCCGCCTCCCGGGGCCGTGCGGCGGGCCCGCCTCCTCCCGGTGCCGGGCGGGGGCCGGCGGCCGCGGCATGTGGCGGCGCCCGCAGCCTCGCTGCTGAGGGGGCGGCCGGGGCGAGAGGGGGGGGGCGGCGGGCCGGGCGACGCCGCTCGCTCCGCCGCCTGCTCCGCACCCCGGCCCAGCTGCTCGGCGGCGAGGCGGAGGGGCCTCCTTTTGTTCACCAACTGCGCCTTCTCGTCGCCCCTGGCCCCCGCTTCCTCCCCGTCCTCTGCCCTCCCCTGCTCCTTCCTCTTCTTCGCGGGGTCCACCGCTGGGCACCGCGGCTGCCCCCCCCCCCCCCCCCCCCCCCCCGGGGGCTCCGCAGGCTCCGGAGGAGAAACACGGGTTTGCTGGGGTCAGGCTGTAACAGCCGCTGGGATTGCAGACGAGTTGTGTTTGCCCGGCACCTCCGAGAGCTGCAGAGCCTAAGCCCGAGGCTGGCGGGTGAGTGCACCCCTCGTTGCCGAGGGCGGCAGGACCTTCGCCGTGGGGTTGGTGAAGGCCCCAGAGCGGCAGGGTTGCAGAGAGGGGATCTAGGATCTGCTTTTAAAATTACGGATGAGGGTCAATAGAGCGGGTCTCCAAACCAGGTTGATTGGGTAACTTTGGTGCCTTATGCACACAAGTTGTGTTTCCAAGAGGAAAATTGTTAAGGTTGCTCCTGAAGTTGGCTAATTCTTACTTAGCCAGTGATAACACGGAAGACACCTGGATGGAGAAAAAGCTTGACTTAGTTCTCTTTTCCCCTTTCGGTTACTCTGATTTTTTCAGAAAAAGTTGGATCGACTTGGTAGGTGAGGCGATAGTTTTTATGGGTCTAGGAAGTTCAGAATGCCTTAAGACTGCAGGGTTTTCTTTCCATAACAAACGCTTTACCTCTGTGTTCTAAATATAAACAGTTAAGTTAAACGGAGTGCTGTGTTTTAATTCTGTTTGGGGTTTTTTTGGGTTTTTAGGCAAATGAGGTAAGGATTGCATTTTCCTTATCCTGAAAGAAAGTACTTTTTCACCGCACTGGATAAAATGGAATGCCTTTGAAGTACTAATTGGTGCGGTGTAACTTTTTTTAGCGATGTTTAGTGGTGTTTTAAGATAGTGACAGGAGACCTGCTTGGCCACTTTGTTTCCTGAGGAAGAAACAGGCTCTGCTTTGTTTTGCAATTGGTTTTAAGCTCCTCTTGAGTACATGTGGCTTTGCACTGCATGGGGCATTGTGTGACTGGATGGCCTCCTTACAGCCATATGGGGCTTCTTTAATTGTATGTGAATGAAAATGGCAGTTGACAAGGCGACTTAATTTTTTTTTTTCAACTTAACATTAATGTTAGGCATGAAGTAGAGGAATGTGGAGAATAGAAATCTAGTGAAGTGTAGTTTCAGATGCTCCACCAATATGTTTCTTCTGGGAACTCAGTTTAAAGTAAACAGGGTTTAAAAACCCTACAGACGAACCCTATTCCAATGTAAAGCCGTTAATCTGCAGGCAATTAGTTCCAGACGTGCAACCAACTCTGCATTTTTGTCAGTTTTTGTTCTTACAGGCAATCACTTTTTTGAATACTTATGCCTAGTGAATATCACAAGACAGACGTTTTCGATGCTTAACAGCAAGTTGAGAGTTATGTAGGAGCAGCATTTAAAAGCTTTTATTTGTTTTTCCAACCCTGTAATGTAGTAGTGTTTAAACTATTTTATAAAGATCTCTGGGACCAGTGAAAGGTGGTTTTGAGTCCAGAGCACTTGAGTGCTTATTGTACTCTGGCAGGCTGGGTGCTTGGCAGGCAGTTCTTGAAATGTTATTTGATCTGGCTGCACGATAGAATTGACTAGGATTACACAATATTCCCCCCCCCGCCGTGGCTGTTTGAAAGTGATGCATCAGCGAGTGTTGTTCAATAGCGTATTTTAAGACATAAACTGCATGTATTCACTTTAAACATGTTTCCAGAGAAAGGCAGTTAAGAATTTGTCTTGTTTTGCGGTTAGGATTTATGAATTGAGGCAAGGGCTGACGTAATCTATCCTACCACTTCCTTTGTGTGTGTTTCATAGTTGATAGTGCTTTGTTTTACTTAAAATAGCCAGGACTGTTTCTTAAATACTTTTCTATCTCCTTTATGCTGTGGCCTTTAGTGTAAGCAGACAACTTGTTAAAGTTGTATGTGATTATGCCTCTTTGAGGAAATGGTTCCTTCCTTTTGTCACTAAGGTTCAGTGAATTGCTTGTATGCTAAGTAGATGAGACTTTAATTTTAATTAACATAATGATGTATACAGCTGTTCTGTCAGAATGCATCGACTGTCTTTGCAATTTTATTACAGGTTGTAGAGAATCTCTTGGTGTGTCTCTCAACCCCTCTTTTGCTTACTTTTATTTATGTAAAGGTGACAAGATGGGGCTTTTGTTTCCTGATGTGAGTAGTTAATAGCTCATCTGCGAGAGAGCTTTTGTTTTGATTTTTGTGTGTGGGAAAGAAAATAAGCTATTTATTTTTAAACTAATCCTAAACTTCCTTGTTTTTTGGGTTGAGGGGGGTTATGCTACCTATTGTTTTGCTTAAGAGTAGCCAGAAGGAATCCTTAACTTCCTAATTTTACAGGGTCAGTGGTGTTTTTCTTTTTTTTTTTTTTTTTCCGTGGTGTACTGTGAATGAGTTCCTGCTATAGTGATTGACCTATGTGTAGATAAAGCACTTAAAGGGTGATTGTACTCTCTATCTGGAAAAAAAACCAAACCACTTTCAAAGTGTAGAGACAATGCCATTCCTTTTTGGCACCTGAGAT
Source organism: Gymnogyps californianus (assembly GCF_018139145.2). NCBI lineage: Eukaryota > Metazoa > Chordata > Aves > Accipitriformes > Cathartidae > Gymnogyps > Gymnogyps californianus. The sequence goes on along the minus strand of NC_059491.1, from coordinate 4,701,745 downwards.
AATCTCATACTGCTGAAATTTTGATTTAATGGACCAAATTTCAGCAGGTAAAAAATATTCAGATCTCCACAAACTCAGTGGAATTGCTTCAGCATCAGCTGCAAGTACAGCTTGATATCCAGCTCATAGTCCAAAAATCCCATACTGAGGACCTAAATTAACTACTTGGTAGCATTTTATATGGTTCAGGTTTATAGGCAGAAAAAGCCATCCTTCCAATAGTCTTCTGCTTCATCTTGGTATTGAGGTGCTGCAGATTTTTGGGAAGATTGTCTCTTGCAGAGATGCATTGTATTCTTTAATGAATGTACAACTTATTGAGCTGGCTCTGAATGTTAGGTCAGTGTGCATATGTTAATCTTCCCTTCTTCTGGGACTTCTTCAAATGATAGAGAGATTGTGCTGATACTGTGAGGCTTAATTAGGAGTAAAACCAGTTTGTAAAACACTGAAAACCCATATTTCTGTAACTTGCTATATACGGATAACATGGTATTTCACCTGAGATCCAGTTACTGGTAAAAAAACAACTATGAAGGCAGAGTGTAGAAGTAGATATTGTGTTGAGATTATCATGAAATGCTGTTTTGGCCAAGTGATTTTCAAATTAAGGATATTTCTTTGCAGCATTAGCGTAGGCTCTGACGATGAATGGATTAAAAGGTGTTGACTGGAGTTGTTATGGCCCCAGCTGTTGGCCTTATCCCTCTGGGTGGCCGTTGTTACCCTGGTCCCCAAAGCAGGGGTATCTAAATCATGAGTGAAATTTGGTTTTGAACTGCCACTGTTCTCAACCGGTGTTTAGTTAAACAAATTCTAATTGTACTTTAGCTGAATGCACCAGGCAGAAAACAAAAGCAATTCAGGAGCGAAGTTGCAAGTGCATCTGAGAGTTCTTTCTTAGGGGTGTCATAGTTGTTGGGGACTTGGCTTACTTGGCTCCATAGCTAAGAGATTCAGAAAATTGGGTAGAACTAGCAGTGTTTTCTAGGCATTAGGAAGCAGAAATTCCATATAGCCTGTGGTGTTTGATGCAAATGCTCAGCACTTTCATCTCTATGAAGGCTACAGAGTAGCTTTGACTGCTTTACTAAAGTGGTGGCTTACAGATATGATTGGGTCAGTCAACAAGCCTGCATATTAGTTCTGCTAATTTTTGTGAGCTGTAATGTCTCGGCCAAGATGTCTACTTCTTAACCTTGAAATGATTTTTTTTCTTTTGAACCTTGTGTATTTAAAGTGTCAGACTCAGATCAGTAAATGACTTATAAGAACACTGAGTAGCTCTATTTTGCATTTTAAGGGTAAGTAAGAGAAATGGTATCTTAATCACTGTAGTTCTAGAACAGAAAGCTACCTGATACTCTGATGTGAATCTCTAATATTGATAGTCAATTGCATGACTCTTTAAACAAAATTTTTCATCTTTGTATACAGAACACTGAACATTGCTTTAGAAATCGGTCTGTCCAAGGGGCAGCAAAAGTGGCTCAGGTGTATGAGGGGAGGTTCTTCCAGTTTTCTGATCTTAATACGTCATTGAGCTGCATGTACTATAGATATAAGCATTCAATGTAATGAAGATTCGCAAACTAAGAGGGGCAGGCCTTTTCTTGGAGTAATTTACTAGCCAATAACATGTAGATTAATGTGCAAATATTTTCTAATATGTATAAAATAAGATGATTTCAGAAGGGACATTTTAAGGAAGAAGGGCTGCATTGGGGAAACTGGAATCATAATTGGCGTAGTTCAAACTGTCATGTCATTTGGACCTTGCTTGGCCTTGCTCTTTGTTTTAGTGTTTCTCATGTTGGTGTGTGTTTTTCTCACAGAACAAATTTCTCTATTACATCATTATAGGCTTTTGCTTTCTTTAGTAACACTCTCAATTAAGTAATAAAGGATAGGATCCATGAAAAACTTCCTATTAGCTAGCTTTCTGTTTATGAAAAATATTGTGAAGCATCTTTAAATGGATCAGAGGGAAATCTGTTTTTTATACTTCAACTTTAACAGAAGTGAAATTCTTTCCAGAAGAGTGGACAAAAATAATATTTATTCCAAAGTTTGCCTGAGGTAGTGGTTTGAGTTCTGACCTTTGGATGCAAAGTGAGAACAAATAGTGTTGAAAAATGTAAATGATTAAAACAAGCTGGCCTTCTTTAGGAAACTTTTTTGTCAAGTTTTGCCAAGAAAAGGTCTTGGTGATTGGATAAACGTTTTACTACTGGAATAAATAGTATTTGATTGTGATGTGTAGATTTTCTTATAACCACGGTTTTTTATGTAATGGTGGGTTTGGAATTCAGGCCTTTTCTAGTGTTAGCAAAAGCACAGAAGCTGTAGCTGGTAGCTGTAAATGTAGCATTAACAATGTAGCTGTACAGTTCTCTTGGGCAGTAATGGCAAATTTTGAAAGCAAACTTGGTTTGATTAGGCTTCTCTGAAAATGGATATCACTTCCATTTTCATAGGTGACAGTACAGTGTGAAATAACAAATCTGGGATGCATTAGTATCGGTTCCTAAAAATTAGATACTTGCAGATTTTTCAGGCTTTTTTTTTTAAATGAACCCACTGTAAAAAGCTGTATGATAAGTAAACCTTTTACAAAAACCAACCAGTCTTGGTATAGATAATCACTGCTTCTGTAACACCAATTTTGTACACGTAATAAATTCTGTCTTAAGTACTGATTTGAATTTTCTTGAAACCAGCAATAAAAAAATGCTTTGGTTTTGGCAGTGTTTTCTTTGTGAATTTGCTTATTTGTAGACATCAAAATGACTTGTTTTTGAAATAAAGCTGAATTTTCGTTAATAGGCAATAAGTGTTTCAACAGCATCTGGAGTCTGATAAGCTTTTGTTCTGTTTAGATGCTTAAAATTAAAAGCATTTAGTAGTTTGAACATTATTGTCAGGTTTTGTGTGTTCATCTTGTTTTGGAAGATCAGGCCTCTGTTTTGATCATTGTTGTTGGGATCTGGAGAAAGTGCAGAGAGTTTTGCCATTACATTGGATATTTTAATCCATAGTTCTGTAATCTCTGTTCTTGTTCATCTAGCTAGTAAAATGATGGCAGTAAAAAGTTCTAAAACTTAAAAATAACGTAGCTTTAGGTTCTTTCTTTACTTGGGAGGTTTCAGCCTGTTAATCTAATGAGTCTACAAAATCAACATAATTTACCTAAAACAGGACCAATATGTTACCTTCTCTGACTGTGGGAAGTTCACAGCCTTTCTGTTCTTGCCAGCAGGCTGCCCTCCCCGCCGTATATTGCTTGGAAAACTGTAGAAACCCAGCAGAGAGTAGTAGGTATTTTAACCCGAGCACAAATTAGACCTGGGAACTTAGTTATTTGTATTTTTTCATGTTGTGAAGTTCCTTGGATTTAGTCAGTGACTGATGACTAAAAGTGGCTTCAGGAGGTAGTTAAATTACAAGACAATATGAAAATGGCTGAGCCATAATATAAGAGTCAGGACAATTCAAGCACTTAAGGTTGGGGACTTTATAAAGTTTGACATAGTAACAGATCCTTGTAGAATTTACTCTTCCAAGCAGTCAAAACATACTGTATTTGCTCCATTTCCTATTGAAATCTAACAAAGGAGCCAAAAATCAGATTTCCCTTTCCTGATAATAAAGCTATGCCTTTGAGATTAGAGCTGGGAATAGATTTTTTTTTTTTTTATATAGCAGTTCCTGCTTGTTAATTGAATGCTCTTAGGTAATCTTGTATGCTGGCTTGCGTGAGACTATGTGAGGAAGAACACATCTAACCTGCATGTTGATTAATATTAGACTATTGTAATTGGCTTAAAGTTGGAGACCTAGCCTGTGCTTGTAGTTAAGACTGGTATAAAAGAGTTAAGAGCAGCCCAAGGTTGTTAGATCATTTGGAAACTGATTACCCTTTCACAGTGTAATAAAGTAATTATGAATAGTGTATGAAAATTGGTTGCAGTCTGTTTCAACATTATGACTGCCTGTCTTTAAAAGAAATTGCATTGTCCTCTTCTGTGTTGATCTTATAATTTGCATATTCAAAGCATGTTAGATATTTTGCCACTTCCAGCTGTAAATGCTAAGTAGCATTTAAAAAAAACAAATTATGCCATCTGTTTGTATAGGTTTTCTGTGAGGTTTTTCAGTTCTTGATAATATTTCACCTTGGGTCTGTTCTCTTTATGATAGTACATGCCACTGTTGCTAAGGGAATTTGAAGTACGTTCTGGTCCAAATTGAAATAATTCTTTCATGAATGGTTGTAGTAGCTGCAACTGAGCGGGGCTGTTGCAACTTCATCTGTTGGTAGGGTATTTCTGTGCAGCCCTGACATAAAAAAAGGTGGTGTTTGGAAAGAAACAGTCATGATGCTCTATTTTAAACTCAAGTAACACATGATCAAATGCTCCAGTACATGGGGAATATCAATGTGAATTTTTAAGATTAAAAAAAAAAAAAAAAATATAAGTTTTAGCCTAACTTGACTTTGTGCACAAATGAGATCTGTGGCTTTGAGTGATACAACTTGTGACTAAAATATTGTTAATGTGAAAAATAAGCATAGCTATGATCTCTAAATCACAACTAGGAACAGTTTAGCTTGGGATAGTTTTTCACCTGTACTTCCTTTAGAAGTCCCCACCCTACTTGAAGGAGGGTTTAGCTGCTTGTGAGGCAGTTGCTGACTTACTGGAATTCAGCAGCATGCCCTGATTACAGGTACCACTTTGGATTTTCTTCCAGCAGGGTGATAATGAGGGTGGATGGGTGCAAGTGGTAACCCCCTGTATCATGTCACTTTTGTCTGCTGGTACTTGGGAGTCAGAGTCTGGATTTGAGGGACTAATTGTCTGAAGTTTTCCCTAGAAAGATGTACAAACTCCACGTAGTTGGTAAAAGCAATTCTTCTGGATTTTTAAAGCACGGAGTCAGTAATATAAATCAGAATGAAGCTAAAGATGTACATGCTGAACTTTAAAGTTTGACTTTTTTAACAAATGCCCCTGTATCAAGTTATATTTTTGGCATAAAATTTTATTGAAACCAAGCTTTTGGCTGAGTGCTTTTCTTCTGAGGACATACTGTGGTATCTGAGATGCCAAAGGTAAATATAACTATCTTGTTCTGTTACATTCATGTGGGAGTTCAGTGGTTTAGGATTCTGGGAGCATTACAAAATTTCTGACAGCAAAATCTTTGCTCAGTACGCATCTCTCAGCTCATTTCGAATGTAGAGAATTGTTGTTGGAGATCAATTATAAGCATTGTATGTCAGGATAATAAAATTCTGAGGTCATTCTCTACTCTATGAAACCCATGCTATGATGTGTAGTGTGAAGTTGACATGGGTTTCAAGGGAGCTCGAAGAGGCTGCCCACCTCTGCTGTTTGGTTCCTTGGGCTCAGTTGGGGGTTACTGGCTGCCATGTTCATCTTGGCGCTGTGGCGGTAGCATGAGCATCTTGGCTGGATTTCAGAGCAAAGCCCTCTGGGGTGGCAGAATTGGAAGCTTAGCATAATGCAGGTATGACAGCATCTCTGCACATGCAAATCTGTATGAGCTTTATTAAGATGGTGTTAACAGACTCTCTGACACTAGTACAATGCCATGACTTTAAGCTAAACTGGTATGTTAGGTTTCTATCATAGGATTTTTCATAGTTGAAAAATCAAGTCCTTACCAGGCTGCTTCAGAAGAATACCTCAGTTGTTCTGCTGCAAGCTAAAGAGTACACCACACAGGCGGCTACCTTTTCTGTGTTCTTACACATTTATTAAGGTTCCTACAGACAGCTGATGCAGCTGAAATACCCATTGACAATATTAAACTAAGCATGAGATTCTGCAGTGTGTTTTTGCATTGCTGTTCTGGATATCTCGGAGTTCAAGGAAACTCCAACCAGGCCAGACGTGCTTCATAAACACTGGTGTCATTTTGTTCAAAACTGATTTTTTTAATGCAGTTCGAACATTTGAAATGCACCAGTAGCTTGTTTGTTTTGAGTTTGCTTCTGTGGAAGTTCTAAAGTATATTAATTATTCTTATTAAGCAGATAAACAAGTGTTTTAGTCCTATAGATAAGTATGTGGAAAGATGATGAATAATAGAAACTTTCCCTGTGATTAGGACATGTTTGAAACTTTTCCTGCCTCTTACAGCCTAAATTGTGCATGTGACTTTTTCAATTTTTTTTTTTGAAGCATAATATGTGAGGGAAACAATGGTTGTGTGTTTGGATTTTTTTGTTTGTTTTGTCTAGAATTAAATAAGATTTTCTTCTCAGAACTCTTGCTGTGGTTTTTGCTTTGTTTGGGGGTGGGTGTTGTTTTTTGGGAGCTTTGGTTTGGTGTGTTTTCCCCCCCCTCCAAAAAGGGTGTTACTTCATGGGATTTTTTTTAAACTCTGAGCAGTGTGAGTGAAGTTATACCTGTCTAGGAAGCAATGGACAAAGAAATAATACACACAGCACTAGTGAAAAAATCATGAAAAGTTTTTCACTTTGCTGTTGGGCTGAGAGCTTGATACATATCCTTCTATAGGAGTTTATCCTTGTTTTTTCTTGGCCCTATCAATGCCATTTGATACTAAAATGCTATACATAAATTTAGTTCATATTCTGAATAAAAAAGTTACATAATTGTTTTGAAATGTCACTTATACCAAAGTTCATTCTGATTCACAGGCCAGATCATAATTCAGTGTATGTTAAGAACTAGTCAGCAAGTAATAAATCTCACCATAGCTGTAAATGTTATCTCATGGGAGAGGCTACAGGACTGTAGGAGAAAACAGGCTAATCCCTCAAGTGTTGGATAGATTTAATTAGATCCCAGTTGCTTGGGTAACTGGCACTTGGTGAATTTTTTTCTGTAGTATTTTGAAAGTAGCTCTTAAGTCAGCTCCTGATTAGATTAGTGTTTCGGGGAAAAAACTTTGTGACATGACATCCTTCTAAACTTGCTTAGTTGTTGGATGCTCATGTGCAGTAAATGATGGAAACTTCATAGACAATCTTCAAAGGTATGCTTTTACAAGTAAAACTTTATTGCATCATATTTATAATAGTGTAATTTGTTTTGCTGTCTTTGGTTGCTAAAGGATCACCTCAGGTTTTTTGAAAGAACAAGCGAAATATGGTGATCCTAGTTTACATTATTGTGGGAATGAAGAAGGTCTTAAAAGACATGCCTTGGTCACAGATGGATTAAGCACTGCTATGAACAGTTTATGGTGCTCTGCTTAGCCTAGTGTCTTGTCCACTATAGACTGCAAGTAGCTTTAGTAATCTTTTAGTGTTGTTTCAGAGCTGTTACTGGTCTCTAATCTTAAAACTTTACCTTGAAAATAGAGTTAGGAATTTCATATTGCTTAATTTAGGAAAAATAACCTCCATGTTGAAGGTATTTTCAGTATGATACATGTCTTGTGTGGTCTTAATTTGCATGTCATGGAGTGTTAGCATGTAATTATGAAAGCTAAGGAGACTTTCCTTTTTTTATTTCATGTGCTCATTCTTTTCTTTCAAAGTTTCAGGTATCTTGTGAGAATGTATCATTCCGTACTTGAAGGATGAGTAGTCCTGGATTTAAGGAGAGCAAGGCACAAGGCCACAAAATGAAACTTTTGCCACGGTACCTTTGCCATCTCCCGATTACTATTGGTGGCAAATGATGAGATGTGGTGGCTTTGTAATGTGAATGAGGCCACCGAATTTCATGTGTGGCTTCATAATCGTTTGCATCGGTTATTCTAGGCTTAATGGCTTATGGTCTAATTTTGCAACATTGTTCTCAGCAGCTTACAAGATCAGACCTAAATACCTTCATACAACTATATTGCCTCATTCTGTTACATGAGATTCCATTGCTTTAGTCCTACAATAGTTAAGAGTATCTACTGAGAGTAGAGGAAGTAGAAATTATATTCGTGTCTGAAGCGCGACCAAAGTCAGAAATTATTTCATGCAGTGTTAAAATACTTCCTCTTGGTTTAGATTAGAAGCAGACTAATCACTTTGAGCATTTCTTAATGTATTCTTCCTCTTCTCATGAAAGACGCGGCCAGTTATGAAGTCCCTTTTAAATGGGTTCATTAGCAGTGGCCAGCAGAGTACTGATGCGATCATTCTTGTAGCAGAGGGACTGCTGTTTGAAACATCATGTATAGTGTTGAAACACCTGATGTGTGAGACCTGCGAGCTGGGGAATTCAATTGGTTGCTGCCCAGGAGCAGTCACTTGACTACAAAGAAGGTGAATTTTTCTGTTCTCTTTGATACTATGTACATTTTTTTTTTTTTTTAAAGAAAGCTCACTGCCTTCCAGAAAAGTGAACTAGACTTAAGCGTGAGAAGTCATATCAGATGCCATTGAGCAAATGAGGAATCTGGTATTCATGCGTAGTATGGAAACTGGGAGGAACAGTGTAGATGAGTTCCCTGGGCTGTTTAACATGGTCTAAATAGAGTCTGTGTTTGCCTATGTGAACTTGCTAAAAACTTTCCAGTGTTGCAGATGGTGGTAGCTGTAGAAACTGAGCAGGACTGCTATTGTTTCCTTGTTGTGGTTTGCTAGGGTGAAATGGTGGTTATTCTAGCAAAGACTGTGTTAAAATAAATGCAGATGAGAACGGATGCTGCTTTGTCGCAAACAAAGTTTCTGCTGGGCAGAAAAATACATAATAAAGTATCTGAAAGTTTTTAAAATTCTCATTTATTGAGTCATAATCGGTTTGTTTAATGCAGTCTGTAGTTCCATAAGGTATTCCTGCTAACCACTGCATCTCTGTGGAACTGCAGGTTCAGAAGTCAGCCGACCTTTAAAATATGCTGCTTGTGTAAATTTTGGTGTTGTATGAATATAACTAAAGCTTATTGTGGTCTGTCTTAAATCCAAAAATAAAGGCTAATCTTGGTGTCAGTAGTGAATTCTACCTGTTCTCTCACTCTTGTAGATTCATATTGTGTACAGTGCTTTGATGATTGTAACTGGTTCAGTTATACTAGGAGAGTTGTAGTAGAAGTTACTTACTGGTGCTGGAGCAAATGTTACTACTTTCCTAACTTACAAAGAATAATCTAAAAATGACTATAGACAATGGTTTTTTGTTTGTTAATCTGTTCTACTTCATGATCCTATGTGTCAAGATAACCTGTATCTTCTAGTTTCCCTTGCTATTTGTCAAGAAAAAGAAATCTGTGGGATTTGTGTGATTTCTCTCTTGTGTTTAAAAACTTATGACATCAAGAGATGGAATATTTCCTAATTACCTGTTCACTGCCATTTGTTATCTTACACATTCACTCTTAGCTGATGATGGTATGGGAGTAAGCTGGCCCTTTGATTAAAATGAAGTATTACAATTGCACAATATTACATGTTGAACAAGGGAATCGTGCCTTAATATTATGTGGTGATTTAAGTCCTTACTTATTTGAAGAGGCAGGAAGATAAAATCAGGGGCTTTGGATAGTAGCAAATTTTGCTGTAATATACCTGTATGCATAAGTGGTGTAGATTTTTCTTTTGTGTTTGTTTTTTTCTTAGAGTGGTACGGATGAAGTTGAGGGGAGGAGGTGGGTGTATGCTTTATTTCTTGCAAAGTCCTGTGAGTATAGTCTGGAGACAGGTTATTGCAGGTCTCCCAGGGTCTCAGTGTGACCTTGGGCAAGTTGGATGTATTCATGGATGTCTGAAAGACACCTAGCTCTATTTTTGGCATGAAAATATGTTGGAAGTCAAATCCCAATATTGACAGCTTTGGTTTTCTATCACCTAAGGTCATACAAGAGATCATATGATCTCTTGAAATATAGACCCTCTTTGCAAATATCTTTTAAGATGTGTTTTGAAATCTTTAGCAAGAATATAGAAGGATAATTGGCTGTTGCATAGGTTTACTGCAGACAAACATATTTAAACAGTATGCCTCTGTCTCATAACTTTCTGTGCTTGTGCTTATTCTTTCTTGCACACAGTATTGTGTACGTTTGCTTTTTGAATAATATTCCTACTGCCTCATAGCAGAACCTGCTTGTGTAGCTGAAGAGTAAAGATCAAAGGTCATACTTCCACTAGTAAGGTTTTACTACTTTAAATACTAAGTATTTGTTACTGTTTTCTGTGAATGCAATAAAGGAAGTGAGTTGTAATTTAATACATTTCAGTTGTTAAGTATTATGAAATTATGAAGAATATGCTGACCGTTTGCTGTAGACAGTCTATAATATGAGACAGAGATCAAGCCTGCATTTCACACATGAATAAGCACACTTAATCTCATGATTACAACAGTGCTGCTATACTGGGAAGAGAGGCTTTGTAGGAATGAAAATTCTGATGTCTGCTCTGTCATTAACCAAAATAAGCTGCTCCTCAGAGAAAATGAGACCAATGTCTGAAATTAAAGACAGTTTCTCAGACAGAAATATGTTGATTGTCTTGATGCTTATGTAAAAAGTATTTTAAAACAGTGGACAACAAAAAATATGTCCTGTTAATATCTATCGCTGAGTCTAACAACTTTGTACCATTCCCCCCCCCCCCCGGCCCCTTGTCGTAGGACGGGAAGAGAGCAGAATTTCTTTGTTTCCACTGTTGTGGAATTTTATGGAGCACTTCAGTGGCATAGCTTTAGTCTTGTAGATGGTCTCTGCAACTCTCAGGATGCTGCTTTCTTTAGAGAGAAATTGCTTTAATTATAGCCCCATTTCAGTGAAAATGTCTGGTCAGTCAGCTCATCATAGGAGCCCACCCTGCGGTTATTCTTCCATTTTGAGTAGTTCAAATACACAGGCAGTTGCATGGAGTTAAATAAAACAGTTAATGTGGCTGAAGACCAGAGTTTTTGCCTTCACTGCTCAAAGGGGTTTTCCAAAAATAACCTGATCTACTTTTAGTTTGGGTGATTTAAATGAAGATATTTTGGAGGCTTTCTAGAAGATGAAAGGATTGCAAGAGGGCAGCTGAGTGTTCAGCCATTTAAAAATGAGACATCCAATGGAGAAAAGCATAGCTATATACATATAGGGAATGACAGGTTGGTAGATATTTGTAGACATGTTGCAGAGATGGAGGTATCGGAATAAAATTTAGAATGGAAATTGAGATTAGTTGTAAGTGGGTAGAGTTCTAGATGTAGTTACATTTGCAGTTGCCTGCAAATGGTCTCATTCTAATAAACACGCACAAATGAATGTTTTCAGTATTATGCAGAACTCATTTCTGTCTTAAAATAAGTGACTTCACAGGAAGGCATAGATATGTGATGTACTGGTAACTTTGATAGTCATGCATTCCTTAAAACCAGAGCTATTGTAACATGGACATACGATTCCATTTCATAGAAATATTCTTTAATGTTACTGTTAGCTTGGTTGCTATTGTGTACCAGGAATTTCTCTTTATGCTTTGATTTCTTTGTTGGTGTTTCCCCGGTCTGAATTTACAGCATTTGGGAATGTTTATATTTTACCTATTTTAGTAAACATACTACAGATTTTTTTTTTGCACAGACTTGCCTGTCAAGAAATCCATATGCATGCTTTCAAGGTTTACCCTTTTTGCTTCTGAAAGTCTGTCGTCTTTTTCTGAAACCTCTGTCAGCAAATTAATTTTTTTACAATACCCGATGATTTATCGGGAGAAAGTGTAATTTATTTGTTGGTGTATGGATGGTCCCATGGCTAGTCTGTGGTGGTGATGGTGGAATGATTGCCACTGCCTTTGTTTTAGGTTCTCCACCCTAATCTCACTTTTTATCTCTTATCTGTGTTTTGTTGGCTGAATAATTATCCTGCAAATGCGGTTCTGGCTTGGTATCGTTGCTGGAAGGAAAGCAAAGTAATTGTGCCTGATAAAAGTAGAATCTGTTAGAAATAATCTGCTATATATCATAACAAGTTCTTGTTTAACTTTTTTCTGTTTTAAATGTTGTTAAGCAACCTTATAATGCAGATGTTTTCTTGGCTCCAAATGACATTAAATTCCCTAGATAATAGTTCTTGTTACAATAGCAGCTCTTTACAGGTCCCTTGGGCCTTTTCTCCCCTAACAGCCTTTTAAAGTGAGGGAGCTATGTTGCATTATACGGACATTTTTAAAAGTCCCGTTTTTTTTTAATGGTGTTATGGGATGACTACTTTACATTACTCAGACCTATATGGTAGTAATCATTTACATTAGCCTGAATGACTTTAGAGAAAAAGTAAATACATGACTTCATATTTACTGTCTGTGGATCATTCTTCCCTTATGACTATAGAGGCCATTAAAGCACCTTTTTAAATGACTCGGGGAGTTGTAAGCATAATGGTTTAGTAGAGTGGATCAATACAGTGGGCTGGGATCTGAATTTTTGTGCTGTAGTCATAGTTCAGTATCTTGGTCGCTCTCTGGTTTTGAAGTGGCCACCTAGCCACTCAGCCCTTAAGCTTCTTGGTATGGGTGAGAGGTGAAAAGGGTGTAGGATTTGGGAGGGGCTGTCTTCAGTGTTTTATGTATCACAGCATGGTAAATGAAGGCTGAACTCTTCAGGTGGTGACCAAACTAACAGCCTCAATCAAAATGAGCGTGCAGACAGCTCCAGTGTCCCTGCTGTTTTTTAGATTCCTCACCAAACAGTAATAGAGAGAATAGAAAGTCTAGCTAATTTATCTGTTAAAATTGGGAAATCTTACTGGGAGTACAGAAACTTTCTAAGACTGTATTGATTTTATGTTGCTGCTCTTGAATTCATGTGGGGAGGAATTGTGACTTACTTGGAATTACATTACTTTTATGGAAGCCTATGTGTAAAACTGTTTAAAAGCAGGTGTTCTCAGAAAGCTTTTCTCAGATCTCTGTTGTGAATATGGTGCATAAATTGCCTGACCATTTTCAGAGGAGGTGGGAGCTGATACCTTCACCCCAAATATTATCCCTGGTCTTTCAGTCTACTCTGTGGTCAAAGCTGTCTTGTAAAATTTTAGTCTTAGTACTTACTGGATTTATGACCTCTTGCAAGTTGATAGTTGTTCTACCTGTCCTGTGCCAATTAGAATACCACAAACAAAGTGAAATGTCACTTCCCTCTCGTAGATCCTTACCACTCCGATCTTTAAAAATCCTCACAATTGCCAGGTAAACCTGGCTGCTCTCTGAGGAAAGCTTTAAAGATACTTGAAACATTCTTGAGTAAAATGAAATGAAACACATTCCTCCTCTGAAAATGTACCTCTGAAGACATGCAAAATAGCCTGTCAATAAATGCAGAAGTAATTTTTTTGCCTTGTGAAATCTTGCTTTGCTTCTTTTCTCCTGTTCCTTTAAGTTTTGTAGCATCAACACTGTGTTGAAGAGAGGGACTTATGATCTTATCTAAGCTGTCATCCTGCATAGCTCATCTGTCAAACAGACCCTCGACCTGGATTTCAGAATGATGCCATAATATCCCAAGTCAGAGCGTATCAGTGTGAAGGTGGAATGTGCAGTGGGAGAGTGCTGATATGCGGCATTATACAGGCTGTGACTTAAAAACTGACAGCTATGAGCATAGTTGGTGTACGGCATGGCTCAGAAATAAGAGATCTCTTGTTTTTCTTTTCTCAGGTCAAGTTGGGTAAATAGCAGGGGGGAAAAAAAGTCAGTGTCTGTCATGAGAAACACCTTGAATTGTCTGCCTTTATTCAAGTGGTGATTACTGCTCAGCTATGAGAGATGCTGATGAAGTCAGTGCCTGTTTGTTTCTTTCTCTACACACTAGCTTCTTGAACCATTTGGGGATGATTAGTAGAGAGCAGTTCAAAGTGAACAAACACGCTTTTAATTGCACGCACTTAGAGGGCTTACAAGAGCTATGGACTGTAAATATGTAACTCATAATGACCATTACTGGCTGAAGTGTTCCAGTGCTATATTTGTGTTATAAACTCAAAATGCCAGTGAAGGAGATAAGGAAGACAACTGATAAGAGGCATATAATTCATTGGAGAGACTCGTAAGAGCTTTTTAAAAGACTTTCAGCAAACTTGCTTCCAGGAGGGTTGCAGATTAGTCCTATGAGCATTCAAGAATAGGCAGCAGACCCCTTCAACACCCACTCAGCTGTAAAGCTGGTAAGGCACCATCTAGATTGGCACAGTCCTCAGAGGAGAGTCATAATGAGCACGAAAACAGAGGAAAAAAGCTTTTTTACTGACCAGTGCATTAATGTTGTAGGAAAAAGGTTTGTGTGTCTGTATGTATATGTGTGAGAACTTTAGAAGCCAATTATCATCTAAAGCTTGCAAAAGACTTAGTGAATGAATCCTAAGGTAATAAAAGGCTCATCATATTTACCTTCATTCAGAGATCTCGAAGCTTTACAAATGCTCACATGCTTTTAAGACATCTTAGGGTTCTGCAATGGTTACTGCTGCATGGGATTGTTAGATGTTAGCTATCAACATTTTATTTCAGTAACATCAGTCAGGAAGAGTTTTTTCTAGTTCAAGGCTATGTAAGTTGGTTGTATTTTCTTTTCCTATTTGACATTAGAATGTGACTTGAATTGACATGGCTGTGTTCACTTTCATAAGCAGGTCTTTCTTAACAACTTATGAAACTGCTTCCAGATTTTCTCAAACTATTAACTGACATCCCCCCCCCCCCCCCCCCCCCCCCCCCCCCCCAGCATCCCAAAAAACCCCAAACAACAAACAAAGTCACTGTGTGGCATATCAGAAGCATTTTTATTAGAAGTAACATTTTTTTCAACTCCATCCCTACCAAGCTTTCACTCTTGTTTTCAGGTGCAGGAGTAGCAATATTAAACCAGTATTACACTGAACACAGCACAACAGGTAGTGCAATAGTAGTAAAGACTGCATGAATCTCCATTCTTTTGGCAGCTATCCACTGTTGTAGAATAGTCTAGTGGGATGTGACGTTAAGTCTTGGGTTCTGTTGAAATACAAAGTCTAAAGTAGCAGGAGGCCCAGTAGTACCTATGAAGTTCTGGTATTGACAGCCTTGCAGTTCTGTGTATGCTGCCAGATAGGATAGTTCTCTGCTGCTGCCTTCAGGACCTGTGCTCATTTTCCTTTCCCTGCTACTGGCAGGGAGAGATCTGTGTTTAGGCTCTGTATGTGGCAGTTGATTGGAAAATACTGTAGGTAAACTCAGCAGGATGTGGATTACGGAAGCTGGGGCAAGTATCTTCAGTAAAATCTCACTCCAAACTGCGTGAAATACTGTCCAAGTGTAATGGTATAAAGCTCTTGCTGTATTTTTTTTTTCCTTTTCCGTCCTATGCTGGCTTCTTATTGAATTTGACTTCAGTTTGCAACCTGTGGATGTGTGTTGTCATGAGGCTAGTAGCTCTGGCTCTCCAGTTTGAGATGGATGAATGGATTGTGAAGGTGGGGAATATTCTGAGGGATATCCTGCATGAACTCTTAAAATACTTTGTCACCCTGAATATCTGCAACTTGCATTTTCAATGGCAAATGAAAGATAGGGAAAGAATGTGGGAGAAAGTTGGTAACAGATGTTCTTAGTCTTTTCTGAAACTTAAAGGTTAAACTTCTGTATGCCTCCCCAGGGAGGTCGAGCCCATGCAGTTAATGAGCTTTATCATAGAAGGTGGGATCTTTTGAAGTGTGAGCTGTATAGAAGCTACTCTTTTGTGTGTTTGAAGCAGACGTGTCTATTTGAACTATAGTGCTAGTGCTGCATTTTGATAGTTGCAGTTTAGCACTTCATTCTGTCTGTTGCAGCTGAGATTTCATTTTCCTAATCTTGTCTTATTAAGGTTATTTTTCACAAATGATCTTGAAGCTTTTCTTAAAGCAGTTCTTCAAACCTTATGAATATATGGGGGAATCTGTATGGGCTGTTTTCTTTTCTTTTCTTTTTTTTTTTAAATTTAATCCCTTGCACTAAAACCAAGTTGAAATTCTTCCTTGACATCAAAATTAGAAAAACGCTGTGGAAGGAACTCTACCCGTTGCAGCACATACTTCCTTTAATCTGGCATTTGCTGAAAACAGTGCCTTTTTATCTTGCAGTATGAGACTAAAAGCTTACAGAAGAATGGTCCTGTTGTGTTTATTAAGACTGGTAACACATGACCAAATCTTGTTAAAAGATTTATCTGTCTGGCTTAAATAAGAAAAAGGGGCTCTTCTCCATATTTTTAGTTACCCTGAGTACTTAGATGCCTTCTTGTTTCAGTCTCATAGCATTTCTGTTGGACTTGCTTTCACATTATCTTTAAAACCTGACTCTTTAATACTAGTTAAGAGGTTTAAGTACTTAATGTGCAAAGAGGTAGTCTGTCTGCCTTTTGTTCTGGTAATGATTTCCAGGTGTATAGATCAAATAACCGTAGAGCTGTGTGTAATGCATGACTGCAGTTTGGCCATCTTAGTAACTCACAGTGCCCAGATCTGACTATAACTCATTTCTCATGGGAGAAGTAGTATCCTGCTCTCCTGACTTGGATGGGAGGATGCGAAGGGTTTTGTGTCTGAACACATGAGGAAACTTTAATTTGAACTAGATTTAAAATGCTGGGAAGAAACCTCAACTGGGTGAATGTGGGGTAATGATCAGTTGAAAATAATGATTATGAATTTCTGCACTTCAGTTCTTTAAATGAAGTTTAAAGGTTAAATCGTGCCTGCTTGATTTCTCAGAAGATACTTTGGCAATAACTTTTTTTAGATTGCATTTGAAATTTGCAATCTAATCGTATTCATTATGACATCTTTTGTTCTCCTCTGTCTTTGGGAGTGGAACTGAGAAGGGTTTAGTGAGAGAGTCAAATCTAACACCTGGCTACTTTGGGGTTTGACTTGAGAAGGACTAGTAATAAGATGCATGTATGTCGTGTATCCTGAAAAGTGGCTGGGACCTTTGTGTGTTACTTTCTGGAGTGATGCTGCTCTCAAGTTGCCTGTCAAATAGGTGCAAGATGCAAAAGACTATTTCAGGAATGCAGGGACTGTAACTGTGGTGCTTTTCTTTCCAACTTCATTTGCACTGAAGCGTTCCTCTTCGACTTCTGTGGGCAGAGGAGTCATCCTCGAGACTTGTCTGAAGTTATTACAATTTTAACTGTTCCGAGAAACTGTTGTGCAATATTAAACACCTTTTCTGTGTAAAAATAGCGTTTGCAAGCACTTAATGTGCTTGGGATGTTGTACTAAGTAGCAGAATGGTGTAGGGGCAATGTTCTGACTTGGTGAAGCACCTGCTTTCAGGCTTCTCTTTACTTGGGACACTTAGCGCCAGCTTGCCTTCATCATGTCTGGCCCAGACTCCTAAATTAAGGTTCCTATCTCCTACCAGAATCCTAGTTTCCTCTGTTTCTTCATCTCTGGAGACCTGAACATTTGAACAGGAATAAGAGCATTTGAATATGATTTGAAGTTATAGGTATCTGCATTTTCTGCTAGAAAGCAGAGAACAGAAGACATTAGCGAGTAGCTCTGCAAACACATTTTTGGCTTATGTTTGACTTCTAAACAGTTTAAGATAACAAGGACCTTTAATGTCTGATGGCATACTGGGTGGAGATAAAGTTATCCCATACGGGACATAATAAACTTACTTGGATAAATGGACATATCCTGAGGCTCTAGTTAGAAAATAACAACACAAAAAAAAGTCTTTTTTTCCTCAGGTTTTGCAACTTGCATTGAACAAATAATGGATGGGGGCTATTCTTCCACTCCTTTGTATACCAGTCTCAGCCCTTGTAAAGTGAATGTTCCCCTTTTAGCTTAAATGACTTGTTTCTGAGATTAACCTCTAAAGAATTCCCTATGGAAGAAGCAGTAAACCAGTATCAAAGGCAGTTAATACCCTTCAACCTGTGGTGCTGTAACATGAATGTCTTTTCTGTAGTATGATGACAGAAGCAGATGCTTTCGTGGTTGTTTGGTATAGTGAGAATGAGGAGCTGCCAATGAGTAAAATTACTGGAAACCCAAGCTACAGAGCTTGCCAAAAACCACTTTAGATTTTCAGTGTATTTGCTTCTACTGTCCTAATCCAGATTTAAACATCTGTGTGATTACTGTATTTGGTATATACGTGATGTATTATCCCAGTTTATTCTAGAGAACAAAAAAGAAGGCTTGCAGTATTTTTGTAATTTTTGTGATAGTGTTAGTTTTATGTGTTCTATATTCATGCATTCCATATTCATGCATAATTACATATAGAGTAAGTGTTTAACCCACTACAACATCTGTAACTGATGAATAATGTTGAGTCAGCAGATATGTTTTCACAGTATTTACATTTTGGTCAAGAGTGATTAGGCAACATTATAGCTTTTGAACATGAAGTTGGTAGTATTCTCCTGTTCCAGTGTGGTTGGTGGGTGAAGTAAGAATGTGTGATGTGAAATGCAAATGCTTAAGTTTGGATGATGTAGTATTTCAATTGTAAGATACTTTCTGCTCTTATGGCTGAAGAGATCTTTCCAAACATTGGGTCTATGCTTCTATTTATAAATCACTATTTGCTTTTGGTTTCTGGTGTTAGTAAATAAAAAGTGGGGAGGTAGCAAGGGGAAATGTATTTCACTGTAGGGGCAAAATATATCTTGGAATCTGTAAAACGTGTTTGGATCATTGCATAAATAATAAAGATTATTTATCAAATACTTCTCTGTGGTAATAATGGCTTAATCTTGATTAGGTGGTTGCAGGTAAAACAATTTTTCTTTGCTCTTCTGATAGTCCTGTATTACTGCTACACAGTTGAGGTCGTGTAACAGTATCTTTCCTCTGGCTTTTTTTTTCCCTAGTTGTGGTGCAACTACTCTTAAGATTATGTGACTGCTTTATTCTTAGAGACAAAAGTAGTCATTGTTTTATGATGATGTCGGTTTAATCCTGCAGTATTTTTGAAATTGAATTTTTTTTAGTGAAATAGTCTTGGAAATGTGATACATTTGTGTAAGAAAGTTGAATAGTGCTTGTGATGAGATTTCATCACTTGCCTTTTAATGCTAGTCGAACTACATAGAGACTCTGATTAGATGAAGAGGCTTCCTGTACTGTTCCTGAGTACATTGGCTATGAAAATTACTTTTGTATGAGTTTTCCTGAAAGAGGAGCTAGGAGGAAGGTGGCAATTTTGTTGTATTTGTGCTGGAAATTTCATAGATGAACAGACTAACTGTGCAAATTCTTGTACAGCCCTACAGTAAACTAAATCATTATGAACATAGTGTTTATTCAATGTTACTCCTCTGTGCAGAACTTTGTGTGCAAAAAAAAAAAGGAAAAAACCCATGATAATTGGACTTGTAATAAAAACACTGAAGTACTTTGTTTGAATTCAATCTGAGAGTAACAAAAGGACTTATATCTGCAGTTATGTGGAGAGTTCTGTTAAGTCCTGCAGTGTTTGTTCTTGTTCGTTAATGGCGAGAACTGGAATTCATCAGTGCTTCCTCTGCAGTGTGTGACCCTTGATATTCAGAGGCTTCTCTTCTTGCGCTTCATGGCAGGTTGTGTAGAGGGATTTTCTCTCTGGCAAGTTTTTTTTGCCTATGCCCATAAGAAGTGTTGATGAAGACAGAAAAATAGAGTAAGGGGAAGTGCATTTGGTATGTTACTTTACTAAAGTGATTTACCTGCCAGCTGTATGGAGGTCACTGTGTATTTGATGTGGTGTTGACCCTTGAACAGACTCCACTAGTGTAAAATGGTTCACTTGAAATTTACTTTCAAAGTGAAGTTTGGCAAGGAGCAGCTTGCACTGAAATTGTGGCTGCGTTTTCAGAATTATTTGCACAACTCTGGTTCCTTGTGACTTAGAGAATACGAAGAGGAGCTCAGAATGTTTCAGGATGCAGATAAAATTAATATGGATGAATTATCTGTCAGTAACTAATAAACTTTGGTTTATTTTTCCTTCAGACAGGAACTTTGAATTCCTTTTTCCTTTATGTTTAGAGATGTGGGATGGTTGGCACCTTCGTAGCTTTTCATCTTGAGGCTTCAAGGAAAAAGCCCTGTAGCTGGCCAGGTTTCAAGCCTGCTTTTTCTGTTGTTTGCCACCCATCCCCAATAATGAACTATTGTGGTGACTGATGGATTATTATATTTTTAAGTTAGAAATTATTTAAAAAAAAAAAAACAACAAAGACATCATGCAGTTTGCAGTCAAAGGAAGGTGCTTGTGCTGCAGTTGGCTGTGCCAGAAGAGGGGTGTGATCTTTTATAGCTTTGAAAAGATGGTGATACTGAGATCTCCCACTTGGAAGATAAGCTTCCACCCTTGAGAGAGGAAAGAAAAGCTGATGCAGCTTCTTTATGGACACTTGACTTAAGTGTCTTGATAAAAGTTGTGGTACTTCTATCATAAAAATTAGTGCTTTATGCTCAGGAGAGAGAGCTGAAGAAAGTACATAGGTTGCATACAGATGGGTCTGTTTTAAGAGTTGTTTCCTGAAAGTAGTGTCTGTTTGCCTTTGTAAGCTAGAAGAAGGCTATTGTCAAAAGTGATCGTGGAACGTAAAAATTCATTTGGTTATAGCTGCATTGCATTTAGTCACTACCTGTGCATATGCTAAGTTTTGTTAATACAGCTGGAAAATGAGCAGAAAGTGTTTTTCCATCATGATTTTGTGCAACTCAGACCTTGCATAACTGTAAGAACCAGTGGTACCTATGCTGGTGGTAAACCTAACTGGTAAATGCAAGATGTATATCTGCGCATGAGAAGAGTTCCATATTGTGTTGTCTCTTAATGATATTGGACTGTGCAAGTGCTTCTTAGATGCTGCTGAAACATTCTTGACTTCACTGAAAACAAGATAAAAGGACTTGCTCCTTGGCTTTTTTCCTTAAGTTCTCCAAACTTAACTTGTAAACAACATTCAAGTTTTAATAAATAGGAGAGGGTAGTGGTATACTACAAGTAAGATGAGAAGCAATGGAAAAAGCTCTGAAAAGAACAACTTTCTTGTTTAGGCTTCAGTTTCTTGTGTTTTTGTACCCAACTCAAAAATTGAGTCTTTGAGAACTGGGGCTAGTATATAAGAATAATTAGAAGTGGCTGGATTTTATCCATTCTTGGAGGTCATTGAATAAAATTTTTAGGTGTATCCAATATCCTTTAGTTTCTGATCTCTAAAGAACACATAAAGATCTCTTGTACATAGGTTGAGATGCCACTACTTGTAATTTTTAGATTGCCCTGGGAAAGTAATTAGTTTTCATTCAAAATGAATAGATTATTTACTCTCTATAGTGAATTTTGTATCAACAACAATAGAAAAAACCATCAAGCTTGCTACTGGGGAATTTCCTAGCCTCTAGAAATTTAAGACATCTCTTATTGAGTCCCTGTAGACCACTGCTATCACTATTATCTGCAACTTCTCTGGCAATTGACAGGTTCATTGTAGTCTTCTCTACTGGAGTTTCATTGGATTCCCCTTGTGTGTTATCAGAATGATGGCAGCTGCTATAAGGAGGAAAGAAAATCGAATCATTTCCTACCTGGATGATCGGTTCATTCAGGAAATGCCTGAGAGATTCAAGCCACAGCCTGAATTGTATCAGCAAAAGCAATTTGTCTCTCTTTGGCTATTTCCATTGCTGGAAGTAGTAGTCAACAGGGACAAGAATATTGTAGTCTGAGATTCATGTAAGAGTGAAGAAATTTCAAATACACAGGATCACTGACTTCTCAGCTGACTTCTTAAAAATCAAAATAGTCTTTTTTCCTTTTCTAATGTGGTTTCAGATGCTTAATGCATGAACATTCAATCTTCTTACGTCCCTGACTTTCATGCTATAGCGTTCTACACAGTGGACTGCTTTCAAGTTGCACCAAATAGTAGCTTCTTGAAAACCTATGAATTAGATGTCAGTAAATGCAGCTTTATCCTGAATTGGTGAACTAGGGAAAAAAGGTAATTTACCTTTATGTTGGATGCACCCTTCCTGAAATATCCTTCTTTCATGAACATTTACAGAAAAAATGGTATGTTATGATTCTTGTTATGATTCTTGTTCAGTAGTAGCTGTAACTGTTCAGACTTCTGCTACTGAGCAATATTAAAAGGCGCTTGCAAATACTTCTATCGGTACAAATTCACTAGAGCCTTTCCAGAGAAGGTACCAAAAATTCTAATGTATGTGCTGCTGCCTGTCACTCAGACGTATCATGCAGCCTGTCAGTCCAGATCATTTTGATTTGACCAATAGAAAGGACATTTTAAGGAAACTCTCGATATTAAGTCAAAAAAATAAAGAATGTAACTGCATAGGGCCAATATTCTTTACCTTTCATTTGACTGAGGTAATGGTAATAGTGTCTCATGGGGAATTAATTCAGACCCCAGTTGCAGGGTACTGGAGGGGAGTTAGTGAGCGGCTGTGTGGTGCTTAGCTGCCCTCGGGAGTTAAACCATGACAGTAGGCAACTGTTCTGTGCACTTGGTTGTAGTTTGAGGATCCTGGCCCATTGGTCCCAGCTTGCAAATACTCTTTTAACAGCAAGTCTGATTTTTTAAAATCTAAACTTGCATTGAAGGAAAAAAAAGATGCAGTTGCTGTTAACTGTATTGATTAAATGATCAGGGAAGTAAAAACATAGGATTATCTCTTCCTTTCCTATTCCCCAGCAGAAAACTGAATGTGTGAAGGTGATGAGTTATAAAATCCAACTCCATGTGTTCTGTTATTGGTAGAGCATGCATGAAAGGCTGTATTTTTGATATATGGAAAAGCAGATTTTGTTAGTGCACTTGTAACTACTGTGGTTTGGTTTGGTTTCAATTCATTCCTGTAATCTGTGGATTACAGGTTAGCTCTATTTTTGGAAAAGCAGGGTAGGGGAAGACTTCCTAACAGATTGCCCTGGAGGTGGCAGATGGCATTCTTTACTCTGTACCAGCTTTGTAGGGCATCCGTTGCTAGTGGTGTTGAGATGTAAAACAATACAGCCATTTGCTAAACTTTTTCATTTGCTTTGAGGAAAAAAGTTGTAGACTCTTCCTTTCTTGCACTTGTCTGTTCCTAAATATTTTTTTTTCACTTGCATGCTTCCTATTCAGCTTCAGGTATAAAATAATATGTGTTTTCAGTGAGCTCTTCACATCCAAGAAGTTGTTATATTTCTGTAGAGAACAAAAGAATTTTTTTAAGGAGTTGTGAGATCTTTTTGAGGATGGAGATAGCTTCAAACATTTTACAGACACTTCATAAGTTATCATTTCTACGAATGCTTCAAAAGACTGCCTTGTATTTTACTGTGTTGTGTTTTCCATACTGAATTGCTTTAGGATGTGGGTTTTTCTTTGTTTTTTAATTTTTATTTTCAGACAGTGAAAGAACTTTGAATATTAACATGGGCTTTTCCCCTCTTTCTCCCCCCCTACCCCTTCAAGAACCTTTTTAAAACGCTGGGGTTGTTGGAGTGGTTGAATTTTTCCTGGATTTGAGTAAGAAATTCAGAAGACTGAAGCCCAGGCTCACTGTCTACCTTTCACGGAGGCCCAGCCGTGAGAGGACAGAAGAAGGCACGTGGCGAATCATGACAGCAGACAAAGAAAAAGACAAAGACAAAGAGAAGGACAGGGATAGAGACCGGGATAAGGAGCGAGACAAGAGAGACAAGGTGAGGGAGAGTGAGAACTCGCGTCCTCGACGGAGCTGTACGTTGGAAGGAGGTGCCAAGAATTATGCAGAAAGTGACCATAGTGAAGATGAGGACAATGACAACAACAGTGCCACCACAGAGGAGTCCACAAAGAAAAGCAAAAAGAAACCACCCAAGAAGAAGTCCCGATATGAGAGAACAGACAACGGTGAAATAACCTCCTTTATCACAGAGGATGATGTTGTATACAGGCCTGGAGGTAAGAAATTCTTATGTTGTTTCCTTTGAAAGTAACTGTGCATCAGAGCTACCAGTTAGTTGGCTGCAGCAGACAGCACAATGTGCTATCTGTTAATTTAAATTATGATTGTCCTAGGGGCAGGTTGCCACATTTCCGTTGGAGACAAATACGGATATGCATGCAAAAGCTTTTGACTGTGTCTTGTAATATCTGATTTGTTGAAATGAACTTAGCTCCTCTTTGAAAAAGAGCCACCCTTTTTTCTTTCTACTACATTCATTATCTGCGTATCGTATGGAATCTCTGTCCCTGGGAATTTCGAAACTAAATTGGATAAAGCACGGAGCACTTTGTTCCAACTTTGAAACGAGACCTGATCTGAGCTAGAGATTTGACTGGGTGGCGTATAGAAATATCTTCCAGCCTTTCTGACAAGTTTTTCTGCAAATACGATTCTTTGTAGAGCTCCTCTCCTGTCTTCTGTTTGTGAAATATAAATCAGGTGACTTAAGATCTCATACCTATTATGCCATTGATTTCACCCCCCTCGTTAATAGCTAGCTAATGCCTATGCACAGCAGCTTAGCTGTTGGTCAGAACAGTGTCAGTATCAGCAGGTATCCGGGATGTTTTGGGGACAGAAGCAGAAGCTTGCAGTGTGCTCTGGATGTCTTGGATGTGCCTCTTAAGTACTGCCAAGTTCACATAAGGTTTTTAGGGTCTCATGTAAGGTTTCAAGATCTAACCTGTGGCTGTTGCCAGCTAACTTTTTCCTCAAAATGAAATTGGTACTTGAAAATTACATTATTCAGCTAGCTGTATTCCTCATTTTTGAGTAAAAACTTCTGTGTTCAGCTAAACAGCATTTAAAAAGTGTTGATTGCAGTTGTTTGTTCCACCACAAGGAATAGTTATGTTTGGCTTTACTGTTTTAAGCGCTGGCTTAA
The DNA here is from genome assembly GCF_018139145.2 of Gymnogyps californianus. Lineage (NCBI taxonomy): Eukaryota > Metazoa > Chordata > Aves > Accipitriformes > Cathartidae > Gymnogyps > Gymnogyps californianus. The sequence goes on along the minus strand of NC_059491.1, from coordinate 4,676,955 downwards.
GGGCTCTGGTGGTTTTATATTACTTTTCTGTAAAATGATCAGTATGCTGTAGTGACACTGCTGGAGCAAAATAGAGATGGATTCAAACTAAAAACCATGGAAACTAATGAGGTAAAATCTTGTCCAATTTTTCCATGAGGTGCTGTATATCTCAACTACTAAAATCTTATTGTAGGAGTACAGATGTAAGTGTTTTAAGTGCTCTGTCCAGTTGTAGTTGCTGTAAATGCTCTAAAATGCTAGTTGTGTGTGTGGGCATTATCAGCTGCAGATACAGATGGGCTGAAATTCTGCTGGTTTTGGAGATGTTGCATTCCATACTTCGTCCGCATGAAAGTTGTAGAGTCTGTTTTCACTTACATCTACCAACATTTGTCAGAATAGCTTATGTATTGAAATGCTTCAAATATCATTGCAAACCATTAAAAAAATATGTTTTTCTCTTGGTTAGGGCTTGTAGCTGAGTAATATTTGTTGCTTAAGCAGTAGCAATAGAGAGCCTGCAAAAGCATCAGCTTTGGTGGCAATCTTATTTTCAGTGTCAGAGGATGAAAAATAATTTAGAATCTGTTAAGAACAGCTGTTGTGTGGGCCCAGTAGTACAACGCGATACACTGGCTTTATTGCAAAAAGACTGCTTAAAATTAAGATGGAAAATCAGTTTGTGATCTCAATTTTATCCTGTAGTAGGATGGAGAAGTATTAGCACTCTTTATCCAGTAGGTGCAGTGCTTGGAGTACCTCTGATGTAGCAGTATTTGGATAGAGGGATATTTGCAGAACAGCAGGAGTCATACTGTAGTCATACAGAGTTTGCACCTTTGCCAGATAATTGACAAAGGAGGGGAGAGAGCCTGTAAATCCTGGTAGTGTGGGAGGAGCTTAGATTGTTTATGCTGTATTTTTCATGAGAGTATCCATTCAGAAGAGAAATTTTCTTTATGTACAGACAGGCAAGAGCTTCAGTTATGGCTTGTACCTTCTCACTTGCCAGCAATTACACACTGGGGGAGATTCTATTTATGGACTGAAACACAAGGTAAAGCCTCAGTCACAGCACAGGCGTGGAGACGTATCGGAGAACCTGCATGCAGCAAATACTCTGTAAATGCTGGCCAAGTACCACTCAGGCCTTATTGGGACTTTAGGGAGCACACGTGGTTGATAGTGTGGGAGACCAATCTTCTCTAACCAGCAGAGTACTTCATCAGGCATATTTTGGTGATGGTGGTTGCAGAACCAATGATAAGGGAGCTGGCTGCTTGGGGATCAATTCTTCCTTATATGAGTGTTGTTTGGCAGGATTTGGAAGAGGTTGCATGATCTGGCAAAGGATATGAAAGCTGGTCTGCACTAGTAAGACTAGTGCTGGCCACAGGCAGCTTGCTTCGTTTTCTCTTTGCCCATCTTTCTGCACTGTTTGAAGAAAAGGGGGTGAGGGGTAGTGGTTGTATCTGATCTGGAGGAGGTTATCTAGTGAAAGAACAAGGAAAGCCATAGAACTTGTGATAATTGAGATATTTTATACCTGTTTTGTAATTTAAAAATCTGCTTATTAAAGTTTACATTTTATTAGTAGTAATTAGCATAAGAGATGTATCTTAGCATTGAAACTTTTCTGTTCAGTTTGCTCTTTGTGCTTTTTTTTAAACTTGCATCTGTCTCTTGTCTTGAAAACTGCAGAGAGCAATGAGAATGCACATTGGCTAGCTTGTTGGAGGGACATGAGCCTAGCTGAAACCTTACTTGGCTATACTGATTTTTAAATGTTATTTAAAACATCATTTCTTAGCAGGAGAGAGATCTTGAATACATGTTCTGAGTGCGTAATACATTCTAAGGCAATTTTAGTATCTATTACAGAAGAATGTCTTAGTTTCTGTCTTATGGCTAGGTTACATATAGGGAGATGTATTTGTAGCTAAGGGTACAAATTACATAAAAATTTAAGAGGGATTAAGAGAGTTTAAATTAATGAGACTTGCACAGCAAGGATTAGAAAGATGAAAATTAAAGGTGTGTGCAGAACGGATAGCTGTCTTCAGCTTACATCTTTTAGACTTTAAGGAAAGGAAATCCTTTCCATTCGTTTGATTTTGTTTTTTGTCTCTTAAATACTCTTATCTGATATGGATGAGTGTTAAAGATCTGCATTTCCTTACTATGAAGTCCTTGGTTAAAATCTCATTCTATGTTTACCCCATTGCTGTATAGTACTTAATCCAACACTTTAATATTACTTTTCTCTGTGCTAAGCTCAGCAGCTGTATTTGAGTAATAGCAAATAAACTGTAAATAAATAGATAATAAAGATCATTGGAATCTTTTCACATGAAAGGTTACACTATATTGTTACTATATAAATACTGTTCTTATTAATTTGCATAGATATGATGAATGTATGCGTAGCTTTAAACCATGTATTAAAATTTATTGAGTAGAGCTTAGACGACACTATGCAATTAATCTTCTCTACTTTGGAAATCACACATGCCTATCCTAAAAGCTTGTTGGCCCACTTCCCCATCTGTCCTCTCAGTTTCCACAGCCTCCCTCCCATTTCCTTCCAAATCTGATCTGTGGGGTTTTTTTTTTTCTTTTTTTTTTTTCCTTGCAGTTCTTACCTTGCTTTTGTCAAAATGATTATCATGGTAACAAATTAATTTTTATTGTACGACGTGTATTCAGATTTGCTTATAGGCTTCCTTAGCATAAGGAAATGATAGTATAAGATAGTTGCATCAAGACAGAGATATTTTCTTTTTTCTCCTCTTAAATTCAGTTAGATTATTTAATGCTGAATTTCCTTCCATTTCTAGTGCAGATTGACTCCCTTCTATCCTGCTGGCTTTTGCCAAAGTACAGCGCGGTTTGAAAGGGTTGGTTTCCCATACAGTTTGTATGCACATGCAATATGGTTAACACATGGCTCCTAACTGGGTGTACTCTAAAACTGGTGGTCTTGTGTTGTAGTATGTTTTTTGCAGTTCTACTTTTTTGATTGTCAGACTGTAAGTGAATTTGAATACTTTGATACTCTGCTGTGCAAACTAAACTTTATAACTTCATCTGTTGTTTGGGTTAGACAATTGGTCTCTGTGTAAGATTTTCTGCATAGAAGAATGTACTGAAGTGCTGTCACTCAAACAGCTGTCACTATATTGTACTGGACTTCAGTGGCTAAGGTGCTTTTGGAACAGCTGTCCAGGCTTTTTCCAAGTGCCATGTTACTCCAAACACCGAGTAATATAGCGGCTTTTGTATAGGCCCTGCTTTTGATACTTGGTTAAGAGAATGACTTGCCTAGCTGGAAGAGGGAGCTGTGTGATGGAAAACGAATAGTGCTGTCAGTAACTTTAAATTTCTGGCCAATGTAATGAAAGATGAAAGACAGTGATGATACTGTTCCAGAGAACCTTTTTTTCCCTCCCTGTTCTGGAGGGCAACAACTTGCTTAGTCTTACATGGACCTGATGTATGGAGGTATTTTTCTTGTGTATCTTCAGCTCATCCTTGAAGAACATGGAGATTTTCTTTTCAATATCCCAATAAATTACTCTTATGAAGTAAATGGGTTAAGATTCCAGAAAAAGTACATAGCAGAACTATCCACATCAAAATAATAGCTGGTTATGTGGATACTTTTATTGCCCTTTTCCTTCTTGTTCTCTGAACTCTTGCATACCTTTCTTGCTGGAGGAAGCTGTATGGTCTCTGTCCCCTTTCACCCTCAGTCTGTTCAGCACGTCAGGAAGGGGTATTGCTATATTAAAGGCCCAGAACTTAATACTGAGGGTATTGTTGCTACTGAGCAGACTGCTGTAATGTCATCATGATGGCACCTTGAATGCTGGACTGGAAAAACTTTGTTGGATGTAAGTTGATGTGGAGCCTCAGAAGACAATGACTTGATATGCCACCTGGAGATGAGGACAATATTGCTTGCTCTGCCTATGTAGAAACATTTAAAAGGATCTTCAGGAATTGAAAGGATTTATGAAGATCTGTTTCTACAGTGATATCAGTAGCTATATAAACAGCACATCAGCAAGAGGAATCAACATGAGGTAACACAAGATGAAATGCTTCTGCAGGGAGAGTAGTGCATTATAGGGCTTTATTGTTTTCTAGCGAATTGGTTTGGAATAGCTTACATGAGAGCCTCTTTGTTCTAGGTGTTTTAAGATCTGTGTGAAGCTGGAAGAAGTGGTGCAGAGTGTTAGACATGGAAACTGCGGTTTGATGTGGTGCAGGGAAAGAGGCAGAATTAGCTTTATGTGGATCCTGGAACATCTGACCTAGTATATGAAAAAATAGGAATGTGTCTCTGTCACTTTGAGATGTTTTAGGTGATCACTGTTTGGGACAGCTATTGGACTTTTTGGTTTAGTTGCTTTTTTTAAGGTATGGGAAATCACTGTCAGTAGGATGAAAGTGAGATATTGCTACTGGAAAATATAACTTGAGTACTAACTTTTCTGGATTTATAGATTGATGTCGCTTTAAAATTCTGTTAGATTTCTGTCCCTGAGTGCTGTTTAGGAGGCACCATAACCCCATAGGCTATTATCTGGACAGGCATCAGAGAAGGAAAGAGACTGAATTTGCAGGTCGGATGCATTGTTGTGAAATACTGCTGCTCAGTTGTCACCAGATGTATCAAAGTGAGATCTTTTCACTTCGATACATTCTGTGATTATAGAGTATGTGTCCCTTTTTGAAAGGGAGCACTTCATAAGCTATGAAATAGTTTGCAGTCTTCAGTGGCTCAGATTTGAAGCCTGCAGGTGTTGGGTTATTGCACTATCACAGTGAGAAAATAACAAAAGATGGTGGGTCATCTTTTGTGTGAATCTGCAGGCCTGACATCAGTGTCCTGTGGAGTGTGGCCAGTGGAGTTCCAATCACAGTGGAACTGGAATTATATTTATGTAAGATCTAGTTGGACTGAGATTTCTTCTAGGTATCTTAAAATCCACTGTCAATTTGGTTAGCAAGCATTAGGACTAATAAATTTCTAAGCGTTAGTTTTTGCTGGTGTACTTAATTGTTAAATGTTCCCTTTATTGTAACTGTACCAAGATGTTTTGCATTGTAACTGAGGAAATTGCTGAAATAGTTGTTTTAATCTAGAAACCTCCATCAGCTTTATAAAAATATATATAAACAAAACCCCAACAGAAGTGCTTCCTCCCTCTGTTTACTTTGTTAATAAGTGGTATACTGGTCTTTGGGTTGAATGTTGGTGAAATTGAAATGCAGAAATTTGGCTCATGCTCTGACAGTGATTGGCTTGTATGTGACATTGACCCATGTGTTTGTCATTCTTCTAGATGCTGCCTTCTATTTATTCTGACAGCTTTACCAGCTGAGAAAGGTGGCCATGCCAGAAGTAAACATAAAAATACATATAATATGAACATGAATTTTTTTCTATAAACCTTGAAGTTCTGGAAAGTGTTTTTTAGGGCTGCTAGAAAGCTGGGGAGAAAAAAGTTAATTCTTTTCTGGGAAGTTTTAAAATTTAAATTTTATGCTTGGGCAGAAGGAAGAAATGCAACAAAATTATTTTTTCAGCCATACATTTTAATTTTAGGAGGTCTTTGGCCAGACTGTTGTTTCCTGTCCATGTTGTGTGGATTGACCAATTTGTCATGGAGATGCGTATTTTTGCATGTGTGGTCTTCTCTTCCCTCAAAGGCTTCATAGTTGAAATGAGCATGTATTCTAACATGATGCACTCTGTATTTCCCTCTTCATTCGAAAGTCTGTTACCATCGTGATACTAGATCATTGAAATAATCAGATACTCAGTGACAGACTTCCAGCTGCTGTAAATAGGAATTACCTCAGGAGCTGTGCTTTCTAATGTGTTTATAAGAGTTCCCTTATTTTTCACACTTAGACCACTGTGTGTTCAACCTTTCTGCATATGTGAATAGTGGTGAGGATAACTCATAACAATCTTTTTTTGGAAGAAGAGATTATCTGTAAGACTTTTGTTTCAATGGAAACAAATGCATTCTTTACCCATTTCTCCTTCAGTAATTAAAAGAAGGGGGAAAAAAAAAAAAACCACCCAGAGAAAAGGCCTGGATTAATAGGTGAGTCTTAAAATGTGTCAGGAGGGTTAACAAAATGCATAAAAGCATCACAGAAGGATATTCTTTGAAGTTGATTGAAGTCTGTAGAGAACTATTTCCACATGCAGCTGAAACTTGTGTTATTATTCTTCTGTACTATTGGATATAACAGCAGTTGTAATTAGTTTTTATTCTCAGCATTTGAGATTTTATGAAAAGTGGTTTTTAAAGATCAGGTGAGTAGGTGAATAATATTAAGTGTAGAAAATAATTAAGGCTACATGACAGCATACATCGACTACTTAAGTGCATGTAACTAATTTTCTGTGTATGTGCTGTTAGTGTAAGCAGTAAACATAAGCCAAATGGGGAAAAAAAAAAAAGACAATGCATTTACTGAGTTCATATTTAGCCTTCAGTGTGGCAGGCATTGCTCTGTATATGGACAGCTGTTGGTGCTTGACAGATGGAGTCTTAAGTGCAGATCAAGGTTGATCTAGCAAATGGATTCCTCTGGCTTTGTTTGGCTTTTGTGTATAAATCATGAAGAGCAACACTAAGGAGGTGAGTGTACCAAGGGCTGGGGGCTGGGGATCTGGGATTGAGGACATTGCTTAGTCAATATTGGTCTAACCGGTAGTTTTTCATATTGTCTTTGTTATTACATGAAATTATGATAGTGTTTTCATAACAGATGAATTGTCCTAGTGGAGAATTTTAGATAAGACTTTCTCTATAAGGTTTTTGTTAACACTTTATCTGTGAGTCATCCCTCTGTGTTTCCATCATAACAAAACATGGGTCACTAAAAAAAGGAGATGTCCTACCATTGACTGCTATAATGAAGTATTACTAAAAGTAACATGGATTATGTGAACTCTATAAACATATGCTCTGTACTAAATGAACTTCATAGCATGTTCCCTGAGAAGCTTGTAATGCAAAATAAAAATACCTTGTAAAGCTGTGGTGTTTTGGAGCTGTTACAGGATGAATGTGAAACTTTACGTGAACACCTTATTGACATAATTTTTTTTGTGTGTGACTACAACAGCTATAGTTGAACATTTGTGGTTTAACTACCATGGGTAACTGTGGAACACAGATATGAGCAGTTTTGCAGACTGCATTAGAGAATTATTTTTGCAGAGGATGAATGTAGAAAGATAGTAATACTTTATGGGGAATGCAGCATGCCATTATGAAATTAGGCAAATGGCAATTTTGAAATAAAAACACAGTAGAAATAAAAACTTTGGAAAAATTGGACTAAGGGGTAGGAACTTCTTGAAATAGTGGTTTTCAAGGAGTGAAAGTGGAGTTTGTGGCCGCAGTAATTGTTTGTGGCCTGTCCTCAATTTATTTCAGTTAAAGTAGTTTGAACTTCTAGTGTATGAATTTACCAGCCCTTTTTCTTACTTCTACTCTGTGAAAGGAGTGTTTGGTCAATTATAATGACAACACCTCTGCACGCAGTAAACTGAATTCTCTTTTTAGCTTCTGTACTGGGAATGATGCTACAGTTTCCCATGTAGCACAGCAGTTTATGCCAGAAGATTGCTTTAACTTTTATCTGGAGATTTTTCTGATAAATTGGGGGAGGGAGGGAGTGAAATTTAATCTGTCAGAATTTTGATCCTGTGACTAACCTGTGCTGCTTCATTTTGGAATACAGGTTTTGTGAAAATGTCTTGTAGAAGTATTGATGGGGGGATGGAGGAGAAAGTTCATAGGTGAGGGAGATATTTCTGTATAGGTTTGACACTCGGTGCTACGTGTAAGCAGGCTAAGTGAAGAGAGTGTGTTGGTGAGACTGCTTTTTTTTATTGTTTCCAAGTGGAATAGAGAATGAAAGAGGTTAAATACAACTTGAGAATTGATGAAAATAAATTCTACTTTAAAAGTTATCTCCATTTTCATGTTACTGCTTTCTGGGCCACACTGGTAAGGTATTTATGTCTGTAACTGGATATCTTCTAACTGATCATTGAATTATTTTTTTCTGTAATGTCATAAATTTTGGGCAACTTCTTTGGTTTTCCTTTTGTCCTAAAGAGATAGTTTTGTATAAACGGTATCTGGTAGCAGAGCATGTGTTGCTCTAAAGAAGCATCTCGAGTAAATTGAGCTACAAATGGAAATATTTTTGCTTTGTTTCAGCATTGGCAGGAAGAATGGACCTATCTAGTCTTCTTTTTTCTTCAAAGTCCAAAATGTGTTATGGATGCTTTTACCAAAAGCAGTAAAAATATTTAAAGCAAGAAAGGATCAGAAACCCTGCTGTAAAAGGAGTGGCTAGATGTACATGAAAGCTGATATAGATTTAAGACTTTTTCATTTGTATTGTTTGTTTAGGAAAGAAATATACCTAAATGTAGACACATATTTGGGGGTTTTTTGGCTTGAAAATTTATGCTTGTATCTTTACTGTTGTGATTGTACTCCTCTTTTCTTAATAGTGAGGAAGGCATGTTTTTTTCATCCTGAAATGGGCATTTCTTATTTAAGCAACTGACTAGCATACTAGCATGATTGTTATGCTTTAAAATGAAGAAAAAAGGTAACACACCAGTGTTGAAACAAAGTAAATACACTTCTATTGTAAGATCAGCTTTACAGCTGCTGCACTAATTTGTTCTGTATCTCAGAGCTATTTACAAATTTAAACAATAGGAAAATATTTTTTCTTTCAGAAAATACACATTATTTTAAAATACAGATATTTTTTCAGTGCTGCTAGATATTTGCGGGTAGGTGAATATCAAGTTAGCAGACAATAGGGAGAATATCACATAAGCTTACTTGGCGGGAGTGTCTGTATTTGCATCACAGCAGGCTTTGAGGCAACAGACTGCAGTATTTGAAATACAGTATTCTGTGAAAATCATCCTTGCTCAAGTGACACATTTAGTTTTCCCCTTCTGAACATGTGTTTCTGTTCAGGGCTACACCAACAACTTATAAAATGGATTACTCTCCATTTGTCTAATCGGGAAGATGAAGTGATGAGCCAATTACTAGGGAATTAGTAATGGCTGTAATTTTTTTCTAGTTGAGGGCTACACAAATAAAGCCCATCCATATTTTGATGAGGTATTGTAGTGTGTTGCACTTTAATTATCAAAAGAGTAGCTAAGGGAGAGAAGTTAAGCAACCATTTGGTGTTTGTGATGGGCTTGGGAATAGAAGAGTTTTCTCTTCCAGGTCCTCTTGGTGTGCTTGTTTTGCCTACTAGAGCACAGAGTTATAATTATGCATGGTCCAATAGAAGAACTTCTTAAACTCAAAGCCATGTAAAGATGCCGGTTTTCACATTAAGTACAGCTTTATGGGCCAACTGTATACTGTTGATTTCTTCTAATGTCACCATTGACTCATTACCGAAACTTGGGAAACACAAGTGAATGGAAAGTGCATGAGAAGAAAGATTCTGTATCTCAAGTGATACAGAATCTCGATCCCTCAGTCTCTTCAGATTTTTGTGTGTATTGGCCAATTGCATGCACTATTCGAAGACATTGTGGAGATTGTTCAGTTGATTTCATGTAGACCGCGACAACTTCTTCTGTTGGTTTCTTAAGGCGTATTATTAATGCTTGCGTTTAAGGTCTCAGAGAAATTATCTGTAGCCACTGTTCAGGAGTGTTGTAATTTGCACATTAAGGATTTTGTAATAAAAAAAAAAGTTAAGGGTACCTAAAAAAAGTGAGGTCATGTAGCGATGAGGTGCACTTGTGGTGCTGCTTGTCTTTTGTGTCTTCCACAGTACTTTAGAAATGAGTGTCCATGAAGAGCTATTGAAGTGCATCCGTGCCAGGTGGCTACGTAGGCATTTGTAAAATATCATGAGAAGCACTGGGAGCAAATGTTGCACCTCCAGCAAACTTTTGCTGGAGGTGCAACGATCAGAAAAGACTGTTTTAAATGGCATGTGTGCAGTAAAGCTGATTTGTTGCTAAAGAAGGACCTCTTAGACTAACTGGTTATTTAATTATTTTTTTTTTAGTGGCCTGCACTCTTATTGCCACCTCTCCTCCCTTTTCATTTGTTTAATTGAAAAAGAAAAACAATTTCAAGATGGTAGGATACCCTGAGGATCTGCAATGTCTTTGCTTTCAGTGTGGCATTTTTTGGTAACACTACTTTCTGTAAGAAAATGTTTGCTTTGTATCAAAATTGTTAACAAAGTATGTCTGAATGCATCTTGCAAGAAGAACTGTGTAGTGTTGTGGACATGCATGAAAAGTACAGAAAAATAATTGGTGTGGGAAATCATGTAGCTGGGTGCCTGAACTGCAGAACAGTTGCTTTTATAAAATTGGGAACTGCAGACTACAATTAGGTGTCATTAATTTTGTTGAATAGAAATATGTTCCATTTATTGTACAATCAGGAGCCAGGCTTGAATGAGTTTAAATAGATGAAATCTAAATTATACTGACAGTCCATTAAACAGCAGCAAAACCCCTTAAAGAAAATGGATTCACTATGATACTAGTTTATAATAAAATCATTTGCCAAATAAGAACTATAGAGCAGGCATTGGGAATACTCCTGTGAGTTTCAAATGAACACAGTAAATTGGTTGAACCATTTATTGCAGAACAGGGCTCGAGCACATTGTTTTCTGACAAGGAGCCAGCAGTGTTGCTTGAAATCTGCTCAGCAGGAAGTGACACTAAAAGATCAGACTAGCAATTTGTTTGTTGTCAGCCCTATGGGGGGAAGAGAAGCAACTGTATAGCTCCCTACCTGTCAGTGGTAATATTTTTCTAGTTAAAACCATGTGTTTGTCATTCCCAATGCATTCCTCCCTGTGTTTCTACATTTGTTACTAAACCATCATGCCAAATGTATTGCTGTAGTTAGAGGTCTGTTTCCGTTATTGACCTTTGTTTTCAAGGGTTTGGTAATTTTCCTGCATTTGGAATACAGGCAAATTCAGATTTCAACATTTAGAATTCATTGAACGTTGCAAATATTTTTCTGATCCTTTGAAAGGTACCACTTGGTTATTAATGAGCTGTAACTGCTAATACTGTGCTCCTAATCGTATTTAACTGTTCTGGGTGGTGGTGGTGAAGGATTGTGGCATTTAAGTACCTGAGACATAGAAATGAAGAGCCCTGCTGCTTGGGGTTCCCACTAGTTTTGGCTCTGGCAGAGGTATTTCTGGAGAAAGAATTGCCTGATCATGCTTCTTCACTGGTTGGCAGAGGGCACTAGGACAACTAAGCCTTTTAATTTTAGACACCAGAATGGAGGAATTTAAATATCCATTAATTCTGGGATGTAAATATCCTCTAATTATTTGCCTATCCCACAACTTGTATTCAGGATATATACATATTATATATATACACACATATAAAGAGTGTCTCCCTCCCTCCCTCTCTCTCAAGTCCTTATATATATGACTCTAAAGTCTATAAATAAAATTCTCTGTCTCCCAAAGAAGTGGGCTCTATCTCGATAAACAGTTGGATTTTTATTTTATTTTTATTTTTTTAAAATCCAGGATGGTCCTGATGAAACAAACCTGTTTTGCAGGGCTTGCCTGGACACTGTTTCTTTTACAATTTCTCAGATCTGTCACATGAATTTCTACTCTGGTGCAACTGAATCTGTAGACTTAACGAGAGTGTTGAGATAACTGCTATCTCTATATTAAGTTAGAAGTGGTGGATGTGAAACAGGAGTGTACACGTATGCTGCAGGGACAAGTATGCCTGAAGTATGGTTTTTAGCACACTGATTGAATGGTTGAATGTAGAGCATGTGTTACTGCTGATTACATGAGCCTGATGATTCATCTGGTTGGTTGTGACAATGTAAGAGTTGATTTATGAACTATTCAGACTTGGTGTCCGACAAGCTCTCCTAAGTTGTACCTAAACTGTTAAGGAGAGTGTGTTTTTCATATATCTGGCATATCATTTTTCAGAACCTCTAACTCTGACATAGAATATCTGAAGGAAAGCAAAATGAGGGAAAGAATGCGTAATCCAGTAAGATACTGGAATGTCAAAACTGGGAAATGCATGTATATTGGAACTCTGGTTACTTACAGCTACACTGTGAAGTCTGAGCTTGTGACTGCTGACATATGATGGCCGGGAGTTGTAGACAATTCCTTGACAATGGCTTTCAAGGAGTATCTTTCCTTTGGAAGTGTGGTGCTGTGCAGAGAGCTTAAGGCTTTGTTTCTTGGATGATGCAAGTGTTGACTCGTTAGGTAAAACATAAAAGGATTCTAGTTGTGAAGATGGTTACTACATAAACTGCAGCATTTAAGCTGATAAAGGTTCATGTGTCCAGAAAAGTGAGGTGGCTGGGTTTTTTCCAAAATATCTTTAAGTCCACATATTGAAGCTCTAATTTGAAAAGCAACATTTAGTGTGGGAATATTAATGTAACCCTTCAGAATTAGGACACATCTGGTGAGTATCACAAGCCCAAAGGCATAATGACTCTGTACCATGTGTCATAGAAATACTTCATCTCCAGTGGGACATTTTACACAAAATAGGAAAGTAAGCAAATGCACTCATGGTCGGAGACAGGCAGTGAATACCACTAGCTGTGCAGGGAACTTAAGATTTCTTTATTCTGCCATCGTAGTGGCAAAGGTTATGGAAAGCCTTTTTTTTTTTTTTTTTCTCTTTCTTTCTGTTGGAGAGTTTGCTGGTTTGTCACCAGTAAACTCTGTGGTATAACAGATCAGCTGGTTAACTTGTCTGAGGTGGCCCTTGCAAGTTGGCATATGGATGTTATCTTGCTGTGGAGAAAGCCAGAGTGTGAGTGTATAGCACACCAATTTCCTGTGTGGTTACTTGCTTCGTGCTTGCTCTTATTTACTAATAAATGCAGGATGATGCAAGGGTGGCTATCCTTCAGTAAAAGAAGTTAACTTATACTTTGGTAAGTGTGTAAGGATGTTCAGAGCAACAATTTTTGCTTGCTATATTTCATGCTATAGCTTACTTTACAGTAATTTTTTTGTTTTGCTGATTTTTCACTGAGTCAATGTAGATAATCAGGCATCTCCTTTCATTTTCTGTTAGTGGTACGATTCTGTCTATAAAGGGGGTCATGAGCCTTGCCTAGCAAAATATATCCTTAAGTTCAATTTTCAAGGGATCTTTTCAGATGACAGAGCAGCCAACACAGAATGTAGTTGTTGATGCACCTGTAATAAGGACTAGAAAAGAAAAAATTACTGGGAAGAGAAGGAGACTTGAAGGGTTTGGAGTTGGACAGAATACAGGCTAAGAAGCACACTTTAAGGTTACCACTATCTGGCAAGTTAAAGGGAACAGGGAGAAGGTAAGTGAAAGAATAATGGTGGTGCAGTATGCATAGTGGAATTAACTTCCGTATGTTTAAGCCAGGGCCTCTTGTGAGACTGGATTTTAGTCACCTGGGGTTTGGAGGAAGACTGTCATAGAACAGTGAAGAGCAAGCACTGGATGTGGAGCCAGTGTAGTGGTGGTCGTATTTGTTGGCCTTCTGAATTGTATATCGTTTTGTAGGGAACTTATCTTGTCAGGATTTCTGTGCAAACACGTATTGCCCTCAAGCTGCCAAATGTCAATAGCTGCAACGAAGTCCACTCTCTGACGTAGTACACTCGGAGAGGGCAAACTAGTGACTTACTCGACTTGGATGAGTAGGCATAAAGTGGAGTGGCTTAACTACAATTGTGGGCCACTCAGTTCATAATTCCATGTAGTGAGATGAGTAACATTTTGAGTATTGGATAGTATTTCTTTGAAAATCAGGGGGCTAGGAAATATATATTGCTGTAGAACAACTTCAATAGACATGACACTGAGCCATTCAATTGATGACATGTTTAAATTAGGAAATTTATAGTCAGTTTGATTTTTTTTGTTGGGCTTTTTGAGTGGAAAGGATTGAATGTTAAGGTTGGTAGAAATGAATATTAATATTGCAGGAGCAAATAGATGTCTGAAACGTACCTGTATGGTGAATTCCTTTCTAGAATAATAGATGTTGAAATAACTGACCAGAATTTCTTTCAGGTGTCTGAAGGGAGAGTGCATATGGGTTCACTGTATTTTAGGCTGACAGCCTCAGGCTTCAGACTTCCATTTAGTGTGAAGAGAGTACATGTCACTCAGTTTATATAAACCTGCTGATCATTAAAAGAATTCAGAAGCAAGTAAACTTGTCTGTGTGAGGAGCATCTTTATTTTGTGATTTTAAGTATTTTAGCTGTTTCTTTATGAAAAATAGGGCATCTTCTGTAGTTGTCACAAAGTGGAAGTAGATGCTTGGACGCAAAGCAGCCTGAGCAATAGTGATGAGAGTTGACTGAAGTTGTCTAAGTCTATGCAGAAGTTCTCTGCAGCTATGTAGAGCTAAAAATGTTCCAGAACTATGTGATCAGTGGAGAAAAAGGGTGCAATAGCACATTCCAGTGTGCTAAGGATAAGGAGGGGCTGTTCTGTATTTTTCATGGGCATAAGTCTTATCTACGCAGGTTTGTTGCATTAGAAGAATGATACGCAGTTTGTCTTTGCTTGGGTCCACATCGAAGCTGTTCTTAAAAATAACCTATTTGTATTTTGGATTGCTGGTAAATGAAGGGAATTGCTCTTGATGGTGAGTTTTGAGTGGCTAATGTGAATGCATCCATAAATGTTCTCCTTTTGGCATTTTTCCAGTTTCTAGTGTTCATGACATTGCTTTGTACCTGGATTAACTTGGGTTTTTTATCTGTATGGCCTCTTGCTTTGGAGACATCTTAACTGAATGTCATCTTTGTTTTAAATCTTGGCAGGCAGCCAGCCAGCAGTGCCTTACTTAAATGCAACGTACTAGTGAGTCAACATGTTTGCTTTATCCATGGTAGATGCCAGATTCTCTTTTGTCAGCCATTTCAGAGGGATGCTTATTTGTGTGCTGTCTGGTAACACTCTGAAAATGAGGCATGAAAAACTGAGATATTAAGAAAAAAATCTTGGAAGTTGTGGTGTCTTCTGCATCTGAAATCTTGTAGCTTTTTATACACGTTCCCCAGTGAACCCTGAAAAACTTCCTGCAAAGAGTGGTGTAACATTGTGTAAATGGCTGATTCACCTGGGATACTGAGCAGTTGATTTGAGTGAGTAGAGGGCTGTCTAAATGGAATGATCAGCCAAGGAAGTCTGGGTTAACAAAATGGTGCAGGAATACTTTGATATGGTTAAATTGCTATAGCTTCTGAATGAAGTGGATTGAATCATACTGTATCAATGCAAGGAGACGAAGAGGATGCATTTGGTGCAAGGTAGTTGAGATGCTTACCTCCCAAGAGAGACTGACTTAATTGCTTCTGTGGGATTTTCAGGATTTTGGATGAAAAGTGCTATGTAAGTGTGAGTTACAAGTCAAACAGATTACTGTTGTTCTGGTGTTGGTTGATTCCATATATGATATTTCAAGCTTTTAGAATGTACATATGTTTGCTGTTGCAACGGTTGCTACTATCCTAGCTAGGAAATACACAACTTGAAATTGGTCATTTGAAAAAGGCAAGTCGTACTTGAAATGAATGGATGTAGTTCTCCTTGATTCTACAGAGATACTGGAGGTTGTTATATAAAACTGTTTACTGTTATTTTCTTACTAAAAAAGAAAAAAACCCCAAGATTTTAGTTCTCTTGAGGCTCCTGGTGCAAGACATTTGGTTCGTCACATTATAGATAGTGGAAATATGCAGCAGAAAACTTCAAACTGATACTACTTACATAGATACCTATGTAGCCTTGCTAGATAGCATAGTTTCCTGTGATGCCATCATAATTAAGACAAATCACTGTATTTAGTAAATACTTGGTTAGCACTAGCACTTTGGAAAGATTGTGCTCCTGACCATGTTTCCTCCTCTCTCTAACGTTAGAGTGGTATTAAGGATTCATAATAAATCCAATATATGAGTTAACTCTTTCTCACCATTTCCTTTTACTTTGTTTTAAAATTTAGAATTCTTTGCTCTAAAACTTTGTTTAATGCTTATAGCACAAAAATGTCTCTAAACACCTGCCTTTCCAGTGTTGATTGTTTCAGTCTTTAGTTGATTCCATTATCCTTCTTCTCTTTGTTATTATCTCTCCATTTAGTTGGGGTTTACATCAGGTGGACACCTGGTAAGGAGATGCCAGCTGTATTGCAGTGAAATTCTTACTTTTGTTGGCATTTTTATGCTAAAAAGAGCTGTGCAGAAGTTCTCAAAATAGGCCAGGACTCATGGAGCTATAACTGAGAGCAAGTATAGGGAAGGTCAGTAGTGGTGCTTCTCATGTAAAAAAGGCTTTTGGAACTTGTGGCCTGAGAAGTCATGAATTCATTTCAGTGCTATTTTTGTGGATGCTTTTGTAATGAATCAAAACTTATTACAGTGTCGTGGTTTAACCCCAGCCGGCAACTAAGCACCACACAGCTGCTCGCTCACTCCCCCCCGCAGTGGGATGGGAGAGAGAATCAGAAGGGTAAAAGTAAAAAAACTCGTGGGTTGAGATAAAGACAGTTTAATAAGTAAAGCAAAAGCCGCACAGGCAAGCAAAGCAAACCAAGGAATTCATTCCCCACTTCCCCTCGGCAGGCAGGCGTTCAGCCATCTCCAGGACAGCAGGGCTCCATCATGCCTAACGGTTACTTGGGAAGACAAATGCCAGCACTCTGAACGTCCTCCTCTTCCTTCCTCCCCCAGCTTTATATGCTGAGCATGACATCATATGGTATGGAATATCCCTTTGGGCAGCTGGGGTCAGCTATCCCGGCTGCGTCCCCTCCCAACTCCTTGTGCACCCCCAGCCTCCTCGCTGGTGGGGTGAGAAGCAGAAAAGGCCTTGACTCTGTGTAAGCACTGCTCAGCAGTACCTAAAACATCCCTGTGTTATCAATGCTGTTTTCAGCACAAATCCAAAACATAGCCCCATACTAGCTACTATAGGGAAAACTAACTCTATCCCAGCCAAAACCAGCACGTGCAGTAACAGAAATTCTCAAAGATTTCAATTAAATTTGTGTAAGTTTAACAATGTTAACTTCTAGTTAATGAGGGGGGAAAAAAAATCAGGAGAACTGCTTGGTTTGGAGCTTGCATGCTAAGTTCTGGTTCAGAACACTCAAGCTGTGAGTTGTTACATTTGTGTGTCTTCTAGTGGGAATGTGGACACAACTCTGCTGTAATTACATTCCTTCTGTACACTTGGAGAGGAGCTTCACTGATGCTGATGAAATTATGATTTCAGATTAATCCAGTTTCTTATCCTATGTCTTTGACTCTTACTACAAAATAAGCAATAGATTTTCAGCTTAAAAAAAGAAATCTGTTTTGTCAAGCTCATTTGACTTAATCACTTTGCAACAGCATTTGATAAACAGTGCAGTTTGTGATAGATGGAGACTGATGTGGTGAAGAAGCCTGTTTTACGAAGTCTTGCAGGTAGAAATTTGACACTTGGATTTACAGGCTTTGCTTCAGATAGTTACCGCGGTTATGTGATAAACCAGCAGGAAGTGACTCCTTGTGTGGTTACAAGGCGCAAGCATTTGAGAGGATGCAGATGCTCACAAGGCGCAAGCATATGAGAGGATGCAGATGCTCTCTGTTGAAGTCTACTTTTCAGGCCACCCTTTGTGCACTGTTGCTGTCACTTAGCCCTCAGTTCATACTTTTCTGCATCTGGTTGTGAGATGCTCCTGAGCAGGTGATCTGTTCTGTGAACTTGTGCTCCGTGGATTTAGTTTTTTAATTCAAGGAATTGCCTAATCTAGTCACACCTGGGTAGTATTTGTGCTAAATGGAGTTTATTCTGAAGAGGGTGGTCTAAGTAACTTTTTCCCAGTTCTGTTTTAAAAGCCCTTGATACTTGAGTTCTCACAGAAAGGTTTTGGTGACAGTTGAAGTAATTGCTTTTAGCTGTTTGCTAGCCTTCATACTCTCTGGGGATGTAGACCACAGTGAGCTATGCTTGTCATTTGAAGAGTTTCTTCAGAAGACTTTCTTCTGCAGAAGTCAAGGTGACCTGCCTGACTTTGATACTTATGTGCTCTGACCTCAACCTGATTTGTAACCACCTGAAGACCAGCATCTTTTCCAGTCTAGATTGCAATCATGGGTCAGTATAACTGAGAAATACCTTTGCCTTTGAATTCCTTCTATTGAATGTGGAATTCTAGCTATACTGATCAGCATGCTTAATTTGAGACTGGTATGTAGAGATTATTTTATAGCCTACTGGGGAAAAGAGGTACTGCTCTGCTGTCATGGTTTTGCAGTTAAAGTGTTAATTCGATGGGTAGTGCCTATAATGAGGACTGCTGGAGGTGAACAGTTTTGCATCTGAAACAGTGTACTAGCTTGCAGCTGTAACTCTTTGGGGACTAGTTGTTTTTAGAAACCTTGACTGCATTGCCTTGACATACTGCTGATGTGGGACAAAATAAAGGGCTGCTTGCAAGCTTGTAGAGATCATTTGAAAACAGAATTTAGGAAGATAAGGGAAGATACAGAAAAGGAAGATAGAGAAAAAATAATTTCATGCTGTAATTTTAAATGACTGGTAGAAAAAGCTAGAACTATTTCCCACTCTTCTCTCCCCTTGGTCTTACCACTGAGATAGAGAGGAACATCTTCTGGTGTAAGCAGAACCCAAATTCTGTGGCTATGAAACGTCCTAATGTAGGAAGAGTTTTTATGGTACAAAGTGTTGGACTGTAACTCAAATCTTGCTTCAGCAAAAAACCAAAACAAAACCCCAAACAAACCAAAAAACAACCACCAAAACCCAAACCCAAAAACACAACTCTCTAAAATCTCAGCCTGTCGCCTGACTACTTCAGGCTACAATTTCCTGTCCATGAAGTGAAGACATTGGTGTTTTACTGGAATACTAGTATAATCTAGTGTTGCTGGGTATGACTGTGCTTGTAGGCAAAAGCAGCAAGTCCAGACCTGCATGATTGCAACAAGCAGTGCAGAATTTGGGGGAAGATGCGAAGTGCATTTAAAGCTTGGTTTGCCAGCAAAGTTGCTTTGATCCTGGCAAAACATTAGTTATCTGAAATTAATGAAGATGGGTACTGTACACTTCTGTCTCTCATTAGAACAGGATATTATACTGCTGCCACACTTAAAATCAGATGCACAACCATGTAATTCTGGCATATATTGAAGTGCTATAGATTTGAAATCCCTGGCCTTTTTCCAGCTTGGTTGATGTAGCTACTAAGACTCTTCCTTCACTTTTGATAGTCCTAATGTAGTCCTGCTAAATAGCTGCTAAGTTAGTTTCTTTTAAATTAATCTGAGTTAACTCTCAGTGGTGAGAGAATTCCCGAGTACAGGTTGGGTTTCAAATGATTAATGAAGGGTTTCTTTTTTCTTTCCGCAGAAAGATGTTTTATTGCTATAAACAATGACAATGCAGCCTTAGGAATGCTCTTTGTGGAGCACGAGAACTAGAAAATGTTTGTCTTGAACAACTTTTAGATTTTACAAGACATGAAGCAGGGTATTAGTTGTGTTTTGAGACATGTCTTATAAAACTCTAAGACTTTGGAATTTTTCTGTACAAATATAAAAAGGTTCATGGAGAATCATTCATAGAACAGCTGGTGTTCTTTGTGTCTTCTGTCTTTTGAATAGCAGTTACCTGTCAGTATGAAAGGAGAACACAATTACTGTCCTTTAAATATTTGTTTGGCTTTGGGAGTAGCATCTTTGCCTTCTAGCAAGCTGTGTGTGAATTTTCTGATTTCTAAGGTCATTGTCGTTAATCAGGCACTTCTTTCCCATCCTTGCTGTAATTCTGTTCTGAGGCACTGCTTTTGTTGTGGTTATTGCCAAGACTGTTTTTAATACAACAGACCTTATTTTACAGCAACCTTGTAGAGTCCAGTTGTCAAAAGCAAACAAAAATAATTACTCAGTTTCTGTCATGTCAAATATAATTTGAGAAAGCCCAGTCCTTCCCTGAGGTAAATCTAATTTAGTTTGCTGCATTTCATCTATGATTGGTTGCCTTGGTTTTCTTCACAATTAGGAGAGAAAATATGTTAGTGCTAGGTTCTTAATAGCAAGCTAACCACAAAAGATCTGATTAGTTTCCTGTCTTATTTTTGATCTGGTTCATAGGTTGTGACCTGGTCATTTTTATTAAGTAGATTCAGAATGGTCTTATATGACTTCCTTTGTTTTTCTAGCAAAATGTCTATTCAAATCAAAGTTAATTTTTATACAGTTAATTCCCTTATTTATCATCATAAAGCATCCAGTTGCTATTTTAAGATCACACTCGGAATAAATTACATGTTTTGCAAATTAAATGGTGGCTCTTTCTAAGCTTAAGCTGTTTTTTAATTTATCCTGTTTTTATATTCTTTCTTGGAGGTACAGAAGTTAATTTCCATTATTTTTAAAATCTTGTTTTTTTTAAAGATTGCGTATATATTGAAAGTCGCCGGCCGAATACCCCGTATTTCATCTGCAGCATTCAAGACTTCAAACTGGTAAGGAAAATTTTCACATCTCCTTTTCCCTGCCCCATTCTCCAGTGAGATGGCAATATTTCTTAGTCTGTATCTCCTCCTGTAGCTCCCTGCTCCTTCTAAGTAAATCTTTAGCTTCTGAAATAGTAGCTGTTTTGCTATTAAGACAGTGATCTATCTTTGGTATAGACTTAGTTAATTGGGTTGTAGAGTTCAAGTTGTGGTCTATGTCATCTTAAGGTTTTGTAACCCACAGAAATATTAACTTTGAGTTGAGTGTTTTCGGGAAATTGTGGCTCAGTAAGTCAAATTTTTCCTGGGAAGCTAAATTTGGCTGTGCCTTTACTTCTAGCTTTATGTAGCACAGCTGTGTAAATGGAAGCACGCGGGCTGACTTGTGGTAGCCTGTGTATCTCAGCTGATCGGTGGACTGACAGCTGAGGATGCAAAGAGAGACTAGACCAATATGAGAAGTTTGATTTGGAAAAATATAAAATAACATTTATGAATGCTTTAGCACTTTATTCTTTAAAAATGATAAGTCAGGGACCTGTACAAGAACAAATTAGTTGGAGTTGTGATTTGCCCCTTTTTATCTGAATTTGTATGCTTAAAAGGTTAAACATGTTCCTTCCCGGTATGCTGTAGCTGCACAGAAAACCACTTGCTGCTTACGCGGTGCAGAGCAGGAAGCTGCTGCCTGTTCGACACAAAGGGCACCTATGCTTGTTTTGGACTTTGCAGTGCTTTGGGTAGTGTAAGCAGGATAGTTGGAAAAGGTAACTGTTACTGCTGATCATCTTGCCGTTGTTGGTTTATGGAAGTTCTGAATATGTAATAAGCTGTCCTTCTTATCAATGCATAGTCTACAGATGTAGATCACCCTCTATCTGTTGCTATCAGAATATATCTTCCTTTTCCAAGGTTTCTTACTCAAGTTTTCCATTTTACTCCTTACAAGTTTATTTTGTGAGACCATAGTGAAGGAGAACGTGTAGACTTCCTTCAGTATTGATGTCCATGGTAGTGCTTGGTATTAGTGAGCGTGCTTTCCCGCCTCTCCCCCCCCCCCCCCCCCCCTTTTTTTTTTCTTTTAAAGGAGTTATGGATTTGTAGTTAACAGGTTCTAGCAATGGGTTAAGCCACAGTGGTACTACTCTTGCACATTAGCAGGTGCTTTTGTGTCTGACTGGAATTACAATGTGATAGTTGCCATTCTGGGCAGTAAGTTCCTGCTGAGTTGCATTAATTGCTCAGGATATTAACAACAAAAGCTGAAGCTTCTGTTGTCAGCATTGGTCTTGTACAACACATTAAAGCTGTTTGCAAAACTATGTGGGAAGTGTATTGCAGTATGTTTTATTACCTTTAAAATTTTTTTTGAGTGATTTCTCTTTTCTCATGTTTTCAATGTGCAAAGGATATGACATCAGGGTTGCTGGCAATTTTGCATATTTTTTCACATGGAAATATAGTATCATTGTTTTATGTTTACTTTTGCCTGCTCTGAGTTCTTTATTTCTTTGTTAGATTTTTTTCTTACTGACATCATGCATAAAAGGAACTTGTAAAAATGACAAAACCAGAAAAACCCTTGATGCTGATTATACTAGCAAAAATGAATCTTCAGTGTGTTTGTCACTGTTGATTTTACTATTGGGGGAAAGGAAAGATGTACAGTGGAAAGGACACTTGATTTCTCTTCTAGTGTGAGGTACCAACAGGAAAACAGTCTTGTTTTTGCCTTCAGCTAAATATGTCAAGTGAAGCAGGGAACTTAGTCAACAGCTTTGAAATGTCGCCTACTAATTAAGTAAATTATCATGTTAGTTGTCATAAACTAAAAGTTTTTGGCTGAGTGTATGAGTCTTACCCTATACTTCTTCTTGTTCTAGGTGCAGTTCAGGCACAGGAGTTGATGGTGGTGTTTTTTTACTGATAAAAACAAAGAATGTAAGCTTGCATTAAAAAAAAAAAAGGGAGTAAAAAATGACAAAGCAAATGCTGACTGATATACATGTGCGCTATCCTGCAGGGTTCTGGGGATGAGGCTAGAGTACCATTCAGTTTCATTCTTGAAGTAAACTGAGGTTTAACTTGCTTTTTCTAGTAAGATCTTAAATCATAATTAGATATGATTTTATGTTTATTGTGGAACTAGAAACTGGTTCTATGAAGTCTGGCAGTTTCTTCTAGTTTAGTGTTCAAGCTTCCTTCATTTGACAGACAGATGGCAGGAGGCAAGGAAGGTGGAAGCAAATACTGAAGTATAGTGGTGTGTTCCCTATAAATGGGCTTACTCCCTTTCATGTTACTCAAGTTGTATTAGAAACAGCATCTTTGCAGTTAGAGCTATTTTGACTGCTTCACTTTCACAAATACCAGTGTGGAAAATGGAGTGAGATTACTTATAACTTGATGAAGTCATACTACCCCAGAAGCAGATGTTACAAATAATTTCAGAGCAGCTTTGTGTTCTAGTGTCTAGATCTTGTGACTTGGAGAAACCAATAATTGTTTTCCGATGCATGCTCCTTGCAGTTCCAGCAATTATGGCAGGTAAAATGGTATACTTTGTTGCATTAGCTTATACTTCATCCCAAGTTTCTCTTGACATTAAGATGAATCAGTTCTGCTAAAAATTATACTAGAGGAACAGCTCTCTTGCTGTCCTGAAAAACAGCTGCACTTCACCAATGGCCTTAAAATCCTTGTGATGAAGCTTTACTTACTGTTGATTTCTTTGTAATCTGTCTCTGTTGCCATCCTGTGTTTTGTTGCTGTGTGTTGCTTCACATGAAGCAGAGCTGTGATGCTGTGGAGATTGGTCATTCCCTTTGTGAGTTGTATTAGTTCTTGTATTAAGATAAGCTGAGGTTGGGAGGAAGAGCAGCAGATTTGGTTCCCAAGCATTGAGGGCAACTGGAGGAGCATAGCTAGCTTTCTAGGTCTTTCTCCTGAATCAAAAAATCAAATGGTGCATTAAGGCTGGCCAAGTGGGAGGAAGTTAAGTGATTTGATCAATCCAACCTATGTTAGCAACTGTCATGGGTAACATATATCCTCTTTTGTCTTTACCATTTCTGTGGTACTGGATTCCTGCAAGCTTTCTGGGATTCATGTAAATAACTGTGGAATTGAGAAGTAAAATATGATTGATTATCATGTGTCTTAGGGAAACTGTCAACAAGAAGTGGCACTTTAAGTAATTGTCATGTCCTTTTGGGTCTGCCATTGCTTCAGTACTTCTATAACATGGGTTTAACTAAGATTAATACAATCTTTCAAAATAATTTCCAATAACGTGTTGATAGTCTCACATGTTCTTGGGGAGAGAGCTAAATAACACCAGCACCAAAGGTATGACAGGAGTACTGCTCTGCTATGTGAACTTCTTGGCATGCTTTTAAGAAATGCACTGACTGTTCCTGCAGCTGGGAAACCGCTTTGAAAAAGCATTGGTTTGAAACTTGTGGGAGCCTCGTAGAACACTGCTAGGGAATAAGGACGATGGCAGAAGGGACTTCACCTCTTCCTTTATTGCTTGTCCTGTTCTACTCTGTAGTGCTAGTCATGACTTTGGAAAACCATCTGTAGTTGAAGCTTGCTATTTAGCATCTACCTGCTATAATGCGCTTCAGACTCTGAGAAGGAAAATGCACACTCAATTCCTGGTCAAACTTCATAGTTTTTGGTGTGCCTAATTCTCTGTGATACTTAGAGGGAACTGTGTTAATCTAATGATATCCGAGATAGAGCTGCTGGATAAAAAAATTTACAGATTTCCAAATAGTGTCATTATGTTAGCTTTTTTACTATACCAGATGTCTTCACTAATAGACTTTTTTTTTGTTAATTTAGCTTTTATTAAGATAGTAGTGATTGCAGTGTAATTTAAGTTTCTCCCTGGAAATATTCAGGTATACATTTAGTATGGGTGTTGTCCACTGACAACAGAACTCTCAAGTGCTAAGAATGTGTGCATTTTCATTTATAAACCTGAGTTTAACATTTTTTTTTTACTAGAAAGTTTGATTTCTGCAACAGTAGATAGTAACCAGGTTAGTTAACCCATTTTTGTTGAAGGGAAACAGCAGGAGTTGGTGGAAAAGAATTGAAAGATAGGAATGGGAAGTGTTTCCTGTGAATCCTGTCTTGCTTAGAAAAGGATATTTTTTTTTCCAACTGCTTACAGAGCCAAGTTGCTTAAATAAAAATTACATGGCACTAGAGCAGACGTGTTCTCCAAAGCAAAAAAGATGTGTGGTGCTTAAAGTGAACATTGGTTTTCTTTGTAATGGAGTGTTGTGCTGTACTGCAGTGTGTAGTGTGTTTGTGTTGCACCTGTGTTTCTCCCCACTAGAAAAACCAGATGGCCTTTTGTCCGAGCTGGATCACTAAGGGTACCTGTTCTTATCCAATGCTTCTGGTGTTCTCTCAAGGCAGCAGTTCTGTTGTAAAGTGACATATCGAAGATGTGAAAATACAGAGTAATGTTTCGGGAGCTCTCATGCTATTTTGTTAGTTGCTTGTGATGTTTTGTTTTTTGTTGGGAATTTTGCAGAACGTTGCAGAGCAAGTTCTTTGGAAATCTGCTGGTTTATTATTGCCCTCAAATACTGAAATGTGTACTATACTTGTGAATGTTGACTGTTACGAGTACAGCTTCTTTTTCTTCTCCTTAAAGAAAATAATGGGGTGGTGGGTCATGCGAAAGGGTGTAATATGCCATAAACGCTTTTTCCTTGTTTGCTTCACTTCACCAGTTTTGAACTATTGATCTTAATACATTGTAAAACTGAAATTGCCTTAGCCTATCAGAAGAGTGAGAGACAGTTGTCTGTACTTAAACCAAACCAAAAAGTTACTAGGTTACACCCCACCCACCCCCCACCCCCCCCACCCCCCCCCCCCCGGTTATTTTGTGCTCTTTGTGCACTGTTTTTAAACATTTTTTTTATTGTCTCTTTAGTGCTAATTCGTTTTGCTCTGGATTAATACTATCCTCTTTCAGGATTCAAGACGAGATTATCCTTAAGGACTTTGATTAGGAACAAACTGTGGTGAAGCAATGCTTAAATCTGTGTTTGGTTTATTGCCTTACATGTTTGTACTGGTTATCAGTTCCTTCTCTTTCATTGGTGGTACTCAATATTAGCTGTCAGTTACTTTATAGCGTATTCTCTCCGTTCTTCCAAGCAGGAGTGCATCAGGGCAGCTGGACAAGTGGTTGGGTTTAAGTGGTCTTCTGTAAATCTGGATTATGCAAGGTTATGATTAGCTTTAAAGCAACTTTTCTAACCTTGTTTTGTTCCTTGGGAAGCACTACTTTACCCATTTATTTTAAGCCTGTGTTAATCCATCTTACAATGTCAGCTACTTTAAAAATATTATTTTTTTAATAAGAAATAGCAAAATATAATTGGAAGGCTCAAACGTGGATAAAGCTTGTAAAAGGGCATAGTAATGTGGCTTTAATACTTCATTGACGTGACTGTTGAACAACTATAAGAAGGAGGAAAATGGTGTTTTGTAGGGTAGTAAAACTGGGATCCATTAGCATTTAATTCAGGGCTCGCTTACTGTCGACTTTTTTTGTTCTAGAACAATCTTACAGCTTGGGATTTAAATTACATGGGCAAGTCAAAGTGGAAGCAGTTAATGCTTAGGTGTGGGTTTTTAAAATATCTTTCCCACATAAGTTTTTCTGATTAGTTGTTTTTTCTGTGAGAAAATGTTAAGGTTGTTTACATCAAGAGATGTCTCCTGTACATCAGTCTGCTGCTTTTGACTTAATTCTGCAATAGTACCACTGCATTTCTAACAATGCAGTTGTTTCAACAGCAGCATACTGCTGTCATAAATACAAGTTTTCTAGTCTTCACAAAGTTATGGAAGCATACTTTTTGTTCACTAGTTTGGCATGAGTTAAAAATCTACAGACTTCACAAAATATTTCTTAAATATTCTTTGGTGCTACAAATACATTGATCGAAGCATACATGGCAGAATAATGACTGAGTCATATTTTAGTTGGCAATGAAGAGGAAGTGAGGAGCGGTGAATTGTCTGCAGGTCTAAAGTTCTGAACTTTAATAGTTCTGAAATAAGTAGCTGGGAATGAAATGTTGCTTCATCCCCCCAAATGCTAATTTTCCGGAATTGATACTATCTTCACTCATTTCATGTAGTCCTTCAGAAGTGAGCCTCACTTCAGTTACTTATCTTGTTATTGCGGTCTCTGAATTGAAGTCTAAGCTCTGCTAAGAATAAATCAAACCTGGCCAAAATCACTTTGATCTCCTTG
Source organism: Gymnogyps californianus (assembly GCF_018139145.2). Taxonomy (NCBI): domain Eukaryota; kingdom Metazoa; phylum Chordata; class Aves; order Accipitriformes; family Cathartidae; genus Gymnogyps; species Gymnogyps californianus. Next base: position 4,650,063 of record NC_059491.1, on the reverse strand, counting down.
TTCTGAGTTTCTGGCAGAAGAATAGTATCTGGAATTCCTTGAGGAAATAGCTAAGGATCTGCTCAGCCAATCATTTTTCTCTTCCACACACCAGTACTTCTTGCTACTTCATTCCACCCAGTCCCCTATCCCCCCCCAAAAGAAAATAAGTCCTTTCTTTCTTTTTTAATTGAAGAACGCTATGTTTTGAAAATGGAAATGCTTACTGACTTTCTTTTTGGATCAGGCCATTTGAAGAAACAGATCTGGGTTCTCATCAGACTGAGGATATAGCTTCATAGCTATAGTTTTTTATTAAATAGTAGTATTTAATTGTTTTCTGTTGTAGTTTAAACCTTGACAGATTCTTTGCATTATAATCAGTGTATTATAAACAGTGAACTTTATCTCTTTGTTAATGGTTAGCAAGTCCTAAAATTCAGTCCATTCTCTTTATCTTAATTAAAATGTTGATTACGATTACTTCCAGATGATGAAAATGGATGATTAAAACTTAGATGACTGACTTGTATGAGAAAATCCAATTAATATGCAGAAATTCAGTTAATACGCATGCACAGTGGTCAGTGAGATAGCTTTTGATGCTCTTTTGCGTAGGACCCCACTGAACTGGAAGGAAGCTTCTTTCAGTCCTGCAGGCTGGAGAGCGAGGAGGCAGTATGTAGTGCTAGCTAATAGCTTATAACTAGTGTGAAATATCTCGGCAGACTGCAGGACTGATACACAGGGATATGTAGGTTAAGGCCAACTAGCTTGAACAATTTGCCATTTGTGTTCAGTGGGCCTACCAGAGAGGCATGACAAGGTGTTTTAGAAATTCTCAAGGACGTAATTTATTTGGTATGGAAACCTATGCTGTTATAAAGCCAAGGATCACCCTACTGCCTGTTCTTCGCAGGTGGCTTTCAGTTGAACACCTAGTGTTGTGGACAGGCGCTGTTACTGGCCAAGCACTGTCCTTTGTGAAGATGTGTTAATGTGAACTTACCCATGACGCTGGGTTAGGTAACCATTTTATAACAGACATACACACGCACACACCCCCAGTTACATAAATTAAACAGGCTTTAGGGAGAGCTCTGTGACATGATGTGAATGAGAAATCCAACAGGAATATTCTTTTAAGTCCAGTAGAATTTAAGCAAAAAGTTCTGTATCTGTGCAGAGGGGCATAGAGGTGGACACTTCGTACCAAGCTCTTGATCTGTCTAGTGGTGCAAGCTGCTTCCTCAGGAGACAGCAGCAGCTGCTTCAGTGGGTTGTGAGCAAAAAAAGCCTGCAGTGTTGGTTACAAGATTGTTTTATCCCAATACAACTTTTCTCCTCACCTTAAATAACCAGTTGTTGGCTTAAATATATGATGCAACAGTAGTAATTGCATTTCAAATATGAATATGTTAATTATGTAATGCATCTAAAACCATGCGTATCCAGCTTTGATTCCTTGTCTCGATTTATTTAAATATCAAAAGTAGTAAAGAGCTGTGGCTATTGGAAATATGTTTATCTGTATGCAGAGATCAGTAGTAAAATAAGATTACTGAATATTAGTGTTTTGGGAGAAAGAAGCGAAGCACGATGCAGAACTTAGACCTAAGTTTTAACTTCTATCCCAAGTAAGAGCATACTGATTTGAAAACGTAGCTAGTCACAGAACACTACACTTATGAATGTATTGAATATAAAGTTCTGATTAATTTACTGAAACCAAGGCAATTCCAGCTTAACTTCTAAGTTGAAAGGGAAAAAAACCACATCCAAAATGAAAGAGAAAGTGGAACTATCATCCAAGAAGCTTATATGCTTTTTCTTTGCGATAACAAGTAGAGGTGAAGTGAGAAGTTAAGTAAACCAGAACAACAACAGCAAAACCAAAGGGCGATAACTGACAGCCAAAAGAAACACAGAGCTGCTGGCAATAACAGGATATCTGTGATCATGATACAAGCCAATTTATACAAATATAATACGTCTTGCAAATCTGCCCTCTAATCCTGTCATTTAAACCTTTCTTGGTATGAATTTCCAGTGTTTAATAAATAAGTCCAAATTTCCTTTTTAAGGTTTTCCCTTTTTCCAGAGAGAGACAGAACCCAACCAGCAAATGGATTTCAGCAGCATGCTTCTGATTTATCGTATTTTTACTTAATTTGATGTCACATTTAAAATGCTAATGGGCTACACTTTGAATCCGAGCATCAGAGAGAAACTTTAAAACAGAAAAATGGTGAATTTGCCATACAAAAGAAAACATTATTAATTGTGATGCAGTTGCCCTTTGTGCCTGTGTGTTTACTTGATTGAAGCATCTTGACTGTGGTGCTTTCTCCTTGAAGCCTGATGTGAATGGAGTATACAGCTGGATTGCCCCAGGGCCTTGTAACAATTTATAGTCTGGATGGAAAGGCAGAAGTGCATAAAAAGACAGTTGTGAAATGCCGCTAGTGCCCTGTAATAGAAAATCTGTGTATGATGACCTTGTCTGTATGGGCCTGTGGGATCATTTTACTGTGATCCAAAGGATTATAAAATGGAAAGTATTGCATCTCACCTGGAATAAAGAGGAAAAATTAAAAGAAATTTGTTTTTCTAAATTATGCAGTATATGCTTCCTCTCCTTTGCATTCTTCCTGCGTATGGCCTTGCATTTTAGCAAACGTGTTAAAATTACATCTGTTATTCTCTGCACTTTTGCAGGAGCTAGTGTTTTTGAATGCAAATATCTGGGTGAGGTTTCTGTAGCCACAAGCATTTATGTATTTAAAAGCCTCACTCTGTTTTGTAGATGAATTGATGTTCTGTTCCTGAACTGCAGCTGAATTAATTTGTGGCTAATTTTTCCTGGCCAGTTATGAGGCAGCATGACCTTTCCTTTTTGGTGTGGAAAAAAATGCTGATTAATATAGATTCTTGCTTCTCCAGATTCATCTGCCCTTCTACAGCCAAGAAAAGGCTGAAAGATTTTCTTTCTACTCAAAACCTTTGCTAGAACTGCTGTCCCATGATTGCTCAATCCTGCCTTCAGCACGGCTAAGTTTGCTCTTAAGGTACAGAGCAGACTTGCTAATAAGAGATAGACGAATGAGACATTTGAAGGAGTACTGAATTATTTAAAATAAAAAATTTAGTCTGCAAATGAGATTGGCTTTTATGTCTAATGTGAAGCAGATTGAAATGCTGCTGTGATTACAGTGGGGCATGTGTGGGGTGGGAGATTAGTGTGAAAATGTGGGTATAGGGACTTTGAACGAAGTAGCAAGGAATGATGAAGAATCAGAGGTGACAGTTTAAGGATTGCATGGCAGGAGCTGCACAGTGATTAAATTCACTGATGCTGTCATTGAGCCGTAAGGCTGAAGATAACATTCTCTCCCTGTGCTGAAAACAAGAATCAATACAAACTCCTTGACAGGGGCTAAATTATTAAATAGAGCCTTTCTTACAATGTTTCATTATCTGGGATTTACCTCAGCTGGTGATTTGTCAGCAGTGCAGGGAGATTTGCTGGGCATTTTGTATTAAAATCATTCCAGATGCATATGAATCCATTTTGATAATTCCCTTTTTTTACAATGCTTCTCCATAGATTTTTGTGGTTTACTTTTGCCCAGATGACGCTTTGAATTTTCACGCAGATGTTAAGCTGTGGTGCACAGTAGGGTTTGGTCTTATCACATACATGTAAAAAAAAATATTCTTTTTGTAGTAACAGACTGTTCAAGTGCTGGGTTGATTTGCTTGCTTTCGGTGTGTTAAATTAGTAAGGTATTTGAAATGTCTTTCAGATGAGAGGTCAGAATTGAAGAAAGGCATGAGGCTGCTCTGTGGATTTATGGGTATTGGAGTTTTACTGAACTTGGTTGAAAAATATAGCAGCATTCTTTTTATTTTGTTGTATATCTTCTGAAGGCAGGAGCAGAAACCATCCATTCTGAAGTAGCTAAGCCAGCATATCTTTCACGCCCAAAGTGCACAGGGCTGTGTGAAGAAGCTGTATTCAGACCTGGTTGATGCTGGCAGAGATCTGTAATTTCATCAGTGGCATTATTTAGTCAAGTACAGAATGTTTAGCATTTTTGTGGTTTTTTTGGTTTTGTTTTTCTGAGTAGCTTTGATAGTGTAATGCACCAATGCAACTAAATTAATTTATACAGAGCTACAATGTTATGTCACAATTGCATCATTGCCTTTTGGAAAGGGAGAGAACGTTCATATTTGGGGGTTTAAAGCAGATGGTAGCATTGTTAAGAATAAGGATTAAACAGCTGGAAGGTAAGACTATATGGATTTTGGGGCTCAACTCCAGCTCTTTCCCCGTTCCCCTCCATATGGCCTAGATCTTTACAATTGGAATCCAGACCTTACTACTCAGGGGCTACATCTGGAGGGGGAGGGGGGAACCACCACAGAATAATCGACAGGGTTTTTTCATGTTATTACCCTGTTTGTTTTTTGCACCACTGGGCATTCAGAAGGCCAGCAATTGGAATTTTCATTGCTGGCTTCTTGCCACACGGAAAATGAAAGCCTGTCTGGAGGCTATTGAGGATTCACCCCCAACAAAGGCTCTGTGAGCTCTTTCCCTGGCTCCAGCGAGTAGCTGCTGAAGCCCTTCCTGTAACAGCAGAGCTGTTTGAACATCCTGCACTGCTGCCAGTGGCGAGATGCTTGTCTGTGTGAGTGCGTCATGTTATAGATACACTCCAAAAGAGAGAACATGGCGGACAGTGCCTTAATATGAGCTGATGATGCTTGTCAGCTTGTTTTTAAATCGGAAAATTGCTCCCATTCATTGTAAAGCTGTTTTATTTTGAGAGCCAACTTCTGTATAAAACAGAAAAGGGAATTCTAAGAATTGCAGGGGGACAAAAATAGGACTGAATGTGAAATCCCATGCTCATTTTGCAAAATTGCTATTGTGTTATTTTTCTTAATTTTTAGAAAGGAAAGCAGGAAGCACAATTGATACAAATTCCATTAACACCCCCAACTCCACCCCCAGCCCCATCTGACTGCGAGCCAAGGACGAAAACAGATATTGAGCAAACAGGGAAAAACAAGAATATACCACTCATGCTTGTGGAGTATAATCGGGATTGCTTTTCCCATACTGTGTTATCAAGAGGGACATGTGTAGCTAACAATTTGTACATGAAAACACGTTTAATAGCAATGGCTTGATTGTAGATACAGGAACCATAGAATTTATTAACATCCCTCTGTATATTTGACTTGCCTGTATTCTTAGTTTTGTTAGACCCTTTGTCATGGTAGCATAGTCTTCAGCACCTTTTGCTTTTTTTTTTTTTTTTTTTTACTTTTCTACTGTCTTGTTTCCTTCTACTTACCCAAAGTAAACCTAGCTGTTTCCTACACCTGGTGCTGAGATAAGTGACTGCTAAATAAATCAGTAAGTGTCAACTTGAAAATATGGAGAAAAAAGATTGTTATTTCTAGCTTTTAGGGAAAAAAAAAAAAGTATTAAATGGTACATTAGCTGCTTTACATGTAGCAAGAGAAAATGGAGTTAGAATAAATTTAGTCGTGTCCTCTAGTGTTGAATAGTGAGGGCATCTGTCATGTTTAATAATGCTTCTGACCTTTAGGATTATTGAAGTTGAAATTTTTCTCTCTGGTCATTTGGGGGTACTTGAGCACTGTCAGATTTCTTGTGTCTGTGCTAAGTCTCCAAAGACACATTGTTATGCTTCGTAAGCTGGTGAAGATAATTCATTAAAGAAATTTGTTTTCCCGCTTTCAAAATGGTTTTCCTTAAGGAATGTGAAATGTCACTGTGGTCACTAAATTTTAATGTGTGTCCCATCCCTCACCATTTCCTTTCTTGCCTTTTGCTGGGAAAGGGCAACCTCACTGATGTGCTTCAGATTGCTCTTCAAGGTGGTGATAATGCTCTTGTGAAAATAAAATGCTCAGTGTAGCGTGTGGAGGTGTAGAACACAATAAACATCCCACCGCCAGCTACCCAAAATGATATCTGTGCTAGCCATGACTTCAGTGGGGAGTTGTGTTTCGGTGTTGTGTTATAGCTGTGAAACTGTTGTATTAGCTATGGTGTAGGTTAAGGTTAAGGGCAGGTTAGATGCACAAGCATCTTGCTAAGCTTATAAGTCCTACCTGGATGCTTACAAATAAAACATGGGCAGAAAAGAATAATGCATAATATGTAAAATAGACACCTTTGATTTTTCCAGCTACATTGGAGAAAGTGCAATTGAGTTGTAGTGTGAGCTCAGTTATGGATAACATCACCGAGACTGCCTAACTGAAGTTTTTGTCATAAGTGCTCTAGAATAACAGTGCATGGTCGAAGGTGGGAGGTGGCAAGTGTCTGCAATGTTGGCAGTCTTGGTAGAGAAATTTCTTCGCCTGAATTTGTGTAGAGATGTGAGTGTAATCAGAAATCTCTGTTCCTCCTTCCCTGCCCCATAGTGAGTCGATTGGACTCTTTCTTCCTATTTTCCTTAGTTTCCTTAAGATTGCAGGACTTGGGGACATATAAGGTTATTGGCACACGTGTTCATCTTCAGTTATGGGTAGCTTCCCTTGCAAGTATTTCTTGCTTTTCTGTGGTGCTGCTGCTCAAGCAGGCAGCAGTTTTCTTTATCCATAAAGATCAGCCGTTGTTCCTCTGTACTATGAAGAACTTGATAATGTGATGGACATTGGGCAACTGGTGTATGTTCTGAAACGTCAGTTTTCTTGATTATCACTGCTGATGTGTTGTTTCCATGTACTACCCCTGGTCTTGCTGTGTGATTGTTGTGTAGAGCAAGTATGTTCTTGAAGGAAAGTGATTATTTGGTCTGTCCTCAGTAAATTTGAGGTTAGTACACCACACTGTGTCAAAAGGTGTTGATTTCGTATAGATTAAAAAATACTAGGAAAAATATCTGTCCTAGCAGAGTGCTGGTGAGAGGTACAAAAATGATGGCATGTGGAAGGGAAAATAGTATAGATGCTCTTTGAATACCTGGGGTGCGTTCTGTGTTTGAGTGGCAGGAAAGGCAATACATCTCCCTTTTTTATACAACAGAGACTGAGCCACTTAGGAAAATGCTTCAAGTCAGCTCCACCTTGTGACTGTCTAATAGAGTTTCAGATCTTTTGCAAATTCCTTTTTCTTCTGTACAGAAGGCAGGCATGAGGTCTGTGTGCTACCGAGGGCCTGTTGAGAGAGCATAAATGGGGCTTAGGGGCTGGCTGGCTGCCTGTCTGCATGAGCCTGAGATTCACGTGTTTTGTGTAAATGAGATAACAGGTTCTTTTCCCAACTTGGGACTAGGAGCAAGTAAAAAGTAGCGATGTGATGGATGTGCGTTTTTGACTCTGTAGTCACTGAATGCTAATCCATGGAGAATTTGAACTTGTAATTTTGATTAAAGTGATTGATTTTAAATCAGCTTGAGTTCGTTTTGGGCCATTAGAGGGTATTTAAAAGGAAAATAACTCTTTAATTAAATTAGTAGTGCGTAAGTATCCTGCTCTGCTTTCTAAGCAGAACTTCTCTGGTTTTTTTTAGTCTTATTCCTTTCAGTGTTTTGTTTCTTGGCACACTTTAAGGTTAAAAGCAATGCAAAATTATTAAAACAAACTTGTGCTAAGCAAATCTTAAACTTTATTTGAACTTTTTCCTTTTGGAAAATATACAAGCTGTATTGTTCTGTAAAGCAATTCTTGTTCCATCCACCTGTATGTACTGTTAATATACCTCATGTAAGGAACGCTGTATAAAACAATAAACTATGTTTACCTTTTATTTGTAAAACATCCTTTTTAAAATAGCAAAATACCAGTTGTAATTACGACCTAAAATATAAAGCAGAAATCCATCTAAATGTAATGATCCTTCTCAAAAATAAAGTTCTGGCACTATGAAAGTTCTAAGAGAGTGAGGCTATGAAAATAAGTATTTTTCAGCAGTTGCCATTTTCGTAACAGATTGTGATGATGAGAGAGGACTTATTCTGTGCTCTGGTAGAGTGGTGAATGGAGTAGTGGACTAGACCTCTTGATGTGGATTGTATTCCTGTAGCTGTGATTTGCTGTGGATTTCTGGAGATGAGTCTTGACAAATCCTTGACTTTTTTTAATCAAATGATGGGAATGCCTTCACAGCAATCTATAGAGTGCTCTCTAAAAGGTGGTCATCTGTAGCTAAGCGTAATATTATAAAATTCAGTTGAAACATGAGCTGTATAAAATGATCTGTTGACTTAAGCAACATGTGATAAAGAATCACAAGAGGCAATACCTCTTTTTGCCATTTCCTAATAATGAAGAGAAGGTGCAGACTAACACCTATGACTAACCTGTTTGACAGCTTACAGTTTGCTGAACTGAAATTCCATTCATGGTTTGCATTTTATGAACAGTAAAATTAATTGTCTTTTCACTGTGTTGTGTGTCAGGTACTTACTTCATTACTTAAGAGATGGTGTGTTTTAAGCATCCTGGGTTAAAAAAGTCTAATTATAGGTAGCAAAATTGGAAGGGTGGTTCTTATCTTTCCAGATATGTTCTGTTGTGACATCAATCTTTTTAGTAATTTGCTGTTTATGTATAAAGCTGGAATACCACAGTTGTAGAGATATGTGTATCTCTTCTGATTATCAGTATGCTTTCTATGATTTTCTTAACCCAGTTTGCAGTTGTCTGGATAAGTGAATCTTCATGGCTCTGTTTTTTTTGTGGTTGGTTTTTTTTGTGTTTTTGTTTGTTTGTTTCTCCCCCCCCCTTAGGTCAGTAAACATCTTAGAAATATCAGAAGAGTGGAGAGAGGTGAAAGAGGCACCCTAAATTGAGCCTAATGTCATGGAGGTCTTTGGAAGTTCTTGGACTTTTAACACAAAATATGACAGTTGTAGTTTTGCTGTAAAACGCTGGGTAGAGGTAATGTCTCAATCTTAGGATGCGTATAGGATCTTTGCTGGGACAAGCATTGGAATCAGCCTGTATGACCAATGCAGCAGACTCTAGTCTAGGACATTGTAAATCAGATTTGACGAGCTATAAAGGTTGTTCTATTTACAAATTCCTTTCTTCTTATATCAGACATATCACTAGGATTGTTGAACTTTTGGGTCTTGGTCGTCCAGATTTCGTAGCTAAGTATTTGTGCAAAGCTGTATGTTTTCTTTTAGAGTTGAGGTTTCCATGAAGTGCATTCATTACTAGTCACAGTCAGTGTGAGGATTTTGGCAGGTCAAATAATCAATTTAGTTCCTTACAACACTGAATTTTAAAGGTGCTGTTGCTGGCCGTGTCTCATACTGATGACTGGGGGGGGAAAAAGATTCATCCCTTCTGCTGTGGTTTGCAGTTGGAGAATTCCAGTGGATGTCTGATTCAGAGGGGCTTTTTTCAAATAGCCTAGCACCACCAAAGTGCTTGCACTTGCTGTTTCATGCTCCGTATCCTAATTTTGCTGGGAAAGCTAACTAATGCTTTACAGTGAATGAACATCCTAGAAAGTCTGTATCCCACGTTTATGACTCAGTGTAATATGCGTCTTCATGAAATGTGTTAAGTATCTAAGAAAGGCTAGAGTAGCTGCAGTATAAAATATATGCAACTTCATCTACACAACAGTGCTTTTATATATGGAAAAGTTTCTTGATTAGTTAAGGCCACTTGACAGCTTTACCAATTTGTTTACAAGTAACTGTGCAGTAGAAACAGCAATAAACGTGGCATCTGTATGTTTGTATATAGAAAAAGAAAATGAGAGGGAGTGGTTAAGATGAGGTTTGCAAATAACCTTGCAGAAAGGAAAGGAGATGGAACATTAATGCTAGGAATATTAGTTTAGAGAAAGGAGTTGCAGCTGTTTACGCCCTACTGGCTACAAACATGTCTAGAATATTCGATTTATAGAAAGAATCAAGTAAATAAGATAAAAATATACATGATTCACTACTGTGAAATAGAAGGACATAATTTATGCTCTGTATCTACTGTAGTTATGATTAGTGACCTAAGGCTGTTGAACTTCCTCTTTAGGCATTGCAGAAATGCTGTGACAGTTTTCAAGGGAATTGCTCTCTTTGAGTTTAAAGAGATGAAAATGGGCCTGCTGACAAGGACCAGCTTCAGTTTGTGCTTTCATATTCTTCACGTTTTAAAAAAAAAAAAAAAGGGGCAAAAAAAAGGCAATTGGGTGCTTTGATATGTCTGAACCTTAGGACCTAGTGAAGCAGAAGGTGCGTAATATATAGTATCATGCAATGTATGCCAAAAAATCTGCAGAAAGGTATTCCCTTGGATGCTTTTCAGAATGTTTGTTGCTGAAAAGATTGAGAAATACATTTTCAAAAAAGGAAGCTATCATTTGATGTTAGTTTTCTCGTTCTGATGTGTTGTAGTGTTTCGCATATTTGTATTACAAAATTGTTCAGAAACCTAGGAATTCTTGCTCCCTGTGCTGTGCTCGTGATCAAAGATGATTATGATCGCCAGTATGGACTGTGATTGAATGCTTTCCTGCATTAGCTGAGGCAAATTTGTAGGGAAATATCTGAAAATTGTATATTCATTTCAGATGCTGTTTCTATATGCTTTTCTGAGCCCTCAGAACATTCTTTCAATATAAGCTGTTTGAGTTTTGAAGTAGTTTGGGCCTTTAAGCTAAAAACTTCACACTCTGAAGTGCAAAATTCCATTAACTGTGGTAAAATATTATCATAAATCTTTCATCTGGAAACTGCAGCTGTCATGATGCTCTCTCTAGTCTTCCAGTGTAACTTGCTACTTGGTGTAAGTCTGTGTACTGCATAATCTTCACTTCTGATTAGGAAGGGCATGTCCTTCGAATGTACTCTGTTCCCCACATGTTGACTGTTCTTGATGCTGAAGAGGGCTAATACAGTAGCTGTAGTTGGTGTTTAATATTTGCCTTTTGATGCTGAATGTGGAGAGGTGATTAAACCAAAGGTGCTATTTGTCAGTAAAGACATTGGGCCAGGAAAATAAACAGCTGGGAGAGTATCTGGAGCATGCCTGCATTTGAAATATGCTAACAGCATAGTAAATATTTAAATTTGAGCTAATACTGCATTATATTAAAGATTCATTTATTACTGTACTCATTGGAGAGCACTTGTAGGACAAGTTCTATAGTTTACATTAGTTCAAGTGTTGGAAAATGGATTTGTCAGTGTCGCTTGTGCCAGTGCATGAATATGTTATTTCACTCAGGTAGCTCAATACTTTTTAGGGTTAGGCAAGCTAGGACTGACTCTCCTTTTTTTTCTCTTTCTATTTCTTTTTCTTTTTTTCCTTTCCTTCCCCCCTTTCTTCTCTTCACCCCACAAGTGATATAGGAGGTCCCTTCCAGCCTTCCTGGCAGCATTCTTGCAACTTTGAAAGTGTTAGAGCACGTAGTCTGTGCCCTATGCTGATCTGTGCAGTCAAATACATGAGCTTGTGCCAAGCAGAAGTCAGAGAGATGGTCTGGCCAGAACTGAAGACAATTGCACAACCTTCTCAAATATGTGCTTCAATATTGATTTAAGTAGGCTTCTCCCTCTAAAGTATGCATCAAAGAGAGGGAGAGGGCCTAGTTTTATTACGTAATCTCTAACACTTTTTTCCCCCAAGTGAGACTCCTGGTAAGCAGTTTGAAGAACTAAGTTCATGGTGATTTTGAAAACAATTTTTTAAGTCATGCTGAGAAGATTGTGTATGGTTAAGTCATGCTGAGAAGATTGTATATGGTAAAAGGCAACTAATCTAAATAATGAGCTATCTAAAACAGTCAAATAAGGTTTTATGCAAATTTCCATAATAAGTTTTAGTAACACTTGATTAGAGTGTTTTGGTTTGCTTTATGATTTTTTTTTTTTTCTTTTTTGTAAGGTACTCTGCCAGTTTCTGCAGTTATAGGTAATGGTTTCACACAAAATTCTTAATCAGCTGTCCTGTTGTTTTCAAGAAGTCTGTTTAAAAAAAAAAAAATATTTTGGCTACGATGATATGCTTCATATAAATCCTTGTGCCCAGAACAGTGGGAAAGGTATAAACTTTCAATAACAATACATGATGATTTCTGAGTCAAGAGCATTTGAATCTGGCAAAGATGGGTGCCATCCAATGCCTCGAGTAATAAAGTAAATTAATTTGGATTCTACAGGAGGCCTGAATGGTTTATGGAACTGCTAGTTGCTCTCAAAGCATTCTACTTCTGGATCTCTGACTGAATTAACACCTTGACTTTTTTAAATGGAAGCTATTAGTAGCTTCATTTGTTAAAGTTGTAGTGCTGTGATGATTATATTGCCCAAGACAAATGATTAGCTTTAGAATTGTATATTAGCTTGGCTGTCTGTATTCACTTTAATCTTAATTCAAATGAGAGTGCAGATGGTGTCCCTGATATGTGTACTATATGTTTAAAAACTATATATCTTTGTTTCAGAACTCCTTTTCTTGTGGTTCATCTTAGTTGTCTGTATGTTCACACGTGACTTTCAGCACCTGAGAAAAGGTTTTTTGTCTTTGTACCTCTCTCCCAACTTTTCCTTTGAGCATTTTTCTTTTATGGCAGGTAAATGCATCCATTTTATTCTCCAGTGTAGTTATTTCTGATTTTAGCATTTTCAATATCTAGCTATTTCCAGATGAATGGAGGGCATCTTTCCAATCTACAGGTTTAGATTAGATTGCAGCCTGTGGACCTGGTTTTGGGTATATTTATTTAGTACTCATTTACATATAAATACAAAGAAAAAATATCAAGTCTAGTGTTGCTAATTCTAGCTATTGATATCGCGGCAGACAGCAACAATCTGTGTTAGAAATTCCCTGCATAGTAGGATACAGTCGTATCTTCTACAGCTTGACCTTTTTTTGACTGCTGTTTTTTCTTCATTAGCTGCTCTGATTTGTTTCACATTAATTACTGACAGTATTATTTTTATTAAGGCTATGTCATGACCCTGTTTATCAGCCAGTGTCTGAACACCCTAATATATGAAGCACATGTAGAAAACCGATTATTTTTTTTTCTGGTTTAAAATGTTAGCTTTTTCTATAACACAGCATGTTAGGTGCAGTTTCTTAGAGGATGTAAACATTTAAGTAACTGACCATTTCATAAGCAAATGCTTATATCCTCTGAGAAGCTGTACAAGGAAACATTTACTTTCCAGGCGTTTATTTTCCAAATACACTTTGTTTCCTCATAGGAACTGCATTTGCTTATGTGGTGAAATAGCCAAGTCACAGGATCTGGCTGATGGGTCTTTATTTTTTTTCATTTTCTTTTCATAATTTTAAAACCCAGCTTGCTAGCAAAGTGGGCCAGTTTGCAGAGGTGCTTTAATTTTTCCTGTCATAAAATTCCCCTGACTATTAGGCGATATTTTAACAGCCATATGACTGTTAAAACTCTGTGCTGGGTTTGCAGAGCAAACTGTCTCCTGATTGTTTTATCCTTTAGCTCTTGGTATCTCTTTGTTAAAAGGTAAACCCCTTAGTGAGATGTTAAAGTGGCCTCTTGATATTTAAAAGGTGAGAAATCTATTTAAACTGTATATGATGGCTTCAAATAGTCCCACTGCTGTGTGCTGCTTGTTTTAATAGAAGTGATAAATACTGCAGCTGGTGGTGCTCAGCAATTAGATTTGAGCTATATACTATAAATGACGTTTAATGGCAAATGTCAGGCATAGTCTGAATGGTATCTTCATTTCAGTGTTGCGTTTCTTTGGGATAATGCTTAAAAAACCTTAATGGAATTTAATTACCAGAGCATATATTCAATGATTAGTTAAATGCATTTGTAATACCATTAGTTGTTAGGTAACTGTTTGCTTATTATGCTTGACACAGAGTGTATTTGATGTACAATGTGTATCGTATGCAGTGCAGCAATAGAAATGCTAATAAGCCCGTGTGTTAAGGAGGGTCGCTATCAATACTGTGTCAGCAGCTTGCTGCCAAATTTGCTTCTGTGGGAAAGGCGTAATCTGTAATCAAAGCGGAGTTCGTGGAAGCAGCAAACATGAACAGAGATGCTGTGATCAAAAATAGTGCTTATTGCTTTCTCTAGTAGTGATTTTAATTACAGCCTATTAATGAATTCTCACCCCTGTTTGTGTCTTTCGTGTAGGGCTTTCGTGATACTTGTAGGAATAATAGCCAAGATGTGGCATCTCCACTGCTTCATCTGTGACTTTTGTACAATAGAGCTGAGTGTACCGTATATATGCGCATATAGAAATGCAGTAGCTTTGTGTGCTGTGAAGAATCTTCAGCCTGAGCACAATGCAATGTTACGTGGGTATTGCATGGAGATGTGGCTTGCTAAAACAAAAATAGTAAGCCTGGATGGACCCAACTGACTGTAGCTATGGTGTGCATCTGTACTCGCTTTTCTCTTGGGCCTTTGTGGAGGCATCACAAACAACATTTATCTCTACAGGCTTCATGAGGTATATACACACTTAGCTGATTTGGATGCACTGGTGTAGACAGCTGCTTATGTTCCCCAAGAAGGGAGCAGTCAACTGGGGAAAGCTTTTTGTGCCACAGAAGCTTTCATGGGGGGGGAAACGGGTGGACACACTGTTTTCTAGCCCTGACAGCTATAATTAAACAGGCTTGTTCGTGGGTAGTTGTACATTGTAATAGTGTGGTTACTTTATGCTTTTGCTCAGCATAACTGACACCATGAACCACAGATGGGATTCAAAGAACATAAAAGGGAAACGGAGCAGAAAGATACCACAAAGGGATTAAATGAGGTAGTAAGCAATGACCCATAACCTTCATGAAAGATCTTATGATAGTTTTATTTTAAGCCAGTCAGTTTTTAAGCATAACTGCTTTTTTTACAAGATGAAATTATCTTTTGTCATTTAGAATTGCACTGAAATTTTAAGAGTATTGTCGTACTTAAGTGTATTTCACTGATAGGAAAACAGGTGACTTGCTAGATCTTGGCCCAGTAAGCAGCTTTGTTTCTAGTAAAGCTGAAAAGTTTATGGAATAAATACTGTAGTTTGTTTTAAATACAGAGATCTCTTATGGTCATTACCTGAAATGAGTAATGTTCTTTTTCTCCTTGAAAACTTGGATGAGACTGTGTTCAATTCTGTTTTCTGGATTGTTCAAAAGTTAAAACCCTATGAATGAATATATATTTAATATCTGATATTTGATGAATTGTGGGATGTAAAGGTGCTGTTTCTGATCCTCTGTTTCTGTGTCACTGCCAGCTAAAAGTAGGGAAGATGGGATTAATTTTGAGTGTTGTAGGTAAGGAGGAAATTGCCTTGTGAATTTGGGTAGAAAACACAAATAACTTGGGCAAAGACTGCACAGAGTAGTTTCTTGTTTGGTCCTAATCGACCTGTTTTGTAATTTTCTTAAATGGAGATGATGTCAGTTGCTGATTGATCACATTTTCTGGGGCGTGAATGTGAGAGGAATTTCGATGAAAAAAGATGGACGCTTTTTTGATATTTGAAGAGAGGAGTCCACAGAGCCGGGGTACAAAAAGCTGGTTAGAAGTTGAATGTATTGAAAACTCTTCTACTTTGACAGATGGCTGATGCCCTTGTAGCTTCATTTTCAAGTAACCATGTAGTCTCATTTTGATCAATTCTAGTTTGCACTTGTTTTTATATAATTACACATACTCTCTTTTGCACATATAAAAGTATGTCATTCTGTAACTAACTTGGGCCAGTGATTTATAGATTTTTTTTTTACATACTTCTCTTTGTTATTCTGTCTCAGTAGAAAACAGGAGGCTTCATGTTAAATTTTAATGGCCCTATGCCGTTAAGAAACACTGTCAAAGAATAAGATTTTAAATAGTTACCTATTCTTTAACAAAATTGGTAAATTCTAAACACTCCATTTCAGTTGGCTATTTCACAGTTGCTTCTTAGAATTTTTTTCAAGACTCAAGAAAGACAGGCTTAACTTTTATTTGGCTCATGGCAAGTGTCTTATTAAAGCTATTATTCCATGTGGGCTTAGGTCTTGGGAAGGCGTGACTATTTGCCTAATGGTATTTTCATTTGTTCCTTGTGTTTCCTTTTTCTTTAATATGATGCCTAATTCACAGATTGATATCCTGTTGTTGGCATTCAGCATAATCAATGTCAGCCTCTCTGTATAAAGGGGAATTGCTGACATGCACCCCTTGGCAGTTCATTTGGAAGCAAATAATTGGAGGACATGGGTTTGAAAACAGTGAGAAAATAGCAGAAGAAGGGAATAGAGGTGTCTGAAAGAGTTAGTTGTCTGAATCTGATTCTAGCTGAGAGTTACTAGCTCTTTGAGGATGAAGCTGTTATCAATATGTTGGAGAGGATTATCTTATCTCTAAAGTGCAATTTTAGGAGTGCAGAGCTCTCTTATTGATGCCATTTCTATGGAGTGATATTTGGCTAACTAGTGAGGTGCTACTGGGTGACACCTCCCACCTAAAGACCCAAATGGAGTTGTAACCTCTCAATCTGTAAGCACTTCCCTACTTTGGTGGGTGAGTAGTTGAGGTGTCTACAAAAGACAAAGACCTATTCCAGCATACTGATTTTACTGGGAAGGTCTGCTGATGAAGCTGCATCTACATACTGGTTACATCTTTGTTTGAATTATAGCATATCAACTCTTGGGTGACTGGGGCTGATTTTTGGCTTAATTATTTCAGGATGCTTTGGACATCTGGAAAGCAGAAATTGAGGGGAAGGGAAGATTTATGAGTGACACTAAATAAAATTAAGAGCTGGTAGGTAACACTTATTCCCTATTAGTTGATTTTTGTAAAAGTGTGGAGGGGAAGACAGCTATGAGGAGCAGACCGAGGGAAGAGAGAAAAAATGCATTCAGATAGCTCAATTTGAGCTTTGTCTTAGAAGTGCATCTAATTGAAGCACAATGAAATTCAGTGCTAACCTGTATCCTTATGAGGCAGACTTCACTGTTGAATTCACTAAGGTTCATGGAGTCTTTTAGTGCTATTTGTTGCAGTTTCTGATGGATCTTTCCCTAGTTCTCAGTTACCGTAATTATTCTTTGTCTGTCATACATGCTATAGAGTTCTTGCCTTGTGACTATAATAGCTATCCCATCAGAACATCTGGTGTTGATAAAATGGCAGCGTAGCAAGTTTTGATAGTACAGTTCTTATGGTGATCTGAAGACTGTATTTTAAGACAGTCTAGCAGCTATAATGCCAAACCACCCATACTAGGAGACAACGTATGGCAGCTGCTTATCCACATGTTAATTCATAGTAGCATATCACCTAGTGTTTTTAAAAAGACTTGAGCCTTGACAGCTGGATTCTAAGGTTTTGGCTATCTGGTCATCTCCCCACAATGCACAGAACACAACCTTGCAGATAATGAGTCATGATTTAAGACTAATTTTGGCCATATTTTGCAATTGTTTAAAGGTGTAGGCAAACAGATTGTTTTATACTTGCATATGTGTATATCAGTATGCATGTAGGCTGAGACTTACAGATGTGTTTATGGGACTTGTATGCTTTCCCCTCTCCTTATGTAGGAAGCAACTCCTGTCTATACTGTATAATGTTTGGCGTTGTTTGCAAACAGTTTTGCTTCAAACTTTGTAGAAACTGTAGTAGAGGTCTAGAACAAATAATATCCTCAACAAAGCAGAGTGGCTCTGAGCAGAAGACCTGTTTCTTGTATAGTCTTCAGGACACGTGTGTCCCTGAAGGTGTATGAGTGTTCATGTGCATATGAGTCTGAGTGTAAGAGTTTGAAATTCAGGGGAAGGTGAGTGTGATACTTGTTTTACGTCTCTGAGTTATTTGTACACAAGACTGAATTAATTTCCAGCACGCTGAGGTGACTTCATGAATTCCAAAAGGAGTTTCATTTGTTAAACTTGTGAATAAAAGGGACACAAGAGAAATTCTTGCTGTAAACAATCACAAAGTGTCAAGAGCAAGACATTGTGAAAAAATCCTATATTGTTTTGTCAATAAATTATGCTTTCTCCTACATAGATCACAGAAATGGGACTTTACCCTGGAAACAGCAATATTTGATACCCCAGGCAGCTTATTCCCAGCTCAGCTCACACTTCACTGAATACACTGATCGATTATCCGCGGCTTAACCAAGCCTTCTCATTTCCTGCCTTCCATTACTGCGCTCAATCAAGCCGACGGTTCTTTGTGGCCTGCCTTGTGCGCTGAGATAAGCCATCAAGGCATGTTTCTATTAGAAAAGCTCTTGTAGATGGAATAGTCATTAGATAACACTAACAGGTTTAAAGGTTGCAGTCTTTGTGTTGGTTCAGGTTAAGAGGACAGGAACGAAAAGGGCTGCCTTCTTGGGTTGTTTTATTTGAGGGGCAGAGAGGATGAAACTGCACATTGCCATATTTAGTGCTCTTATTTAACTTTTTTCTTTCTTGGTGAATACTCATAGCTCTCACTTTTGACAATGCTTCTGTGTTTGCAAGAAGTAATTATGTGTTAATATGCATGCATCTGAATTATAAATAGTCAAGCTGCAAAAATAACATTCATTTGTAGTAATAACCTCTGTATTTCCAAGCTGGGTTTTCTTGGCTTGCAAACAGCTGATCAGTTTCTTCTTTAATTAGAAAACAGCCTACAAAAAGATACCCTGAGAACTTGAAATTACATGTGCTGTTGCAGAGTGGGAAGAAAAATGATCCTTGCTGTATCTCTTTAGCTCCTGATTTCTAGATTCATTTGTGTCTCCCCTCTGCTTCCCCCCCCCCCCCCCATCTGATATGAGTGGTCTTTATTTTTCTTTTTCCCTCCTCTGAATATTAGTAACTGTCAAAATTGAGTAAGTGTAAAAATATTTCTACAGTAGGAGTAGAAATATGGGTAGCGATTCAACATGGCAGGGAAGGGCCGGGGAGGGGTGGGACACAGCAAGCGGAGCAAGTCAAATCTACCACTTGTATTGGAGTCAGGCTAATACTGTGTCATGGAGCATAATTACAACTGTTTGTGTGAAATGAAATAATAATTTTTGGGGGACAAACAATGCCCCAAAGGAGTGGGTTAATTTGTAATGTTAAAAAATAAATATATTGTCCACTTGAAAACTGGCTTTGTGGGCCAGAGCTTCTATGCTGCAGTGCACAAGATGTTTATTCTGAACAGTAGAGTGACTGTTAAAATCATTAACATGTTGTTAAAATAATACAAAGAATTTGGTAGCTTAGAATTAATGACATGATTTTTTTTCCTGATAGAAAAATTTCATTGTTAAAAATATGTTTGAAGGGAAAGATGTTCTTTTCCTTGTTTCTGTTTTGCTGTTTGGTTCTTTGAAATAGCTACTATTCAGTGACTCCAGCGTGCCTGTCTGTTATCTCCAGCATTTGGTATTTGTTTCCAAAGCTAGTTGTGATTTAACATGGTATCTAAATAGGGCAAGTAATGAAGGATGCTGCTTAAATCCCTCGGAGAGAATCTGCAGGACATCTGTGATCATTTGCACAATTTGGTTAGTCATAACCCTAGGAAGAGAACATGGAATCTCTTAAGATATGAATTGTAATGTACAGTAACTCTGTTTTCAAGTGTGTTCTAAAAGAAAACTAGCACCTTGGAATTGTCACAAATGTTGTGGAAATCAGTACATTCATACTTTTAAAAGAACCTGCAAGATTTTTTTTTTTCCCCTTTTAAGGGAGAGGCTCATTTTTAAATAGAAGTTGACTAGATGCTTGTGAACTGGGATGCTTTAATCTATTTACAGATTTTATCTAATTCTTGTTGAATGTACAAAACTGATTCATGGTTTTTAAAAGGAACAAAACCCAAACCAGCAGCAACAACAAAACCCCTAAATGAGTACTTTTTGAGTACTGCAGCAATAGACAATATTTTCATTTAAGGGGAGAATAGAGTTTTGTAGCACACAGAATCTTTTTGAGCTGACAGAAAGACACTTTAAAGCACTTGCCATTGCTGTGATTTCTGCAGGTCTGAATTTGGCATGTGACTATCTGCAGCTTTTCATATATAAAGATGTAAAAAAAAAAAAGGTAACACTTTATGAACTAGGGGACTCTGCTTTTGTGTGCACATGGTTCTAAAATAAATAGTCTACCACAGAAGCTGGCGCCTTGACACCTCTTGAGTATAGTCTGCTCTGTAAATGACATACATATTTAGAAAGTTGGCTGACAAAATAGCATGTCTAGGAATTTCTGTGCAATGAAGGATGTAAATGTGCAAAACAAGATTCTGACAGACGTTTTATATTTTTAGGGAGATTGAAACTTCAGGTTAAAACCCAGAAAATTATGCATATGGGAGAGCAGATACAGAAAATACTTTTCAAGATGAAGCTTTTAAATTAATTGGACAGAAAGCAGTGATCATGGTAAAAAGAGGTACTTAGGAAGGAGATCAGATCACCCCCCACCCTAAGCAAACCCAAGCCAAACAACCTGCAACCCTAACCCAACTGCTATCAACAGAGCACAAATAGCAGCTTATTAGTATGTCAGCATATTTTTAGTTGCATCGTTGTCCGGAGACCTTTTTTCTGTAAAAAGTTAGTTGTACATCTCAGTTGTAAGTGATATTTTTATTGCTGCATTCCTTATATATGGAGACATTGAATCATGCCGTATGCCTGCATTCTATGATTCACATGATGAAGAGCGGTCAGCATTGTAGAGCACGTGCTGCTTTCTGTTTTGAAAGATTTATAATGAGTCTGGTAATTTTTAAAGATATGTACGTTGGCCATGTTAATCTTTTCCTGTCATTTATAATTCATTTAAAGTGCCTATTTCATACAATTTAGTTTTTAGAAGTTAAAAGCATAGAAAGTTGGTGTATGCCATGGCTTCAAATCTATGCATATACACACCATTTAGGTTGATTGTCTGTTGTTTTTATTATCTGTTTTGGTTCTAATTCTACCTTCATCTTTTTTTCTCCATAGTTTTTAAAGATACGTTATTTTTGTTTCTGAAGTGTAATGAAAGAAAAGCCACTTTTCTGTGTTATGAAAATCCCTGTAAATTTTTTTTTTCTTTGTAATCTTCCCCTCTGACAATGCCTCACAACTACATGATCAGCCTAAAGAAGTCAATACCATTCATGTTGGCAGGTTGTAGTGTAGGACAATTCATCATTTCCCTGAAAACCTCTTAGATTCAACCAGCCTCCTGAAATTCAATCTCATTCCCCGTGTTCTTCCTGATTGTGAATCTGATTTCAGGGGAGGAAATGTTGTTCTCTTTCACTGTGCAGACTGACTGCTAACCTCCGGAATAAAACACAGTGAAGGGAACAACTAAGGCATTCTGTGAGTCTGAGAACAAAGTTTCAAATTGGGAAATGTGTACTTTCCCATCAAATTAAAATGCTTGAACTAGCAAAAAGCTCCGGACTGTATGTAGATGTTATGCTTTCCTAAAGTGTGGGATTTTTGAGTGATGAGGTAATAAAATACTGCAAAACATAGTAAATACTTTGCCTTCATTTTGTGTTAGTATATGAATATTCCTAATAAGATTTTGTGTAATCCCCTGCTATTCCATTTTTTTAACGCATATTGGGGAACTTGGATGTTTGCAGTGAAGCTTGCAGGAGACATAGCGATAAGCAAAGACTTCTCTTTGCATTGACTGAATGACAAACTGAGAGGGTCTTTTGGGAGGAGGGGAGAGAATGAGGTGGTCCCTAATGGCAGCAAGTGGAAAAACCTCGCTTCCAACCACTGAATTCTTCTATCCGGGTGTATCAGAATGCTTTGTAAGTGTTGACCTTAGTGTCATCCCCGTGCTGCTGAAAGCCCTGTGCTATTCTATCATATAATAAGAAACTGAGACAGGGAAGTTAAGTGATTGCGTCACCATCTCCTTTACAGTCTTGGCCTAATTCAAAATAAAGCTGTGACCTCCCAACTCACAGCTCTCTATGATGCCAAGGCAATGAAAACATTTGACAGTTTTGATCCCTCCCTTTTTGTTGTAATAAATCTCAATATATGCACACGTAAAAGAGATACCTTCACAAAATTTGTACACTTCCAGACTTCTTTCTGCAAAACCGTCCCCTTGTAGCAGAATCGCTGTAAGGTTGCATATGAGGCTGTATCCATTCATTCATCATTTGCTACCTTTGTCCTCTCCACGACTAGCTCCTCTTTTTACCAAGATAGAGTAACTTGTTTCCTTTTCTCAGATCTCTCCATTGGCTACTGGTTGTTGTTCAGACTTTTGATGATTTGGTTTGTAGATAAGCATTTGTAAGCACCATCCCTGGCAGAGCACAGTGTAGATTTGTAGTTCTTCTCCCCTCCAATGTAATTTGCTATTCAAAAACACTGCCACCAACAAAATTCAATACTGTATTATGTAGTCCTCCTTCATGGTTGCGTATACATATGTGCTTATGCCTCCTTTACAGTGCTCCTTGGAGTGTTGTGTTATTTGAAAGACACCTGACTTTAGTGGCACAAACCAAGAAAATCGAAGCATGAGCTTTTGATGCTTGTTGTAAATTGTCCGTACATAAAGTGAGTAGTTTTTGTGCCACAAAGTGATGCTTTCTGAGTGTGCTCTCAGGGCTTTGTGTAATGCAAGAGGGGTGCTTTCTCCTCTCGACTAAGAAATGCAATGAGAATTTGCAGAGAAATGCTGGGTTAATGTTTCCCATCATTGTTGGATGCAGTTCTTGTTAGCACTAATAGAATTTATGAACTCTTAGCAAGAGGGTAACAGAACATTTGCTTGTATTTTTTTGTGTTCAGAATTCAGAGAGACTATTCATAAAAACTGTGATGCACAGAACTTTATTTCAGGAGAACAGAAAAGTCTGCAACCATGTTTTTTGAACAGCAGGCAGCAGAAATCAGTGTTGCCTCTCAGACTTTGTCCTTTTGATTTTTTTCATGCATTAGACAAGCTTGTTGTCTTTGACTGCAAATGTGTTATTTTTAAAAAAAGAAAGTGTAGGTTCAGGTTTCTCCTGTACAGCACAAGTATGTTTAGTATGTTCTTGAATGTTTTTTAAGGTGCTCGGTACATAGAGCACATGTGGTAGTGGTGGATTAGTTAACAAACTTTTTTCTGGCACAATGCTGCCACTAGCAGTTTTTTTGTGGTATTACATGTGTTCTTAATCAAAGGCTTCAAGAAGTGAGTTTAATGGAAAGATTTTGGTGTTGTTTATTAAGCAGAAAGGGTGGAAATTGCTGTAACAACTAGGCTGATGTGAACAGGAGAGACGATAAGAGCTTTCTGGTCCAGTAACCTGTGATTTAACTTTTAAATGTAAATGTTTTAAGAGCAGTCTTAGAAGGGTCTAGAGAACTGTAGTCCAGAAAAAACAAACGGTGCTTGCAGTTGCCTCATGCCAAAAGAATGTTAATTTCCCTTTAGGCCTTCCTCTGTTTCTTCAAGTGTTTTGGAGCAGTAGCAAGAATTGACTACCAAGGGTTTCAAAGATAAACTGAAGCACAGAGTCTGTAATAACTTGATCTAAAAATTCTCTTTTTAAGTGGTGTTTATGCTTCAGTTTCCTTCTAAGAAGGAACAAACTGGTAGCTGGATTCTCAAATGAAAAAGGAGCGCTTGAGGAAGGTAGTTTTGTGTAAATTTTGCTGTTGGTTTTGTGAGGTACATGAGCAGTCAGAGCCTATAATTATTGGGATTGAAGTGCAGCATCCTATTCTTTTGTGTGAAGGAGTGTAATAAAGAACATCTATGATTATGTCTGAATCCATCTGTCCTTGGGGGGGGGGGGGGGGGGGGGGGGGGGGGGGGGGGGGGGGGGGGGGGGGGGGGGAAGCTGGCATCTCTTGGTTACAACTGTTAAGAATGGTTGCATTGAATTATGTTACTATTGGTATTCGTTTTTCTGTGTTTGGCCATAAATACTACTTGTTTGTAGAAATTAGCAGACTAAGATCATGCTGCATGAGGCCAGAAATTCCAATCCTTTTCTGATCCCTGCCTCTTCTTTTCTTGGGTTAGTTTTTTGTGAGTGAATAGATTAGTATTTGCTGGTCAGATATATAGAAAGATACAACTGCATGATGATGCAGTTGGTTCTTGTTGCCTTTGTCTAGTTTGAAAGTCAGTCTGTCATTAGCACATTACCCTTGTTTCATTGTCATAGAAATACGTTTTCCTCCCTTTTGGGTCTTACCTCAGGTTTTCTTCAGTGTGAAAACAAATTTTATACTGTAGAAGATTGTGTCAGATGTGGTCTGATTTCCTTTTTAGTAATGCCTTTAGACCTTCTTTTTCAGAGTAAACGGGACCACCTCCTTATGAATGTCAAATGGTACTATCGCCAGTCTGAAGTCCCAGATTCAGTCTATCAGCATTTGGTTCAGGACAGACACAATGAGAATGGTAAGTTAGGCTCTGTAGAGTAAGGCCTTCTTTACTTGTATTCTCAATTTTAAGTTTTAACAGTCCAAAAAGCAAGAACACTTTTGCATAGGGGTATGAAGCAAGGACTGTTGATGAAAACAATATATTAGAGGATGGATGATAGTGTTTCTTACCTGCCTTGTTTGTTCTAACTAGTGTATGTCCTGTAACCATAGCTATAATCAGATGCATTTCAGGTATGGTTTAAATACTGTGCTGTATTATACTAATGCCTTAAGAGAGAATAGAAATGAAAAATAACATAGGATCCTTTGTAGGCCTTCTGGACAGTGTACTAATACTTAATGGGCTGAAGACCAAGTTGTCTGAAGAAATTGTGAATCTTTTCTATTTTTTGTGATTCTGCCATAGTGTCACGAGAACTACATTTTTTACATTCATGCTGCCTTGCACGTATGAATACTCACTGTGATTAATATTGCAGTAAGTGATGTAACTGAAGCACTCGTAACTGAGTTTCCCCCTTTTCTCTTTGCAAAAACAAGTGTGATCTTGGGTTTAATAGAAGCAGAAGAAACTTTAGAACATATTCCAGTGTCATTTATCTCTTGCCTCTAGGGGAGACATAACATTTGCTTCTATTCTTACCAGGAAATTTCCTTGAGGCAACTGTTAAAATTCTGAAGATATTTCAAGGTGAATTGTGATGATAAAAGTTGATGCTTGAGATATGGAACACAGCAACTTTTTGGTGCATGACAGTACAAAGTTGAGCATACATTCTCCTTTTTGCAGGCATTAAGGACATTTTGCGCGTGCTTTTAGCAAAAGCTGCACAAATCTAACGTTTCTCTTACTAATTTATTTGAAACTTCTAACAATGGGATTATAGGCACAGTGTCAAAAAGTGAGCGTTTTTGATAACATGGCTGCTTTCTTATGTCACGCTCTTGTGCATGTGGAGAAGTATTTTTGTGTGTTCTTCAAAGGTATTCTAAAGAAGTCATGGAAAAAGTTGTCTTCCAGTTTTTCATTAACACTGAGAATTTTCTGTATTTGAACATGAATATCAATATTTATCTCAAAGCCAGAGCACTAAGCAGTTAGTACTGTCAAGATTTTGTTGAAGATTTGAGATTAAATATGCAAAACAACCAAAACCTTAACCTGGAAACCAAAAGTCAGTGATAAATTAATTTGCTGAGTTCCTTTCACCTAGAAGTGACCACTTGTAGTGGTTGGTGGGTAAGATGTGTCATCCAGTACCTCTAAAAGCTCTTTCCCTTCAGCAGTTCTTTAGATATGGCAAGGGAGAATTCATGTGTAAAAATGGGTATCATGTTATTTCCATACCTTACAGGCCATGTAAGCAATCTGAATGTTTGTCACCTTAACACTGAGGAGTGTGTATCTAAGAAACATCCTCAAACTTTGACCTGTAAAAAAAAAAACCAAACCTGCAAAATGGCAATGGTAGATGCTTTCAGACTAGCTAATGTGTTGGTGGTTTTTTGTTTGTGTTTTTGCTTTCTGGCAGACTCTGGACGAGAGCTTGTTATTACAGACCCAGTTATCAAGAATCGAGAGCTCTTCATTTCAGATTATGTTGACACTTACCACGCTGCTGCCCTCAGGTAAGTTACAGAGGATGTGGTGCAGTGTCTCAGAGGTGGAGGAGAAAAACCTTATTGAGAGGTGCTTTTTCTGTTTCTGTGTGTGGGTGATTAGCATACTGCTCAGTTTTCTCCTCGTCTCCTACAGTAATGAACTTGTGTTATCTGTTCTCGTTCAAAAAGGAGCTGTAATTCTACAATCTCATTTTAATCTCAGTTAATCAATGTTGCTCAGAAGATACTGTTTCCCATCACTGCCAATTTAGGTTATTGCTAGTTCCCGCAGAAATACTACCCTTCCCTCCTCTGTGTTTGATTTCATTATTAACAATAGCATCTCCTAGTAAAGTGACTGTTAGTATGTTGCCCTGATTAAATTGCGTTAAAGGCTTTTTCTCTGAGGCACTTGTTGTTGCAGCTCAGCTAAGAGCTCCATTAAAAACTAGCTGTACAGACAGGAGGTAATGGACCCCTGTATTGTTCTCTGTACTATCTGCCCTTCCCTGGAGGCTGCTGCTCTCTTTACTCACTAAGTTTTTAACTTAAGTGGCTAACCTTTGACTAGGCTGAGGGGATACACCATTACTTAAAAATGTTTTCAAATAGAAACAGTGAGGCATTATTTTTCAGCAGATTTTCAACATGCCAAACATGCATGGATATTGTCAAAATGCAAATTGAATAATCTCCCTGATAATAATGCTCAGATGGCGTTTCACTAGAACCATCTGGAGACTTTTTTTGTTCGGAGTCACTTTGCTGAAGCCACTTACTTCAAGGCAAACTAGCTGCGACTTCTGTTATATGGGTGGGAAGAAGTCTTTGATTTACATATTAGAGTTTTTTCATAAACTTGGAAAATTCCAGTGGTGTACTATAATCTCAAGAAATTCCACAGTGCCTTTTCTGAGTTACAGAAGGTCACCTTCCAATTTTAAATCAGCATGCTTAGGAACAAGCTAGCAGGAGGTTGGCTGTCTTGATGGAACCAATCTTGGAAATCTGTCTGCTTAAACAGAGAGAAACTGAACTATGTGTATGGAATTTTCCCTGGGAGTGTTTTAACTTCTCTTCTATGTCCTTTCTGTTTCTTTAAAGAAAAGATAAAAATGGAAAGATAAAAATGGAATATAAGTGTGTATACCAGGCAAACTTGAAAAATAACCTTCTCTTTTCCATTTCCAAAAAGTGTGAAGGCTGCTGAAAGACCAAACTGATCACTTCCTCAACCTGTCTTGTGTTTTGTCTGCTGCCTTTTTGTTTAGAAGTGCATACCATAGGCACCTTTCAGATCACGCTTTTGTTTGTCTTTGTTGGTGTATGGTTTCACTGTTGTTTTGTTGTGTTCTGGATTGTTCATACTTTTGATAATTAGAGGCTTGTAGATGGTATCTAAAGATGCTGATAATTGAGATAATGTACTTTTGCAGGATAAAGATTATATTTTTGCTGATTCTTTTCTAGCAAATTGTGATTAATATGTGTCAGTAATTTTCAGTGTACAAGATGAGCATACGGGTAATTGCATGTGGTGTTCTTACAGTTTGAGAACATAGAGTAGGCAGAATGTGTTGTGATGTGTGAAAAGAGGGTTAACATGAAATTCTTATTTATTATAATATGAGATTATTTCTTTGCCCTCTGTGAACAAATGGCTGTGGTCACACAATGAATTGATGACAAACTGGGAAATAAAACCAGTGATTGTAACTACCAATCTTCCGCTATAACCAGTGGAAAAATTTAACTAGAGGATACTTGTAGATCCCTGTGGAAGTGTGTAATGAAAGTTATGTCCTTTTTACCTATATGGTAAATCTTTGGTAATATGTAGTTCTACTCGTCTGAAATGCTATGAACAAGATGCACTGCTTTCATGAATATAGATAATACAAGCTTATCTGGAAAATGCTTATTAACTGTCACATGAATTATTGAAAAGAAACTGAATCTTTCCCCAAAATACTTTTAAAATGTGAATTTGATGTGAAATGTCAAAACAAATACCCCTTCTCATTTTCTTTTTTTCTAAATGACTAAACCAGGCAACTAGCTTCAGCCACCAGGGATAAAATAAATATTAGTGAATAAGTTTGTCTTTCAGTATTTCTGTGTGATGTCTCAATTACGGACCTTGTTAATGTTCCATTACAACCTGGCATGACCTGTGCAATGTTCAGTGTTGCTTTGTCCTTTGCCAGAAAGGCGATTGACTGAGAATTAGGCAGCGGGACGATTATGCAGCCTCAGCTCACAGCATAGCGGTATTGATTTTTGTCTTAAACCAGTCGGCAACTTTATTCGTCCTTCATTCTTCTGGTGTGTTTTTTTCCTCATCTGTAGTAGTTGATGTTGTGTATTGGAGAGCTCATGTTCCAAGGCAAAGTTCTAGGTGGCTGTTGATTGGTAAGCCTCTTTGAAGTGCTTTACCATGAAAAGATGAGGAAGGGAAGCAAGCTTAGCATTTCAACTTTCTGGTGCAGTTTTTCAAGTATGCAGTGCTTTCAAGCTCTGCTGAGAAGACTAGGCAAACAGATCTAGTATTATTACAGGCAAAATAATTATTCACCTTGGGGTACTGGTAGCAATAGCACTTTTCATTCAATTTTAAGCGAGACTGGCAAACCTTTTTACAATGTTAAATAAGCCCAATAGCAACTTATTTATAATAGCAGATACTACTCAGTAAATACAAGTGAAAAGAGATGCTGTCTATATTAGTACTAGAAAGCTTGACATACTGAAAAAGAGCAAAATCTTGTGCTTTGTTTATTGCATTGAATCAGGTTTAGATAAAAAGCACTAACTCTTTGGCTGTCTGGCCTGTTTGTCTCTGCCGGCTTCTGATCTGATTTACTTGGCGGCAGTAAACTGCAGTGCATTGAATGACAAAACACGAGCAGCTGTTGAACATTAACAGTCCAACAAACCTTTGAGGAAATGAGATGCAACTTCTTACAGCTAGTCTTCATGCTCTTCCTTAAGGATAATGACTTCATCAACAAACTATATTAAAAAAAATTATTAACAATCTGTTGTAGAACAAGCTAATAAATCCTCTTTTATCTTATTTTTCTTTTTTTTTTAAATGTCTTTGTGTGTTACTCTTATGTATGAAAGTAGAAAGAAGAAACTCTTGTGTGTTTGGAATTTGCATTGTTAGGATTGCAGTCTTGCTAAAAACAGCATAGCTTTGCTTTTTATTTGGAAGTGTTATTAAACTGAAGTTTTATTTAGCTTTCTAAATAAAAAGCTGACTTCCCAAATAATATGAATAGTAGAATTTTTGAAGCTTCCTTAAAGACGTAAGTGTAATAGGACTGTAAAAAATTTGAAAATAAGACATTTTTAGGATTGTATTTCTAGGGTAGATATTGTTCGTTAGTCTGATTAAATTTGGGCTCCTCAGGATTGTGTGCTGGCTGAATGAGAATTAATGAATGTTTTTAGAACACCGTCTGAGACATTGTAACTGAGTTTTCTTCCCTTTCCACCATGGGGAGAATCTGCATGGTGATTTGTTACAACAGGCTTATATTTATGACGTTTTGGACATTTATGAGAACACAAGGATGTCTGTGGCTTATACACAGATTGCAGTGGCACTTAATTAAAATGCCTGTTATTCAAGGTAGAATTCTAATACCATTTTCCCTCTTTCTTTCAGAGGAAAATGTAATATCTCCCATTTCTCTGACATATTTGCTGCTAGAGAGTTTAAAGCCCGAGTGGATTCATTTTTCTACATACTGGGCTATAATCCAGAGACAAGGTAAGTGAAGTGACTTTTAAAGGCAAGCTTTACCACTGATCTGAGCCTGTAGGAACAGGAAAACTACTCAAGGGAAGAAAAGTTAAAATCAAGTATGATGCTGATAGGAAGGTGAGGTGGAAGGGAATGTGAGGGAGAAGCTACATGTTCCTGCTGAGTTTATGTGTAAGAGAAAAATTAAGAGTAGATAACAAAGTTGTGCAGTGAGTCACGACATCCGGTTGCATCTCTGGGTAAATAACGTACTGCTTCAAAACAGGTTTTTAGAACTGTGAAATTTTTTTAAAGGTTGCAAACATTAGCAGGGATTCTTAGCTATCTCATTGGCTAAATGCACACCCCTGAAAATACTGTTAAAAATACATTCACATCTTCTAGTAACCAATGTTGAAACTTACACACTTTTAAGAAATCAAATTGAAAGTTAAGTGTGGAAATTCATGCTTTCATGTGTAAATATTCATATAGAGTCCCATAGCAACAATTCCTAGTTTATGCTTCGCTGGCCTACAGCAAATTAGAGGTACAGAAAGAACTTTTTTGGGGAATTAATACATATTTGAAGAAGGTATGTTCAGCAACCTCTTTCATTCCAGAGTTCTCTCAATCTGCCTGGGAGTTGTCCAACCAATCTTTATTAGCTCATTTTTTTTCATTTATGTACTTTTGTAAACACAGAGAAAGCGTTACTAATACCAGCCCTAAAGAGTTTGTTGTCTAGGGATGTATTTCTATGAGCACTTGAGTAAAAGATTAATAATGTGTAACAGGGCTCAGCAAGGTCTGTGCCGACTGAAAGTTGTATTGTTTCTTTCAATGCAGAAAGCATAATTAGCTGTGGACTGTGATTTCTAGAGATATTGTTGAGAAAAGTATTATTTTAAGTGGGGATTAGATAGGCATATAAAAAATAAATATTTCAATTGTTACATGGTAGATTTACTGTTTTTAATGCAGATATGAATCTTTATGCTTCAGGGCATAGCCAACCACTAACTGCTTGCAGTTAGGAAGAAACTCCCTGTGTGGGCATATTATTATGTAATTACCTATTTATGAGGCTTCCTGTACCTTACTCTGAAGTGTCTTAAATTGTCCATATGTCTGAGACAGGATATTGAAGTAGGTGAACTCCCTTAGTTGATTTGGTTTACATTCATAGCAGGTGTTGTCAGTGTTAAGTCCCTAGGAGGCAATCTTGCTAGTGTATGGTGCTGTTCTCTGGGAAAAGGGCATGAAATCCTGTAATATTTTAAAATACAATGTGTTAAAATGTTTTTGTAACATCATTTGTGTATTTTTATGGAGCAGTCCGACAAGACAAGGCATTTATGAAGTTTGTCATGATACACCTCTCTGATATTCAGCACCATGCTTGACCACTGTATTTAACTTTGTCTCTTTTCTTTAATGCATTTTAGTTTTGAGGGTGTGAACGTGAAATGAACTACCTGTATTAGTGTTCAAGTTCTATGGTTAATGGATGATTTCTCTTATGGAATGCCATTTATGCTAGTTGTCAGTGCAGTTTTAAACCCCCTTTCTGTGTAGAAGTAGCTGTTAATTCTTCCAGCTATTAGAAAATGACTGAGCTTGAAAAGATCAATGAAATGACAAAGCATAGCATTTAGTGATCAGCTAATTACTCAGACTAGCCAGCTCTCAAAAGGTAGGTTTTTCTTCATTTGGTTGCAGCCAGAGTTTTTAGTTCTAGCTCTTCAAGTCTGTATTGTGTCTTGGAATGGGGGGAGGTTTAGAAAAAGGAGCTGAGTCTAGGTTGCTTGATTATTTTTGACCTGTGTGTTTGCTACTGCTTTACAATGCACGCTGCTTTGAACACCTAATTCTAGATTTATTTTGCTTTTGGAAGTAAAAGTATTATAACACACATTCCAGGATGACCTCTTGGTGGTTTGTCTATAAAAACAAAACTTCGTCTTCAACTTGATCTACTTTTCTAATGTAGTGTTTTGTTTCACATGGAAAGGATGGAAAATGTTCATGGTAGCCTGAAGGAATATTATGTTGTAGATAAGGTTCTGAATACTGCAGTGTGACCCCCTCAACTGACTTGTAGAAATATGTGATAGCATACATTCTTAGACCAAACAAGCTTGAGCTGTGGGTTGCATCTACAAAGATATATTTCTGTTTGAGTGATTTTATTTTGTGTTCAGCATAAGATGCTCATATACTTTTCCAGGACTCTCAAATGCAGCTCAGTGTGTTGGGAATCTGACTCTTCTATGTTTTCATGTGTTCTATTTGCAAAACAACACGCAAAAATCCCAGACCCCCAAAACATCCAAAACACTGGTGTGGTGGATGTGTAGTAAGAGGCCCTTTTGTTCTTGGAACACACAGTGCTAAAGGAAAGTATGCTTTGTCCTTTCTTTTCTATTTGAAAGCTTGCTAACTATAGGTTTCGCTTGGGAAATATCAACCATGATCCTGTTGTTGATCATTCTGTGGTCTGGAAGTGGTAACCCTGTGCGTTTTGGGATAACTTTTTTCTTTACAGTGTATATCAAGCTGGTTTGTGGGGGTATTTTGGGGGTTTGTTTTTTGGTTTTGGGGGTTTTTTTGTTTTGTGGTTTTTTTTGGTTTTTTGGGTTTTTTTTTGTTTTTTACTACAGAGTTCAGTAAAAGATTACATGCTACGTTTCAGTAATTCTCACATCAGTGAGAAACACCTGATTGTGGAATAAAAACCTAAACTAATCTTAAAGCTAGAGGCTGGGTGTTATTACCTTGGATAGAGTGTTAATCAAGCTATTAAGTAGACCTGAAATATGTTCCTGGCTCTCAAGAGTGTGAAATACATCCACTAAGCTTGCATAGCCAGCTGAGAAAGAAAATTTATTTTATGCTAAGTACTTTAAAATAATTGATTTCATGTCTCTTTAGAGAAGTGACTGCTCTGACACTAATTCTGCTAACATGGAATCCCACTCAAACTTTTGGGTTCCCCAAATGGCCGGATGAGACCAATGCTTTATCAAAGAAGAAATGTTGGGTGAATTGTATATGTCCTGAAATTAGTTTAGAAGCATTTCAAAGTGTATAGAATAGTACCACTTGAGAAAATCGTAACTGCACCAGCTTGACTTAAGCTGTTGATTTTGGTATTTGAGCCAGAAATCAGCTCTGCCTGTTAAAAAGAAATATGCAGCAAGGCTTGGGAATGCTGTTGAACATGCCGCTTGACCTCAGACAGCTGTTTTTCACCAGTTCACATCTTACCACTCATTTACTACAACTCTAGTTCTTACCCTATCTGTAGTATAGTGCCAGATGTAGCTGATTCTGGCAAGAACTTCTTCCAGTCCTTCCTTTTGTACTCTCACAGCTCGTATGGACTTACAGAAACAACTTTGAACTGTCTTACTCAAGGATGCAGGCGTGCCAAATGCCACTATTGGTATCGGCCTGTTTTTGTAGTGTACTGGCATGTACTTGGCAATCAGTTCTTAGATCTCAGGAGTAAATAAATACATTATGAAGTTTTATCTGACGCTGACATCTGTAAATATACATAGATTTAAATGCTACTGAATTTTTACTTGGAACTAGAAATAATCAGATATTATTCTACAAACAGTTTTCATGGCCATGAATCAAAATGACTCTTCCACAACACTGTTTTGCATTGTAGAACAAAGTAATACCAAACATTCAAGGCATGGGTGAATTTTCTGAATAGATGCTTTGGGAAGACCAGGATCTTGTCTGTGTTTTCATTCCACAACATTTGCTTTTCCTTTAATCTTTTTTTCCTGAAGTGTTCTTGTTGGGTGGTGATGTGAGCTAAGTGAGTATTGGTGTGTCTCCGAGAGGAGTGTTCCCAAGAGTTTGAAGGTGACTTGCTCTTTCTTTTTCTTGTCCTTCATGGCTTACAATTTTATGTTGTCTGGAAGGGGATTTCTGCTGAAAGTCTGAATCAAGAGCCTCTTTTTATTTTTTTTTCTCCTTTCAATGGAAAGCATAGTGGGTGCAGTACAAGTTTCAGGTCTAGAAACAGGTAAGAATAGTGTGTATTCTTATGAAGTCAAGCAGCCGGTGTGGAGTGGTGTGTAAGCAGAGTTTTCAAAGCTTCCTATTAATGTTGCCCTTCTTCAGAAAAAATTGTAGTTGAATGATAAATTGATATCTACAACCAAAATGTGAACAGAGGCTAAAGAGGAGTGCAGAGCTCTGTTTGGCTATTTTGATCCTTTTTGTCTCATTAATTTTTAGCAGTCAGAATATTTTGATTCTCTGCATATAGTAGTGCCTAGGGCAGTGATAGAGGGTGAATGATCATAAAGGTTTTTAAATGTATCAATCCTTATGTCTCAAATCAGAGCCTTAAAATGAGTTCTTATTATGCTTACACTTAGAACACTCTGACAGTTTGTGGTGTACTTTAAATAAGAGAACTCCTACAGCGTATTGCAAGTCTTTTTTTTTTTTTTTTTTTTTTTTAAATAGGTTTAGCAATTTTAAATACAACCAGGAATCCTCCTGAGGGGGGAAATTGGGGACTGTTTGTATGGTATGCCCATGTGATGTGAAACAGATGGCTTCTGTATGTCTTAGTAAATTACAGCAAAGTTGTTTTATATCACTCTTGTCTAGTATTCCTGGGAAAGAATTATGGAAGATGCTGAGCACTCTCACTTCATGTCAGTAGGTATTGTCATGCATTGAAGTGCCTTGCAGTTGATTCCTTTTAAACAGACAGACAAAAAACCCTCCCAAAAACTGCGTTCGGATAAACGGATGTGTGACTTCCTTGGGTTGTTCTTTCTGGCTGATACCACACTTACTACTATCATTTGGAATACATTATTTCTATGTGTCCATATCTCAATTTATCTCTGAACTGGAGGGTAGCATAAAAGCTGAGAACTTTTTCTCAAGTTCATGTTGTGAACTTGAGGGGAAAAAAACCCAATCCAGAACAGCAGCAACAAAAAATCCAGAAATACATTTCAGCTGTAGTTGAAACGAAGACTAGATACATTTGGCCTTGTAAGTGTTCTTACTTAAATCGGTCAGCTGGTAAAGACTGTGCAACATATTTGGAGTAGTTATCTTCTTCTAGTCTGTAGTCTGGGAAAATTTGGTGAGACAGTCTGGTTCTGAATGTGTTGCCTCCTGTAATATTTTTGTAACAAGTGAGCTGATAGAATGTTATGGTGGGTTTGTCTCTCTTTTTTTAAAGCTGTTTATAAAACTTCATTGTGTTTCTGAAAGTTTTAAATACATAGCCTAGTATAGCTTAGTATTCTAAAAAAAACCATAGAAACTTTTATCATCGTTGGTTGTGTTTATTTTTAAAATTTTTTAAAAAATTTTTTAACAAGTGTGAGCCAAGCCCCTCTATCCTGTATTTTAGGGAGTGGCTCCTTCAGATTATGAATGAGCTTTGGTAGCATCATAGTTTCAGCAGAGCCACGGTAGCTGAAATGTTCAAGTTACTGAACGTTTGAATTATTGCAGGTTCATTGAAGGAGCCAGACTCTGTTGGTGAAGTTTCCCAAGAAGGGGGTGGGAGGTAACAACATATGGGCAACAAGAAAGGTATATCCACCTATGTTATAATAAAATTTTCTCACTGGATTGTTGTAAAAGAGAGAAAATTTGGGATTGTTCTGTGGCCTGATCTGTTTTACTTAGTCAGTTTCTGTCTTTTAAAATTCAAAATTTGAGAAACTTTTTATCCTTCTCTAGCCTCGCAGTAAATTCAGGCATCTCAGATGCTCTAAAATGGAGGCAGGTATACTAATTAAAGCATTTTATGATGTAGGAGGAAGGGATATTACCTTCATAAAAATGGGTAGCTAAGAATTTTTTTGAAAATTACATTAATAGAACGCCAAAAAACAAGGATGATGAAGTTCAAACAGTGAGTCAAGTCTGGCTCCTCTTGGGTTCACCTTGTGTTCACACGTGCTTGTAAATGGCAGTGGCGTTGTTGCTGAGAATTCATATTCTTTAAATGTTCTCATATATTGCATTATTGACAGGTAGAATAAGAGTATTTTGTGAATCGGCTTGCTGCTTTGTTTGCTAACAAATAAATTGTATATTAAAATGTGAAGCTTCTGTCATTTGCATCTGTGAAAACCTCTAAGCCTTTTAATCAATATAGTTTTTTAAAAAGCTAATCACAAACTAGGAAAAAAAAGCTTTTGGAAGCCTTTTTAAAATTGATGTGTGTTTCACTTGGAGAAGATATAAAAAGTGCTGGAACACAGATCTCCAGACTTTGAATCGCTCTGCTCTCAAGCGTTGGCTGTATCAGATCCCCTAGCTAAGGCCCCACTTCCCTGCACACTAGCTTGGTATGCAGAAGCTGCAGAGTCTGTTCAGTGTGCTTTATTTACGGAAACAGCAGGGTTGAGATTGATTGCGTTGTAAGACAGTGTGTGGATGAGGGAGGGTCACAGCACATGCTCAGTCCTGTCAGTCCGAGGGCGAAGTTTCTGCGTTCTGCGTGCAGGCTTAGGTCATAGCACAAGCTCAGTGAAAGCTCTCTGAGGTCTCTCAGACTGCATGTGCCTCCATTTTGAGTTGGTAGAGTGGAAAAGGCAGAGTTTTAGCTGTTAAGTAGAGGGTTCAGGAATACATCTAGACCCACAAGAGCCTGTCATAGTCATGGATGATCCATTCAGCCCCTGCAGGTAGGCTACATCACTCTGGCCTCCCCTAAACAATGATGATTTTTGCTGTTATTTGTGACTTCTG
Organism: Gymnogyps californianus; assembly: GCF_018139145.2. Lineage (NCBI taxonomy): Eukaryota > Metazoa > Chordata > Aves > Accipitriformes > Cathartidae > Gymnogyps > Gymnogyps californianus. Next base: position 4,613,589 of record NC_059491.1, on the reverse strand, counting down.
AAATGTTTATGAAATCATTTCATTACTATTGCATGTTCCTCAGAACCTTGTAATCACATCAGCTTTGCTGTGCAGCTGTTCGTATGGTGCATGAGGGCACTGAGCAGGGAATCTGCTGGCTAAGGGGTGCATGTAGCAAAACGTTGAAGCTGTGTGGGCTTGCTTTTTTTTTTTTTTTTCCCCTCGTGGTGCAGTTTTAATTTCAGTTGTGCTGTCTGCATGCCAACCTTATGGCAGGTCTGTAGGGAGCTGCAGAGGCACTCTGCAGGATGTAGTGTTACTGAAGTGGCTATTAGGAAATGTTTGGGCCTGCAACAGACTGTTTAGATAATGTTACAGGGAGGGTCGTAGATCAGCAGCCATTGGTTGCTCTGAGGATAGGTGGTTCTCATTTTGATTGAGGGGCAGTGATCCTGCTGGTACTTCCTCAAGTATTAAGGAAAAAAAAGTCGCCAGCATGGGTCTGCTTGCTTGTCAGTCACATGCAAATAACACGCACCTAAAATGCAGCAATATTGTCTTATGCATGGAGAAGCTTGTCACATGACAGCTGTGTAAGCACTACCCACATCAGTTTTATCAGGCTAGCAAAACACTTAAATTTTTAGACTGATCTGAATAAAATAGAGGACTTGGGCTCTACAGTTTTGTGTAATGATTGTATGGTTGCGACTGGCTTTGAGGTCCTTGTGGGACAGCCATCAGTGACTTGTCACTGCTAAATATAGATGGGTTTGAGAGGACTTGGGTGTGTTGAATGGGAGTAAACTTGATTCTGCAGCGTGTTCTCATGCCATTCAGTGTCTGAACTTGTGCAAAACTGGGTGCTGTTCTGCTGTGGCCCTCTGCCTAGCCCATTGGCTTGCAGAACTGATCTCGACACCATGGGGTCTATTGCTGAGGGGAGATACTTCAATCAGGGTAACTTGTTTGCGAGTTACTGGAGTGCATTGAGTTTGAAGGTGACAGGATGATTTGTGCTGCTCGTAGTGACATCTCTGGAACTTTGTAGCAGAAGGTTGACTTTTAGCCTTGCACACATAGTCGTTCACCTGTCCAGTGTGCATTACTGGGGCTACCTTCCTTCTCTTGTCAGAAGCTGAGGAATGAATGATGAATAAGACTGCATAATTTTGCCCATGTTAGTGCCGTGTCCGTATCTGTATGCTATCTGAAGTGTCATTCCCTTTTCCATTTCCTTTTATACCTATAGAGCATAAAAATCAAGAACGCCTATTTAGTGTGGGTCACTGGTCATTTTTGCCATTGGCTGAAGCTAAGTCATGCTAATGATTATAGAGCACAATTCCCTTGAACTTCAGTCTGGCTGAATCACCTCATAGTTGAAAGGGGTGTCTCTGTAGGCCTAGGCTTTAGAAACATTCTTATTCCTAGTAAAGGAGCTATTTGCCTATGTACAGGAGTATGACACTGCTCTGCAGGAATACAGGGATATGACACCTTGTGTCATTAACATTTGTTTTAAATGTTGACTTATAAGCAGAAGAGAATGCATGAAGGGTTGGGGAGGGTACAAAGCAGTCTGCTTTGTGCTGTTTTTCAGTGATAATTTGTGCATGCATTTAAAAAAAGATTTGAAAAAAAATGCCACTTCTAAACTTAAACATGACCAAATTTTCATTTTATTTTTAAAAGCTATAAGGTTAACTTACAATAGCACATGTGGAAAAAAATGAAAACATCTCTAGGTTGTAACAAAACAAAATCTGATTGTCAAACAAAAGTGTTACATTTAGCAACACAAATACAGCTGGAATAATATGCCAAATAAGGCATTCTTCACTTAATCACTTGCACATGAGAACTTATGGATATCATGTTGGTTGTATTGGCTCCCAGAACTCCCCCTTGAAGGATGGCTCTGGTATCCGTGCTATGCTCGTGTAGATGGTTCCTGCTCCTAGCAAATGTATAGATATTTTTATTCCCTGTGGCAGTACTCCTCTCACAGCAGACCTTCAGTGTCTTCTGAGATCTCAATGTTTCCTTTCCATATGCTTCAACACAAATGGCTTTCACCTATATTGCCAGTTGTGGGGTTGGTCAGCCAGGTTATAATGAAAGCAGTTCCTTAGGTTTGTGCATAGGTGTACAAGACACACTTTGGTTTAAAAAAAGCAACAACACAAATAGAAAACCAGCCTCCCCCCTTCCACCCCCAAAAACCCAACAAACAAACAAAAAAACCCCAAAAACCACCCCCACCCCCCCCAAAAACAAACCCAAAAAACCCTTGGTAGAAGTAAGGCTGTCTGCTGTAAGTTATCTGTGGTACTGGCAAGATATTTAGTGTAGTGAAGAGACCCTTTCTCCTTGATCACGTGGAGTGTGCTTACACAGTTACTACTAATGGTGAAGTTTTAAGCTGACTGGATGCCCAGAAGATTCTCTCCAGTTCAGAGACTGTTGATAGGTGGTCTGGTGAGTTACAGTTCCACTCCAAAGAACTGTTTGGTGTTACAAATATATTATGGGAAGTGCTTGTATTTTGTCCTTTGGATGAAGAAATAGCAGCAAAGTACTTGATAGTCTTACTTCCCTTTGTTCTGGCTTAATTTTAGTTTTTTTCAAGACTTAAATCAGTAAGATTTCTTCTTCCCACTTCCTTCCAATTCTTTAGGCTGTAATTTGTTTTAATTAGAGCTTTGTATTTCCAGGTGTATGGCAGAACTAGGGATATCTTCAAGCTTGTTTTATGCCTCACATTTTTCATGCTTATCACCTTAACACATGCTGTTGCTTCTCCATGTATCTGCTGTTCAAGGAAGCTGGAGATTTGTGTTGTCATGCAAGCTAAGAGACTGAGTGGTAGATCATTGCATCTAACCTTGATGAAGCTTTATGGAAAAAATTAACTGCTAGGTTGCTGCCTGGTTCCACTGTCCTGCATATAAACTGTGATTGTGCTGAAGAAATGGTGCTGATGTAGTATGTAGTCTGTTTTAACAGTGACTGTTTGCTCTGGGAAGTGCAAAGGTACTGCCTGGCCACTTCAGAAACTATACAGGATAAACAGTTAAAGCAACATAATTCCCTGATGAATTCATTTACATATTTACTTATCAGTGTAAATGTTGCTTGTAAATAAGTAACATTCTGGTTCTATTAAAATCACACGTAGACTAGATAAAAAACACAGGTAATTCCTATGTGGAGAGAATCCTTGTTTCCTTTGCAATAATTTGTGTCTCAGAATGGCTGTATTATGATCACTTCCATCCTACCTTTTGAGTAGGGGACAATACTTCTAAGGACTGTATAGTCTCTTTCCTCATATATAAACCTGATGAAAAAATAACGTTTATCTTGAAAAAGCTTTCCCTGTCTGACTCAAACTTCTGCAACTACTTCCTTCTCCAAACAGCAGCACGGGTGCAGAACACTGAGTCTTCCCCTTCCTTAAAGTTCTGGCTCTGCAGTCAGTCAGCAGGTTTGAGCTTGTACTGAAGATACAAATGTTAGTACATGTTTATTCATTCCTGCTTTAGATTGAGCAATCACTAAAAACGTTCCCGTATAAGCTCATTTCCCTGAAATACAGGTTTGATTTTTTTACCGGAACACAAAATTGCTTGTGCATTTGTTTTTGTTATAATGCACTGTTACAACAGGTTTTAAACAAAACTTAAACTTACTGGAGGCTGACCATTAGTAAGAATATTTTCTGAGCATTAAGATACTACTTGTAGAAAAGGGATTTTAAAATCTTGCTTAAAAAAAAAGATTTAAGGCACAAGTGCAAGCTGGACACATGACGTAAAATTTTTAATGTAGACAATATTTGGAAAAAGCTAACAAGCCATTGTTTAATCTGTAAATTGATATAGGTCCCCATATAATGCAAACAAAACAATGTAACTAACTCATTGTCTTTAAGCAAGAATTGCTGTTTGGTTGGGGCGGGGGGGGGAGAGCCAATTCTGTTACTCTTAGGCACCTAACTCACAGGTTTGTGGTAGTTGTGGGGATTCTTTGGTTAAAGGTTGAATGGCCTGAACCCGATTGTCCCTTTTGTATTTTGAACTGTGTAATGTAAGAACATAACGTGCATAAGAATGGTCGTCTTGGGTCAAATTGAGGATCCATTTGGCTCAGTATCCTGTCTCCCAGCAGTGACCATAAGCAGATGCTTGGAGAAAGTAAGAATAGAGCTGTGATGTATGACAGAGGCTGATTGTGTTTGTGAGCAGTCTATTTTGCATCACTGTGGTGAAATCTTGACGACTTTAGTGCTGCAGAGGAGCAAATGTATGTAAAGCTCTTTTTTTTTAATAGTTAAGTCTTTGCAGACAGAGCCTGCATAGCATCGGATGAAGGAGGAGCATGGCAAGGGAAGTTCTGAATTTTTGTTTTTTGGATGCACAGAATAAAATGAAACAATGTGCTACCAAATGGATCTCTTGAAAGTAATGCCAGTCCCTTTCAGGCCCTGATAAACTACTTTTTAACCAGCTGAAGTTGGAGTGGAGCAATTGTGTTCTCTCCCTTTTTGTCCCTCTAGAGATGGAACAAAATGATCCTTGCCAGATGTTTTTAGAACTGCCTCTGAAGAGCATTTTTTTGTCGTCTTGGGTATTGGACCATTTGCATAAAGAGATTTTTTAAAAACCTTTACTTGAGACTTTCTTTTTCCTAACTACTTCAGATTTATATTAATTTTACAGAAATCACAAATATCTAGGAATTGCCTTACTGTATCAATTTATGTAACTGATTATCTTGCCAATAATAGTGGCTGTTTGGCTACATCAATGTTGAAGTGTATGATTGCAATTTATGATCTATTCTGCCTATAATGCATATATCTAATCTGGTTTTGGTTTTATTTGGTAAGCCATTGATTTTCTTACCAGGCTTCGTAAATAAACCTAGGTCTCATAATATTCATAGTTTAATGCTATAGCTTGTTATTGCTTATTAAAAAGAAACACCCCCCCACACCCCCCAAACCCCTGCGTATCCTAGCTTTAATCTGTGTCTTTCCTCTTTTAGTCTTTTGTCATATAAAAATAATGACCTCTTCCAACTGTTTTTACACACTTCCTTAGCTAACAATCTGTCCTTACACTGTGATGGCTGAGTGCATAGTAATCACTATTCTGGTACCCCTTCTGGTCTCAACTTCGGAGAGCCCTGTCCCCTCCTACAGGCCGTATTCCAGGATGGTGAGAGCTGCTTAGACTGATAGTGCTTCTAGTTTAATTGTTGAAACTTCTTCTGCACTGTGAAGTTTGTGTTAGTGAAATGCATAGGTTGCAGTAGGCAGTGGTTTTTAGCAAGTTGGTTTTGAAAACCCTTTTTGGAGAGCTCCGAAGAGAATCAGAAAGACTGACTGAGAGAGAGTCTGTGGCTGAGCAATTTGGCCCATTTAAAAACCCTTTTTTGTTGAAGCATCCCTCTAGTTTAATTACAGATCATCTCAATGTACAGAATCAGGAACGATTATGCCCAGAGTGGTTAAATGGGTAGCACAGAATGCTGTCCTATATGTGACATTTGGGTTGTGGTGTTTTGTTTTAATGGTAGCATTAAGTTATTTTCGTGTTTTCTGAGCTGTTGCTGGTTGGTAGCAGGTGTTTCAGAAAGCAGGTGGAAGTGCAGTATGTGGTGGAGACCATTGAGTCTGTGGTGACCACAGCAGAATGAAATTAAACCATGTCTGTTGCTGGGTAAAATGAACTGATGAAGACCATAGTTGATTGAATGTGATACTGCAGTAGTACCACCTCCCTCACCCCCGTCTCAGGCATGGAAGTCAGTATAAAAAATGTGCCATTACTGCATAGCATATTTCTTTCTGAACTTTCGTAGTAAAAAGGAAAACATGAAAGAAGCAGTATCGCAATGTCTAAGATTCCACCATCTACACACAATCCCTGACCTTGAAGGTCCACCTTATGTATACAGTGTGTGTAGTTTCTTTCAGAAGCCTGGCTTCCTAGCAAAGATCTTCACTAGATGTGGTGGGTGAAGAACTGACTTGGATTCATGTCAAGGATAGGACAAAGATAGAACAGTGTGGAGAGGTACTATGCAGAAATCTGCAAATGCCTTTTGCCATTGTCTCCAAACTCTGGAGAGTGTTGCTGCGAATTTCCAGCCTTGAATCCTGTATGGCTCTGGCAATACCATAATAGCAGTTGGTTTTGCAAGTCCTGAACCCGAGTTATCCTCAAAGCTGATCTGGTGTACTTCATTGCAGCTCAAACTCTGTCTTGTGGCAGTTCATTTGTTGCCAACTGAAACTGTTGTTTCAGTCCTTAATGGCATTGCAATGCTGCATTATTTTCATGGACAAAGGCTGCCAGTTGTGCCAGCTTTTGTGTAAATGGTATGAGTCCAGTGTACATTATAGACAAGAAGGTAGATGATAAACAGAGAGGGTTAAACTTGTTTATTGGAAATCGTGCAGGAACTGTTGTTGCCAGCCTTCCTTCCTCTCTTTCCTTCTTTCTAAAGCTGATAAATTAAAGCTCTGCACCATTCGGTGCTGTCTCCTATTCCTTTCTCATCCTCACCTCTGAACTGTTTTCTCTCAGTGGTACTGCTTTTGGCCTTGAACCTCCAACCTCCGCTGTTGCTTTAGAATTGAAAGGACAAAGCTTTATTGAACTGAACATCCTCTCTCTTCTCTCCCAACTGTTAGGAACAAGCCTCTCTCGGATTAGAGTGTGCTTGTTTTGCCCTGCTTTGCTACAGAAGCTTCTTGCCTTTTTGATATTCAGTCGCAGGCTTCCATCTCCTTTCTGACCAGCCCCTGTTTACTTTGCAGAATACAACGTTGTCATGGCAACAGGTTACTTTTCAAAGGGAACATCTTGTCATTATATTTAATCCACTGCAGCTGAAGAGGACTGAAATATTAAGTTGTTGTTGCTATGGATACTGCTTTGTTACATCAGTTTCTTTTGTGTCAGATTTCATATACAGTGTTGGGTCCTCTTTTTTCTTTCCCATAGAATAAACACTGAGTGCTGTTCCATTATTATTGTAATTGCTCTCCACCAATATAATTTAGCTTAAAAATCTACAGTGCATTTTAGTTTCCATAGCAAGAATTTTCTTTCCATTTGCAAACCCATTCCTGGGGATGTGGAAACAGCAAAAATTATTTAACAGATTGTGTGCCCTTGCAGAGCGATCAGCTTTGTGCCCTTTTTAAAAAAAGTGTGATGTAGTGCAGCCTGAAAGAGCTTCCTGCACAGCAGCTTAATTCCGTCCAGTCCTTACCTTTTGGGGCAGGGGGAGGGAGTACCTTTAGGGTGTGAATGCAATGAGGAAATGGTAAATGAGTGATGAAAAGGCACACAGAAATATTTCTCTCAACACTTCATTTTCATCTGAGGAATCATGGTTGGATAGCCCCATTGAGTTTCCCCAGCTAACTCCACATGAATAGCTAGGAGCAGAAGTCCCATCCAAAACTTTGCTTTTATCTTTGCAATTACTTCTAGGATGCTCCAGCATCCTATAATCAGTCTTGATTCTTAAATGCTTTATTTATCATATTCAGTGTGATGCAGCTGAAGAAATTGGGAGCTGGGGGATATTTGGAGTCCTGTGTTTTTTCCTATCTAAACAGGAAATAGCTTAATTTTCCCTTTAAGTACAAAACCTACTTGTGCAGCCGTTGGCTGGTGTGAAGTATTGTAGCTGGCAGAAACTGCATAGACATGTTTTAAGTTTGACTTGCACTGACTAGTAGAGATGTGCATGGCTTTAAAATGAATTCTGGGAATAAAGGAAGGGCATCAGCATTTTCTGTTGTCAGTTTCCCCTTCATTCCTCACAGGGAAAAATTCTGATGCCTTGTAGCTGAAAAAAATGTACCCTAGTATTTAATTTATAACTTTGTTGTATATATAAAATTGATTTTCTAGTTCAGTCATTTCTTTGCATACCCTGAAAACAAGAGAACAGTGTCAGATCATGTCTTGCAAAAATATGCATTGGAGTAAAACATTTTGACATATTCTCGTTCTTTTCAGGAGACTTTTGGCACATATTTTAGCATGGATCTGCTTACCAGGAAGGTAGCATTGCGTAGACATCACGACATAAGATTGAGTATTACAAAACCTGTGTGTATTCCTGTCTGACAGGTTCTCCTGTCATGTTGTCTTGGACAAGGTCCATTCAGATCCACTGCTGTAATTTACCCACTTGTGCACCAATGAATAACATTGCAGAATGGTCAGTAAGGTGAAGTTTAACTTAATACACATATGCAACATACTTTGAAATTTTGAGGTGAAAATGTTCATAAATATATGCAAATAATCATGTAAAAAAACCCCCAAACCCTCCAGTAACCTTTTTGACTTCAAATGGTATTTAATGGTTTGGGCTATCCATTGTTAGTTTTGCTCAGGGCTAGCAGTTTATGGCTGTGATCTTAATTTTTAAAGTTTAAAGGAAACTGTTTCTCAGCCATTGCTTATGATCCCTGTGAACACAGCAGGGTGAATAAGAAATCCTGCAGGGTGGCAGCTTACTTGTAAAATGATGTCGTTATTCCTGTAACACCAAATTGCAAGATTAATTCAAGTTTGCTGTTTCCAGATTAAAGACTGTGATCTGTTAGCTTTATGCATGTGCTCTTCCTTGCTAGTGTGTTGAGAGTCACTTAAATGTCTTGCAGTTATTGAAGTGTTAAATTCAAAAGTTTGTCTTGTAACAGCTCCGAATTTTGTTGTCCTTTTAATGTAATATGCAGAATATAAATAAGATGTCTGTTTAAGTAAGAACAATTTATAGGAAAAGAAGAATGTTGATCTTAAGGATATTGAATTTCCTTGGATTTGGTTGTGTTCTTTAATGCTATTCTACAAGAGTCTTGGAGGATCATTTAAGTTTTCAGACAGTAGCTGCATTCAGTATCCCAAATACCAGTGTTCAGGCACAAGTGCCTTTATAGACTGTAGTGATCTGGCTCTTGACAAGAGCTGGATATGTGAGATCACAGCAGAGAGGTCCCATGGATTCAACTGGAGTACTTGAGAAATTAGTATTTGCAGTAAATAGTTTTGTTCATGTGCCGCCTTGTTGCTTATATTATAATATATTTAATAAAGGGTCAAAAGGCACTCTTCAGTGATAAAGTTTTATTTACTCTGTTATTCTGTTCAAAATTTAGGAAGAAAAATAAATTCTGTCATGTCAGATGTGTTATTCTGGTTTATATTGGCATACCTTTAACTTCTATTGTTGCCAGGGTAATTCTACTGCAACATGAAAAAATAGTTTTTCTTCTACCATATGATGTTATTCAGTAACTCCAACCAATGACGTGAGCAGCACAGAGCCCTTCAGAGTATAATTCTCACTACATGGAGGACAGTTCATTTGGAACTTGAAGTTTTTTTATATAAATTTCTTTTCAAAGTAGTGAAAAATATGAGGGCCAAGTGTATTATGTAGAAGGGAAGACCTTTTTGGATTAATTGAATTAAATTCACTTCTACAAATCTCACAAGGCGTGTTTTTATTGCTTTTTAGATTTTCCATGCTTCTGTGTCATGCTATCTGATGTGATTTTAGCAAAGGAATTAACAGCAGTAATAATAATTTTAACTTCTTAAAACAAGAGCTAGATCATTTTGTGTGTGAGATCCAAAGTAACTTGCATGGTTTTCCATTAACTCTGCCTGGAAAAAAGAGGAATTAGTTTTGCCAATTCTGGTAATGCAAGGCTCTGTCGTTCAAAGGTTAATACCTCAAATATTTTCGTTTAAGATATTTTCTCTTTCAAAATGAAAATGACCACAAAGATGTTCATGAGGAACATGGTATTTCCTATGTATTAATCTGTGGCATAGTGCTTAGCATGTTGTCTGCGTTACTTTAGGTTTGGTGTCAAAATAAGCAGTTGAAGGAACATAGTATTAGTAAAAGTCAGATGCTTGTTGGAAGGTGATTCTCTGCATAGCAGGCTTTTGAGTTGGCTGGCTAAAGCATAGAGCAGTTCAGAGCTGTAGAGAACTGTAGAGGCTTTTAAAGGATCTTGATTAGAAGTCAGTGCTACTTCTGTATTGCATGAAATCTAAACATCAAAAAGTGGGAAGATGTGTGTCCCATTATCAGCTGCCCAATGCTTTCTTGCTACTGTGAGGACAGATTGCACTGATCCTCTTCTTGACTTCAACTGCTTGACTAAAAGTTCCAGACTTGCCCTGTTGTTTTTTGCAATTGTAGCGTAGCCTGTAATACACCTGAGTATATCCTTTCTTATTTACTTAATAATGTATTATTTCTGCTTTTCTTCCATTTGCATTGGAAATGCAATGACAAAAAATACAGAATATGATCCTAAATTTCATTAATTGTAATTCTTTCTCATTACTGTTTTTTTTCTTTATATATTAGGAGGCTAAACAGTACCCAAGGTGAAATCAGAGTTGGACCCAGCCATCAGGTAAGGGATTTTGTTCGTATTCTATTAACCAGAGGGCATGCTTTTGCCACTTGATCTGTTCAGAGGACAGTTATTTAAAATTATATGCATTCAAATACAGTGAGTTTTTTAGATTCATCATGAGTTCTTTAGAATTCCTTAGCTCAGTTAATGAGATTTTCTATGTCAAATGTTGATATGTTAATGATTTTTACTAGCAGAAGTGCTATTGACTTAATTCTAGAATAAGATTGAAGGAATATGAGTAACTACTGGAAATGAAGGAAAAATCTCAGCTATTATTGGGCACATTCTGGAGTTAAAAATGAATGCATTCTCAGCTGGCTTTCACCAAACAATGTTTTTAATAAACTATAAAAAATTAATTTGGTGGTGTTACCCAGTTATATTGAAAGTAGATCTTTTAATTTTAATTTGCATAGTAAAATTGTCAAGTTGATAGTATGTTGCTTATAACAGTCCTTTTCGTGAATCTATGTATTTAAACAAAATGGAGTTCCATTAGAAGTGATTAAAAAAGACAGCTGTTTTCCAAGAACGATGTTATAAAATTAGAAGGATGAGGAAACTTTAAACCTGAGAAAGGTTTCTTTCTTGTACAGCAACTGTGTTGAGATATACATATACATTTATGTATGTATTTATCTTTTAACACAGGATACAGTGCTTTTAAGCGTGTTTGTTAATGTAGCTGTCATTAATGCAGAATTCACTGTAAACCTGCTCTCCCTTTTATGTTTGTCTCTGAGCATGCTCTGGCTGGTGTCATGTCTGTGGCTTTGCATTGCCTTCTTGACTTGTGTTTACACTTGAAGTCTGCACATCTTCTTATTTTTGTATGTTAAATGAGTTTGGCCAACTGTGGTACTTCAGCATAAAAGTCAGGGGCCATTGTGTATTTAGTAATTCAACAGCTGTCTTAAGAATTATAATTATTCTTTCTAAATACCCTCTTCCTGTGTTGCTATGTGCCAACATCACTAACACGCTCTTCCTCTACCATGCAAGAGGTTAGCTGGTCCTCACCCTTTTTACCTGCATAACTTTCATACAAAGCAGTTTAAATTCTTTTAGCTAGGAGGCAGGGTAATTCTGGGTGATGATTGAAATATCCCTTTTGCCCATAGTCTACAGAAGTCATGTTATAATTATGGTATCTTATTTGTATTTCCCAGGAAGTTTTTTATGCAGGCTTTGTCTTTGCTTTCTGATGCTGTAGAGAGGATAAGTTTTGATTTTAAAGATAGGGAGACCTCAGTTGTATTGTTTGTTTGACTGTGAGAAGCAATAAGAACTGTAAGTTCTTAAGACCAGTCATTTGGATTATTAAATTAGAAATTGAGAAAGCATGCTTAATATGTTCAAACACTGGGAAGCAGAATAAGGTTAAGAGTCTAGATGCTAGTTTGTTCCTGGTATGTTAGTTCTAACTTGAGGGAAATCCTTCATAAGCATTGAAAATAATCTATCCTTACAGAGCTTTAACATACAACTTACTCTGGTTTATAAGGCCAGATCTGTCACTAGGAACTGAGTGCTCTCCTTTACCTGTGGAATTGACTTTGTACTGTCCAAGTGCTGGATTTTTGCATCCAAGTGGTGAATATTCATTCAGACTCTTTTTAAAATCTTGTTTAATAACTAGTGAAAGTATACGGAACCTATGTAACATTCTTAAGGATGTTTTGAATTTAGAGGAAAAAAACTCCTTGGCAATTAAACCTGTAGTATTCTTTTCACTAGTCATAATAAGAGTACTGTAAATGATACCTTCAAAACAGCTTTCATCTCAAATTGTCATTTAATATTTTGGCAGGTATTAGTCACCTGTGCTGTAAGGTATAATTACCAGATGCATTTATAGATGGAAAAAAAAAAAGTGGGAAGAAGGTCCACTGATTTAGAATAATGTTAATTTTTGCTTGCTTAATGTTTTAAACTGGCATTGTTCTTTCACTCATTTGCTGAGCATCTATGTTTCTGACAAATGTCATCGCTAAGAGGATATATTCTCATCCTGTTAATTAGTACAAGGTATAATCTTAAGATATATCAATGTTTGCCACGGTAGGAAGTCAGATTGAAGATGATATTTGCCGCTTCCCGTTCTGTAGTCTGATTCATTCTGTGGAAAGTGTAAAAATAGTCTCCTCTACACGTTGGGCTTTAACTCAGGGAATGTATACACTTTGCTCCACCCACCTTATTGAGAATAAAGTATACGTAGCAGAATCCAGAAACAACCCTGAGATCCCAATAGTGGTTTCTAATTCATATCTGTTGCCTTGATTTTCCTTAAATTGTACATGTTACAGATGCTAGAGGACTGTTGGGGTTCTTTTGATACTTAGTGCACAGCTACCTCAAACTACTGCTTGTATCATAATAGCAAGTAGGGATACAAGTGAAGATAAACGTTTTGTAGAATTGCAGTTGCTCTCAAAATTCACATGCATAGGAGGAGGAGAGTGTATCTCTACTAAACGTTCTCGTATGAAAACTTTTGGCTAACAAATTAATGACCGGAGGTGTTCAAGAGGAAGTTGATCTTAGGAGTAACTCTAGTAATTAAGCATGTTCCTAGGGTACATAAGGATGAACATTAATTTGTGAAAGCACCCTGCTTGCTAGAATGCATAGCTCTCATAGAAATCTCATCTTGGTATAATGCTTGCTTATCCTTTTTCAGAAGAGAAGTTCAATGACATATCCATTTTCCCAGGCAAGAAGTAAAATAAAGTACAGATTAAAGAGCAGAACATGAAAGACATCTGAACCTGTGACTTGTAATTACTGGTTATGTATAAATGTTGCCTCTCAAATATGTTTAGTGTTGTAAGTATAGGAGGTAATTATAGGTCTTAAAAACTGTTTCCAAAGAGGCTCTCAGCTATCTCACCCCATAGCAGTAGATGACTAAAGAAGCTAATTGGGTCTCTGGATACAGTGTAATACTTACTTCGTGGCAGAGTTCATTTCACTGAGCCATCTCACTTTCAGGAAATTTCTCTGTTTCTCTTTTAGAGTTTTAATGATTTACTGAGGTCTTAATTTTAAACTTAGTGTCAAATGTGTAGGGTTTTTTACTGATTTAAAATGGTATATATATGGTAGCCACATTCTTGCCTTCTTTCATGTTAGTATGTTATATGAGTATGTTTTAGCCTGGCAAGCAGGAGTTGTAACAGCATCTTTTTGACAAATGAAAGCTAATTGTCTATTTGAGGGTAAATTGTCCAACGATGTTTGATTTCTGTACAATGGAGGACAACATATGCAGTACGAAATGGTTTACTTTCAAGCTGTAATATTTATGCAGACATGCTTGCACTTGGTCTATATGCAGAAGGGCTTCACTGGTGGTGGACTGAGAGGTGAAGTTAACCCTGCGTAATTGCCGGAAGATGAACTGCCCTTCTAAAAGAAGGAATGCTGGATAAAATGAGTAGATTGGGGCTTGATGACCCAGTTTCCTCAGACTTCTGAAACTTGGATCAAATAGCTTCACCACCTGTTGTCTGAATATCTTCCACCTATGAGATCATAATATTCCAGAGAATTTATAAACTTCGTTATTAATAACACTTGTGCATCCTCCTAACATTGTTAACAACTGTAATGTCTGTATGAACTCTTCATTTTTTTCCAGGCTAAGCTTCCTGATCTGCAGCCATTTCCTTCCCCAGATGGTGACACAGTGACACAGCATGAAGAACTTGTGTGGATGCCAGGAGTCAATGACTGTGACTTACTTATGTACCTTAGGGCAGCAAGGTAATTTCAGCCAAGACACTAGCAGTGTCTTTAGAATGCTGTGGTGGAAATGTGGACTGCCATGCATGCACAGTTGGCTACGGTCACTCCTTTCTATTCTGTCTTCCTGTAGCATGGATGTCAACCGGATAAGCTGAAATGTTTAGTTTGAGACAAGTATGCTCTGATTTGATGTTGGGCCAACACAGAATCTTTCCATTGGTTGTGGCTTTTGGATTTAAAGTGCAAAGCCAGCAGAATGTGCTAGCATGATAGAAAGAGTGTTGGATGTGTACCATGTAACAAGGGAAGTAACTGCTCTGAGTGAATAGCCATGTTAGCATAGGATTCCTTCAGAGACTAAATGTTTTTTGAATGAGCTCTAGTTTGCATTTCAGTTTCATACAGATCTCTGGTATGCCTGGTAGATTAATCAGATGCACTGGTGGGCCTCATAATAATTCAGAGTGCGAGTAAATTACTTGTAGTTTGCAAGAATTCAGAGATGTGGGGAATCTGCAATTTAAGTCAATTTTCTGACATAATGAAACTAAGATTATAACAACAGGTTTGCTCTCTGTGGTGAGGCTCTGTCCTCATGTGTGGAGGTTATATCTTCCATAATCCTGATCAGGCTTTGGTACTACTGCAGTGCAGATTTTTAATTGATGAAATCCACTTAGATTGGATTTTAATTTTGAATTAATTATTCCATATGCTGAGGTGACTCAGGTTTGCATAACAAATAGCAGTGTTTGTGGTGCCTTGTTTTACTTGTTTCCACATATCGCAAGGCCCTGAAATTTGTGATTTAAGGTGTAAATGTACTACTTGTGTATTGCATGATGTGTGCATCAAACAGTAGCTGAAGAATTTAAACTTTTTTTCCCCTCAAACTATAAAGGAGCATGGCAGCTTTTGCAGGCATGTGTGATGGAGGATCCACAGAAGATGGTTGTGTTGCAGCTTCCCGTGACGACACTACGCTTAATGCACTCAATACAGTAAGTATATAGAACTACTGTGTGGAAGAACAGACTTTCCATTTATTTCTGGACTACTTAAAACATATAGTGCATAAAATATTTAGCAGGTAAAATAGATTTTGGGATCACAATATGAGTATGATAGTAGCCTGGATATCATTACTTCCTTTCAAATACCAACTGGTTTTCAAAAACCTTCAGTGATAAACTTTTGGGTAGTGCCTTTAAGATGACAGCTAGTGAATGTTCTATATGGGAAGCTGCTCAGGTCAAGCACACCAGCTGGAGTTGTTACATATTCAGCTGACACCTGACCTGGCCGTTGATCCTTTCATTCAGTCCAGCTAGCTTCTAGCTGTAGGAAAACAGTAGTTATTTCCTAGAAGAAAAGTTCATAATGCCATCAGATGTATAGTGTCATGTATGTGGTAATGACTGTCTGGAATTTGTCGCACTCATGATCCAGTCTTCATTATCATTTATATTTGGATGCACGTATGTCCAGTTATCTCTTGCATAATCATAATGTGTGTAAATAAAGCATTACTGAGTAGTTACGTAGATGTGAGTACGTTGAGATGCTCACACAGTTTCAGTGCAGCCACAACAGTTAACTGTTTTGGGGAGGATGGGGGGCACTAACATCAGTAAATCATGATACATGAAATGTTTTTTTAAGATCAAGCTGAAGAAGCTTGTCTGTTATTCCATATTTTTGGTAATATAGTAAAATCTATGGTTGGTTGTGTTCCCAGAGCCCTGTCTGCAGCTTTTGGAGAATTGTGGTGGTAGTGACTCTAAGCTGACCTTTGTGTGTCTTCATTGTTTCCTTCCTGAAATATAATAAAAGGAATTATGTGTAAATGGTCATATGTTACTCTGAAGAAACGCATAGATCTGCTGACTCTACCAATAAACAATTTTCATTCTTCCTCTTTTTATGTCACCTTTTATCCATAAAACATATCGTGGGGGTATGAACAGTTGAGTTCTGTCCTGTCATTTTCATGGTTATTGGCTACATTCTAATCACGTGCACTTGTGAAAGCTGTGGAAGGGATAGGATGTGCCCTTTGCTGCATGAGTTTCTAGCTAAATCTGTAATATGTTTTAGGGGCAGTCGCAACAGAAATGTAGAGGCCCCGTGGACAGCTGGTAGGGCTGGAAGCTGGGAGCAACTTCAGTTGAGCATGTTTTTGTGAAACTGCCAAGGCGGGATGCAGTGTGTAGCTTCAGATTTAATTTTTAAAGCTCTCCTCTCCTAAAAGTAGTTTTAAGCATATTCTGCCTCAGTGTCCAGCACTGTAACTATCTACAGTGACTCATACATTCTTTGCTCACAGTGCTTGAGGCTCAAGTAATGTGTTTTCATTCAGTAAAAATAAAACTACTAGTGATACCAACAAATAACAACTTAGTATGTTGTACTCCTGCAAGCTGGCTAATGTTAAGTATCACCTAATGACCACAATATTATGTCTGCCTCTGCTTGCTATGCTTTAATTATTTACAGTTGCATAGTTTGTAACCATTTATTTATAAAATTCTTGAAAGCTTGTAGATGGCTGTGATACATATCAGAAACTGAGTGTTAATCACTGCAACAGAGAACAGATTATGTTTGTTTAGAGGAAGTATCCTAAGCATGTTGTTGTTTGGTGGTTTTATTAAAGTGAGAAGAACTGACTTTTTCAAATTAATCACATTAAATATGCTTAACTGATTCTTTACTGTCAGTAAAGCATCTCATTGCATGAAGCTTTTAAATACTTCAGAATGTTAAAAAGAAGCTCAATCTGTATAAGTTGTAGAACTGGTTTGTAACTGGTCAAGTCCATGATTAGGTATGCGTGACATATCTACACTAAAGTTAAAATGCCTGTATTCTTAACATGAAAAATGTTCCTTATGTAACATTAGCTTACCAAAACCACTCACATTGTTGGTTTTTTTTATTTCCACTTCTATTTGATTACCTGTGTTTCATAGAGTGCATCAATTTTTGTCCTGTTTCCTGCAACAGACTGGAGTAGAATAGGATTAAGATCTAAAATGTGCCCCCGTAATACCTACTAAATAAACAGCAACAGAACTTTCATTCTTATTCTGCAAAATTGTTTAAATATAGTCTATACACTCACATGTGTAACCAGCTGAAATCCAAGATCAAATTCTGTACCCAAATTAAATGCTTCCTTGTTCTCACTTTTACATCTGCCAAGTGAAGTGTTATTTCTCAGTGCTTCATAGTGCACTTCAGAACTGAGGTGAATGTATAAATCTTAGTCCTTTGGTTCCTTTCCTAAAGATAGCCAGTGTGTTAAAGATTTTTATACTGTTTGATAAGAATTGCAGTTCAGTCTGTATTGCACATCCACTTCAGTTTCTTACCTGTTTTACATTTTATTTCCTTCCTTTCTCTTGAGATGGATGACATCTGATTCTGGTGGCTTACCACTCTAGAGTTTTCTAAGTTGTTCCCTAACATCTGTCTTAGAGACTCAAATCTCTGTTAAGGCCAATAATCATCAAAGAGCTTTTGGAATTGGAATTTCTTTCCCCTTGTCATCTATAATAAAAGACTAATGCAGAAAACTCATTTAACTTCACTGCTTCACTATCTACTTTAATTACCCCCTTAATCACTTGGGAGTCTAAGGAGCCTGTAGTTGCACTTGTAGACTTCTTGCTTCTGAGACTTAGATTAGTCCCAAAATATTTTGTTTCTGTTCTTCTGATTCTTTTCTCTTTGTATTTCTAGTGCACATCTATTTTAGAAAATGACTGCTGATTAATTTTCTGAATGGGGGAGAGTTTCACACTTCTGAAATAAAAGCGCTATACAAACTCTTAATTTATCCTCTTAAGAATCTTTGTGTGTGTGTTTGTGTAATGTTTTTGACTGCTGTTGTCATGACTTCCCCTTCCCCTCAATATCACATAATAATGTATAGCAGTAAGACTTACCCTGTGGTATCCTTGTAATCATCTCATTAACTTCAGCTTTGCTGAAGTTTCTCTTTTGTAGGTGTTGTGGTGCAAGTCCTCTGTTCCTCTCTGGGCTAGTTTTCAACTCTGTATTGACACAGCGTAGTTCCCATTAAATAGCATGGACTGTTGTACTTCCAAGAAAATACAATCTGCAAGGTTTGACCTTAATGACTCTTGAAAGGTCCTTAGGCTTCTGTGATGTTTGATTTAGTCATGCTTCAAAAATCTACTCTGTGTACTAATAGTGTTCATTGCAATTTTTAGAAACCAGTGAAGATACTTTCCTTGTTCACTTTGAATTTTTCTAGAAAAGTGTTTTCTTATGAATAATAGTTCTGTCAGGTGGGATATTTTAAGAAACTTTGACTTATTTCTGAGAGCCTACTTTTTTGACTAACTTAAAACAGTTTAGGTAGGTAACTTGTTGTCCTGACAAAATGGTGCCCTTTTTATCTTTGTTCACCATCTATTTAAAACATATCAGATTTATCTGATAAATAATTTGTGAGAATCTTGCCCTGCACTAAGTTGTGTTTTTGTTTAGAAATTATCATATGCAACCTAGAAGATTAATGTAAAAAAAAAATTGATATGGTAGGATTTCTTATTATGGAAATCCAATAAACTTCAGAGCAGCACTTCATATAAATCAGTCTTGACAAGCTCCTTTGCTAGTGTTTTATTTATGTAATAACAGATGCTGTAGCCCCCAGAATGATTTATTGTTGATTATACCAGATAGAAATGAAGATCATGGAAGGCACAATGCAACATATATATCAGCTCAGTGAAACGATTATTCACTTAATGTTCCAGGTAAATTTCAACTCCTGTTCCTTTGTTTGGCTATTGGGATTTGCTGCCACATTTGTCATTGTAACCCTTAGGAAGGAAATAAAGTTTTCATTTGGAGTTTGTTGCCCTCTTGATGACTGCTGGTTGTCACGCTGAGAGGTATGGAGGGGACATATTAGTTCCTGAAAGTCTTTCACCATGATATTTTTAGATAGAGAGGGTCTTTTTTGTTACACGACAGTAGAACAGGTAGCTGAATTTGGCTGACTTTCTAAAACTAGCTGTTTTTTGTGCTTTGTTTAAATATTCACGAACAAAGGTTGTTTGCATTAGACCTGAAAATATTAGTCATGTGAAACAAAAACATGCATATTCAGTATTTTTATTTTTCCAGTTTCATAATTGAACCATAATCCGTGAAGCCATTTGTATTGGTGAAATGGTAGATGATGGAAACATTTTAATTTTTTTATAGCTACTCAGTTCCTCCTATCTTGTGATCTGGAGAACCACATTGCTTTGAGGCAGAACTCTTCCTTATAAGTGAAAAGGGAAATGGAAATGCTAATTTGAGTTACTCCCAAACCTTGTTTTGGGTCACTGTGGACAACATTATTGCATTCTGAGAGCCAGCATGGTTGATGTGAAAGTTTTATAATTAATACTCGCTAGTAATGCACTTTGCCTTTTTAGCACTTTTGGGCTTTGAGTGTGGATAGGCATCACTTTTTCATAATCAGAATACCATCAAAAAGCCCCTCAAAACACTATATGTACAAGATACCTGTAGTAAGAAAATCATGTAGGAGAGCCAGGATTTAATCAGCCAGTTGTGGGTGGGGGTTTTTTGCGTGGTTGTTTGTGTGTTTGGGGTGTTTTTGTCCCAAGCTAATGGAAATTTGGAAATCAATTGAAAAACTGTAGAATTCATTCCCTTTCCAAGTCAGCTAGTTTAATTGACTACCTTATTTTGCTTAGCATTCTTTACTTGCAAGTGCAAGCATCTGAGACACTGTTTTGTTCCCTTCTGTAGAAGGAAGAAAAGTCTTGTGGAAGTATCTGTAAAAAATGGCCAGTTGTGGTGCCAATATGTTTTACTTGTGGATAAATTTCTTCTGTAACACATGCAATTGGTGGGTAACTTGGGCCATCTGTAATACTTACGTGGAGCATGGGGAGAAGGAGTTCCAGTTTGTAAATGAAAATAAAGACAACCCTGCACTTAAGGTCTGTGGCAGGATCAAATTCAAGCATGTTCAGACAAGCAGGTGAAACTGTATTTTTGTTTGTTCCTTTGTGTGTCCTTGTTCTCCTGAGTTCCTGTAGAGACTCCAATTCTGGCATTACATTTTGAAAAACTCCTCTTAGACATAGGAAATGCAATACTTGAGTGTTCCTTCGTTGTGGGGCTGAACTTCTCAGAGGTATGATGCCAGTACTTGTTATGGAGAACATCTTTCTTGTCCGTGTCATACTTTTAAGCAAACATACAGTGCCAAAACGTTTAAGCAGATTACTGGACTATGGCTTGCAGTGTGAGACAACTCAGGTTAAGTTTTTTTCCATGCAGTTCCATGCATTGCCCTAGGAGGAAAAAGTATTAGAAAGTAATTTAAGTGTTCTTAAAAGCAGAAATGACTGAGTTTTGCCTTTATTAACTCTCAGATCAGGAAGCATTAAAGATCAGGTTAACAAAGAATACCAGAAAACTTCCAGACATCATCTGAAAAGCCAAGTTTTAAAATTATACTTCAGCCCTGGGAAGGCTCATTTTGATGGCATATGGATCACTGGAGTAATTTTTGTCTTGCTCCTTAGGAATCTAAAGGAGTTTTTGCCTTCAAATGTAATAGGATGAGCCCTTCTCTTAATATCCAGAGCCATGTAAATCACTCGTGCAATTTAAATTCAGAGTAGTAACTGTACTGTGAGTCTGTAATTTCCTTCAGGTTAGTTTACACTAATGCATCAGTAGTAGTCCCTTTTTGTTGCATTTGTTAGAAATGCCATAAACTCTTACATTATAGAGAGCTTATAGGCAAGTCAATTAAAGGGCAATCATTTTGAAACCTGGTTTTACATGTGAAAAAGTAACATGCAAACTTAGCAAGCAGTAAGTCTCCAGGTCCATCGTCTGTTTTTTTTGAGATGGAAAACAAATATTTACATGTACTTGTATCACAGTGGTAGTTCTTTAAACATGATACACAGAAGGACCTTGTGGAAGCTTGTTACATAGCTTTCTACATGCACACAATAGCTGAAGTTTTATTAGTATGTCTTCATATGAATAACTGTTCTTGTTTTCATAGGTTTCCTCAGTGTTTTTCTTCCTTATCCCACCCTCACAACTCTGTCTACTGTGAGAATTGTATAGGAGGATTTTGGCATGATTGTTGTAGCCTTATTAAGATCGAGGCTGTCTTGGAAATACAGAGAAGTGTTTTGTGGCTTTTTGACAGTATTCTGGTTATGAAAACTTTTTAATGCAACCGCCAAAGTGGTGCTTTTGTGGTTTTCTTCATTTTTCAAAACAAAGCACATACCACCTGTGGGATACTGTAAAGTAACATCATTTCACACGTGCAGTGTGTAGGACAGTTATCGAATAGTTGAATCAGCACAACTGAGGAGGTAGGAACATCTCAAATCATTCTTCCAGTGGAAAGATTTGTGGTGGCTTGCCCTTAGTTAAAACCTAAGGATGTCCTTCTCAAAGCTAACAGGCAAGGAGAAAGACCTTTTCATTTTAAAACCCCACATTTCTGGTAGGCTGGTGATAATTGCAGCTGTATTGGATCCATTAGCACTCTGAATGTGCTTTTATTCATGATACAAGAAATAGAGCTGTGTGAAACAATCGGAGTGAGCTGGTATCGCCTGCTGTGTGCCTTAATATCACGTTCGTTTTAGGCAGAAGCCTATGTCTGTTTCTACACCTAGCTGGTTGTGGCACACAAGCAAAAACTCTGCGTTCAACTCAGAGTTGTTCGCTTTCTCTAAAGAAATGAGAGCTGTTGCCTCTGATGTATCGTTGAAAGAAAGTGTGAGAGTTACTGGTGTCCCAGAATACTGTATTAGGAAGCATTGCAGAAGCTGATTGAGGCGGCGGAGGAGCAAGGGCTTCTTCCGCTGTCCTCATCTCACTTTGCACCATAGTGGTAATGTTAGAACTTCACTGAAATCATGGCTTCATCCTCAGCAGAAAAGTAGGCAAAAACTTTTGAGGCTGTTAGTAAGTCATCATATCTAGAATTTAGGTATGCAAAGGCTGGAAGAATTAATTTTGAAAAGTCTTAATGTGATGAGGGCCTGTTACAAGGATTGGAGCTGGCAAACCCTGCGGATTAGAACTATCAAAATAAGTGTTTAATACTACAACAGTGATTTCAGAGAGCAGAAATGGCTGACAAATAGATTTGGAAAAAAATATGGTCAGAAAGTTCATCCTGCTCTGTGGTAGAAAGCTGATGCCCTAGATCTGATAATCCATGGAAAGATTGTAACATGGTGAATATTGAGCATAAACATAGTTGCTACTGCTGGCAAGTACTGTGGAGTAAGAGTTGGGGTAAATCTTGGTGTAGTTTCTTCCCCTCCCTTCCTCCCATTTCTTTGCCGCTGTCCTCTAGAGCTCTGATTTAGTCTCAGATCTGTTTTAAGATCCTTTTTGTGCTCCATACTAATACAAAGCCAGAAACTCATGACCTCTTTTATACTTCGCTGCTTTTGACCTATGCCTGCTGTTCAGAGCTTCTACAGTTCTTTTCTCAGAGAATTCAGGTCAAGAAGGAGTTAAATTACTACTTTTTTCTCAGTTTTAAAGTTCCATAATAATAATTCTTTCTCAGTGTCCTGCCTTACCCATTGTTCTGATTCAAGAGTAAGTGTGAGCATCACTTATATAAAACAGCAGACCCTAGAAAAGAAACTGGAAATGGCAGTGTGCAAACTCAGTGTGTGACTGAATCTCAGAGTTTTTGGTCATTTTGATGTGCATGTTATTTTTGCTGGGGAAATCAAAGAGCCAGCAACTCTATCCTCGTATGGTAAGAAAATATCACCATTTAAGCTTGCATACTACTACATGGAAGAAAGACAAAACAATCATATGCTAATATTGTATAAATCTCTCTTTACTAATAGCGTTGTTCTGACTTCTCATAACACACTATTACATGGGAACATGTCATTATGAGTGACAAACATGACAGCGTAATATCAGTTTAAGAAAATTCAGTTCTAAAAAGATGTCACCCAGACAAATTACTCCCTGTTTTAACTTGCCCTTATACCAGATTTTCTTGTTCATTAACTACAGACAAGGTTGAAAGCATAAAAATTATTTAAATATATGTTAGCATTTCTTATTATTACTAGTTTTCCTTCTAGATGAGTCTTAATTAACAGCTACTCTCGTGGTTCAAATGAGGTAGCATAGCACTTCAGGGGCCATCATTCTCTGCCTGGGCATGTTGGAAAATGAAGCCACTTCTAGTGCATAAGACAATTTTGCCACTTTGAATTTTTGTTCATCCTTATCCTTACTCTTAGGGGAAAAACTTCAGCACTTTATTTGTAAGATGAGTCAGGAAATCTTTCTAGAGAAACTGTTGAAACGGGCAGATAAAAAGGGCCAAAAATGACCACCGTGGTTACTTTTAAAAATTTTTGGGGAATATGTAAAATACTCTTTTTTTTTTTGAAAGTTTTTTTTAAATGCTATTGCAAGTTTTGCAGGTATTTGGCAAGTTCTTGCCCTGGATGCTTGTGGAGCACTAGCCATGCCTGTTGTGTTGACCCACAAAACCAGCTGGCACAGTTAGCTCCCTCTACTGTTGTGGATTTTGCAACTGTATTTTGAGCTGTTTGGCAGAGCCCTGACAGTACCAGTGTGTGAAAAGTGGATGTAACACAAGCATCTGGCTTTTTAATCTCCATCATTAGCATCTTAGATCACTTTGTAGCAATTAGAGTTACTGAGAAGCTTAAAATAGATTAGAACTGGGGGGAAGAGATGGAAGTTGCCTTTTTTTTTTTTTCCCCCCAAGGCAGTGGGGACTGATTTCTATGTTTTCAAGCTGTCAGATACCACAAATCAGATATTTAAAAAACCAGAACTAGTAGTACTTTTCTCTTGAAGTAGCTAACTGATTTCTGTCACCTTCTGTTTTTTGTTAGTTTCAAATTCTGTTGCAGGCCAAGCTGTGTCAACTAGTTATAAATCAAAACTTCCCAGTTAACTGAGACAGCATGTTGGCAAAACAAGATTGTTCGGCAGAGTCTTTTTGTTGGATAGTTTAGGTTCATGATTGGTTCAAGGTTCTGTTGTCCTTGGGCACCAGAGGGAGCTCAGCAGAGTAGTTTTGTTGTCTGAGAGGGCAGTGTATTTTTTTTCTCTGATCCAGATTGTTTAGTGTGTTGCAGCAGGTGGGGAGGAGGTAGAATTTCAAAGAGGAGGGAGGAAGGAAATTCCTGGAATTAAAGGGCATTTGGGGCTAGTGTCTTGTTGGGTATCGGACATGGTTGATAAAAATCAAATCTTGCCATTTTGGAGGATGAGCACTTTAAAGAATGCTGCAAATGTGAAAATAGATTTTGCTGTTTCACCTAATGATATATTTGCTATGGAGCATATGCCATTTGATAGTAGGGCAAGATGTCCGTTACTATAAAGAGTATCTGCATCAAACCGAAATTTGTCAGCTCTGCTACTGAAAGAAGTGGCCTGAATTACGTTTTGTATTAAATTAGGTGCTTGGATTAGAGTAATTACACCAGAAGACCTAGCTACTCAAGCCACATGGCAGTAATTCTCATTCTGCTTTTCATTTTCCTTGTTGTCTTTTCCTGTCGCTCTCCTCTTTATTTTCTACCCTCTTAAACATGCTACAGTTTTACAGAGAGCTACTGGGTATCTTGACCATTGTCCCCTTCAGTGAGAGGAGCAAATCCTTCATTAACAATTACAATGTTCTTAAGCCTGCATAGATTAAAATAACTGGTGCTTAAATAGGGATGTTATGTAAATATTGACAGTGCAGTATCAGGCAAATACCTTCTTCTTTTACAATTCCGCTGAAGTATCTTGCTTGGCAGCAGTGAAAAATTTCTTTAGACTCATCTGTATTACCTGAGTCTTATAAATGCTCTTGCGATATGGGTAGTATTTACTTCATGTTTGGCAGATCAGGCTTTATATCTTTGTGCCCTGACAAGTGATGTGATTTGTCCATGACCAGTGATCATTTAGTGGAAGAGCCAGCACCTGAACCTGGAGAACTCCTGAATTCCAGTGCTGTCCTATAAATGCTGGACATGACTGCATCCCCACAAAAGTGTGTTCTGGCTGAACAATCCCTTCGGCTTTTATTGGCTTTTCTGGGTAGATTTTTAAAGTAGTTCAGTACTACTTTCTCACTGTATAGTAGCAATTTTTCCTTAGAGAAAAAGACTCTGGAGTCTACCAGTGTTCTTAATGGACTGCAATTATTTAATATTGTAGCATGAATGCAGCCTAACTCAGATGGGCTTTTCAACGGAGATCATAATGACTGTAATTGCAAAAGGATGCCTTGCTGAAGTAGAAGCTGCCAGATGCAATGCCATTCTGATCTAAAAAGGTCACAGTAAAAGGGACATTTAAATTAAGTTATAAATTACAATTGAAGAACAATATTTTGATGAGCAAGACCAGAGATGTCAGAGCTGCAAGATGTAATTCATGGGTTCATTACAGAACAGAGCTGCCTGACAGCTGAGCCATGCCAAAAGGAGAATTTATTTGCAACATCACGCAGACAGAAGATGGCAGCTCTGCTGAGAAGCTGTAGTAGAAACTTGAAACCTTGTGGTAATGTGCAGACTTTATGGTAATAAGGCTTGCCTTTGATCTAGCATTGTTTAATGACTGTTGTAATATAAATGAGGTTTTTGGACACGTGCACATTCAGAATTTTTCTTTAATCTAAAATCCTGTCCAGTGATGCAGAAGTTGCTGTATTTTCTGTTTTAAAGTATAAGTACATTTGTGTTGATTCCTTTTGTTGCAGTTGTATACATACGTAATGTCACAGGGGTTCAAAATTTAGATGGCAGAGTTAATGCTAAAAATGGTGATTCTCTAGATGACAGGATAGTAATCTAGTGTTTATAGCAATATCTTGAAAAGTTCAACCAGAAGTTAATGAAACCATAGGCAGTCATCATTAGCTATTATTTATATGTTTGAGTTGCTTGCCAATAAAGTGCTTATATATATTCAATGACTGAAAGTAATAAGCAGAGAATGAGCCAGATTGAAACACGTAAATTTAACTCTGGCACTTATAAAAAAAATATTTTTCCTTTTTGCTGCATTATCCTACTCCTGGCACTTATAAAAGCTTTTTTTTTTTCCCGCTAGCTAAAAGTAGCATTTTTCAGGAGACTCTAAACCTGTATCAGGTCTCTGGTTTTCACATCTGTCTTCTCTGTTATGTGACTCTTCATGTCTGTGCTTATGGGTTTTGTGATTGTTATTAATTGTAATTACTTGGTCAAAAGTTAATGCTTATTTTCTGTTGCTGATTTGGGACAGTTCTGATGGCCTGTAAACTTCTATTTTTCAGTAACCAGAGTAGTTGCCTGTTAGGCCAGTCCATTCTTTCTGGGCTTGTCTGATTTTTTTTTTTTGCAGATTGAACTGCTTGGGCAATAGGACTGCCAGGGAAAACCACATGTTGTCCTTGAGGCAAAATAAAGACGTCCTCCAAATTACAGAGGCTTTGGCATTACTGCATGTTTTGGGAGGGAGCAAAGAGGGGAAAGAAACAGAAGCACTATTCTCTTCAACACTGTCAAATTTCCTGAGTGAAAAATCTTTTAGGTAGTGGCATGCACAGAAAAAAGCATTTGCAAGGTGAGCTGGCAAAACAAACAGTCCTTTTTTCTTTAAGATGGATCTGTTCCCAGTGCTGGAGTTCAAACAAGGAGAAAAATTAACGTGTACCCAAGTAGAAAAGACAACATCTTATTTTCATGCCTTTAAGTAGGTATTGCATACCACAGGAGTCTTAAAAAAATAAGTTAAAAAAGTGTAAAGTTGGTAGTGTTGTTTGAGTATCGGCATTGAGCACTGGCACTGCAAGTCTAGCTTTCTACTCTTACCACTTGACTTGTGGCTTATGTAAGATGGACGGAGATCATTGTTTCTCTTGCATGGAGGTGCAGTCATGGGAGCTGACACTGATGTAGTCAACAGAGGCAGATTTACAGGCCATTGTTCTGTTGTACATTAGGAAATTTCACCTGGGGAGACAGGTTTAAAAGCAATGGTTTCTACTAAGTGATCTCAGGTAATGCATCTCCCTGACTTACAGCAGTGTGAGGTGCTATTGATGGCTCTGATGTGTTAATGCATCTCTTAGCAGTAGCGCGCAGAGATCAGATAGCTGAAGAAGGGGGGTGGGGAGGAAATAATTTTTTGGAAGTTGAAGCATTGTTTTCTGTGGTTACTCTGCAAAGGTACATGTAGTTATAATTATTGCACAGAGTATCTGTAACTTCCCCGTAGGTGCCGTATAAAAAGCTGAAAATGAATAGAAAACTACTCTGACTTAGCTTTGTTTCTTGTTCCCATTGTATTAGCAAAGCGCTTGTTTTACTGCAGTAACACCCTGTATGCTATTGTTATTTTAGTTGTTGGTAAGGGAAAAAAAATGTTCAGGCCTCCAGTTAAGGGAACATTACTGTTTGTTCTAAAAACACATTGCAGGTAATGATCAGAGGTCTTTGCCCAGTAGTGACCTTTTATTTTTAGAAGTACTTTACTTCAAAAGTCACTCAAGTATAAATAAATTTTGAATGCCCCAATAACTTGGTGGAGGTGGAAGAGCACCTTCGTCAGTTCAAGTTCTGTTCCTACTGATGACAGAAGATTTGAGCCAATTTGTCTGAGTTGTAACCCATAATGTACTGATTTCTTCTTTAACACAGCTGATAACATGTTCATCCCTGTCAGTAGGAGGTATGCAGTATGACTTTTGAGTGGCCTAATTTTCTAGAGGGCTGTGCACTTCTGCTTTTATAGCTAACCTGGTCCTCCGCATTTTTGGACCTCAGACCACCTGTTTGAGGTGTTTAGTAACAATTGTTGATCAAATTGTTTTCTGGAAACTCGGCTCTTCAGGTGTTCCAAAGGAGGCTCAAAATTATATGGAACTGAAATTTCATCAGCAAATGGCAAAAATTAGCTGTTACTTTTAATACCTTGAGGTTCATGTGCAGGGACTTTACTGAAGAAAACAAAGTAATTTCTAGTGTGCTTTGTACTGCAAACGGATTGGCTTTGTGGACTGTCACAATCTGTTCTGTGGCATTCATGACCAGAAAACTCAGATGCTAATAAAATAGATGGGAAGATGGCATGGCATGATATGTGGTATCCAAAATCCACCATTTCATAAAGTGCCCCAGTATGATAGACCACAGTGCCTTGTGTGAAATGGGCACTTTTTGTTCTCTGAAATTCCCTGTCCGTTTATGGTATCACTTTTACTGAAAAAGTGAACCCTGTTGTATAAAAACAGCAGTGTACTTACAGATGCACAAGCTATTCAAAACCTGAGTTGACAAAAGCCAGAAAGTGAAGACTGCTTTGTGCGAGGTCTTAGATGTGCTTTCTTTTCACAGCTGCGTGAGCCCTGTACAGAGTGCAGAGCTTTACTTTCTATTTCCCAGCTTTTGGCAAGTTCTGCTGCAGCTCTTGAAGACTCGTTGAATATTCTGCCCTGTCATTCGCAGAAGTACCATGGCTTTGGAGCCATGCTGGCTTGCTTACAGTGGGCTTGTCCCATCTGAAACCTAGATTCAACAGTGTTGCAGCTTTAAAGAAGCATATTATATATATATATATATATGTTTATAATATACACATGCAGACTTATATGCATGCATGTCTGTATTTTGCTGTAAATGTCGTCATAGCAATCTAAGTTGCCATTTGACTTTCTTCCTTCTGTAAGTTGTGTGGTGACTTTCAAAAGTCAGTGCACAAACCTTTCATAGATTATTTACTGGGAGAACTGTACAAAGCTGGCTTTCAGTGGAAACTGCTTTTTATTATAGTCTCACTAAAAAAAAATTTCTGTAGGGCCACTGATTTGTTTTTTCCCTTCCCTTCTATCTTGATTCAGATGTCTGCCTTTATTTCTTGGTAGAAATCACTTAGATCTACTTAACAGAAGTAAATTTGAGTAATTTACTTACAGCTTTTAAGTCTCTGAATCATGCTACTGGATGCAGTATGAATGCAGGGCATTCATGTGCACGAACGAGCTTACAGTCTGAGTTAAGACAAGACCAGACAAAAGAAGCAATACAAGGAAAAAACAGTATTGTTAGGAGGTGGCCCTAGGGTAGAAGGGGTCTGACCATTGTCAAATGTACATAATTGGTACTTATGAACTGGTTGAGAGATGTAAATAGCTAAAGTGAGCAGCAGGAAGAAAGTGGTCTTGCTATTTTTATTTGAAGCAGAATGCTGTTCTAAAATTCGAGCCTTTTGACATGAGAAAAATGAGGAATTTTTTCCTTTTGTAATCAGGTTTTGTTATAACTTTATATTAATAGCAACAAAGTAGTTAATATCTTGTTGCTGTTCAGTAATTGTATCTTGATCACTGTTCAGTTCATCAGTCTTGGGAAAAGTTCAAGAATCATAGAGCTTGTTGAAATGTTTTCCGAGAATGATTAACCACAGGTCTAGCAGCATGGATGCTTCTAGACAGTGGGAGGCAGATGGCTCAGGATAAATTCTGGGTGGGAAGGAAAAGCCAGGAGATCGTCAACGTACAGAATCATGTTTTGGTTGTCTCTATTGTAAAGAAACTTTTGAGGGTCTGTAAAATTCTGTGATGTTGATTGATAGCTTTGAAGCTTTGGTTTGCTTAGTACGTTGTCTAGAAAAACTACCTCTTGTCTGTGTAGGGAAGTTTGTACGCGAATTGTTCTCCCTTTTGGGTGTAGGAAGATAATTCAGTTTTTGTCATGCCAGCAATATTTATTTTTCTTTGAGATCATTTTCAGAAGATGTAGAGCAGGCTCCTGACTAGTCCTTCAGTTCTTAAAATCCCACTGTACTTTGAAGATAGGACAGGCTATAAAACTACAGTGTGCTAAATGTTTTCTATCAAGAGTTAAGAGCCGGAGATTCTCATGGGTTCATTGTTGAATGTTGTTTTCAGTGTAGTTGTTTTCCTGCTTCACCCTGATTTAAATTTCTACTGTGTACTTCAGACAGCTTTTGATCATATAGATACTGAATTTATGGTAGAAAATAAGGTACACTGTAGGCTGTGACCAGCTGAAACAGTAATGTCAACTCAGACATCCCTAGTTGCTTTTATGTACTCCTGTAGCTATCTGTAGAGGCTTTGTTTCTCTTCCATACTTGTTTTCCAACGGCATGGTGATCTTTGCAGTGCAATAAAAATAAAGAGAATTTTCTGGATGGGTAAACTTGACATCCCATGACTTGCAATCCCTTCTGTATGTTAATTTTTCCAGTTGGTTTTACTAATCTGAACAAAATATGCTGCATAAAATACAACTCCTTTTGAAAAATATTTTGTTGGAGCTTTTTAAAATTTTCCTTGGAATTTCTAATGTAAAAAATATTTTAAGTTAACCAAAACATCTTCAGTGCTTTTTGGGCTCAAACATCTGGGAAAAGTTTAGGAAGGATGGGGAAAATATACTTGTTTTTAATGCTGTTTCTTCTACTAATAAAAGCCCAATTACCCTTCAGGTTGTTTAAATTTCACTTCATGTATCAACAGTAAAAATAATTAGGCATAGAACATCTCATGTGGCCCCCTTTAGTGGTTTTTCTCCAATATCAGATCACTGCTAATTCCACTGAATGATCTATTTGTCTTCTTTATTTTTTAGCTACATGAAAGTAACTATGATGCTGGAAAAGCCCTGCAGCGCTTGGTGAAGAAACCTGTGCCAAAGCTGATTGAGAAGTGTTGGACTGAAGATGAAGTGGTAGGGAAATGAATTATTCCCTTGAGCCTTATAGTTCATGTTGCTTCTCTTGCTTTTTTCTTTTTTCCTTTTTTTTTTCCTAAAGAGATTAAGTTTATGGGAAAGAAGAGGGGCAAATAATTTGCTGCACAGGATAAATTTTTGCACAATTCTGAGTTAGTGGGCCCTCGTTCGATACACAGAACTTTATTAGACTGGGGAAAATACCTTTCTAATAGTAGAATAAAAGAGGAGAAGATCAAGTGACTATTTTTGAGAGGATGCTATAGGGTAAATGAACAGCTGTAAAAATTCTGGACTCTAAATTTCACTTTCATTTTCACCTCCAGGAAGGCTGGCCACATTCATTAATTGGAGTAGGACAAGATGTAAAAGGCATACAAAGTATTGACCGAGGTTTTTTTTTTTCCTCCTGGTATTGGAGGAGGCTTACAGTGTCAGCTCAAGTTGGCTAATGGGAGGCTGGTTATCAGTGTTTCTCCTAAACAGAGTTTGAGATTAAGTCCCTTTTTCCACTCATACAGAATATTAGAAAGGGTTTACTGGCATAGTTCTTGATGGATGAATCTTTGACAGAGAGCAGACCAAAAATAGATTATCCGAAAGCTGGGATTTAGCCATGCCATCCACATTTACTTTAAAGTATGTAGAAGTGGTCAGGCTCCAAAACTGTAATGAAAACAGTGCATCCATCTTATGTGTTGCTCCCAAAGTAATGTATGGACATGATGAATTTGTGGCACGCAGTAAATATGCAGTGCGGTATTGTGTCCTCACAGTTACGGACCTGGAATCGCTGAGGGATTTGGGCTCATACAATTTAACATCCTGGTACACTGCAAGTCTCATCAGCTTACACAACTTTGTAGTCCCAGTGCTGGTTCTTCGATACGGCTGCTGTTTCAGCATGTGCTGGTAGTGAGTCTTTCTAGGTTTGGGGTTCTAGTGCAGGCAGAGAAGGAATATGTAAACATGCCATTCTTTCCTTCAGACAGAGGTTGAGGTTGTTGGTGTATATGGCTTTGGATTGAAATGTTACTGTTGTTATTAGCCTACTAAATGATACTGCTCTGCAGTCTGATTAGTGGAAAAAAATAATTTTGACCTGAGAAAGACACCTCTTCATAAAAGCTGTAGTTGACAGAGGGTGTGCTGCTGGGAAAGCACTTCATGCTCAAATGGACCACATTTTTTTATTTCTGGGTATTTTTCCAGAATTTGGGGGAGATGATATCTATGTGAGAATTAGTGAAGCAAAGGTGCTTCTTGTGGTTCGTTCTGCAGCTTAATTGCTGCAATTGTGAGGTTTCTGCTGGCTTAATTTTTATACATATGATATAATGCAACTGTGCTTATTAAACAGTTTTCTGTAGGGTTGTAAACTGAAATAAATCATGTGAAGTTGGGAGCAAATTATAGATTCTTAATTTGCTGACACCTTGTAAACAAACGGATTCTTAAATACTGCATTCAACACAAGATGCATTTTCTGGCAGCATTTGGAATCCAGATGCTGCTGCATTACAACCCTTTGTCAGACCTCGCAGCTTAAGCTAGCACACGAGTATTTGACTGTAGAGAAATGCTGAACAAGTTCACTTGGATTACATCCTAAAAATATTTTGCATTTTAATGCTGATGTTAATTATGCTTAACAGAATAGATTTATGTTAAATGTAACATGTAAGAAGACAGAACCTATTTAGCAAGCTGACTAGGCATGTCTGGTTTTGTGAAAATGGAAAAATGTTATATTTCCTAGCTCAATAATTAGGCTGCAGTGTGCACTAAAATAGAAAATCAGATGATTGGAAGTTAGTTATGATAAAATATTTATCACAGAAGAACTTCAGACTCGCTTATGGTTTTTACCTTTAACTGTTGGAAAAGCTGCTTCTCTCTTATGTACCATATTGGAATAAATGGGGATGGAAATTCAACTTGTCTATGTATACTTACCAGGTATATAAATGAGAAAAATCTGATACAGTGCAAGACAGCATTGCTCATGTGAAAGTGACAAGAGAAGAGTTTGGGTGGGGGTTTTTTTTTTTTTGTCCTTTGAATGAATGAATTTTTAAGCTAGTTAATTGGTAAAGTATTTGAAGAAGTAAATAAAAACAAAAATTTTGTGATCTTGTTAAGCTACTAATAAAGTTGGCATTGGTGCTATAAAATAGAACTGATTAATAATGGGTGAAACTTTCATGGTCTCTCAGCATTTTTTAATTATTCTGACAATGGCTGGAGAGACTTTTTTTAAGCTCTACTTTCTCTGAAAGTCTTTCAGGGAGTTATTCCAATGAATTGTGTGTGCTTGCTCTCTCCTTATGTAAACCTTTTTGCAAGAGCTAGATTAGCAGTAGGCCAGGCCATATAAACCTATATTAAAGCAGGGTTATTCTGAAATCCAACAAAGAACCTTTGTGGTAAGGAGACTGCCTGAAGTCATAGAGTGAAAGAGGATCATGTGCTAACACTGGCAGCAAAGCGAAGGAGAAGATGAGTAAAAAGCCTAGAACACAGTTTCTTGATAAGTTTTACCATTATCTTGTCATAAAAGGGAGGTTTGTTTAGGGAACCGACTGTCGGAACAAATACTTCAAGTGCTCTGCCCTGTGTTTAGTAAGTTTGTATTCATATTGTTTTAACCTCTGTTTTCTCTGCATACATTCTTTCCCACATTCATGGTTAGATTGTACAGTGCCAACACCTCTTTTTTTCCTATGTGGATTTTTTCTCTCTCCTTGTTTTTTTCCATCAGCTGCACTATGTTGTGAATGCCATAGCTGCTGCAGCTCAGGGTTTTTTGATGAGCGGTCCATGTTAAATGATAGAGACTAGAGCCTTACGAATAGAAAAAGCAAAGTTTATTGAAAAGTGAAACATTACTCCAAAAGTGCAAACTCTGTGAGTACAGAATAACGATCATTGACTCTATAAATCATTGTCAGTCTCAGCTCATTTTATCATATTTGTTCTTGTTCTGTTCCATCCAAGTTTCCAGAAACATTTGGCAGCCCTCCAGCCTCAGCAGAGCCAAAGATCAAACTGTGCTCTTATTTATAGACAGCTAGGCTCCACCTGCACAACTTCATAGCATGTTTGTCCCTGGCAGTTTGTAGAAAACTCCAGATTAAAGCAGCTGTACTGTGCTTCTGAGCATTTCTGAGACTTGCAAGGGAAGTTTCCTTATTGTTGGCTCTGTGAAACTGAGGAGAAATCTTTCTGCATGATACATAGGGTGCTAAAGCTGCATAGGAACTCCACAACAAAGTATTTTTCAGAAAACAGTAATGTGTCAAACCCAAAGTCTGGCCAAAACAATTATGTTTTGGTGAGAACTTTATTAAGTGTGTGTGTCCCCACCATCTCATGATGGTGAGTAATGAGCAGGAGGAAGCCTCTAGTAATGTGGCTGGCTGACAATCCAAGAGACACACTTCTAAGGGAAGTGGAAGACACAGGTCCAAACCATGTCCCTGTTTGTGCTGGACTTAGAATTAATCTCCTCTTGTGGCCCAGCAAATACCTACTTACTTAATTTTTACAACTTGGATAAATAAGCAGATACCACACCAGGTACAAAGCTTTGGTTAGTTAACCTCCTTAACTGAGAAAGGTTCTGTGGCATGTGACCAATTGAAATAACGTAGATCACGGCTTTTGTTGTCTCAGTTTTTCCATTCCTGCCTTTCTAATCCTATAATCGTATTCTGCCCCCTGCCATGCCTCTGGACCCCAAAAAAGTCACACTCCTCCTTTTGTTATTCTTAAGTTAATTTTCGGCCAGATTTTTAAGATAAGCACCAGAAAAGTTCTGTTGCAGGGAAGATGTAAGGCTGTGCAGCTAGGTGGAGAACAGAGAGCAGCGGGAAAGGAGCATTGTGGCAATGTCAAGTAATTGGGCAGGCGGCAAAAGCAACTGAAGTAGAAGTGTAATCATATTGATGCAGGGAAAGAACTGACTTAGTACAAAACTAATTCTTAAAACTTTACACTTCCCTAAGTCAAAAATCCTCTGTAAGTTGGTTGGTCTATTACTTGCACAAGTATTTCGACTATTTCCACTGTGCTGGATGATTAATGTAGTTGATTTTGTTGTGTGCATGATAGCAGCACTATGTCCAGCACAGGTGTCTCTAGTATTCAGTAGTATTTGTGATATAACATTGTGTGAATAACGAAAATTTATTTATTTATAAAGCTTTTAACTTTTTCTGTGGACTATCTGTTGCCCAAAGATAAAGCCTTTCCTGTTAATTAAAACAGCTTTGTTGCCTGTGACCAAACTGTCAAGTAAGAGCTGCTTTGCAGTGATCAGACCTGATTAAAATAAAGGATTCAAGTTGTGTTATTTTACTACTGATGATGTGGTTACAGAGGTTTAGATGAAATTAAACAGAGGATAAAATTTGCCAGTGATTGAATTAAATGGAAGGCTTTGTAAATATGAAGATGGAGGTTTGTTGTCTCCCTTGTGTTTCTAAATCTATGGCTATTTTTAAACCTTTTTTATTCCAGTATGTAAATTCAGAGGCATACTGTGAAAACCAGTCTTCCACACTGCCTGATAAGTGGCTTAAGAAACTTCTTTACTGATGCATCTACATGCAGCTCTAACAGCAGCTGTTTCCTGTTTATAAAGTCTTATGCTACACCTGACAACATCAATTGCCAGCAATGATTTGGTGAGAGGGAGTTGGTTTCTCTTGTAATGCTCATGAATTTACTTCTGTGGACAAATTTGTTGAGCAATTGTCAATATAATGCCATATTTAAGCACTTTCTAAGCACGCATCCTACAGACCAACATTCAGCAGCATCACCTGGTGGAATCTTGTTAGTGTGAGGCTACAGTTTCAAATAGAAAGCAGCGCAGTTCGGAGTAGATGCGTTATTTGGGAAGAAGCCATGGAGCAAGTCCTCTGTTTTGATGCAGCTGGTGGCAGTGCCCTCTTACGAGTTCTCTACCACTGAATGCCATGTCTGACGTGGCATAATGCTCACTGCTAGAGCAAGGTCAGTGTAGCTGGGAAGGGGGACTGACTTAGCCATTGGGCATGTGTTCTATGTGATATCTTTCGCTAATATGAGATTACAGAGTAACCACTTTTCTCCTTTCATTTTCTTCAGCCATGTTTTCTAGTCTCTGTAAGACCTGATGGTGCCCAGTCTCTAGAACACTGTTTTTGTCATTCTGTGTGCAACAGCAGGTTGTAGTACAGGCAAGATGTAGTTAGTATTGAGAAAACAACAGTGAGAAAACAAAGATGCTTCACTCAAACTCAGCAAGGGATTGTCAGAGTGAAAGAGAAGTGAGCTCTACTCTGCATCTCATGGTCACCTCTAAAAATGTCTCTCTTAATCTTTGACAGAGTACAGGCATTTTTGATGCAAGCCATCAGAAATCCCTAATAGGAATGGAATGGTGCTGGTCATTCTTCTTGAGTTGGAAATATTTCACAACTGACATTGAAATTGTATTTTAAAACATGCAGATTTAGAGTTTGTTGTCTATGGGGAATAAGTACAACAAACCTGAAACTGAGTGCATGTATTTAAACTCTGGTGCTTGCCCTGATGATACGCTGCTTTACTTTCCACAGATTCCAAATCTGGAACTATAATCATTAGCTTCTTTCAGTTTAGGTTAAATTGAACACCCATATTTCCTGGCATGGTTTCAGTGGAAATATTTCACAAGAAAAATTGTCCTTACAGAATTTCCACCCGTCTTGGGACAAAACCTTCTCTGCAAAATGGCTTTTATACTTTCAGTGATGTTCAGTACAATTCTGACCCTACACTTGCTCCAGGTCCAAAAATGAGCTTATTGTACCCACTTCCATTTCAGATAAATAACCTATCAAATGGCTATCATTTACAAAGGATACAATGCTCATCTTAAGTTTTCTTAATTTAATGAAATGGTTTTAAATTCTGGTATGCCTCAGGTATTGGAAATATTGAAGGAAATAGACTAGTTCTGACTGTTCTTCACATAAGTCCTGCTGATTTGATCTTACATTTTTGTCTCTTTTTTCAGAACGTGCTTCTTTCTGTCTTTTTATCAAAAGTACTAACAAAATCAATACAGCTTACAGAAGAGAGAAATACAAATCAGAACTAAAAGAACCTCTAGTTTATTAGGTTTTTAATTAAACATGATGAACACATTTTAAATAACACAAAGGCCTCAGGCTGAATTGCATCTAATCGAAACAGATTAAGTCACCCGTCCACACTTGGGTAGTTATTAATTCTGTTTACTTATGCATGCTAGCTAAAGGCAGAGTTCACTGCTGCTGTGTTGCAGTTTATTGCACAGAGATGCTTTTGCTGCATGGAATTGTGGTCCTAATTAGCATTCAGATGTTGATTATGAAGAACACTGGCGAGGCTAATTGAACCACCTTTGAAATTCAGGGCTCTTGTCTTCCAAAGCTAAAGAGAATCTGGGTGAAACAGTAGTTTTGCATTATTTCTTGGACACTTCCTCCTTTTTCTTCTACACTTGGTCCCATCTTTTCAGAGATGTTAAATTCTCAAAAACAAATTGCTAAGTGTTCCTTAGGGAGAAGGTTTTTTTACTTGTGCATCTCCACGCAGAACTGTCGATGACACACCATGATGTCCTTGATAACTAGCTTTTATCATGAAATATGCTGCCCTTTAAATATTTTACATTGCTTTTAATGTAGAGTAGTTCAGGTAAACAACCTAGATTCAAACAATCTCTTAAATTTATGTGCAGGGATAGTTAATCCTTGCTGGCGATAAACCTTAATTGGCCATGTACATGGATTTACAAGTTCATAAATTTTAAAATATCCACACCTGGCTTCAGCTTAAAGCTCATTTGTCATAAAATACAAGTAGAGATCCTTCTGCCAAAAATGACAACATACAGCAAACTAATTTCCTAACATGTTTGCAAGTATTTGTAATCCAGTGTAGCTGGTCAAGAAATTACTTATGCAAAACACACATACTTATTTGCTTGGCTTCTTTGCCTAGGATCATCTTCAAATGTCTCTCATCTGCCCCTTTTTGGAGTATCTGCTCATGAAAACATTGTTTTCATTGCTTGCTCCTTTGAAGCCAGGCTTTTCAGATATGCTGGAAGACAGAGCTGCTTACTGGGGCAAAAATACCATGAATTTTATTTACTGTTTATATGGCAGCTATAGAAAATGTAATTCATAGCAAAACTGAAACAGAGCCTCTGGAATAGTCGTCGGGGGGGGGAATCATCA
The DNA here is from genome assembly GCF_018139145.2 of Gymnogyps californianus. Lineage (NCBI taxonomy): Eukaryota > Metazoa > Chordata > Aves > Accipitriformes > Cathartidae > Gymnogyps > Gymnogyps californianus. The sequence continues at coordinate 4,575,340 of NC_059491.1, read as the reverse complement.
AGGGATATTTGAAAAGGAGGCTGGCATTGCAGGGCTGCATTTGAGTAACTGAGTGGGCTTAGAAGGTTAAGAAATCAGTTACTGCTTAGTTTTAATTTTTTATCCACAAAAAGTAAACATTACAGCTTCATAGCAGAGTGACAGTTCCTACTAAATTAACATTTTCTGGACTTTAGAAATAAAGCCATCTGATGTCATTTGCAAGTGTGTTAATCAGTAACAGTTGAAAATTTAACTGAGCATTGAGATAAAAAAACCCCACTAAACACAAATTGCCATGGTCTAGTAGGACCTTTATTTTAAGAAGAATAAATAAGATTTTAGTTTAAGAAAGAGTGGGAATGTACAGTCTTGTCTGTAGCTTATTCTAAGAACTTAGAGTGTAAAAGAACCATCAGTCCTCACAGTAAAAAGTAACCAATGAAGGATGAAGTTATTCTGCTTGAAAAAGTTATTATTTCAAAGTTGCATAAAATTACAGTTACTTAGCAGTTGACAGGTTTACAAAATTATAAGGTGCAGTATAGCTAGAAAATATAAGGTGTAATATGGCTAGAAAAGGTGAGTTTAGTTTAAACATGGGTTTCTAGACAAAAGACAACAATCTTTTTGGTTGTGATTAACTTGCATCAGTCTTTGATCCAAGTCCTTGTTTAAAGGGATCAATATTGCACATACAGCACTGAGTTTATTGTCAAGTCCTTTTGGAAATAAGACAGTGAATTAAAAATCAATTATACGTGCAGAAAAGTTTGTGTAGGGCAATCAATTTTGTCCTTTTAGTTTGCAGAAAGATTCCATTGTTTAACCAGCTGTGAAAAGGAATGAATTTTAAAAGCCTCCAGCAAATGAGATAGCCCAAATGGGGTGGGGGAAGTAGATTAAAAAAAAAATTATTTCGGCATTTCATGTTCAGTAAAGGCTGCCTTCAGGGATAAATCTATAAATCCTGTCAGTGACCTTGGCTTCAAAATGGGCGATTTCACTGCTTTCACTAATCTTGATCTTTCCACAGCTGCCAGATAAGTTAGTCTTTTCTTAACAATATCATTTTTTTATTTGCTTTGTTTAACTGCCATATGTTTCTTGATTCATCGTCTTTCTGCCTTCATGTGGAATATTTTTATCTATTAAGCACTTACCATATTGCTGATCCCAAAAAATAATACAACAAATATTTATACTGGCCAGTTGCCACAGCTTAGAAGGCTATTTCTGTGTGGGGACGGAAGCTAAACTCTAAACTCAAAGTTTAACTCCAGTATAAACTAAATAATTTGTAGGTGCTTTCAAGAAGCTGGTGTTTGGTTTTGTTTTCTAGAAAAAGGTTTGTCATAGACAGAAGCACATACACATAGTTCATTGTTGCCAAGGGGAAAGAATCTGCTGCTTGAAAGATTAATAAATACGACAGCAGTTGATTGTTGAAACCATGTTTTTCATCTCATTTTCAAGGGCGTCTTAAAAATGGAGATCACTTACACTTCCTAGCATTCTCGATCATCTTTCTGTGTTCATTTAAAAATGAGAACAAGGCACTGGGGGACTTGAGAGATTGCATTTGTTCTCCCATAGGGCAAAGTGGTTATTTTATAAATGAAGAGGGCCAAAAAAGCTATCCTTCGTAGTTTCTTAGCAACAGAGCTGGAGTCAGTTTTAATGTTCGTGTATATCTTACAAGTTCTATGTATAGAAGCATAAGCTGTGCAGCTCAGCAGTATTGCAACTGAAACAAAGACTATTCACCCTAGCCTTGTGCAGGGAAAGAAAATAAACCAAGCGTGCTAATATGCTGCATGGACTTGTCTGTCTTTTTTCCTTCTCCCCATCAGATGATATTCTGGTCAGTGACACAGTTATTGTATTCAATACTCTGACCTTTCAGATTTTATCTGCTAAGAGATCCGGAATCTAGTTTAAATATAACATCATCCTATGTCCTGTTCTTCTCCAAAAGGAAACTGAGTCATGACATTGTAACAGTAAGAGCATCTGGAGAGTGCAGGGATCATCAAAATTCTGGGAGTTTCTAGGGTTAATGCTTTTGCCATAACAAGCAGAACCAAGTGAGTGATTGTAAGTGTTTATCTCTCATGATCATGGTAAAACTTTTTTTGCCCTGCATCTGTCTTGGTGGGGGGTGGGGTGTGTGTCTTGATTTAATTTTAAAAAGATACTGTGTATCAAAGCTATCTTGTTTACATTCCACTGACCTATTTACTCTCCATTTCTTTGTATGTAACTTAATTTCCAAATTCTGAAATTTAATTTTTTTTAAAGGTAATCCATATTTGTTAATAGTATGATTGACTTTTAAAAGACTGATAGTGTTAATAAGACACGTTTCACAGTTTGCTTCCCATTCTGAATGCAAATGTAATAAATGGCCTTAGATTTCTGGCTCATGCTCCTTGGTGTACGTTATCCCAACACCCCAACATCTAGGATTGTATGAGTTTGTTTATGCTTTTGAAAGCAATTTTATAATTTAAATATAAGAAACATTGGTTAGCTGTCTGTTTTCCAGAAGATTTTGTTTTGTTTTGTTTTGGAAATGCTATAAGTAGTGTGATTTAAATGTAGGTTCACCTTTTCTAATGGCTAAGGAGGGGTAACTGGTTTACTGCCTTGTATTGATAGCAACATCCAGAGTTCTTGGTTTGATTTCAAATTATTTCAATAGTCCTGTCATTTCAGTAGTTTGGTTGAGTTTATCTCTTGCAGGTGTTAAGAAATTTAAATTAGTCTACAGGGTCCTTACCTCCTTAATACCTAAAAGTGCAATTATAATATAGTAATAAATAATGGTAAAGTGCTTTAATATTTTTCCATGTTAAGTGTATGATAGAAATCTCCAGCATCTTTCCAAGTAATTTTGGCTTAGCCTAAATTGATATAGATAAAAGTGTTTCATTTTGGAATATTTGTGTTGGAATTACACTTTATTAAATACATAGAGCCCAGGAATGGATTACTTGATATGGCAAATCACTATTTTGTTTTGAAAGAGTTGTTTGCTGTCTAAACCATGGGAAATGGCAATTTGCTGTTCCTGACATGATTACTTTAAAAACACAAAAAAACCACCTAAAACAAAGCAAGCGCAGAGACAGATTACAGTGTTGTCTCCAACTTGGCAAGATGACATTTGATTTTTAGGTGTTTTTTTCCCCTGCAAGTTTTTTTTCCTACTGATAGTTTGGATCTCTTTGTCTTAGCCTTGACTTTCATTCTGTTTGAACATGGAGGCTGTCAGCTCAGACTAAATCAGGGGAATCCTAAGGCTAAACTGTAGCTGTAGAGGGTGTAGGTCAAAGAGATTCAAGAAGGAGCAGAGCTGGAAACAGGTGAGAGTATTTTAGTCAGAAAACAGTATGGAGCTCAGTCCATGCTTCCATGCTTGGCAGGGCAAACAAACCAAGTTCTCTGTGCTGGTGCTGTGGCAGCAGTTGATAACAGATATTTGTTGCCAGAGCAGCATTTGCTTGCCTAAGTGATGCTCTGTGGGGAAATAGCAGAGAGGCCATGTTGCTTTCTTGGCCAAGCTAGAAATATGGAAGAAAACAAATTTGTTTTCCAGTGTCAAATGGTAACTAATTTTAAATAACTATCTAGCTTCCTAGATCTCTTCCTAGCATCTCCAAGCAATGAAAGCTAAAGAGGAGATTGGAGCGGGGAGAGAAATAACAACTAGGTTTGCCACCTGGCTTGTGGAGGGGTGAGAGTACCAAAACATGCCAGCTTGGAAAGCTTTAGTATAATTAAGGTTATATTTGAAATGGAGCACTCTCACTTGAAGCTTTGATTTTAATGTTGGAAAAGGCGCTTTTTTAACAGGTACTTTGATTTTTCTAATAATTATGAGAAAAATTTTTTTTTCCAAACTTTTGAATGTCACTAGATTCTCTGTGGTTCTGCCTGGCAGCTTATCTGAGAATTATTTAGTATGGCCCAGTGGCCATTGCAGCAGAAAATGACAAAATGCTCCTTCAAATTGGTATAGTGACATAATTCTTATTTAAGAAACTTTGATTACTGTCACAATATGGATGCTCTGTGTGCGTTAGCGCTCAGGACTTATCTTTCTTGCACAAGCATAAGCAGTATGAATGCCAAAATATGCCTCATTTGCAAGTTCTGTTTGCATGATAAATTTTATTTTTCTAATCTTCCCTATCAACAGCACCAATTTTTTTTAATCTTTCAGATGACATAAAAATGCATTTTAATGAAGCAAATTATATAGCTTTGTCTCCTTTTGTGTATAAGTGGGGCGGCCATATTCAATTAGGCTGAAAAATGATCATTTGTTCTATTACAGGCTGTAACAGAGCGAGTGAAAAAACTGTGATCCATCACCAGTTGCTCAGCTTTATGTTACTTAAATCACTTGCCATTCTGTCAGTGGCTCTGAATCCTCCATGGGAGCCATTATTTAATTTAAGTTTGTGGAGGTGTCACTTGTTTGGTAATAGGCTTCTTCTGTAGTAGACGCATAGTGACTAAATATTAATCATTTTCTGCATCCGTCCAAGATTCCTAATTAGTTACAAGGGTAACAGTGCCAGTAAAGCTAATGATTATACTGCCATAAAAAGAATTTGACAGCAAATAAGGACTTGATCCAGAGAGATACTCAGTACCTGCTGGTACTGAGGAAGTCTGCTAGAGCTGAGAAGGCTTAAGTTCCGAGTCTGGCTCCATGTTGCTTACATAGCAAATGTGAGGGGTTTCAGATGATCCAGAAGGAAACTTAGATTTGGGTGTGGAAATGCCACCTTAAAAGAATACTTTCCATTTAAAAAAATATTTTCTGTTTCATAGTAGCTGAGTAACTTCACTTTTAACCTTTTTAAAAGTTTACGTAGTTGACACAGATGAACCCCAACACAGCAGTCCCTGGACAGCTTGTAAATACTGTCTGTACTTCTGCAAAGGTTCTCTTAAACTAGCATGTGGTTAGGTCTTCTCTTCCTTCCTCCTTGTTTAAGTGTTGTGTAAAAGATGTGTTGTGTTGATCAGTGCTCATGAGGGTGCATTTAAAAACTACTACTTTGTGCTCCTCGTTCAGTGTTGCTTTTTGTACTTTCATGCACCTTGTGGTTTTGAATATATTGTGGTAAAGGCTCAAAGTGCACGTAGCTTCTGGGTTTGTGGTTTTGCGTCAGCTTTTACCTGCCTCGTGATATCTCACTTGTTCCCCTGTCCACTTGTGCATGATCCACCATGTTTTTTCTTATTCTTTTGTTCCTTTCCTTCCTTTCCTTCCCTGTCTTCCCCCCCGCCCTTTCATAGTATCCACTCAGATTTATATAGCTTTTAGGCTACATGGGGAGATTGATCAGACAGGGGCTTATGCATTTAGAGGAGCTAATAAATAAGCATCACAGCATATTACCCTCCACTGCATTGGAATAACTTCAAACACTCAAATCAAACATTCCATTTGTTACAAATCAGGGAAGGCAAAAGAGGGCACCTCTGTTTTATTAGGGTGCATATTTCATTTATCTGTTATGGAAGATATTGTCCAATTCTACGTGTCTGGGGAGGTAATTCCATAGCCTCAGCACCACTTCCTCCTTGCCTCCCACCCTCCAAATATCTACCTTTCAAGTTTTCCTTTGCCAGTGTTCACCTTTGTTATAGATGCATTTCTGGTCCTTAATTTTCAAATCTTTTTTCTTTCGTCTTATTTGTGGGTCACTCTTTCACATTTGGCACCATTCCCCCCCTCCCTGTAGATGTTTTTATTCAGAGCCCCTTACACAAAAGAAAAGGGAACTTATGAATTGTCTGATTCTTTTTAAAACTACTTTTATACGTTACTGCCAAGATCACTGTACAAGCCAACGTCTTCCTCATAATTGGATGGCTGCGTTGCAGAAGTGTATCATTCATTTTACTGAAATCTTACATGCTTCTGACAAAAATACAACGGATAATTGAACAATGAGGGTTGTGGTGTGGGTTCATGACAGGAGCTTACAAGGAACTGAAACCTTGTGCACTGGGACTTATTGGTTAAAAATAATAAAAATAATATAATTATCAATTATAATTAGCAAGCTTAGCTGACTGTTTATCTACTTTGTTATAAGCAGTCTTGCTGATTTTGGTGCTCGGGTGCCACTTGTACCCACACTGGTAGCTGGCAGTAGCTAAAGAATTAGAATCTTAGTATTAGGACAGCGTTGGTGCTGTTTATTACATTCTGGTTCTTTTAAATATAAGGCTATGAAGACAATCTTTAATTAGCAATCAGTCAAAGTCCTGGAAAAGGTTAGGCCTTTTTATTTCCTTATTTAAAGAGAAGGTTACATATGTGATTTCAGCATGGAGTCTTGCAAATTGGAGGTAAATGCTGCCACTCTTCCCAGGAACTGCTACGTAGCTGGGTCAGACTGGGCCACACAACTGAAATAAAGAATTCATTGAGTTACTTGAATGCCAGATTTGGGTGTTCAGTTCTTATAAAAGTGTCAAAGGATGTGAGTCTGTGACTATTTGGAAATTAGTCTCCTCCTTAAACTGTCCCCATCTTCTAAACAGTGCAAAGTATCACGAGTTATGTTTTAATATTTTTGGTCTTGACCTTCAGAGCTTACGAGTAACAGTCACAGACACAAAATATGCTGCCACTGTTGCCCAAGCCCACATCTTAAGGAATTTTAGGGGCTTGCTCGTGTGCTAAAATCTGCTCTCTTTCAGTGGAGACAGTATTACATACCTAGATTCCCCTGCGATTTCTCATATCTCTAACTTTTTTGACTGGCAGAATTTTCTTATAATAAAAGCCTCAGTGGAAGAAAGAAAACACAGGTTAAAAAATCTTAAATTATGAGGCTTTGAAGACTGAACTTTCTAAAGAGCTGCATAGAATTTGCAGTGTTCTGAATGTGCTCATTTTGGTCTTAAGTGTTCAAGGTTTTCTGATACTGTATCATTTTAGGTGAAAATGGGAATTACTGAATTTTCATTTCTCTGTAACGAAAAGTATGAAATTCTTGAAACACATCAGAACACCCTATTTTTCTTGTAAACAACTTGGCAGGATGAAGAACTCCTGTCACAGGAGGAAGTTTGCTTTCTGCTTGATGTAGGAAAGGTCCCTCACTGAGGATATGTCTCAGCCTGGAATTTGATTTTGTCATCACTAGTATTTCTTAGATGCAGATTTGCGCGCTCAGGTATCTCTTCGCTACGCTGCAGTCAGTGGCAGACTTATCCTGAGAGAAATTCGGCAGGTTTGCAGAGGTTGCCTTATGTCATTTTAGTAAGGGTCACAAACTGGAATTTGTATCTTAGCGCTTGAACTCAAACCTGGGCATTGCTACTGTGAACAGCCCTGCTGTTTAATTATTTACTTGGCGAAGGCACCTACAGAAATACTTGCCTCTCTATATGTATAATTTCCTTGGGGATTCTTGCCGCCATTTTGTCTCATTATTCTTGGATTTGTTCATTGCTCTAAAGTATGGGAGCTCTTGAAGTGCTTTTATTTGTTTCCTTCTGTCATTTGCATAAAGTCAGTGTTTGAAGGCAGAAATAGTCTCCAGAATAATTGACAATAATGGTTGAAATCCCAGTGGAACAATACTTCTGCAATAGGGAACTTCCACGAGAAATACTATATTTGAGTCGTGAAAGGATCATACAGTGTATTTCAGTGCTGCTTTTTGTGCTTAGTGTTACAAACTGACTCAAAGGACAAAAAATATCACAGTGAAAGAGAACAACTTCAGGCTTGCATAATAGCGTTAAACTTGAGTAAATGGACATGTATTTTCAGAACTCTGTATGATCTGTGTAACAAAAAGAAAATTATCTGGGGAAAAAGATGGAGAAAATGGAAATGTTCTGATGTTTAAGGAAAGAGCTCAAGTGGAAGCTTATTTTATGTTAACCCTCACGTTAGTTACTAGCCTTGTGGTCTGATTGTGCTGAGCTACAGCTCATGGGTTGGGAGCTGGTGTATATCTGTGTTCACCCACCCATGTTATTGCCTAGAATGGATATTTTAGTATTGATGATTTAATGGAGATGCACTTTGTGTTAGCGGGCAGAGTGGTGTTCCCTATGGTATTGTAAGTTGAGTAAAAATCCTGTTGTTAAGAAAAACAGTATGAGGAGAATGAAATCCAGAGGGAGGCTAATATATGATATTTTCCTCTTGGATTGTTTCTGCCCAGTAAAGTTGAGGAGACATAAGGAACATCTTCAGCCCTGTAGAAGATGCTATACATTCTGATATTGGCATTATTCAAGGAAATATTCATAACTTTAAGAATGCACTGGCATTGCAGCTTTTGGTACAGGTATTTGAGATTCAGAGTATGTGAGGAAAAGAAAGGTTAATATTCCAAATTGACGCATGAGAACCATTTGTTTGGAGGAAAGGTGGTATAGAAGGGCATTGTTTATATTCCACAAGTGCTGCTTTTCTATTTCTGTTCATATTACATATGCTGCTTTATATGTATTTTTATCTCTGCTTTTGGATTCTATACTTTGACTAGTTTCATCCTGTTCAAAAAAACCAACAACAATTGGAACTATGAATTATTTTTTTTAGAAAATGCATTTTTACCAAGTCTGGGTGAGCATGAGTTTGAGAAATGAAAAGCAAATAGCACTTTTTTTAGCTTGACGTTTGCAGGTTAAGTGCTGAATTTCTACTGAACTATATTAAAGGGAGATACTTTGAGATGTCATATGGGAAACGAAGTTGTCCTTGAAAAGGAACATATTCTCTAACTTTTTCTTTTTACTTGCTCTTTAGTTTTGATGTATAAGAAGGCTTTTTGTATATTAGCATTTTAACAGCAGTTTAACAATCAGAAATTAATCTCTTTGTGTACAGAAAAAGGCAATCTGAAGTATAATCAAAAGCTTTCTGTTGTCTCTTGGCAGCAGCATATTGTTTTGCTTCTCTGGGTCACAAATGTGCCAGACCTTTGTTCTCTTTAAGTCTTAAAATGCATCTTTAAAAAATCATTTTATGTAAAAACACACTCAAATCATTTTAGCTTTGTTTGCAGCACTGAGAAACTGTTGATTACAGGAGACAACAATCTACAGATAATGTTATATAAATAGAAAGCTCTTTTTTTTGTCAATGAAGGCAGTCTCCAGTTCGATGGTTTTTAAGGTTTCTGTCCACAGAAGGGGATAGTCTTAGACTCACTGTGTGAAACCTGGTTTATGGACATGTGCACCGTGATTGTTTTCTGAAGATCACGAAAGAGCAAACGTCTCAGGGAGGCTTTGTGAGCAGCTGGAGTGTTGCACAGATCTGGATCTGCCTATCATGCCTGCATAGGTGGACCCTTACGTCTGTCAGCAGAAGGTCTGTCATGGGCATTTTAATATAAATGTGGGCAAGTTGGCCAACCCAGGTTCTTGCTGGTGGAAATTATTAAGTTTAGTAGAATAAGGAAATGTTTGCCTGTGTATTGCACTGCTGTTTTAGAGGAGAGGTATGTAGAGTCCTGAGGGATTGTGCATTTCCAGCCCTCTGGAGGTTCAGGACTTGTTGCTCTCTTTGGAAGGTCTTCCTGCAGCTCGACCCTCTGTTGCAGTGCCACCAGGGGGTGAGTTCTCCACCTGGTCTGGAAAAATGAATGCCTCCTCTTCCCACCCTGATTTTATTAGAGGAAAGTAAATTGCAAACTGAGCAGTCTTCAAACAAGAGTGCTCATCTGTCCCTGCCTGTTCATCTTTCCGTTGAAATGTAGGACCAGGCAACTGCAGTAGTGTTACGATGGATAATAATGCTTGTAATAATCCACAAATTGTTTTTCCAAAGAGTAAAGGTTGTTTATCAAATACCCCTTCTAGAGCTCAGGAAAAGTAAAGTCAGGTTTTCTTTTTTCCTCCTGCTGCTGCTTCAATATCCAGCCTTTTTTTGATCTGTGCATCAGCTTCTGATGTGCCACTGCAGGCTGTTCTTAGATCAGGTTTCTTGGCGTGCTGTTGACTTTATCTCGTTTACCGGATCACATTTCTGTTGCCATACGCTGTGTGATCGCAGCCTCCCTGCAGCTTTTCAACAATTAGTAATTGAGCAGGAAGTGTGTGTTCATTACAATAGCCTTTTGATTTTGATTTTACAATCACGCAGTGTTTCGCACAGAGCAGAGGCGGGGGAGGCACTTCTCCCAAACACGTTTTTGACAGAGAGAAGTCTGTTGTTGCAGCCACTTGGCTATTTGTCAGCAGTTCTCAGACATCCCTCTTGCACAGGTTGCTTGGCAACGCGGGCCGGAGCCATCGCACCATGGCCAGTGCATTTCCAAGAGCAGGTTGGTAGATGATTTATCGGCGGGGCTGCGAGCGTGGTGAACCCAAGAGGCAGGACTGGACCTTTTAACAGGAACCGACGTGAAATGTGAAGGCGAGAGAGAGAGACTGGCTGGCTTGGGAGCATTATCTGGGGATGTGCAGTGAAAGCACCCAGAGCCAATAATCAGAGGGCACAATTAGAGCAAAAATAAAGGCTCCTCGTTTAGACATAATTGATTTTTTTTTTTTGCTGTTTTATTTTCTTTCTCATCTAGGCTCTCACGCAGAAACAGGTACAATGCAGAAAGTGAATCAAAGCTTTGCGTACTGCTTTGGGTGAACCCAAAATCTCTCTCTTTATAAAAATAGCTCTGTTAAAATACTGATGGTAAAATAAAGCTGGGGTTAGCACATGAGGTTAGCAGCACCCTGACAGCTCAAAGCCTGGGGTGAAGGAATAGTTGAATTCTCCCCCAGCTTTGGAAATGTCTGAGAGCTGTTGTCACCTTCGATATCATCTTGCCTTTCATACAGACTTTTGCATTGATCCCTGGCATTAAACAGAGAAGGGAAAGAAGAGTTTTATAAACTGGCATTTAGGTAGTAGTTCATGCTGTGGTCAAATGTAGAACTCTTACCCCGCTGCTGAAAACATCACCTTGTGATGAAGGAAACTTGGATAAGCTTTAGGTAGGCATTCCAGTTCGGTTTCTTCTGCTAGCTTATGAGTCCTTTTTCCAGAATAGTTGTGATGAGGGATTGGCAATACATGGAAAGCATGTTGACAAGAGCATTTTTGCGTATTTCTAAGAAGGCGAAGAGGAGAGAAAGGATGATGAATCCACTTTGACCTCTTGAATGACAGTATAAATACTTTATTGAAAATTCTAAATAAATGTTTGTAACTAGTAATACTGCTCTGCGTGTAATCTCATTTAGCCAACTGTGTATGCAAATGTGCTATTAATGTGTTTGCATCCAGTATAAATATACAAATCTAATCTGTTTATATATGTAATTTACACACAGCTGTGCTCATGCTCACTTAATACCAATATTTTCAGCAAGCGAGAGGTATCATGGGAGATCTATTGTTCAAAACAAAAGCTAACAATGCAGCACCATGGAAGGGGGTTCATTATCATTTCAGGATCTTTTGGCATTCCCTTGAGGGAGTCTGCTTAATGACTTTCCGTCTGTGTATATGGCTATGGATATACGGAACACAGACTCTGGTGGATGTTGTGTGCCTCTCTGCATCTGTATAATGCTTTGGTGTTGAATCCCTTACAGTTTGAGGTAGGGTTTAATTTTTCAGTGTATTTTTTCAGGAAGACAAAGCGATCAGATTGGGCGGGAAAGCTAATTGTTCGGCACCTTTAAGTCTTTCAGCTGACATATTTCTTGTCAGTTTGTTTATAGAGGATACTTGATCTTACAGGCATATGGCCTAAGGAGTATAAGATTTTTGTCACATGTAGGTGACCAGCAATGCACTCTGAAGAGGTGCTTTGAATATCCAATGAGAACATTAATGCCTCTTAATATAAATTGGTATCTAACGAATACCATCAAAATATTTTTGTTTTTCCATATCTTTGAGTAAGAGGACTTGGTGAAAAAGAATTTTATTTTCAAAATACCACAAAGGTTAGGGACAGTTTTGTCTTGATACAATAGAATTATTTCATTAAAAAAAATTGACAAGAAAAATAAACAGACCAGTATCTATTAAAAGAAAGCTGAATTTGGTTTTAGTATGTATTTTGAACTAAGGTCACAATCTGCTGCCTGAAGAAGCAAATTGCGTAAGTATATTTCGGAGGTAAGGGATGCTTTCAACCAAAAAAAAGTATCTGTACACACACTCACATACATGTATATGATTATTCTCCTCCAGTCTTGCTCTACAAAATGATCACCTGAATGTGTGCCTTCTCTCTTGGACTGGAAGTCTGGAAACATGTTTGTGGCACAATTTAAGAAATGTTTACCTGTTTACCCTCATGAAAGGGAACTGTTAAAAAAAAAAAACCAAAGAAACAAAAACCAAACTGGTCTCAAAGTTGGTTACTTAAAAATTTGTAGTTTGTAATTAAGCAGCAAGAACTGGCATTTATTACTCTTCATGCTGCACTGTCATAGCTAGCTGGTGCAGTGTACAGTGCACCAAATACAGTGAAGGATCTTTACTTGCTGTTATTCCACAACTTTCTGCAAGCCAAACAGATCATGAAAGAGCTTGTGTGTATAGTGTCAGTGGTCATCAAAGCACAGACATCCCCCTCCAACAGAGGTCTCCTACAACAGAGACTTGTAGTAAGTGGTTGCAGACATCTTCAAGCAGTTGCTAGACTGTGTGAACAATTTCTCATACCTTTGCATGATTGTGTCCGAGAAGAGAATAAGGTTCTTCAAATCATGACCTGTGCTTCAGTTGCAGCCTCTTCAGGAGGAGACTCTAAATTGCAAGCTGGTGACAGCCTTACTTCCTGCAGGAGCAGACAAAGTAGTGCTGTGGTTAGAGATGGGACAGAGCAGTAAACTTAACCTAAGAGCATCTGAGATGTTGTAGGCTAAAGGCAGATAACACTGAGGGAACAGTGGCAACACAGCTACTTCTGTAAAGATCTACTACTTCTGCTTGCATGCTTGAGATCTGCATACATCTCTGATACAATGCCAAGGCCTGTGGAACAACATGCAGAGATATTTAGGAAAGGTTTATAGTGTCTTTCTATTACACAAGTTTGCCAGCTAGGTGATTTTTGCAAGCTTGCTGTTAACTGATGTAACACACAACAGCACAAGTGTCTAACGCTAAGGGTAAAATCGCTTGCTACTTCAAAATGAAATTTAAAAAACATTAAGCAGAGTTACGGTAGTGACAGGAAACAATAAAATGAAGTTCGGATGAGGCTGAAGCATATCCTGTTCTCCCAGCAGCAGGGCATGTTAAAGGAACATAGCAGAGGCCTGAATATAGATTTTTTTTTTGATAGTTCCTCTTTCCCATTGGACTGATTTTTTTTTTTAACAAAGGTTTCAGGTGAGCTTCTTTGAGTCATCATGCTTGTTCCTCATTCTACATGCTACTGTCATAACCTAGAATATTCTGTTACTTTGGGACCACTCCTTGTTCATGGCAAGTTGCTCTGAGGATGTGCGTTCTTAGGCCAGGAAATTTCTGTGGAACCTCTCTCCTTTCTGCCCTCTCCTGTACCCCTAGAAAAGGGTCTTTTCCCTTCTTTTCTTTTGTAGCTTTCTATCCTCTTTAGCTGGGAATCTGTGCATCTTAAAATTGTGTTGTGGAAGTCTTTGACTATCCTGTTCTCTCTCTGACTGGACGGAACATCTGTCCATCTCTCCCCCTGCTTCTCCATCATGCAGCCTTCCTGAGCTCAGTGCCAGAAAGTGGTTGTTTTTTTTCCCCCCAGCTTTAACCAAGCTGCCAGTCCCCAGTCTGGGCTGTTTGAGAAGGCAGGACTGAGAGAAAGCCTGCCAGCTAAGGCTGGAAGTGGATGGGGCACAGCAAGGGCATATCAATCTGACTGCAGCTTCCCATCCCTGAGAGACCTTCCCTTCTCTGGCCACAGTCCTAGCTGGTGCAGTGTCTTAGGGCAGCTGGGCTTTTTCTAGGTAAGAGCATTCAGGCAGCAAAGCAGCTTGTGGAAAGAATTAAATAGGCATGCTATGTGTCTGCAGTGGTCAGGTGGATGCTGACAATAGCTTGGATATGTGACAGCTGCATTTTCTTTAACTTAAAGTAACTCTTTTTGCCCTTCATGGAATTACTTACTGAGCAGTACTTAGTCCTGTCTGTTATTCAGCATATAGAATTCCTTAGAGGTAAAGATACAATAAATACTAGCATCATTTTCTGCTACAGCAAGTTACATTTTTGTAAGAGATACCTGACATCTTTAGGTTAAACTGTGTCTTCTTAAGGAAACTATCAGGATTCTTCTGTTTCTAGAGGACAGTATGTATCGTTTAACGTTATCAGCAATTGCCTTTATTTGCACTGTACACACCTAAGGGAAATATAATGTTAAGACTCAGCGAAGCTTTTAATAAAATGTACTCTGTGCACTGAAATTCAGCTAGTGTGCATGTACAACGTCTGCATGCTAACAAATTGTTTGGGGCAATCTATAAATGTGCTGAACATTTAACAGAAGTTTTGCAGATATAACCAGATCTCCTTTTCAGAACAACTGCCATAATTTTTTATCTTGTGAAATTTAAGAAGTAAAGATGCTTTTATGCATTTAGCGTTTATTTGCTGTTAACACCCCATAAATTTTCCTACCATATTTACTATAAAACTTAAAAAGGCATATTAAATATGGAAGATGGTGACAACTTCAGTTGGCATCTGTCTAGAAAACCTTGGGCCTTTTAAAACATGCACTGTACCTATTGCTTTCATGATAGCAAAATCTTCCATTTTTATATGCTCGTAATTAAGGAAAAGGTTGAGAGAGGAACTTGCTGTTCTTGGACATGGTCTAAACAGGAGATTTTTTTTTAGAAAGATTGAGAAAAAAAGTCCTTATTTCCTGGATTAAGAAGGAACAGAAAAGGCTCTGTGTGTGTGTTTGTAAATATATTGCATTACAACATGCTCTTCACTAATTAACCAGGTGGAAGTCATGGGAAAGGAATGAAATAGCACATGGATTTTCTTAGAGAAAATACATTTGATCTAAACCTGACTGAAGCAGCACCTCAGAAGAGACATATTAGTAGCAGTTATGAATTTACAGTTTTATCAGAGTCGTCCTGCCTTTTTGAAGTCCATGAGGTTTCAGTTTGAAATTCTTAAATTGATTAAACACGTTGTTTTTGTACTAGATGTTATTCTTGCATGCTTTTAGAAACAGCTTTATTTTAGATTTCTGCAGTAAAGAAGAAAATTGAACTGGGAACCTCAGTTCACAGTTAAAACCTGGGGTGCTGAATTTCAGCATGCAGCAGCAAATTTTTCCTGCCAAGCTGTAATCTCTTGATAATAGAAACCCTGACGCATAACCTTAACTACAGCTTTGCAATGGCATTATCATCACATTGATAAACATGCCATCTGAGCTCTGTTAGTCAGAACATAATGGCTTTGTGTATCTTGTCATGATATTTGTTTCTTGGGATAAAATATGGGACCTGCAAGTAACATATATGCAAACATTAACATGCTTGTTCCTTGTTCTTCCTTGATTATTTATAGCTCCCTGTTTACACATTGTAGCAGGATACTGCAGGATCTAATACATTGCATTGGGGAAGCTCAAATTATAAAATGGTATTAGGAGATCTTGTGTTGTGGCTGGTCAATAGCCATGGTAACCACTTTGTAAAATGTAACTGCGTTGTCTGTCAACATTGACTGACCTAGCAAGTCATGGGATTTCCTAATGCCACTTCACAGCAATAATTATCCATAGCATTTTAATTGTGTTACAGTTTGTCTTCACTGAACAGTACAAACAACAATGCTGACAGAATTCTGTCATAAATAATGTTTTAAAGTTAAACGTAAGTGGTAAAATTGAAATGTTTATCTTAATTTTTAAAAGTACAGAACTTGGATTTTTAAACCATTGTGCTCTAGAGCCACTTCAACTTTTTATCAAAACTTTTCTCGTGCATCCATAGGTTTAAGCCTCATTGTTCTACCAGCCCTGTATTGTAAGACTATTTTAATTCAGCAGCTGTCATTTTCAGATGCCTTCTGTGAGTAGTGCAACATCTCCTGCACCATTAAAATGCAGACATAAAATTTGTTGCATGTCATTTGTGCAGAGGAGAGAAAATTTAAACTGTGTTATGCAGTCTGTTTTATGAGACGCTGGAGAGCAACAGGTCACTTCTGATTTGGTGTGCAACTATTTAGTTCTTTTATATTTAAAAACATTTAGAGGTCTCTATTGTGCTTGACTTGGAGGAAAGAAGTAGCTGTTCCTGCTGCAGGCTAAGGGAGAACTGAACATGATGCCTGAATTAATGGAAGACTAGAACAGGAAGGAAAATCTGAAAAAGAAAACGTTTTAAAAAAAACCTTGATCATTTTGTTAAGCTTTAGAATTTCTGTCTAAGTTTCGGAAAATAACTTTTGTGTGTTTTGTTGTTCTTTGTGTATTAAGAAGTGACTTTCTCTTGCCTTTCAACAGAGGCACCCAACTATTTTATAGTTGGATATCTTGCACTGCCTCAATAGCCTAGTGATAATTCTGTATGACACCAATAAAGGTGACAGCATAATTGGCCAAAACTTCAGAATGCCAGAAGGATTGACTTCATTCATATTTGGAACAGCATTTCAAGCTCCCTCTAATTCTGTTATTCAGATAGGCTATATGCTAGGCTTACATTCCCAGTAGGGATTTTTGACATCTCATGAGTTCAAAGGAAAACAGTTTGTCCTAGGCTTTTTTAATCCAGAGTTGAATCACAACACAAAACAAATGTAAAGTAGTTTGGTTAAAAGGAATCTTGAAAAATAAATAAAATGGTCCCCTGAGAATTCAGATACACCATAGTAAGTCTTTGGCAAAATGAGGAATAGGGAATCAGGGCTTTTCATTTTATGCAGTGGACCAGGTTGCTGTCTCATATTTCCCTGTGCTTTTTCATCCATGATTGGAGTGTTCCAGCTCTGGTTTCTTCTTAATCCCCTACAGCTTTTTATGTCGCCTTTTCCTATATATGCTCTGTTAACTGATGCTGCAAAAGCATCGTACCTCTGATACAGTCCACGAGGCAGTGATGTTAAAGCCAGGAACTTAGCTGCATCGTTTAGAGTCTGAGTTCCCTTTGAACTCCTGTTTTTAAATGTTTCTTGATTTAGTTCATTTTCATTCTTTGATAAGCTGCAGACAGGAATTATATTGCTCTTTGGGATGTTGGGAGTGGTATGAGGGCATGTTCGTTTGCCTTGTTGCTGCCGCCGCCATCTTTTCTTGCCCAGAAGCACAAGACAGAAGAGGTGTGCATATGGTGCCAGGGGAGTGATAGGCCTCCCCCTCAGCGTAATGAAAATTCCTTGTCATTCACGTAGTAAAAAGTGAGAAGTATGCATGTGCATTAGTGACCAGTTACACATTGTAGGCAGTCTTGGTATCTTGCTCTGCAGGTATGTGTGACTTCTGCCTGTGAATGGGGAACTGGTACCTTGCTATAGTAAAATTTTCCTTGTTCAGGAACCCAAGCACCCCTGTCACTGAACTCTTAAACTCCTGAGTGCTCTGTTCGCTGGTTTAAAAGGAGCAGGTGGGTATGAGCAGATCATATACTGGAAGGGACTGTAATCTCAAAGCATATACAACTGGTGGTTAATTCTTGTCTCTGTGCCCCCAGGCATGTTCTTGGCGAACCCTAGCAGTCTTGCTGGTTTTGAGGGTCAGGGTTAGGTAAGGATAGATCCCTGTGGGAGCATATCTGCAAAATAATATGCATGAGGTTCCAAAGAGACTGCTCACTCATATTCAGCATTGTGGTGGGAACTTATGAGGTGTATGGAGCACTATTTTAGTAGTGAATTACCCTTTCTGGGATTCCTTATCCACTTCACCGTATGGAAGCCTCTAATCACCTGCCCACCTCCTCCAAGTAGATACTTGCAAGAAGATGTGGTCCAAAAAGCATTAAGCCAACTTGAGGTATGTTTCTTTTTAGGGAATTATTAATTCTCATCTTCCTCCCCCAGAATGTTCGGGCCCATATACTCAACATCGCTCATCTTTTTTGCAGGCAGAATTTGGTATTTGCTAGTGTTTATACCTGTATGCTTCGTATAGGAAAGGAAAAAGACCTCAGGACTGGCCCTTCCAAAAAGAGGCACTCTGTGTTTAGTCTTCATCTCCTGGTACTGATTCATGGTGGTGAAATGTTGGGGTATAGGTGAGACTGGTCCCAGAGCTGCAGGCTGAGAGGGATAGCACGCCGCACTAGATTTACCAAATGAAGGTGCCGGCCCCGGAAAGAGAGGAGGAGGGGAGTGAGCGATGCTTACAGCTGGAGGCTGAAGCACTGGGGGGGGGGGGTATTGCAGAGGGGAAACATGAGTGCGAGGGGCAGCTGAAGGGGGGACCGGAGAGTAAAGAAGGGCAGCTGAGGGGTGCGGCAGATGAGATACAGCAACTGGCAGGGGAGAAGGACGCCACCCCGTTGCAGAGCCCCCGGGGACGGGCGGGCCTTAATCCGGCGGCTGATTTCGCGGGGCTTCCCCGGGGCCAGGGGCCCGCCGCACGGGGCCCGGGGCGGGGGGGGGGGGGGTCCGGCGATCCAGGCCGCCTTTTGCGGCGCGCCCCGCGGGTGCCGCGCCGCCCAGCCCCGCCGCGATCACATGCTGGGCGGCCGCGGCCGCCGCCTCCCGCCCGCCCGGCCCTCCGCGCCGCTCTCCTCAGCTCGGCTCCTCCGCTCGTCGCGGCGCGGCTCCGCTCGCCTGGCTGCCCCCGCCGCAGCCCCCAGCCCCCCGCCATCGCCGGGGGAGCGGGGCGGCCCCGCCGCGCTCCCTACCTGCGCCTGCACCACCACCGCCGCCGCTCCCCCCGCGGCCGCGTCCCGCCGGGCCCCGCCGTGCGCGGCCCCGGCGGGCGGCTGCAGGGCGAGAGGAGGAAGCGTCTCGGCGTGGCGAGCGACCGCGGACCGCTGCGAGCCGCGGAGGGGGGAGCGGCAGCGGCGGCTCCGCTTTTCGCCTGGCGGAGGGCTTTCTCGGGCAGCCGTTTGGTTGTATTCCTCCGAAAATCGGGAAGGGTGAATCCGGAGGGCTGGCGTCTGCAAGGACTCTTTAACCCCTGCAGCACCTTCTCTGGAGAGTCACTTTTCTCCCCTGAGAATCAGCGTTGCGTATTTTCCTTCGCCTGCTGCCGCTTAGTTGAAAAATCGACTTCGGAAGAGACGTGCAGCAGAATACTTCGGTCGTTTTGGAAAAGAACTGACTGTGGTACTGACTTTTTTTAAGCTTCAAATGTTGGAAGTTTGACATGGAAGGGAATGTGGTTTGAATTTTTCGGTATCTTTTCAAAGCCTTTTTTCCCCTGTCTGTTTTCAGTTGCTGTGTAGGTATACGTTTTCTTCTGTCGACGGACCTTAAGCTCAGAACATTGTTTGGCTGTTGTGCTGAATAACAAGATTTTCCCCCCCCCACCCCCTTCTGCTGACATACTGTTTTTGTTATCTTTTTATCACAGAAACGTTTTATTAAGGGGTTGAGGCAGTACGGCAAGAACTTCTTCAGGATCCGAAAGGAGTTGCTTCCGAATAAGGAGACTGTAAGTACATTTGGACTTTATGTAATTTGTTTTTTCTCTTGCTGCTTCAGTGTTTGATCTTACGAAACTACTTCCTTTTTACCTTGAACTGAATTCTCTTCAGATAAATGGAAGAGAAATCCACAGTCAGAAAACGTAGCTGTAATTTTTAGTGCAGTTTTTAGGTCTTAGCGTTTGAAAGATGTTACATAAAATAGTCATCGTTGCTGGATGGAGTCACTAAGGTTGGATGAAGTGTATTTATGGAGACCAAATCTAATTTTAAATTCTGACATTATGATGGGATAATACATTTATGCCACCCAGTTGGGCTCAAATGGCAGTGGGTAATTAAAGAAAGCCAAAACAAAACAAAATCTAATTGAATCTGGAAGACTGAGGTATGTGCCTGCTCCTATGACCTGCAGAATTCGGTGGTTGTATTTAACTCTTCACGTTCCTGAAACATGTGGACAGCAAGCATGTAACTTCAGTTTCTGAATGGATCTGTGGCTTATTACTGTACTGAACTTCATAAAGCTTACATAACTGTCATTCTATTGAAAATCCTGGCAAGTGCTTAGAAGGAAGATGGACAGGGAGGAGTGGTTGACTTCTTCAAAGGAAAGAGGGTTTGGGAAGCCTTGGGAATCTAGTTACTTTTCCATTAGTCCTAATTGCCAAGCTTCTCTCGAAGCTTCGGTTTCTATTCTGCAGGTGTCATTTAACTGCTGGGAGGGTGGTTTTGGAAAGAGGTTTCCATATTTGCTCTGAATTTAGAAGGGAGATAACTCAATGAAAATTGAGTTAGGCTATTTTCTAGCGATGTGTTAGTGATCTGGAAAATATTTATTTAAAGCATAACTGGTTGTTTAGACTTGTGTGTATGTGGAATTTGGATGTTCAGTGCAGAAGAGCATTACTGTAAAAATATTTTAAAACCTATCACTTACTGTAGGACATTCTGAGATGTTCTTGTGAGACGATGCTGTGATATCACAATCTTCTGTTGGTAAATAGTTAGTAACACTACTTAAGTCAAATAGGAAGAGGAGGATGAAATGATTCCTGGAGTGCTTCAGTTGGTGTATATGTTCACTGATTCTATTGAGAAGGATGGGAAAACTTGATTACTGATCAAGTGTAGGTAGACTTTGCTTTAGTATTCTGTTGGATTTTGAGGCATGAAGGCCCAATATTGGAAAAATGACAGCTTAGAAGGAATGCCGAAATAGTGTGCTTCTTAGCAACATCTAAGAAATCCAGCACGTAGTCAGTTTAAGCAGTCCTTTTTTCTTTAGAGTATCACCTAGCAATGTATTTAGAACAAATTGGTGTTTACTTTAGAAATGAATTCTGCTGATGGTAAAGCTACTGAGAGGCAGAAGTACTCTTCCAAAGTTTGAATTACAGCAACTATGAAATATGCTTTTAAATATAAAATGTCTCTTTGTGATAGAGAAAAACAGTTTGCGGGAGAAAGGAAAAGAAAAACTAAAGAACTGAGAGTTGAGGGCAGGTGTCTGACCCTGTTTGTACTACTTGACTTCTACATTTGAACTTGGTTATCAGGCCTAAGGCTTTTTGTAAAAGTTTTGCAAGTTTGCAAGTGGTGTGAAACTTCATATAAGCTATCATTTTTCAAGTGTTACATTTTTGTTTCATTAGGTCTAAATTTTCAGTATAGAGAAGACGAAATGTTAAGTTTGAGCAACTGGAAAGCAGTGTGTTGATGGTTTTGAGCAGGCTTTTTTAGCCCCTAGTGGTAACTGATCTACAAATAACCTCTGACCTACAACGGATTGTTTAATCTGTTTCCTATTTTTGCCCACAGGTCTCACTTCTGCTTGCTTTTAATTCCCGATCTTTTTCAGATAAAATTTACAGCAGTTTCGCTATAGTAAGACATGCAGAATAAAGGCTGCAGTAAATAATATTTGATTACCCAGTTTAGCTTTTCTTCCTTAAAGTGGAATAATGAATAATGTAAGTTACAAGGCTGTGGAATTAATTTGTCTGTATTTTTTCATCACCGAAATAATTTCAGATACTTTGCCTGCTGTTTTTCTATTGCAGTGTGAAGTAACCCTCTAGCAATTCCAGAAACGCTAGAAAAAAGGCCTTATTTTCCTGTTTAGCCACCATATTAACGTGAGATGAAGTTCTAAAAATTATTGTATGGACGCAAAAGCACTATGGCAACTCCCAAGTTCTGCAAAAGCTACTTGAAAATGAGTCAGGGGCATTCTTGAAGTGACTTGCCCTAAATGGAAACCAGGCTATAGGTCAATACATCCTGCACATTTCTAATGTATTAGACTTTACCTTACCAGTCACTGAAGCCTGTGGGCAGGGGAGCCAGGGATTTTGCCTCTCTGCAAAACCCACTTACAGTTAAATCTCCTTATTATTATGCTTCTTGTATAATGCCTGCCTTTTCTAGACACTTACATTTATGCTGCTTTCACTGGGCAGAACTCTTCCTAATACCGCCTTCAGCCCTGCGGTTGGAACATGACAATAGTGGAAGATAAGTAATACAATAGAAATACAAAATTATTGTAGAGACTAGGCCTACTTTATATTAAATCAAGCTGAGGCTGCTGTACAGGAAGTCAGAATATAGAGGTGAATATGACATTGTATTTCTTTTATAATATTGGAAGGTGTAAAGTGGCCATGGTGAGAGATGAGAATTAGGCCACACTGTACTAAGTTTTCACAAGCATGCTAAGGAATGTCCTATTTGAGTTGTGCCTTTGCTTTTTTTCCTCTCTATAGTTAATGTACAATACTTTTAAGAAAACCCTGTATTTGTCAATGTGTGTTTTAACTAGTTTAATGTAGTTTTTCAACTTTTTTTAAATTGTTTCTTCTAAATGAATAACCAGCAAGAAAAAATATCTTTATGAAAGAAAATACTTACTGCATATCAAAGCTGTATGTTGGTTTAGGTCTTCACTCTTCCAGTTTATTTCAAATTTCCAATTTATTTCAAAGTTTATGTCTGAGAGGGTTTCCCAGTGGGCATGAGTGTAAATAGCCGTAGCATTCTCTTCAAGCTTTTATAAGCAAGAGACATAGGAACTAAAACCAGCTCTTATCTGAGCATGCCCTCTGCTGAAGTGGGACTGCTGAAAGGGATCAAGGAAAGCCAATAGTTTTATGGCTGGATCAGTAAGTGTTAACCTTCTGATACTGTGGAGAAAAAGTGCTTCCATGTAGATGAGCTTAAATAAAACTTCTGAAACTTCCTTGGGTTTCCATTGAACTCTGTCTTAAATATATCTTCTCCTCTGTTCCTATGTGTCTTTCTTCCTTTCCCCTTCTTCCTCAATAGTTTTCTCTTAGTTATAGCTGTAGTTGAATGGCACAGTTGGTGAAGTATCCTGCTCTCATTTGGTTCATGCTTAGCAGCACTTTTGGTTCTTCTGCATGGTAAGCCAAGAAATAAATTTTGCAGGCACCTATCTGACATGAACAGTTTGCATTAATAACTTCTATTTAAATTCATATGTTGTGAGAATGCAAGGTACGCAGCGGGCAACAAGTCTTAAGTATCTGATTTGGCTTTAAATGTGATATTTATTTTTTTTCCCCTGTTTTGGGATAATTTGCTAAAACTTTGTGATAATATGGGATTTTCGAAGTATTTAAAATTCTCCTGCTCTGAATTCTTTAGGTGATTACGCTGAGCTACTTGAATTTGAGAGTTTTAGAAGCACCAGCATTGTGATAGGCCTGAGATAAATGTACTTAAATGCCTAACTTATTGTGTTCTTGTAAGCAGCTTAACTCTGTGTTAGTGACATGCAAAAGGTAAATAGAAACATGGAGTGAACGTGAGCTTGTGCAGAGCAATAATGTCCAGTCGGGGCAGGAGGAGGAGGTTGCCAAGTCACGGTGTCAGCTTGCTCAGATTTAGAGCTGGGTCCTGTTCTGCTCAGCCTACCCTTGTGCTGGTGACTCAGAAACACTTCTGTAAGCTTCAGTTAGGGTGCAGGTTCAGTTTGCCTGAACTATTTAAGGCCATGGTCCCAGAAGAAACAGATTTCTTTTCCTCTGGCTGGAGTTCCTGCAGCCTGCTTTGACAGATGTGTTATCCGACCAGCAGAACTCAAACATCTTAGGCTGTTCAGTTAGCCAGTAGAAATGGAGTGGGGCGTATGTGATTGTCCCTTTGGCAGCCTTACATAGGTTTAAGAATAATGTCATGTTATATCATTAGATAGCCATGGCATACGCTGCAATTGAATTGAGGTTTTGGAAACACTGTGTCTTTCATGGGAATAGGCCCAAGTACTTTTGACCTCTTCTGCCTATTCTTAGAACTGAGGATGACACCTGTCTGAATGTTTTGAGGTTCTTGAATGACTCCTACTGCGTTCTTCAGGGGAGGTTTATGGTACAGGGATTGTGACCACGGTCTAATTGTCTGCTTGTCTTTTTTCTGGCAGGCTGACGCTCCTTACTGAGCCTTGTAGAGCTGCTTGCTTAGTGAGAAGTCTAAAAAGAGGACAGTGAATCTTTGTGGAGGCATGCAGACTTTGGTCTAATTTTGTTTTCAATTTCCCTGTTGAGCACATAGGTATCTTTGGTGTGTGTGATTTTTGGTTTGGCTGCTTAGCAAGAGACGACAGAGTGCAATCAAAAGGTCTTGCCTCTGGGTGGATGCTTCTGTATTTAGCTTTAAAACACAGTGTAAACAGAAATCATGAATATCAACTGTTTTCCTTACATCAAAATACCTGCAACGTGCTGTGTTTATGCGCCTAAGAACCAAATATGCGTCACCTTTAGGAAAAATAGTCTCTTTTCTGATAGTAAAGTCTTTCTATCCAGATTAAATGCTGTTGGGACATATCTCAGAGACTAAATAAGCTGTGCTCTGTTAATGTTAGGAGACAAAATGAGTGCAGTGTGAGCTTTCAGCATAAACTTCTGTTTAACTTTAGATTGGGGTTTAGATAAACAATTTTATTCTTGCCTCATTAATACTTAATCTTGTGTTACATAATGTACAATATTGGCTTCCTGAGTAGCTCTTAAATATAGTGCAAATGTGTAGTAGCTGAAAGGTCACTGAGTTACCGTATGTGCAGGCTGGCAAGGTGTTTGCCCTCTCTGAGGACAAACTGTATACTATTCATGTCAACAAACAGCCTTAGTAATATTTGTGCAAAATTCTCGTGAGCATATGAAAGGTAAAGATTCTCCCTTGACATAATTGTTCAAATAGCAGTTTTCCTTTGATCAAAAGAGGGGGATAATTAGGTGAATATATTTTGGTCTGTGAGTATAAAGTGATTAGTTAGCCCTACATTGGCTTTTTAATATTTGCATTTAGTAGTATAACTTATTTGTACCAATAGCTGAGTTTGTGTCTGTGGCACGGGCATTATCATTGTTCTCCTTTCCCAAAGGAGTTATATTTTATTTGATGGTATATTCCCCGAGTAATAGGATATTAATACATTGCATAGTCAAGGCATATTATTTCCTGACTTGTCTTTGCTGTAGGAGTGTTCAGAAAGGGACAAGCTATGTAAGCCTTTTCTGTTTGAAAGCTGAACCTTTTTCCTTAATAACTTGTTCTAGCCTAGATGCAGTCAGAGCTGAAATTTTCCATTAGAGTTTGAAGCGACTGCCAACATAAACAGCCACTGCTTCTTTTCATTTCATCTCTGCTCACTGCTGCTAGTGCTTCCATTGCATGGATATTACAGTTGGAGGGTTTTGTTCTTGTTAAAACAGGGACTATAGGCTTCACATTTTAAAAATGATAGCGTAAGACTTTTTTTCTTTACTCATAGCAGATACCCTACTGGGCTTCAGTCCATTTTGAAAAATGGGCAGAGGCATCAGTTAGTTGCTTTTCCTGTGTAAGTGAAACCATTGATTCATTTGCATAACAAACTCTTCTGTAGGCAACATGTTGCCTTTTTTTTTTTTTTGAGTGTGGCTATCTTAGCTGATTGAGGGAGAACACTAAATTAATATGTTTGGCTTTAAGGTAAAGCAGTGTACTGAGGAGGCATACAGTAATTCAGTTCACGCTTCTCACCAGGAGCAGAATAAGTAAGCCAAAGAATTTAATGAAATGCTGAGCTCATAGGAGCTGAGCTCAGATGGAGATATTCCTAAATTTAAGTGGCACTGAGCTGAAAGCTGTTTACAAAGACCAGATCATCTGTAAGGGTTGTTCAGTATATGTGTTCACTGTGATTTGGCTTGTTTTTAAAAGTTTAATTGTTAAACCTATTGCAAATGTCGTCATTTTATTGGATAATAAAACAGAAGGTTTGGAAAGGTATTTAAAGAGACATAATGGTTTAACTCTAGTATACACCCTGTCGTCTTCATCGCTAAAACTGACTTCAGGTCTTACAGGTGAGTAGAGCTGCCAACTGTATACTTCATTGGACAAGCTTGGGCCACAGTTCCAGCTTCATGGTTTATATACCATGCGTGTTCCTCTTGTTTCAGTTTCCCGAGTTTCTTCTTTGGACTTAACATATCCTGAAGGTATATACTGCTTAGCTCTTAAATCCTTGCTCTGTGAACTGCCTTTTTACATTGACTTTTCACTTTCAGAGTCCAATGCTACTAGTGTGTGGTCATCTGATTAACGACTATGGGTACATCTTCCAAAGACCAAAATACCCTTTCTCATAACCTGTATGTCTTGGTTTCAGCTGAAGCAAATAAAACCGAAGAAAGAAAGTACCTGATGTGCATTGTTTTTATTTGGTTTAGATCTCTTAAGCTTTCTCTTAAAAGAATAAGAGAATTAATTTTCAAATGTATTATTTTACTTTTGTATTCTAAAGGTAATTTACAGTGTCATCATCTCAAAAACTGGGCTGCTTATTTGAGTTTCTTACTAAGAAACCTTCATAGGTGAAGAGCATAAAACCAGAAGGTGTATTCACTATGCCACCTGGACTCTAGAATTGCATTTAGCATGGATAATAAATCAACTCTGCACTCTGGTGGGGTTTTTTTTTTTATTATTTTACATTATAAGATTGAAACTCATTGTTTGTTTTTCTCTGAAGGTTTAGAGGTAGGTAGGGGTAAAATATTGTTGCACGCAAAAGAGGGCCATTAGGCAATTGCATCGAGTTCTGTCAGAGAGCCAAAAAGGACAATTTCTGCTCTGTAGTGAAAGGTATGTAGTTGAAGATCTAAGCCAAGATTTTCTGGAAAATTGATAGAATATTGCCTGAGTCTTCCTCAACAACTGAGAGAACACAATGCTGCTGTGACTCCTCATAGTTCTGTTACACTGCATTTTCCTTACCTTCTGTTTATAATTCACCATCATCAGGCATTTTGTTTTATTTTCTTATTGTGAATTATCTTTTTTGCATCTATGCTGAAGGGTATGCGTGACTGGCTAAAATGTTTTTGTTCATCAACAGCTGTATACTTTTTATTCTGTATTTTTCTTTCCCTATGAGAAAAGATATTAGCTTTTCTTCTTTTGTAGCAGTTGTCAGATTGTCTCAAATACTCAGACATCAATCCTAAGGTCCTATGAATCTCAGGTACATAAAATAGGTATCTATTTGAGAATTTTTACAGTTTATTTTAATGGTTGAGTGTCCTATCCTGGCAAGATTCTTTTCCACGGATGCCGTGCACCAAACCCTTGGTGGTGTTTGTTTCCCATCCAGTTAGCAGCTGAAGATATACTTCAAAACTTGAAGATGGCGTTCAGAGAGGCAAAAAAAAAAAAGTCATCTAAGCAACAGTGATGTTTGTGGGACATCCTGTCCTAGAACAGTGCTAATGCTATAAAATTTGGGTAACTCCTTGAAGAAATTAATCTATATAATCCTGCCTGGTGTCTGATTTTTGAAATGGCTTAATAGAGAAATATTCTCCACATAATCCTCTCTGTGGTGCTAATTCACAGACCCACAACTGATATCTGAGGATCTCATGATCTTTAATCATATACCTAGTGTACAGCACTGTTGGGTATGGAATTGAAGTTTTTACAAGTTAAGAGCTGAGTCAGAAGCAAACCTAGTGACTTGCTCAGGGAAACTGAAAACTTCAGTGACAAAGCAGGAAGATAAGCCTTGATGTCCTCTATAGTAGTTGCATTGATGTAAAAGTGGTGTTGCACAAATCTCATCCTACAAGTACTTGATTTAGTCTATGAACGATGTACATGAATCAATGGCTTTGTTTTACGGCAAGTTAAAGACTTCTGGTATGCATGAACATGGCATTCTAAGATGGTACTGTATGTTGGGGGGGCTGGATGGGACCAAAGGGGACAACACAGTGCAAGTCTCTTTGGAAGAGCAACATACCAGTGCTGAATAGATGCTTCAGATGGTGTCTACCTGGTGCTGGTTAGTCCCTCTTTCTTATCTATGCGTTGGGAATGCTAACTTTTAAAAATTCCTGTATGGAGCAGACAAAGGAATTCTTTTTAAAAAGGGTTTTTAGAAAGGGAGGGAGATGTGGAGACAAGTGGTTTGGTTGGCAAGTGGTGAGTTTTATGGCAATTGCTCAAGTCTGAGGTATTGAAAAACAAACTGCAGTGAAACTCAAGCAGTTTTTGTAGCTAATTCAGCTTCTGTGTTTAAACTTGATGTTTATGGCCTATATGTAATTGGTCTTTTATTTTGTATGTGTGTATTTGGGCCAAATTTTATCCTTAGTTATCCACTGGAAGCCAGCGCAGACTGCTCGCAGTTAGTTTTTGCCAGGGTGGTGGCTTGCTTTGGTGGCTTGCTTACATTTGAGGAGCAAGCATTCTGTCTTGATTTTCTCCTCCTCAGCACCCACACTGCTTTCTTGTCCTAGTCAGGGATAATGAAGATTAATTACAAATGTACCATTAAGGGGGGGGGGGGGGGGGGGGGGGGAATAGAGCAGGGGCAGCCAGATTGTAGCTAACATAACTGAGGATGTTATCTAGGTGTTGTCCCAAGTGGTGCCATTTCATGTGTGTCATTACAGTGTGTGAGAGAGATTATAATTTCAGAAGGTATTGCAGCAGTTTTCTTTGAATTTTCAAGTTCAAGAAGTAAATAAATATAAACAGCTTTGACGTGTTGAGAGGGTCATGTTACAGGAGAATCGGGGTCATCTGGAATGCTTAGCAGTGCAAAGCAGTTTTCAGTTCCTTAACACAGACATTCATAAATTTGTTATTCAGGTTGTGTAGGGTTCAATAGAGCAAGTCATTTGGGGGCAAAAGATTGTGCACCAGGAAAAAAAATAAATCGTCTGTTGGCAGAGAGTAAACTATACTTTTAATGCATCTTGCCTGCCACCCTGAGCATGAAATTAACTTTCTTCTTATACAACAGATCATTGGCCTTAATCGTTGCTTCCTGCCCCAGATGGCACCGTAAGAACGGTATCTACAGTGTTCTTTTGGCACAGAATCAGCCCCCAAATACATTATTCAGTCCTAAATATCCTGTAATATGCTGCTATAACTGTACTGTGAGAACAAGACAATAACAACCTCAGCAGACAGATGCACTCATTTTGTCATTTTTGTTTCAAACCAGCTGTAAAAA
Organism: Gymnogyps californianus; assembly: GCF_018139145.2. Taxonomy (NCBI): domain Eukaryota; kingdom Metazoa; phylum Chordata; class Aves; order Accipitriformes; family Cathartidae; genus Gymnogyps; species Gymnogyps californianus. Next base: position 4,546,254 of record NC_059491.1, on the reverse strand, counting down.
AGAAGCAGTGCTTGATTACTGTTTTTTTGTTGTTGTTTTTTTTTCTTGCCAAGGAAAACTCCCAGGAATTACACAGATTGTGGAATAAACTGAGAACGGGGAATTAAGAATAGTGGCTTTTGTTTAAAGGGGCTGTGCCATAGGGGAAACTAAGGCAGTTTGTAGCTATAACAGGCCGTGTAAGCCTTGCACTTTAAGAAACATTTAACATCACAAGCTGAAATCTGCTACGTTTGCTTTTGTTTTGTTTCCCCTTTCTATTTTATCTGAAAGAAGAAAGCTTAGGAGTATGATAGAATTCAAATTCTCAGGACATAAAAACGCTAATGATTACTTATAGGTGATGGTGACGTTCTTTTGGGTAAACATCTACTGCTCTTGTCACAGCAGCACGTAAGGAAGAGGCCTGTTCTGCAAGGTGTTCAGTTGGTAGGAGGAAGGCTGCAAATCTGAACCGTAGCCCTGTATACATGTGTATGATGGTGGATTTATAGTGGGGGATTCCTTTCCCTGCCAAGAGGTAGAATGCATTTTCAGGCACCGTAATGTCTTCTGGTATGTGGAAAACAAAGATAATGAAGCTGTGGGTTTCCCGTTCCTGCTTGTGAGTAATAAGTATCTTGCAAGACTGGGGTCCACCATTTGTGCTGTTTGTGCTTTTTGCTTGGAGTAAAAGGGGCTCCCTCTGCTGACTATGCCTCTGACGTTGTCCCAGGTAGAACGGCATTCTTATGCTCCAGCATCACACGTTCTGCAGTAAAGAAATTCAGCACACTGCTTCACTTTTTGCTTTTAGTCTAGTTAAGGTACAGGTAGTGTCGCATCAAACATTGAGTAATCAAAGCAGGTTCCACGGAAAACCTTTTCCTTTTTACATCTCTTATTTTTAAAAAATCTTAGAATGTTGACAGGTATGTTTCCTTCTGATTTAGATCTTTCAAGTTTAAATTTTTGAATTCCCCTTTTCTTTGTAAATGTGAACATAGAAACGTTCTCTTTTGGGGAGATGGAAACGAAAGAGATGATTTCCTAAGTAATCGCTGTATTTAAGAACTTGGAGTCTTAAGAAATAAACAAAGTGTTATGAGATTAATGACAAAACCAAAAATGCTGACAGTACTGATGGTTGGGAAATCCTTATTGGCTCTGGTCATCTGCGGTATAGAAAATTGGCAGGGAACATTGTTTCTTTTTATGCTACCAAACTCCTGTACAGCAGTAAGAAATCTGGCATTAAAAAGGTGCTGATAAGTACTTTTACTGCCATGGTGAAATAGATTGTTCTTGTTGGGTGGAACAGTTGAGTTGATTCCCCTCCTTCCCTTCCCCCAACCATACTTTCTGTGCTCCCTTTTCCCTTCCTCCCAATGCCCCTGACACAAACTGAATTATTTTGTACAATGCCTCTAGACCCTAACCTTTAAAGAAAGGGAGAGTACATTCCAGGTTATAAAACAGCTCTTTCCTCATGCAATTTGAGAAGTCCTCCCTGTTGTTTAATTCTGAGCCTGCTTTGTGCCTAGTGCCTCTTGTTGTGTAAAGCACTAGGACATCCCACAGGAACTCTTGATTTATTTTGCTAACTCTGCTCTTCTCTGTGGTTCAGAAACCTCTAATGATCTGTGAAGCTCCAAGATTTTTGAGTTGAACAGTAGTAGTTTTAAGAACCTCCTCTACTACATGAAAGTCTTAACACTTTCCACATGCTGGGTTTTGGCCTCATGAAAAGCTGGCCTCCTACAAATACAGTTTGTAAAGCTAGGCATCCTGGGCCAGGGCTTGTTAATGCTATTGTGAGGGGGGGGGAAGAGAAAAAATGTAATGAAAACTCTGGGCTCTTGGCCAGCAAGGAAGATGTGATACAGTGAACATGTTTCTGTTGCCCTTTGTTACTGTTTAAGTTTGATTAGCTTTGTTTCCGGTGAGCTTAATTACGGTTCTTTTCTTCTGGTTTTGTTGGGGTGTTTTGTTTTTTGTTTTTGTTTTTTTTAATGGCTAAGGAGGGGATCTTTGCCAAAGCTCAAGTCTTTCATTACCTGAATTGCAGTGAGAGGGAACCGGAGAAATAAATCATGCCACCTCCCCAACAAACAAACAAACGAACAAAAAAAACCCCAAAAGAAACCCCATTAAACTATAAAAACAACCCTTCTCTCTCTTTTCCTTATTCCTGCAGCCCTACCACTGTTTCTTTCCATCTGTTACTTTCCCTTCCCTGAAGTTTCTTTTAGGCCTTTAGAGTTAAGAGTGAATTTAGACAAATGTGCAATGCTAACTGCATTACTTGGATTTATCTTTTCTATTTAGCAGCACAAGATAAGGGAAAGAGGGATATTGCCGTTCTAAACGCTTGCTTATTTCTGAGAGCCCAAAAGACATATTTGTTGCCTGTCTGTGTAGGAGAGGGTGTGTCATGGGAGCCTCATGACCTCATCGGAGATTGTGTACTTGCTAGTTTATGTAGTAAGTTTTTGCCTGTGCAGTTTTCTTCACGTTTGGAGGTTGTGCTTCACTAGAGCTTGGCTGACTTCTCTGCAATTTTGATGTCGCACAAACTACACTTTCTGCGTAGGTTTCCTTTCATTGTATTAAGAGTAATACAGTTGCAATGTATAATGGCTTAGAGACTGGAAGAACATAGTTTACAGAAATGGATGGTTTTTTGTTTGGACCCTGGTTTTGTTCTGCAGAATTTCTTACCTTGCCAATTCAGGTGTGATTAAAAATATGTGCCATAAACCTTGCACACTCTGGATGCTTAAAGGGCATATGGAAAAATGCATTTATCCTAATTCCCACTGTTAAATCAGATCTAGTATGTAGAATAACTCTGTGTGTTGTATAACTGGACTTTCACCTTGTTATGATGAAGTGACATGGACAAAGGCCTTCCACCTCCAATGCTCTGTTAAACTTGTATTGATTTAACAATTCCAGCTCATGTTCTTATTCTGTGGCATTTGATGTGATAGATTTTTTTGTTGTTGTTGTTGCTGCCTGGATTTAGAAGAACATTCTTTTGTTGTGAGCATAAGAGCTTCTAAAGAGAATTTATCTGCTCACTGTGGGCATAAAGCTCTCCTCCCTATCTTTCTCTTATTTATATTCTTTTAAGGTGAGTAATGTTTTTGTTTCAGAGAAATCTGTGTTTCTTAAACTTATAAGCCTTTCAAAAATGATTCAAATGATTTTCAGCTAAAGGATGAAAAGGAGGGAGCTAAAGTCTTGTTAGATTTGAACAACCGAAGAGTTTTAACCCATAGATGTCCAAGATATATTTGGAAATAATGCATATACTTCTAGAAAGTTTTATTTAATAGGTGTGTATCTACTGTAGAGAGACAAATGGAGGTTGTACGCTGCTATTTGTGGTTGTTATGAATGACCCCACTTGCCCCACTCTTATCTTCTGAATATTTTTCCACGGAGCGTATTAATAGTGCTGCTGAAGACAAATCAATGGGATTGTTAAGTGTTTAAGTGAAAACTGCCCTACCGTTTTCCCACCTCATCCAATCACTCTTTTATAGTCCTTAACCCATGTTTACACACTCTCGAGTCATGACTCTAAAAAAACCGTGCTGGTATTTAGAAATTGTGACTGTAGAAGTTTTCATTGCTTCAGCAATTTAGTAGTATGTAACAAATTTGTATGAATCGCCACTGAATAGCTAGTTTTATATATTTATGTATGTGCCAAACCAGTGTTAAGTTTTTGGGGTTTTTTTGAATTACTGAAGTTTCACTTTGACCTTTTCAAGTGAACTTATGTAGAAAAGATATGGGAAATTTTTAAAACTGAGTTTCACATTATGTTTGATTGCTTTAGTTGTCATCTCGGAGCTGAAAATGTGGATGGAATCCTGCAGGCTGTAGATAAGCAGCCTTCTGGTGCACTGTTCAGTCTTGGTTTGTCGTTCCATAAAGGTCATGTCAAAATGAGGAGAGAAAAAAACAAAACAAAACAACAAAAAACCGCAGACTAGCAGGGACTTCTTATCTTCGGAATAAGAAGTTCTTTGGGCTACTGATTTCTCGGATGTTCTTGCTTCAGTTTCTCTCCAGGAATATATCCTCTTCTCCTTCAATGCTGAAAAGAGTCCATTGTGTAACTTACTTCCCAAATACTCTGTTAATCAGCCTCCAGCTTTTGCAACGTCATTGTAGTTGTAATACTCTGTTGGCAAAAGGAAGGCTAATAAGGAGAGGTAGTTTCTTTATTTGGGTCAATGTCTGTAGTCGAAGTCTTTGCAGATTGAGCAGTGCAGGGGAGAAAACACAGCTAGTGGAAACCTAGTGGGTAGACATTGATAGATATGGTTTGCTCTGACGCTTAATTAGACCTGTCTGTTTCTGAATGGTTGTTACCAGGTGGAAGGATGGGGCTGGGGGGGGAGCTGGTCTGTTGGGTACCAGGCAGTTTCCTAAGATCATCCATCTGCTTTTATTCCTCTTCTCCCCCACTTCCCAAAGTCACCTTCATCTGCAGTATATAGTGGGGATTTCCATTTTATTTCATTAGAAGTGTTTTTTGAAGGGCAGCAGGAAAGTAAGTTAGATGCTGCCAAAGCTTTGTTGCCTCTGTATTATTTTGCCTTGTCTCCATAATAATTAATGTTGACGTTGCTGCTTGAAGGCTGCTGGGTTCCTGGCGGCTCTGCTTTCTTACTTCCCAGGGGATCTGTTTGCCATGGGATATATGCCCTCTGAGATGCAGACGCTGAAAAAATAAGTTGCAGGTACCTGCATCTTTTCTGAACAGAAACAATGTGCGCCCATTAATTAAATCCTTAATAGGTTAAAAGCCCTTTCGTAGGAGGCTTCCTCTGTTAGCTTTGAAGCATTTTTGAGGAATTCTGTGAAACAGTACCTTCTGAACGCTGTGAGCTTTGCATAGCGTGGTGCTAGGAGGTTGCAGGCTGTACACCTGTTCTGGGCCCTCCTGGGTGTCTGGGGCCATGTTGTTGCAAATTTTTCTAAGCCTAGTGAGTAACCAAACCACAGTAAAAAACGACTAGTGAACCACAGAAAAAGCTTTGTTCGTACATTTGACAATTAGAATGGTTTCAATTATGAGACCACTTTGCAGTAGCATGTGTTTGATGGATTAGGGAAACATGAGTAATAGAAAACCTGTCTTGCTGCTTTGCGTCTCGAGTCTTTTCTGAAGGGAGGAAGGAGTGCGTGCTATTTCGGTTAGCAACAGCTTTCTTGTGAGTAGGGAAATGCGAGTTAAGAAGGTCTGCATGGTTTTAAATATAAAAAAATAACCAAAGTAAATACACACAACCACTATAAGAACTTACTATTGGAATTCAGTTACGTATGATAGTTGCTTATATACTTTTTTCCCACTTCTAATACATTTTTGAAAATTTGAATTTTCAAGAGTGCTGTGGGAATTTATGCCTAGTTGGGCTCTCATTATTGGATGTTACTCTGCTCAAGGTAATTGTCTGCTGTGATTGACTGTAAGGAAATGATTTGTATTAGTTGTGGGTTTGTTAGGTTTTGTTGTTGGGTTTTTTAATTGCCAGAGCACTGAATATAGAAGTACTCTTCTAACATAGATACCAAAAAAGGACACAGGTAAATGGCTGTATCTTGTAATGCTTTCACCTTGTCCCACATATTTAATCTATTTAAAAATTCAAATGTTCTCAGAAATCTGTATGTCTGTACAGTAAATAACTGTTCTTTTCCTGAAGTTAGTACCTGTATCGAAGGCCAGAAGGAAATTGGTGTTTTCCTACATTGTTGGATGTAATTCTTTGGTGTGTTAAACAAGTATTTTTCCTTCACAGTAAATTAAAATATGCACACATCCATAACTACAGTACCTGGAGAATATCCTAATTCAGGAGGCAGCCTGGTTTGTTATCCCTTCCACAGTTCAAGTCTTGTTAGCTGGATTGTTCCTCTTGGGTAAGAACCACAAACAATTTAGTAGGAAAGTAGTAAGTTTGATGGTTAGACTATATAGCTTTTCCATGCCATGCAAGTGACACAGTGTGCTCTGCTGACCTATTACCTTCTTTACTACCATTCATGGTTAATTATTTTTTCTGGGTGACTGTCTTTTGAACTCTTCCTGTATGGAGACTTACCATAGGTTTGGAAACTAACACAAAGATTTTTAACTTTTAATCTTATCTGGACTTGTTAAATTTTTATTTGAATTTATTCCAAGGAGCACAGCATGTGTGGCAGACAAAATTACTAACAGACTCATTACTGATCAACATAATCCTGAAAAAACATAATATTAACGGTTTTCTCCCTCCCTGTTACCCAGTTATTTGAAGCTAACGTAATGTTACTGAAAGCCTCAGTCTTCTCTCGCTAGACTACCAACACAGGCTGCCATGAAGGACAGTTATAGCCAGTGGTAGTGAAGTATCTGATAGTAATAGTTGCCTGCCCTTTGAAAACTGAATTAATGTTAACAAGCAAATCTCCTAGGATACAATGCAATCATCTAGTTAATGACTTGGGAAGGGGGGAAGGCACATGTTTCCAGTTACTTTTGATTTTTGGTGTTAAGGTGATAGCACCAGTGAGTGTTCATTCTACAATGGAAAGCAATAATATGCATAGGTATCTATTGTAGCATTAAAATTGCAATTAATTTGGGTTTTATCTGATGTAGTCTCACTCTCAGCTTGTCCACATAGAAAAATTGACTACTACATTTGTACAGAAGTAGTGTAATTTCACTGGAAAAAGTTAAGCCATTTCCAGGGTAACATGATGTCGTGGTTTAACCCCAGCTAGCAACTAAGCACCACGCAGCTGCTTCCCCCTCCCAGTGGGATGGGGAGGAGGAAAAAAAAGGTGAAACTCGCGGGTTGAGATAAGAACAGTTTAATAACTAAAGTAAAATAAAATATACTACTAACTAATAATAATAATAATAGTAATGAAAAGGAATATAACAAAAAAGGGGGGGGGGGGGGAAGCAGTGATGCACAATGCAGTTGCTCATCACCCGCTGACCGATGCCCGAGCAGTGATCTGCCCTTCCCAGCCAACTCCCCCCAGTTTATATACTGGACATGATGTTCTATGGTATGGAATATCCCTTTGGCTAGTTTGGGTCAGCTGTCCTGGCCGTGCTCCCTCCCAGCTTCTTGCACACCTGCTTGCTGGCAGAGCACGGGAAACCGAAAAGTCCTTAACTTAGGATAAGCGCTACTTAGCAACAACTAAAACATCAGTGTGTTATCAACATTATTCTCACACTAAATCCAAAACACAGCACTGTACCAGCTACTAAGAAGAAAATGAACTCTATCCCAGCCAAAACCAGGACCCATGAGTATACTTTGATATGATCCATTATATTGTTGGTATGCCCCTGTCATTCTTTGGTTCACTTTCCTCGGGAGACAGAAGCTATGAAAAGTGATTGGAAGGAACAAGAATGATATGAGAATGTAGCATTGCTTTTTAAAAAAACAAAAAACCAAACAAAAACCAAAACAAAAGTGCAAACCAAACTATGATAGTCAAAACACACACAAAACCCCCGTCATTCCAAATTCATTGCCTCAATCTGATAAAACTACAGGCTTGCATTCAGGCAGAGTTTTCAAACACAAAGGGTCTAACAGCCTTGTGACAGCATGACTGTTCCTGAAGGTTAGTTTTCAAATGTGCAGTTAACGTCAGCCTTGTGGAGATCATACACTAATGCACTATGGACAGCCTAGTTCCTTTTATCTTGAAAGGGGCTGCTTTTAATGTTGAAAGTATGGAGCCAATTATTTCAGGGTTACATGGCAGTTGTTTTTTCTTTTTTTTTTTTTTTTTCTCTGGCATGTTCCATGAGTCTTATGCCATGTTTCTCCCATCCTTTTCTTTTAAGCAATACTGTCTTGTTTCAGATACTTATTTGTGGTGTTGCTATTGGAGATAAAACTGTCCTTAATAAAAAATATTGCCTGGTGAAATAAGCAGTACTCTAAAAGCTTGGCATTCTAATAAAAAAATAAAAAGCCTTTTATGGGGAGGGGGGGAAAAGGATTGATTAATGATGTGCATGGACAGACATGGTCAGACTGTGACAACATCTTGAAAACTTCCTTTGAATGTAGAGCACAATGGTAATGGGTTTAACCAGTAGTGCCAACCACAGGAGAAACACTTTAAGATATGTTCTCTTTTAGTGAAATTATTCTGTATTTAACAAACAGGTGAGATCTACTAAGCTATCTCCACTTGACATGGAAAAATTACTTAGTTTTTTTCTTTTCAAGGGTTGATGTTGCTTTTTTATTTTACGTGGTGTGTGCTTCAAAATTTATCGAACCTTGTAGAATGCATACTTTCATACCGTGCCAATTGGAAATTGTCGTATGGGTCCTTGTGAAATAGAAATCCTTGGGAATGACTGTTAAAATGTTACATTATATTCATAAGAGCAGCATTATTCTGTGTCACTTGCATTAGTCAGAAAGCTGCTTTGTGAATGGTTAAAACCTTAACAGCAAGCATCCCTCCAGGGTGCGTAATTTTCCAGACAAGATGGCTGAGTTGATAGAAACACTTTTGCCATAGCCTTGCAGCAGGTGCCCGGGTGCCGGCTTAACAAATGTTGAACATAATTCATTACTGCCTCCTCATCCTTTTTCAATGGGCTTCTTCGCTGGTGCATTTTATAAATATGTTGTTTCAGGTGGTAATTAAGGCTACCAAAAGGGAGAAGGACTAGAAGGGGGGTATTGGGCGAAGAGATACAGTTAGCTGGGTGGGACTGTGCGTGTGCAGTTGCAGTACCTGTTTTGTGTAGACAAGGAAGATCAATAGTTTCAGGGTTTGTAGAGTTTCTGCAGAGGAAAGGATGGCCAAGAAGAGGGGGAGGTCAGGGAACTGGGAGGAATAGTAGTTCTTAACATGGCCTACTTTTGATGTTTAGCTTAATAAGGAGCTTTGGACAGTCAATTAACAGGATTAATGGATTATTTGTATGTTTGAATGTGGATATTTGTATGCTTTCTTTTGTAAAGACAGGCTTTTCTGAAGAGTGTGGAATTTGCAAAGGGTGTTTCTTTGCTTCTACTCCTTCATCTCCTACTTTTTTTTTTTTTTTTAAATGCTTTAGTATTTCTCTAGCTTCAACTTTAGTTCACAGTTTACCCATTTCATGGAAGTCTGGAGTTTTGCAGTGTTGCTCTCCTCTTTATCACCCTGAAGAGAGGCTGGTGCAGGAAACTGAAGCAGCTCAGAGTGATTAGGATTTACACAAAGTCCAGATGAGTTGCTCATTGGTTTTCTCTCATAGTTAGTGTTTTGTGTGTCTTGTATACAGGAGGGTAGGAGTGGATTTAGACTCCTTGACTCCTTCAAATATTCTGATCCCCCAAGATGCGTATTTGCTTCTTGGGAATGCTGCCAGCTGTTCGGCTCGTATGTCACTAATGCTTCAGACTGAATTTGAACCAGTGAGTTGGAAGTGAAGAATTGCACATCTTACCTATTCAAAGTCCCTTTCCTGCTTTGGAGACATGAATGTGTAGTGGTTGCCTGCTGCTTACAGCTTGGCATTCTCGGACGTTGAGCTGTTGATGATATTTTTGCATGGTATAAAATAAGCAAGGTAAAAATTCTTACATGCCTGAGCTGAACGTCAGGTGTTTGTTCGGCCTCTTGTGCGTGTTTGTGTATGAAAGATTCATGAAACATTTTAAAGAGATGGTAGTACTGTTCTGAAAAATATTACTAGAAAAATTCCAGTAAGTGATTCCATTTTTTTTAGTGCATCATTTTCTGTATTTTCCCTCGTTTTTGTCATTAGTACCATTTGCATGAAAACATCTGTATTTGTCTTAATTTGCTGCTTTTGTTTTATTCTCACCTGAAGATGCCACTTTTTGTCCTGCTAGCTTGGTAGCAGCTAATTACAGCGGTGTATAGACCTGGGGAATCCTAGTTGTCCTCGCATGCATATAGGAATGGACTGAATCCCAGACTGCGATTTCACAAGTGGGGCCTAAACAATAGAAACATACAAATAAATTGAGAAATTGTTGAGTTACCTTACAAACAATACCTGCAAGGATGGAGCGAAAATTAACGATACATCTTAGCGGTGCTACTGTGATTAGTTTAATGAGGGGAAAAAATATGAGAGGTAGAATTACTTACAGAATGATATATGAGACACTCAAACATACCCTGTGCTTATAATGTATGTAGCTAGATCCAGCGTAGTAAAGTGATTTTTAACTGAGAAAATAGTGTTTGTGGTCTCTTTCATGTGTCACAGGGTTTCTTTTCCAGAGTTGTGTAATGTTCTCAAATCCCTGTTATTGCAAGATGTCTGCCTGTAGTTGTGTCAGCTGGTTGGGCAATTGAACGTATTTGTAATCAGAAAGGAGCTTGCATCTTGAGTCCGTGGCTTTTTGGTTTTTTTTTAATTTTCCTAAGCCTGCAAGATATGGGGTTTGTGGTTGGTAGAACAGGATGCTGTCACCTCAAAAACCGGACAAACAGATAGGGAAGAGGTAAGCAGAACAGAACGGCTGTTGTGAGGTAATAATGTTGCTGTTGAATAACTTGAGGTGACGAATTGTTTGAAGCAGCAAATGCCTTTAAGAGCTGAGATGGCTGTCACTGCTGTGTTTTGCTCCTAATTGATGGAGAACTGCACATAAAGCTGAGAGCATTCTTAGGTTATTGAATATTTCATATGGAAAACACAGGGATTCTGCATTTAGAGAGGCTGCAAAGATACCAACCACAAAGAACCTTTTTCAAGCACATAGCTTTAGAAAGTACTTCTCTTTCATGCCTGTTGGACCAAACTGAATCAAATGCATCACGCCTCTGGCTGGACTAAGTCACCACTCTTACAAGGCATGTAAGTAACCTCATGAAGTTCAACGAGGCCAAGTACAAGGTCCTGCACCTGGGTCAGGGCAATCCTCAATATCAGTGCAGACTGGGTGATGAATTGAATGAAAGCAGCCCTGCAGAGAAGGACTTGGGGATACTGGTGGATGAAAAATTACGTATGATCCAGCAATGTGCGCCTACAGCCCAGAAAGCCAGTCATATCCTGAGCTGCATAAAGGGTGGCCAGCAGGTTGAGAGAGGTGATTCTCCCCCTCTACTGTGCTCTTGTGAGACCCTACCTGGAGTACTGTATCCAGCTCTGGAGTCCACACTACAAGACACACATGGACCTGTTGGAGCAGGTCCAGAGGAGGGCCGTGAAAATGATCAGCGGTCTGGAACACTTCACCTATGAAGAAAGACTGAGAGAGTTGGAGTTGTTCAGCCTGGAGAAGAGGAGACTCCGCGGAGAACTTATTGTGGCCTTTCAGCCTATAAAGATGGAGGAAGACTTTTTACAAGGGCCTGTAGTGACAGGACAAGGGGCAACAGTTTTAAACTGAAAGAGGGTAGATTTAGCTTGGATATAAGGAAGAAACTTTTTGTGATGAGACACTGGAAGAGGTTGCTCAGAGAAGTTGTGGATGCCCCATCATTTGAAGTGTTCAGAGTCAGGTTGAATGGGGCTTTGAGCAACCTGATCTAGTGAAAGATGTCCCTGCCAGTGGCAAGGGGGTTGGACTAGATGATCTTTGAAGGTCTCTTCCAACCCAAACCATTCTGTGATTCTGTCTCCCCCAAATTTAGTTTTGCTTATCCCTTAACTGACACTTTCCCATTTCACTGAAACAGGTAGGACGGAGGTGTAATCTGTAATGGGACTTCCCAGTGCTCCTCCAGAATCTATTTAGTGAATTTTCAAGCACTGAATCTTACTATGATTGAGCTTTGGTTTTTATTACTTCTTCCAGTGTAAAAGCTGGGTGATAGCCCTCATCAGTGAAGTCTGTTCTTATTCTCCCCCTGAAAGCAGCTACCTGTTGGAGCAGGAGAATGCTTATTCCTTGTGTCTTGGCTCAGCATAGCTCAGATTCCCTGTGATCTTCTTGTCTTCCTATTTTCTTCAGCTACTGCTTACAGACAAAAGAAGCTTGTTAAAGGACATCGCTTTTTAAAGCTGGGAAATAAAATGCTTTGGACATGGTGGTCTAAAGCATGTGGAGGTCTAAAGTAGGCATATGTAAAATTTTTTTTCTTGCTTGCTTTGGCTGAAATTCAGCTTTCTGTCTCAGCAAGTTAGGGTTACTCTAAATTAAACCAGGTTTTATGCAAGTAAGATCGTGACTCTATCATGGATGCCTTCACTCCTTTTGGGTGCCAGAGCACTCAGACCAGAAAATTTGCCTGCATCAAGCAGAAGTGTGTTTCTCTTTCTCTGAAAAATACTACCTGTCTACATTGCCCAGAAAATAAATTTTATAATACCAAACCAATGAGATTTTCTTTGACATGTTGCTATGATCTTGTATTTTTGAGGAGTTGACAGGAGCAGCATATTACAACATGGTACTTAAATAGGCAGGATACCATCTCTTTATTTTCATTCACTCATCACCTAGACCTTGGCAGGAAGAATTGCAGGGGTCTTTGTGTCTCGTGTGCTCAGCCACTGCCTCTTCTGGCAATTTCTATCCTTTCTGATTCTAGAAGGATTGGAAGGAGGAAGAAGAAGTCTTAAGGGAGGCCCAGAAAACAAAGCAGAAGGATGATTTGACAGACCGTGAAGTTAGTCTTGTAAAGAGAAAACTGACTTCATTTCCTTGTTCTTTTGTGGGCCTTCTCTTCTGGCTTGACTAGTCTCTCTCCAGGTTCTGTGAAATGGGATAATATCTCAGCCTATTCTGTAAAGGTGCTGTTGTGGACATAAAACCACTTAAGGTTTTGAGAGATCACTCCAAAGCTTGGTTGTAGGAGAGGCTTTGTAAGGACTGAGGTGGACAGGGAAAGGAAAAAGGCAGGAGCTGGAGGATTCCCAGAATGATTTGTCATACGATGTCAACATGGCCTTTCTAAGCTGGCCTTTTTACTACAAGTTTGATGTGATGGGGCACTATACAGAGAAACCCTTTACAACAAGTATTCGATGTCTACAGGAAACGTTAACTTGTGCACTACATGTGGTTGTTTGCTGAACTTGGCCCTAAGCCCAAGCACTGTGTTAACGCTGATCTTGTTTCGCAAACGGAAATCTTCCGCAGTTAGAAGGAAAAATGAGAGCGTGTCCTCACCAAACAGACTTTCGGCATTCCAGTTTTCAAACTTACACATGGCAGTGAAATCAACACACTGCACATCCATCTCAAGCTTTTTTCCAGCACTGAGCTGTGTCATTGGGTCTCTGCGTCTTCCTGAAGAATTTATTTATAGCGTAACATTTTGCTGTGGTAAACCAAATCCAAAATGTAATAATAGATGAAAGCTGATGTTGCTATGTCTAGAGCCACAGGTTGGTTGGTTTGTTTGCAGGGGGAGAAATCCATTCTTAGATTCTTTCAGGGGAACGAATTCTTAAACTCAGCTTGTATCCACTTCTAGTTAATGGAGTTTTCCATGCAGGAAATCACTATTTTTTACTTCACTCTGATATACGCTCACGTAATACTACTGATTTTATAGCTGATCACTAAAAATGAAAGTATTGTTGCACACGAAGTTAAGGCTGGAAGTCCTAGCTGACAGTATAACCTCACTCTAAAGTATGTGCTTAAAGGTAAAAACAGGTTAAGTTTACAGTTGTGGTTCTGCTTGCTACTACCACCTTTATTTATTTATGCTTTTTCCTTAGTGGTGTGTTTAAATTTTGTCTGTAATAGTGTCGTGGTTTAACCCCAGCCGGCAACTAAGCACCACACAGCTGCTCGCTCACTCGCCTCCGGTGGGATGGAGGAATCGGAAGGGTAAAAGTGAGAAAACTCATGGGTTGAGATAAAGACAGTTTAATAAGTAAAGCAAAAGCCACACAGGCAAGCAAAGCAAACCAAGGAATTCATTCCCCACTTCCCCTCGGCAGGCAGGTGTTCAGCCATCTCCAGGACAGCAGGGCTCCATCACGCCTAACGGTTACTTGGGAAGACAAATGCCAGCACTCTGAACATTCCTCCCCTTCCTTCTTCCCCCAGCTTTCTATGCTGAGCATGACGTCCTATGGTATGGAATATCCCTTTGGTCAGTTGGGGTCAGCTGTCCCAGTTCTGTCCCCTCCCAACTCCTTGTGCACCCCCAGCCTCCTCACTGGTGGGGTGGGAAGCAGAAAAGGCCTTGACTCTGTGTAAGCACTGCTCAGCAGTACCTAAAACATCCCTGTGTTATCAATGCTGTTTTCAGCACAAATCCAAAACATAGCCCCATACTAGCTACTATGAAGAAAATTAGCTCTATCCCAGCCAAAACCAGCACAAATACCTTTTCAGATTCACGATGGAAATGCTACTTCTATCTTCAAGTAGAGCCTCCTGTGTGGCACCACTGTAGTTAGAAGATATGTATATTGAGGGCTGATTTGCAAGTGGCATTGCTTTACAAACCTGCAGTCACCATTAGGAAGCAATTGAAGAAGGTAGAGGATTCCAGAAAAACAGAGTTTAAGGAAAAAATGCAGTGGGGAATTTTGGTGGCTAATAGGGATGGAAGTGTCCTATTGAAAGTATAGGATGCTTCTGTGAGTAGTTTTGTTTGCAAATAGTGCAATGTATAGGTTGCCCTTTGGTAAATGTATGGAGATTCATATTCCAACAATTTCAGAAACTTTGTGGCTACAGCTTATCAGTTAATAATGGAGTATCGTTTTAAGAGGCACACAAGTATAAATGTATGCTAGTAGGCTTCACTTTCTCTCAAAGGAGGCCAACAAGTATTGATATAACCTCTTTTTTCTTGTTGTTTTACAGTTCTCAATTATAAGTGGTTCTCTTAGTTTCTGACACCTTGGTTGCTGTGTTGAATACAAGCCACTAATTAAAATGATCACTCACGCTGCCTAGTGGTAGGCATCAACATGCTGTGACCATTAGACATGGTAGTGGGCAATAAATGGTGTAATACTCCGTGCATTTGGAATACCTGATCAGTCAGTCTCTGTGTTTCCAAGGCATATTGACATAGTGTAAATGTAATAGTAAAGAATTTTTGAGCTCTTACTGATCCAACTGGAATGAGACTCTTCAGCATTTATAAACTGGTAATGAGAAATAGGTCTATGCAAGGGAGGGTGGGGTGGGTGGGTGTGAGTGCGAGTCTAGGCTCAGTGTGGTGTGGCGGGAGCTGTCAAGCATCGTTCGGAGGAATTGGTTATATAGTTTTGCATATCTAAAGCAGTACAATGAAGCAGTCTTCATCTTAATCTTCAGAAGGTTGCTGACTGGGTAAAAATGACATTTTACTCCTCTCTGTCAGAAACTGTCTCAATCTACTTGTAGAAGAACTCAGGAAGGCAGGTAGAGACAGTACAAGCCTAATACCTATGAAGAGGGAAATAAACCTGATTTCGTTTACATGAGGGAATCGAGCTTTTCTTGGGTAGTGAAGTGAAATGTAGAGAGAAGTATTTCAGGGAAGCAGAAAAGCAGCTCTAGAATAAGCTTGTCAGACTGTTGTAAGGAAAATGTTATGTAAGTGGCAGACTGGCTGTATAATAGGTCAGCGCCCTTGCTTGACAGGTTTCCTGGGGTCTGCACTTCTTTTTCCTCTGGCATAAGAATGCAGGGCCAGAACAGGCCTGGGGGGATTGCTGAATCTAAAGTTCTGTTGTCACAGGCAACCATCTCTCAAATCCCTTTCATGAACGGATCAAACTTCATATTAAAGCTCGTCGGGTCTATAGCCATTTGTTCTTTTGCCAATACTGCCCTTTTGCTTTAACGGCTCTTCTATCTCCCTGGTGGATAACTGCATGTGGAGCTACAATTCTGTATAATAGGTACTGTGCAGAGCAAGACAGATGAAGATGCCTTTTCTAATGCCGCAGCTGCTTTATGTCATCCAGTGGGTCAGAATCTGAAATTTGCCCAACTTGTGAGAAATAGCTATTAGAAGGTTAGCTTGCCTAGTGGTGTGAGTCAGAGCTCTCGGGTTTTACTCCTGTCTCTCAGATCTCTGGTTCTGAGTGGCAGTTGATTTCTGGGTTGATGAAAAATACTATTGCCTTAACTTTCTTTTTACATCATACTTTGTTTCTCTCCTGCTTACGTGGTTCTTCTATCAGAGGTTAGCATCCCTGTAGTGGACATGACAGAAAGGTAAAAATGAGCCCACTGTTTCATTGCAATTGACAGTGTAAACTGAAATTAATGACATCTTAAGTTAGCACACTTTGTAAAATGAGCTGCGGCAGCCATGTCACCTGTCCTGACAGCCCTGCTGTGGATGGGGGCCATGTACAGGGAGGACAGGATTAACGGCAGCAGCCCGATGTCATCTCTGAACTCACTGTAGTATGATTTGCAAGACCTCAGGAGTCAGAGCCCTAAGTCATGCCCCAAATTACTGGCACCTTTTTTTTTTTTTTTTTTCTTATCCCTAATTGTGAAGTGGGGATCAAATTCACTTTCCAAGGGAGTAGCTAGGATTAATGCTTGCTGGGGATACCAGGGCAGAACAGAACTGTAAAGAATTAGCATTTTCTTTCACTTTTGAGCTCACTGTATAGGTATTATAGTAAGCTACAATGAATTGGTCTTTCTAATACGGCTTTACAACTCTTACCATTGTCTTTTAGTTAAATTTTGCTTGCTAAGGTTTTTTTTCCTGACAGAAAGAATTTGAGACTGGAGGGAAGCAACAATAACTGAGGGATAAGCAGCTTACGTGGCAGTTCTTTTGGGGGGGGGGGGTGCTGCTTGATGTCCTGCTTCAATATTCCTCTTTTCATATATTGCTCTGATAAACAGGAAAACACTTAAGTACCCCTCAACCCTCCACACTTAATCTAGACAATCTACTGGTTTAGAGAAGTGTTCTTGGAGAGCAGTAAAAGGAAAACAGCTGTCCAGGGATCAGATCTGAGAGAAACTAAGTCTGTTTAAAATCAAGGCTTAATGACAGGGATGTCTGTCTGAGAGTTTTTGTTTGCAAGTTTGTTGCTTTGTCCATAACTTGGACCGAATAGTAGAGCAGGAACCTGTCCTCCTCAAACCTGTGTTTGTGTAGTGTGTGAATAAGGTTTTCAGTGATAAGCCTGGTGGCTTGTATGACTTTATTTGATACTTTTCAGGTGTAAAATGGATGGCTTTCTTCCTCTGTCTGGCTTGTTCAGGTGTTGGACATCCTGTGATAGAGTTTTTTATTAAGAGGTCAAATTTTAGCTGTCTTCGGCATGGAATCAGGGGGTTTGATAGTTTTCATCACAAAATAACCAGTTGTGAGGACTTTGAGGATAGCTGCAATAAAAAAGGGATGGAAAATTTTTCTGTTTCCAGGTGGTTGCATCTTCACTTTCCTCAGTAGCAGTGAGGATTATTTTACGAGGTTTGTTGCCTCCTGTGTAATTTTCAGTATTTTCTGAATGCTGTTGTTTTTAACATGACTTTATAATCAACTATTAAAACTCAACAGCTCCCCTACAGGTCATGAGCTGCAAAGGGAGGAAGCTGTGTGTCAGGGAAGATAATGCATATGTTTGACGAGCCAGGCTTTGTGTGATTCATCACAGATGTGTTTGGAAAACCTAAAACATCTGTTGCATTGAAATGTGGAATGCAGGCCAGCGTGCAGACACATCAGCAGTCTGAAACAGTGCTGTTAGTGGCAAAGTTGCATTGCTGGTGATTGTCTCAGAACTAAGTGGACCTTCAATTTATTTCTATGTTTAAATAAAAGCAGTTACAGAATGTGACATTTGAGAAACAAATGGTTAATTCCTTACCTTTCAGCTCTTCTTGCCCTATTAAAACAGGAAAATCTGATCAAACTTTCAGAATTTCCATTTGCTTGCTTATTTCAATGGTTTTGTTTCCTTGGTTTTGTGGTATGTTATCTTCTCAGTGACCACTGCCTGCCCAGGAAAGAAATGGGGCTAGGCCTGCAGAGCACAGTGCAAGTAATCTGTGTTGTTAATCTAGAGGCAAAAACCCGCTCTCCAAAGGAATGAGGGGGGAAAAAACCCTGTCTGACATCATGGGAATGAGCTCCTACTGCGAATGACAGCAGATTCCAACAATAGAATATGGCAAGAATCAGATTTGTTTTGAAACCTGGTGATATAATATATTCTAACTTAACCCGAGGAAGGCATGAGACAGATGGTTTCATACAAGGAAACAAAGAGAAGTACCAGGTATAATTAACAGGAAGACAATCCTTGGGGGCCCATAAAATGTTGTAGGATTTACACATTTGACTATTACATAGAAGCTGCAGCGACTTGGGGTTTGGAACTTTTTTCCAGATCATCCAAGGTGCTCCTGAAGCATTGAATAATGTAGTCTGTTTGACCTGAAACACTTGCCCGCACATGGACTAATTGATGACTTTTAAACTGGAGCTTGAAAGATAGCTAGAAACTTCTTCGTTGAATGTTAGACACTTCAGTGTCTTCTCAGGTAAGTTGAGCCAGGAACTTGCATTGCAAGATGTAAGCACTTAACCATTTGAAATAATCTTTTCAGATCAGTAAAATGTCATCCATCTTATCACTGTGTAAAGTTCCAGCTGAACAGAAGGGGAATTTGCTGAGCTATGTAATGGTTGTCTGTTTTAGCTAATGAGGAGTGTGAATGTGTGGGGGTTATTTTATTGCCCCTTACCAATATTCTAGTGAGAGAAAACCTAATTCTGATGAGTTCAAAGTCTATTTTCTATCATCCCTTCAGTTATGTGTCAGTGTCACTCCACTGAGCCTGAGGCATCCAGCAGAGTGTTGCAGTAATGCAAGAGTATTGATTCTAAGTGACAATTAACTGGAAGTGGTTTGCTTTAAATACCAACTTGCATTATTGCTGTGAAGTAGTCAACTAACAGAACAAATAAAACTAACAATTATAACACGGGAAATGTTTTGGTAAGTATAGTTTGATTCTATTTGTAAAATTGTCATAATGCAATAATAAAAATATTTTTAAAGTAGTAAAACTTTTTTGATAATTGCAGGCCTAATTTCAGTTGTGCAGAGTTAGAAAGCAAATTAGCATATGTATACCTTACTGAAATGCAGGAGGATTAAGTTCTCTGCTGAATAGTAGAATTAAATTTTTAATACTTTGTTTAAATGAAAATTATGAAAGTAGAAAATGCTGCTGTCCTTGTGTTTGGAATGTCACTTTCTGCACACGCATGCACATACACAAATTGGTCTTTCATTTAGATTAAAGTTGACATGCAAACCACAACAGAAAGTAGTCTAGTTGGGGATAAAATTACCAAAGTCTGTCAATATTTTTGATTAGTTTGAATAGCTGATTGTACTTGATATAATTCTCAGCCTCTATATAAAAATCCATAAAATAGAGGAACTGCTGTGGTTGAAGGAACCTTTTTCATTTTCTGGCAGCCATTACATGCTGCCAGTACAAAAACAGTTTTTTCTTAACAGTCCTTTCCCAAGCTCAAAAATTGATTTCCCCCCAGCCACTGTCATTCAATTATCACCTCAGGAAATGCATAGATATAACTGATGATCCCTTTAAAACATCCTGCGGTATTCCACTCCTCCCATCCTTCATTTTTCTTCTCGCTCCGGTCATTAAATGTAACGTTGCCGATGTATATTTTATAGGGTGACCCTGACGGCTGTCGCTTTGAGGATGTGCCGAGATAATAAGATTGTGCATGTAATGACGGGCAGATAAATAGAAAAATGTTTACAGGATGGAGTGTGGTAGTTTTAACTGCTTTATGGCTCGCTTCTCTCTTATATACACGCCCACATGAACCAGCACTGATACCTTTGCTTTAAATAGTGAAAATGTGATGTATTGTAGGCATTGAGAAAGATCTCATTGTGATGTAGCCAGTAGCAGTGAAATGGCTTTTTGTCCCACACCTGAACTCTAGCAATACACAACCAAGAAACTTAATTATTGAGCTGGTACAAAAAGAAAGTGCAGTTAAAGGGATACTGTGTCGGTGCTTGGCACCTTCATTGAGAAATCCTGTTCCTTGTATTGTGCTGCTAAATTCTCGATGTCAGTGGCATTGGTGGAAAAGCTTATGTGCAGGGGGAAAGACATGATCCAGTGCAGACTTCAGCGAGCTCTACTCTGAAAGCTTTTCTGAATACCTTGCATTTAATTTATCTGGGTATTTATCCCACTCTCCTTTTTGTCCTGGTGTGTGAGCTCCAATATTGAGAACTTCTAGTTAACAAGAGAGTGGCAGTGAAAGATGTTGCATAAAACAGCTGTGAACCCCAGGACTTTGATGTGGGTTGTAAAATGGAATGAAAGAATTGTTGGCTCAAGAAAATAGGAACTTCTCCCATCCTTGCAAAAGCATTTCATCTGTTCTTCAGAACTACATTGTGCTTAATTCACCTGGCCCATGTGCATTTTCTTAGGGGTAGCGCTTTGGGCATCAAGATGTAAGTGAAAAGGCAAAAAGGCCGAGTATTTGCATTTGCTAGGGAGAACAAATGGATGTCAAACAGTGGGTTGGAAGGAACCTGCAGTGTATGCCAGCCTGAGCCTCAATAGGAAGAGAGAAGCCCTGGCTCCACAGGAGCTAAATTACATTCTCCAGGCTCTGTCTGCATGAAGCAGTTCGTACTCTCTGCCAGGCAAAAACGTCGCATCAGTGCTGAAGAATTGGGCTCTGCTGGAACGGGAGACCCCTCTATGCTGCAGATTGGGCAGCTGTGCCTGAGCAGAGGCTGGTGGAGGTGTCTGGGAAAACAAGAGGTAGAGGGTAAGCTTACAAGAGGAGGGGAAAAAAGTTAAATGATTGGAGTTAAGTGATCAAGCAAATCAGGATTTCTAACCTCAGAAATTTTGATAATATAAGTTGCAAAGGGGAGCTGAGTAGAAAATAAATCCTCGACAAATGTGTGTAAGGCGAGCAGGTTCTTAACTCTTTCACTATTTTGATAACCTCTTAATTGATCAAGTGCCAGAGATCCCTGTGGGGTGTACCTGGTGACAGTGGCAGTGGTTACGCAGTCCTGGAGAGCTATAACTGACACTATTAAAGATAGGCTCTAATAATTAATAATGGATGCAGCCAACAGTCTGTGAGTTCCTATGGGGATTAGGAACTCTGTTGATTAACAAAGAGGAGTCTCTGGAGGAAGAAGCCTTAATTACAAAAGCTTTCTTTTCATTCTGGCATGTCGTACAGCTGGAGAGAGGGTCAGCAGCTTTTAACTGTGGCTGAGGCTTAAAACAATGCGCTAGCATGCTATGCATTTGTTTTTGCAGAACTGTTAGAGCTGGTACTTAAACACCTAAAAATGAGAGGGGGGAAGTTCACATAGAACAGATAGCGAGGGTAAGTTCCATAATATGCTAATTATCTTATTTCCTACCAGTATATGCAGCCTTACAAACACTGGAAAAGGTTAGCAAATGGACTACATGAAAATTGTGGTTAGATGTGGCACAGAGACGTGTTATTGGTTTTTCAGGCTATGGACAATAACATTTAGATTTCTCTGTAGTTTGCTAAAACCATACAATTAAGTGGTAGGAATGAAACAAGAATATCCAATTGAAAAAAAAAAAGCAGCTTGTATTGAGGGCAAAAGGAAAGCTGAACTGTTGAAGAACAGTCAGCCAGTACTGTACTTAATAAGGATGGATAAGCCTATCCAATAGGCCTGGTTTTGAATTATGAAGGAATTTTAGAGCCTGACTGTCACTGGTGGAGCTGCTCACATAGTTTGAGGTTAATCAGTACAATTGTACTTCTCACACAGGATTGATCTTGGCCAATTTATAAATCTTCTGTCTCTTTGTTTCTGTATGCTATAAAACTTAAAAAAGATGTGCTGAGACTTGGTCTGTAATGACTTTGTCATCAAATGGAAGATGCTATACAACGGTTGAGTAACTGTGTTACTGCAGATAAATGTTTGTTTCAAATGAGAGATTATTTACATCCTATCTTGTATATTTCTTTCCTTTTTTCTGCCCGCTTTGCAGTCCCTGTTCGCTGACTCTTATCTACTAGTGATTCCATTACTCTTTGTGTCTCTTGCCACTTCCACTTCCCATGCATAATTTTGTTGTAAGATTTGTGTTTAGTTTGCACTCACCTGTTACGTTGATTTTTTTTTTTTTAAATTATTTGTGAAGGAGGGCAAAGATATTCTCTTCCGAGAATTACAGAAGTCATCTGTGTGTTTAGGTAACATGAAAATGAAATTATTTTGGTCTCTTCACTGCTTGAGGAACTTTGGAGTGAAATCTTCAGGTTCCAAACTTGTTTCAGCACTATCAGGACCGACACAGTTCTCTAATGACCTGTTGTATCATAGGCCTGTGTCAGCTACCTAAACAAAAGCAGAATTTGTAGGAGATAGAAGCTTGCTCTTCCTCTGGTCTGTAAAGGACTAAGCAGGGTAGCAGTGCTCATTTAGCAGAAACAATTAGAAAGCATAAAGCTGTATCTGATTGCAGTTTTTTTCCACAACAAAATGAAATCCAGAAAATACAGATGGAGCCTCGGCTGGGTTCCCAGGAAATTCTGTGACTGTTCCTGTATTGGGGGTAAATTGACAGCATAAAAAAGCAAGGAGTTAGCCTGGGGTTCTTATATACCTATCTCCTCTTTTGATTCCCACTTGGCCAGCCTGTTTTGCCAGGAGTTTCAAATAAAAAATGAAACCAGCCAGCTTACCTTGCTGTTTGCAGAACAAGGAAACAGAGTATTAGGGCAGCCAGTCTCTCCTAAAATTGTAGGTAGAGTTCTTAGCAGAGACCAGGGAGAGAAGGCTGTATTGCCATCCAAAAGATAATAAATGGCTAGAGGAACTGCTAGATAAAATGCCTATACTTTTAAAATATGCTAGAGAACTGAGAGACCTGCAGGATATTCCTTAGAGAGCATCCCACGATTTTTAATGTGTTTTTTGCAGTGTTAG
Source organism: Gymnogyps californianus (assembly GCF_018139145.2). Lineage (NCBI taxonomy): Eukaryota > Metazoa > Chordata > Aves > Accipitriformes > Cathartidae > Gymnogyps > Gymnogyps californianus. The sequence goes on along the minus strand of NC_059491.1, from coordinate 4,523,351 downwards.
TAAAATATTGCTTGGTTTTTAAAAGCCACTCTTAAAATCTCAGTAATGTTTTAGATTATGCAGTATTCCTGTGCACCCAAGGTAGGCATTAATCAGTGCTACTGAACAAGCTGCTGAGACTTACTGCTTAATTAGAGCATATGCAAACCTATTTGTCATAGTTGGCAGAGGCATGTAGACCAAGCTTAAAATTATAAAAATGCCTAGGTTCAACTCTTCTGAGCTGCGCACAGCTGTTGTTCTTTCTCTTCCCTGCTGCATTTTTTCAATACTTTAGCTTGTTCAGACCAAGACAAGAGTTCCAGATTTTCTCTATCTGGATATAGGTTCATAACAAGAAATAGCCATGCAGTGCTCTCCACTCACTGTCCCATTTCTACCTTGATGTGGTAGGCTGTGCTGCTTGGGAGGTCAGAGGATTTGTTGCATGATTGTGCTAGCCTGTTTGCATATGTTTGCACCTCTTGTATTAGCAACTTTTGGGTATGGAGATGTGTGTGATGGAAGGGACTGATACCTTCACTTTTGTCTCCCAGTCTAACAGTGTATAGCCACATTCTGGGTTGTCCTGTAAAGTTTCAGGAAGCAACCTGGAGATGACAGACAGCAATACACTGGTCTGTACTGAAGGTGTGTACTATAAAGCTCCCATTATGCAAAACTGTGCATGTGTAGTTCACTTTCTTGATATGCCCCTTGGTATGCAGGCATTTGAGCAGATGATGTAACCAAGGCTGTTAAAGCCAGGGGATCAGTGAAGGAGGAAAGTGCTGGAGACCATGTTTTTACCACAGGACTTTAGTAATAGGGAGCATTAGCTAAATTGAGTTGACTTAATAAAATCTTGATGCATTCCAGAAAGATTGTGAATTCATTAAGGCCACAGCTGGACAATCTGTTCCCCTCTGGTCTGCCATGACTAGTTTATAGCCATTGAAGAGAGTTGTCATTTACCTTTTCTGTTTAATTACTGTAAAGCTATTCCCTCCCCACGATTTCCCCCCCCCCCCCCCCCCCCCCCCCCCCCCCCCCCCCCCCCCCCCCCCCCCCCCGGCAGAGCTAGGCTCTGGGGAAATTAAACAGCAATTATTATGTTTGCTCACTCTGTTATAGCATAACAGATACTTGAAGGTAAGTTGATGTGTTTGTGTGATTGGCTTCCATAGGAGCAGCGTCTGCTGCAGCAGGGCTGTCAAAACCTCTCAAATCCAGAAATGCATACACAGTGTTAATCCTTTGTTTACCTAAGGCAAGACTAAACACAAACATGGGGCACAGCTTTATTGTGTATTTTACATTTGAAAACTACTGATAAGAAGTGAGAAACCAGGGCATGCAGCACTTACTGGTGCTTGTGTTTGTTAAGGGTATGGAAGAGTTAGTAAGGCCTGCCCTGGTGTTTTGTGATGTGGCTTGGAGAGCTTGATTGAGGTGCAGAAAAAGACGGGTGAGAGCAGTGGGTGAACATGGTGGGAGAGGTAAGAGAAAGGTGCCATATGCCAAGGAAGTGATCTAATAAATGCAGATGGCCTGTGCAGTGCAAGCAGGAGTGCTGGGTTAGGGAGGATGTGGGCTGTTGGGCACTTGAAGACTCTTGTCAGCTCAGCCTCCAGAGCTGAATTGCAGAGAAAGTCTCACTTCTGCATACTTCTGCGGGAGTGCATCTGAACCATTTCTTTCTCTTGAAAAATAATCCCTAGAACAGAGCTAAAAGGAGATGAAGCGTTACTTTTTTTCTATGTACCTACAACACGGGGTGAAATGGCCTTGGCAGGAGAAGGCAAGAGATTGGAGTTGTGAGCTCTGGATGTATTTCAAAATTGATGAAAGCTGAACCATGGTTTTTAGTAAAGAACATATCCCCTCTGTCTTAAAACTTCAGTAATGGGAAAGTAGATGTTCTTGAGGAAAGGTGGCATTAAAAGCTTGAACAATGCTTCTCATTTTGCTTTATATGTGTTTGATAAATTGCTTGGGACAGTTAATCAGATGTTAACGTAGAAAAATGGAGTTGTGTTTGCAGAAAAGAGAGGTGGCGTTGTATGAAGTGGAGGTGAGGCTGTTACTATGAACAACGAAGCAGACTGGGAAAGAAATGAATCTCCCCACACTGATGGAAAAAGCTGTTCCTTGATGGAGTTGATCTGAGAGGACACTAATAGCATCTTTCTTGGATGTGGCACAGTACACGAATTAAAGCTGCTCATTTGAGGGGTGGTGTTGGTCATTTTATTGGGACTTTCCTTATAACTTATTGGATTTATTGGTAAGTGATACAAATGGACAATTGTGTCAGCAGCATCAGTATCTGGGGGTCTGAGAGATGAGGTGGATTTCGGGGACAGGAGGCAGCCCATTGACAGTTCTGGTGAAGGAAGCAGCAGCTTGGACATGGAAACCCTTCCTGCTGGACAGTTGCCTCAAAATACAGGCTATGTTACCACCAAATATCTGGAATCTTATGACTGCTCTGATTCATTAGACTGGGAGCTTTGCTGAAGAATGGTTTTGCGTGTGCTATGAGGGACTGCTTCATTGAACACTCATGTTTCTCATTTGCATATGCATTATGGGTCATCCATGTATGTGCAGCCATATAAAATTTTGCTACTTCACCTTCGAAGTGGTGATAAGCTGGGCCACGCATCGCTTAAGTTAGCCATTTCACTGTGAGGCTTTGCAGTGGTGGTTAATGCCTGTTTTATTGGTGGTCCCAGAGCTTGATTAAACAGGAGCCTGTTATTGGGTGCACAGAAGAGGCAAGGGTGGCAGAAGCAGTTGGATGGTGCTTACTGCAAAAGGAGCCGGTCTCCTCCTAACTTCAGATGGTCTGTGCACTTCAGGCCACTGAACTGGATTAGAGAGTGACGAACAAGGTCGCTGTTTCAAGCAGCAGGTTCAGCCCTCCCTGAACTTGGCTTGCAAGCCTTGAGTTTCTCTTCCACCATCAGCCAGAGACCTCACCACAGGTACTAGTTGCCTTCATGGTCTCACCCCTTCCTTAATTTATCTCTGGAGTTTGGAAATGAGGGGGATGTCACTCTTAAGTTGAACGAGTATAATGATGCAATGAAGGATGGTTCAGTCTGCTTTATCTTGTGTGATTTTTAGCGCGTATGTTGCTAGCAATACCCAGTTCCTGCCACAAAAAACTTCAAAGGAGGCATACAATGTATTTGCAGGTTATTAGGTTAGGACTATTCCCCTGGGTGTAGACCTGCTACCCAGAAAATCAGATTCAGAGCAGCTGCTCTCAGCCCTCCCCCAGTGAACAAGCACCAGACTGCCCCAGTTCATCATGCTGTTCGCAGTTATAGTACAGAGATGTAGGATGTGTTGACTGTGAGACCTTGTGGTGAGGTGAGGTGAGATCGCCAGGAACAAAATGATCATTACAGGCCATTCATGTCAGCAGCGTTTGTGATTTTCTGTTTGCTTGCAAGCAAAAACAGCAGCTAATTTGCAAGGCTGCCCTTTGTAAAAGGGCCTTTTGATCAATGCTTGCCTGTGTTAATGTTTCAGTAGGCTATTGATTTCTGCAACAGCTTTTGTTCCCTGAATTTATGTGCGATGGGTTTCAGCAGCACACACTATGCATGTTTGATTAAAGTTCATTTGACTTCACTTGCAGTGAAGCTGGAAGCTGTTTTTACTCCCTGTTTGTAGAACCAAAGCTTTCCTGACTTACTCCTTTGTGCTGAAGCTTCTGCCACCCGTGCAGTCACCAGTATGCTGTTTCTAATCCTACCTGACTCACTCCACTCCAGCATTTAATCCCTTAGGTAGACAATATAATATTAGATAGCCAGGCAGCTAGTAAGATCTGGCATGGAATGTTTTCAGTGTAGTACATGTCTAACCTCTGTGTATGTATATAATATTAACATTCTCTGTGTATGCTTCCTCTCTGACTTTGACTTCTCTGTCTTTGGCAGAAAGTTGAGTCATTTACTGAGTCATGTAGCTGTGCAGTCTGACAATGGATTTGAAGTACAGAATATTCTCTAGTCCTTTAATATATCCAGATTTCATAGATGGGGTAAAACTAGTTGTTGAATAAACTTGTATTTCATCTTTATCTGCATGCAGTTGTGACTGCAGTTTTGGGAGGGTCTCAGAAAAAAAGCGTTATGGTCATGAAGTTAGTATTTTTTCTAAATTTACACCATTTCTTTTTTAAAAGTTTGGTTTATGATGTAGTGCATGTATAAGTTGTTAAACTTCCCTTGGGACCTGATGGGTTTGCGATGTGTAAATAGAGCTCAAATAGGTTCCCATTTCCTATTTTATGATGGGAGGAAAACAGATTGGTTTGCACTCTGCTGTTGCCATATGTCAGAGGACACATTAATTCACTGACGTAAAGACATGGGATTTACTGACTTGCTTCTTGGTGCTGACACCTCAGATTTGATATAAATGAATTTATAAGTAAAATGTGGCTGGCTTCATTTGCAAGAGCCTTTCTACCTCTGAAAAGCATTGCATAAGCTTTTCTGCAGAGCTTTGTCTGCCTCCTGGCACAGGTCATATCCTCAGTTTGACAAACAGTTGTGCCGGATGGACCTTGAGCCCACTTAATGGACTCAAAGTAAAATGTTATTTCTAAAGCAAACACATACAGTTGAACATGCAGTAGCAGAGCAGGGTGCTGGGTGTCAGAACTCTGTGTTCTTCTCAGATCTGATATAGCTTCAATTCTCGTCACCAGCCTGCGCCCATTTTAGTTTTAGATTCTCTTCAGGAAAGAGTTATATATTTATTTCTTTTTTTAGTAGGGCCTTTGTCCTTCAGAATTAACAGTTGTAGGTAACAATTAATTTTGCCCACTTACTCCTTCCTCCTCCTCACCAAGTATCACTCTGAATGCAGTTTGGTGTGAATATTATTCAGGTCTGTGGTGGAGATCAGTAGCATCAATCCCAGTCTGTAGCCGTGCAGATTAAAAATGCATCTATTCTGTCTGTTGCCAGAAATCAGAGTTGTGGTTGTGTTCTTTTTCTGGTGTTTCTATTTTTAAATTAGGCATTGGTAAAATTCTTAAGTGTCTTAAATGTCAGCAGTTAATGTCTGGAACAACATCCGCCTTTTGTCTTTCAGGTCTTTCAGTGGTACAGATGTTAGTTATGGCTGTAATTGCTTGTTTGAGGCCCTTGGGAGAGTTTGGATTAAGGGTGTGTCTTTATTAGAGTTCACTTGAGTGATCTGCCCCGAGTATAGGCTGCAGGATTTCCCCACAGAGGGAGCAGGCTGAGGTTATGTTATTTGATCACGTAAAATGCAGTTCAAAGAAACCCTTTTTGTGGGCAATTCAGGTATGTTTGTTCTGATGTTGATTTTCCAAGGGGCTGGTTAGAACTTCTCCATTCTTCTCTTGCAACTTGAAAGAAACAACACCTTTTACCTTAGAGGCAGACAAGTCGCCAGGAAACGATGGGGTTTCAAAGTAAGAGAAAAGAGATTAAAACCACATGCTGTTCTGCAGTTTGGCATTACATCCGCTAGTTTGAATGGCAGCTGCTCCAGTTTTTGAATGTAAGCCAGATTCGTTATGCTGTGAAATTATCACTCATTTCTCTAGGTGTGCTCTTTTAACTGCTTAATTAATTTAGATGTGGGCATATATATTCAAATTAAAACACAATTTACTGTAGTAGGGTTGTGTTACGATTATAGACTTCTTGCTGAACACGTTTTTATTCTAACTTTCAGCTTCTTAAACTGGAATATTTAAAAATATCTGTGTGCAGAATGTAGGTTGACAAGATGGCGGTATCTGTTTGAATTGATCCTTATTCTTTCTGTAAACACCAGAGGATTCTTAGCAGTTATCAGTTATTTGCTCTCACAGCTCACTGAAAGGTAGTACCTCTCCGGATGCAGTGCCTCCTGAGCTGTGCAGAGGTGTCAACAGGATGCTGACAGCAAGGCAAGGGCACCCCCTTCCGAATTGCTGAGACCAGCAGTGCCAGCAGCATCCAGGTGGAAGCTGGATACGTACTGCCCGACCTCTTTTCTAGGGGAGGAGGAGGAGGAGAGGAGTGAGAAGGCATTTATTTACTGCTGTTCCTCCCCTGCAAAAGCAAACAAACAATAAGGAGGATTTTTTTTCTGTCTTATCTAAAGAGTTCTTTTGTCTGGCTGAAATACATCATGAAGCTTCCTACAAAAATACATGTGCACGCATACAGAGAGCAAAAGGGAGGAAAAAAGCTGACAAGTCAGATTTGCATGCCCCTCTAACATACTCCTTCTGTATTTGCAGGGAGAACTAATCACCTTCTATTACTATTGGAAGAAAACCCCTGAAGCAGCAAGTTCTCGAGCCCACCGTAGGCATCGAAGACAGGCTGTGTTTCGGAGAATTAAAACTCGAACTGCTTCCACTCCAGTCAACACTCCCTCCAGGCCCCCCTCCAGTGAATTCTGTAAGTGGAAGCTAAAAGCAATGCATTTATCTTTGTTTAGATGCAGGGAGCAACAGTAATGTAATGGTGCTGTACCTTCAAGGGAATGAAGCAAGGAAATGGAGTTCAGGCAGTTGCCCTCTCCTGTTCCTATACCATTATGCTGGAATGTGGGAGGCGTCTTTGATCACCAAGTGCTTTGTGCAGTTCTTAAACATAAAAGCATCCTGTAAGGGTGGAAACATTGTCCTGGTACTGAATTTCCCTACTGTTTTCTTGGGTTTGTGTTGTATTTTCTCCAGGCGTATTACAGTAATGGGAATTAGAAAATGCAAAAAGAAGGAAGTCCTTCATCCCTTTGGAAGGAAGTCCCTTTCATCCTTCCTTGGTGACCCATACCTTCTGCTTGATCTCAGACTGTGTGCTGCAGCCAGCACTGTTGTATCTTAATGCATCTTGGAAGAACTTTGGCCTTGACTGAAGCAGAAGTGTCTAAACAATAATTACCCAAACCAGTGAAATGTACTGCATCACAAAGGGTTATGATTAGTAATGTTCATATGGATATATAAACTTTTATCCTTATGTAAAAGGCTTATGTTACCCTGTGAGTTTTAAGTCTTTCTATGGACTAAACCCAGCACATTTCACATGCCTTCTAAAGAAAAGGGACTATGTGGAATGCAGAAATTGGCAGACTCTTATTAATATGGGGGAAGTAGAGGATGTGGTGAGCAGGCAGGACAGAGAATTCTGGAAAGGGTATTAGTGAGGTAGTAAGAAAGGGCTATTAGCTTCTCCTTGCTGGAATTGATCCGATTTATTGCCGATTTCTGTGTGCACAAGAAGTGAGGATCTTGAGTCTACAGCTCGATCCAAGATACTCAGCACTTCCGAGCACATGTGGCTGGAAGGATCCATCCATATGGATCCGACTGCAGGATGAGAATAAAAATCAATTTAGTAAAAGAAAGCAAGTTCTAGCCTGGTGTTGATTTTGCAGTCAGGGTTTAAACACCTGCAAGAATTAATGTAGAAATTGCGGTAGTGCTCGCAGCTACTGTTATTAAATGGGACCCTGTGTTAATTTGAAGGGTAATGAGTTGATGACAAATGCTAATGGCAAGTACTGTAGAATCCCTCCCTCTCTATAACCTGCATGTATTACAAAATATCCTCTTGGAACCTTTAGAAAAACAGTATTCTCGCATCAAGGATTTCTCTTCTAATTAGAGATGTGAACAAAAGAAGCCACAGGGCTTTCTGCTTGTGACAAATTATAGACCTGTTATGTTGTGAATTTATAGGAGTGGTGCTAGAAAAATGCAGTACTCTCAGTAAGAAAGGAGTTACTCCTGAGTTGTTTTAGAAGGTGAGGTAAGATACGGTTTTTGTGATGTCTGCAGATTTTCAGTGGTTTAGATGGTGCTTTTTAGCTCACAGCATTGTAATCGGCTGATTTGCTATATACTGCTTGCCACAAAGGAAAGTGACCCTTTCCATACTCTCCACTTCTTTGAAACGTGACATTCTTGAAATGTAAGTTTGCCATGGGTTGAAACTCTTAAGGAGTCTTGCAGTAAGGACTGGAAAGCTGGTAGTATCCTTGCAGTACCTCTCCTCCAAAAGAATCACAAGTTTTTCAAACAGGTACGTTATATGTAAGCATTGTTTCTTCCACCCACAAAACACATCTAGCTCTTGGGTTAAATATAGCCACTGTCTAACAGAGCACAGCAGCAGTCCCCATCTGGTTTAGAAGATGAAGTCTAGAAACAAAATAAAAACCAGAAAAGCCACCACAGTATCTGTCCATGGAATCTAGTAAAGTAGGATTTAGGTATAGACTATTTTAATTTTGAATTTGACCGGGTTCTAGAGGTAAACCTCCTTTCTCTTGAAAATTGTGCTTTTGGAACACAGCCTCTCTAACTAAGCATGAACAGCATTTGAACGACAACTTAAGTACTGTGTACTGCATCAAAAGTTCTGTGAATTCTATCACTGGGCACATTCCTGGAATCCTCCTTTAATCTGTAGACTGATGAGGTCTGGCCTTGCTTAGTTTGCAAAATCAGAAATCATGGCCATCCGAGGCAAGGTGGTTGTAGGAAGTCACAAAATCTATGCGAGAACTATTATTATTAATGGTTATTTTAGCCAAGTAGGAGGAAACATAAAATCCTGCTGAGTTTTTCTTTTCCATTTCCCTCTTCTTCCCTTGTTCTTTACTTATTCAGTGGACTTGAGCTCGGCCAGTGAAGATGACTTTGACAGCGAGGACAGTGAACAGGAACTGAAGGGCTACGCCTGTCGTCACTGCTTCACAACCAGTATGCACCCAATTCATTGCTGTATTTCTCTCCTTTCTGCTGCTGTCTACTTAATGCAGGTTCATTCAAGCAAGAGCAGTTCGTGTGCATGTACAGCTGTTCAAAAAAACATGGGGTTCAATCAGCTAAAATATGCAGCATTCCTAGCAGAGTTAATTATGCTTTGCCATTGCAAATTAATACTGCAGTGACAAAGGAGAATCCCGAGAGGTAGACATTTATACAGGAAAAAAATCTACATAATCTGTAATCTATATAATCAATTCGTGATATAGCAAATCAATATTGGACTGTGACTGTCACACACAAAACTTCTTTATGCTGCACCAGATCTCTTCTGCAGCAGCCCCATTCCTGTAGGTATTCCTGAAGGTTGTCTGATACTTGGGCATATGCATGGCATGGAAGTGTGAGCTCCAAAATAGGGAAGGGAAGGAAATGAGAAGTTCATAGCTCACTTCACTTTAAGAAACCACAGCTTTGGAGAATAATAGCTGCCTGTTAGCTCCCAGGTAGAGCAGATAAGGCTTCTTTCTTTGTTTTCAAAGCTGTGGTTACTTAACTAAACAAATAGTTTGTAAATTGAATATTGAAGATGTGCACTGGAACACAGACTAAACCTTGAACAGGACAAAGTTTTCCAGAAATTTCTCCAACTTTGCCCATAGAAAAGCAGCTACTTTTCTAGTTGTTGTGTGCTTTTTTAATAATGCAATGTGTTTGTGCTGAGTATCTGATACATTGTGTATTTCTAAGCTATTGCTTTTCCTGCCCCAAGCCTCCAAGGACTGGCACCACGGCGGTCGAGAAAACATTTTACTGTGCACTGATTGTCGCATTCACTTCAAAAAATACGGAGAGCTGCCACCCATTGAGAAGCCTGTAGACCCTCCACCCTTTATGTTTAAGCCTGTCAAAGAGGAAGATGATGGACTTAGTGGAAAGCATAGCATGAGGACAAGGCGGAGTCGAGGCTCGGTAGGCTTAACACTCTTGTATTGCAGCTTCTCCTGTAAAGAGGAGGTGTCTGGAAAAAGGTAGTCAACTTCTAAAATGATGCTTTCTCCATCTTGCTTGTTTGCCATGGTATGTGCCTGCTGCTGCGTTTGTGTATGCAAGTGTGAGAGTTGTTGAGGTTAAGGCTTTCTTTGGAAAAAGGAGCTGAAATGTCTCTTCTGCAAGTTCTAGTCAAACTTGTTATTTCCATGTTTTTAATGACTGGCAGTGGACTGTCATCATAAGGGGGTACTTGACCAGTGTATCATTACAGATTTTGTACTAGTATGTATCCTCCTTCCAGCTGGATCCTGTCAGAGGTAGGCCCTTGGGCTTATTTTAAAGGAAGAGTTTCAAAAAATTAAATGCCATTCATGTGGTCTCCTTGTAGTACTGGAGTTAAAATTTCTTGCCTACAGAAAACTGTAGTTTGTTCCTGTGGTTAGTGAGCTCTGTGACAGAGTTTTTAGTCGGGATGAAATGCCGGGAGCCTTACTGTGCACAAGTCACTTGTGAGAACTCTGACAGCAGCTCTAGTTAATCTGACTTTTACTTTGGGTTTTGGCTGATAGAAAGCAGCAGATATATTTCTTTTCCTTGCCCTCCCCTCTCCATCTTTCTGATCATGCTGATATGACCATTGCTTCTAAATATCTTGTGAGGCTACACTGTCAGGTAAGGTTGGCTTCATTGTTTTTATGGTAGCCAGTCATCCAAAAAACTGCCAAACTGGGAGGGAAACAGCATTAATTATTGAAATATACTCTACTGTGATTCCTTATTGCATAGCAGGAGCACATTGAAACTGTGGTTTTAGAAACTGGTCTTGACTGCTTGAATGCCAACAGTTAGACTTTTTTTTTTAATGGAACATGAGGGTCCCCTCCTACCTTATTCCCTGTGCATGTATGCACGCTTACAAATGTGCGTGCATGCATTTTATGAAGAAAATTTATCATGCAAACAGCAACAGCTTTGGAACATCATTCTAATATTGTCATTTCTAGCAGACACTACTAAATAAAATAATCAGCACTTAATGTTTTCGAGTAGACAAATTAAGGATTTGCCTCCTTTTAAGTCCAGATGAGCTTTCAAGAAAAATTGTAACAATGTTAAATGCTCTTGGTTTTTCATTTTTCAAGCTCTTAGCAGGAGTGGTCCATCCATGCCCCTGATGTAAAACAGGAAAAAGTAAAGAGGTTGGACAAATGCTGACTTTGATACACTTTTATTTCTGTTAAACAAATAGATGTCTACACTACGTAGTGGTCGTAAAAAGCAGCCAGCTAGCCCTGATGGTAGAGCCTCACCTATTAATGAAGACATCCGTTCCAGCGGCCGCAACTCTCCTAGCGCTGCCAGCACCTCCAGTAATGACAGCAAAGCAGATTCAGTGAAGAAGTCTACCAAGGTAAAATTTTCCCATTCTTCTTTTGTGTTAGGACTGGACACCTGAGGCCTCTTCAGTCAGCTAAATGAGGTGCAGATTCTAGGAGGCCAGGGAATCTCTCAGTGACCTAGAAATTCCTACTTGTGTGGATAAGCAAAAAATTTAATGGTGCATCTGACTGATGCTTTGTTCCTGTACATAAGGATGTGTAGTGATAAAAACCATTAAAGTATCCCCACATAACCTTACTGCTCTCATGATAGATTAATCCTTCAATTTCAGATGCAAATGCAAGCATTAGGCTCATGGAAGTAATACAGATCAGAAATGCTATATTTGAGACAAGTAGACAGTTTTGGGGATTTTTTTTAAGCAGTACTTAATCTTTGTTTACAAAGCAGTATGAATATGTAGTAATTGAGACTACTTCTGTTATTTTTTTTCTGTATGTATATTTGCTTGATTTTTCAGACCAAGCTGACAGTTTAGTCTGTTTAAATGAATAAGTGCCTTTCCAAGAGAGTACTGAAGAAACAAAGCCAGATGAAGGGGGAAGGCTTGCCATTAAGCAGTGTAAATTGAAAAGTAGCAAGTTAAAAATAAATATTTAACAAAAAGTCGAAACTGGAGTATGGAGCAAGTTTTCGCATGATAAAACTGAGAACTTAGCAAAATTTGAAGTTAGGTTAGGTAATTATGTGATGTATAAAGCTGTCCCATGCCCTGAAAGAAGGTAGTAATCTTGTAATAGCTACTCACTGTTAGCCCTATATTTGAGGGATATAAAAATACCCCTCTCTACTACATGAAAGTCTTGCTTTACTCCTGATATTTTGAAAGAGGCTTATCCTGTGCCTGTCTACTGCAGAAATTCTCACTCCATCTTCTGTTAACAACTGGTGTTGGTCTCTGTTGGAAGAGTATACTGGGCCAGTTGATCTGGTATGAGTTCCTGATAGATTTGATTCTGCAGAGCTGAAGACAACTGCTTTGTTTAAAATATTCCTTCACTTTCAAAGCTCGAGACCACATCTGCATGAAGAAGAATGCTTTACTCAATGTTCCTTTTTCCTACTAGCTTGTGTCAGAAATGTGTGCAGGGTTTATGTGCAAACTGCCCCTTGGGCTTCTGTCTGCAGAAGTAAAATTGCAGTCTGTTTTGGGTTCAGTCTTAAATTTGACCTCCAGAGGGAGTGGCTAGAGCATTATGGAGGTGCACGTCTTCTGGGACCTGCTCCTGGCAGATGGCAGAATACAGCAGCAGCTCCAGAACAGATTCCCCCTGCAACCTGTAATTGGACAGAGGGACAGATGCGTATTGGATTGTTGTTAAATACTGACTTTCTCAACTTTCGATCGGTTCTCCTGCTCCATAGGAACGCTTCTCGTTTATTTGTATTAAATATGGTAGCACTGGCATATGCTCAATTTGCTTTTGCATTTACATCACTGGTAAGTGTTGTGTTCTGCTTCGTTTGTGGCAGAAGATAAAAGAAGAGGTATCTTCTCCTCTCAAGAACTCCAAGAGGCAGCGGGAAAAGGCAGCTTCTGACACAGAGGAACCTGACAGGTCCAATGCCAAAAAATCCAAAACTCAAGTGAGTCCCACAGAGAAATATTTTCTCTTAGAAGAATGGTTTGAGAGTGGGAGGGGGTGCAAACCTGGTAACAAACCAAATACATGAAACAATTTAAGCCACAGCAAATTGTAACTTAATGTGTGGCTGGAAAGCAACCAATGTTATAATGCGTTCCTTCTGTTGAAAAACAGTGGAATGATACAGGGTAAGTCCAGAAGTCTTTTTTTTTTGTTGTTGTTTTTTGTTTTAATATCAATATCAGCCATATAGGAGTATACTTGGATTATTTTCCACCCCTTCCTCCCCATTTTTTTTAATTGAAATTTGTTTTTTCCTCTGCTGTGGCAAATTAGAAGACCACTGCTGGCGTTCTCTTAATTTAATGGTATCAAAGCTCAACTGAAATACTTTCAGGATGTCTTTTCAGCTCCGTGTACCTGACCAGGTTCGCTCTGTGCACAGGATTTGGGAATTTTGGCACAGAGCTTTCCATATTACAGAATCACAGAATGGTTGAGGTTGGAAGGGACCTGGAGGTCATCTAGTTCATCCCCTCTGCTCAAGCAGGGCCACTTAGAGCCAACTGCCCAGGACCATGTCCAGATGGCTTTTGAATATCTCCAAAGATAGAGAGTCCACAGCTTCTCTGGGCAACCTGTTCTGTTGCTTGGTCACCCTCATAGCGAAAAAGTGTTTCATTATGTTCAGGCAGAACCTCCTGTATTTCAGTTTGTGCCCGTTGCTGCTGGACACTACTAAAAAGAGCCTGGCTCCGTTGTTTTTGCACCTTCCCTTTGGATATTTATGTTGCCTGTGCTGTTTTAAATCCTGTGAGGTTCAAAGGGTGGTGGTACTTGCACTTGTGTTTGCAGAGCATGTGTAATAGGTTGCATCCTATGGCATGCTGGTAATGTTCTTTGTGCAGTTTTCTCATGCACGGTGGTTATTCTTCCCCCTCTCCCTGCAGGAGATCAGCAGGCCAAACTCTCCCTCAGAGGGTGAGGGCGAAGGTGAGAGCTCTGACAGCCGCAGCGTCAATGACGAAGGAAGCAGTGATCCCAAGGACATTGACCAGGATAACCGGAGCACGTCACCCAGCATCCCTAGCCCTCAAGACAATGAGAGTGACTCAGATTCATCTGCTCAACAGCAAGTGCTGCAGGCACAGCCCCAAGTGCTTCAGGCACAGAGCGGTTCTGGCCAGGCTCCTCCTCCTACGCCACCTATATCAGCCCAGTTACCAGCATCGCTGCCAGCAGCGTCGAGTGCTACTTCAGCTCCACCACAGGTCTCCCCATCAGCATCCCAGCCCTCTAGCCAGCCCCAGGCCCCTGCACCACCACCTCCTCATTCTCACATACAGCAGGCCCCCGCTTTGCACCCGCAGAGACTCCCGTCACCGCACCCACCTCTGCAGCCTTTGAGTGTGTCGCAGAGCCAGCCGACCCCTGCCTCTTCACAGCCTCACTCGCAGCCTCCGCTCCACAGTCAGGCCCAGCCTGCCCCTCACAGCCTGCAGGCCCAGCCCCTCCTGCCTCATCCTGTACCTTCCCAGCCATTTTCCCTCCCCACTCAGTCATCTCAGTCTCAGGTTCCCCTTCAGACACAAGCACCATCTCATTCTCACTCTGCTCTCCAGGTTCAGGTAACGCAGCCTGTTCTGCCAACTGCAACCTCACTGCAGCAGGCTCAGCCTCCACGGGAGCAGCCCTTGCCGCCTGCACCCATGGCCATGCCTCATATCAAACCTCCCCCTACTACCCCAATCCCTCAGCTCCCCACTGCTCCATCCCACAAGCACCCTCCTCATCTCTCTGGCCCTTCTCCGTTCTCAATGAACTCCAACTTGCCTCCGCCACCTGCTTTAAAACCTCTGAGCTCCCTCTCAACTCATCATCCTCCATCTGCACACCCTCCTCCTTTGCAGCTGATGCCTCAAAGCCAACCACTGCAGTCTTCGCAAGCCCAGCCTCCTGTACTGACGCAGAGTCAGAGCCTTCCCCCGCCTGCTAATCACCCCCCATCTGGACTCCACCAGGTATCCTCCCAGCCCCCCTTTTCTCAGCACCCATTCGTCCCAGGAGGCCCACCTTCCATCACCCCTCCTTCTTGCCCCTCCACTTCCACGCCGCCCACTGTGCCTGGCATCCCACTTCAGACTTCCATCTCCACGTCAGCAGCTTCTAGTGGAAACGTGCCAGTGGTGACAGCCTGTACGCTACCACCTATTCAAATCAAAGAAGAAGTCCCAGATGAAGCTGAGGAACCAGAAAGCCCTCCCCCTCCACCCAGAAGTCCATCACCAGAACCTACTGTGGTGGATACACCAAGTCATGCTAGTCAATCAGCCAGGTACGGAGGTTTTCAGCAGTGCTGCCTTGATGTACTCTGGTTTTCTGTGTAGCAGGGCACTCCCAAAAGCTGAGAAATGAGCTGCCGTGGGAGCTGAGTGTATTTTTACATGTGCATCTTGTCAGCCTCTCTTTCTAGCATGATTTTGCTCTGTTTTTCTGGAAAGGTGCTGTTTCAGCCAGCATATTCTGAAAGGTCATTACAGTTTGTAATTGTGAGAGGGGTTTTATACTCCACTTGTCTGTGGAGTAATATGGTATAATTAATTTTCTCATGGCTTTCAGGGAAGCTGGTAGTGCTATTGTCTAAGCATAGAGTGATATCTTTTGGGGGGGGGATTTTTTTTTTGGACATACACCTCTTAGATCCCACTCTCTTACATCTTTCTCAAGGCTGAGCTCTTTGTTTTGTTTCTTTCAGGTTCTATAAGCACCTGGACCGTGGCTACAATTCATGCTCAAGAGCAGACTTGTACTTTATGCCTCTGGCAGGATCGAAACTGGCCAAGAAGAGAGAAGAGGCCATTGAAAAGGCCAAAAGGGAAGCAGAGCAGAAAGCCAGAGAAGAGAGGGAAAGAGAAAAAGAAAAGGAGAAGGAAAGAGAGAGGGAGCGGGAGCGTGAAAGAGAAGCAGAAAGAGCTGCGGTAGGTTTATTTGTAGCTAAGAGCTATTTAAGGGAGTTGGCATGGTAGGATCTGACCTGGATGGTGACTACAGAATGTAAATCCCCAGAAGTGCTTTAATGCATGTGCAGTCAGGTATTTGTGAATATGGGAGCCTTGTGTATTAAGTGAAACCCAACCAGCTATGAGCACCTCCTGGGCTGTCTGTGACTTTCTTTTCTTTAAAGAAAAGCGAGAGTTTCTACTCCTGATCTGTTTCTGATGTGCAGGAAGCCAATGCAGCTGGGGATAACTAGGCCAACTGTTTACATTTACTTGCAGTAGAAGAGCACTCTGCAGATATAGCGAATGCCTTTGTGTACCTTGTACTACTGTGCAGGCACAAGAGTGCTGTCTGCTGGAAAAAGGGAATCTGAAGACTTTAAATTTGAAGTAAACTTAATTAAAGGCACGTAACTTTTATTTTATGGGGAGACCCAAACTCCAGTCTTGGTATAAAGAGCCAATACAACTAATCCATTTTTCTGTGGCCTGTCAGAAAGGAATGATTACTTCTGGGCCCACAGAATTGGTAGGTTGGTAATACATTATTGATGCTGAAAAAGAAGGTGCTAAAGTCTTCCTATTCCATGGTGCATTTCAGAGATCTGAATCAGAGCTGTGTGTTTCTGTAGGATTATAAATGTCAGGGTATAGCATCTGTCCTTTAAGGGATGTGTCATGTATGGGGACTTTGCTTTATTTTGGGGATAGAGATCCTTGGGCAATTGCATGGGTAAACTGTGCTTATTGCCCTCCCCAGAAGTGCTATGCTGCTCTTTGTACAGGAGGGGAGAGCAGGATACAAAGTCCTGATGTGAAAGGAGTGGAATTTGTTGTGTTGCACATCGTGGAGATGAGTTTCCTTGGGTTTAGTAAGTTTTAGGATACAAGTGAGTGTGGAGAGGAGAGGAAGAACACACTGCAAACAAGACTGGTAGTCTGTAGTGACACGTACCAGTCAGCTGTTGCCCATAGCTGTGACACATACCAACTAGTTGCTGCTCTAGTAGCTGTGAAGCAGTTACTGTAGCTTTGAGGCTGCCACTACAAAGTAGTTACCTTCTGGCCTACAGGACAGACAGAATCCAGTTCTTCCCCAAACCACATTGGAGCACACAACTGCAGGAGTCACGAGGCTCAGCAGGCTGAACTTACCTCCTCTTAGAGCTTGAAGCACAAGAAGGGTAGTGTGTGCCCGCTGTGTTTTTAAGCCAAATGTGTTGAATTAAAATTCTCTTCCCCCATTCTGTGCAGCAGAAGGTATCCAGCTCCTCCCATGAAGGCCGTCTTGGAGAGTCTCAGCTCAGCGGGCCAGCACATATGAGACCTTCGTTTGAACCTCCACCAACGACCATTGCTGCTGTACCACCTTACATTGGTCCCGATACACCTGCTTTACGAACACTGAGTGAATATGCCCGTCCTCATGTCATGTCGCCAACAAACCGTAATCATCCCTTCTTTGTCCCCCTGAACCCCACTGATCCACTGCTGGCCTACCATATGCCTGGCCTCTACAACGTGGATCCCACCATTCGGGAACGAGAGCTGCGAGAGCGGGAAATCCGGGAGCGAGAAATCCGGGAAAGGGAGTTGAGAGAGAGGATGAAACCTGGCTTTGAGGTGAAGCCCCCAGAGCTAGATGCACTGCACCCAGCTACTAACCCCATGGAGCATTTTGCCAGGCATGGTGCACTGACTATTCCCCCAACGGCAGGACCTCACCCATTTGCTTCCTTCCATCCGGGTTTGAACCCCCTTGAAAGAGAGAGACTTGCACTGGCAGGCCCACAGTTACGGCCTGAAATGAGCTACCCTGACAGACTGGCAGCAGAGAGAATACATGCTGAGCGGATGGCATCGCTGACAAATGACCCGTTGGCACGGCTCCAGATGTTCAACGTTACGCCTCACCATCACCAACATTCACACATACACTCACATTTACACCTACATCAGCAGGATCCCTTACATCAAGGTGAGCCTAGGGAAATGGGCTAGGCAGTTTCCTAGGGAACCTCTCTCATGAGCTGTTAGCAGAAGTCTGCCCAAAACAGGCAGACTGTGACTCTGGAATTCAAGTAGCAAAATCCCTGTTTTCTTGTGTATGATGTGACTTCTGTACTGTATAAGGTTGTGATAACTGAAATGCAAACAATTATTTTTTTGGGAGGGTGGACCAATAACAGTGATAAAAGTAAATGATGTACAGAAAAAACAGTACAGCAACCTTCATTGAGACTGCACACTGTCACTGTAAAAGGCTTGCTGTTTTGTTTTGTTTTTAAAAGTACTGGAGTTCTAGAGTACCACCTTAGTGGTGTCTGGTATACAGGTGGAGACTCCATTGGGTGAAGGGAACTCACTAGGAGAGATGTCATGGAACTGGTAACACTGGTAATGCTAATGGCTGTCGTTACGAGTTATAGCTGGAAAGGAGCTGAAGCTGGTGTTTCCATACAGGAGCTGAAAAAAAAAAATTAGGAGAGAAAGACTTCATCTCTAGCCATTCGACATGCCAACGATCTGGCTTTAGTTGAGCTGAAATTCTCAGTCACAATTCTCATAAGAACGATCTAACTTTATGGGTTGGCACCTTTTTAGCTACAGTGCATTCTCAGGTGTGGGCATTTTTTTCCCAAAGTATTTAATAGTCTCAAAAATGAATTGATGCCTTGCTCATTTCTAAAGCAAGCTACGTGGTTACTCCAGTCTGGAGTCTGGAACCTGGAGTCTGGAAGATGAGGCACTAAGCAGAATTTTTCTGATTTTCTGGTGGCAGACTGGAGAGAATATAGCAAGCAAGGCAGCAGGTGCAGTAGCTCCTAAGTAAGAAGAAAAAAAAAAAGTCCAAGTACTTAAAAGTGCAGCTTCTGGTGCAGCTGGCTACAAATGTAGTGTTTGTGCAAGCAAATATAGCATACTTTGCCTTGGAGCAATATGCATTAAACATAGCTGGGATGTCTGCTTTTTGGTGTTTGGAAGGAATTTGAGTGCTGTTGCAGAAGCTAAATTGTATAGCAAGGAAATCAGCAGGGTCTTGTGAGATTGTTAAGGGGCGGGGGGGTTACAGTAAGGAGATGATAGCGCTGAATATCAGCATTCTTAAAGCTGTCAGCTCTGGACTTTGGTTGAGACTGACTGCACAAATTACAAACTGGTTCAATTTGAGGCAGGTTTGTATACCCCATTGATAGCAGAAGAAATTTGTCATAGATCATGTCTATACAAGGATTCTCTTGTCAGGTAAGTGACTTACCACCTCTGCAGGTAAGTCTAGATACTCCCCAGTCATTTGTTCTGGACAAAAACATGGCTAGTACATTCTCACTCTCAGTTTAGCGAGAGACTGGTGCAGACAAAGCCAAGTCAATTTATTGTCAAGTCTCTCTTACCTGTATTTGAAAAGTAATTTGGCTTTAATCTTGGATGCCAGGTTAAAATACGGTGAAGGGCTCTTGAGTGCTTCCAAGTAGTTCTTGCCCAGAGTAGCTCCATAGGTGGGTGAGGCCCTAAAGTGCACGACCTGTATATCTCCTTAGAGTGAGGATGAATAGAGTGTAAGATGCCACACATTTCTGCTCTGGACCAGATAACAGCTGAGGGAGAATTGTTAGCTGTGTTGTATTCCTTTCATGTGCGGTTCCTCTGCAATCTGCTAACAGCTTAACATGCAGAGATTTCAGATAAGCTGATGAGTAAGTATTTTTCAGGTTTTGCCAGTGTCTTTTTTCATTATATTGGTAAAGTGACATCAGAAAGGCTGTCTGCAGGTGTCCCTCTCCACACAAAGATGGTGACAATGTCATCTTCTGCAAACAAAGGTTTTTGCCAGCTTTTGGCCTATCAGGTAGCATTGGTAAAGTCAGAAGGATGCTTAAGTGCTTCTGTACTAAATGTCACTAGTGATCCTTCGATTTTATGTGTGTAAAGGGGAAATAGGAGAGAGTTTGGGGGAAAATTTTTCTAAATGTTGACCATCTTTGTTTTTCCCTATTGCTTGATGGATTTCTTTTTCTTGTAGAAATTGAAAGCCCTGGGTTGTTGCTTTAACAATTAAGACTGTTTGGTAAGCAGATATCACTTGAAGATAGAAAAGTGGCTTTCAAATTGGATGGAGCTAAGCTCCTGGTAATTACATGCCAGTTAGGCCAAATGCTGATCCAGCTCAAGTCTAACAGGGCTTTTGATTTCCCAACAGTGAGTGATGCTTCCCAAAGCAGTTGATTGATGGATTGCTTTCTTTCCTTCTTTTAAAGGTTCGGCAGGACCTGTTCACCCGCTGGTGGATCCTTTAGCAGCTGGACCCCATTTGGCACGTTTTCCCTACCCACCTGGGACCATCCCCAACCCATTGCTAGGGCAGCCACCTCATGAGCATGAAATGCTCCGACATCCAGTCTTTGGTGAGAGCATTTTATGGTCCTTTATGGAGGTTGGCTCTTGATCTGAACTGTCATCTTTTCTTCTGGGTCTTAGCATTTCTTGGGAGGGGAGTTGGTGGAGTTGAGCTGTAACTTAGGTTACAGCCAAAGGTTGGTTGGTTCGTTTGTTTAAAAAAAAAAAAAAGAAAAGCTTCATGGGACAACTCTCTGCAGACCTCATAGCAAACAAGTGCCTAAAAGTGGGCAACTCTCTCTTAGGTACTCCTTATCCACGAGATCTGCCTGGTGCCATTCCACCTCCTATGTCAGCAGCCCACCAGCTGCAGGCCATGCATGCCCAGTCAGCAGAGCTGCAAAGACTGGCAATGGAGCAGCAGTGGTTGCACGGGCATCCTCACATGCATGGTGGTCATCTACCAAGTCAGGAAGATTATTACAGGTGAGAGGTGCAATGAAGGCTTTTGGAGACGCAGGGCTGCTACAGCTTCCTTCGTCTCTCTCCACATTCCATCTTTTTTCTTCTGAATTACTGCCTTTCTTACTGTGTGCTGAGTTACTGTCCTGATGCAGCTGTGGAAGATGGTGAAGCTGCACTAAGACCTAATTTGGGCATAGGTGATAGGGCGGATTGGAAGCTAGGTCCAAATTATTGGCACAGGATGTAGACTAGTTGAGTCTTATATTGCAGAATTACCTCTGATTGGGATTTTTATTGTCATACTACAATTGCTGCTTCCACATCTCTCTCTCTTCCTTGAGAACAGTGGAGGAGGGTGGGTAAAGCTTTATGAACGAGAAGAGGGGAGGAATTCAGTAAATCTTAAGAAATGACTAAGGACAATAGGAAGTTGAAATGTGTGAATAATACAGATCCTGCTTTACCAGCTGAGAAAGCCTAGACAAGTCATGCGAGTTCTTTCTCCCCCGAATGCTATATGGTGTTGGTAGTAGAGTGGTTCTCTTCTTGGCCTACCTTATGTGACACCACCTTAGTTACTGTTTGGCAACAACTACTGACAATATGTCAGCTAAGAAGAAAAAGCCACCAGCACCTAGCAAGGGTCATTCCGCATGTCTGTGGGTAGCAAGGATATACAGGGAGCAGCATATTAAAACACCTGCCTTGTACTGCTTCACTCTGATGTTTCAGTCCTTGCTTCTGCTATCCAAAATTGCCTGCTGGCCTTGTGCCGAGGGGGCAGCCAGTCTGCCTGACGCTGACTGTCGTATCTGCAACTGCAGATAAAGCTAAAGCTTGATGAGCTGGCACTAGTGATCTTGCTCACATGTAAGGAGCGCTTCAGTAGCAAAAGGTCATCACTTCCTCCCGCAACAGTGTTATCACTGCTGTTACAATGGCTCTCATTTTTGTGCTGAAAGCTCGCAAGTCCTGTTGCAACCTCTGTTCCCTTCAGGGCTCCCGGGTGAGGTTAGCAGGAAGGCAAGCTATCTCTGAAGTGTCATGACACCTCCTTCGTTTTGTTAAAATGAGTTTTCTTTCTCTTTCAGTCGACTGAAGAAAGAAGGCGACAAACAGTTGTAATAAATTATTTATTTGTAATGCTGGCTATGGAAACCCCAGTCCTTGGGAAGGAGTGGAACATTTTTACATACAATAAGAGCTACAAAAGGAAAAGAATATCTTATAAAGATTTCTTTATATATTTAAAACAGAAACAACCACCCAACAAGTAGAGACTTATCAGCATAGTGTTCATTTGTAGAGAAGATTTCTCAAGACTGGTGTGGGTCTCCCTGCATGACAACGTATTCAGAAGCCTATTGAAAATACAGGACTGTGTGGAATATTCAGAGAACTTCCTGCAATCTTGGTTTTTTTTTTTTTCTTACTAGTTTGTTTTGAGTAGGTGCTAGAATCAGGTTCACAACACAAGTCACTGTGCGTGAAGAGACACTCAATGCATCTATAGCTATTTTAAAAAAAAAAACAAGGATTGCAAGTAGGTGACATAACAAGCTCTGAATCCAAGTGCTATAATAATAAAAATCTACTTTTATTTTAATACATTGTAGGAAATCTTCATAATTTTAAAGACAGCTCAGTTCTGCAGCATGGCTTTTTAAGTCTGTAAATAACTTTTTTTGGGTAGAGGGGAGAAACAAAACAAAACAAAACTCCAGAAGCGTTTATCTTGATTTTCAGTAACATCACAAATTGTGAATTCCTACCTGGTATTGACAGAATACAGAGTTGATTTTTTAATAAAAAATATATATATAATTATCCCTTTAATTAAAGGGAATGATGGGTATCAATAATTTCAAATGGGTAAAAGCTTGAAATTTGGTTTGATATCAACAATAAGCATTAAAGGGAGTTGCAGGGATAATGTTGCAAATGACTGTTTCTGTTCTTGGTTTTTTGGTTGATTTGGTTGTTTGGGGTTTTTTTTGTTCGTGTTACATCTCTCTGTTCTGCAGATGATTTCTGTTGAGTTGGGTTTCTCAGCAGTACAGATGTCCCTTGGAACTAGCTTACCCTTTTGATGGCTACTTCAAGGGTTAATTTTCAGTGTGCCCATAATATGCTTCTTTCCTATTACCTTTTGAAACTTAATCTAACTACATTGGTTTTAGACTTTAGGCAAAAGTTCAAAGAAATAATTTGTTCTAAAATCTCTTTTTAAAAATGTTCCGTGGCTCAGACTAGTACAGCCAGAATTTTGTATGCATGTGCATATTTTTGGAGCATGTGCTCTTTCTGGCCTCTGATACGTTCTTAAGAAAAGTGAATTAGGGAACTCGGTGTTCTTAAAGTTGTTTTGCAAAGACCAATCTGTATTTCTCTTTGACTGTTTTAGTTTTTTCTAAGCAAAAACTTTTTAACTGCCGCCAGTGTTCTGTATCTCAGGAACTCACTGCTTTGGGATTAACCGGATGTGTGGACAGTAACATTTACGGACTCCCAGCACAACAGGTCCATGCAGAATAACTCCTGTTGGCTAGTTCCCATGTGGATGGTAAAAGGAGTGGTATACACAGAAGGCCAGTGAGCATTATTTTGGAGACAGCTCTGCTTACTGTCTAGGCAGAATTTTTTTTTCCCCACTGTTTTGCCATGGGTTTTCTTTGCCAGAGCAGAGGGTGATGCAACCGATGGACATCTGAATCTGCTGGCCATTTTTTCTGCTGGTGCATAACTTCCCCCCATTCTCTCTCTTAACTCATGAGTGCTCTCTCTCTGCTGTTGTAGACTGTTCAGTGTGATGGTTGTGTCATAGGACTGTACTGAGCCATGTTTGATAAACTTGTAGTTAATCATACATTCTGATGGAAGGCATGGCATGCACAGTGCTTTATCCACCTCATGAATCTCAAACCAGTGTCAGTGTTAGTGCCCCAAGATGACTGTCGGACAGTTAGTAACATCGATTTACTAATTAAAAATATACATTGGGGTATTCTAGCTCAACTTAAGGCAAGAATGTGTAGGAGAGAGGAGGACTATTTCAGCTGATGTTGATCTTCCTTTTTTCTGTCCTCCATTCCAGATTTCTCAGTGCTAAAGAACTGCAGTAGCGTTTAATCAGTTCCATCTGCGATATTTGAACTCTCTGTGGAGGTATTAGGAGGAACAGCTAGTATTTCTGAGATTTGGAAACCATGAGGTCAGTCTAGAATCAAGGATGGTAAAGTCCTCTTCAGTCAATGCCTTCAGTCGCTGTTTGCAGTGATCAGGTGAAAGGGTTTTCTTCTGAGTAACATTTTTTACTTTTGCTAACAGTGGAGTAGCTAGTAAGATCGGTCTGCTCAGCAGAGAGAGTGCCTCAGTTTACTTTAAAGGTCTAATTAGGCACATTTCAGTTAAACCTCCCATCCTTGTTTTTACTGTGTGGAATTTGGGAGATTGGGGGAGTTCAGCCACTTCAGCCATTTCTTCTGATCCTTCTCTTTTGCTGTTGTTTTTAGCTATAGTTCTTTAAAAAAAAAAAAAAAAAAGCTAATTGCCTCCCTTGGTCCTCTCTCTGTCTGTATTTTTTCAGCTAAAGTTTTCAGTCTGTTCAAAAGCTATTCATTGATCTCTTTTTTTCTTTTTTTCTTTTTTTAGAAAAGCATTCTGATAATTTGTGGGCGGTTTTTTCCCACATCATTCAGCAAATAAGCACTGAAATTCTTCCATTTTAGACCAATGGTTAACTACAACTTTACATGCAGTGGTTTTTGAAGCCATCTTGGTGTTCGATGCCCTGTTAAAACAACCCAGACCTTTTGATTTTCTTTAAGAAATCTCTCTTATTTTTCCTCTGTTTTGAAAGTTTATTTTTTAATTTTGCTTTAGTGTTTTTGAAACGTCTCTCTTGTTCTATGTCGTCATGGTTGAGCTTGTTTCACTGCACCGTTAAAGCAGAGTGTACATTCTGACTGCTACATTTATATATATCTTGAAGCTTAATGTATATATGAGTAGTTTGCCATGGGATAACACAGTGTAAACAGAGTAGAAACCCAGAAATCGTGACTTCTGTGTTCTCTCCATTTGAGTATTTTGTAATTTTTTTGAAATATTTGTGGACATAAATAAAACCAAGCTACACTACAGCAGCCAGGTTTTGCCTGCAAGCGAAATGTGTCTGTTGATTGTTGTTAGTGGGAAAAGAGTTATTTTCATCTGTGATAATATGGGATGCTGGCATGGCCATCTTGTCTGTTTCAAAGCTGTCTTGTCTTTCTTGGCTTTATTTTTTCCTTCTTTGAGGTCATTTCATTTTTAATATACAGTACACAAAACACCAACATCATGTTCAGTTCCAGAGTATATTCTGCCTCCCTGAGGCACATTTATGCTCTAGGGCCATACTGCATAACTTTGGCATATTTTTCTGTAAGTTAAGCAGTCAAATTGATAAGAAATGAATGTGAAGGATGTTTTGGCTGTCGTGACTTCAGAGGCTTTCTGTGTGTAATGGTAATATATTGTAGCCACTGATCTGCCTGAGCACAAACAAGTAGTTAAAATGAAGTGTGTGTATAAGCTCTCATTGCATCAGCCAAAGAAGAGTAGAAAGACGGGAACTTCTAAACCAGAGAGGACAATTCCTCTAGTTTCAACAGAGTAGGAAAGACTGCATGCTGTCATCTTCTTTTAAATTTGCCTGTGAACCAAAGGTGTTCAAGAAGACATGCAAGGGAGAATGAGGCCTGATAACTCATGAAGTGTAAGCTTGAAATTAGATATAGTACACTATATATACCCCAGTAGCTGAGTTTTTCATGCATCCTGTTTTCTAAAAGATGTTATTTTGTGCCAGTAGAGTCGTCTTGCACAGAACTGATACAGAGCTGGCAAGAGATGCATTCCAAAGGGATGATCATTGCAGAGAGGAAGATGCACAGTAACTCATTGTCTATATATTGCCTGCTGAAAAGCTAAAAATTGCTTTCAAATTGCATCAAGTTACATGTTTGTTTACATTTGTAGTGGCTGCCTTTCTTCCATCTATCAGGGATTATAATGTTTTTGTGTGAGCTAGCTGTTTGAGTGTTCCATATTTGCAGTTCATGATAATCGTCATCTCCAAAACTGAGGGAAATGATGTGATGCCACAGAGAGAGGTGGCGAGTATCTTTACAGAATAAATGTTCGGTCAAAAGGGAGACGGGAAGGCTGCATTCTTGATCTGATTCTGCTTTGGTTTTGGATCTAAGATTTTTTCAGAAATAGTGAGGTATTTTGACTCCAGTTCAAGCTAATTAGTGCTCTGAGTATAGTGAGAAAAGAGTGCCCTGTTGTTTGAGTGTGCTTGAAGCAGACGGAGAAGTATTCATGACAAATTGCACAGGAGTTTGGAGCTGCGTGTTTGAAGAGGCTGCTCTATTTATACCCTGTGGCATTTTACAAGGGGAAGGTCAGTTCTTGTCTACTGGAAATAGCTTCTGAAAGTGCTTTTTCTGAGGCTGGCTTGAACATGTGCTATGGTATTTATTTTGACATTTCTTTCGGTTTTTTAATTCCTTGTACTTAACATAGAACTTGAGTGGGCTTAGGCTGCCCTCCCTTTCTTGCCACAGGTTCTAAGTTTCCCGACTTAAAATGATGAATCCTATGGGGACAAGGCTGAAGAGGATTTTTATTACTGCATAAATTGAACAATATAGTTCCTATTGCAGTAGTGGTCTTGTGTTAATGATGCCTTGCCATTGCAAAGGTAAAGGCTGGAAAGCCATCAACCGCATGGCTTTGTTATATGCACATTACCAGAGTTAATTCTAACGTCATGTCAGCTGTAAAAAGTAACATAGGCAGTAGGGTTTCAGTCCTTCCTAGGCCATGGATAGCTTTTTACAGCTTATATTCACTTAGGTACAAGGAGAAAAGGTGAAGCCAGGTGTCTTGTTCAGGCATTTGATTTCCTGTTCTTTGAACATGAAAAAAAAGTAGCTCTTAACATTGCTTGTTGTGAAATTTCTGTTCTTTGTAGAAGCTCCTGTGCATCGGGTTTGGTCCCTGAAGATGTTAAAGCAACTTTCTGTAAGGCAGTGGGGCTGGGCTGCAGGAGGGGGTCCGTGTGTGGAGCTGAGGGGGCCCAGCTGGGCGGGGGGGCAGGCCCGCTCGTTAGGGCGGGGGGGGCAGGCCCTGCTCGTTAGGGCGGGGGGGGCAGGCCCCGCTCGTTAGGGCGGGGGGGGGGGGGGGGGGGGGCAGGCCCCGCTCGTTAGGGCGGTGCTGCACAGGGAGCAGCTGGCCCAGAAGGTTCCGGAAGGTGCTGCGAGCAAGTCCCTCAGGCATGGCGGCATGCAGGTAAGAGCCTTTCCTCTGCTGTGAGAGGGAAAAGGGTGGCAGAAAGGTGGTGGGAGGGAGTCTTGGGGCACAGCCTTTTCTCTGAGAGCACCCGTGCCTGGTTGCCTGTGGAGGGAAGCCCAGACCTTGGGGTACGCTGTCCCCCGGCCCCTCCTGGCAGTGTTCCTTGATCCCAAAGGGAGCCAGCTTCCCCTCTGCCCCTCCTGGTAGTGTCCCTTGGTCCCCAAAGGAGGTGGGTCCCTCTGTGCTCCTCCTGGCAAGTATCCTTTGGTCCTTGAGGCAGCCAAGACCCTTGCAACCCAGGGGCTGCTTGTGTTTGCTCAGTTCCATCCATGTTGCTGTGAGGGGTGCTCTTCCATATGGCCCAGTCAGCTGCTCCTGCGTTGTCAGTCCCAGATGGTTTTCCTTCCTTGCTCTCGTATGTGACAGGTAAGCTTGAGAAAGCCTTGCTGGTGTTTGTATTGGGTCTTTTTCCAGGGTAGTTTCTCACCCTAACTGTATCAGAAAGACTCAATGTCTGATGTTGGAGGGAAGAGCCTTTTGGGTGTCCTGCATGTACGAGTTATCCTTTGCAAACTACTGTTCTACTTGTTTCCTTCTTTACTGCAAGGTAATTAAGCCTGATTTTTCTCATGGTGTTGACTTTGCAAAAACCAACTGGAGCAAAAGATAAAAACAATGTAATGCAAATCATAAATCCCAAGTGGACAATTTAGCCAGGCTATTTTTTGTTCTTTACAAACGCTCATCTCTCTAGAAGTGGTAACTTGGCCTCTGCAAATTCAGCTACTTCTATATATATATAAAGAATGTACTTCCCCGCCCTGTTCCTAATCCTCATCCTCTTTCTCACTCTTTCCCTAAAGAAAAAACAAGTGAAGGAATCTGGCAAAAACCATTTATCTGCATAAACTCAGACATTTTGCAAAACTCTATTCTAAGAATGGTCACCCGTGGCACCTGATAGATGTATTGGTGAATGTTGAGTTTCAGGTTTCTGACAACATAAGCATGTCTTCCTTGGGTCTCACAAATGAGAGACGAGTCTCCCCAATAAACGTTCAAATCCACTTTCTGGTTGGATGTGTAGTGGGAAGGGTTAGGCTAATCTTGCATTGCTCTGCAGAAGGGGGAAAAGGCACTGTAAAAAAAACAGCACTTGGTGGAGGACGCTTGGCAGGTAGAAGTCACATCCAGGACAGGGTTTGGTAATTCCTCTGCTTGCAGATCTCTCAGGTTTTGAAAGTCAGAGTATGTAAATTTTAGGGCACTAAATCAAGCCCAGCTTCAATGTAAGCATGAATAACTTTACTGATTATTAATATTAATGAAGTAGTGTGCTTTCCCTTATACCAAAGCACACTTAGGGTAACTCAGAAGTACAGTTGTCAAAGTGAAAGACCTGGAAAAGATGCAATCAATCGGTCTTGTTACCCATTCTTTTACTCTGGATGACTTTCTTGGGTCTTTTCAGTTTCTGAATCCTGTTGCAATTCCATTTCATTATTTGTTAGCTCTTTAAATTAATTTGTCCAACATCCTAACCTGTGGCAATGTCACCAGAAAGAAGCCTGCTCTGCAAAGTTGTTGCTTAGCTTATGAACACTCCTGTCTCTCGCTATAGCTGCAAGGCTGAGTTTCCTGCACCAGGGAACATGTGTATAGGAGAGAAATTATGGAATAAATTGATGCACTGGCCTTGGAAAACAGCTGTGCATGATGTCAATGGAGTTGTATTTCACTTTGCCTGGGGCCTTGGTTTTGCTGGAACGGAATATTAGTCAAATCTGTAAGATGGAAATTTCTCTGGCATTGCAGCTCGTTTGAACGAACCCTAATTACAAAGTCTAGGCAATTACAAGGAATCTAGTATTCTTGGCCTGGTAACATGGTTGAATGTATGCTTTCAAAATACTCAGCCACAGCTTCGTGGGGGGTTTTCCTCCCTCTGAGTTGGATTGTTTTATTGTCATCAAACTGTCACTGTTTTATCCTTCTTTTGGCTTCTCTCTAGTCCGTTCCGTCACAGCTTAATGCTTTTTATATAGTACCAAATAAAATGGATATCAATAGCAGTATTTTAAGAAGCACAAGAGAATGCTCAGTAGCAAAGGAGTAAAGGAACATACTACCCAGTTTCCCTAAGAAGCTCCAGTGGGCTTCACTACTTCATAATACTGAGGGGTTTGTTTGTCACTGAGGAAGTGTCTGTGACAATTTCTTGGAAGTACGGGGAGAGGATTAACAGAGGGAATTCTTTAAAGTGTCCATTTTGAAATACATGAGTTCTCTGGGTGCTCTTATTTTTTTCTGTGAAAGGGTCACTCAGCCCTAAATCTTCTAGTGGACAGAATTGCACGATGTCCAGTGTGTCTGCCAGCAAGGTCTTTTTATGTTGCAAATGTTCTCTAGCCATTGTTTGGGGGGGGCGGGGAAACATGAAGGTAAATGAGGATCATAGTCTGGACTTAATTAGCACTGTATGGATACATGGCCACTGAAGATATGTACTGGGAGATAGGGAAATGCCCCCCTTCTAGCTGACACGTCAGGAAGGATGATGAGCTTGAGGAGCATGTCAGAAGGAAGGCTGGAGAGTGTCAAGTACCCTTGTGCCAGTGTATTTTTCACTTGGCTCCTGGTGCCACCACGTTACTTCTCAAGAAGAGAAAAATGAGTATGATACCGATTTTGCAGAATGAGCAGATGCATGTTTGCAACTGCTGCCACAGTTTGAAAAGTGTACGAGTGTCTTGTGATACAGAACTGAAATGGTTTGGGAAATGCTAGGGTTGACATAGGGCCACTGTGAAGTGTCTTACTGCTTGTAATAAAACAGCATTTAATTAAACATTCTATCATGTGCATGTTCTGTGCTGACATACAGGGACCCTCCAGGTGAAAGCAGCCGGGAAGTTTTCTACAGCTGCCTCAGCATATGGGGAAGCTTTGTCTGCATTTGTGTAGGTTGTAACTTGTTCTGAGTTGACCTTAGACTTGGAATCTGAGCAGAGACTTCAGTCCCTAGGGTGGCACTGAGCTGTAAGTACTAATTCATTCAGATGACAATACTTAAATAATCCCCTGACTATATCCTGTCTTGGAATGTGTGGTACATCTTCTCTTTACTTTGAAACTGTTAATGAGTTTTTTTGGTTTCTTGTCCCCTTTTGATCTGCTTTTTTGGCTCAACAGGAGAATGTGCTGAACCTAGAGGGTTTGTAATCTGTCTGTCCTTCTTCATCCATCAAACTGCTGTATTAAAGCCTGGTCTGTGCTGAGTTTTACTGTAGGTGGTTTTGATTAGGGAGGTGGAAATACTTACTTTTCTTCCCCAGCTGACTGATTGAGAGATATTTATTCCTTTACAATAGATAAGACAGTAAAACATAATTTTATTGGTTATACTTGCATCTGTTGCTTTTACTCTTGTAACTATTGTGTAGTGCTGAAACAGGACAAATTTTTAGCACAGACAAGCCTTTCAATGACAGCAGCAAAAAACGCAGGTCAGTTGTTGTTCACTGACATTTCTGTGGTGGCTGGGGACATGGATGCCAAGGGTAGTGAAAATCCTTGTCAGATCTGTGCTCACTGGGGAAAAAAACCATCAAAATAGGTACCTTTACAAAGCACTTCCGCTCTGTCAGTACTGAAGCAATGTACCATGCATTTCATTTGTCAGATGTCTTGAAGACTTAGAGTGTAATGAACTGAGTAAAGGCTGGAGGTAAAGCCTACATGGTGTAAATTTGTGGTGGTACTACAGTGTTTCACAGCAGCATTGAATCTAGTCCATTGTCAGTGTGTAAGGGAACTGTTCCTAGCCTAGTCATAGAAACCTCTGTAACTGTTCAGTACACACAAAGCAGGGCATTTTAACAGAGTTTGTACTGGAAAAATCGGTTTCCAGACATAAGCTCTTAGCTGTTTCTCCCTGATGTGATGGTACTACTCTCCTTTCACCTGTTGACATTGCTTTGCTACAGATTATGATTCCAGACTACAATATGCTTGCAGTGGGACTGTAGAAATATTTTTTCCCTTTTCCTTCTGTGTTATTTAAAGTAAAGCTCCTTGACTTTACTAATTTCTTCTGGAGACAATACCTGGGGCCAGAAACTGTTGGGAGGTGCTGTGACAGAAATGCCTTCATCTAAATGTAAATGTTGCTTCCCTGCCTCAGGCTGCCTTTAAGAGGCTTTTTCTGTGGGAAGCAGCTACAAAGTAATGGTCCCAATCAATTTATTCGTGTCAATAAAAGGTCTTTTATATGCTTATTTGAAATGTATTGTTCTGGGGTGATAGGACCACATTTGTTTTTTAAGCAGGTGTGTCAGATGGAATGAGAAATAGGGAGCATGAAGGAGAGGGAAAAGAAATTGCGTAAGGCTTGTTGCCGTTGGGGAGGGGTACTACTTGGGCTCTTGAGTGCAAAGGGTGGAAAGAACTGAGGTGCCTTAATAGTGGGACACAAGACGACATGTGCTGGGTAGAACTGGGACAGAACTCCCCTGGTGCTCCTCCCTGTGCACTGGGACAGTCTCTTCTGACTTGAGTTGGGGGTTGAGGAAAGGAGTTCAATACAGAGTCCCTGAGAAAGATAGAAGGAAAGATTTTCTGAGTCACTTCAGTGAAGTAACGTCTGCTTGTAGATTACCATCTTGGGCAAAGTCAGCTTGAAATTCTCTTATCGTACCCCCTCCTGTCTGGTTAAAAGGGAAAGCAGGTAAAGAGGTGCCACACCAAAGTGCAAAACATAACTCTTTCTTTATATAGTTCATATTCCACATCAAAGTGTGAATTCTGTATGTGTGTCTCCTGCCAGCACCACCTATGAGTGGTGCCTTATCTGCATGGTATTTCATTTTCTTTTGACTTGGACTTCAGTTTGAGGTAACCTCACTGTAGTGTTCTGGACAGTGAGAGGCTAATAGGCACAGGCAGGTGTTGATGGCAATTTAACTTATTCTGCCAATGGATCTCAGTTGCTGTAATCCTCCCTGCAACTCCAGGCTTTTAGTTCTCTCAAACAGCATTTTGGCATTCATGACAAATTACTTAAAGGCCCACTGAAAGATACATCTGTCCCACAGGGCTGAGTGCAGTCTGCCCAGGGGCTGTTTGGTTCTGCCACAGATCTCAGTGCTGGTGTGCTGTGCCTTGGTTTCCCCGTGTATAAAACAGAGGTAAAGATACTGACTTGCTCTAAATTCTGGTTTTGTTCTTTCAAAAGAGCTTTGAACAGATGGATTTCTACTATTTGTATTTGTGCAATATA
Organism: Gymnogyps californianus; assembly: GCF_018139145.2. Taxonomy (NCBI): domain Eukaryota; kingdom Metazoa; phylum Chordata; class Aves; order Accipitriformes; family Cathartidae; genus Gymnogyps; species Gymnogyps californianus. The sequence goes on along the minus strand of NC_059491.1, from coordinate 4,491,203 downwards.
GATGGAAGAGAACTTAGTAAAGGGTTTTGAGACCCTTGAATCCTAATGGCTAGAGAATTAATAATTGCAGTCACGTGATTTCAGATGTGATTTGAACCTAGGTTGCAAGGGTTACTTACACCACCTATTCTGCTAATAAGGTCCTGTAGTTACGTGGTGTGGATCTGGCCTCTAATGCTCTGGAGCTGGTGCTTTGGAGGAAGCAATAAGATAATGCTTCAGTTTCCATTGCTCTTCTCCAGTGCTCCTGACCAATTACAGGCTGGAGCATAAGCATCTATCCTGAAGTGGTCCATTGTGAGCAGTTGGTTACACCACCATAAAGTAGGAGAAATGCTGTTGAGTTCAGCTGGATTTATTTGGAGTAATTGAGAGCAATGCTTACAATATTCTGTTTAAATGTGTAATCTCTGTAAGACGAAGAGCTTGTTTGCACAGTGTATACCACGTTGCGTAGTCCTGTGTTTGCTCTGAGGTACTGAGACACTACAGATGATGAGCTGAGCCTTTGCTGCAACATTTGGAAAGTGAAGATCTGGGCTTGCACTTCTTACATTATCACTTGTTATGTCTAAGCCTTTGCAATGGATAAGAAGATGGCTGGCTTTTTCTTATTGGCTGAGGAATACTAACTTTCAGGCATCTCAGCTCTGTCCTCAGAGTGTCTAGGTATGTGGCTGCTTCTTTTTTTAATCAACAGTCTAACATACTGTCGTGCAGTGTTCCTGCAAACTGCACTGCCCTGTGTATTTTTACATGTGCCAGACTGAGTTGAGTCATGTAGAGCAGACACTCTCAGATGATGGGGGACTGGACTGTTTCTGGCTGGGCCCCCAGGGCTCTTGTCTGACTGATTTTTATTTACAAGATTGCAAAAAAGAAAACATGAACAGTTGGCTGATGTCCCTGGCATGCATTCCTGTGCCCAGCTGGACTGCAGGGACTTGGCGAAAGCGGTGTTTACAATGCCTCCTGGCTACTGGAGTGCTGGACCTGGGGCAGGGAAACTCCCTTTTCCACCGGGGTGGGGGGGGAATAGAAAGGACAGTGGCATAAGAGGAGACAACATCTGAAGGAAGACCAAGGGATGTGAGGGGAGTAGGCTTGAACAAAACAATTGTCCTGACTTCAGCCCTCAATGTGATTTGATAGTTTCCTGCAGCAGTTGATTTCTCTCTGTGATTCACCCGGGTCTTTCCCTGACCAGATAAGCGTGAGACAGCTCCCTCCCTCTTCCCAGGAGCGACCTCCTCTGCACACTGACTGGGCTGCCCGGTGACTCGGGCCAGGCTGCGGGTTGTCACCAGGATCCGGGCTGTCCCTCTGCCAAGGGTGCCTTGGGAGGCCCTGGCTGCCATTGCAGCGTTTGCCACGGGATGGCAGCAGATGCTCGGAAAAAAAGGAATTCAGCCCTCACCCTTGAGCATCTGTCTCATGGAAAACTTGAGGAACTCACAGTAATTACTGTACCGAGGGCATGGTCAAAAAGCAAGACCTCCACAAACGTGGAAGCATGGGCTTCCTCATAGCAGGGGAGAAGAGGCCTGTGAGATCTGGGACCACCTGCTCCCACACAACACGGCAAGTCCAGACTTCCTGGAGTTTCATTTGTTTTGCAAAAACAAGTCTCTGTTGCCAAAACTTCCCAGCTGCTTCCTCTTCTTTTACCCTCATGGCTGTGCACTGTGCACCTTTTGGCTTTATCTGGCACTGCAGAGTGGTCGCAATTCTCTTTTGCTTTGCTTGTTCCACAGTGGGGGCCAGGAGACACAGACCTTTTAAGTGAGTTGCTCTGTGTGTGTGTGTGTATGTGCACATTTATATCCTGAGGGAATGCAGTCTAGGAATTCTTGTCTGGACTCTTGACCGGCTGTGTGGCCCTGTGCAAGTTGCACTGCCTCCTGGTGCCTTGGTTTCCCTCCCTGCAAGTAATGCTTTTGATGCCCTTGTATGGAAACAGGGATATAAACACAAGGCAGCTGCCCTGAGAATATTTGTTTCTTTTAGATGGCCTCAACTCCGGGCTCACTCTTGAACTTGAAAAATACATAAGCCATGCAATAATATTTAATATAACAACCCCAGCTAACAACAGCCCTCTTCTTCCACACCACTCAGCAGCTGGGTGACAGCACAAGGGGTTTTTTTCTAGACCTTTTGGCTTTCTTGGTTTGACTGTCACAGCCTCTTGAGAGCTAGCATTTGTCTGGAGGGCATGCCAGAGTGCCTGTCAGTTACTGCTGAAGATAGACGTCATTTATCAAGCAGATGTACTGCGGTGATCAATGGCTACTGTCAAACAGTATTGGTCTAGTAAGGACCGGTCTCTGTTGTATTGGTAGAGGATGCCCTACATAAAATGCTTCTGACCTTATTGATCAGTCCTCTCTTTTCTGCACATGGCACCTGTGTATCAAGAGGGGACTTACCTCAAGATGTCTTACAGGGAGTCTGGCTTTCTGAAAGTTTCCCTTGCAGTAATCCTGTCACAGAGTGCGTGCCCAGCTCCTGGTGTCAGAGCACTAAGGGGCTTGTGGAGTATGTCCAAAACTGGTGTGCACGGACTGTGCTTGGGCACAGCTTCAACCTGTAAGCACCTGCAAATGTGGAGGCAGGGCCCCTTGTTACCCAGCCTGCATTTGTACCAGCGCTGCCCAGTCCCTGACAGTCTGCAGGATTAAGTAGTGGTAAAGGAGGGCAGAGGATCTGGGTAGCAAATGGAAATGAAGTAAGTGAATGCATAGGCCATTGGGCAGCAATGCATGGAGGCAGAAAGGCAGGCAGTGAAATAATGCAGCCGGCAGGAGCATTACACGGGATGCAGAGGTTTCCTTGGGGCAGGCAGGAAGAGGACTGCTTTTCTTCTATGTGGCAAATACTTTGTCTCTGAAAAAATCAATTTTAAAAGACAGAGAATGATAGTAGGAGCCCACTTTGACAGTTCCTGCCATCTCCCCCCATTACTTCCCTGCCCCCAAGCCCTCCAAACCTTACAGTGTTGCAGAGCTCCCCTAAAAGCCGTTCCCCCTCAAGGGTAGAAGTTGGGATAAGATTGTTTAATAGAATAAAATGTTTCAGTTCAGACACAGGTGTGGAGTCTTTCTTCAGCTCTGGACCTGCTCTAATGTGAGACATACTGCTCCCAAGCATGTCATGGTCAAGAATACTTGAGGGTGTGACTTGGTCACAAACGCCATGCAACTCTATGCTGAGATGTTTCATTCCAAATCACAACCCAGGGTCTTCGCCGCCTCCTCTCTGTGCACAGCAGTGAGGTCAGATTTTGCTGTCAGCTCAGCCTGCCAGTAATAGCCGAATTTCCTGGCTGCAGATGATACCTGTGTGTCTGTACATGAAATATGCAATAATACTTTGTGTAACTTTTTTTTTTATGTAAAGGTTATTAAGAGATTGTGGCTAGCTGACAATATCTTAAGTATTATTTGAAGTAAATTAATTAAGGTAGTAATTAGCTATGTTATGCAATATCTCTAATTACTGGTGTTGGGCAAGCTCTTTGGGGGTAGGAGTGGTGCCTTGCCTGCATTAAGAATACCAGCAGCACTTTGTCAATGCTACAGAAAGTAAATTGTGAGGGAACAGGAGCTCAGAGCAACTGAGTGTGTTGCTGGAAGTCCCTGAGAGAGGCAGAGGGAACTGACAGCAGGTGCCTGGCTCCTGCCTCCTTCAGTGGTCTGTGTTTACATATAAATGTGTAGCTTGTGTGTGTATATATATGTGCTGAATTTGTGTGTGTATGTATAGCACTGCTTGTGCATGCAAATCTGCCAGGAAAATGTCCATATGGGCTGGTCTGTGTGTTGATTCCAATCATTGAAATGCCTTTTCTCTTAGTCCCAGGTTCTTTTTGTCCTGCCTCTCAGCTTATTAGGACAGAGGTCTGTGCTTATCAGGTTGTCTGATCTTGGGTTTTCTAAGGAAAGCAGGCTCTGTCCCCTAGGTGTGGGAGTGCTATTGCAACCTTCTTGGCACCTTTTCTGAAGACCAGAGCACTGACCCTTTGCAAACAATGTCATAAAGGGGAGAGGAAATTCTTTGAGTTGGATCCCTTTTTAATTTAAATTTCTTCGAACCCATCTGTCTAGAGGTTGTTCACTGCGGTGTGTCTCCAGACCTAGCTCTTTGTGTGGAAGTGTTTCATGACCTTTCCCCATGCATATGTTTTGCTGGGGAGCTCCAGAATTTGAGAGAACTTGGCTACTGCAACATGCTCTCCCAAGTGCTGTTTACTGATGACAGGCCCTGTGAAGGCCCAGGAAAGCTCCAGCTTGGTTTTTCATTACAGCCATTGCTGGTGCTGTTGCTGGAGCTCCTGTGGGATGAAGGGCATGGGGAAATCACATCACAAACTTTGCTTTTAAAGGGAGAAACACAACCTGTTCTGCCTCAGTGAAATACCCTTCAGCACCCCTGAAAGGCAGGGGAAAAACATGTTACAAGTTCAAGGACAAGGCTAAATGTTCTCCAACAGGGCTGCAGTCAAAGAATCCAAGCCCAATAGAGCCTCTAGGCTTGCTTGAAATGCTAGGTTCCTATTTTATAGCTGCAAAGGCCAATTTTACAACCTGGTCAGCAACTAGTATGTACTCTTGCATAGTGCATGAGTGTAGGGGAGTTTGGGTGTCGTAGATGCTTACAGACGTAAAGTAATCTGGCTATCAAGTGCCAGAAGTGTCTCCTAAGTCTTAGTTGCTCAGTCAGAAGTGTTTAGCGTTGTTCTTTCCATGAGGCTTAGTTCCAAGACAGCAATGAGGAGTATGCCTTGTCACTCCTGTGAGAGTAGACAGGAACAAATGGCCCAGGGACAGGAGTTTGCAGTAGGATCCAGAATCAGTCAGCAACTCTGGCTGCTTCTATATTTCTTTGATTCTAAATCAAGGAGGTAGTCTCTGTCCCATTTCTAAGTCTGCTTATGCTAAAAATGGCCCCTCTGCATCAGTTTGGGGTATTGTAGCAGTTTGGAAGGGGTGGAAGCCTATACCTCTTCTGCTTGAACCTGTAAGTGGTTTGTGGCCAGAGGTTACTGACAGCCCTGCAGGTACCTCTGGCAATATTCACCGGCATGGGGGAGGGAGATGAGAAGATGGAGGAATGGATGTGGAGAAGCTGAGATGATGTCACTCATATCCTTTGTTTCTGTCACTGGCCCTGACAATTCCTAGCATGCATTTTGCACCGGCTCTTTTTTCTAGACTGCTCAAACTTGTGACCTATCCTGACTGAATTGCTTGAGCACAGAACAACAGGACTTTAGCAGAGGGCATAAAGATGTATGTGCTGGGACGTGGGAAGAAATATAATGTGCCTGCTTTTCAAACCTTTAGTTGCAGCAGGGCAGAACCGTCCATGTGCAAGGTCTTTCTGCAAAGATGTCCTCAGACCTGGGGCAAGGAGTGGGAAGCCTAGTGTCAAGAGCTGGTGTATGTGTTGGTGTAGTCTGTCATGACTGACTGAACCCCAGCCAGGTGGAAGTCAATCAAGAGTAGCCAAAAGCAAACCACCTGATTACTCCACGAATGAACTTGGAATGAACCAGCATGTTGCTAAGAAAGAGCCTTCTTTGGCTTTCATGTTGTCCTCACAGCCAGGTGTTAACCCTCTCCCCACCAACCCTGCCAAGTATGTGGGACAGTTTAAGCTATGCCCTTTGATATTTAGCATCTCCTATGCTAGAGGCCTATGTTTGTAAAGTGAGAAAGAGCAAGACCCTTGGCCTTCTGCCCAGCATGTGCATGGCATCCAGCTGATGGCTTTTCAGCTTTTATTTTTAATACAATCTTTGGTAAGGAGATAAATGACAGCACCCCATTCTGCCATGCACCAAGGAGCACATCTCCCTCACCCCCTATGCAGGAATGCTAGAGCTTGTAGATTTCTCTTAACTTGCCGTGACTCTCTGGGTGGCAAAAGGTGATTTGGCTGGAGCTGGACTCACAAATCATTCGTTTCCTGTGAAGAACTGCTCTGTGGAGTCTACTCGAGAGTCCATCCTGCAGCCCACCTGCTCAGCTCCTCATCTTTTGCAGCATTGCTGGTGGGGAACAATGCATTCATGTCACTCTGAATGCTTGTGGAGGAATGAAAAGATTTATGACCTTCTCCCCTACCTCCCCATCCACCTCTACTGTTTTCCTCCCCCCCACCACCTCTGCCTTCCCAGAGCTGGAAGGTCAGAAGTTTAAATCCTGCTTTGAGCAACTCCTGACTTGCTACCAGCTCCTACACATAGCTTCTGCTGGTTGCATTTTAACTATTTCCCTGGAAATGAGCCTACTTAAATGACTTCTTCATGTATCCATATATAAAAACATCCTTAGAAGGGCCTCCTTTGAGTCGCCTTTTCTGTATTGATGCATAGGGTTGGCCAAACTATTCTTACCTTCTTCTGCAATGGATGAGAAATGGCTGCTGTTAATTCTGTTTAATGACTGAATTCACTAGGTGAAATACAGCTCTGTATTCACTTGTCTAAGATCTGCTGTATTGTAAATACCTTTTTCAGTATGAAAGTCCCTTCTGCCATTTCTGATGTCCCTGGTCCAATACAAATATTGATTTCTTACATACAGGGAACAACATTTACTGCTTATTTTCTGGAGACATTTCCTTGGACTGCAGTACCATCTTTCTACCTTCCAGAAATGCCCTTTCATTTAGCTTTTACTGCAAGGCCCCCAACCACTATCTAGCTCCTGGCAAGTCCCCCCCATTCTACATTCACAGCTTCACCTCACCTTCTCCACTTTTTTCCAGAAGATGCAAAAAGAGTACCAACCATGGATTCACCCTGAAAAGGAAATTCAAAGTCTGCATTTTTAGCTGGGAAAACTTCTTGACAGTATCAAAGGCAGAGAGATGACTTTGAGATCAACAAGGTTCATCCCTGAGCCAGTAACCAGCTTTTTGAAACAGACCAGAGAGAGGGCAAGAGAAATAGTTCCCCTTAGGTGTCTTCCTTTGTATTGCTTTTGCCACATCAATATATAGGCTTGGCCAGTCTTTTGTTCTCTTCTGCTTTCAGTGAAAGGCAATATTAATTCTTCTTGCTGATGCCTGGACTTGTGGGTAAAATATATCTATTCAGGTGCTATGGTCTTTGGACAATCTATATGGACACTGAATACTTCCTGTGAATTGCAAAGCACATCTGTGTTCTGTCTGGATCCGTGTGCGTACAAGCTCTGGAGAGACACCCAGTCTAATTAGCAGTGATTGGGGAAGAAGCTCACTTGTTAGGATCAGGATGCAATAAATAAAATATTAGCAAGAGGAGGTGAGTGAGCCAGGAGATATAAACAGGGCTGTGCAAAAGCTTTTTTAAAAAGAAACGCTGTGGGGAGCCCACAGTAAAAGGAAAGACTGTCAAAAATGCACACAATATTCTGTTTGCTGCCTGCCCCTGTGGAATGCCTGGTATTATGCAGTCTTGGACTTCTGGGAAATCAATCCCATGCACATGACCGTGCTTCTCTTCCCAATAGCAAGGAAGGATTTCAGCACATGCTAGGGAAAAGACGTGAGAAGCTTCTCTAACTGGCTTGTGTTTCAGCATTTGTTCCATTCATTAAATTAGCCTTTTAAAGATGCTAGTGTAGGTTGTTAATGGTTCAATGCACAGCATGTTTTTTATGAGAAGGTTTATCTGCCATTGCTGGCTCAGTCTTAGTGCTTCAGCTTCCTCTTCCGTGGACTTATGAGTGGTATGAAGCTTGCATTAAGGATTGTTAAATGCTTTGAGATCTTAAGCGAAAAAGATTCTGAAGGGACCCAACATAATGTTGGGAAACCATGATGAAAAAAGGTTGTCCATCTGTCCTAAATGAAAGATGTGTTGGATTTTAGTCTGGTTAGTTGCAGCTTGGGCAAGAACGAATAAATGTTGAGAGGGTTTGGCCTAAAAAAAAAAAAGGCTCAGTACTTAAAATGGGGCCTTTCACCCAGTCTTTCTTTTTTCTGTGTGTGTAAAACATTAAGGGGTGTTTTTGCCTCTGAGTGATGTGCCTGCTCTGATAGCATCATTAGCACTGGTGTAGCAGGTACCCCTAGTTCCTTTCTTACTGCTGCTTATTCTGTGCTAAGGGGGTTTGTTCTGGATGGGTGATCAGGCTTGGCCCACTGTTTCAAGACTGTAAGAAAAAGCAATGGTAAGACATTTGTATAAAGGGTGAGAAGGGGGAAAGTTTTGTCTTAATTTTCAGTCTGTGGGTTCCAAAAACGTATAGTTCAATGAAAGTAAAAATGCTCAGTGAAAAGCGGAGACATCGAGGTGTCTCATAATGTACAGACATTTGGAGGTGACAGGATCTCTTGTAGTGGCTGGTGTCACGGAGCACCTAGGAGGAGAACCGCTAGGTGGGGTAAAACAAGGTCAAACAAGTCCTTCTAGGGCAAAAGAGCAGTTAAAAAATCATTTTGGTTCTTAACAGGAAGGCAGTGAAGCGACTAAAAAGCGGGTGTGATATGTTGAGATAATCTAATATAAGAAAGTACCCTGGAGGCAGAAGAAGCCATGTTTAAAACCATCAGCAGCCACTGGAAAGCCTTATCAGGAACAGCAGGAAGTTGGAATAATCAATCCTAGAAGGAACACAGTTCATTGCTGCAGCAGGTACAGCTATGAAATATTTCACATCTTAGTAATGTAACTTGGATTATCCAAAACCCAGCAGCTGGATAAGACTTTACAAAAACCAACACCACCACCCCCCCCAAACAAACAAACAAAAAGCCAAAAAAAACCCCCAACCTTGACTGTCTACTGTCATTAAGGGTCATATGCTACTTTTCACAAGAAATCTCTGAATCCCAATGCTGGAAAGTAAAGATATGTTCTGCCAAAGAGCTTTGCTAGTTAACTGGATAGTGCATCTTTCATGTATCATGTTAAACTGGCACATAATGTTGAGGTTCTCCATTAAGAACGGCTGTACCTACTGTTGTAGGCATGAAAGAATCATTTTCCTGTAGGATGTTTTGAGATGTGTGAGGACAGACTTCTTAATTGTTCAGACCTGTGAGACAATTTAATTAAGTTTTCCCAACCTCCTAGCAATCAGCAAAGTCTGGTCAGTGACTATTGCAAAGAAGGAGCAGCTCATTTTTCTGCTTCTATCCTTACTTTTCACTTCAAGGATAAAAAGGATAGAAAATAGCTATGATGCTGGGCAAAATCCAACAACTGATCACTCCCTGACTTGGAATCCAAAGTAGAGCAAATCAAAACAGGCTTGTGTGATTTGCAACTTGAACTTACTTAGGACTCCTGAAGATCTGTGACTTAGAATTACAAAGCAAAGATTCAGATCAACCTTGCCTTCCTTCTAACACTGCACAGTCTTTGGCACAAGGATTCCTCTCTGGGTGCTAAGAGTGCCTGGGTTGGTAAGACCACCTTCTTGATACGTGCTAAAGACAGACATATTAGTGTTCTGTATTGCACTGGAAATGTTTTAACCAATTTTGTTCCTTAGGCAGATAAGCACTACCCTTGTTTATTTTTCACAAGTCTCAACCTTGTATGTGTGTATATATAAATATGTATGTATGCATAGACAAACACTTGTATATATCTATGTGCACAAATATGTAGAAGAGAGATCAAAAACCTGCTGAGTGAAAGAGTAGGAGTCAGACAAGGGAGGGAGGATCTGGTTGTGTAGTGCAGAGGCGAGAGGAGCTTTTCCAGGCCTGCTAGAGGAAACAGATAAGACAAACCATCAACTTTAGAGCACTAAAAGGCAGCGAGCACTGGCACATCTAAGCTTTCAGCCAGTGCTCTGATTGTGGCATGGCAGAAATGGGACAGAAGTTCAGTATTACCACTGGCTGAGCACAGGATAATGAGGGCACAGACAACCACGGCTGGGCTCATTAGCCATTCTGCTGCCCAATTAGGCTAGGAGCTAATTGCTCATTAACGAGACCATACCTGCTGAGGCAGCTGGGCTTCCCTAGAATTCACGGCTGGAGCCACAGCAGAGACTGGGGAGAACAGAAGCAAGATTTGAAACCAAGGAAATGGAAAAACTCGTCTGCCACTGAGGAAGGTTTTTGCTGCCTCTGCCGCCACTCCCTGGGGACAGTAGTTTGATTCCTGTCACCGCTGCTGCCTGAAAGGCATGTCAATTAGCCCTGAGCTCCCACTGAAGCCTTCCTCTTCCTGGCATCCTACAGCCCTGACGCTAATGACGTGGAAAAGGAGTGGCTGAGGCAAAGATGCTGGGGAGTTTAAGGTGGAGGGTTATTCTGACCTGTATTTCTCTCCTGAACATCCTCTGGAGAGCAGCCAAGTTTCTGACTAAGAGAATTTGAAACACAACAATCACAGACAAGGGTCAGCAATAGGATGTTGGAGAAAGCAAATTGCAATACTCTAGTCAAGTCCATCTCTGCAGGATATAGGCCATATCAGCAGCCCCAGCAACATCTTCTGGAAAATGAAAGCTGGAAGCAATAATGTGCTTAACACCACACACATCATCTGTCTTTTGACACAGACTTATTTTATTTAGCAGTGAAAGTACAGGGACTACATTGAGAATGAACTTCTATGTATGTCCAAAGGTTATCTACAACACAGATAAGTATGACACTCCATTGCCCACACATTAGACAGAGGCATGTGAGATGAGGATTTCCTACCTAACACTGGAGAAAGAACTTTCATTAACACTGAGGAGTTTTCTGTGTATGCCCTCACATCCTGTGATGGAGGTCGGGATTATTTAGTTATGAGTTTGTTACTTCCTTTCCCTTTATTCTTTTTCCCACTGTTCTCTATAGTGTTGTTTTGATCATTTAGGCATGTTTGGGGTTGTTTTTTTTTTTACACTAAAACAATATAGGGGAATGTTTCAGCATGGTCCCAGGTTTAGGTGGTGGGTTTTGGCATGTGATGTTGGCACAAAAATGGGCTGCTTTTTATGTGGCTGTGGATAGTATGTAAATAGTGGACATGAGAGAGATGTATTGCCTGTGTTTCTACGCCAGTTCTGCACTCTTCTCTGGCCTGGCTGCTATTGGAATGAGTGTACTGGGCTCCAGTAGAATACTGGATTAAGACCCTGCCTTGGTTTCAGTGGATATGGGTGAAATAAAGTGAATGCAAATAGTTTTATATTGTGAATGTGTATGGGACACTAGCTGGCAAAGGGGCGTGCAGGGTGATGGCATTTAGCAATTCCCAAATTCAGTGATTCTATTTTATATCTCAAAGAATTGCTATCTTACTCTTTTTACTAAGGATAGAAAATATTATTGTCCCCTATGAGTAGGTGAAGAACCTGAGGCATGGAGTCAGGGAAGGATCCTTGTATGCAATGCATCATAGAGCTTGGAGACCCAGACATTGTAAAGACACATCATATAGTAAAGAACTAGGCCTTTACTATGAGACATAACTGAATAGCTTCCTTTTCTCGGTGGCAAGATTAAAACCAAATGGTTTTACTTAATCAAAATAAGCTGAATATTGTCTGAGTCTTATTTATACAGCATCTCTCAAAAAAACTCCATTCCAAGTAATTCACTAGCCAGCTCCATAGTGACATTGGTGGGGAACAGATACTGGTAGAGAGATATGAGGAGGGAATGACATAAGAGAGATTTTGGGAAGGTGTTTCAGAGCTGCAGAGTAGAATGCTCCTATATACATGATATTACAGTGTGCAACCCTGAATGTGGATGAATGAGCAGAGGTGAGATGGACTGATTTTTCAGGTGGCTAAATTCCACTGTTGGAAGATTTCGCTTAAAAATCATCAAAAGTCAGTGCTATTCAGTCCCTCAAGTGCCATGTTTCTCTGAGAAGTGGGATTTCAGTCCCACAAATGCTTTGCTTCTGTTGAATTATCACTTCAGGTCTATTAGGTGAGTGTACTGAAAGCCTGTGGAGTGGTTTTGAACACCAAGAGTGCAGTAATTGGGCTGGCTTCTACAGTAGCTGAGGAGCCAATAGTGCTGTTGAGGCGTCAGAAGGGGATGGGTGCCCAGCCTCTTTTTGTAGCATTACATATCTTTTGTCCACTCAGCATAACTTTGTATTTTCCATTTGCCCCAAGCTATACTTGATGGGGGCTGGAGGCCATCTGAGAGCAGCAATGGGATTAATGCACAAACATCCTATTTTAGTTTGCAGACTCTTTGTCTCAAAGGGAAGTGGAGAACCACTGGCCTGGGCTTCACACTCCTGTGTCTTTTGGAGCAGGCCCATATGCTTTTTCTGTGAAGAGGTGGCTGCAGGAGGAGGGAATGGGGAGGGAAGGAATGCATTTCTCATTATGTGCTGCAGCCTCTCTGCTCTGGCAGCCTGAGAAGAGAAATTTTCTCTCCCTCCCCAGGCCCTCTACCCCCTGCAGCTTGCTGATTATTTTTGGCTGAGGTGGAAAGCACAACTCTAGCATTTTTCCCATAGGGGAGTGACCCAAGAAGGAGGGGAGTGAAGCCTAGGCTGTTCCCTTTGTGCTCTTTCAATTAATAGCCACACTTTTGCATGTCTATAGCTCCTTTCCTGAGGATGCCAAAGAGCTGTAAGAGCTATTAGGTCCTCCCAGCCCACTGCGGTCACCCTCACCTCTGCTTAGCCCAAGAGGTGAAACTGAGGCACAGAGACTTACTGTAAGTCACACAGGGAGGCTGTGACTTTCCATCCACTTTGCTTAGGCTTTTTTCCTCAGGCTCTTTTCATGCTGTTGAAGGCCCTTATTCCCTGCTCTGTTGTGCTGTGGTTCCCTCCTGGCTGCATGGTGCTGTCAGTAATGCCTGCAGGGTGTTGCTACAATTTTTGAATGGGAAGGTTTCTCTGGGTTGTGCCTTCAGTGGTCTCTTAAAATACTTCTTGAAAAGCTGGCTCTGCCAGGCGTAGGGTTTAGCTTTTGAGGAATAGTGGCATGTATGTGGGAGTCAATTTGACTACAGAACATCCACAGAAGTTGCATTTAGAAAGCTGAGTGGAGAAGAAAGTTGTGCAGAAGTGGGGTCAAGGACACCCCAGTAAGCCTGTGAGTGGTGTCTACTCCCACTCACAGAAACCAGTGCCTTGTGTGCAGGGTTAAAGCAGAGAGTCAGATTTCCCAGGTTCTCCCCCTCTCTGCTCCCCCCACTGCCACAAGGCAAACTCCCCATGCTCGGGAGTTTTCTCCTGGCTTGTTTTCTCAGCTAATAGAAAGCACATGAGGAGCAGAGTCAGGCATGGCGACAGCTGTGCGAATGATTCATTTGGGACACAAACAGGAATCGAATGCTGGCTGATCGCTGGGCAGAGCCTGTCCACTGCTCCAGGCCTTTCCAGGGGGTGACTATGAACTCCGGAGCCCCCCCCTCCAGCCCCAGCAGTGACTCACTTCCTCCAGCCTTGGCAGAAGCTCTGTGCAGGAGGGCCAACTTAGATGCTTTGGGGCATTAAACCTCCCAGACCTCTTCTTCTTTCCTCTCCCCTGCCCCTTCTGAATCTGGCTTGTTCTACTCTGAGGGCAGAGTCCATCCATGTTTGATCTGTGGGGCCAGGAGGGGAAGCCGCACAAAGGTCTCCAGCCAGAAGTAAATAGCATGTTGTAACACGTTCAAGCCAGCAACAATGGGAACTGCATTGGAAAAAGCAGAATATATGTACTGGCTGGGAAGTCACTGAGTGTGTGCAGCTAAGGCGGGGGGGGGGAAGATGGCTACTGATCATACATCCTGGTTTCTGGGGTTTATTTACTGTTTGTTCACATCCCTTGCTGGCCCCTGTTAATTTCCTGTTGCCTTTCAGGACCAATGCACAGTCCTTGGATGGTAAAGGCTGTCTGTGAGATGGCCTGGATTGGGCTTTACTTTTTCTTACTGCTTGTCTAACAGATTTAGTGCTTGTGTCAAAGTCTGATGTGCTGTGAAGCAGCAAAGTCTAGAATAGCAAGGCTGGAGCATCTCAAGGCATTGAGCGTCCTGGCTTTCTGTGAAGGGCAACCTGATTTTTTCCCATCCTGACACACTAGATCCCAAATTCCCAGGGTTTGGTTTGCGTTTGGTGCAAGCTGCCTGTACCCTGCACTTGCAGATCTGCTTGCTGGTCTGTGACCCAGCAAGCCGTCTGTTGCTCCTGCCATTCTCTCTCTCTGTGTGCCAGCAGGCTGGTAATTACTGGAGCAGAAGAGACAGGCGGAGGTGGCACAGCTCTGGCAACAGGCAGAGCAAGCGAGAAAGGAGCTTAGGCGTGAGAGAGCATGTTCCTCCTTGAACTCTCTGAGGGCTTGGCAATAAAACAAATATTTGTAAAGACCCCCTAGATCCGGGCGTCGTCTTTTTTTAAAGCAGGAGGGCTCTGTTTTAGGAAGCCTGGCTGTGCATGCAGAAAACTGAGGGAGGGTGGGGGAGGATGGTGACACCTGCTCCCCCCTTGGGCCGCTCCGGTCTCCCATGGCTGTGCTCCAGAGCCATGTGTCACCCAGAGGAATTTGAACTGCGGGACGTGAAGCCTGGATGGCGCCACCATGGCCCCGTCATGGGGACAAACTCTGAAATTGGACCCTCAGCCCCCTTGCCCCAGCAGACTGTCCTGGCTGCCTCAGCAGACAGAGCTGGCTGTGCCCCGGGCAGAATTGCTGGGCTGGTCATGGAGGTCTCTTCCCCACCCCCCCCCCGCACCCTTGTAGCTGCAGCCCATCCTCCTCCCCTTCTTCCATCGCCCTTGCCCTTTTGCGCTGACGCTGCCCTTGGAATCGGGCCTGGCAGGTGGGATGTTGCCACCAGGGCTGGCGCAATATGGCATGTCTGAAAAGCGCTCGCATCTTCCCTCCTTCCTTAAAACCCTCACATTCCTTTTGTGGCCTCCGGGCTGCCTGGATACCGCACTCAGCTGTCATGGGATAATAGCTGCCGAGTCCTAATTACAAACCTCCCTGGCTTGATCAGAGGGTGGCTGGGCAGTTCCATCTGGATCGTCTCTCTGGGACTGCAGTGGGAGGGACTGAAAGGAGAGGGAGTATAGGGGAAATGCTACACAAATGTCATGATACTCAGAAGCATCCAGGCCTCCAGCCTGAGACAAAAATAATCAGCCAGCTCCAGGGGGCACAGGGCCGCAGGGAGGTTTGCTGAAGCAGAGGCTCTGCAGTGGAACATAATGAGATGTGCATACCTCATCCAGCCTAGCACAACCCTGCACACACTGAATTGGAAAGGGCAGATGGACTTGATCCCAAAGCATCTCCAGGGGTCCATCCATCAATCCCTCTTGAGCTCCCCATGGACTTCCTACAGTGAGAGGGGAAGCTAAAGAGGTTTCATTAGCTGTAGCATCTCAAGTGGAGACTTTGCGAGACCTGCAGAATCTCCATGACAAAGCACCGACTATACACAAAGGCACCTGCAGTGAGGCATCCCTTGCTGCCTCTCTCCAGCTCGCTGACTCCTCAAGGAATGGGGAGCTCCCAGAACATGTGCTCTTTGCTTTCCCTAGTGGCTGGAGCTGCCTGGACTACCATGGCACTGCTGAGAAAAGAAGGCACGTGAAAGAAGGTGCCTCCTAAGTGCGTTATTGTTAAATGATAAGGCGCATTTTAGAACTTTCTGTCCCTGAGAGAAAAGACCTCTTGTCCTGGAGGATTTTGAAGTGACAAAGGATCAGGCCTCCTGGTATTTCACCCAGATCAGGAGTGAGGAGAGATACCCTGAAGGCTGGGACTTGTTGAGCAATGGGCAAAGACAGGAGCTATAGTTTTGGGTGCTAGTCTGTGCCATGTTGGTGAAGTGGACAGTTACTGCCCACAAGCTCACATTTAATTGCTGTGTGTGCTGTGTATGCTGGGGACAATAGTGGGAGGGATACTTCGGCACTTACCCATGTGATGCTATTTTCTTGGTATTAAGAGGCAAGGTTCATTTAAAACCTGTGCAAGAATAATACATGCGACTCTCGCAAGGCATCAAAGGGTCTGGAGCAAAAAATGAATGTGTGGCAGGGACTGATCAGTCCTCTGGGGACTAATGCAGAATGGCAGTTCCCCTGCTTGGCTTCCCGCTTGTGCACCGCCTCTTTCCCCCCAACCTCCCCTCAGCCCGACTCCCTGCAGGGCTCTTCTTCCCGGGAGTTATCTGAGGCCAGCAATGTGGCAGTGGCTGCTGCCGCCACCGCTTCTGCTCCTCTTCCGCTGAGTTTAACCCAAGGTCAAGCAACATCGTGGCATTTGCAGCCTCGTGAGTTCTTGAGAGATTTAATTTTCAAAGCGTTCCCAACATCCCCTGGGATAGACCTTGGCTGAGGTCCAAGGCCTGTGACTGCCAAAAGGAACTGTACTAGGCCAGACCAACAATAATAGCTTGCTTGCTCTATTCCAGCAAAGAAAAAGAAAAGAAAAGCAGTGGGGAAGAAGGGGAGGGGACCCAAGGCCCTTTTGGCCTTAAGCAGGCTTAGTGATGCCTGCAGCAAAGCGTAACCTGCAGCTGACACGATAATAAAGCACACGAGGATGAGATGTGTGTGTACAGAGTCTTGTCCCCTCAAAAACAGCTGCTGAAAATCTGCTGCCCAGCACAGAGGGGTTTGTGTGTGTGCGCATGGGAGGAAAGAGAGTTTCCAGGGATTTTTCTCTTGGAAAACAGAGAAGGGACTGCTCTTGGTGCTGAGGGAAGCAACGGGCTTACCAGCATGGCTGTGGCCAGATAACATGTAGAGAAGCATTGGAGAAACTTTTATCCCCAGTCAGCTAGTGGGCTTTGCCAGAGACCTCAGTCCTGACCCGTAACATCTGCTGCTGCTCCAGCCCCAGGCCCTGCCAAACGTGAATCTCTTTAAATGCTTCCAACCTGATTTGCTACCCTGGCTCTTTCAGTTCAAAGAGACAGCTCAGCCCTGATGCATGCTTTCTGCTGTTCCCACGCTGGATTCCCCCCTTCTGTCCTGACAGACCCACTGTATTTCATCGCTGGGAATCCACTTCGGTTTCTGGGACTCTAACCTCCTCTCTTTCACCCCTGGGTTCTTGCAGTCCCTCTTTTCTCATGGTTCTCAGTCTAGTGCAGCAGCAGCAGTTCAAAGAATAGCAAAGGGGAGTCAGCCCCAGGGATGTGTTTGAAACAGCCCTGTCCTGCTTTTGACCCTCAGAGAAGAGGTAACAGGCTGATGGAAGGTACCAGTAAGTACCAAAAATGGGTATGTTTAAAGGTGAGGGGAGGCCTGACAGAGGACTATAGAGTACTCCAGGATGCAGGACGTGGTTTTTTGGGATTGTAGGGTTAGTAAGGAGGACACACAAGGTAAGTGAGGGATGTTCTAGGATTTAGGACTTCTTGCATAGATCATGATCCCTTCTAGAACCAAACCCCACTCTGAAATTTCCTGGTATTTACATTATGATCCAGGTACTGTTATTCGCTCCCTGACCACTTTCTTTCTGGTACACTTTGGAGTGGAGTTTTGTGTTCTCTGGCTGTTGTCTCAACTGAGCGTTCACTCCCTGTTGCTCCAATCTGTCTGGGTCGAGCTGGACGGAGCTGCGTTTGCCTTCCTCATTGCAATCTTCCGTGGCTGGACTATGCTAGGCCAGTCAGGGGCTGCACCCAGCAGTTGCTGGGCTGCACTGAGAATGGCCTTTGTCTATCTGTTTTTACTTTATTCGCTTTACAGTCCTAGAAGCAAGACAGGAATTAGGGAAGGAGGAGATGGTTATTTTAGATGTTGCTAGTCACAAGCCAGCAAGCTGGGAAGGCAGGGGATGTGGGGGCGGGGATGGGGAAGCGGGGGTTTACTAAGTCTAAAATCCTCTCTTGTTTCTGTAGGCATGAATGCAAAACCCAAACCAGAGGTGGTTTTGGTTTTGACCTTGTAAAATGAAAACATGACGACTGAGCTATTGCCAAACCCAATCCCCAGCTGCCTGTGCTCCAGTCTAGCTCTGGTCCATCGTCCTGCCATCCCTCCCGGCTATCCTGGCAGGCAGAGGCAGCAGGAAGCGGGAGGCCTGTTTCTTCCCAGATGGGCTTTAACGCTTGCCTGCAGCAGCCAGCCAGCTAGGGAGTAGTGGGGGAGCCATCTCAGATGCACGTAAACCTCTGCTCTGTAATCACGGCTTCCTTTGTAACTTTATTGTGCAAACCTACACTGGAATAGTCTCTGGAACCATGTTTTGGGCTCTCCAGCGGAGTTAAAAACAGGAGCTTCCCTAAGCAGGGAGTAGAGCTGCTGGGTTTGTTGGAAGGCAGAGCAGCCAGATGGTGACAGAGAAAGGGAGGGGAGGGGAAGGGGAGTTTGTGAGGGAGCGGCTCCATATTCCAGTTTCCATTTGGGGCTCTGCTACCTTGAGAATGCCCTGATAGAGACTGTCTGTGGCAAGCTGCAAAGGCCCAGAGCTGCAGAAAGAAGTGGGTAGGGACAGAGAAAAATGAGAGAAGGCAGATAGACATGGCCATGGCAGCATGTACTGGAATAAAAATTGGTCCGTGCACTTGCATCTTCCAAAGAAAAACTTGGGCTAACGTTAGCTCTGGGTTGGAGGATGACTCCAGCCACAGAACTGCTTTGCAGGAGATGGGTGGCTTTGAAGCTGTTTGGTTTTTTTGACAACAAGTAGTGAACATAACACCTATGTCCCCTTACAAAGACTGGGAGAGCTGGACCCCTCAGGGGGTCAGGGAAATCTCTTATGGCTGTCCTTATCTTTCATAATACAGTGCCTACTCCAAACCCGTATCCTGGGTATGGCTAACCCCGAGCTAAGCAAGATGAGGGTCTATAGGGGAACTTTATTCCCTCATGCAGCTCATTTTGATTTTTGCTTTTATTAGTTCAAAACTGTAAATTGGCTGTTTGTGGTCTGGCTATCAAGTCATTTCACAGGTACTGCTGATAAGGGTTGTACTGAAGTGACTTACTTGGCAACGATGACCACAGTACAAGAACTGAATTGTAAGGATATTACTTAACATGCAAAAAGAAATGTTATTTATCATGGTGCTACAGAAGGGATGTGTGGATTTGAGGAGGAGAGGTTTTCCAATGCTGTTGGCTGCTTTCTGTCGGGTGAACAGATCAGAATTTAAGGCATTAATTTGACTACTCCCAAATCTTATGTCTTGTGGCAAGATTTTCAGCAGAATTGGCACAGACTGTGGCTTTATCAGTACTACAACAGGAAAATGTTTACTGGCTTTGAATCCACCCACCCCTAAACTAAATTCAAGGAGCAAATTCTTATGGAGGGGAGATATGCATGTGACCCTATTTCTACTCCAGAAGTGTATTTTGGTGTTCTACCCTAGAATTTGTATTGTATGGTCTATGCTACATCTTCCTCCTGCTACAAATCAATAAATATGAGTATATAGTAATAGTATAGTATATACAAATCAATCAATGAGTATATAGCCTAATTGTTAGGTGGACTGAGTAGCCACAGTTCCCAGCCACATAAGTGGAATTTAGGAGTGCTCTCAGCCTGTCTGAAATCAACACATATGGCTGCAAAAGTTAAGGTCCTGAACAATGTAGGCAACTAAGTGTTCTGTCCTTCCATATGTCTCTTCTTGGTAACTATGAAGAGAAGGTTGGACAGAGTGGCAAGGTTTCTAACAGCGGGGCTTGGGTGCTGGGACTTGTGCATGTGGTGTGTGAGATCAGGGCCCGTTTTGTCCAACTCCGGCCTTAGCCCTTGGTGTTTGTCTTCAAGGAGGATGGAATTTCCTACTGAGCATGTTAACAGCACACTTGGGCAAGTCAAGCCCTGTATGTGATGCTGGAAATTAATCTGTTTGGGATTTTTGTTGTCTACATATAATGCCCCTTTTAAAAAGGGGTTGCAAGTATGGGGAGGTCTTAGCTCTGAACATGGGGAAGATCAGCTATAAATAAATTTGTGACACAGCTACTGTATATAGCCAGAATGGCTGCTAAGTTTCCTGAAGGCTGCAGCAAGTGGTAGTTTAAAAAAAAATCAGGGGTAGGGGGAATAGTCTTCCAAAATATGGAACACCTCATAAAGCTGGGGAGGTAGGAAACAAGTCAAGCAATCCCAGCCATGGTTCAAACTCACAGGAGGCATACTGTACAGTACATAAAGCCCAGGGAACCAGCTCAGGATGCCAACTAATGAGCTTTTTAATTAGCTGCAATTGCAGGCAAGGTTTAAAACCCAAATAAGTAAGTAAATTAAAGATTTAAAAGGCTGAACAGAATCAATGCGGGGTCAGCACTTCAAATATTAAAATGCCAAAGCAGTTAACTTTACAGTAAGTTTGCAGTGCTGAAGCAGAGCTGTCCCTTTAAAGAAGCAGAAGGCTCTCATTTTTCTGGTCTGAAGCCCTCTGGCTGGAACATGCCATCTGCAAAGATCCATAAATCATCCTGCACTCAGCAGTCTGGAGTCCAGCAGGTTCTCCATGTGTCCCGACCCTCGCCTGGAACCTGCAGGGCATTTTCTGCAAGCGGAGGGTCCTAGCCAGGCGCTCCTTTTGGCTGCAGTCCGGGTGTTTCCCCCCACAGCCGCCTCCTGGGAGGCAATGGGAACCATGGCCAGGAAACTTGCAGTCAGCTTGGAAGCCTTCACTGTGCTGCTCTGTAGCAGCAAATGGTCTGTGCAGATTGCACCGGCACTCCCTGACTTTGAACACTCGGGAAAGTCCGCTTGCATTATGGTGAATGGTGACAGAACGGGTGGATTGTCCCTCACCTCCCAAGCCATGTTGCCTCACAGCACTCTCTTCCATCTGAGTGCCTGACTCCTTCCAAATTTGTCTTTCTCTGTTTTACTATGGGGGGCTCTGTAACCATTCTGATATGTCAGCCTGTTGTCCTAACCCTTTATCTGTGCCTATGAGTTGGCGTTCAGAGGGCTTCAATATCAGATTGTCAACTCCATGCTTCTTACCTGCAAATGCAGGAGAGAAGCAACTGTGGAGACAGTCTGACCACAAGTGTTTCATGAGAATGAGTTCCTTTTTCCTAATTGTACCCAGGGAGCAAGACAGGGTCAGGCTCAGGGACCATAAGGTATTCGAGATCTCTTTACCTACAATATCTGAGAGCTGTAGTACTATTCAAAGGTAGCTCCTTTTGGGGCATGAGTGCGCTTTTCTCATACTCATGTGTTGGCCATGCTATTAGACATATGGAGGATATAATGAGGAGGTCTGTAGGGAGGGATTAAGTTTGGGGACAGGCTTAGGTTGTACTCCTGTCAAATCTCAGACTGGCAGTCGGCTTTATCTGAGGGAACCACCATGTATCCTAGTTGTCAGTTTAAATGTACAGTGACTCCACTAAGGCCAGAAGTGCTGAAGTAGATTTGTATGGGTGCAAAAGAATGAGAATGTGACCCATAATCAGAGATCATTGAGAAATTAAAGGATGTGGCTCATATGTGGCATTAGGATTATGCAGTAGTTTTTGCAGCTGTTTCACCCATCACTCATCAGATTTGCAGGGTGTTGTGTTATTGATATCATTAGTAATTTTTATGGCTCATATCATGGTTCAGAGGGCAGCAAAATTTATTTAAAAGTAAAAGAGTCACTGAGGAAATTAAAGTGGTTTTAGGACCATTTTATTTTAAACTACTGTGGATGGTGTTAGTGTGACGTTTTGGGATGCTGGAGCAGCCTGTGTTGTACTACATCGTGTGTCTTGGTGTTCAGGTGTTTGTCAGTAGTGATCTTGGTGTGGCTGCGTGCACTTTGTGGGGTAGCTGTGCAATGGCACAGGCACCTGTCCTCTGACGCAATTGGACGCAGTGGTGTATTGTTGGTGTTCAGGGGAAATGGGGCGTTGCTGGCAACAAACTGCCACCTTTTTCACATTCTATGTATAACGTACGTGTCAGAAGCAATTCAAAATCACCAGGATGTCCCCTTGTGCCCTTGCAAGCAGGCAGAGCAAAAGTAGAAACTGCTCTTCATTATGCTGATGCTCCTGGCTGCCCTCGGGGATGGAGAATGCTAAACCACCTTAGTCCCCCAAGTATGAGGTGCTTTGGAGAGCCAGGTAAGCCCTGTAAGACAGGACTGCCTGTGACTCTCAGAGAAGTCGTATTGTCACATAGGCAATAATCATATCTTACAGTGTTTGGAACAGAAGGAAATGAATTTGTCTGTAATCATGATGCTTTGTTAGGGTCTTTTGTCTGAAGATCTCAAACAGCTTTATATATATCAATTGACAAAGCCTTACTTTGCACTTCCAGGAATATAAATCTTATTGTCATAGGGGAAGCCTGAGGCATAAAGAGGTCAAGTGAGCAGCCCAGCAGAGAGGTAGGCATTGACAGAGCTGGGGCTACAGTCCAGAATTTCTGGCATCCTCTGCCCAGATGTCAGCTGGTAGAGTGCTGCTGTCTTTCACCTAGGAGTCTAATGTTTCAGAGGGCTGAACAAGATGGTTGCTGTGTAGTAAGTATGGAACGGAGAAACATTTTGCTCTGTTTCTGTCGGTTGTAGTTTCATTTGCCAGTGTCCTGCCTTACTGCATCCTCTGCATTTCCATTCTTGAGACTACCCTGATTAGAAGCTGCCATTTGAACCAGTGTTTCCCTCTGGGTCAAACAATGCTATCATACTTGATAAACCCATGGGGACACAAGTAGAATTTGAATCCAGACTTTGGAAGCAAGAAAAGGCCCAAATAGGAACATCTAATAATGAGCTACTCTTGTGGGAAAACTCCTTTTTTTTTTTTTTTTTTTTTTTAAGCAAGACAATAACACACAAATTCAAAGCTGTTAGAATTTGGATATGCAATAGGGGCAAAATGGTTTTGTTCAAATGATGATTTACTAAGACTTGTGTAAAAGAGAGGAGGAGAGAAACCGGAGAGGTGGGAGGCAAAGAAGAATCCAGCCCCCAGTGGCCTTGAAAGCAATCTGCAAGTGACTGCTGTCTCCATGCTGATGGATTTGCTGTCACCTCTCCCTGGCATGAGATGACAGATTTCTCTGTCGGATGAAGCCAGAACCGATAGCCATCCATCACTGCGAGGACAGACAGAAGTAGGAGGGAGGCATAGAGGGGGAGAAAGCAAGCCCTGGCAAAATGTTTCTCTGCCCTCCTTCCTTGTCAATGCTGGGTCATGGGGAAACAGGTCTTCTACATACATATATTGAGGATGGGAATATTGGTGTCCATTACTGAAAGGATAGAGGGATCTGAGTCTGGGGACAGGAGTTGGGAGGCACATGCACCTGTAGGGAAAGCTGTTTTCAGAAGGGAGAATGCTCTACTTGGGAGACTTCTCTTGGGATTTTTATTACCATATTATATCATATTGCATTGTATTATCCAGTCATGGGGGAAAGGCTCCTGGAATGGCTGGTATTTTCAGCCTGTCTATTGAAATTATAGTTCCTAGCAGATGGAAGGGCACGTCACTGCTGTGTTGCAGCTGGGTCAAGGCTCTCTGAAAGGCTTGCCAGCTCTGCCTCCTCCTATGCAGGAGCAGCAGAGCCAGAGCTCAGGAACTCTCTTGGGCACCCTGTGTCCAAAAGACTTCTCTATACCAGTGGGGTTAAACACCAGCAAGGGTGAATAGCTATGGCACAAACTGGATGTGAGCATTTTAGCTGGAAATCAGAAGGAGATTGCTTCTGCACTGCTTTAGGGCAATGAAGTTCGAGAGACCTCCAAGTGATGGTGCAGTGTAAGAAGTCCAGATTATTTTTAAGATGAGTCTTGGTCAATTTGAGACAGGTATGCAGCATGTATCTGTGATGGGAGGCTGGAGGCCCTTACATACAGAAGATCTATAGTTGTATGACTATTCTCCCTGATGAAATAACCATAACTTCCAGGTTTTGATAGTCCTGTCTGTGTTATTACCACTCCTTTGCCATGTCTAAGTAAACATCAAGGAAGTTTGGAGTGTAGTTTTTGCATTTGGACAAAATCCAGATACTTCTCTATATTGTTGACAAGTGAGAGAAATGCTCCTCTCTTTTCTTACCTGTTTCCTGAAACATTAAAAACAAACAAAAACACTTCCCCTGTATGACTTCAGGTAAAATCTTTGTGCTCTTACTCACTTTTAAGATGCAATGTCAGTGGATGAGACCCTGTTAAGATGACTGTGAACTTATTTTGCTTTCTAACATGTTAAACTGCTCTTTCAAATCTGCCAATTTTCACTTAGAAATTAAATTTTGCTGCTCTTGTAGGACCTACAGTACTGCTCTTCTAATCAGTGCCCTCTGATGGCCTGCAATGAAATGGAATGATTTAGTCAGTGCTCAGAGCAAGACTGGAAGAGCAAGTCTAAGGAAATGATGTGCAGAGGCTGTATTCATTTAGTGTATCCTTAAAAAAAAAAGTATTTCTCATGCAGGGAGAAAGGATGTCTGACAAACAGATAGGCCAGGTATATGGAAATATTTTATATGCCTAACCATCCTGTAAAGCCAAAAGGAGTTAGGCACTTCATTCCTTTAGATGTTCTTCTAAATCCTGCAAAGCATGTTTCTCAGTCCTTTGTCATCGAAATAACCTTGTAAATCTGGCCCAAAAATCTCTACATGGAGTGTTTATTTCTAAATTGTTCTTACAAAGAGCTAAAAGGGAAAAAAACCCGTAGCTGTTTGCTGAAAAGCAAAGAGCACAAGAGTGTTCCTTTAAACTGAATTAGCATGCATAGACCTTGGGCTGCTGTTGAAGCTTTGCTGCTTCCAGGCCTCAGACTTTGCATCTGTTTTTTCATTTGCAATAGGCTAATGTGCTTTGACACTGCACCCCTCTGGGAAGCTGCTGACAGGCGGTGTCAATATTTCGTTCTGAAAAAAAACCAAAACCAAACCTCTAAAGTGTTGCTTTACAATATGCTTTTCAGAATTAAATTATGGAGCACGCAGGCTGGAAGCCTCCACCTGGAGAAAACATTCCCAATTCAACCTGTGCATTTCCTGCATCCCTGGAGTACATTTTTTTGTTGTCTTTTATTTTCCTTCTCTTCAGAAAAGACAGGGAATGTGAATATTCACTGTCATTTTTGGCAGCTGCTGGACTAGGTTATACTGGTGTCTAAGCCAGGCTGTTGTGCTGTCAACTGGAAGTGCTCCAGTTTTCAGGATTCAGGAACCCAAAACCTGGAGATTGGCATGAAGATCAGGAAAATTAAATACAGGCATTCGGAGCACTGTTTCTTTTTAGTTTGCTTATTTTGTTCTGTTGTTTTACTTCTTCACTTTGACATTCTAATAGTCATGCTTTAAAATTTTTCTAGAAACTCACGAAGGCTAGGAATTCTCCTTTGAAGTGAGAAAGATACAGGTCTAGACATAAGCACTTGACTCCAGGAGTGAAGACTTTGTGAAAACCACTAAATATCAGAAGGCTTTTTTGATTAAATTGCAAGTGTTGACAGCAGCTGAGGTGTATTTTCCCTGGGGCTCTCATAGTGCTATTGGGGAAGGTGAAATTCACACCATTGTTTTCCTTTCCATCCCATCTGGACAATTCTGTCCACTGAAAGAAAATGAGAAAGGATACAAAGGATACATCCTGACTCCTACCAGTAACTGGCATACACTATTAGCATCATCTGTGGGATTGCTCATTGCCAGTACTGGTCCAGTACCTGTTTGATTTCTTGGTAGTCCTTTTCACTGAGTTCCTATAACCCCCATGCTAGTAAGCTAACTGAAAACACAACTCTTACTAGCCTCGCTTTTATTTTGGTTATGTGTGCAAGAGTTGAATTCACTGTTTTGTAAAAGGTGAAGGTGAATTTCTTGAGCTTATATGGTTTATATAGAATTTTAAATAGTTCATTGTTTAACAATGAACTGCTTACCTTAAAGCAGTCTTGCTGAATTAGCAGCATTGGATTATCCAACTATTGTGATATTTTGCCCTTAAGCAGACTTTCAATAAGCTGACCAAAGTCAACCTTATGAGGCTTTAATGTCTGGTATTTGAGGACTATGCAGGGGGATTGTAAAGACCAGCATCATTTTACTGACTTTATACTCTTCAGCAGCAGTTACTGTGAAGCTGTGTTGGCTATTCCATCACTGGAGACTTTAATCCCTTCTGAACTTGCAGTTGAATACCATCTGGCCCTGGTGATTTACTGTCTATGAGTTCCTCTGCTCGGTTCATAACTTCCTCCTTGGAGATTTTGGTGTCTGCTAAGGCCATGTTCTGATTTCCCATGAAAAGGGCTTTCAGAATAGGAATCTCCCCATTGTCCTCAAAGGAAGACACAAGATACACAATTAACTTTCCTACTACTTTCTTTTAAAGGGACTGAGGGCTTATAATCATGCATACATTCTTCTTGCTTCTTATTTATGTATCCTTCTGGCTTAAGAGAGTCTTTATTGTTAAATGTATTTTTTCTCATCTTTCCTTATTATCTACTCTAATTTCCTATTTGAAACTCTTACGACAGATTATATTCTAAATGGCCGCATATTAAGGGGGCAATTGTCTTTCTCAAGGATGCTGAGAAAACTTTGTACTTATTCTCTGAACTGTCCTGATTTTATTCTACCTCCCTTGAATCCCATACACAGAAGCTCCTGTTGCAGTGTCCAAAGTGGCTCACCAATTAATGGGATAGTTTGGGATTTTTTTTTTCCCCCCTGTTCCTTCATTCCCTTTTCTCTTATGTAGTTGACTAAGGATCTAAAAGGACCTAAAAAAAAAAAAAGTCAATCCTGTGGTTACTGCAAGTTGTTTCATTTTAAACAATTCTGCAATACAATACCGGTGTCTTTTCTTCTACAATTTTTATTTATATTAACTGGGATAAGTAAATCCCCAGTGCCTGCACCAAACATAATAACAACTAGGAACAAAAATACCCACAGATTTCTCCTTGTGAAGAGCAACCAAGAACGTTCTTGGTCATGTGTGGCTAAGCACTCCCATGCCAGCTCCAGCAGGAATACCTAAAAGGAGCCAGGTCTGGATGCACCCTGTGATGGTTCTGGATATGTCTAGTCTGTGCTATGCTGTGCATTGCCAGGCAGAGGTCTTCTACCTACCTCTGAATGAGCTAATCCTGACCTGGAAAAGAGAGAGTGCCTGTTAGAGAGACGCTCCACCCAAGATAATTACCTAATTACCTGAGAAGTAGGGTTAATTAATGGGCGGATGGCCACAGTCATGACTGTGCTGCTTCTGTGAACTGAGCTGGTCTCTTTGTGTGCTTTGTGATGTGTGGATGGACAAGCTCCTGTGGGGCTAGCTGTGATACTTCTATTCAAATGTGCTCTGCAATCCCCTTAATGTATCAGGACCTCATGAATGCTGAATTAATTAACTTTCACTGTGATTTCATGGCTATTTAATGATCTTTTTGTTATGGGTGGGGAACTGAGGCACAGAGCAATTAGGGACTCTCTCAAGGTCACCCAGGAATTCTCTGGGAGAGCTGGAGATGGAAGCCAGCATTTCCTATCAGTGATTTAACCACAGCACTTCCTTTTCTCTCTTTTGAAGAGTTGTGGACAGGTGCATCGGCTTGGAAGCTGCATCTCAAGGGTGACTGGCTGCAAGTTCTTGGTGGGGGTGTGTGGGATGATTAACTCTTAAGAACTGTGGGTTCATTCAGAGGCTTTTAGATAAACCCTCACTGTGGCACCACAGCTCTGTTCAAATGCAGGAATGAGATTAAAGGTGAAGTTTCAGCCCAGAGCTCATCCTCAGGCAGGACAGAAAATAGAACCAAGTGAGTTCTCTGGGTTTTTCCCCAGCCTGGAGATGCTCCGTTGGCCAGGATGTCATTTCTGATTTTATTTGTGCTGTTCTCTCGTCCTTTCTCATTAACCCCTTCTCCTGTGTGAATCCTGCAGACTGCACAGAGCTCTGCCCTGCAGCCATCATGGCTGCTAAGAGAATCATTCTGCCTCTCTGAACAGGAATCCCCAATATGTGGATTTCCTGCTCTTCTCTCCAGGCTCTCCTCTAGTCTTCCCTGCTTTATGTTCTTTACATTTTAACTATTTTGTGGCTCTCCTTTCTCCCTCGCAACATCCAAGTCTATGCCACCCCTCCCCTTGCTAACATAAAATATTCCTCTTTCCTACTATACCTCCGTAACACCCTGCTTTGAAGATGGTTGTAGGAATGGAGCCAGGAGCTGGCAGACCTGTGTGCTAGCCCAATAGATCTTGCTGTGTGTTTTGACAAGTTCAGTTTTATCTTCCTACCTGCCTCTTGCAAAGTGTGCCAAGATGAAACTTCGAAAGTTGGTTATTGAGGTTTCAAGATTTAGTGCCTCACCACCGCTCACCAACTCTTCTTTCCCATGGCTGCTCCATAGCAGTGGCTGCCTGCCCTGCTGTGTGGTCTTGTCAGATTTTTGATAATGCCTTTCGCTGCCTCTCAGTAGGTTTTGGGTAAATCTTCCATTTTATCTTCAAAGCACTTTGCAAATGTTAACTCATTTGCATGCCATGCCTCTAAGGCACACGGCATTATAGTTCTTTAACAGAAAAGGAGAGTAAATCATAGAGCAACCTCAGTTAATTTACCCCTAATGTTACACCCTAACAACTGTTCTGAAAAAGATACAAAGTGGACATGAATTTGCCCAGAATTTATACGTCTCTATGCCATTTAATCTGATAGCCAATTATTTAGAAAAAGGTTGCTGTTAGCAACTGTACTACACAAATGACATATCATTTTTGTATGCATTGTATTCTCAATAATATCTCATTTTGTAAAGCTTCCTCCTTCCACTCCCCACTCACTGCCAGGAATGTATTCATTTAGGTCCAGATCCTAAGGATTTTCAACAGGCTCAACTGCCCAGATACCTTTCAGGAAGCATTCCTAATTATCTTTGCACCTTGGTTCCTCATCTGTGCAACCTCTAATCTGTGTCCTTTAACCCAGAAGGGTCTCATGTTTTACTTGTTTGATAGAGATTAGGGAAGTATTTGTTTCTGGCATTGGGAATCCAAGAATGGCACATCACCGTAGTGTACTGGAGTACCCTTTTTATGAAATATAAGGCTTTTGAAGAACTAGTGTGTACTCAGTGAAGTGTCCTCAGAATTCAGAGCTTGCCCTTCTCTGCAACTTTCATTGCAAGAGAGACAATGTGGGATGGACTTGGGTACTGATGGTTCTGCTGATAGGCATCACCCAGGGCTGGCTGCAAAATGGGTGAAGTGTAAAATACAGAGAATTAAGATAGGTGTTAGTAAAGGATAGTGTATGATTCAGCAGTAAAAATGGAAAAAGAAAAGCAAGCAAAAATATATGCATGAAAAGGGAATCATTCCCTGTGCTATTTTATTAATAAAATGGACCAGCTCCTGAAGGCTATACCCTGTCTGTCTTCTCTTTTCAGATCCATTTGGGTGAATCAGAGGCCTTACACATTGCATGAAAAACATAAGACATTCTCTTTCTGTGAAAATTGGGGTTGTTTCCTCCACTTCTGATATGAAGCAGGTACTGTGGAAAAGGGCTACTGTACGCTTTGTAACTGGGTCTGGATGGGCAAGGGGTGGAATTTGCTGCTGTCCATCCAGGAGTTCCTAGGTTCAGACTTCATGTAAATTATTAGTGAATAAGCTCTGGAATACTCCTAAGTAATGGTGTAGGCCAGTCCTATGTTCACTGAAGCAGAAAGAATCACATCACCTGGGAAAAGGGTAGGCAGGAAATCTGCTGATATTGGGGTTTTGTTTAAATGTAAAGGGACGGAGAGTCTTCTCTATCAAATGGATCTTGTAGTTCTTATTTGTGGTGAAAGGAATTTCACCACATTTTGGAAGGTGTTTCAAACACATAAGCTAGCCCAGAATTGCTTGTGCAACTATGACTTGTGACTACTCTTTCCCAAGGTGGCCATAAGGGGCACTGCAGGGTAAGGAATGGGGACAACCACACTGGTCCCAAAGTAAGAGTTTGGTTTCAGAGGACACCACAGGGCATAAACAGTAATCCCCAATAACACTGAAGGGCTGTCTGCACTTATGGCTTACATAGTGTGGTAGGAACAGGGATGGTGCTCCCAGCTATGTCTGTAGAGTCTTAAAGATTGAATGCTAAGGGAGATAGTTGTGTGGGCACTGCTGAGACACCTATGTTCAGGCATAAAACCTTGTAACTGGTGGGACCTAGCCAATGAAACAGTCTAGACTGGGGTGGGGGGTGTGCACAGGTGCACACCTTTTTTTGAGTAAAGGTTTGAGTGTCTGACTCTGCTTCTGAGAGGCATGTATGTGTGTGCATGATCAGTCATGAACATATGATGCTGCAGGTAGAGGAGGTGACACTACTGAGGGTTAAGGGGAGGGGAGTTCAAAGCTTAGGATTGCAGGTAACATTGCTGTCTCTGCTACCAAATCATTATCTGAACGACCTTAGACAAGACCTTTAACAGTTCTTTGCAGCAGCTTCCTCACCTGTAAAATGGGGCAGCACTCACCTGCCTGTGGGTGAATTAGATAAACGTCTGCCATGTGCCCATGCCTTGCTGATACGAGGCATAGTATGGGTTGGGTTATTAAGACAGGCTTGTATGCTTCTTTATGTGCAGAGGGAATTTGAAAAGAGCTTTGAAACTGAGGAGTGTCTCTTTGTCATTTGTTTGCTGTTATCATTCTGTCTCCCTAACAGACTTTTGAGAGGCAAATGACTGTAGGATGATAATGTACCAACAATTCTGTGATGTAAAAGCTGAGAAGCACAAAGCAAATGAAAGGATGTGTATGTCTAGATGAATGAGAACATGTGTCTCAAGGTGTGGTGTGTATTTGTGCATGCACATGTGTTACACGTATATCTCTATTACTTTACCTCTGTGTGTCTGGCACAATTGTATATAAGCACATGTACTCAGCCCTACATGTATGAATGGGTGCTTAAGTACACAGAAGAGTGCCTCTGAATGTGCTTAAAGACCTGTATTTGCACTCTGGAGTGTCTGTATCTGTATCTGGCACAGATATCTGTGTGTGCAGTCAAACACAACCTTTTAAATGTGTGGCAAAATGACAACTTTGGAAACCATGGCTGAAAGGCATGGTCCAAGGCATGTCTTTAAAAGAATCTTAAAAAACGGAAACACTGAATGCATCATTATCAATATTTTGATTCCAGAATACCAAGGGTCTTGCTGCAGATGCAATGTTTTCTCCTTGGAATATCATTCAGGTTGAAGAGGGCAGTCAGGTTGGCTAATTTGGTTTGAATGAGTACCCTCTGGAGACTACATGACTACACGCTATCATAAGCACCTGCTATGTCTCACCTGCATGGTGTAGCGTACTGAGTGACTGAGGTAACATATAGAGCAACTGATAGATAGGAACATGAATTCCTGACTGCTCTCACAGAACATGCAGTCTGGGCTCTTTATCATCTCGCAGATAACTAGTAGCTCATATCCCATGCTTATATGGGCAAGTGATAATATTTAGAAAACATTTACCTATGGCACATGCTCCTTAAGGAGTATATTGACCAAGTTAGTGTGTAGGGGATATTGTTACTCCTGAAAACATCATGGTTAAAAGCCCATATTTAAAGCACTCCCGTTCCATCTAAGCCTGACACTTGTTCTGTTAAGAAACACTTACCTGAAGGTAAAGAAAGCAGTTCTTAAGGGCTATGGGTAGCAAAGTATGCCAGTATATAATTCCACTTGAAAATCTGAAGATTCTTGAATTTACTTTGCCATCTGCCAAACAGCAACATTACTCTTACTTCCAACTCCAGGGTGATGCTCTCAACATGTTGCATGTGAGGCCATGGCCCGTGTGTCCATGTTTTGTTCCTTCAGCTTACAGAGGCTAGCACATACCCCTCGTGGCCTCTTAGGACCTGCCTGCCACTGCTAATCTTTCTTCTGCAGTGAATCTTCCCTCTATTTCCAAAGTCACTTAGACTTTCAGCTGCAACTCTGCTCCCCTTCACTTTGGTTTTTCTCCTCTCTGCCAGTTTATCTTCCAAGGACCCTATTTGGTTTTAACTTCTGGGATTTCTAGCTTGCATCCAAAGGACTCCAGCATTGTACAGCACAGAGAGCCAATGCCAGGAAGTCATGCAAGGCACTGATTTTGCTCTTGCTCTCTACTGTGCCCTGCGAGTTCCATGATTACTTTCAAGTTTAGTAACAAGTTACACATCGTTTCATTTAACAAGTGGGTCTCTGAGTTTCCATCCAGAAGCTGAGCGGGTGTGCCTTTTTAAATGTCTGTTCAGTTGTACAGAGTGTTTTTCTGTATTTCAAGCATGAGTGGAACTAAAATGCACAACAAAACTAAGACACGCTAACAATAAGCTATAAAGACATTTGGGCCAGCAATTCACTCCCACCTCGCTGCAGGCTGGTGGGGCTGATGCATCCAGTTTTTCCCCAGTGTTAACTGCAGGCGAGGGCACCTTAGGTTTCTGTCTGGGTAAGCTGGCCCTTACACACTGTTGTAACCTGTCAGCTAGTGAGGGTGGCTGCTGGAATGACAGTGTTTATTCAGTTGTGTCTCAAGAGATGGTGCCAGCATCTGTTTGAAAAGGAGACAGCATTTCAGCTTGGAAAGGACTGACACACGGCCCTTTCCCCATTGCAACATTCTCATGCAGACCCTGCCTGATCACCTGGCATTAACAGGGTCTCCAGGTCAGCCTGGGAAAGGAATGGGGACACCTTTGGCATCATTTGTTGGAATTGCTCTTGTACCTCATCAATCTGATAGCAGACAGGCTACTTGAAGCATACTCTAAGGCCCATCCATCTGATTACAGAGACTTTTCTACCAGCAGAGTGGACACAGAGGAGTTTTCAGTGGAAATCTGATCCTATGTCATTATAGCCCCGGCTTCCTTTTTTCCTTATTTCAAGCAGATTGGTGTACACACGCGCACACACACACACACAGAGCAAATGTAAAATTATGTCTCTCTTGCAAGACTGGCCTCCAAAGAGTTAATCTGTGCAGGAGGGGAGACCTGAGGGGAGAAAGGGGGTGCTCTGATTTTGCTGTTCCCTGGATCCTAGCCATTCTGCTTGGGCTTTGGCTCAGCAAGTCTTCCAGTCCGCGCCCCCTGCCGCCCCCCCCCCCCCCCTTCTTTCTAGCCTTTCATGAGAGTTGAAATCTCTGTTCCTTGGCTCTCCCCAGTGAAGGCCCACTTTGGAGCAGCAGTAAATCTCTTTGTGCAACCTGGCCAACTACACTTTCTCAGGATGGAGAGCAAGGGAGGGAGTCAAGCCTGGGCTATCACCTGCTTGTGGTCTCATCTATCACCTTGAATTGTGTTGCAGGATAAAATTACTCATCCAAACCTAATGTTAAATTAAATCAGGTCTGGAGGAAAGAGGATTAATGGGCTGTGCGCGCACATGCACGCGTTTGGCAAAGTGGCTGTGACCCAGGCAAAGTTTGAAATGCTTGCTGGAAATTATGAAGCCAGTCACAAGGTAGGCTAGGGAAGGCTGCAAGACTCCTGCATCCCTTTGCAGAAATACATTGGGCTGTGGGACCAGCTTCCACCTAGTGAAAGTAGAGATGACTCCTACCAGAGTGATCTGTGCTATGTAAGAATTTATCCAAAGGGGAGGAATCTCTCTCCTGTGATAAGGGCCTTGTGTGGATGGGGTAAACCATGGAAGAGGAAGGCTTTTAGTGAATGGCTATATAAGCTGTAAACATATTTGATGAAGACCAACAGTGTCTGTGTTGTTCCTGGAGAAATAGTGGGCTGTGTAAGAGCAGAGACTTGGAGTATGAACTGTGTGGGAATGTTTAGTGATTGCAGAAGTCAGCTGTCAAAACCCAGGACAAAGCAATTCTTAAAGCTTCTCTTTGTGCGCCTGCTATAAAATGCAGCATACTTTGGAGGACTGAATATGGGGCTGGGAGCTAGGAAGCTTAGGTCCTCTTCCCTGCTGTGCTGATTGCAGTAGTCTGGGACAGGCTCTGTGGGTTCAGTGTAGCTTCATCTCTCATGCTAAGCTGGACTGGGAAAGTAGACAGTCATCAGGATGTCCTTTAGCCTTAAAATCTATGAGCATTACTGGCCTGCATCACTGAGTAGTTGGCAGTCTTTGATATTCTGTGCCTGTTGAGTAATTCAGGGGTGTAAGCACTACAAATATTTAGCATCCCTAGAATGCTTTGTGTATGAAGCACTTACGGAAGCCAGGCCCTCACCAGTGCTCCAGCAACAGGCACAAATTAGTCCTGTTTCTGTGATGGGGACACTGAGGCAGAGTGGCTGCGGATGCCAGGTGCTCTGAGTATGCCCTCCCCTGGCCTCCCTCCCACTCAAACCGCTAGATCACATTGCCTTATCACCTGACAATGTTTTTCAAAATCAAACAGCCTCATAAAGCTTTTCATCATCTACAGCAGATGCTGTGAGGAGCTCATTTATTAGCTTCATGGGGGGGGAAAACCAACATCAAAATGAAAAACCAACCTTCCCCTAACCCGCCACACAAAACCTCTATCATAAATAAAGTAAATGGGTGGGGGGGTGTGGGTAGTTCATCCCCAAAGCAAACAGGGCATTTCTCTCCCTCTCTCGGGTTTGGCTAAAAAAAGCAAATAAACCACAGAGGAAGCGCGTCATGGTGCAAACCGTAACCAGATGGCGCGGGTGAGAGCGTGGGAGGGGAGAGGGGGTTTCTCCGAATGGAATATGCATGTCAAAGAGGAAAACTACAGAGAAAGGCAGTTATCAGAGACACCTCTTGTTTGTGTGACGGTTTGGGTTGCCCCCAGCCATGGCTGAGAGTCCTCCCTGGGGGTGCGTTGGGGGAAAGGGGGAAAGTCTGTGACTGAAACGGAGATTGCTGGGGGCTGTGAGTGGAAAATAAAATAGGGCAGGACTCCCCGGAATCAGCAGCAGCCCACAAAACATCTCACTCAGCTCCTTTCTTTTTCTGTTTCACTGCCGCGTACTATTGGACTCTGTCAGGTGCTTCTTTCTGTTCTCTCTCACTTGCCGCCTCTTTTCTGAGATTCCCAGAAATACATTTCTGGCCCTTCTCTTCTTCCTGCACCTTTCCCCATGCTCGTCTGTCTGCCTGCCCCCAGTGAAAGGGGCCTGCCAGGGTGGGCCTGTGGGGCTGGGAGACATGCTGGGGAGCCAGCCTGACTGGGCTCAGTAGAGGCAGGGTGCTTTGCAGGTGTGATGGTGCCTGATGCAGGTCTCACTCCTTCCCTCTCTGCTCCCACCTCAGCCAGCATCCTGCTGAGATGGTGCAAAGACCATTCCTCCTAGAAGGCCTCCTATGAGCCCCCCCAGCATTGACAGGTGGGCGCGGACATCGGCTCTTAAGATGTCTTCAGTCTCTGACACGAGGAGATGAGCTGGATTTCTATGCCCTGTTCTCTGTCTCTCTCTCTCTTTAGCAGTACCTCTCCTTTGCATTGGGTGACGTAGAGAAAGAACGTGTTTTTCCCCCATGGTGGTTATGTAGGGTGGTTTGTAGCAGTGAAACAAGCAGGGCATTCATGCTGTGAAGTGGGCATTGTTTTTGCTTCTGTAAAGTGTAAATCCCCTCTTGCAAGGCAGCCAGAGCTCCTATTAGACCCTTTTTCCTTCAGTGTTGGTGCTCAGGCCAGCAAGGAATGGGGAAACTCCACCATGCACTGCCATAAAGCAGCTCCAGCTGTGGTGGAGCCTGTGGGCATGCACGGGTAAAACGTCTCCTCCTCTTTCGGTCCCTTTAGTTTGGCTCAGTCTTGTCAATCTGTTGCAGGTGATTTTTTGGCGTAGGGGATCAAGCAAAAAGATAAGCATGAAAGACACTATGGAGAATGGGCAAACAATTAGAAACCTGGTTCAGCTCTGATGTTTTGTGCATGCATGTGCACACATTCTCGGAGTGTCAGCAAACAGTACACAAGTCAAGCATGCATCTCCATATGCATATTATTTGAAGCATCATCAGAATGTGGACAAGCTAAGCAGCAAGGAAGCTGGCCTTAGTACTTCTTGAGAATGTTCAGTTTCCATATATCGCTTGGTCACAGTCTTCCCCAAAAGGCATCAGGGACAGAAACTGCTAATAATATTTTGAAAAATGTCTTAGAGTACTCTTCGGATGTTAACCTTCATTCTGCCTTAGGCAGGACTGATGATCATTGTCATTTTAGATGGGGAAACCAAGGCACAAAGAATTGAAGAGAATTGCCTGAGGCCTTGCAGTGAATTGCTGCCACTGCTGGGAAAGAGTTTGGGGGGGTTCTGATTCCCAGTATGGGACTTGGGCCTCAAGGCAGTCTTCTGTTTTCCTGTCTTTCCAACATTTCCCTTCCTTCCTTCCTCCTTCCATTCCCTCCCTCCGTTCCCTCTCCTCATCCCCACTGGCTTCAGACATCTGGTCTGAAGCTTGCTGCCATAGTGATAGGCTTTGGTGAATTAAAAAAAAAAAATGGCTTGTTTGGTTTTGATACAACGTTGGCCAGAGTTAAAGGGTGTTGGGAGGGTCTTGGGGTATTAACCTGTGTGTGAGTAGAGAGGCTGACCAGGAAAATATGGTGAGGTCGCCTTCTTTAGTAGTTTGGGAGAGGGTAAAAGTATCCTTACAAATAAGGAGGACAAAAGGAAGTGTTTTTTGTCTGCCATTCCTGTGCTGGTCAGTTTTTGATGCTTTAGGGAAAATCACCTGGGAGGGATGGGTGCTCCTGTCTCAGCTCTTACCACTTGCAGGCCACCTGGCTGGCAGAAAAAACTGCATCAAGAGATCGGGTAGAGTTCAGTTTGGCTGTCTCAAACCTGGCTAATTTCACAGATACATCCTCTGGGTTTCTGAAGGGCCGAGAGATTCTACAATTGGTGTAGTGCCCAACTGTTTAAATCGCTAGGGACAGCGACAGCTAGGTCCTGCGAGCCTGAGCCATATGCATGAGAAGCTGAATGGGTTTGTGTGAGGTAAATGGTACATGCATGGGAAGGTAATCAGCTAGTGAGGGAAAAATAGGGAAGAATGTGTGAGTGAGTAGATAATTAGGACAACTGAGTGAACATAGGCAGGAAGGCTTGTAAATAAGGTATGGCAGGGTTGATTAATCGGAACCCGAAGAGGAGCATGGTATCTAAATGATGTGTGGAGTGAAAAGCACTGTGTGACAGTATATAAAAAGGTGTAAAGAAGAGGTTTATGGGGGGTGGTATGTGGAAATACAAGATGGAGAAAGGAGAGTTGTGGTGGTGAGGTTGCAGAGTGGGATCTGCCAGGAGCAAGAAGTAAGGGTGAGCGGAGCTGTGTTTGGAAAGTGGAAAGAGTCACAAACTTGAGGATGAAGACGGGGATGGAGTGAGCATGTGCAATGGAGGAGGAAGATTTTATTGAGGGAAAGGGTGCGTGTGCAGGATTTGGATGGGTTAGTGCTTGGAGGGTTTGGCTTGTGCAGTGCATTAGCAACACAGAGAGCCCGGAGTGCTGTCCTGTCGGCATGACTGATGTGGCTCCAGATTGCGTGTTGTGAGTGTGGGGTTTTTGCCCCGTGGGTAGAGTGAAGTTATGCATTTTTCCACCCACGGAGTGTTTCAGGAAAGGGCTGCTGCAGCTCCTCTGGCAAGAGGGATGTTTGGGCAGATCTGCTTCACCAGCCAGAATGACAAGGAAAGGGTAGAGGAAAAAACCCCAACACAAATAAAAAGCCGTCTGTTCCCCCAAAGGAGAGGCAGGCGTTAGCAGCCCCCCCTTACACACACACACACACACACAGTGACTCCCAGACAATTAGGATGTCTATAGAGCAGAGCTTCTGGCTCTAGGCATGCAAGAACATTTTTCAACAAAATAAAATGCAGATTTTTCCCAGTAAGTACTTGTGTTAGCTTCTGCTTCCCTTCCCAGTTTCCACCCCAGCAATACACAGGCAGCTCCCATCCCCTGAATGTTCAATTATTGCTGCTGCATGCTAGTTATGCACTATGGAGTAGCCTGGGGGGATGCCAAGAGCTCTGGAGGGAGTAGGGCACAGGAGGAAATAAACACCAGCAGCACTGTCAGGATCTAAAAGCAATGTTACTGGAGCAGAGAGGGAGTTCTCTCTCTGCTTTAATCCTCTTCCCTCTCCATTGATATCACTGATATCACTGGGGACAAGATGGAGTCAGCCATGAACACACTGCTAATTGTAGCTATGTTTCCCTCCACCATCCACCAAGATGTGATACTCTCCCATCAGCAGCAAGGAGTGCCAGGTGGGTCCACAGACTTCTTGGGGTGAGATATGACTCTGCAGCAGGTAATGGAGATAATCTTGTGTTCTGGCTCTGAATGAGGGTATGGGCTGTGGCAAGCGTTCTGCCAGGGATGTAAGATTTCAAGAGCCCATCTGTGGAAGTAGAACAGGAGTATAGTTTGTCTTTGCCAACTGAGACTGTGATAGAGATATGTGGCATATAATGTTTTGTCCTTCAGGGTGAAGACAGGGGTCTAAAAGGTGCCCTTTGAATTGAGTCCTCAAAGGTGAAGGAAATTAAGTCTTCCAGGGA
Organism: Gymnogyps californianus; assembly: GCF_018139145.2. Taxonomy (NCBI): domain Eukaryota; kingdom Metazoa; phylum Chordata; class Aves; order Accipitriformes; family Cathartidae; genus Gymnogyps; species Gymnogyps californianus. Next base: position 4,452,812 of record NC_059491.1, on the reverse strand, counting down.
AACTGAGGCACAGAGAAACACGAATGGCCCAAGTTCACGAGGGGAAATAGTAACAGAGCCCAAAACTGAGCTTCCCAAAGCAACTCCTGCAGATTGGTGTATCAAGCTGCCATTGCTTGTACCCGAAATACATCCTTCCTTTTGCAGGTGAGACCAGAACTGAACAGAACTATGACTAAATATGAACAGTTAGCAGCCAGCTTTGGTGGCGGCGATGTGCTGCTTCACAGGTGACTGCATTATTTCTGAGTGTTGCAAGCAGGTAACTCTCCGGTGATAGATACAACTGATGGATTTAATGGGTCTGTTTATGTGGACAACTGCTCTTGCATAGCAAGCAGGGTGGTGCACTGCTAGCCTTAGGATGCATTAAGTGCAACACTTAATGCAATAAGCTCCTGATCTCTGCAAATCTTGCTCTTACAGACAAGAAGCCTGCCTCTCTCAGTGGCAATTGCTACGCAATGAATGCCACAATTTGCTAGGACTTTGGACCCCATTTCTGTTGCAAACTTTTCCTCTTGCTTCTCTTAACTCTGCATGTGTTGCTTAATCTCTGAAATGGGGCCAATCACCATGAGCTACTTGTGGAGTTGATACTAAGGAAGAATGTGGCTCATAGCCTCTAATCCCTCAGAAATACATATCCTTAGGCGGTATTCATCTTCAAATCCAGACTGTATGGCTTAGGCCCACTGCTGGCCAATATTAGCAAAAAGCATTGACATGACATGGTGTTCACTACAACTTGTTCCATAGTCATTACCTCAGTGAACTCTTTCATGTCTTTAATGGATAAGTCGGATTTTCCTTCATTTGAGTGTTTAGTATTGTTAGGAAGTGTTTCTTGATATCCAGATTAAATATTCCTCGTCCTAAATTTCCCCACCTTTACACTGTCCCTGAAAGGTAGGGTGAGAGTTGGCTGCTGAATTCAGTGCTGTGTCTCATTCTATGAGAAGGGTGTTTATGTCTGAATGCTGCTGGGATACATCTGTTAGCTGGTACTAGAATGCACCAAAATGAGGCTAGAATTAGAAATCACATTAGCCCTCCCATCCCTCCCTCTTGGCAAGGGGTGGGGCAGGAGAGAGAATAGGAATTTTAGAAGCCATTTCTGATGAAATCCATCTCCCTGTCCTGGCCCTCTGCATGGAAGCAATCCCAGCAAAACAGAGATGCAGATGGTCTCACCCCTGGAGCCAATGCCTATGTCAAGAGCCTTAGAAATGTGAGACCATACCACCAATGAAGTTCAAACAGCACTGAATATCTGCTGTCAACGCTGAGTGGTCTCCTCCACCCTCCTTTTCCTTTTTTTGTAGTTGCTGATGCCTTTCTTGTTTTGTTTCTTTTTATTTTGTTTTTGTGTGTTTTGTTTTCTGTCTTTAGGCCTTCTTGGGGGCCTAAAGAAAGGTTGATGGAAAAACAATCAGTCCTACTTGGATGGCTTTGCTAAAGGATAGAGAGATCCTGTTTTGAGATCACATCTGGAGGGGTATTTTCTAGGTATATCTCTGTATCTCTCTGCCCCTCCCTCTCCTACCTCCTATGTTCTTTCACCTCCCTCCAGCATTAACACTCATCAGAGTTTCAGTGGAAGTATTGAATAATGGGTACAGTGGGACCCCAGCCAAGCCCCATGGATCACAGTCCAACATCTGACTTGTACAAACAGAGACAGTGTTCACATTGTGGCCTCCTACCCTGCTCTGCACGCTGTACCCAGGAAGACAGTCTCTCCTGCTCTCTCCAGGCTTCTCCCTCCTCTCTGTGGGCAACGTAGCCTCTGTGTTTATGGTCTTCCAGCATCCACCTTATTCTTTCGGCACAGACACTGCTCCATCTCTGCTGTGTCCTCAGCACAAGCTCTCTTGCTGTAATGATGCCATCCTGTGAGTAAGTCTGTAAGTTTTAGCTCTTGCTGAGCCTTCTATTTTGGTAAAGTGAAAGCTAGACTGCATGTTTCACAACTCAGGCTGTCCTCTCAGGCCCTAAGTGCAGAGAATGGGCAGAAGTCTCAACTGAACATTATATTTTCTAGGCCACATACTACATGAACTGCTAAGCTGGAAGCAGTGACCATTCTCCACTGTAGCGGTGGGTTTCGCAGCATCCCAGTGGCACGCTGATCATATTTCAAGCCCTGTTGATTCATCAGATACCACACTTTATATTAGCCATTGGTCCTTCAAACAAAGTGAAAAAGCCAGGGCAGATGGGTCTGCAAGCTTCCTGGGCTGGGGCATCCCAAGCCTGCTGGACCAATCTGCCTCGACTTGACAGTGTCTGGCAAACTGCTCAAGGGGAAAAGCCTGGGCACAGAATGGCCTTCTGGGCTAAATTATCATGCAGGCTCGAAGAGATTAGAAAACAGTAATTTAGTGGCTGCTGACATTCTGTGCTACTTTTTCTCATGTTAGATCACAAATCAGGTTTCATCTGGGTCTAGGAGAAAAGCGTGTGTGTGAGGTCCGATGTGTGTCCTCTGTGGTACACATCGCAGGGAAGTAAATAAACTTTCGTCCGTCCATCCCAGATAGTTGTAAGTTGTGGGCTTCTTTGGGAGAACATTGTAAAGAGCTACAAACTGAAAGACCAGCCACTGAGCTTGCTTTGAGAAGATTCGTAAGGGTATGTGTACATACTCAAAGAAAACACACAACAGAGAAACAGGTATTGAGAAGCTGCTGGTACTGGCTGTTTCAGAATGAATTAGTCTGACATTTAGAATTTATTTCCAGGTCTCATTCTTTTTGCACCTTTTCCCAGCTTTCATTTTTTCATCACTTGCTTTTTTTTTTTTTTTCCTTCTAGTCCTAATTTTGAAAGGGGACCAATATAGACAGCTGAGTAGCCCTCTCACTTTTCTAAGCTTTTTCTTTCTGGTTTCTGAAGTAATAAATGGCAGGGATCAAAATAAATCAGTATATGTCTGGAAGAATTCAGAGCACTTGGACATGCAACAATTCACTGAATATTCAGAAAGATAGATAGAGAATTAATGACATCAGCAAGCAACTATGAATCTAAAGGAAATATAACCATGATAAAATTCCTGATGCTGGAGCAGCATGGAGTTTAATCATTGGATTTTTTGAAAAGCTTGTGTATGTTTTGAGACATTTTTATTCTTTCAGTCATGTCTTTTGAGATAAAAAGTAATAAGCTAATTAAAATGTACCCAAGCGTGGCTATGAGTAATAAGATGAGAGTATGGACATAAAAAACCCAAACAATCATACGTACAATCCTTTCGTCTAGTTCAGAGTGTACAATCATGTTTCAACTTTCTGAACATCAGTGATATCAGTGGGAATACAGGCTTCATTAAACGCTTGGACAGTCCATTCATTAATAGGTCAGACAGGACTTAAGTAAAACTGGAAAGGCCCTATTTTGCTTTTGTGCTGGTCAAAAGCTTGTATGACAAGCGGAAGAGAAACAGTGCTGTAGGTGATGAGGAGATTAAGCCCTGGTCTGGCCAAAGCTCCAAAGTCAATGTATCAGGGATAGTTTCAGAGACAGGTGGCAAGTCCAATGGAGTCATGTCAGTGAACATGCACAGCACATGAATTATGACAAAGAGTATTTACCTATTTGCAGGAAGGGGCTGGAGGACACTTATTTAGTAGTGCTTTCTGATTTTGAATGAAGAAGGGAGGTTGAAGGGCATTTATTATTTAACTTGCTGGTTTTGGGGATGCGTGGATGAAGCAGTGTTACGGATATTCAGGTGAGCTGCAGGCTGGAGCTGCTGGGCAGTATTCAGTGCAATTGGGCCAACAGAGATGAAACTGAGAGCAGACCTGGATCTTTGTTGGAATGATTGTGTGTTTTCTCTTGCTACAGCTACAGATTTTGGAAGAGGATGGGAACGCATGTGAGCAAAAGGCTTGAATGCATGGACATAGTAAGGCTCCGTTTGATAGGCTCCTTATTTGAATTTTGCTTTAAAAGTCTGCATGAACGGTGGTGTGCATCTATTATTTATTTCTTCCTTCAGATTTCCAAGTCCAACTGTAGGTGCGCCTCGCCCATAAATTAAACATCTCAACATAAACAAAGGGCTGTTCATAAATATCTCCACCTTAACCCATCTCCTTATCAAGAGTCTTGGGAGGGAAAGAGGTGGGCTCTGTAGCATGAAGCGAAGAGACTTTCTCACTCTTCCTTTAGCAAGAGAAGGTGCAAATAGAACACTGTTAAGGCCTTAGTTCTTCTGAGTTCTGTGCTGATGCCCTGCTTTTCTCTCACCTGTGTTGATGCCTCAAGCTTAATTCAAACTAGCTGATCATTTGCTGTTGCAACAATTCTTCTCCTTCATCTGACAATGCTGACAAAACGCAGTATCTCTCTCCTGCTCTAGGCTTGTGCCCTCACTTGTGCCCTCTGCAAATGGATGTTCTTGCTGTGCCCACAGGTAGTCAAGGTTCATGCTGCTGTGCAGCCTTGCGTATTGTCATGATTTCTATTTCTGTTGAGACACAAGACTGGGATGGCTCTTCAAAAAAGCAAGACCCACTGGACCCACAGCACAAACACTGAGCTGAAATCCAGTGAACCTGCAGTGAGATGCAACTTGCCCTTCAGGAATGATTTAGAAGGTAAGTTGAAAAACATGTGCCACCTGAGTTTGTAGACCTTTTCCTGGTCTGCGTGTGAATGGTAGTGGCTTTACAGGAGGCTGAAGTGGGTACAGGTCACCCTTACGTGCTCTGCCCACAGATTGTCATGCACAGCTAGAGGGAATTGATACCAGTTAGTATTGGACCAAACTGTACCCTGTTGTAGAGATGTATAATTAGCACCACTTGCAGCAGCAGCATTAAGAGAATTAGTGGACTCATTTACAGTCAGGCCAAATGTCAGAGCCAGAAAATGTCCTTGCTGAAGCAACACAAGTACTCTCAAGGAGGTGGTGTGAGTTTTTTCACACTTGACTCTGCTGCTGCTGCAGGGTGGGTGCAGCCAGGAGCTCCATCACTCTCACTCTTCCTGCCATGAAAGCGCTGTTTCCATTTCCTGCCACAGTGGTGAGAAAAGCCTTCACGTTGCTGCCTCCTCCCTTGCCCTTTCAAGCTCCCTCTCCCCAGTTGAGTCTGCTTTTTGACATATAATGTGCCCTGAGGAGGACCTCAAAGACAAAGCATGCTAAAGGGGTACTCCCCTTCCCACACACATGCTTCCTGGGCAGGCAGCCCTTGGTAATCTCCTACATCTCATTTGCAGAAGTGCTTGCTCTTGAAAAGAAATGGCTGGTGGTTAAAGTGGTTCCAGTAAAATACCTAGTGAGTAGGTAGCTAATTTCCATAATACAGAGAAGCCTCAAGAAAAGAAATCCCTGGGGCTTGCTCTGCAGCAGAGAAATTACCGATCACTGACATCAGGCAGGAGCGCTGTGTTCAGTACTGGTTCAGGTTTACTCAGTGCTTGTTTTGACCCTTGCCGCTGAATGTGATTTAAACCACGTATGTCTGAACTCATATTGAACCTGTTAGGAAAAAAAAAGGTATTTTTCTAGTGCAGAATGGGGATGGGGAAAAGTGGGCATGCAGAGAGCTGATGTCATTATTGTGCTCTTCAGTAAGGGAACTGCACCCTACCATTGCTGGTAATTTCTGTCCCTTGGAAAACTCTGCTCCAACTCAACATCTGTTTTTCCAAATGGCTCTGCAATGCTAGGTTTTTTCCAAGTGCTTTTCAAACTCAGTTGGCTGACTTGCATCTGGAGGTCAAGTGACTTGCCCCCATAGGTCATGCAGCAAGTGAGCACTTTGATCCTTGTCCCGACAGATGACATCAGTTTGAGGCACTTCTGCTGCCAGTGTTGAGATCTGAGCTTCAGGCTTTGGAGGCAGGGTGTTTCCTGGATTACAGAGCTCTGTTTGCCAGAGACTAAAGGGACTGTGGGGAAAGGTTTAGCTATTTGCTTCAAATTTGACCTGATCTCAGGTCTGAAAGCAGAAAGGCTTATTCTGTAAATGGACTGAAGGTGTGAACTGCCTGTTTTATCACTCCATTCTTTCACCTCAGGGAACGTGCAGACCCTGCATCACTCCAGCATTGCATTTTAGCTGCAAGGTGTTTGTTTCCATGGGCCATGTACCCTGATGGGCCTGCTGACTTTGACAGGAGTTGCTGAATGCTCGACTCTTCCTGGAATTTGCAACCCTTATTAATAAATATGTTTCAGCTCAAGCAGCATTTTGAGCAGAATAACAGGTCAATCCCAGGGCCTTTGAATAGTAAGGAATAGTTTTGCTAGCTGGTTGCTCCTGCAGTATATGCACAACAGCATGCAGGCCTACAGGGCTGAGTGGGTATTTATCTTGTGGGAGTGGGTTGGAAAGGTTGACTGTCTTCATTGAAACTGATGCCCTCCATCTGCTCTGTTATGGAGGCCTCTATTGTTATATCAGGGCCAGTCAGTGCAGGTGTCCTCTGTATCATTGTTTCCCATCATCCTTGGAAACCTTGTCACCATTAAGAGGGCTGAGTGAAAAGAAAAAAGTGCTGCCTGACCACCTGCCAAGAATATCTTAATGCATAAAACCTCCTTTTGTAGGCAGGCAGGCTTGGATGAAGCCTAAGGTATTCCAACTATTACTATTTTTCCTCTTGCAGCCCTTTCTAGCATCCAGCAAGGGGAGCTGAGAACCTGCTCCCTTCCCTTTCTGCGTCACAACTGCATCCAGGCTGTCCCCAAGTAAAGAAGGCAGCATCTCTGCATCAGTTTACAACTTGCAAGGGCTGACTCCCATCCTGCTGCATTTGTCTCGCTGCTCTTGCTGGGCTGGGATTCTGACTGAGAGCTCTTGGGCAGGAGCCTGCACACCAACAGGCTGATGTGCTAAACAGCTGCTGCAGGGCCACATTTCACATCCACGCTTCACTCTCAGACCACTTGCTCTCTCCCCTGTGTCTCGGGGAAGGCTGCACTTTCCCCTGTATTGCTTCCCACTTCTTCCAGCATGGGAGGGTTCCCTTTCATGACATTTCCCTCTCCCCCCAGTTTTCAGAACTCTTATTCCCTCCTTTTTTCTCCCCTTGGCTGGTGCCTTAAACATAGCAGTTCAGCTGAATATACAGGGTCAATCCATAGGGCCATGCCTAGGAATCTGCCTGGTTTCAGCAGTTAACCTCCTTACTCGCTCTGCCTTTCCTGTGAGACGACTTCACAGGGGACATGCAAAACAACAAAAGTTTAGTCTTGTTTTCTGCTATCTCATCCCAGGAGAAGATGGAGGCTCAGTCACACTTCAAAAATTTACATTTCATGTGGCAATCTCCATATACCTGTTCAGAGGCTCAGTATTCCTGGACTAATCTCTGTGTTTTCCTTTGGTGTCAGCCTTTGCCCCACTCTTGAGCAGCACATTCAACTGGCTCCCTAGTCTTGTCCCACAGGGAACGCACAGATCCTGCAAGCAGAATCCAAGTTGTTCATATACACACTGTGCTCCCTCCTCGGCCTCCCCTGCAGGTGGCCAAGGAAGAAGTCTGACCTTCCTTTCTGTGCTCTTTGGGGAGTTCCAGGTCTCTTGCTCAATACTAGATTGCCTTTAGCAAAGTTCTGCTATTAATTTCAATAGGAGAAGGGCTAGGTTTTTGGTTTATGTGAGTCTGGGAGCCTATGGAGGGCTCCGTGGGATGAATTCTTCTCTCCAAACTGTGTTTTCCCATACCCATTCTAGGCTCAAGTTTTGTGCTCCTCTCCCAAGGTTTGTATTGAGAACAGGATCTCTGTCAGGGAGGGAAAGTGGCGGTACACAGTGTTTCTGGCTCTCTGCAAGGTCTCAAAGCCATCTAAGTTGCCTCTGTGGTGCCAAGAAGGGAGGCAGATGCTGACAAATTCCTATCTGAAATTTTATTTGTATTGGCTTCACTATGGAGAAATACAGTTTTGTCCTCCTTCTCTGCTTCCTCAGCTACCATCAGGCAAAGGAGAGAGATGTTGTAGATGTGATCTGCAGAGCAGGTGCTTCCACAGTCACAAAGCACAGGGAAGAAGGGAATTAAGGGCTGTCTTGAGCACATAAGTAGTAAATGCTTCTAAAACCACGTTAGAAAAGAACACAGAAAATTGAAGCTAAAAATAAAACCCATCTGAGCAGCATCACAGCTCCCATCTTCTCTTACTTGGGATGCCCTTTGGACTGGGGAGATAAAGCGCCACTTTTAACTTCCTTTGTTTAGTGTTTCTGGCATTCAGCTTGGCAAGGATATTTGCCTCTGATCTTGGCTTTTACATTCATTTTAGTAACTTCCCATTCTGATTATCCTTTGATATAGATGTACGCATGCACACAAGCATTCACATACAAGATCACCCTTCCATGCAGGCAATGAGGCCAATCTTTGCAAAAATTAGACTTTAAATTACTTGAACTCTGCTGCATGCATTGGGTCCTTCCTGGCAGTGTAAGGATGGCAGATCTCCGATTTCCCCGTTTTCTCTGGTAGGTGAGGAGTCATCAGGAAACTGATGAGCAGAGAAGTTAAATGACTGAAGGTTCACACAAAAATTTAGTGACAGCTGGAAGAATAAACCCCAGGATTCCCAGCTCCCCATTGCCTGCCCAGTGGCAGGTATGAGATGTCAGGAAGGAGCACTGATTTCCCTGGGGCCATGCGGCTGGCAGATACTGCCCATCATTTTCGCTACAGCACAGCGTAGCCACGTTGTCACCACACACATGGAGCTCCAAGGCAGCTTGAAAAGAATGCCATTCATTCATATGAAAACCTCCGAGAGCAATGCCCAAAACTGGGGAGAAAAAAACTTGGGGAATTTGCACATCTTTTTTTGATCCTCCCCTTCCTTTCCCTACCTTCATGCTTCGATTAAAAAAAAAAAAAAAAAAAAAAAAGGCTTTTCTGTCTCCCACCTAAGCAGTCAAACATCACAAAATGCAGAGGCACCAGTGTCGGCTTGCCTCTGTGAGCCTTTGCTGGCCAAATTATGTGGCAGTGGGTGCTGGGAGTGCACATGTGCATGGAGAAGTGGGTTGAGAGGGGACAGAGCTGCTGCCATAAGGCTTTTTTTCCCACTTCTTGCCAACATAATCAAAATAACTCACTTACACCTAATAAAATAAAATGCAGAATCCAAAAGCCTTCCTTCCCTCCAGCAGTTTGTCTGGATCCCACTCCTTGAAGCTGAGCTGAGAAAGCAAGAGGGGGTTTTATTTTGACTTTGTTGTTGTTAATTTTTCTAGAATGAAAAATACTAACAGTGAGGCAGAAGGTGCAGCACATTTCTGGCACAGATGCAAGTCGAGTGTTCCTAAAGCTGCTGGCTTGATGGGGACCAAAGTTAATCTCTGGGGCTTTTTCCTTTTCTTTCTTTCTTCCTTTTCTCTCTCCCCCCCCCCCCCCCCCCTTTCTGTTTAATTTAGTCTTTGCTTACCACAGATAGGTGGGGTTTATCCCCTCCTTGTCTGCTCTAAATATATGTGTATGCTTTTCCAATTAGACCTGATATGCCCTTCCCTTTGGTCCGTTTCCATTTAAGACTGTTTTCCAGCACAGCTGTAAATCTCCAAAGTACCGGACAGTGAATGTGGGAAGTATCAGCAGTCCTTTACAATGTGCCAGGAATGACCAGAGATGATGGATCCAAAGGTGCTAAAAAATAAAAGAAAGTGTAAAGGCAAGAAATTCTACATGATGTAGTGGCAATCCTATGTATTCATTAACCCTTCTGCGTCTTCTGCATATGTAAATTATAACAGTGAAGGGGACTGCTCCTGTGGTCAATTAAAATGCAAAATTAATGACTTAGTGTGTTGGTGATATGAAGCTGGGCTTGCTTCTTGGAGGCTCTGAGTAACGTTGATTGCGAAATGATCAACTGAAAGTGCAAGTTTGTCAAAAATTGAAAGAGTTCACAGAAACGTGTTGCTTTTTGACAAAATTTTCAGGGGAAAGGCACTGAAAGAAATAGCCTTAGACTCCTCCATTTTGGGTTTCTCCTTTGACCAGGATGTGTCATACTGAATCAGGATATTACAGGGACAGATGCAGCCCTGATGTGAAGGCAAGCACAGCTGTGACCACATCAGGGAATGCAGGAGCACCCCTACCCACCTTTGCAGGCCATGCAATGGGACACATTTACTCCTCCAGACTGACTCATGGCGTGGGGGGGGGGGGGGAAGCATAGAGCTGCAGCTGGGGAGACACGCGTGGTCCTGCAAGCACCCAACCATCCTGCTCCAGGAGCCCCCAGGCAAGAGGCCCATTGCCAGAGCCTGCACTGAGGACATGCAAGTTGCCAGTATGGTGGTAGGGCAGTGGAAATTGGGGTTGAAGAATGAACTGAAGCTCCTTCAACTCTTCCAGTAAATCTTCAGTGTCATTCCCACAATGGGAGAAAGTGAGATGCAGAAGTATTAATGTGACTTAGCAAGTCAATGATAGAGTCAGTGATTGAGCCTGTGGACACTGATCTCAGTACTTGTTCTTTAGCTACAAGACTATCTAGTATATGAGAGAGATTTATATTCATGTTCAATGTCTTCTTTTTACTGTCATGCATATTTAATATGCATCTAACAAATGACTAAATTCCATAGCTTGCACCACTGCAGCTATGAAAATATGCAATAACCCAATGCCTCTTATCTTTGTTTCAGTTTGGGCTAATGACAGAGAGAGAAGAAACGTGCCCTTCAAACACAGGTAAATGGTCTCTACTGAAGTCATTGGGGTCTATGCATATGCTCTTTAAAGCATAGGTTGCCCATCTTTATTATTGGCTAAATTATGTCTTAGAAACTATTATGTTATTTCCACTTCTATCAGGACTTACAGAATTTTTTTTTTAAAAAGTAAGTATTTAAAAAAAACTAAAATCTACTGGACAAAGGTGACAAATAAAAGATAAAAGATGCTGTATAATGTGAAGGTAAAGGAATAAGCTCCATATGCCTATATGCATTTAAGGGCAGATTTAGTAGGGAGGCAAAGGGGACTGTGACCCCTTAATTTCTTTTACACCCTTTGTCACAGTGATGAGGGAAAGTTATTCCTGTCACCAACAGGCTGCACCCAACCCTGCCATGAGCTATCTGCTCTCCAGTGTCCTGTCTATCCCATCAGGTACTGCTCAATGTTTCTCCACCTCAGTAAATCCTTTTTCATTAAAGGTACAGAAGTTCATGATTTTAACACTGGTGGTTTCCCAAAGTTGAATCCTTGGGGTTGGTCAGAGGATGCTGTCACATACGTGCATGTCATTTACCCTGCAAAACCCAATTTTTTAAAGAGGCAGATGCAAAGCAAGTGGGAAAATTAAGAGCACTGATCCACTTACAAAAGCCATCTCTTTTTAGATCATTACAGTATGTAACATCCTTGAGTGAAACAGAGTTATCATCCAAACCTGTAATTTTCAAGTAATCACTGAGTTTTGAGTGTTGTCATGTTATTACCAGCAGTAGCCAGCATTTGAAAAGGAGGCAGCAGAGAGTTTCTGTTAATATGCAAGCAAAAATATTTTTCATCAATGGCATGTTTAAAAGCTGAAGCATGAGTCATACCTCGTGAATCCCTGTCTGTATCAGCGGCAGCAGAGCGAACATGTAGCAAAGAAGGGAAAAAGTCTGATCCTAAAAAATTAGAGAGGTATAATACAGTAATTTGCAGGTTGGGATGAAAAAACATCAATGCTCAATTCTGCATATTGAGCTATTATGTATAAGTTATTATTAACAATATAATTGCTCAGCTCAGGTGCTGGTGGCAAGAGATTTCATATGATAAACATGCCTCCAACATAACTCGATTCTCTTCGCTAGTGTTTGACTGAGGTCAAATTAGATTGTTTATGTCTGGGAATGACTTTGGTGAAAACAGCCAATACCAAAGGGCCTGGAGAGTTGAAAAGGTAGGGTAAGATGAACATAAATGTTTCACAGTGCAGAATATTCTTGACCCTTCATAGTAAACCTTTTGGTACAGGACTGAAATTTGCAAGAGTCTGATAAACATGCAGTAGCACTGATTCTTTTTGTGTGCACCATCTTCATGTAACATTGAAACTACCAGGTCAATTTTCAGTATTGAAAATATGGAGTGATTGTCACTTTAAATTTAACCTGTTGGAGCAGACACGATTCCATTGAGACACTTACAATTCTTCAACCATTATCAACACTCAGTACAAAAACTGTCCTCTTCCTCATTATTTCAAAGCTAGATTGTGAAATATCTTAAACAGTTTTGGAGGAATAATAAAAATCAAAAGATATCAACAAATCAACCTTATCTCCGTAAATATCAGGGAGGAATGAATTTCCACAATAGTCTGTTATCATGAAGGAGTGACTATGCTGGCTTGCTAAAAAGAAAAAACGGAGGGAGGAGAATGCAGCCATTGGGGAAGCTCTAGCTCCCTAAATATATTTCCATATCAACTTATTTGCAGTCTGTGTCTCAATCAGCCTAGGTACCCTTTGGAGAAGTTTTGCTCCAGATACATCAGTTGAGTTTTGCTGCTGTTACTAAGGAGTACCAAAATGCTCTGGTCTTTTCCATATGCCACAGGGGACCCAAAGTGCATTCCAGGAGCCAAACGCATGACTCAGATACTTCTTTCTTACTCCACTGACTTGAACTGCATACTGCTTGTAGCGCTACAAAACCAGACCTGTGACAGACTCAGCAAAAGGCTCTTCTGTTCAGTGGCAGAGGAAGCACAAGCGAGAGTGGCTCTGCACATTCAGCATGGCTACGCTACAGGTATGACTCTCCAGCGCCTGGCGCATTGCCGTGCTCTCGTTCTTGGCTGCTCTGGGTACACCTGAGAAGTGCGGGTGTCTCTGCTCAGGGCTGGCCTGGCCACCTGAGTCTGTTACAAGGGCCTGTAAAAGGAGCCCTGGAGGACAGGGTAGCATCCTGGTGGTGCACAGTACCGTCGCCTCACGGAAGCGCTGGCGAGGAAAGAACCAAGTTAACCTCACTGCAGAGGAGCCGAAGCACAGCCGCCTCCTTCGGCGTGCCTCGCGTTTGACCCGACTGGGGTTCAGCTCTCCCATCGGGGGCTGGCAGAGCGCCGGCCGGCCTCCCGACACTGTGGGCCAGGGCTCCCGCGGGCAGACCGGCGCCTTCAGCCGCCCCCGCCGCCCCGAGCCAGGGGGCAGCCCCGCGCCCCCGCCCAGGCAAGTCCCGGGGGAAGCTCCCAGCCCCGAGGGGGTCCCAGGCGGCAGCCCCGCGGGGACGCTCCCCTCAGGCGGAGCCGCGCAGCCTCCCCCACGCTCCCCCCCTGCCTCCGGGGCTCGGCGGCGCGGCCCGGCGCTGCCCGCAGCGCGCCTGGCCGGCGGCGGCCACCCGACACCCGCCGCTTCCAGGAAGCCGCCCGCCCCCCCCCTCCGCCCGGCCCCCGCCCCGGCCGCAACGTCTGGGGCCGCCGCCACCCCGCGGGCTGCCGGCGCGGGGCCGGGGGAGCGGCGGGAGGGGGGCGGGCGGCCCGGCGGCTGGCAGCGCGCCCGCCGCAGCCGTGCCCTCGGCTGCCGGCCACCGTGGGCGGCTCTGCGGCTCTCCCCGCTCGGGCGGGGTCCCGGAGGGGGTCCCCCCCTCGTCCCCAGCCCGCCCGAGCAGCGCGGAGGGGGGGGGGATCAGCCTCGGCGGAGACGCGCTCTCTGCGAGCGGCTCCAGCCTGGGGGAGAGGGCTGTTGTCCTGGGATGAGTAACCCCGCCCCAACTTAAAGGCAGGGTATGGGCCTACAGGGGAAAGAGGGAGTGGGGAGGGGCAGACAAGGGCTTGTTCTGCAGCATTTCTGTAATGTAATTACACAAGATTTAAATGAGGGAGCGTTTCGTGCTGAAAAATAATCACTATCGTTACCCCCGAGCTCCACTATTCTGGATCAGCTGATATATACGTTTAAAATGTCAAGCCCAGTGTAGGAGCAAAGACTCAAAATCTCTAATTCTCAGTGTAAAAGAAAATCCTTTGAGAGAGAGAGAGAGGCTGGCTGGCTGGCTGGCTTTCTGCGGTGCTGAGAACCTACAGTTCCCATATGAAAATTGGCTCATAATGCTTCCATGTTTTATTTCTCCCTTCTACGGGATCTGTCCGTTGTTCTTGTCTGGATCCATCACTAACTTAATCTGAGTCCATGGCAAACTTGTGAATATGTCTCCCCAAGAGCCATCCAAGGTGTTGAGGCTGTTATCCCTGCTTTAGAGAAAGGTAACTGAAACATGCCCAAGGTCACCCAAGGAAATCTGCACTAGATTAGCACCTGAATCATTCATTCTGGTCACAGAAATGCTAATTTCATCAACCAACATCTGAGCAGAGCCTTGAATGATATGGCTGTATGGAAGATGCAGGTATTTCTGGTGTTGGTACTACTCCATTAAGCTCAGTGGTAAATTTCACTGGCAGTGGAATGAGATCTAACCAAATATTTTCTTTGGGTTTGGTTCTCTTTTCATTAATGTTGTTTTATGTAAAACTGATGTAAGCAAGAGAAGAATTAGACTTTTTATTTATTTAATTATTTTATAAAATATTTTTTGAATTATTGTGGAATTATTCAACAAGCATGCTGATTTCTCGTAACAGACTGGGATATCTCGAATGTCAAACTTTTTTGTGTGCGCGCAATCCTTTATTTCTGCATTCTTTACAGCAGGAGTAGGAGATAATGGGGCTGGAATGTCCTTCTTGATTGTTCATGTTAGTTCTCTGTGTCAAGCAGGATAAAACTCCAGCTAATCCTGCCATAAATTTAGGTATTCCTAATCCTTCAGTATTCCCACTTTTATTCAGGCATTAGGCATGGAATCAGTCCTGTGCCAAAAAAAGAATATTAAAGAAAAAGTTGGGTCTGTCAGCAGCTATAAAAAAAATGAAAAAAAAGTACAAGCTGCCCAGTATTGCTCAAGTTCAGATGGTTTTAATAGCACTCCTCTCTAACCTGTCTGGCTCTGCAGTCCCTTAGCACAGGAAAATTTATATTTGGGAGCATGCAGAGATCTCTCTTGGGGCTGTTTACATAGCTCAGTACTCTTAATACAGTGGTATAGCGGTGCTTTGCCCCCTGTTATTGTAGTGTCCGTTAAAGGTTTACATCTCTGCTGTTTGCAAGTACGGTAGAATTGGACAACTACTCCCAGCTAATGCATGGGCTAGTGAGAAAAGGGAGCTAACTACGACATTTGGAGTTAGAGTGTGGCTAAGCATATCCTCTTGGGATCTAAACAGAAAAGAGTGGTTCCAAGAGAGAGGGGGACCTGTTGAGAACTGCTGCCTCACAAGCAGAGGCCCAGCTTTAAGATGGGCTGCTTCTTGTAAAGGTGTGTGTTATCCCTTCTTCCCTGTGGAGCTGAGGTGGGGGAGTCTGCTCTGCAGTCCTCCAGCCAGAGCTGCCGTAGGGACAGGAACTGCTCTGCGGGACATGGAAATCAATAGGGAGGACCGGGCATGTAGCAGGGGAGCGGGCAGAAAGAAGCAGGGCTCAGAACAGCTTCTCCAAAATAAAGGAAGAACTAACGCTGCTTTGGGGAGGGAAAACATGGGGGGTGGACGTCCCTGCTGCTAATAGTGAGCAGAAAATGCATTCCTGTCAAACTGCACAGTGGTATTTTGCTATGGTCTGCTCCACGGCTGTTACACCCCTTTCCTGATGCCTTATCAGTAATTGGTGTTATGCGATCCCTTGCAAAAGTAACATTTCTGCCTCCTTCCCCCTTCTTCCTAGCTTGTGTTGAGTTTGTTCTTTCTTCTTCTGCTTAGTACGTGGCTTATATTACTGATATGTTTAAAGAAGTGAGTTCATTTTCCTCTTCTAGGTTGTATTTATTTCTTCAGGAGTTACCAGTTTGATGTATGTACACATTATGAGGTGCTGCGCTTCTTGGCCAGTGTTTTGCTGGGGCAGTCCGTTATTCTTGCTGTGGCTCGAAAGGGCTTTGGGAGGGGGTGTAATTTTTTTAGTATTAAAGAAAAGACGACAAAAGGAAACCAACCTCAGCCTATGAAACTTCTCCAACACAGTGAACTTGGTGATCAGAATTGCTAAATGGCCACTCCATTTAATGACAGGCTCAGAATTATCAAAGTGAACAGTGAAAATCAGGCTAGCTATTGGTATAACAAACTGGTGGTTATTTTCAGGGCATCTACCTTTTCTCAGGTAGCAGGGAACGGGAAATTGGAAGCCAGTGCAGGGTATCAACAGTATACGTGCGACTGCTGCACACTCAGAAGAAGCCCAGCGACTGCAAGTCTCACACGAAGTTAGGTATGCTACATAGATATTCCTACTGTCCCATGGACATGTCAGCATGGGACAGGAGCCTCACAGGCAGACTTTGGCTTACCATCCTTTTTCTATAGGGTGGGAGGATCCAAAGAAAAGGACCTGTAGGATTTTGAATGGGAGCTGTCAAGGAGGGTACAGGCAGAATCCAAGGTGAAGTACAGGCACTGTTTGCAGCTCTGGGCTGGAGTGGTGGTCAGTGCCTCTCACTGCACATTTCTAGATGATCAGGTCTGCCTGCTTGAGTATCTGTGGGCTCTTCCATCATAGCTATCCCTGTTCTGCTAGCTTGTTTGGAGCCAACTTGGGGAACGACCTCTGTGTGCCACAGGCACAAAGATGTTGGCCTGGCCTTACCACCAAAGGGTATTTTCTCCCTCTGGGAATGCTCTATGAACCATATATCTGGTATGTCTTTCTGGCTGACGCGGAGGCTTTACAAGCAAGCCAGCTGCTGTGAGGAGGCCACAGCCACACAGCTCCCAATTTTGGTTTTTATAAACACCAAAATAGGCAATGGGAAAAAAAATAGAAATAAACAAGCTGGCTGCTTTTGATTAGGAGCAGCCCTTCTTCAGTCTGCACCGAAAGCACTCATGTTTGTTTAACAGTACAAATAATTAATCATGTGAAAGCGGATTCCTGGACCAGGATAAGATGACAGGACCTTTTACTTGCTCCCACAGGTCTCTTTCTGGTGGGTTCCACTAGTATCTTGCTGGCATTCTCTGGGAGGTGAAGCCTGTAGAAATGTACAGGGATTAGTGAAGTGGTTCCTTTGTCATCAGGCAGTTCTGGATCAGGCCCACTGTGCGAGTTTCCCTGTTCTCTCCAGTTTGTGGGAGGTTGCTCCCTTTTGTGCTTGGGTGCTGCTAAAATAAGATTATGGGATTCTCTCTGTAAATCCATGAATTAAAATGACCAACCTGACTGGCCTTAGGGACACTGGGTTTACGCCTTGATCCTATGACTGCACACTGATTGTCACACTTGGCAGCAAAGCATCTCTCTTCCTTGCTTAGCAAACAGTGGGTTATCTGGCGTAAAAACGAGTGTCATCTGCAAGTTCTACCAAGGGCCTATGAAATTAGGGTTTCTTGACTGTATTCCCAGCTTCTCTACCAACTCCCCATGGGCCTCAGTTTGCACACCTCTAGAGTGGGGACAGACATCCATTTATGCCTTACAGGAATGAATAGTGTGATGTTTGATTGAGAAACGTCTGTGCTATGGGATGCTCAGATGAAGGATGTAGCTGTGAACAGTTCTTACTGCTCTTATTAGACCCTGCTAGCAGAAGGGAGAAATAGTTCTATGCTGCCTTGCTTTAAATGGGGCAGAGCGTGAGGCACAGATACAAATGAAAACTATTCAGATTGGTTTTTTTCTTTTCCTCTGCAGAGAACCTGGCCCTGATTCTGCTGTCATGCTGGTGTGGAAGAGCAATTCAACTGGTGTCTGAGGATTTCCATTGACATAAATCTAGTGTAAGCAGGACATGGGGCTCTGTATTGGACATTTTCCACTTTCCAGGGTGAACATGTGGACTTCCCTCAAGCAGACAAGCCTCAACAGGCTGCTTCTTTGTCCTTGCCCTTAGTTTTTCTTCTATTTGCCTATGTTATTTAACTGTGTAAGTTTCAGAATTCTATTCCATAAATGTGTCTTCCATAAGTGCAAATGGAGGTGGGCATTAAGATAAGCCATAGTTAAAAATTTTAAGAGAGACTTTTCCACTTGCCACTGATAATCCCTTCCAAATTGGCAATAATACATGGATTTTGCTATTCATAGGCAGGTAGCTTTGCTGGTATTTATCATGATTGATAATGATAATTTTATTAATTATTTTCATAGCATTTTGAAGTGTTGCAAACTACCTGCAGAACAAACAAGCCCCTGCCCTGAGGAACTTTGCAGCAAAGGTACGTCTAATAAAGAACATTGAATTAGACTGAGATGTGAGTACATAAGGTCAAGCTTGCTATTCTGCTTTCATACAACTTCTCCAGAAACTCCCACAATAATAAATAATAATGATTACCTAATTAACTGTAAGGCATAATAGCAGCTTTCATCCAAGATCTTAAAAACTCTTTGAAAGATGGATTTCGCAAATGTAGAACTGCAGCACAGGGATGAACAGCTTGATTTTTATCAGACAATGTGGAACTTGCCAAAGGGATACACAGGGGAGTGCGTAGCAAAAAGGGATTGAATTCATGCTTCTTGCAGCACTGTCCAGTGCCTCATTTTTGTGGGTGGTTGTGCCACACAGTTCACACAGTCGCCAGACATCCTTCCCACAGTGTGCCTTCTTGTCTGCCTTTCTTCTTCATGTGACCTAGAGCGCCGGGTAGTGTCTTTCAGGCATATCTTTGAGACAGGTACTTCTAGAAAGTTAGATCCGGCTGTAGAGACTTTTTTCTTCTGAGCAAGAGGGTTGTGTTCTCAGCACCCAGGGAGCAGCCTCACAGGATAACCTTACACCTGAGATTTGCAAGATCAGAAATGTTCTGAGCATGATGTGCACTGATGGCAAATGCACAGCTTACACACAGTCATGCACGCAGGCAACAACGTGTAGAGTATCTTTAAACATTTGCAAGATTAGAAGAAAATATTTACTGCTGGTCCCCTTCTAGACCATTCTGTTTTTTTAAAAAGACATGTGGAAGCAGCTTCTCTAATACAAATGTATTTACTGTAGGTTTTCCCTCCCCCTCGTCGTTTCTGCCAAAAGAACTGGAGAGCTGTGGTCAATGGCATCACTGAAGGACATGTGGGCTGACAGACAGTAAGTTTGCTACAGCAAATATTGCAGCCTTTTCCAACAGAGGCAAAACAAATCACATGTTGTCAGTGGTATTGCAGGTCAAGCATGAAGTTTTGCCAGCTTCCCCAGTCTGAGCAGAAACAGAAATCCAAGCAGCAAAGGGAGACAGAAAAGGTGGCTGACTGACTACCTGCCTGCTCAGAGCTGCCTGTTTAATTTAGTTATCTACTTATGTCTATTCTTCTATACTTGTTTTTTGTTTTTTAAGGCACACAGTCCCCCAGTTTTCTATTATTATAGTGAGGAGTTTCATTCTGTGCCCAGTACCAAAGCTCTCCCCATGGTGGTACATATTGGACACCATTTTTTCCCTTCCCTTCTTATCAATTTATTGCATATAGTATCTTAACTCAGCTGAATGCAGATTTGAAACCATTACCTTCTGCACAACGACTTCATGCTGTCTGGGAGGAGCAAGAGTAGAGAACACCCTTAATTCCTCTTCCTCTTGGCCAAAGAGGAAGGGCAGTGTAAATGAGAAAGTTGGTCTCAGCTGAGACCCTCTTTTCCCTGCTTCATCTCTCTCCCTTCATGTATCTCCTGTCCCTTCTCTTCCCTTCTGCCGTAGTTCCTGCTCTCTGACCTGGGGTGGAGTGTGTCGCTGGTGACCTCGCTCTCTTCTCCCCTGCCACTCCTCTCTGTCTGGGACAAGGTGCTTGAGAGACTAGGGGCCCCATACAACTGACAGAGAGGCCTGTAGAGTTGTTCCTCCTCTTTCCAGCTGTGAATATGGCCCAATCACTTTCATTCATTCTGCATACAGTCAGTAGAGCAGGACAAGCTCACAACATGGGAAAGAGAGGGAGGAACTTGGCAGAGGAAGAAAAGGATGGGAGGAGAGAGACAGGTTTCTCTCTTTATCCATACAGCTGGAGACTTCCCTGTTTGGGAAATAAAGGCCCTCTGACCCATGGAGTCTCTTCCCTCCAGTTCAGACAATGTGCAGATGTTCTGCCAGGCCTTGCTGCACCCGTTTTGTAGCTATAAAGCCTTTGCTTTCAATTCTATCAGGTTGGCTCTTTCCCAAAGACATTAAATTCATGTAAGAAATAAAAGCATTTTACAGTGCTAGAGCTGTTCATTCCTCGGGAAGTCCTAGAACTTCATGGGTGGAAGGCAGAGACTCTCCAGGAGACTTTAGGAAAGCCATTTGTCTCCAAAATAATCTGGGGCAAGAAAGCAGAAAGTATGATCAGACTCACCTACACGAGCAAGAGTTTGAAAATGTACTGGGGAAGTAAGAGAGGTTAGGGCTGGGAGCGCAAAAACATTTTTAAGAGGCCTGAGCTAAGGTGGGTGCCTAGAGGTTTCTAGCATTGTACTGAGTGAGTACTTCATGGTGTTGTGCACAGTTGAAGGGCAGGAGAGGAGCTTTGAATGGCGTTTGGAACTTGTATCTCCTTTTCTTCTCTCCCTGTGGGGGTCCTTGGTATACCAGTCAAATGCACGGAGAGCAGCTATCTTCAGTCCTGCTAAGCTGTGGCAAGAAAAGGAATAACGATGGTATGAGCAGGGTATGTACGGGGATGGTTGGCTTTGCTTAGTGAGACAGATACATCAGTGAACAACTAAGAACAGACGAACATCCTTTAAGTGTGTGTGTCTGGCAACAATGGGGTAAGAAAAAGGCAAATGTTTCTAGACTGGCCTATTTGGTAGAATTCCTTGGGTCATCCATGGAGGAGAAGGATGGGAAGCAGCTGTAGAATTAAAGAATAATGTGTACCTGAAAACCCAGCACTCTATTTTACAAGGAAGCAGCCCGTTTTAGAGGGGCTGTGCAATGCATGGAGCTTCCTGGAGAGCCTTAATTTGAGAGTTTTCTTTGGGGGGGTGAAATCTCATGGCTGTGTTGCTAGCATCTGTTGGAGCCTGGAAGAGCTGTATGTGTTAGACATAAAAAATTTTCAAGGTGCAACAGGCCCAGAAATGCTTCCCTCCATGCATGCATGAGATACGGTGATTAAAAATGCTCCCATAGAAAGGAAAATAAAAACAACAGCCCAAGAACTCCTTGAAGAAAGATATTTATGTCCTAAGTTGTAAAAGTAGCCAAGCTCCCCAAAGAAACAGCAGTAACAGAATTTAGCTGTTGGAACCCAAAGATGCATTGTTCTGATTTAATAATTAATGTGGAGTTAATTGAGGCTTTTACTGAACTGAAACAGGATAAAAGAAACCCGCCAGTCTGGACGCCATGCTTCTCTGAGAACAAGTTCATTCTGTTCCCCTGTGACCCCCTCCCCGCTCCCTCTGCCGCACGCCGCTCCCCCTTTCCTTTCCCCCAAATGGGTGTGGAGCGTGACTGCTTCTGCTGTTCTGTACACAAAACAAGGAGGCAGGGAAGATGGCCACAGAGGCATCTGGATATGGGGAAGCGGGGAGCCACGAGAGAACCAAGTCTGGTGGTGAATGGAGCTTTCCTCCTTCCCTCTCCTGGGCCATTGTTTGACGGGGATTTTCCATATATGCACTGACTTGGGAATTACTGAGCCATGCAGCGGTCGCAAAGGATGCCTCCAAAAGGCAGCAAAATGGAGAGAGACACAGGGAGAAGCTGGCTCCATGTTATCTTTAAGAAAGTAAATAATGACATGGATTTATGGCTTACAATTTAGTGCTTTAGAAATTGAGTCACACAGAATGTATCCAGAACAAAATGGCTTTTAACCCCTTGGAGTATGTGCGACGTGAATAAATACTACTCAGGTTTGTTGGAAAAATGGCAAAATTTTGGTGTCAGGGTTGTTACTTACTAGAGAATGAAATGATCAGAGAACATTTCAGATTAGGGCATGGCTGCTAGTTTTTAGATCCTCTGGAAGAAAGGCTGGAGTGGCCTTCATCTTATGGTAGTCAGTAGGAGTCTTTATACCAATTTCAAGGACCTTTGGATGAGAATTTATCAGCCTGTGATGAAGGAAAAGCTGTTTTTTATAATTTTATTTCTGATGATAATAGTATTGGGGGAACACGAAGTGCTAGGATGGATGAGTCTTGGAGTAGATCTGCCCTAAATTCTGGCCCATGCAGTCTCCAGCCCTGGGTCTATGTTTCGGAGAAAAATGCAGCCTTCATTTCAGCCTGCTCACATATTATGATATGTTAGTAGAGAGGCTGATACAGAAAGGGTAAAAGAAGAGTTTCTGAGAAGGAATGGCTCCTTTCTCTTGATTCTCCTTTCCTTCCTTTCACCCCCTCCTCTGTGGGGCTCCTGTTACCTTCATTCCACCCATCATCATCTACTTAGAAGCTGGAGGAACGGCAACAACTGTTGGAAGTCAATGAAATTGTGACCACTTAGCAGTTTGCAAATCAGACCTTGAATATTACCACCAAAACTATAAGCCCTGCAACTCCAAGCCACCAGTGGTGCATGGTGTGGGAGGTTCAGACTCTTCTGTCCCAAGGACTTGCTCTGGAGATAGCTGAGCTTCTGAGATCCAGTTAAACCTTCTCAACACAATCCCTCTTACAGGATGAGGGAACAGAAGTCAAGGGAACCCAAGGAAACTAGGGAGACTCTACTATTTAGCCAATTCTTTTTTTTTTTCTTTTTTTTTTTTTTTTTAACTAGGTTTGGTGAGGAGCGGGGAAGCAGGGGCACTGTCTGGGACTCAAGACTGAACTGGATTTTTGTTCAATAAGCCTTCATGCACATGCAAAATCAACTTTATACACAAACATTGAAGGTGTTTTACCTTCTTGCTCGTCCCCATCCTGTTATTCAAGTGGTTTATTGGGGAGGTCACATAGTGGTGGCTAGAAGAATTACTCCAGCCATGCTGACCCAGAGTTCAGTTCTCCCTCACTTTCCATTTTCAATTGCTGCTTTCAGTTTTCCAGCTAAAGTCTCTATGTTTTGCATCCCTTTGTACTTTCAGCCACCAGTCATCCTCTCCTCTAACATGTTGCAGAGGAGGGAGTGCCTTAGCATTCATTTTGCCATGACATTCCACTTGTGGCCTTGTTGCCCTAGCTGGAAGTGGGATTATATTGGAAATGTGGGAGGACCTTTGCGCATTTTCCCATTTAGTAACTGCTCTTCAGCACCTGCCTCTGAGGTGGAACTTTTTATTTAAGTTTTCCCTTTGTTATTCTAGGTTCACTGAACACAGTGAGTGAAAATTCCTGCCTGGAGCACAAGAAACTTGCAAAGCAAAGCTCCTCTACATTGCTGATGCTCGATGGGATCATCACCAGAAGTGAGGTATGCAACACTTCTTTCTCACTTGGGATTCAGACTCTCTTTGGAAATGGGAATGCTGGAACGTTGAGTCCTTTTCCTTCCAAACGAGTGGGGTGACATAAAAGATTACTAAGCTTGCAGAAAGTGCTTTTTCACTTTCTAAGTCCACACATCTATATCTGTAGCCCTGAAAACCACCTAGGATGTCATCTCCAATGTATATGCTGTCCTTGGAACATGTGTCTCCAGACCTCCCTAGAGTCTTCATGCTGGAGACAGTTACTAGCCACCTTAAACCTTGACCAGCTCTCCCCTATGTCTGAATATACATTTTAGAAAATTAAGTGTATCACATGTCTACTACAAAGCAAGCACTGCATGCACATTCAGGAATCTACTGCATCCCCCCTTCTGCTCCACATGAATTGGAAGGAGTTAGGAAATGCTGCCAATGATGGAATTTGCACAGAGAAGCACAATGGTAAACTGCTGGTAATGCATGCACTACACATGTTGGTTTGGGATCTGGTAGTATACAGGGCATACCCATTCTGATTATGGAATGGGGACTCTCTGGATAAAACTACACAGCCAGTTAATGTACCATCTAAAAACTACTTTTATACCCTGAAGAGATTAGTGTCTGTCATGTGGGCTTTTACTTTAGAGTCTAATAGCTGGAGATTTAATCCCTCATTCAGAGAAGTAATTATTGTTCATATAAATAGGTCTGTTGGAGTCAGTGAGCTGAGCTCACTGAGGGAGGGATAGTCAATTTTGCCAATCCAAGTCTCTGCAGTGTTGTCCAGTGAGCAATGTAGTATTTAGTACATACAGGAATGGTGGAGTATATTACGCTTTTTCAATGGTAATCTGTGGAAACATTCAGGTTTGGGTGCTGACTGAGGACATAGCCCTTCTGGGGTTCCATCTACATGTGATATCTATGTCTGCATCAGCCCCTTGCCAATGATGGGTTGGATGGCAGGACGTGGTTCTTCCTGAAACCAGTATTATACAGGGTGAGCCTACTTTGGAGCTGGGGTCTCAGTCTCCAAACCCCACAGGTAGTTGCTGCTAGACCACCCGACAGGATTTTGATGAAGGAGTCTGGAGCTGTGGTTTTGCCCACTGAATAGAAACATGCGTCAAGTTTCAGATTCCTTCATTTTTAACTGCTAAATACATTAGATG
This sequence comes from Gymnogyps californianus, assembly GCF_018139145.2. Lineage (NCBI taxonomy): Eukaryota > Metazoa > Chordata > Aves > Accipitriformes > Cathartidae > Gymnogyps > Gymnogyps californianus. The sequence continues at coordinate 4,428,316 of NC_059491.1, read as the reverse complement.
TGATTTCTGTGGCTTGAAACAAGTGAGGTTTGCAGGAATTTATAATGCGTTGTTTCTTTACCGCCTATACCAGCTGGCAGCTGGATCTGAGGGGGATCCTGCAGCACTCACACCCTTATCTCTCAAAGAGCATTCCTGGCAATGGTGCTGGGGTTGTCATGCCAGGCCAGGAAGCAGACATGTGCAGCAACAGAGCTGTGATTTTTCTCCTTCCTCCCACCTCCATGTGGGGGAACTCCATCAGCCATCAAGTGAAAACATTGCACACACAGCACATCTCTGAGGGTAGAAAAGGGGACGCTGGGCACTTGGAGAAAGAGGAAGGACCATGAAGAACAAAAACTGAACATAATCACACACTTCTTGAGGCTCATGTGAACAGAGTATATATGTACCTGCTGCAAGGTAGCACTTTAGGTACATCCCTGTTTATTAAAAAGGGATCCTTTTTTTCATCTGAGTGTATGATGCATGTGGAGTTCAAAGAAAAGGAAGGTGTGTGGGATGAGGATTTGGTTGTGGTCATTGTTGCCAAAGAAGCCAATTTAAGGAAAAAAAAAATTGCACCTGTGGGATGATATTATTTATGTGCAATCCCACAGTAGCTAGAAGCCCGTATCTCAGATTAGAACCATACCGTAACACACAACTCTTTCTCCTCTATGACCCTTACATTCTTGTGATTGTGTTTCCATTTCTCGTTTTAGTTTTGCTTTTTTTGTTGATGCTGGTTTGTTTTTTACTATTGTCACTTCCTCTGGAGATTTATTGATTCTGCATTTGGGTGAGGTTTTGAACTGCAGTTGGTGCTGCTTTAGCTTGGTTGCCATTTAAGATAATAAGCCGCCTAATTCTGTTCACAGCATACTGGCTTCTATAGGAATGGAGTTATGCCAATATTGGTAGTTTTGGAAAATCATTTGCAAGTGTGTGCCAAACCCATGGAGGGTTTGCCGTTTAGAAACAGAGAAATTAGAAGAAAAGAATGGGTCCAGTGATCCAGTTCCTAAACTGTTCATTGTATGACCTTAGGCAACTCATTTAATTTCTTTGTGGCACAGTTTATCTGTCAAAAAAATAAGGATAATATCTATTTATCTCTTGCAATAGGTTGGGAAATCCAGTAAATGTTGGCAATAAGCTTTTGATCCTGTAAAAGTAACAGAGAACAGCAAAAGACAGTATTATTTACAAATTCATGTTTCATTTTTCATGTAATTGACATTGTTATGGTGCTGTTTGGAATTAAGCTGATGCTAAATAGTTTACTGAAACAGAATTCAACAGACTCTTGATCCTGGCATGTGGGAGGTTCTAATGTGACTCAAATTCAGAGTTTCTCTTTCATTTGCTTAGGCAGTTGAATTAAGTCTTGTCGGGCATGCAACCCCGGACAGGTCACATTGTATAGCTTCCATGGATTACACTTACCTGGTCTCCATAGTACCACTCGTCTTCTCTGTTTTAGGCACATTAGATACAGCCCTGGGGGCCACCCACAGGTTGAGCAGGTGGCCTTTGACTGTGTTCTCTGTCTTTCTGTAGGTGCTTCTGTGGTTTTGGCTTAGTCAGTGTAGAGAAGGGCATTGATTGTGCTGTGCTTTTATATGAAAACCGGTCCATAAACAAAATAAATCGCAGACCCAGCTGGAGTTGGAGCTGTGAAAGCAAGCAGCACTGGAAAATGAGCCTTGTTTAGGGAGATTTATCGAAATGAGCCATATACTCACACCAATATATATTATCTGTGTGTGTATGCTTACCTGTATCTGTACATGTGTGTATATTAGAAAGGTAGAAATCTAATGGTCACAGAGTAACCAAAGCTTTAGGGAAGAAATGAACATAAATGACAAGGAAAGTATTTCCTTCCCTAATGAGAAAATGGAAATAAATTAAAAAAAAAAAAAAAAGGAAGGAAAAAAAAAAGAAAACACACACATACATTCTAGAAACAGCATACTGTCAGCTAGACCAGAGGCACAAACAGGGGTCATATCTGGCTCCCAAGGCCTTCTCACGACTGTGGTCTGCCATTCCCCTAGAACATCAAATTGGATGAGGAGAGCAGATCCCAGATGAAGTCTCCTTCTCAAGGTCCCACAGACCTTATGAAGGACTCAGAGGGCACATGTGCATCAAAGAGAAACAGGCAGAATCATGCTATACAGAGGGGGAGAATTTAATTCAGGCTTTGAAACACCCAAAAGGGGATTAATACCCATAATTTTAAAAAAAAAAAAAAAATCTCCTGTCCATTAGAAAATCCTTTGCCTCCCCGCAGAGAGAGGAGACAGGGAACTGAACAGAATGTAGGATGTAAGAGCAAACTGTAACCCAGTGAATTAGTCTTAACTATAGCGAAAACAGCACTTGTGTAAATGAGGCCCCTAAGGGCCGATAACCAAGCAGTAAAATGTTACAGGAGGGAAGTAAGTCAGGGCTATAAACCTGGGAAGTCAGGACTGGGCAGCCAGGATCTGAAGCATAAAACAGGCGAGATTAAAGGATGACAGATGAGGGCTGAGAAGGATGCATGAATCCTTACCAGCATAAGGATTCTAATTCCTGTGGCCTAAAGACAGGCTTGTTCATCTGAGTACTGCCAGGTACCAGAAAATGACTGAGATGCCCACTGAGAACTTGTAAGGAGAGTAGAAGAGTGAGCAATGGATGATAAATAAAATAAGGAAATATAATCAAATCAACATTGAGTGTATTTGATTTAGGAGGACACCAATGAATAGAGAAGGGGAAGAAAGCAGCAGGGTGAGAGTTGCTGTTGGATAGGACTGTGGCTTGAGTGAGATATAGTGCAAGCCCTAAATTATCATCATCATTATTTTTTGGCTGGGCTGTGTTGTGACATCAATACTAATTTACACTCTGGGTGAGTAGCACTTACTACCTTCTTGTCTTCATAAATTGTGCATTGTCCTTATTTATTTGCTTCCCTATCCCCTTCCTCTCTTCCTGCATTGCCTCTCTCCTTCTTCATAAGCATGATGGGGATGGTGTATCCTTGCTATGTCCTTGATGAGTTTGGCATTTAACCCCAGTTATGGATCCCCAGCTCCACTTTCCTTTCTTTTGTGCCAGGTATGGGAATGTTCAACTTGTATTCTTTCTTGTGAGGAGGATGGTGTGTACAAAAGGAGGCAAAGTTGGCATTACTCTTGATAGACCTGTTAGCAAGTGATTCTTTTATCATCATGCAGCTGGTATTTCCATGATACTTTGTGTTCCTCATGTCTAGCCAGGAGTAGACGTGTTGGCTATTCTGAGTCAAAGCCTTCTTCCTGACATCATGTGGTATGTGTTTAAAGGTCATAAATTTTATACTAGCTTTCTCTCCAAATTTAGTAAGCCACCTCATATTGTGAAGTCCCACAAAAGCGCTGCTGTGGCACCACAAGATACCTTCAAAACTACCTTCAAGCATGGAAGAAGCAGGTTGCATCATGGCAACCTCAGCAGTGCCTGGAAGCAGGTCTGCTATTTTTGATATATCCATAGGATAGAGCTACTCAATCTTTTCACTGTGTGGACTAAATTCTAATAGAGAAATCATTCTGCAGGTCACCTGCCTTCTCAGGACATCCCTTTGATACCTACTGTAATGTTAAAAAGACAGAGTGTCTATTGTTTTTCTTTGAGCATAATATAGCAGCTGAGGGAAAAAAACCCATTATAACACTGACCACATTATCTTAGGTAACTACAAGATATATCTTTCTGCTGTTCAAAAAGAGCATAGCTGGAGAGATAGAACCCATTTGATCTTTTTTTTTCCCCATGCCAAATCTGGGTTGGAGTTTTCATCCTGCAGAAAACACAGCATTGAGAAAGGAAGTGTGGGAGAAGCATTAGAAGACAATAAAATCAAGTGTATCCCAAATAAAAGATCAGGCTTGAGCTGTAAACTTTATGGAACTTTTGCAGAAGGGTTGGGAAGTAATCTGAATAGCCAACAAATTGGAGAGTTTGATTGTGGCTCTTAAGAACAGTCTATCCCAGATGAATGAATAGATCCCAGCTGCAGTAGAGTACTCAGAGACTAGAGACAGGTAATGTGTCTGGCCTGCTGTCACTCACCATCCCCTTTCTCATCTGAATTGATTAAAAGATTTTCTTACTTGCTCTTTTGGCATGAACAATTAAGACCATCCATCTTGAGGGGGGAAGAAGATGAAATTCAGTTACCACGTTTCCTTGGAGGAGGAGGACTTTTGCTCATCTGATTACCTTTCTGGAGTAAAGTTGGAGATGTGGCAGTCGTCTTTTTTTGTTTTCTCTCTACTCCTTGTACTCTCTCTTTTTCTCTGTAATGTTGGTAAGAGCAATCAGCTTGGTGTAGCAGAAAGTGGATGAAGTGTCTGTATCAGATAGATGCCATATAATTTACCAACTTCTTTTGTCCCCCATTGTGTGCTAAGGACTAAAGGATTCACAGGTTGAATATCCACAGCCAGGTATCTAGAAAGGAGCCCTGCAGAAGAGATAATGTTCCTTATAGCACTCTGCCTATTTTGTTTATAAATACCTTTGAATAAATACAATTAAAAAGAGCAAAAAGCATGCCCAGGATAGTGGGGGACTTTATCTTACAGACTATGAGGTGAGCTTTTTGGGTCCTCCTAATCATTAGTATAAAGGAGGGTAGGACAGCAACAAGGGAAAAGAGAAGCAATGTCTATCTGGGTTACTGGTTCAAGTTCCTATTATCCCTAGGTCCAAAAGAGTGTGAAGGGTTGAGCTGTGCATTCCTGGAGCACATGGGACTGTGAATGGTTAGTTGTTCTTGCTGTAGGCTGAGATCTTACCACAGGATTTGTGAGTTTTGATTTTTTATATTAATTCCCACTATGTGACTTTGTAGGAGGAAGGGTGTCTGTAACCACTAACAATTATGGAAGGAGAAGAAATCTTGATTTGGTAAACTGATAAGCTGTCATTTTATGTCAATCAGAAGAGATGCACTGGTTTTCACTGATAGTTTATGCTAAACCACTGGATTTTACACTGAAACAGCTGAGTTGTGCACATGTTCTACTGTTCTGGCTTTGCGACTGGGTCAGTGATTAAATGAATTAGACAAAGTCCATTTGGAAAGTGAATGTGTGCCAACTTCCTTTTTAGTTTCATTTGCAACTCGGATATAAATTAAACTGAAAAAAAGTCAGGTTCAAAATGGGAAACCTTTTTCAGTTGCTTAAAATCACACCTTAAATTGATCTGATATCCCTCAACATATGGGATAACTCTTAATCTCCTCATGAATTGAAGTTTGGCTGTCAGAGGGGCAGATGGTAAAGCTGCAACTAACAGTTCTCAGAAGTACCTGTTCGTGATGTTGTAGTGGATAGCTCTTGGCTGTGGCATAAGTGTTAAGTAGTAGAATAGAGCTCATACTGACTGGTTTATTTTCAGGGCATGGTGTCCACGTTCACCCACCCAAAGTTGTTCTCCCACAACAGAACCCGGGGAGAGGGTGATAACACAACAGCAGCATACTGTGAGCAAGTACTCACACACAAAATCCCATTTAATTGAGAGGAGATTTCTATCTGTGTAAGCACCACTGTTGCATATAAGGGTGCAGAAAATGCAAAACTAACAGTCGTAGACTCAAGAGAGAGAGTGAAGGAGAATGGGAGACCAAATTCATTTGGGAATGCCTCAGTCGCTGTGTGTTATTTCATTTGGCATACAGATGCCAGGTGATGGGCAATGTCACTATCAGGAAAAGGACAGAGAGTTCTCCTATGCTAAAGGATTACAGATTTAATCTAACAAGACCTGTCTCGTTTGCAGTAGTAACTCCAACTCACAATCTCTTCTGTCATATTCTGCACCTAGTTGAATGCTTATTATTATATACAAGAAATACAAGGTTTCTTCGTGATTCCTGTATGATCAGTTCATGCTCTGATGCTTACAGCCAACAGAACAGAAAGTTGGGAATTTGCTTTCTTTTGAGAATTGGCTTTGCTGAAAAGACAATAGATTCAGATAATGTATAAAGAACCTTGGTGCTGGTGCCCGCCTAGAGGAAACAGGCAAAGGAGGGATAGACTGAAAAAAAAAAAAAAAGCCAATGACCTTATTTAGGGGTAGTAGATTTAATAATCTCTAATGGAATTACTGGTGAGGAATCTACATGCTTATCTCTTTCCTGTAAAGGTTTTTGTTTTGTTGTTGTTTTTTTCCCTTCTCTGTAGCCTGCTGCCTTCCGCAGGGAATCAGTATGTAGACATTCTCCTAGGACAGCAGCTGCATGATGGTACCCTAGCTGTAAGGTCGTGCCCTAGCATAATACATTATGAGACAGTGGGTTAGAATATGCTTAACCCTGTACAGGTGCACAGGAAAGAAGATGGATGCAAGGAACTTTTTTCCTGCTGCCTCTGTGCAGGGGACAGGGAGGAGGCACCATCTCTGAAACTCCTTTTACACACTGTATGGTGCTGTGGGAATCTAGTCCAGCCTAGAATGGAGTCTAGCCCCAGGCACAGCAGCTGCCAGTGTTGAGTCCTCCTTTAGCTTCCCTACCCACCCCACATAAGCAGAGACTTGCAACTGTAGCTTTTCCTACAGTTGTAATAATGCAAACTAATTGCCAGGATGCAGCAAAGAAAGCTGAATCACCTGTCAAAACGATAGAGCAGTTCCTTCATTTCCATTTTCTGCCTGCACGAAGGTAGAGCAGGAATTAAAATCCTGGGGAACGCTCGCACCCTTTCAGGCTGCAGCTGAATGATGGAAATATTTGGAACTTCACTGCTAGCTCTGTGGGTTTTGGATTTGAGGGAAGCACGAGATGTAGACCTCCCTAGTGCCCCATGCAGAATAACATGCCTTTCCTTAAACACTGCTTTAGTAAATATTCTGGGTAAATACTGCGTAAAAACTGTCGTGTTAGATTTTCCTGGAGGGAATTTTCTGGGGTTTGTAACTAGTCTTGTGACAAGGGAATCTCCCTATAGATAATGACATGAGAGCAGTGTCATTTCAGTTCTTATTGATGCCATGGTCTTGGACAAATATGAAAGAATAACTTGGCAAGAGGTGGTGGTTTGGCAGACAGTAGATACCCCCCCACACTAAAAAGACATAAAAATGGCAGCATTAACTTTTAAGTTTGGATTTTCCAAGAACAAATGTTGAGCAGATGAAATACGCGATTAGTTCACTGTGTTAAAGGACTGCAACCCTTTTTGTTGCTTGTCTGCATCAAGAACTTATTAGATTCATTGTTTAATTCTAATTGATATTACAGAAGAATCACTCTCCCAATTTTATTTCTAAATCTCAATCCACCTAACATTTCTGTACCTGAATGGCCCCATTGTATTCACTAGCATCAGTAGTTAGTAATTCTTAGTTGGATTAAATCATTAGGCCCTGATCCTGCTAACAGTATTGCATTATGGGTAACTTTACTCAGGGATTAGCTGAACCAAGATTTGTAGACTCATCTGGGGGGAACTGTTTGTAAACAACAAGTGTTTGCTAGACTTGAGGTATTAATGAATTCAGTGGTATGGTTCATTTACTTAATATTAAACATTTCTATAATGCTGAAAATTCAGGGTATTGAATAAGGAGCATCTGAAAGGAGTAGATTTATTTGTGCATATTTCATCATACAGGTTTTGTATGTGAAAGATGCCTTCCAACTAAACTGTGTTAAGTCATTCTCTATGGCTAAAAGTATCTAAGGACATTTAGATTATATTTATAATATTGTATAGGTGAGATCTGGTTATTCAACACACAGAAAAAGCATCTAGATTTTGAATGTAGGAATGTCAGGATGGGGCCCAAACCTGGATGAGTCCTGAGACTTTACCTTCCTTTGGAGTACCAAGCACTGTCTGCTGCAGGAGGCAGGATGAATGCTGAACTCCTTGGAGCATTGATGTGATCTAGGGGCAAATCTTCCATCGTTCTACAAGAAGCAAAGCACAACTTTCAGACAGACGATAAACACCTAATAACTTGTGCTTCTAATAGAAATGCCAGCCATCTGTTAGCTCCTTGGCATTGTGGCAAGCCAATTTGCAGTAGACACCAGGATTGCCCAGTTCCCAGTCACCCATCCTGGTTGTGGTTTCTGTGATGCAATCAACCTGGATCAGGGCGCAGGCATTTTTGCTGTGTCCATAGTCGACGCACCCAAAGCAGTTCACGTGGGCTTCTCACGATCCTAGAGACACCATTACCTCACACAACACTCCTGGGCTTGATGGCTGAGATTATAGGCCTGTTACTTGGGCCATGAGGACAGGTTCATGCCGTGAACGCGTCACCTTTTTGCTCTGGCCACTGAAGCATTCTGCTAATCCCCAGGTCTAATAGACCAGCTTCTCCCTCCTGCCCTCCTCATGACCCCAACCTGATCTGGAGGAGCCACTCCTCCTGAAGGTCAGAGATAATTCATGTGGTGTCGTGCTGTGTCATTCACGATGAGTGACTGAATTGGTATGATGAATGGGGAAGGGTCAGTTAGAGCGCTAACCTTAGGAACAAATTTGTGGGGCCACCACTGTCATTTTATTTAGGGTCTGCACAGAGCCCTCCAGGCTTTCTGCCTCAAGAATGAACAGCTCGTCCCTGAAAGGAACTTAGCTTTTTCCTCAGGGTTTTTTTCCCTCTCTGACTCTAGGAGAAGGGAGTGAGAAGCATTTGCAATTCTGTAAAAATTATGAGCACAAAGGGTAGTCCATCTAATTGATAAGAAGCCTTAAATCTCGTTTTTCAAGGGTCTATAATGTGGCACTGAAAATTGCTGAAACTTGGCATTGAAAACTCATCTAGGGAGCGACTCTTTTCTTCCCATCTCTCTTTTTAAAAAAAGAGATTATTTTCTCACATCATCCTGGGCCTCTTCTGCTCCACGCTCTCCCCCCCACCCGCTCACCCCTACCCCCCAAGTTATAATTCCTGGCAGAGTTTCTCGGTGAGCAATTGCTCATGAAGGCTCTCAGCTATGCCATTTTTTCTCCCAGTGAGAGCTGCATGCCAGCATTTTTCTGGAATTAAAAAAAATTAGTCAGTTTCTCAGGATTTTCTTGCCTGAAACAAAGAACAAATGATGCAAAGGGTTGAACAGAGATTTCTGCAGTGCTATGTTCTTTGTACCTATGACCTACATGTTAGTTAAAATCATGTCTGCTGAGGGCCCACAAAAACACCTTTAAGACAATTCATTTCCATTTTAGATCAGAAATGAACCCTGTTCGCTTAAGGGGTTTACTCCACTGACTATACCAATGTAATTGAAGCCATATAACTTCTCTAAGCTATGCTAAGATAAAGCACGTATCATGATGGTATAGCTGCATCCTTTTAAGGGTTGTACTGATAGAACTTTTCTGATAAAACCAAATTCTTCTCTCCTCTCTCTCCCAAATATGATATTGGTATGCTAAAAAAACTTTTGAAGGCCATACCTGAATTAAGAGATTAACCTAGTTGCCACCTTCTGGTTTTCAGTGTTTCTGAGCTAGCGCAGCAAGCGCTGGCAAGGAAGAGGGTTGGGTTCCCAGGGCCAACGTGCAGGGAGCACACTTGGTACATAGCAGAGGCCTGAGTTTGGGCAATACTTCGCTGCTGTGTTAGGGCCACCTCTGGGAAGTTGTGGGATGGACTGAGGAGCAGAATCCTGCCCACTTGATGTAGTGCTATTTTCCAGTCTTCCTCAGCTTCTTGCCCCAGGAACATGGTAACAGCATGCTGTCAGTGCAGAGAGGAGTCACCGCTCCGATGTGATGAATGTGGCCCTTTGTACTGAGCAGATGAATTTCATTACGAGGTGTGAAATTTGCCACCCCTCCTTAGGCAAAGTTTTCACTGAAGTCAATGAGAGTTTTGCCAGAATGAGATCTGCATTGTCAGGACTCTTGCTCCCTCCTGGCTTCTGCTTGCACAGCAGTATGACTAAAATTCTCCATGCTTATCTCATTGCCATTTTTTATTCACCTGTTTCGGCAGGGCTAGCATCATGTCTCTGGCCAACAGGTTCTTACGCTGGGGTGCGCTCAGGTAAAATTACCTCAGATTCTACTGGAAAGTTTGCCTGCCTTAGGTCTACAGGCATAAACACAAAGCCCCTTTCTCATGTTTCCATAATTCCAAAACAGCTTAAATTTTAATAATAAAATATTGCAGGTATTTACTCCACAATATGGATTAGGCCCCCCTTAGCTGCTTAGGAGAAGCAAACATAATTTAAATGGCAGATAGTTTTGTCATTTGAAAATTAGCTACTCTGTATCTGAAATAACCCTTTTTGTGGTTGTTGGCATGGAAACAAGTATAGCCTGCAAGTCCTTCTCCAGACACCTTTGTAACTCCAGTAGAAGTCAATGGGAACCTGTGGAAAGGCTCTGCAGCTCTGAAAATCAGATGTCAAATACTTATCCTCAAAAAGTATCTGATTTTGAAAATCAGCTTCATTCTGAAGAAAGTCTTTCTTGAAGTAGTGACTTGGAACAGGTTAAATATTTCAGGCATAACAACTCCTTCCACCCCATCTGGTTCGGATGTATTGCATAACAATGAGATCAAATGCCTTCCTGTAGCTAAGTGGACACAACTCCCCTTTAGTAGGTGTCACGGCCCTTTGTGCTAGAGCTGAATGTTGCTTGTGACATACTACTTCTTTCCCCAATCCTTGTAATATCAAGTAGAAGGGGACTTCGATAACCATGGTAAGTTTTGTCCCGTTTTTGGATCGGTGTTAGGCTGAGTCTAGTCAGATATTTTGTAGATTGCTATGGTTAATTTTTTCTGCAATGCAAACTCAAGAGAGAAAAAAATAATCTTCTCCTCAATATATGACTTGATGATGTGGGGCAAAACACCATCATTTTGTGATAAGAAGTGATGGCATTTTACTGAAATGTCACGGCTTGAGGTACAATCTGTCTTTCCCATCCCAAAATGATTTCCAGGAAGGCAAAATTGAAAGTGGGACCATGATGATAAATGAGTGAGATTTTTAACTGTCTTGGTGAAATACAAAAAGCCCTTCCTCTTATATAGGAAATATTTTTTAACTGTTTGAAAATGAAGCCAGAAGGAGGACATCTTCAAAACCTGTCAGGTCAGACAAGGTGGTGATTAAAACACACACTCCTAGTCCTAATGTAGTTTTTAAACTAGCTAGCTTTTGTGGGATTGCATCAGATCTTCTGATTAAGGGAAATGCTGACAGAGGGAAAAAGGAACATGCACAGGGGAAACAACTTCCATCATCTTCCTTACTTTCCCAGGAAACAAATGCATCTCTGTGTGAGGGAACAAGAGAATAAGATGCTTGCCCCAGTTTCATCTCTTCTACAATGGAGACCCGTCTCTCTTAAAGATGGTCCATCATGCTGAAAGGAGAGAGACATGGGCAGAGGACACCCGGAGTCTGAACTTTGTGTCATTGCATTGTATCTGGTGTTGGAAAGCTTCTGGTGGGCAGCAGTGAGGACTGGGATGAATGGATGTAACTTACAGCTGAGTAGTACATCCTTTTGTAGGATAAATGGGGAAAATTGAATCTGGAAACTATATGCTTAGTGCCAAAGCCCGTCTGCGTGAAAGGTCTTGCTAGGTGTGGAGACTCTTCTGGCAGATGTGGCTTGAAGGGATGGGGCTCTGATCGTGACTTCATACTTTTGCCACACCACCAGTGCTTGGAGACTATTTCCTACTCAGCAGGAGCGTGGCACTTGATAATTTAGAAGACTTTTCCTGTGTCTAACACCTGTACTTACGTGTCCAAGGGTCAAAACAGGAATGTGAAAATCTCAGGATGGAAGCTGTTCGTTGCTAAAATATTCAGAAAAGCACCAATATTGATGTGCAAAATGCTAGTAATGGTGGACTGTTCTGTGCTGGCGCAGTTTGATCATCGTATATACCCTGCACTGTGTGCCAGCAACGCATCTTGACAGCTCATGAAGATGAGGCCACCATGCGTGACACTGTTCTCTGTTGTTGCCCTGAGAATTCCTGTAGGTTGGTGCTTTGTGGTTGCACGTACAGAAGATGAAAGTCCAGTCCTGTGGTTGGTATGCCGGTGTTGACTGTATTTGCACGTGCAACTTCCATGTTTTATTTTTGCTCTTTTGTGAGGTTGCCCACGTGTGTGGTAGTAGTACATCTGTGCCGGGTACGCGCACTCCGTGTGCTTTGCTCTCTCCTGCTAGTCTCTGCGTGCCCTCGCCATGCTTCTCCAGCCTTGAGTACCGTTTCACCGAGGGTGGGTTCAGTAGCTGTGGGTGGGAGTACGGGGTTTTGCGCGCCTCTGCTCGGTATGTGGCTTCCCAGAGCGTCCCGTGTTACTCTGCGCCCACGCCCGATGCCGCCTCGCGTGTTTCGCAGCCGCTGCTCAGTGCATGCGAGACTCGGGGGCTCTTGCGGGGTGCAGCTGTTTTCGCAAGCGTGTGTGTTTCCAGGCTATCGCCCTTTTAAGCCTCTCCCCCCCCCCCCCCCCCGCCCGCCCGCCGCTCCCCGCCGAGCGCCGGCCGCGCCGCTGGCTGCCTGGCCCCGGCCGCCCGGGGAGCGCGTAGGCGGCGGCGGGCGTGCCGTGCCGTGCCGTGCCGTGCTCCGCCGTGCCGTGCCGTGCCCCGCAGCGCCCCGGGGGAGGCAGCGGCCGGGGCCGCCGCGCTAATTGAAACGTGTCGGCGGTTCATCGCCGTCTCGGCTCCGCTGCCAGGGCGACTCCGACCGCGGCGGCGGCGGCAGCGCCCCGGGGGGGCCGGGCGGCGCCAGCCCGGGCCGGCCCCAGGCAGCGCTCCCGGAGCTCAGCCCAGCCGAACCGGGCCCCGCGCGGGGTCCCGCTCTGCTTTTTCTTTCCTCCGTTTTTCTGCCCCCCCCCCGCGCTCCATCCCGCTGGCCTGGGGCGGGCTGGCTCCGGCGTGCTGCCGCGGGTGACTCCGGTGCCGAGGCTCCCCGCCGCGGCTCCGCGCCGGGCTGGAGCTGCCAGCGGCGGGCGGTGGCGGCGGCAGCGCCGCCCCGGCCCGGGCCCCCGGGGTGCTGCCTCGCTGGGAACCCCGATTTCTGCTAATGGAGGAGATACCAGCGGAAAACGGGAAAACCCTCCCCTAATTCCCATTGTGAAGTAATTCTGCACGATGAATCATTCCCGGAGATGGCGCTAGGATTAGGGTAAAACGTCTCTCCCTAGCTATTTTGATTTCATAGAAGAGAGAATCAGATTACTCACGAAGTCCATCTGATGTAGAACTATACACGTGCAATATAATAAAGTATTGTTTTGTCTCCCTATGGATTCACACACAGTACCAAATAGACACCTTGAAATGTTACACATCTACAGCACATATTTTTTGGTACGTTTTTTTCCTTAAAAAAAAGTGTGTAGTCACCATACAGACTAAAAGAGAGCCTTTTATGAGGGGTTTACAGGTCTGTAGGAAGGGCTTGCATGTAAAGTATTTGGCTGGAAGGTTCAGTTTTCATGCTTTATGGACCTATTGTGAGATCAGTTAAAAAACTGAGCTGTGTAAATTTTTATATATACATGCAATAGTCCACAGTCCAAGCATGTATATTATTCTTTCTGGTTGGAGTGCTGAGAATGTTAAAAATACCGTGGATCCCAAGGAGGAAAATTAAAGAAGCTTCTATTTCCTACTGCGGTGTTGTATGGTGAGAGGACTAGGGAAGGTGGGTCAATGCATTGCTCAATATCAGAAACTCATATCTATGGTTCTCATTTAACCTTTTAGACATACATGTGAAGGTTTTGTTGACAGTAGAGTGTAGTTTCCAGAAGAACTGAGAGTATAGGTTATACTGGGTTTGAAGATAAAGCTTGCATTAGCTTTGGCTGTTAAAGTAAGGGGGAGATGCAGATTTGGGATTAATTAAATGTTAAAGCGGGAGGGGAGACAGAAGTATGAGATGCTGGATACTGTCATAATTATTGCTCTTTTTTAATAAGAGCTATGAATGCTTATAATCTCAGTAAATAAGGTTGTGTCAGGTGCCTAAATTTAGGCAGCCAAGTTTGAAAAATGCCACCTTCCTGGCTTGTTGTCAGAGTCACGACAGCTCTGGAAACAGAACCCAGGAGTTCTAACTCAGCCTCAGGCAGGAGGGAGAGGAACCATGGCGCTATAACTTAAGGAAAAAGAAGTACCATAATGAAGATCGTGCAGGAGCCAACTTAGATGCCTGGAAGGGAGAAGCACAGAGCTAGAACTGAAAAGATGAAGGACCTCATTGAACCTGAAGTGCCTCATTAAGTGCAATACAGCTTGTGCGTGCACAGTGGCAGATTTTTCAGGAGATATGTACAAAGCTGAGACTGGGAAGGGTGGGAGAAATGGGGGGAAACAGTTCCCCTTCTAGAAATGCTAAAGTCAAGTATCATAATATATAAGGAAGAGAATTGAATTATTTTATGCTTAGTAGGTAGTAAGTAACATGCACGGTCCATTTTAGAACAGTCTGGTCATGTGGAGCTGCCTGTGTGTAAGGAAACAGAGTTGTCTGCTGTTCCTGTCTCTTGATTCTGAAATGCCAAATGCTTGCTCTGTGCCTTCGTTTTTCCACAGACAAGTTGAGGGTAATAAGTTGATTTCTCTGAATCTTTGTGCACAGAATTGTAAGGCAGCAAATATCCATCGGGTTGAATGCTGTGAAGTAAAAACAAAAGCAGAATAGATATAAGAAATTGATTTGGAAATTCAACTATGTATTGAAATATTCAAGAATATTGAATAGCAAAATGTTTTTATGAGGTTCTTAGTACTTTGAGGCGCTGCTCCTAAAGCATGGGGTTTTTTTGACATTACGGCCATGCACATCAGAAATCATACTAATATTTGCCCATGTTTGGTGCTTCCCTGGCTCCCCACAGTACTACCGGAAAGCTGAGAAAGGACTGTTTGCCAAGTGTTTCATGAACTTCAGATGATGGTTGCTATTGCTGTGTAAAGAAGCATCATGAATTAAATCAATGGCATGCTGGCTATAGGAAAAAAAGAAGAGAAAGGGATCTGGAGAAGGACATCTGCTTGAAGTGCTGACCTCTTAGGAAGAGAGTGGCTGAGGAACTCCTGCTAGTGTTGCTACTATAGTGTTGAGATTTCAAGATGTGAAAATAGGAAGTGCACTGTTTCTTTTAAAGGGTCTCAGCCACGCGTGCCGCTTAATTTATCTTCCTGGCTGGTCCTACACTGATAGCATTTAGCCTTGTAGGGACCATTTCTCTGTTGTTATTCAGATTAAGCTGGCAAGGTTTGAGCAAATGATGCAGACCGGATTTCCAGGGACTTGTTTGAGAATGATTTGCAACCAGACTACTCAGCTGAAGAGTTGTCAGCATGCTTTTAACCTTTAACTGGACACTGAAGTCCAGTTCCATGTTGGCTGTCAAGTAATTTCTTGAGGTATCTGTCTGCTGCTTTTAAACCCACAGAAACTTTGCTGGACAAGTTCCACTGTAACCTACCCTCAACATCTTGTCATCGCTTCACCAGAAATTTTGAAAACTTCTGCAGTTTGGTTTCATCTTTTGCGTGAGAGCTGGTATTCGGCCAGCTGTCTCAGTGAGGGATGCGACTAAGGAATTGGGGAGGGTGTGGAAATGTCACCAGGTGTGGGTCCTCCAAGAGGCAGCATGGAGACAGAATTTTGACAAGTCCTGCCTGTGGCATGCTGCCAACTTATTTTACAGAAAGCATGGCCTTGGCAGGTGTTGATGGCAGCAAAACAAATTTGGAATAGGTTGTGATAAAGGGAGTTCTCTTGGGACGTGGAAAAAGGAGTGATAAATATCTTAAAACTGTTTGATCACAGGAAGAGTGAAGATGTGCTTGTTGGAGCACTCAGGAACTGTCCTCTAATGCACCAAATGTTGTAAGACAATCTGGGGGCCTGGTGAAAGCCTAAGAAGATTTCCATTAAGTGTTTTTTCAGTATTTTTCTCTCCAAGGATAGAAATTTGCCTGTCCCAAGGACTTAAAATAAATTTCCCAGGATTTTGGGTCCCTAGGTCCTGAAGGGACAGTCGGCCTTTCTTCTAAATGCAATGAATCAGAAGCCCTGATTTCTGGTACCCCCTCAGTTGATCTGGGTTTGAACCTGGTGGCTTTATTTCATCCTTATTTCTGGGTCTTTCTGCAGCCAAGTAACCTTCTGCTCACTCATGTTTTTTTCAGTATCTGCTTCCAGTCACGATCTCAATCCTTGATTTCAAAAAGAACTAGATGGTTTTTTTTCTAGCCTAGTCTGCAGCTTTAAACTGGAGACAGTCCAAACTGGGAGCGAGCTAGGAAAAAATCAGAGTAGTGATGGCAAACAGCATGGGATATGTGAATCTGGTAGTGAGAGAATCAGGGAAAACCCCAGGATTTGTGTCCAGTAACCAGGAGCACGTACACAGTGCAAAATGATTGCTTTTGCTAATGTAAAGATTCTCTTTTCTGACCCTTTGTGTAATTTTGTGATAGACTGGAGAGGTTGCTACTGTGATCTATAAATCTTTGTTCTGAAGGAGTTCTGTGATGCTGGTGTTCCTGTGTGCTGGTTTTGCCTGGGGTAGAGTTAATTTTCTTCATAGGAGCTAGTATGGGGCTATGTTTTGGATTTGTGCTGAAAACAGTGTTGATAACACAGGGATGTTTTAGGTACTGCTGAGCAGTGCTTACACAGAGTCAAGGCCTTTTCTGCTTCCCACCCCACCAGCGAGGAGGCTGGGGGTGCACAAGGAGTTGGGAGGGGACGCAGCTGGGACAGCTGACCCCAACTGACCAAAGGGATATTCCATACCATAGGACATCATGCTCAGCATATGAAGGGGGGGATGTTCAGAGTGCTGGCATTTGTCTTCCCAAGTTACTGTTAGGCGTGATGGAGCCCTGCTTTCCTGGAGATGGCTGAACACCTGCCTGCCGATGGGAAGTGGGGAATGAATTCCTTGGTTTGCTTTGCTTGCCTCTGCGGCTTTTGCTTTACTTATTAAACTGTCTTTATCTCAACCCATGAGTTTTACTTTTTTTTTTTCCCGATTCTCTCCCCCATCCCACTGGGGACTGGGGGGGGAGTGAACGAGTGGCCGTGTGGTGCTTAGTTGCTGGCTGGGGTTAAACCACGACATCCTGCCTTTGAATTTTTTCAAGGACAGATCTGATAAGTGATAAAGCATGCAACTATTTCGTTTACATTCATTTTTTGTTTTAAATATGCTTATTGCAGCTGTAATGTGACTGCAGCTATAGTCCCTCCTGTGTTAACATTTTCAACATAGACTCACTCTTCCTGAGTGGGGCTGAGCAGGGAGTTTTCCAACATAGGTACTCAGTGAGATAGCAGTAGGTGGGCTGGGGTTTTGTGTGTGAGCAATACTTCAGTTTGATAGCAGTCTGAGGGATGTTCTGCAGCACATGGGCTTCCTAAACTACTGTGGGGTGGGCATCCTGCTACACTTGATGAGGATGGTGTGCTTCTCTGCAGCTCTATTACGTGCTGGTGGCTAGTGAGATTTTAGCTGTACTGTGGGAGGAAAGGCTGCTCTTTGATTCTGACAGAAATTAACCCAGTGAAACAGAGCCCTAGTGATGCTCCTTCAGCAGATCGTAAGAATTCAGGGTGGACATTTGGAACATAGTGTGAACCGTGGATGTGTTGGATGTTACCCTGTAGACATAAGCATCATTTTGAAATGATCAGTGACTCACCAGTGCAGTATAATCACCAGAGACATGCCCAGCACTGAGCCATCAATCACTCTTGAACTGACAATACACCCTTACGTGTGTGCTATGCCTGCCCAAGACCCCTGTTACAAATCCTCTTGGAACGGAGGAACATGTGTTCCTTGTAACATACATACATACGCAGGGGTGCCCTAAGCGTGTCCTATCATTCTGTTATTGATAGACAACATCAGGCCTCAGTAGGGCTGCTTGTGCTCAGCCATATTGGCTGGAGAAAGCATTCTGTAAAGCTGAATAAAACACCCCGTGATCTCCAACCTGTGGCTCCACCGGAGCTTGTTGCACGTATGCCCTTTGTAATGGACACCTCCAGTATGCACAGTCATTCTTGGCCTCCCACAAGCTGGTTTATGCAGCAGGTATTCAGCATTTCAAGAATCTGGGAGGGAGAGTAGTGGGCTTTGGCTGTGACCAGAGGAGTGACTGGAGTTGCCAGTGGGGCGTGTAAGGACAGAGTAAGAGAACATGGATCCAAAGACTGCTGTGAATGAGTGCTGCAGATAAACACTCTCAATTGGTGGGTAGTTGTCTTTCAATGAAGAGAAGGCAAAGCTACTCCTGCACCTCCTGACTTCACTTATCTGTAGAAGCTTATGGTTTGCACAGCCCTTGGCAAGAACGTTTGCAGATGCCAGACGTGCTCTGTCGTCTGAATCTGTCAGTACTTCTTTTGAAGTTAAGCAGATGTTGGTGCAAATGTTGCTGGGACACAATTGACAGAGACATGTTGAATGGAGAAAACCATGAGGCTGACATACGGAAAGGTCCAAGAATTTTGGTGTGGTTTATATGTGAACTGCTGTATTTAACAAAACAATCAGCATCACTGAAGAGCATTTCAGCACTGTATGTCAGAGAAACAAGAAGGATGTTTTGATAGCTTTTAAATGAGTTTTAATCCTTAGTGTATTTCCCCCACTGAACTTCAAATACTTTGGAAATGTGAGTAAAGCATCCATTTTACAGAGGAGTATTGAGGCGTTCTTATCATTCACCTGCTTCATGCTATAGGAAGAGAAAGCCCAAGCATTTCCTCAGCGACATCCAAGACTCAAACTTCTTAACCTGCAACTGGAGATACACCCAATTCTGTGCCAGTACTTTCCTCCTACTCTTTCAAGGATGGTATGAATTCCAGTCTCCTTTTATTCTCACACTGAGATGCACGCAGGCAACTTTCTTGCTAGTATTCCAAACAGATATCTGATAGAAGCTGGAAGGATGGTGGAAGCCTGTCATTTCCTTACTCTGAGTGTTGTCAAAGAACAGTGCTTTCATTAGAAACGTAGCTGGCAAATGGCAGAGTACCGGCCTATCTCCACAGACAGTGGCATACGCACAGACACAATACAGTGCACACACCTGCCAGTATTCAGGTGGGGAGGAAGATTGGGGGAGAGGCAATGCAAAAGTGAGTTTGTGTAATTAAAGATGGAACAGCCATCTTTGCTGCCTTTCTCATGCAGCATAAAATAAGACCGAGACTGAGGGGTTGGCTTCTGGCGATCTAGCTGTGGCAGCATGAAAAATGAGGAGGAGTGCGATAAGAAACTAATAATTTATGTTCCAAGCACAGACTCACACCAGTGTGGAGGGAAATTTGTGCCAATAACTCCTACTAACTCAGAAAGGCACGCAATCTTTTATTGCACAAATTATTAACGACCAGAAAATAAATGACTCTATAATCAGATTGGTGCTGCTGGCGCTTTTCGTTTCTTCTTTTATTTGTATAAATTCTGAAGCCAGTCCACCCCTGAAGCTGAGGCAATGGGAACTTTAATGGCCCAGTGCCCTGCCTGACAACAGAACAGATTAAACAACGATGAAACAGGAACGTCCTGGTATCTCGTTGCCTATCAGAGATGGGTTTACTCAACAAACGTTTTCTGGCCCCTTCAGCAGTACCAGCTCTGTAGGTACACAGGGATCTCTGATTTGGGACTCCATTCAATAGCGATTGGAATAGTCAAATGGCAGCATAGTGAACCTTTATTTATGAAAATGTACAGAAAAATAACAGCTCCCCATCATCTCCTCTTGGCCCTGTCTTTTTTCAGGCTCCTTTCTTCGCGTCCTTCCTTTGTCCTCAGGGCTGCTGATGTTGCATTCCATATGCTTCTGCTCTAGTTTTTCAGCATTTGTGCTTAATATTCAGAAGTGCTGGGAACCTACAGCAATTACTGAAGTATGCTAGAATTGTGGATTCTCAGCCCTTCTTAAATCAGGCCAAGGTGAATTTCGGCCTCGTACTTGCATGGGGAAAGGAGCACGAGGAGTTTGGTTTATTTAGACAGAGTCCATATGGAAACAAAGCATGAAACATTCTCCCTACCACCAAATGGTTACATCCTGTGATCTTTCTTGAATTAAAATCTTTATTATGATGATGAAGAGAAGAAGCATTGATGAAGAATGAAACATCTTAAAGAGGAAAGCTGATGACTTTTGGATTTGCTGCAGCTTCCCTTCTGTTTATGTGGTGCTTTGTGTAATCTGAAGGGTGGCAGTGTTTCTGTATTAGGTAGGAGTAGTTAGGAGTTTGGGTGTGATGCCAAAGCAAGATGAGGAATTTGATTTGGGCTTGAACTAGTAGTTATTTGGAGGGAGACACAGAGTGAACTAGAATGGTAGAAGCAAACAACTTTGAGCCCACAGGTAACTTTGGATCAAGATCTGAGCTTCACTTGAAAGTTATCATGATAACATACAGCACCTAAATCTTGGTCTGGGTTCCAACCCTGGGAGATACTTGAATTTGAACCTAAAGTTTGCAGGACTTGCTGCATCCAACCTGTCGGCCAAACCAACCCTGTTTTGAAGCCCAAGCCTGTATTCTGAACGGCAAGGCTTTTTGGCCCTAGATCCAAATGCAGCTGCGAGGCCCATGTCTACAGTTTACGCAGGTTTGCTCTGATTCAGATGACCTATGCAAGCCTGTGTGACCTGGCTAAGACTCATTTAAGCCCTGTGTTTAAGGTTTGTAGGGTGGTGTTTCTTCAATAAACAGGGTTCCTTGAAGGCAAGGGAGTTACTCTGTATGCGATTAGAAGCTGCTGGTCTGTGTTTAGTCCATATATTTTTCAGTTGGTGGGGGAGACCCATATGTGAGGCTCAGACTTTCTTCTCCTCTCCCGTTCCCCCTCCCCGTTTTGATTATGTGAACCATATGATAAGGAAGAAAAGTGTTTCTATTGTTAATTCAGCCCATTCGTTATGAATGGCACTATCTCCCTGATGGTTTCATCTGAATAGGGAGGAGGGGGAGAGTTGCTTTCCCTCTCTCTCTCTCTTTTTTTTGTGGTGAGGGGGTGTTGGTGAAGGCAACCGCAGCCGGGCTGCAATAATGAATAATGTGCAGATTGTTCCCGGGGACTGCAAGTGTTTTATTAACGCAGGTTTTCTTAGACTGAATGCCCAATCACCACAGAACCATGAAACTCAAATTGCCTTACAGCTCTCTCATGAACATACTTTTAATCTCATTGACCTGTCGTTATACTACAACACATAAATTCAGATTTGGAGATCTTATGTCCAATCATAAATTGGGCTGGCAGACTTCCGATCAACAGAATAAAACCGTCTCCTGTGAGGTGGGTTTTTTATTCGTCAGTGCTGTTCCAGCAGACGGAGTGGAGGTACAGTCAGCTTTTCTTAATAAACTATTCTTTAAAAAATGGAGGGAAATAAGAAACCCAGCGTGAAGTTCACAGGAGAGAGAAGAAAAAAAATAAGGTGACGTTTAAATAACATTAACATTGGGCATAAACTTAGAATGTGGAAAACTGTGAATTAAGGGGTGTTAGCTTCTGCTAACATCATGGAGAAATGGTAGAAAAATAGAGTTTGTGCAGTGGCATTCAGGCATACAGTTTTGGCCATAATTCTGTGTGGTTTTGGGGGGGGCACATATATGCCAACTTCATAGAATTCCTTCCTCTTTTTTTATGTCTTTCTTCTTTTACTTAAATGAACAACCCAGAGGAAATCTAATTTCTCCCTCTCTCTTGTTTTGCAGTGTTTTATTTGGATTCAGCAGTGAATGGGGGATTTGAAATTTCTATGGGTCAGTGGAAATTTGGATATGAGGGGAGACTCTGCTATGCTGCTATCAGATGTGGGTACTCATGCAGAAGGGTTTCCTTGTGTGAAGAAAGATTACAACCAGTAAATCCTGCTAAGTGTTGAACATGTTAACAGGCCCATCTGTGAGTGCTGTCATTGCATATGGACAATTCCTATTGTCATCAGTAGAGATGTGTCATCCTAAATGCTGGTAGAACAGGTCAGATAATTTTTTGTGTATGCACATTTCCTCTTTACAGGTCATTGTAGAAGAGAGTCCTGTGATGACCTGGAGCTGCTAGCAGTATTTCTAATATTTTGAGTGGAGCTGCCTCCTCAAATACAGCACACAATGTTCATGTATCATTAGTGCTTTCATTTACATAAATGTCACCTTTTTAACACTCCTCAGTTGTATGTGTTAGTCCATTAGATAATGCACGTGGAAAAAAAAAAAAAGAAAAGTATTTCATACTCTTGCAGTGTACTGAACCAGTATTTTCTCTTTATCTCCAAAGGGGTTCTAGCAGATAGCAGTGCAGGCTTCCTCAAACACAGCTAACTCCAACGTACTTTGCATCCTACCTGTTACGACCAGCTCTGCGGTTAAGAGGGTAAGTCAGTGACGTGCACCATCATTACATGTGGCTCTGCCAACCCGTGTTGGAGCTAAGCTGGCAGTCTAGAAGTAATGTGCATCCTTTCCTCTGTGTGGCTTCACTTGGGGGCACGTTGCTGCTAAAAGGAATCCCTCCCTAAAGACAAAGAGCAGCTGAAGTTCTGTATTCCTCAAAACGTGGAGACCTTTTCCCAACCTTTCTAGGGGAGTCTGGGTGGAAGTGGCTCATTTAAAGAGTATATTGGGCTTTTCAGTGTCTTTGGAGTGTTAGCAGGTGAGAGCAGTGCTAGAACCTGAAGTTACTGCATTACTATACATCAGGCATCTGTACCTCACTTGAACTGCACACTGGGCAGGCAGGCAGTGCCCTCTGGTTAGCCCCTGTGATGGTTCTCTTGCTCCCAGACAGGCAAAGCAGGACAGCAAACTCTGGTTTTGGACAAAGGTGCAACTTCTGGCAACTGCTTTCCTTCAAGTGCTGTCCTGTGACATCGCAGCTGCCACTGGCTCTGGCTTTGTTCCACTCAGCACTCCAGCCTCGTACCGGTAACAATTTCGCAGCAGTCATTTGAGGAAATAAAGCACTTCGGACTCCCTCCCCCAGGGTTTTCTGTCCTTACAGTAATTTTTTGAAGGCCTCTGTTTTCACAGCACTGGGATAGATGGACCCCTAAAATATACAGCCAATTACATAGCAGAATTTATTAGACTTTATTCTGGTGCACGTTACGTGGTGGGGGTGGGGGAGAAAGAGCGAACTCTGGAAGGAAACCCATAGCAACTGAAAATGTAAGTGTGAGGATTAGAAGTCCCCATAAATATACCTGACTTTGCCATCTCTTTTAATTAAATGCAAGTCATGAAACACGGGCACAGAGTGCGTCCGTGACAGGGTGCAGCAGTGTTCAGAGACAGGAAGGAAGAGTAAGTGGGGGGAACTGGCTCCATGGCCTGGGGCTGAGATGCAGAGCAGAGCCAGGAGGGTTAAAGCTACGTGGGTGATTTAGAGCGAGCCCTTCGCAGCAAGGCAAAGGGAACTCTGCAATCAGTTATTAATGTTTCCTGTTTTATCTTCTCATCTTCATGGGTTTAATGGTAAATTATCCAGCATGCTGTACTTCTCCGCTGTCTTTTCTTCTCCCATCCCAGATAGGTGGTAGAGAACATGCTGTTGCTAACAAGGAAAAAGGGGGCATAGGAAAGGCCTGTCCCCTCTGAGCTTTGCCTCAGGGTTGTGCAGCTATGAATTGTGAAGCTCTCTGGGCCTTATGCTGTGATTCACTCAGCTTCTGAGGCCTTCTTCCCTCAAAATGATGTGGCAGAATTTGGCTTCTATGAGCAGTGGTGCTTGGTTTCCCTCCAGATATGTGTGGCCCAGAGAGCCCATGTCTGAGAGACCAGGATGAGGTACTGTGTTAATTCAATCCTCCTGTAAACAGCTTCCTCGTTTTCTCCCCCTTCTACGTATTCAAGCATTTTTCCTTTCCCAGCTCTGTTTTGCCTTTGGTAACCTCCCCAGCATGTACTCCATCAGCACTCCTGTGGGGCTTCTATGTGTAGGAAATAAAGCCCGTAGTTCAGCACTATCCATCTAATATCTTCTGACTGCCTTTAATCATAGCATTTTCCATTTAATTGGGAAGGCAGGCACACTTTGCATATTAATACAGCACAGCCTGCACCTCCTAAGCACTAAAATCGTAGATGGCTGGGATGTGTTATGCAGTGACTGTGAACCTGCTGGGTGTCCTTTAGCATCTCTGTGAATGGGGTATTTTCAGCAGGGCTGTTTTTGCCCTCCTGATGGAATTCAATTAAAATAAACAACAACAACAAATTCCCCCCTCCAAAAAAAAAATTGTATGGATTCTCGCCATTTAAATAATTGCTCTGCAGACAGTGCCGCCGTGCCTCTGTCTGTTGTGCCCATTGTCTTTCTTAGATCATAACACTGCTGGTCCCATTGTTTATTCAGGACAGCCAAAGGGAAAAATATCATCTTCCCTTCAGAACTGCTGGTTGTGTAGCATATTCCCCTTCTGTGATCCCTCTATCCATGAAAGACCCATTCTTTCTTTTCTTGGCTTCATACTGCCACCCAGGAGTCTGTTTGTGTGAAACCAATAGTTGTGTCTTAATTTCATTGTGGTTTTCATGCCTCTCTTTCTTCTCCTTGATCAAAACTTGCCTTGGGACAGACATACTGGTTTTGATTTGGAAGAGGTCTCAGTAGGTCTTTTGCTTTTATGTCGAAAAAGCTTTTCGAGAGCACATTCATATACGCACCTTGCCATGTGTAAGACACAACGGGCAATTGTTGCTGTGATTTACTATCACCATTAGTTGATTGTATGTTAGGTGCTGTCCAGAAAGATAGCAAATGTGCAGTTCTGTTACAAAGAGGAGGTGTATGCTTTAGACACAAGATAGGTCCCACTTACAATTTTCATATCCTCTTGAGGTCTCCCATTCTCCAAAGTTTATGGTATATGTCTTTAAGGTTCTTGTTCAAAGCCAGTAGAGGAAGAAAATTGATGAGCTGAGTCTGTACTAACGTTTGAATATTTCCATTATTCAGAAGAATGCAGATCTAGAGTCCTGCCATCTTTGAGAACAGTTGCCCCTGGTTTTGGATGGTATGGTGCAAAAAAAGGAGTATGCATCAGACATTAATTTGCAGGCTATCAGTGGCAGGGATTTTACCTTCCTTTCTGGCTGAGGCACACTGGCCACAATGCTGCGTCTCTGTAGTTAATGTCAGTTAGATAAGCCTCCCATTCCTGCTTCTCCATTATGCCTGTTGAAGCATTCAGGAAGCACCTGGATTATTCAGCACCAAAGTGGCTTCCACTTGTCCAGGAAGAAATCTGGAGTGTTCAGGCACTGTTGTAAAGCTTGTTAGACTCCCGTGCATTGGCTCATAGCTCCACAAAAGCACTTAATAATGGCCCCTGTAGAATGATGCTCTTAACTGGGGATTGGAGGGTACAATATGACACTTGTTTTGCATTGATCATTGCAATCCCAGAGGGAGATCCACAGTATCCAGAGGGCACTGTCTGTGGCTTTACCTCTTAGCTTGAGTTCAGGGCTGTGTCTGTGAGAAAGAAAGGGGTAAACCAACGATGCCGCACAACCACACCTGTTCTGGAGGCCACACACAAACCCCTTGGGTGGGCACTGAATCATTCTTATGTGTTTAGCTTCCAAGCTTGACAAGGTAATGCAGATGATGTCAGAAGCAAAGCAGATAGATAGATTGGCTTGGATTATAGCTTGTAACAACTGCCAAGGCAACGTAACATTTCAGTTTTCAGGAATATCACAGCGTCCAAGCCATTTTTGTCCTGGTTATCAATAGATTCAACAGTGTGGTGAACTTTGTCTTGTTTGAGAGATTACCAGCAACCACAAATGCTTACTTCTGCTATTTGTGTTTCTGCCATTCTTCAGTGTGACAGCTCCCCCAGGAATTTTTTAAGCGTGGCTGTACCTGGGACCTTCTGGAACATGGTCTCTTGTGAGCTGGTATAACCTGGGAATTGTGACTCCTCTGGGCTGCAGTGTGTACCAGTAATTCAGTTAGAGGGGAACATGTCAGGATCCAGCAGAGGCACTCAGTTTAATTATAGGGGAAGGATAGATATGCTACGGAAGAAATCATAGCTCTTCGGAAGTTGATGACCTGGTAGTGGAGGGGATTTCGATGGTCCAAAATGAGCCACTTATATACCAAACCTCTCTCTGACTCTCCTAGTATCTCCACCATTCTTCTGCGGACAAAAGAGCCCTCAGTCTTCTATGCACACATGTTCTTTCATGTCTACATCCGTCATCTCGATGCCCTCTTGTCTGATCTTCTTATTGCTACCCCACAGCACTAAGAACACCCCTGCTGTCCACTTGTGACTGCTCCTGTTTACTTTGGCACAATTCTGCTTGAGTGCATGTTGTGTGTGCCTGTGAGGAGATGGCATAGCATGGAGAGAGGCATAATCTGGTCAGACAGCAGCTTTTTTTCATCACTCACCAGGCTCCATTTTTTAAGCTAGAGGACTTTCTGTCTGTCTCAAATGCGTGAAAGTACCAGGAGAGTGGCTTGGGGAACTGTGATTCAGGGAGAAAGGGTAGAGGGCTTGCATTGCTGCCTTAGGTGATGAGAGAAAAAGAATGTGCTCGTCCCTCGCTCTTGGTCTCATTTGCGGGTGCTGCAGACCACCCTTCCTACATCCCACCATGGTTTGGCATAGCTTCTGGGTTGCATGAAGGAGGGCTAGGATTCAAAATAGCACTCAAGATACTACAGAGCAGGAATGAGGGGCTGGTACAGAGTTTGGGACTGAAAAGAGATGTTTTGACTTGCAGTGTCACGCTGTGTACGAGGGACAACTTGTGTTGCCTGTCTGGCATTAGCAAATTAAGGAGAAAATCAGACAAGAGCTTACCTCCTTGGGATGCTTCTACTCCAGGAGCCACATCCATCCTGGAGCTTGGATTCCCCATTTCATAAAGCAGTCTATTGATCTTGCTGATTACTCTGCTCTGTCAAAACTGGTTGCACTTCATAGAACTGTAACCTGTCCTTTTACAGAAATAACAGCACTTCATCATTCCCAGTGCTTGGTTATCTCTAGGCTGTGTGTCGATATTGGGTCTTGATCATTGTGACCCATTTGGTTGTAATACTTGCTCACACATATGCAGACATGCAAATATTTTTATTTTTCCTTAAAAGCATGCCTAAATTCAGCTGCTCTTTACTTCTACTCCAGTCTGCTTTTCTGGATTCTGATGATAAAAAGTTGCTAGTTAGATTATACCATCAGTTTGCAGGTATTGTGTTCCTGTTTTGAGACTGCTGCTGGGATTTCCAGCCAGAATTTTGGAAGGAGGACAGTGAATGGTGTTCTAGTTATAAAAATTAGTCAGATGTTTTCCATAGCTATGGAATTACAGCTTGAAAAGGACAAAATAGAGCCAGATCTTGCATGCTGCAAGTATTTTCCTTACTGATCTGTCATTGTTCCTGCAGCATGTCAGTAGTCCTAGTCATTCCTGTTTTTCTGGTCTAGTAAGAGCTATGTCATTGCGTCTCTGTCTTGACCTACAGTTCCCTGTAGACTTCATAATTATGGCCTTCTTTAAAACAGACATCACTTACCATGCCAGAAATTGTCACAGTGTGGAGAAGTAGATCAAAATCCATTAGGGAACAAGAGGTGACTGGATTAATTTCCACCTGAAATTTCAATTAAGCTTTTCAGTGTAGAGTTAGTGTGTAAACCAAGCCTAGACATAATGACTCTGTTTTTTTAATTTTAGAATTGGTCTGATAGGAAGAAATAGACGGAGCTTTCTTGAGTTCTAAAGTATGTGGCACTGCTACAAACAACTGAGTAGAGCTGTAGATATTTCAGATGTTGAAAGCCACAAATATGTAGAGGTTCTCCTCATGTTAATGTGTCTGATGTGCTTAAAAGCTGGATAACCCACTGGAAACAAGTCAAAACAGATTCTTCTACTCATTGTTATTTCAACTAGAGACCCAGTCCTTTTTGTGTCTGTTGGAGTATGCAATAAACTAGTCCCCAAGATAATATTGCTGCACATGTATCTAATAGGTATCTGGTTTTCTGAAGCATCCAAGAGGACTAGTAATCTGTAAGTGTGCTTGGGCTCAGGGTACCGTTGCTGGACCCTTTTCAAAATTTCTGACTAATAGCAAACAACTTTTGAAGAGGCATTTCCTATTGAGGAACTATGGTTCACCAATTACTGCAAAGTGTCTAAACCATTTCTGAAAGGAGAGGCAGGATCCTGCGTGCTGAAACTGCTTTGCTGTTTCTGTTAGTTCTGTTATTTCTGAAGTACCGGACCTAGTTGTTTCCCTGTGCTAACAGTATGGCTGCATCCCAGCAATTGTTGGGCTAGAAAACTGGAGTTTTCAGCTGAAACATGCAAGCCTGATTCCCAGTACCTTTGGGGAGACAGCTGGCTCTCTGCATCTTAACAGCAGCAGGCAGAGTATACACATTCCGCGCCTTCAACACTGAAAAGCATCTGTTTGAAGCACCGCTGTGGAAACAGAAGAATAATATTGCTGGCATTCTGCACCAGGCAGGAACAGAGAATGCAGGATAAATTGAAATGGTAGTTGATCTTTTTTTAAGGGGCTTTGGGTTTCATTGCCTTTTTAAAATTTCTTTTCTTTTTTTAGAAATTTTACAGGCCTGGGCTAATTAACATTGACCCATAGTGATTGAGCTTCTCAGAGTAGTTGGGAGGTTTCTTCTGATAAGTGACATTAGCCACAGAGGTCTTGCATAGCCTTTAGCATGCATTAACGTTGAGCAGAAGATGTATATCAGAAAGAGGAGGACCTGGGTGTCACACCACCTCAGGTCTTTCCCTGGCTGTGCCACTTCCTTGTTCTGTGTCCCCAGGAGCCTTATTTAAGCGCTCTCTTCTTTATCAGACTGTAATACAAGTGTAATCACTGATCACCTCGATCACATTGAAATTGTGAGACTTGGCTATCAAGGACCTATAGAAGTAGTTAGAAGTCTGAGGAAAGTTATAGAAACATTAAGTTTCTTATTCTCAATGGACAGAAGAGAAAGAAGGATTGTAGAGTTTGGTGATTTTTTTCATAGCTTATAGTGAGACCATGAATTACCCCAAAAGAGCACAAGAGGCTGTTCCTAAGGCTGGAAGGCATTAAAGAGTCGATGGGGCTCTTCTCCAGGCTACAGTATGTTTTTTGCAGCGGCTGTTACTGCTCAAAAGATGCCAATGTGTACATGCCACTAACAGATCTGTGCTTTGGGAAGTTCAGTGCTGGGAAGAAGGAAGTGTTACACGCAGGATAGCAGAGATCTTTGTCATTTCCTGGGCTGTGAAAATAGTTCTGTTTGTTCTTTTGAATGGCAACAGGACTAAGGTGCCTTCTCATTTATTAGACACTCATGAAGATGGATGAGGGGAGAAAAGAAAAGAGAGACAACAGCTAGAAAGCTACCCAACAGGTTTAATCAGCAACTTGTTACTGTGAAACACTAAAAGGATACCCCCAAAATTTAGGGACTAGAAAGTCACTGGACTACTTTGAGTCCTAGTATTTTAATTTGGCAGAATGTCCCCTACTAGCACCTGCAGTCCACATCTTCTGAACATGTCCTTCCACATTGTCAGTGTGTGTATATAAAATTAGATCCGTACAAACTATGTGTGCATATAGATCTGTACAAACTGTGTGTGTGTGTATATGCACGCACACACGCACACACAGAGCCATATATAGAAACTGCAGATCTTGGGGACAGCCTTGGGAGTCCCTGGAGAACAGGCTGTTATTGCACTTATTTTGTGTCACCCTTATTTCTAATCAGACACACACACATGCACACACCTCTCACTGGCTCACTTCAGCTCTGTATCTATTTTCTTTTATTATCCTGGCAGGAGACGAGCTTCATTAAGGGAGTGGAGTCTCTAACAAGGACGGGGAATGGCAACAACAAAAGGATGTAGCAATATAAAGTTATGTCAAAAAACCTTTACAAGAAAAACGGCTGACATTAGAAACAGTGTGCATTAAAAATTCAAGACGGTTGGAAGGGGGGCAGGACTGGGGAGAGAGAAACAAATAAATACACAGGCTTTAAACTAATAAATCCTTGTATTTGGGAAATGTATCAAACCCTGCGTGCTATTAAAACAGGTTTTATTTCTATTATTGTTAATAACAATGATAAATACATTTTTTCTTGGATCTCAGTGTGGGCTATCAGCGTTTTAAATACACATTTAACTGGCTAAGCAATCTTTCCCTTGTACTGTTTCTGTTGCTAATATCCAGTGACTGGGAAGTCTGTTTCATCATACCTGAACTGGAACTGGCTAACTCAGCCAGCAAAGAATTCTGGATGTATCTTGACCAGTAGCCCCAATTTAGTCTGCTCTGTAAAGTTATACCAACCCATCCACCCTGTTTCCTTTGGCTAATCAGATATGCTAGCAATCTAGTTATCCCTGGGTTTTTCTAGTCAAGCTCTTCTGGAGAATCAGTTGATCCAAATACAAAAAAAAACCCTTTAGGCTAACCTACAGGTAATAGATTAATCAGTTTTTGCAAGGAGCTGAGAAGTCCAAATCTACCTGTAAGGGAGAAGGACATGGAAAGGAAGTTAGACTGCTGTGCTATTTATGCAGGAGGAAATTTACTTCTCAGTCTGATTTTAGCATCTAGCCCTGAAGATCTCAAACATATTCATTTCCCTCCTCTGCAAATTGACAAACACATCTGTATAGAGTAAAACTGGATCACTAATCCAGTTCTGCAATTAGCAGAATTTGAAATTAGAACTTCCACTTCTATCATCTGCCTCATGAGAGAGGTGAAGACTGGCGTGATAGGTAGCAAGCTTCCCTGTTCCCATACAGCTGAGCTGTACATCTGAGTGGTGACACCCTGAAGGCAGGACAGTGGTAGGGTTAACTTTGCTATTTTGCTCCCCTGACTTTGAGAATTCAGAAGAGGCCCAAGGTTCTCTAGCCTGACCAGTCTAGTCCTTCTCACCAACACTAAATTCATATTAAAATTGTGATTACTCTCACCCAGCTCCTGAGCCTGAATTTGCAGTTGCAGATAGGCATGCAGGGATGTTTTCCAGGTGGAGAACCTCTCGTGGTGCTGTTTTTATCTCTTTCTCAGGGTGTGTTAGCAGATGCCTATGGTTTATAGCATTGTGTTTGAATTTCCTGGAGCGGGGGGGCCTGGCTTCCCAGCTTCTCCTTTGTGTCAGGTTTCTCCCACTTTTTACAAGGCTCATTCATAATGTTGTAATTATAGACTTTTACAGACTTGAACCAAACCAGTTCTACCCACCTTTGGTTTTAAATGCAGTTAAAAAATGACAGAGCAATGCACAGAGGTTACCAATGGTTCTTGGGAGTGCCAGAGGCTGGGCAGGGTGTGGGGGCAAAGGATTCCCCTCGTCTGAGAGGACAGCTTGCTTTGTTACTTTTGTGCAGCCAGCATGAAAAAATGGTGAGAAAAAAACCCTCCCAAATGCATAAGTCAGGTGGTAGAACCATCAGCATAGCCTCTCCTAAATTCAGCTTCAGATTAAAAAGGTCCCACGAAACAAAGGAGATACGAACCTCTTTCTTTGACACTTTCAGCTTTATTGCTTTAGAAGTGGAAGCAGCAGAGCCATGCTTAATAAATCCTGGGATTTGGGAAGTATATCAAACTCTGCATGGTATTAAAACTAGTTAAAATGCCTGGTGCTACTGTCTGTTGTTCTTGTGACTTTCTGAATAGCTCCAACAGCCTGCCAGATGCTTTAGACAGGTCAGAAAAGGAGAATCCTGCCTACATCCAAACTCTCTCACCTCCCAGTACCTCTCTGTGTCTTTACCTATTCATCCTTCTTTCCTTGCTTCTACCCTAGCAGACAGCCATGGGCCTGTCTTTCTGTCTCTTTAATGTATAAATGCATTGGTTTTACATGAAGAATGGGGCATCCTGCTGGACATTGAGGATTTTTTCCTTTCTGTTTTCTTGCTACAACTGCTACATGTTCCTTGAGGTCTTTTTTCTCACTGTTTGTGCTTCTCTTCTCCAGTTCTCTTTCCTCAGCAGCATGAAGTTGGACATTTAGAGCTATCCAGGTGGCAGCTTTTTGAGTTCCCTTTATTACAACTGCTCAGAAAGGGTGAAGTAACAGAAAATCTCCTGCAGTTTCTTCTAGCCTTCAGGGAACTGTATCTTCCCTAAACAGCCAAGCAGCCCTCCAGCAGGTTAGGATCTCTGTCGCTCTTCAAGGCATGCTCTCTGTAGTAGTAGTGTGGAGTGTATACAGAGAGTTATCCTGTTGTTTGGAAGCATCAGTGGAAAGGGACAGTTGGGTGTTGTGGTTAGCATAATACCTGCTCCTTGACTTGTTCAGGTGACATAATGCAACCCAAAGCAGAGGGAAAGCTTTATATACAGACAGACACAGGACCTGCGCGAGCTGGGTGTTTTTAAACTCCCACCGTAATGTCAGTTCATGACCCTCTGAGCAGTATAATACCTGCACATGTCCATTCACTGGCCTTCCATGTGCAGCAGGGCAGGGAAAGTAGGAAAAGAAGGTGGTGAAAGGAGGCTGGGGTCAATGTGTTGACAGCAAAATATCCACTGAGGAAAAAAAATGTTCACTTTGAAAAACAGTAACAACCACCTTTTCTATCTGTATTTGTTTGTACAGTTGTGAGTATGTATGTGTGCAGGCTCTCGCTCTCTCTCACGCACAGTTCTCCTCTTAATATTACTCATCCTTATTATGTATCATTATTCTTTATTATGATTTATATGCCATGCCATGGCTTTATTATGATTTATACCCCTGCCCCCAAAAGAGCTTACATAAGGCATCACATAGCAAAAAGACAGGCATCCCTGTACAGGGGAAGAAACCTGGCTTACTCCCGAAGCAGCGACTAACGTTTCTTCTAAGCTATAATGAACCTCATTTCTTGGGTTCCACAAAAGGATTTGGTTTTAGTTCTACCAAGTCTACAAGTCAAGCTTTTATCCAAGGTTATGGTCCCCAATTCCTTTGCTGCCGAGTGTGAATAACTGCCAAAAGTGTCAATAGGAGTTGCTTGTTGCTGGCAGTGAGGAACAATGTCCCTCCCTTCTCCTGCTTATTCTTCTAGATCTTGATTTTCATCTCGCCTATTAAAAGAGATTCATTTAATGATTGCCCTTAAAGCAGGCTGATCCTTGTTCTGGTTGGGGAGGAACTTTCCTGGACTGCTTTACAACAACAGCTTCACTCAGTGCTACTCTTAAAATTAGTCACAATTTGGGGACATTTCCACAGCTCAAAACATCGTAAGAGGCAGCATTACATTTGGGTACACGTGTGTAAATAACAATGATCAAGTGAATAATGCTTTCTAAGTTGCCAGTAATGTTTCAGTGTTCACCTGAAGGAACCTTACCCTGTCACTTGGTTTTGAGCACAAAGATGCCCTGTTTTGTCAGTTGTGTTGCTTTGTTGAAAGACCTGAAGAAGTGAAGTGCCATTTCTCCAGAACCCTGGAAATTTTCTTCTCTCTTTGGTAACAGAATAACTTAGCTCCCCAAACCAGAAAACTGAAAGAAGGAACCTGCTCTGCAGGCTAAAGGCAGAATCTTCAAAGAAATGTAAAGGAGACTGGAGCTGTCTCAGAATGAGACTTTCAGAACTAAGTATCTGGGGAGCCCAAGGACACGTGCTTTCCACTCCCTCAGACCTTTTGTCTTCACTGAGAAAAAATATGTGGTTTTTTGAAATGTATAAACTTCAATTTTTTATGGCCAAGGCCTTTCTGCTTCATCCACATTAAAATTTAAAGCTGGGCCAGTCCTTGAGCTCCTTTGGAAATGCCAGTCAAGGCCGCAGCAGGTAACAGAGAAAAAAGAGGGGAGATGCAAGACCATAGGAATAAGGAACCCATGACCTTTCCTTAAGAAAACGTTGCTGTTTCCTTTGAGGTGACTGTGATTCTCCTTGTGCGCCCCATGTTTGCTTTCTCCATTGTACTCTGTCCTCTCTGTGATCTAGGGTGCAGGCTCTGCCCCCCAGAAAGCCCATCCTCCGCCATAGCCGCACTCCCTGTGGCCTCTTGCTCTCTCACCCCTCACTCGTTACTGTGCTTCTAGGATTTTTCACTGAATTGCACACGGGAAGTGGCAAAGCTGTCAGAAAACCTGGATTTCCCGGAGCTGATGTTGTTCATGGAAAGGAGGGTCAGATTTTGTGTGTTACGGGAAACCCAGGACAGCGATAAAAACAACAATGCCCCACCCTCCCACTTCTTTACTGGCGATGATTTAGATGATTGCGATGCAGGCAGCGAGGGATAATCTCAGTTGGGGAAATGGGTCTAAGGCAGAGTCAGGACAAACTTTTGAGAACCATTTTGGGGTTGGGAATACAGCAGTGAGTGGTGTGAAGTGCTGTTTCATGACATGGAAAGTCGCTTTTTTGCATGGGTTGTGCATTGTAACATGGCATAAATAATCCTTGCTGGGTATTTAGATCTGTGTGCAGCCCTGTGTGGCTTGTGGAGCCCCTGTGATGGAATGATGCCAGTGAGGAGTAAAGGAGGAGTTAACCAAAACCTTCAAATACAACCAACTCCCCTGTGGCAGAGCAAAGGAAACAAACTCGGAGCTTAGGTTTCTGTGCTGTGTTTGGGTTTTTTGATCTGGCATCCAGTTTGGATGCCAGAAGTTTCTAAAGCTGGCCTGGTGTGACTCTGATCCTATTTGAAACATTGGCAAAACTCATGTGGAATTCAGTAATGCAAAAAAGAGCAGAGTCTTGGAGTCATCAGCTAGCTGTTTGGGACAGGGACCGTCTTTTGTCCTTTGTCTGTACAGCACCTCATACAAGATGGTCCTGGTTCTGAGATGTAACAGCAATGCAAGCAATAAATAATAATGTTCTGTGAGTTGACCAGGGCTTAGGGCAAGCATACATGTATGCCACACGTCTGTATGTACGAATAAGTGTCGGAATTATAGAGTAGCGAATATTTAATCACAATAAATAGACACATTTTCTTCCCTTTTCCTGAGGAGCTGGTCAACCACCCAGCTATTTTATTTATTAAATATCACTGGAGATAGTTCAGCAGCAGGGGAGCACTGCTCTGTCTCCCGAATGATGATTGCCACCAGGCTTGAGAAATCAGTCATTTCTGGCAAGAAAAAAACCTGTTTGGTGGGTTAATGATGCAGGGTAACTACTGACAGTGGCCAGTGGTCTGAGCACACCAGACATGACCTAAGGGAATCATAGATTCTGAGGGGGCTGTTGCTGCTGCTTCTCTGTAATGTGATTGCTTCTTTATAATGGCTTCAACTTCTTCTCCTTTTCCCCCCCTTTATCATTATTGACCAAGGAGCATCAGTAAGGCTAGAGAATAAATAGTTCCCTGATGGTTAACAACAGGCTCTCCACCAATTGGAATTCAAGCTGTGCTCCCTGTTATATTCTTTATAATCACACTTTATTGCATAGAGCGGAAAATAAAGCATCTATCTATCCATCCCCCCCTCTTCCTCCTCGCTACCCCTGGGAAATTGGGTGCTGTCTTCTCCTGGAGCAGGTGAGAGGAGGCTCTAGGCTGGGCATGCACCAGTGGGACAGGGTGTCCCTACAGACTGGGAGCCACGCTCACTGGGAAACCCATTCCCAACGGCGGGTGCAGGAAAACCCCTCCTCGCCGTGCGGGACGGCTCCCGCTCGGCACCACTCGCTGCCGTGGCCCCCGGGGGGAGCGCCGTCCCCCTCGTCCCACCACGGGGGTGAGCTCGGCAGCCTGGAGCCGCCGCAGCCCAGCCGGCAAACGCGAAGCGAGGTGCTCTGTGTGTGTGTATGTGTGTGTGTGTATGTGTGTGTGTGTGGCGTCGGGGGCCGCTCGGCTCCCCCCTCCCTGCCCTCCGCAGCCGGCCCCGCCCGGCCCCGCGGCCCCGCCGCCCGCCCCCGCTGCCGCCACCCCCGGCGGCGCGGCGCGGCTCGACGGGCGGGCGGCGGGGCCGGCTGGCTCCTGCGCGCCCCAGTGTTTGCGCAGCCACCCCCGTCTGGGGCCGGGTTGGGGCTGGCTCCAGGCTCCCGGGGGCGGGAGGTGATGATTTTCCAGTGGGTATTTGTCAGGTCAGAGTCTGCGCCGCCCGCCGGGCTCCGCGCCTCGCTCCCCGGGTTATTTATTACCTCTCTCCCCGGCGGCAGCGCTGCGGCTCCGGGGCTGCTGCCAGCAACCCGCGGCGGCGGCGGGGGCCCCGCCGGGGGGTTCCCGAGCAGCGACGGGCCGGCCGGCCGGCCGGCAGCGCTCCTCGTCTCGCCGCACCGCGCCAGACCCTGCGGCCCGGCTGTGCCCGCATCCCTCTGCCCCTCTCGGTGCCAGCGCTCCTTTCGCTCCGAGGCTCTCGCCCACTCCGGCGCAGCCGGGTCTGGCGTCTCCGGGAGCGTTTGCTGCTTGGCGAGGGAGAGGCAGCAGGGAAAAGGCTTTTCTGAGGGCTGGAAGAAGGCTGGTTGTTAAAAAGCAGTCTGGAGCTGAGTTAGAGGAAAAGGAATCTAATGTATTTCTAATCGTGATTTGATTTGGTGGAGCTAGAGACGCCGTTACAGGAGAGCATCCCAGCCTCCACTGTTGTTGATCAGTTAGCTGAAACTCCTGATATCCTAAACAAGCTCGTCCCCTCCTCATTCATGAGCTCAGAAGTCTCTGTCAAGCAAGGGGGAAAATTTGGTTTTGCAGACTTCCCGGTGACTACAGCCCCATGTCTTCACATGGCGGTCAGAGAGAGCTTACGCTCGATGAGCACTGCGACCTATTGGGCTCTGTAGCTAGGCAGAGCTGCTCTCGAAGACAGATTGCAAAAGGATGGGGCTGTAGCTGCTCACCTCAGCACTCAGTCGTACCTGCAGGTCAAATGGTAGGAGTGAGACAATAGGTTTGCCTGGGATAGCCTTTGAAGAGCTCCGGTGTGTGTGCTTGTCTGTATAAGCTCAAGTAGTGGACAGCCTGGACTGGAGAATCGGGTCAGAGCTGTGTCGTTCTGGCAACCACACGGTATACTGTTTCTGATGCAGAATTACTCAAAATCCACATGACAACACTGTTACATGATTTACATTTATTATATTTTTGTTGAGTCACTGTATGTAAAGTTGGATTTTTAAGATCAAATTGAATGCAATCCCTAGGCTGACCTTATCTGCTGTTACTGGCTGAGTTACGTTCCTAGGATACCTTTAATCTAGGGATCTCCTAGTGCTTTCCAGATCTTCATTAACATTTCACCCTTATTTCAGCTTGTTTGTTTCTTTGCATGCAGATTTCTTGTGTGCCCAGTCAGTTTGTTTCCCTTGTCAGTGGACAGTGTGACTAGGGACCCTCCATGGATTTTGTCTCTGGGATTGTGACATGAGCCTGCTCTAAGTGATGGGACAGGAACACCACAGCAGCAGGGAAAAGCCTGATTTGTTGGTTGACTTGTCAGAAGGAAATGCCCCTGTCTTGTGGAGAATTGCCAAGGCATATGAGGAAAATGGTCTTGCTTCTGTTTGTGATGGGGATTCCAGCCTAAACTTTCCCTTTATACCTTCTGTACTAGTCCGTCCCTTGGATAGAGGAGAATTGCTGGCTGCTGTTCTTCCTGAAAAGAGCAGGCACTTAAACCCAATCCAGTGATGCAATTCTAGGATCCCCACATGTGAAAGACATGCAACCCACATTTCTTTTGCAAGGGCAAGCAACTCACAATTCAGTCTTGCTCCTGACAGCTTGACTCCTCGCTATTGTTAAGGTGCCTTTCAGACTTGAAATTTCTGTGCTGCTTGCAATGGATTAGCCAGTTCAAAAAAAAGTGGGAACTAGCGAGCAAACGTTTCTCTCTCACAGTGAATTACACCTCTCTCATCCTGATCAGAACTCCTTGGACATAGGGGAATACAAGAAGCAAAGTAAATATTATTTTATTATTGTTTAGCTGTATTCCTCTCCTGGTGTCGCCTGCTTGTCTCCAGATGCACCAGGATCCCCAGAGCTCCTAAAACCCTTTTTCTGCCCCCCCCCGCCCCCCGCAAGCAGT
The DNA here is from genome assembly GCF_018139145.2 of Gymnogyps californianus. Taxonomy (NCBI): domain Eukaryota; kingdom Metazoa; phylum Chordata; class Aves; order Accipitriformes; family Cathartidae; genus Gymnogyps; species Gymnogyps californianus. The sequence goes on along the minus strand of NC_059491.1, from coordinate 4,390,242 downwards.
GAAAATACATCCCAAAAGGCTTTGCCTCTGGTTAATGGGGAGAGGAGAAAAGAGACCGCTGTAAACTTCCAGGATGTGTCAGGGCAACTATTGTTATGGGCAGGTTAAGAGAGACACACGTGGAGGGGAACTTGGTACTCTGGAGGCAAAGGGGACTGCACAAGCAGGTGGGAAGGCCAGGGAAAAATGCTAACGAGTGAGAGGTGGTTAGCAGCAGTCAGAAGCTGCTAATTATCCCACACTCCAGCTTGTTCTCATGAGAGCTGGGAAACTCTCTCTTTGATCCTCCTGCATTTCATCTTATAATCGAATGGGGGTTCCAGATGTTACTGCCGAGCGTTTTAGGGAGCTGATGGAAAGACATATTTTGAATCAAGGGCCTTGGACAATCCCAGAGGTAGTTTCAGGGCTTTGCTAAAGGAGTGCTTAGGACACCACCTTCTTGTCCCTGTTAAGTTATTGCTAGGGTTTATTTGTATTATCTCCTGAATGGCCTTTTCTTTACCAATACATCCTTAAGGTTCCACCCTTTTTTACTCAAGTTTCGTGGAGAACAGAGCTGAATGTTTATTTCCTCCTGCTTAGAAGAAGTTTGAATTGGATTAAGTTTGTGTCTTATTGCTGCAGTCCTGTATGACTATTCCAATAAATGGATTTACTGATTTAGTGGCATTTAGTGGTAGCTACTGCAGCAGCAAGTCTGAAGACAGCTCCAAGAACATCAATGGAAAGGGAATTTTGAATTTGTCATTGCAAATATGCATGTTGAAAGCCTCATTCTGGCAGCTAGGTCTTTTCATGAATAGTACATCCAACCTAAGCAAAACAACTTGAAATATAAAGATGTAATTTTTGCAATAAGCTGCTCATTAATGGGCCACAGATCAAGTTATTAGCAGAAATCAGCTGGGAAGGATTTTTCCTGTCTATTCCATGAGGAGACAAATTCAGTCCCAAAACACCTGGTCTCACAGAAGCTCTGATTACAGACTCTCATTGCACTGCAGGTTTCTTTAGTATTTCCAGAAGAATTTCTCCTGTGCCGCAGTACTGGCAGAATGGAGAATGATAGGGACTGAGAAAGCAGGTCTGTTTGCTTGAAAAAAAAGTTACAAAAGTATCAGTGTAGTTAAAAGTACTGTAGGTACAACAGTATGATCTCTATTATTATTCCAAATAATAATGCCTTTCCCTAGTTGAGTAATACAAATCAGATCAGAAAAGTACCTCTCTCAGAAAAGCTTTCCAAGTGGGAGTTATGCAGTATGAAGTGGCTCTATAATTTTAATGGTAAATTTCTTAATGCAGACAAACCCTGCTCTTGTAACGGTTCCGGGGAATGCCATAAAAGAGGGTGTTAGTGTTACAAAAGGGCCAGCAGTTTTCTAAGGAAATGTTTTCCATGATCAGCTATAATCTGAAATGAAATAACAGTGCCTAGATACCATAGTGACACAGATAGATGGGCTGTGCCAGCTACTCCCTGTAACAAACTCTTGAGGATCTCCTTACGAATTAAAACACCCAGTCACACACTTATCGTGAAGGCTTACAGCTCCAGATGGAAGAAAAAGCTGCATTCACCCAGGCATGCACGCTCTTGTCAATCTTACTTGGCTGTTGACCATGAGCACTGCATGGAGCTGTGTCCCCTTCCAGGACTGCTGATAGAGAGGAGACTGGGACCCATCATCCCTACGTACGCGTGAGGTAGAACAGAGCACAGAGGGAGGAGAGTGTCTTTGTCCTCTAAAATGTTGCGTTTGCCTCCTGAGATAAAGGTTAAAATGCACAGGAAAACCCTCAGCAAGGGGTACCAGCTGTCTCTGGTAGTTCCCAGGGAACAGAGATGGGCAACCTTCAACCCTGAGCCAAACACTCTTGAATTACAGTTCAGGAGGTAAGTGGTGGAATCTAAAACTCGTTCACACTGCAGAGTCTGTGAATGCACTATGGGTACCACACTCCTTGACTTCTTGGGTATGAGCTCTGCTCCACAAAGAATATGACAGAAAGCAAATATTGAGGAATTTCAAATATGGAAGGCTGGAAGTTAAGCACACACGTTACTGTGCTAATCTCCATAATCAAGGGCAGGTCGACGATTGCTTTTGGAGCTGAGATTTGGGGCTGGTTTTATGGTTTTTTTTAGGAACCTCTTGTTTTCTTAGATGATGTGAATCTTCATGTCTGGGCACTGGAGCACAACCTGTTTCAAGTAGGTCATTCAGATCTCTCTCCCTGCTTTGTCTTGATACAGGCATTCTGGCTGCTGAAGCCATTTTGGAGCTTTCATGCAGCAGTGGCTGCCATCAACTCAAAGTGAAGATAAAACTGCACTGCTGAAAACGTCCAAAATATTTGCAAAAAGGTGTGGGGCATGCATAGAACTGTATCTGAGTTTGAACTGTGTGCTTGCTTGCTTGTTTTCCTGCCACCACAATAAGCAGGACTGGGCCTATGCCTGTACTTGGTGAGACCTCCTCCAAAGAAACCCCCTTGGTGTTGATGATTCAGTAGGTTTCAGTCTGTTCTCAGAAGATGTTGGGCCTGGTGGCATTTCATACTTTTCTTTAAAAAAAGAAAAAAAAAGTGAAGAATGGGATGCCATGGGATTTGAAATTTCTCAGAGAGAGTTGTTTTATACAGTATTGTTAGTGATGAAGGGATAGTTTAAAACCCTTTTTCTCTCAGTAGAATTAAGGATCCGGACGCATGTCAGCTGTCTCAGAAAGGACTCCAAGTTGCTGTTCCAGAGTTGGCCTGATGACTTCTGGTATCTAGAGCCTCCTCCTATTGTACCACACCACATGTTCCGAGAGCAACAACATGGGGTATTTCTTCTGTGAGGATGGAAGCAAATGGTAGGGGCATATGCAGACTATGAGCAGTAGCCATGGGGACCAGGAAGCTAAGGGAGGAAGGGAGAGAGGAAGGGAGCAGAAAGAATGGGAGCCTCAGCCCAGAATAATGTGGATATAACATCCCTGAGCAAGTCCATTTACCAGGGTTTGCACCATGTCCTGGACTTCTCAAGGTTGACGCTAATAGGGTCACATTCATTTTATAAGTGGAGAAATGAATGGCTTGGTTTGCATTACTGTATTTCAAGAAGCAAACTACAAATCTGATTAGAATGGGGTATAAAATTGCATAGGTGTATATGGCCGATGTGCGTGTGCGTTTATGTGCATGTGTACAAACACACAGATTACTTCTAAGAAGCACAGTGTGTTTGTGGTAGTCTGAAAGTTAATCCAGATTGGGACTTGATTTCCATATTCACTCAACAAGAACTGATACAATCTTTGCAGTTATAACAAAAATCCCAAATATATCGGAACAATGAGCATTCTTGCAGTCAAATACAGCAAATTCCCTGGTGAGTTATGCTAGGTCTACTCTCTCAGGTATTAGTAAGAGAGAGGGGAAGAATCTTGCACTCAATAATTTATGGATCCATAAAGATTTTTTTTGAGCAAGTAATAATTCTTTGGAAGTTAAGGCTAATTAAAAGCAATACCATCCCTAGAAATACATTCAGTTACTTTGTCAAGACAATTTTGTATTTGTTTCCTGTGATGTTCCCATGTGCATCCTAATCAGTGTTTTGCTCTAACTCTGATTAGAGACCATACCACAGAGACAGACTCCTTAAAAACTGAAGGAAAGTAACAAGCAGTTGGGTGGTAGTAGACTTGAGTGTCTTCTGGATATTTACAATGGATTAGGCTCTTTTTATTTTAGGGTCAGTGCAGCCTTAACCTATATGCAATGGTTTATGGCTAATGCCAGCATTGCTTCTGGGTGCAAAGCACGTGTGAGAAATGTCTGCATGCTTGATGTACTTAAAAGGGAAGACAGGACCTTATAAAGATCTCTTTCCTCCACTACTCATACTCAGTAATTGGCCCCAACTTCCTCCTAAGTCTTTCCTGGGTAGTGAAAAATGAAATGTGTGTTGGAACTCAGCTTTTTGCCCCTTCAGCTGTTGCCACATCTGTTAGTCTGCTGAGGATGAGATGCAAGTTACCATATGGCTGAAATGTTAGCGACTGAAATTCTGATGACTGCTGCCATAAAGCCAAACTAATATTTCAGCAGCGTGTCTCTTACAAATTGATATGCACAGAACCTCAGGTTTGATATTTTAGCCTTTCCTGTCTTTCTCAGGGCACAAAACAAAGAAAAATTAGCTCTCTTGTTTACCCAGAATCCATTTTCTGAGTGCCCATGCCCGTGCATCTCTGTGCGTCTGTGTCTAACAATGGATGACTCTTGGTGCCAGGCTGTCACTACTATTGTGTGTGTCAATCGCTACAGGACTGTAGCTGTTCCCATCATTTTATCTGCAGCTATGGCTAACTCTGTGCTACTGACAGCAGATGAAAGAAATAGCTTTTACGAACCGTACAATGTTCAAAATGCCTTTTTATCCTTCCCTCTTGGTGCAAAACTTTAAACTTTGTGACAGTGTACAGAGTAGTTTTTCAAGTGTGTGCTGACAATGTATCTATTTGCATGTGTCCCTTCTGAGTGTGAAGAGTGAATGAAAATAGTTTGTGCCGTATCTGGATGCAGATTTGTTTTGGCTAAGGCAAGGAAGATGTATGACAAACAAAATCCTTTTCTCCTGCTGTGAACAAACTAGTTATTTGTAAGTATTTGCCAAAGAGTTTAGATGAACAATTTTAGGCATCAGGCGTCAAAATTACTGGATTTCCCACTTGTGGTGTGTTATGGCTCACAATTACTTGGTTTTGCTCAGTGATTGAGTTATTGAACTTGAGAAAAACAGAGCTATAGAAATCTATAGTATGAGATAGAAATGAATGAGGAGTGTGAACACCTGAAGAGTTGTGCTTCCCAGCTGTGCTTTACAGAGATCTTTTCTCTCTGTTTTATGAGGGAAGAACCTGAGTTTGGAATCATTAGGTGAATTGCTGCAGTCACATAGTGAAGCAAAATAGGCAGAAATAGAAGTTGGAATGCCTGACTCCACATGTAGAAAAGTTCAAGTTTGGAAGTCTGACAAACAAATAAAACTCGGTGCTAACTAGTTGCAGCAGGCAGCTTCTCTCGTTCACAAGCATGCTGCATTTGCTATGAAGCAATGCAAGGGAAGGAGCAGAAAAGTTGCTCTTCTTCAAGGAACTCAAATCACCATGAGAAGATTCGAATATGTAAATGCCTGTTTACATATTTTTTTGAAATTCCCTTTGTTTTGTTTTTACTATTATTTTCTTATATCTTACCTAAGTTTTTGATTAAAGCACTCTGTTGCAGTGTAGTCATGGCAACAAGTTTACTTGAATGAGTCTCTTTTTCTAGGAATGTAAGATTTAAAAGAAAAGAAAAAGAAACCCAAACAAGACAAGCCTTCATGTGGTCCTGACCCAGCATTTGTTCGTAATGATGGAGGCGCAAGTCAGTAGTGAGTGAGGAGTGAGTACAAAGTTGTTTATGTGAGTTTGTCTCCGTGAGTTCACTGGAGACTCTGCTTATGCCTGTGACTGTTTGTAGGTATGTCTTTGGGTATGTTTTATTCAAATACAATGTACGTGTAGAAGAGACCATGTAAGAGTTCTGGTTGCAGGGATGCTGAAGTTAGGACTGCCTTCCTGTACTGGCATTGACCTAGATAGTCCATGAAACAATTGCAGAGAAAGCACAGCAGCACAAACTTCAGTGAGAATTCCCTACAGAAACATAGGTCCATGTTGATGGAGCTCCTATGTGATGTCTTCTCAGAGTACCAGTGTTAATTTAGTAACATTTAGCTATGGCAGATGGACACTTGCTGCAGTCATATCTGAAACTGCAGTATAGACATAGCCCTGACTAGGGCCTATCTATACATAAAGTTTCACATTGCTGTAACAATAATTGTTCAGAAACGTTCCTAGTGGAGTTTGCACAGCTCTCTCGTGGGGTGCAGTTATACTAGTGGAGGGGTGATGTATACTAATCCCATCATTACTAGGGCATTGACTACACTACATCAGTTTCTAGAAAGGAGAATTAGAATAATACAAAACCTGTCTGCAGAGATGCCCAATGATTTAAAGACTTTAGAACATGTTAACTCTAATTAATGTGTTCAAAAACTGTAAGCCAGCTCAGGTAGTGTGTACTTCAGCACCTCCTAAATTGGTCAAGGCCGGTTCTACCCAGTCTTTAATTTGATATTTCTAGCATGTATTAAAAGCAGTCACACCTTGATTACACTAGACTCTTCTGACACATTACTTCCAAAGGATTAACTAACAAGGTTCATCTGCCTAACCTAAAGAAAGTGCTCTGTTTGTGCACACGTGTTTGTATACACTTGTGAATTAAGGGAGAGATCCATGGCTTATTCTTTTATGGCACTGTTTGATGTTGGGATGGCACACCTAACGTTATCTTCTTTTCAATGGTCACTAATTTTTTATTGTTTTAACCCAGCAATAGATTCCAGCCATACGCAGATTCCTGGATAGTCAGTTTTTCAGTGTATCTTTTTGTTACTAGGATTGTAGGAGGGAAGGCAGGCAGGAAGTTAGGGAAGTGGAGTAGCAGAGAGTGATATACAAGTGTTGGGACACAGCCAAGCTTTAGATTAATACAACGTGACCATCATTTCACCATCTTTTGATATAGTGAGTTTTTCTTAGCAGTGGGGCAGAGCAGAGTAGCACAAACAAAGGCTTTAGGAAAAAGATAGAATCCGGTGGAGGCTTTCTTCTGCATTACAACTCTGATATCTCCAGTCTTTCACAACAGTTACGAATTTGCAATAAATAACCTCTGAGGAGAGAGGACTAGACAAGGGAGAAGGATGCATTTTTAATTGCAATATGCGCAAAGAAGTATAGTTAATGCAGAGAGAAGCACAAGGAAGCTGTCCAATGACTGGAACTGCAAAGAAGGCAGCGCTTGCCTTAGAAGTAAAGGGTCAGAGAGAATGGTTACTACAACAGCAGCTTGGATACTTAAGTCCTTATTGCATTGGTGATTTCTCTAAGTGCTTTTTTTATATCATGGAGGCATCGCTTGAGTGTAGCTAAACTTGTTGTTTTCCAAAACCTTTGCAGAGAAGGGCAATCTCTTGCTATATTATGCGGGACTAGAACACTGAAGTCTGAAGTCAGTAAAAATTTGCCATTGGTTTTAATGGAAGTAGGATTGTGCCCTTTTAATTTAAACTTCTTGTTGTAGAGATCTCAGGGCTGATTCTGATCTAGGTTACCACAACATACCTGAACTTCAACCAGTAAGGAAGAGAGATTAATCAGTCCTTCTATCATTTGATAGGTTTTCCAGTGCCATATCCTCTCACAGCGCATCACAAAGGAAAATGGTCACTCGGTGCACAGCCAGCCTCCCAGTGCAGTCGCAGGGTGATACTTGCAGTGCACTATGTGTAGCAGCATACAAAGGTCTCTGAGCTATAGGCCAGGTGACTGTTTACAGCACAGCATAACCACTATACCAAGTCAGAGAGAGAACAGAAAATGTGTTCCCTGCGTGGGAAGTTATTCATTATTTAGAAGAATGGAGCAGCTAGTTTAGAATTAGAGTCCTTGCCTCCCAGATAAAACTTCCTTCACTTCTCCCCAACAGACATTTAATTCCTCTAGTTTTTTGAGTACTGATCTACGTGGACTGGTCACATAACTATACAGGGCACTTGTAGGGAAGGTGATTTGGAAGAGGTATTTTGTGAAAATAGTTTGATGAGAAGAGAGTTTCTTAAACCACTATTGACTGTCCCAGGCTGTTCTCTTGGAAACAGACAAAATGCCTGCATTAGATAGGGATGTATGCAATTTACAGCTCTGGTTTGTTGTGTAAGCTCATACTACCATGACACTACTTTCAAGAAAGACAGAAAAAACTGAGTTCCATGGTGCTCTTTTTTCACTCCTATAAATTGGTGTAAAAGGCAGTGTTCTGTATCAGTGGGATTAAAAAGGGTACAGCCCAGCAGTTCCTGAGAAAGCATTTTTTCAGAGGCAAAGCCCTTTCCAGTGTCCTCCTTCCCAACCCTCCTCCCCTGAATACCCACCTGTGCCCTCCCTGCTGTTGCTCTTGCTGCTGGGCTGTCAAAATATCTCTCATAATGAAGCAGTCTGGCCTGAGGCTACTATTACCTCCAATACTGATCCCGCTGAGCATGACTGGCAGCGTGGCTGGCTGTTCACATGCAGTGAGCATAGAGCTGGGCTACACCTGGCAAGGAATAAAAGACAAAAAGCAGTGAATCCTGGCTGTTAGACAGCCTTGATGTCGTCTGAGACTGTGGAAGAGACCGGGGAAGGCATGAATCTGGCTGGCTCTGGAGGTGGTGGTGTGGCTCTTTGGTCTCCGTCCTTGTCTTTTGGTAGGCTCAGCGATTTGGTAGGGACAGAGTTGTTGCTTTCCATCACTGGTGTGATAGTGTCAGGCTAATTCTGTGGAAAGACAGGGAAGTGGGGAGAGGAGCTGTTAACTTGTAGTCTTAAAAGGCTAAGCACCCCAACTTCTTTGGGGGAGACAACATGATTCAGTGGATACTACACCAATTGTTGACAGACCTGTTTTATTATCTAAGCTCTTCTGGTGTACAGGACAGAACTTCGCTGGCATAGTTAGTTTTGGACAGTGAGAAACTCATGCTACAGACCTGCTACAACAAGGTCAGCAAGACCAGTGCTGTCGATGCAGCTGTGCTGACAGAATGTTGTATCTGTTCGTTTAGCTTTGCTTAGGCAGAGACAGCATGTATGGCATCTGTGCTGGAATCCTGCAAAGACAGAAGCTCTGGATTAGTTTCTGAACTCAGGCTGGTCATTTTACGTGTACCTGGGCGTCTCTCCTCCCAGCCTCAACCTGTCTTTCCTGTAAAGGGGCAGGGCCTGCATCTGCAATGAGTTTTTAAAACACTTAGCACAAAGGACCTTTGATCTCAGTTAGAAACTCAGAGGTGTACTGTCACACATATAAATAACAAATTACATTTAGGAAGTTTCCTCTCCTTTTATGGGTAGAATAATGGAGGCATATCCAGGATAAGTAATTTGTCCATGAAACTAGTGATAGAATAAGGAAGAAAATCCTTATCTGTTAACTTTCAGACCTGTGCTTGAAGCACGATCTCTTCTGGTAAAGTGCTTTACAGCACAGCTAGCTCTTTGCAGTTGTTGACACGTTTGACCTGAGAGAAATAAAAGATCCAGTTTTTGTTTCAATCCAACATGATGTATGCCAGAGGTGGAGAACTAAATGTTGGAAAATGATCACTATTTACTGTGTTTACTGTGGTAGTGCCTCTGAGAGCAAATTAAGAATCATGCTTTCACTTTGCTAGGTGCCGTGGAAACACACAACAAAAAGACATGGTGATTCGTGCCCCCAGACTTGAAAACATGTTCCAATTCCTCAGTGTGGAATTTGCAAAGCGTACCTGGTTCTCTCTCTAACCACGTGTGCATGGATTTGCTTCGCTCTCTCTGATCTGCTCTCCAGTGGTGAATCTGTTTACACTAATCCTGAAAGCTCTACTGTTAAGAGACTGGATCTGAACAACTTCAGACTCCTGCCGTCGAACTGAGACATCCAGACAGAGCTCTTGTTCTTTATTACAGTGGGGAGGGGTAGGGAGGACTTGTTAGTAACTTTTAGTGCTTGTAAGAGCCTGATAGGATCAGCCTGAATCTGTGCCTCTTGAATCCCCCCAAACTGCACTGAGTTCTGCCAGAACACCTTACGTGTGTGCGAGAAACCCTGCCTGGTCCAAGCCATGCACCTCATACTGAGCCACCATCTTGCGGATTTACTCTTCCAGTGCTGAAGCTCTGTACAGCTTGGGCAGTGCACCTATGTCATGACTGGCATCAAGTGCCTGTTTTTTCCAGGAATGAAACACAGCCAAGTGGATGCTGCCCTTCTAGAATGAAGGCTCAGCATATTCACTTCACTTATGACTAGGTCCAGATTTGAGCCCAGTTTCTTTAGAGGTAAAAAGCAACTGAGCTGACATGCACTGGGAAAACCCCATGTCACTTTTTCCTTTAAAATGAAAGGTAAATAAAAGTTCTCTGGGTTAGGAAAGGTTTCATTACAGCTGTTTAATAGGGGCAGACTGGATGGTAATGCAAGGTGCTGTTAGGAGATTTGAGTGCGCATCCAAACCACAGAGATCTGAGAAGTCTAGAAGTAAGTACCACAGAAGGATTTGTTCCTGGAGGATGAAGGCCATTCTTGTTCTGCTCTCCTGTGACCGCTCCTGGAGGAAGCATGGAGACTTGTCTTTGGAGAAGGCTGCGGCCAAGCTCTCTCTACACTTGGAGGTGAAGTTGCCGTTAGGAACAGAGGTGGAAGAAGAATAGTAACCCTTATGGCTGTAAAAAAGAAAGAAGGCTTTGAGAAAAAATACCCACTCCCCTGTAAAAAGTGAAAAGAAATCAGTCCCATGAAGCCAAGTTACAAAGAAGATGGAGTCAAAGGAAGTCTGAAGTAGTTCTCAAGCCTTTGCAGAGAGCTCAGTGCAGTTCTAGGTATGCCAGGCATGAAGGTTTTCTGGGAGTGTAAGAGCAAGCAGTTCTTCTTCTCACTATGGCCTTCTCGCCTGACCTCCACCCAGAATCCTCTTATACGCTTTCACAGAGAACGCCTGTGTCTCCCAGAGCCTCTTCCAAGCATTTTCCTTGGTTCATTAGGTGATAATAGAAAGTGATTTTTCCCCTGTCATCTTGAGCAATCAGAAGCATTAAGAATAAGAGCCTAAGCCTGAAAGCCTAAATGAGAGGGTTTGATGGGTATGTATATCTGCCTCCTTCATTAGAGCAAGAAGCAAGGATGGCTCCTAGAGCTTGCATTTCTTGAGAATAAATAGGCAAGAAACCAGGATCATGGTCAAGTAGTGTCAAGAGAAAACTGAGGTCTGAGGCTTAGATTCCATTCCCAGATCTGCTGAACCCCAGAAAGGCAGTTTCCTCCGCCTTTACTGGTATGAAGCAATAGCTTGTCCCGCCAGTGGTCCATTAGTGGACTTTTTGTAGAGAGGGGTACCTATCAGCTGAGAGCTAAGGGGGGGCAGAAAATAACACCTGTAAGATCTCAGGCAAATCACTTGGTGCACGAATGTGAATGCATCACCTGTATTAGCCTGTATGCACTGGTAGTGGGACCGAGTAGCTGCATAACCCCAGCGTGAGTACAGCACTCACGTTCAGTCTCAGCCTCTTTACGGTTCAGGTTCTCCACCAGTAAAATGAAGCTAAAAGCAGCTTCCTCAAAAAGGTGCTAGGAGGTGGTGTTCTTGCTCCTTGCCTGTGAATGCTCTGAGATCATCTGAGGGGTGGTGCTGAAGTGGCAGGGGCTATTACTGCTCAGAAACTACCCTGCTAACTCTGGCAACGGCTGATTGTCACAACAGCAAATCCATTTCTGTCTGGAAGGCAAGTTCAACTTGCCACCACCTCCCCCTGTAAGAAAACAAGTAATAAGAGACACACCTTGAGACAAAGCTAAGAACTTTTTGTTGTTGTTCTGGGAACTCTAAGACAGAACTCATACACAACTCTGTTCTGCCACCTTGTAAGACTTGTGGGGCATATTTCTTGTACTGTGTTTAAGGGGATAATTTATTTTTATTTCCCTTCTAGGTAGGATTCTTCCTGCACAGTCGATCCTACTTAGCATCCAAAGGTAGGGAACTCCATCTTGTTGACGTGACAAATCTCTGTAACAACCACGCAACTTAATTTTGGGCCGTGTTGTCCTCTCGGGGCAGTTTCAGGTGGACCTTGTGCCGTGTCTGCCACAGCTCGTAATGGAAAACAAATTTATACCGTGCCTCCTAAGTCTTGCTACATCACTACATGGGAAAAGAGAAGGCTCTAGCCTGCCTTCTCAAGGTACAGCTGGTCGCAACAGGAGTCTGCCAAGGAGAGCAAGCGGCAGGTATTCCTGCATGGGACTGCACCCGGGAACCCAGAGGGACGTGCACCCACCCGGCAGGCTGCCCGCGTCCCCCCCCGCCGCGGCCGGCCGGAGCCGGGGGGAGCCCCCCGGGCCGCCCCGCCGGGCTGGCGGCTCCTGGCGCGGCCGCGGCGCTGGCCCCGCCGTCCGTCGCTCACCCCCTCTCCCCGCCGCCGCCGGCGCGGCGCTTGCAAGCGCCTCTGCTGTTTAAATGGGCCAAGTTAGAGAAGCGGCGGCGGCGGCGGCGGAGGGAAATCTTGTTTGGTCAGAGTCTCTGAACTATCCTGTGACTTCTGAGCACAGATCAATATACGTCTGTCCCGGCTCGGGGGGGAGCCCGGCCCAGTAGCCCAACATAGCGAGGCATTTAGGGTCTGGGGGCAGTGGCGTAGGGAGCGCATGCCGTGCCGTGGCACGAGCTCGCGGGGATATAAATGTATATGTCTGTGTGTCTCTCTGCGTGTGTGTATATATATACATAGATACATGTAATGTAATACCGTGTTTTTTAAAATTTTGTGCAGGAGTGGAAATTAAATACCAACTCGCAGTGATCATAAAGCCTTCGGTGGGAGCGGGGCGAGTCTGCACTTTGCAGGTGAAGGTGGGCGGCCCCCGGGAAACTTCTCCGCCCGGGTGTCTGGAGCCCCGCGGGCAGAGCAGGCAGAGCCGGCACCGTCCGGGGGCTTCGTCCTCCCCGCGCCCGGCGGGCGCCGGCGGCGGAGGGGAGGGGATCGCGGAGTGGCGGCGGGGGCGCAGCGTTTAATTTTAATTATTGCATATAAATAAATAAACCAGGTGTCAGTTTAAAGGAAGGAGGGGGGGGGCGGGTGAAAGGGGGCTGGGTGGGCGGCGGGGAACCCTCCAGCCTGGTGAGAAGGTTGGTCGATCTAGGGGAATCAATAAGCTTTTTTTTTTTTTTTTTTTTTTTTAAAACCAAAATAATGTCTACGGCAGCAGAGACCTCTCCGAGATGTCAGGTATTAGTCCGGAGGGGCAGATCTGCGAGCCACACAGCAGCTCCCGGGTCTACGGTACATTAGCCTCTCCGTGGGAGAGGGATCCCAGACAGCTCTGCTGGGGAGCCAGCCCAGGAGATTTGTTAGCGGGCTGCTCCGGGGGATACCAGCCACCTCCGGCACCCGAGCGCCAAAGGTGCTTGTGTTGCTGCTGCTGCTGCTGCTGCTGGCGCATTTCATCCAAACTCCAGCCAGAGCGGGGGCAAGTTGAACCGGAGACATTAGAGCCACTGTGCTTTGGAGAGACGAGGGCGCACGGGGAGCGCAGCAGCACCATGCCTGCTATCAAGAAGGAGCGACTTGACAGGGAAGAGATGGCCCTGGCAGCTTTTAACCAGCCCATGGAAACCTTACCTGACTATCTCGCCCCTCTGGCCGCCGCTGCCATTCCGGTGGTAACCCCGCACCCGCCAGCTTACGACCAGATCTTTGCCCACCGCGCGTACCTGGGCTTCCACGAGACCCACCCCCACCACCCCCACCACCTCCCCGAGGACCTGATGCTGGAGAGGTTTTCCTCCATCCCGGATTTCCAGCCCTTCTTTGACAACGGAGAGCCTTGCATCGAGGTGGAGTGCGGGGAGAACAAGGCGCTGCTCTACATCAATAAGTTGTGCCAGGGGAGCAAAGGACCCTCTATCCGGTACCGGGGAGAGTGGCTCACCCCCAACGAGTTCCAGTTTGTCAGCGGCAGGGAGACGGCCAAGGACTGGAAGCGCAGCATCAGGCACAAAGGTAAAGGCACTGCTCACCGCTCGGCTTGTGCCGGGGTCCCCACGCTCCTCTGCTCTTCCTTAGCATCCTCCCTCTCGCCCCCATGCTTCGGGAGCGGGATCCAAGGGGGAGGCTTACTGCCTATTAGCATTCGCACGGGGGAGAGCTCCGGACCTGATCTCCTGTGGCCGTGCCCCCCTCCCCCGCGCACCCCCGGTCCCTCTCTACCGGATCCCCCTCGCCGAGCGCCCCGGTACCGGGGTCTCCGGAGAGCGGCGAAGTTTTCCGAGCGATTTGGGAACAGTTGCTTTGGGGGTGGGGGCAGGGGGTGTTGGGGGGGGGGCTCCTCTCTTCTGGAGAGAAGTTTCATTTGGCGCGGGCAGAGGCTTGAACACCAGGCGGGTTGCGGGGTTAGCGCCGCGCGTGGGGGGGCCGGCGCCACTCCGCGCCCCGCGGCTCTCCTCCGCGGGGGGCGGCCGGCCGCGGCGGTGGCGGCGGGGCGCGGAGCCGCCCGCCCGTGCGTGCCGCCGGCGCGGCGGCGGCGGCGGCGGGCAGAGCCGCGGCGCCGCGGGGAGCGGCAGTGCGCAGCCCCGTCGCGCCGGGTGAGGACAGGCACCGGCGGGGTGGCGGGCGGGGCGGAGGGGGGGGTGTTCCCCTCGCAGCTGGGTGGCGCGGGACCTCCGCGGCGCTGGCGGCTGCTGCTGCTGCTGCTGACGGGAGCCTGCCCTGCCTCCCTCCCCTCCCCTCCTGCCTGCGGTGCAGCCCGAGCCAGCGCCGCAGTCCCGGCACCGGGGCTGGCGCGGCGGAGCTGCTGGTGCGGGCGGCAGGTGGAGAGCGGGGCCCCGGCTGGCCCCGCGGGCCGGAGGAGCAGGGGCCGGGGGGAGCGGGGGGGGGGCGGGAGGGGGGCGCGGGAGAGGAGAGCCGATGCGACACGTAATTAGCTGAGAGCTGGAGGTGTCAGCCCAGGGGTCTGAGGAGCTATTAGGAGGTGACTGACACCTCGCCTTGTTTATTGATCGCCAGAGAAAAGGGGAATAACTTCGGGGGCCGCGCTAATTGTCATTACTCCGCTCATCTCTCCTGTTTCTTTTATTACTGGGCTCCTGGCTGCCTTCGGGAAATCTCAATTCCTCTGGGGTGAGTCAGGAGGACTGAGGTGAAACGGACGGAGGAGCAGGGGGGAGGCGCCGCGTGGGCTGCCCCGCTCGCATGGCCGTCCCCCCCCCCCCCCCCCGGCGTGGGGCTGGCTTGCGCGGGTGGCGTGGGCAGCGCGGAGCCCCGCGCGGGTGCGCGCAGGCTGCGCGGGCTGGCCGCTGCGCCCGGGCTGCGGGTGCGCCTTCTGCCTCGGCTCTCTCCAGGCTGCGGGAGGGTTGGTACCAAGGTTAGGCAGGGGCTAAGGAGGGTCGCGCCGGTGCTCCTTTCCACGGGGATCTGCAGGGGAGAAAGTTCGATGAAGGGGCAGGCGGGGGTGGGTGCCGGTAGGCAGGCAGGCGAGGGGAGGGGTGTTTGTGTGGAAGGAGACGCGTGCTCCCCGCCCCCCCCCCTTTCCTAAATACTTTCCTTTTATAAAGGTGCTGATCCTTTTTCTTCTTCTTCTTTTTCTTCTCCTCTGCATCCAGGGAAAAGTTTGAAGACTCTTATGTCCAAAGGAATCTTACAGGTACATCCTCCAATCTGTGATTGCCCTGGGTGTCGAATTTCGTCTCCAGTGGTAAGATTATTGTTAAACTATGTGCTTTAGTTAAGACATCTCCCCTCTCCTCCGCCTCCTTCCCTTAAAAAAATCCCTTTGCTTCTGTGATCATGAAACCGTGATCTCTGAGGGCTAGGAACTGTCAGTCATTGAGTCTTTGGCAGAGCACTGCTTGCACTGCGAGTGTACCTGCAGTCTAGTTAAAGGCTAGCAGAAGAGGAGTTTGCAGACAGAGCAGATGGGAAGAGCAGTGTTTGACCTAAAGGATGCAACACACCGTGTGATTGTATGGTTTTCAGGGGGAGCTGTCTATACGCAAACGGCAAATCATTCAGCAGCGTCTTCCCTATTCTCACCCCTTCATTTTTGTGTATTGTGCAGAGGTGTAAAATGGCTAAATAAAGCAAAAGGGAATTATAATTGCACCCACGTGTTAGAGTCAGAACAGCCACAGTTTACAAACCATTAGTGAATTTTGTTAGATAAACTGAAGGAGGAACAAGCTCATCTTAAACGCTTACAACTTTTACAACATTCACATCATAGATCACAGTTACTGCTTTTATAGATCTTTTCTTCCCAACTTTTGAGTTCGTTGTGTTTTCTGCTGTCTGCCTTTATCCTGAGACTTTCAAAATCTCTATACAACATCAGCATTTTCATGAAAAAGATGTTGGTGCTATAAATAAAAAGCTACTGAAATCATAGTAAACTAAGGTATTAAAAACAGTTCATGATGTGTAAAAATAACCATAAAATACAATAACATCTAAACAGGTTGGCAAAGCTGTTGGTTTGTGGAACTAAAGCAGGTCTTGGTCTGAAAAAACCACCATGACTTAAAACATTGTCAGTAGCACTGCGGAAACAGATGCAGCTGGAAATTTACGTACTTTTATCCACTGAAATCAACCAATTTTTCTTTTATTGTTTCTTTGAGGTCAAATGGACAATCTCTTTTCACATGCAGTATCTTTATGATTCTGCACAACAGACAGAATTGCAAATTTAAATTATTTCTGCGTAGTATATATGTGCATGCGTGCTTATGTATACAAACATACACATTCACATGGGAAGGGGCTTAGAGCAATAATCAACAGTTACATAAATTAATGTGAAGATACCATCTCTGTGATGCAAGTCTCTTGCGTCTGTTTTGGGTAGCAGCAGTCCATACCAAAGCAGTAACTGCCCATCGAGCTTACGAGTACTAGTTATGTTGCAGCATTGCCGTGGTATTTTAAACCCAGCAAACCAGATAGACTGAAACCTGGCTTTTCCGACGGACTCACGTAGTTCCTCTCAGTTTACGGGGCAAAGCGCGATGCAGTGTAATAAGCTTTCTCCGGTTTTGAGTTTTGCATATGCTTTAGTTACCAATCGTGTGGATCGGAGGGCAACAAGTAATGATCTGCAGACCAAAGTGATATGCCACAGTTGCTGGTGGTGTTGAGAAGTGTCTGGCCAGATGATGCTGTCTACTGGTCACCTTCTGGGTAGCAAGTTGCATTAGGTGGTAGCCAGAATGACACGTTGCACTTTCCTAGCAGCAACTTTTTTAATAGTTGCACAGGGATACTATGCAGTTACAGATGGGGAGGCAGCTCTGCATGAAACAAGTGTCTTTTAAAATAGAACTGAATTTGAGAAGTTCAGATAGAGGAAAAGAGAGGTTGGTATAGTTTTGGGAAAGGAGAAATAAATCCTTCTGGACTTGCCTCTTACCACTTCCCCAGCTGTATAAATTCATTAGAGGGGGTTTTGATGTCAGAATTTGCACAGCAAGGACAAGCCCCAATGAGAGCTTTTATCAGAACTCTGTTTCTTGGTGCTTAGTGGATTTTCTGTGCTGTAATTAGAACATATACCTGACCAAACGACAATTTCACATTTTGAACCTGAAATCTTTTGGTAGTGCCTTGTCGTAGCTACATGCACTACACATTCAAAACAGTTACACAGGAAGGAGGATTAAAAATCGGACACGGTTTATCTTTGCCCATTTAGTGATCACCGCTTTAAGCACCACAGAGATCGAAGGGCTGTTTCTCCTCAAATGTAGAAATGCTTTGTATTTTGTAGTGTAGGTCAGTAGAGACTTGCAATGCCTGGGTCCTTGTGCCACTGTGTTAACACATGGGGGGTATGGAGACGGGGAGCTGACCTTGTCAGCAGCTGGTTCTACTGATCTGAAATCAGTCCTTGGACAGCGGGAATAGGCCAGAAAAACTCAAGCCTTGCCTTTGTAACGGGGCAAGCCAGCTGCTTGTAGGCATCTGCATCTTCCCCCATCTGCTAACTGCAGGCAGAAAAGGAAGCGCTCCAAGGACCCGGCCTGGCTCTTCCTTCGGGAAAGGTTACATCTAATTTATCCAGCCCTGCCACCCTTGTCCAATCAGACTGGTAATGTCAGGGGCTTTAATCAACAGCAGCGATTGTTCGGAGGCCCAGTCTGGGTCTCTTTTGGGGTTGGGGAGAGGAGGGGTTGATCTGGAAAGGAAATTGCATCGTGCCACGGAGCCGGGTTGGAAAACACGTCTCAGGAACCAGAGCTGAGCCTCGCACGAACCCCCCGTGCCCGACTCGTTACCAGCAGGTCCGGGTCCCCGCAATAAAACCGAGCCCGGCGGGCGGGCCGCCTCCAATTCCCAGCCCCCGTCCCACCTCGGCGAGCACCGAAACAGCCGGGCAGCGGCCCCCGACCCCCCCGGCCCCCCCCTTCCCGGCCCGCCGGGGCTGGCGCCGCGCCGCCCCCGCCCGCTCCCCCCGGCCGCGGTGCCGGCAGTGCCGGGGGCGCCCCCGCGGCGGCCGGGGAAAGCGGCGCCCGGCCCCCGCCGAGCCCGGCTCCGCCGCCCCCCGCCGCCCCGTCGCAGCTCGTTTGCTGCAGCTGCAGACAGCGGCCGGCGCCGGGGCCAGCTCCGCCACCGACCGCCGGTTTCCTGCGAGGCGGAGGGGGAGCAGCCGCGTCGCGCCGGCCGCCCTGGCGCCTCCTCCCCCGGGCCGCGGCCGCGGTCGCCCCCGCGCCGGCATCCATCAATCAGCGGCGGGGCCGCCGGGGAGCGGAGCGGGGGGGGGGGGTTAGGGGAGCCGCTGCCGGCCGGGGGGAAGGCAGGGGGATGCAGGAAGGCCCCTCTGGGCCGCAGGGTCGCTCCGAGCTGGGGGGGGGGGGGATGCAGGGAGGACCCCCGGGAATGGGGGAGTGCAGGAGGCTCCCTCCGGGGCTGGGGAGGGTATCCCCTGTGCCGCTTTCGGGGCTGGAAGGGCAGAGTCATCCTTCGCAGGCCGGGTGCGCGGTCAGCATAGCACAGGGTTTGGCGGGGAAGCGGTGCCTGCATGGTGCAGTGCTGGCTGCTTTTCTCCCCAGCTCTGCGGCGATGGGGAGTGGGGCACTGTATGCTCACCCCACCCCGTGCCCTTCTGGAGAGTGACTACGCCTCCGATTTTCCTGTCCCCTTTTCTTTGTACCCTAGCCTTTGCACCCGAGGTTTTTCAGATCTGGAGGGGAGAAGTGGCACAGGTCTCAGTCCCTTCAATTTTTTGGAGGCACAGGATGCCAAGCATTCACAAAGTAAGTTGTCAGATGTGAACAGGGGTCTTCCCCCGTCTTTGTACTTGTCAGTTCTGGGCAGACACAGTTCATCTTGTTTGGAGCCCTGGCTGGATTCCAGTCTATTCTGGTGAAACCCATTCACTACAGGGTTCCCTCTGTCCCCATCAAACTTCCCTCTGTGCTCCAAATACCACTCAAGCATTCTCTCCATCTCCACTTTCAAACCCACAGCCAGGGCTGGCCTTGAAAGTGTGCTCACTGGCAGTGGTCTTTTTAGCCAGCGAGAGGGGGAAACCTAATGGTCTTGAGAACAGCACTAAAATCTTTATTGCTTAAACAAAGTATCTTAGATTTGCAAAGTCCAGCATCGCATATCCAGTATAACAGAGGAAGGGCTTTCCTTATGATAGATATACTTTGATTGTTTCCGTTATCAGACAGAGTCTGACCCTTACTGTGTTTTTCGTACTAAGCCATGCTGTCTCTGAAAGTGTGTTAGGACTGGACATTGGCTGCTCCTCATTCTCTCTTCCCATCTTTTCTTGGACAGGGTGACTGTTTGAAAGGTAGCCCATGTTGGAGTTTGAGTTTCGGGTCACAGGTAAAGAAGGAAAGGCAAGGTTTTCAAAAAGTATCGTGGTATGGCTGTATTCAAACACAACAAAAAGCACAATAGAATTATTTTCTTTTTTACCCCATCTCCTTCATTGCGTGTCAAGACACGTGGTAATTATGCATAACTTGGTCCATGACAATGGTAATTCATTTGCTTACTGGGGCTGTGTTTTGCTCTTGATTTGATTTATATGTGATTGTTTTTATTTGCTGCTTTTTGCTTTTCATCGTCATCGTTGTTGTTGTTTTCTTTTGATGCCCCTGAGGTTAAGGCATTAGTCCAAGACTTTGTCAAGGATGGAAAAAGTAACTATCTGCTTACTTAAAAAACTGAATGCCAGTAATCACCAAAGTCTCTGTTATTTAGCCCTAAGATTTCTGAGTATTCTCCTGTCTCCCTCTTTCAGCGGTGGAAGGCAGCTCTGCAACTCCCCCAAAGTGTGGCTTTGTCTGACTTGTGCTATTGGGTTCTGGCTGCAGCTGCATTCACTGCCCTTCCCCAGTGGTGCCTTCCTGGCCACTGGGCTGCTCCGCAGCTTGCCTGGAAAGCCAGGAACAGAGCTGCACAGGGGGAAAGAAGGGAGATCCCTGGGCTACTGAGTAGATCATGGGATCCAAATTCAGAGGCTGGCCCAAAAAGGGGAGTCTCCCACACTGGACATGAGTCTTTCAAGAGAACTTTCCTATGAAAAGAGGACTTTGCCTGCTGGAAAATTTAGTTGGCTGCCTGTAGAGGCAGGATTAAGTCTGAAATTTTACTTTTAACTGAATAGATTAGATTTAGGTTCCTTTCTGAGCTGCTGTGGACTTAAGGATTGGAGCTGGAGAATCTTGGGTTTTATGTGAAGGGGACTGTTTTCATAACTTTGCCTTCATGTCTCTGGGGGCTGCCTTATGAATGTGGAAAAAGCCCCTCTGTAAAGCAGACTTATAAACCTTTTTATCCCCTCAAGGTCTTTGGCACAGTCTGTTGAGTTTTATTTGTGGTTTCATGCTGATTTGGATTGTTGCTTTTAATCCAGCACATTTTAGTTTAGGTTAGCATTTGTTGAAATTTTTTTAGTTGGTTGGGGTTTTTTGTTTGTTTGTGGGGTTTTTTGTTCTGTTTTTTGATGGACTTCACTCAGGTGATTTTCAGAGTGTGTGTGTGTTGCACTGCAAACTTGTAGGTTAAACCTGAATGCTTAACAAGTTTATTCAAAATCTGTCAGACATCACCTTTATAGAGAAAATGGAGACATGGTATGTTGTGCTCTTAAATGGAGTGAGAGACTCACACATCCCATCCAGTACTGAGGAGAGGTGCTGAGTTTGAGTCCACAGCCTCAGCTTGCAAGGCTTTCTAATGCGAGGGCAGTGGGAACACGTAAGTCTGCTTGTCTCACAGAAGGGTCCCTAAAATCAACTGCTCTTGGGTCATACAGCACTTCACAGGGGAAAACCGACAGCTTGAAGTGGGAATCTGTGGATATGAGAGGTGCTCCTAACTGTATTCTGCATTGGAAGTTATTCCTAATGGTCCTCAAACTCAGCTCATGAACAGGGCGCGCTGCAATTGCGTGATGTCCACTGTCAGAGGTTTGGAAGATGGGTGTTGCACCAATAAAATGACTAGGTATTATTTTACGCAGAGGCAGAACAGACCCAGATCAATGGCACTAAGAGTGCTAGCACAATACTGAAGGATTTAATTTTGTGGATTATTAAATACCCTCTGGAAAGGAAAGTATTAATTGGATTGCAGTCTTGTGAGTGAACAGCAGAGGTGTATAAGCAGCTATGGCTTAGGAAAATAATTTTATCTTACAGTGGGTTTTAAGGAGTTCCAAGTGGGGGAGGTTTGCTATAGTGCAAGAGCTGTAGTGAAGATTTCTGCTGTTCCAGTGAGCAATGATGAGAAACTGAATGCAAAAGGCCTTGCCTGATGGAAGGACAGAGGAAGATCCATCTATGAGTTCAGTTTAGTGTTTGTGAGGTGTTTGTGAATAACGGGCCAAGCTAACCCTCCCTGAAATAGGGTGAAAGAATATTTATGCCGAGGTTGGTGTGTATGAGGGATTCTGCTCGGAGTGAGCAAATTTCCTCCTGCTGGGATTCCATAAAGACTGCAGAGGGGGTTTCCTTCTCCCGCAGACTTTTGCGTGGTGTTGATTTCCTGGAAGAGCCAAGACAGAGTGTCATTTCTGGCACTGGGGCGTTATGTTCTCTGGTGGGCTCGGTTGTAGGAAGAGGCAGTTTCCGAGCCCTCGGCCCCTGTGGGAGTAAGTTTTACACACTAAGTCAGCAGATGCAGGATGGGCTTTGCAGCTAGCACTGCTTGCCTGGTGAATTGTACTGTACTCCATCAGGTCTAGAAAATCTACTAGTCTGAGGAAAAGTAAGTTAAGCATGGGAAGAAAGATAGATAAATAAATACATAGAAGCAACATCATCTTGTTAGCAGTGTGTCAAGGGCAGTGTAAAGGTGACATAGGATAAGTAATTTTGCTGTCAAAATTATTTAGAGATGTCATTAAACTGCTTAGGGCTGTCTCTGCTGCTTCAGGGCACAGACACCTGGTTTTAATTTGCAGTGGTCTATGTCCAAACTTGCTGGCCTTACTCAAAGGGATCAGTGCTAATTTGAAGCCTGGTGGCAAATGCCTTTAGTGAACATGGGATCTAAATGGCAGAGGTGACTAAAGGATCAGAATTAACTCCCTCATAAACTTGGTTCATTTTTCTTTTCCTGAGGTTTAAAACTATCAACTAGTTCAAGTTTGCAGAGATGATGAACTTTTCAGATTGCTTGTTCTGGTTCAGTTACGGGACAGGGAGAACAGAGAAGCAGTTTCCTATTGGCCCTGGACTTTGGAAAAGAGATCCACTCTGTTCTTAATGAAGTAATGCTTGATCAGAATTTTATGCTTGCAAAATCACTTTGTCTATATTTTTTTCCTTTTTCTATCTTTTGTTTGTTTGGTTTTGTGGTTTTTTGTTTGTGGGTTGTTTTTCTTTTTTTCCTTCTTCTGCATTGTCTTGCTCTGTTTCTCTTATGCACAGTCTATTTCCTTTATCTGGAAAACGTCTTGCTACACAGCAGATTCTTGTTTGGCATCTATGCCCTCTTCTCTCCCTTCTCCATATAGAAATGCATCATCTTCACTTATTCAACAGCTGAAGAAGCACCATTCTCACCATTTCAGGGCTTTTTTCTGTTAGGAGATGCTCACCTTCCTCACTTCTGGTAGATGTCAGTGAAAAACTCATTATAGGGCTCTGTGTCCCAAAGTTATGTTTTCCAGTTGAGGGCAATGAAAGACATCTCCTGAAGCGTTATTTATTCTTGCAGGAATCATGTGCAGTTTTGTAAATAAAACTGAAAAGTTCTTTAGCACCTCTGCTTTACTCTCATACTGCTCTTGTGTGAAGGTAAATCTTCTGTATGTACCACCTCCACTGTTGGAGCAATGCATTTCCTTTCTTTTATTTTTGGCTCTGTTATTTTAACGAAACCAGTGAGAACAGAGAGGAAATTACACGTTCCCCTGGGTCATAAATATAATCTAATATGAGATTTTCTTGTAACGTGTCTGAGGACGAGGAGGGATGGATGGAGGGAATTCCCAAGCATGGAAAGAAAGGTTCTTGCTCATTTATTTTACCTCTAGTCAATGTGGAACTTTTAGCTTTTACTGATTTCACTTTATTTTGCACATGCATACAAAGCCACAGAATCTGGGAATACCGTCAAGCCCAGATTCGCCCTGTTCTTTGATTACCTGTACAAAAAAATTCTTGCACATCAAATCCCTCATTTTAAGATGTCAAGATAGCTTCAATTGGTATGCAAAGTAGGCTTTTTTAATCTTTTACATCTTCAGCTAGAAAGAAACTTGCGCCTGGCCAACAAGCCAGGTCATTGGAGGCAGTCTCACCTTGGTGTAAAGCGTACAGACATCAGCGAAGGCAGTTGTCCCCATGGCTGCTGTACTGTGACATTAGACTAGGGGCTCATACAAACAGCCTTGCTTTTTTCAGTGTGGTGCTTGCCAGAAAAAGGTGGTGTTCCTCTGCATGTGTGCTGCTGCAGCAGCTTTTCCTAGTAGAGATGTCCTGTGTATTTGGCTAAAGTTGCTGTGTTTACCAGCACACATCCAGAGCTCAGCTCTTCGAAAGTGATGTAGGGGCAGTGCCGTGGAGCAAGAGGCCTTGTTGTGCCTCAGTGCAAACTGAAGGCAGTTGTCTGTCAACGAGTTCTGCACTGATGCCCACTCATCTAAAAAAACCTGAGCCTTGATGTAGCCTTTTGTTTTATCACATTGTAAAATGGAAAAAAACCCTCCTTCGTAGTAAGGTTTAATCAACATTTCTAAGAGTAACAGCATCTTCTGTCTTAAGATGTAAGATGGTGGGCAGTACCCGTTATTTCTTGCATTGTGCTAATCAATTAGGAAGGTAGAGCTTTTTTGAATGGTTTCCAGAGAATTAAGAAGCCGGAAAACTTGAGAGCTTTTCGTGATAGAAGAGACACTCAACAGCCTTTTGGTCTAGAAAATACGTCTTCTGAAATATTTCTAATGATGACACTGCAACAAAGTTGTGTTTGCTTGCAGTTGATTCCCACTTTAGTGCTGGAGTTGATGTTTCAGATTTAAAAGCAGCTCTGGGATTTTAAACAGCTTCAGTTAACTTGGGCCTCTTAATCACCACAGCTTCTTAGTATAAAACTTTTCTCTTGCTTTTGAAAGAAAGCAGACCACTTTACCAGACTAGTTCGCTGTCTACGAGTGTCTTACCCCTAGGAGCTTGTATTTATCACCGAATCTCTGGGGCCTTGCTAATTCACAGTTATGAGTAGATTCCACTCCAATGGTAGCTGCTGTTCTGCCTATCTCTACCCATCAAATTGCAAAAACTCCCTTGTAACCCCATCCTTTCTTTTTATCTGGAGATGAATGTGATAGGTGGTACTCAGCTCTGTTGAAGCTGCTTTTGCTGTGTTGCTAGGGTAACCGGAGATAGCCCCTGAAGACAGGAAAGGGCAAGCATTCCTTTCTGCTACAGTCTGGAGCATCAGTGATTGAATGAGATTAGGTAGAATTAGATAATCCTGAAATTCACAGTGATTTGACGCCAGACCTTTATTAAATAAGTAAAAGTACCAGCCCTTATAGTAAAAATGAATTCTTTTAGATCAATAACTTTTCCCACCATTCGTCACAGCTGTGATTCTTGAGATCTCTTTTTCTGTGACGTGGGGTGAACCACACAAACATACCTTTTTTTAGTTCTTTTTTTTTTTTCCCCCAGAGGGGACTATGATATCAATTCCTCTTTTATTTCCCCCTTGTGATTCACCCACTTAACCGTAAAGTACACTTACAAAGGAAGGCACTACCAGATTCTTCAGTGATGGTTCAATGAACTAGAATTTACAATAGTAGTGTTACTTAAAAATTGTACACCATTAGTCTTAAGTATTATAGTGTTTTAGGGTCAGTTAAAAAAAAAAAAAGAAAATAAGTTGTATATTGTGAATGGCTGGGTAGTTTTTTGTTCCTTGTGCGTTCAGTGCCTAAAACTGTTGGGACCTCATCCATGCCTGGCATGTTCTTGCTTAGCTGCAATAGAATTGATAACATCATATTCTGATCTAAAGTAAATGTGAGTTAAAATAAGCATGGCAGTGTGAATGCAGGATTGGACTTTGATCACAATCAGTCTAGATTTATATCTGTTGACTTCTTTTTCATCTTTGGACTGGCATGGCTTGCATCAAAATTTAGTGTGCATCAGAGGACACCTAGCAGAGCATGGAAAATTTGGTGTGTTCTGACCCTCAAGCAGTTTTGTTTCTTATCAAGCTACATTGGCTCTTTCAGAGCAGAGGGCTGATTGATTTATTTTTTTGGTGGTGGTGCTGTCCTTCAGGTGCAGCTCCAAACACCACTGCTGAAGTTTTTGCAGGCATGGTGGTTTCAAAGTAGTCAAGAAGCAGCCCATCCAGAATGAGAAAGGCAGCCTGCGTACTCCTTATAAGGATGCTTTTAATTCTGAATAAAAATGTAATACGTTTGGTCTGGGGTTTTTTTAATCCCAAAATTAACAATGTGATTCCTTAAAACATTTTTGGCTTGAAATTCATGAGCTGGTAATTCAGGGCTGGAAGTCTATGGATCTGCACTTGTTTGCATCAGCAATGTGGATCTGGTTTTTTGAAGTCTCACCTTGCTGTGATGGATTTCTCTGAAGTAAGTTCAGTAAAAGTAATTCTGTGAGGCTGGTAAGCATTTCTGTCCCCTGGTGTGTGCAGAGGGCAAAAATCATCCTTGCTTTGGGAGGATTTAGTTCTTCTATTGATGTCTCTGCTATTGTCTTTAAATCACTATAGAATCTAAAAAAAAGTATGTTTAAAGGATATTTGAAATTACATGCTCTACAAGTTACTGTGCTTTTCCTTTAGCAGTGTGATGCTGAAAAACTTACATCTTGAAAGTAATTTTGTTGTTGTGGTGGGACTCCTAATACCTTGGACTGCTTATCACACCAAGGTCTAGAAACAAGAGCGAAAACTGATTTTTCCCCCCATATCGCAGGGAAATACTTACATGCAGCAAAGTAAGAGAGAGGGAAGGACAGAGGAGTCTGAAAAACGTTTGTGTGTGAGTACTATATCTTAAAACCAAACTCTATCTTGATCTGTACCGTGTATAATTCCACCCTCACTAACAGGGTAACAGGACACATTGATGGTAGAGTATTTTTGCTTGGTACATAAGGATACGGGCAGTCTGAATTCTCACCCCTGCCTTTATCCAGGATTCAAGTGCATTGAAAAGAGGAGTTGAGTGATGAAGTGTCAAATCCCACTAGGAAGCAAAGCCAGGACTCCTCCAAAATACAGAAAAAGCTGGGATTCAGATCTTTACCCCACAACAGAAGCAAGACGATTCCAGCTTGTGATCAAGTTTCTCACCTGTCCTGCTGTTGACTGGCTGTGGCTGCTTTGGGAAACGAGGCCCCAGGTATACCTAGAGTGGGTAAAGCAGAGGAGCTGTTGCTGTGTCACATCCAGTGTGGCTCCTGGAAGAGCAGGAAATACTGTATGAAAGGAAGTGACCCAGGTGTTAATGTTTGTTACAGGTGGCGGCTTCAACTGGGATAGTCATACTCTGTTGCCCAGAGATCTGCCCCACATGACCCCTGTCCGGCTTTGGGGGATCCAGGATGTAAGCCAGGAAAGAATCTGGCTTTGTAACTTTAGTAGTGGTATAGTAAAGACCACACATGAGTTCAATACATAATCAAGTCTAGGTATCAGTTGCTTCAGTGATTTCCCATGTTTGGAGACCAGCCTCCACCTGGGGAGGTCTCTCGGCGCTGACAAGGAAAATCAATTGGAAACATAAACAGTGCAGAATTCTTTGTGGTGAGGATTGCGCTCCAGCTTTAAGTTGCTTGAATGTTTTAAACTGTACTCCAGAGAAGTTGCCCTTAATTTGTTGGAACTCTTTAATGTCATCTCAGCACATGATTCTTTTTCTGAAGGCTTGTTCTCTGGATGGAGCTGGCTGACACCGAAGAGCATAATGAACTTGGGTACTTGGGGCTCTTCTGTGGATTGGCATTGGGGATCATATTAGATGGCTGCTAACCATGCACTTCAGTGGCAAAGTGCAGAGCATTTGGGGAGAAAGATTTTGCTTTGGCTGGTTGCTATTTATTACCACTGAATATACCGCCTAATATAGTAGACATCAGATTTTGAGTTGGCAGCAGTCCTACTGCATGTTCCTATGGACAGAGGGGCATCTAAAGCCAAAACATAACTATGCAAACTCAGTGTTGCATTAAGAAAACCTGATTTGTAACTTCAGAATCAAACCCATAGCCTGCACTTCAGGATAATCGTCCTGCATATACTGGCTCTGTTCACTTGTGGAGTATTGAATGCTGTGGGCTGGCTGTCAGGTGTCTGGGCCTCTGCCCTTTTCCCTGTTGAGGATAACCCACGTTGCTTTCTCCAACCTTTGTTTTCAAATGCAGCTTCTTATTTGGGATGTTTAACTTGGCTTACCCAGAAACGTACTTTCTCAGGGCCCGTGTGCCTTTTATTCCCTTTCACATCAGGAATCTGTGCAGTGTTCGGTACCCTTGCATGGCCTTCAGAAGTGTAGGCACTAACTTTTCCATGATTCAGCTTCCCCATACACAGGCTGGGGAGAGCACCTCTGGTATTGCGTATGGAAATTGAAATATTTAGATTTACAAGTTAAAAGGGCAAGAGACCACTGTTAGCATCAAGACTGAGTTCAAGCACTATAATAAGCAATAGGACTTCCCCAAACTAGTTCCTGTTTATGGTGGGTTGTCTTTGTACTTTTATTTTTAAGGAAAGCATCCAGTCTTGATTAAATGTCCTGGTCCTGTCCTGCATTGATCCTAGTAAATTGTTTCAGTGGGTAACTGCTCTCACTTTTTAGGAAACGATGATATTGCTAATTTGAATTTGTTCAGTGTCACATTCCTGCCACTTGGTCACCTTACAGCTTTGTATGTCACTCTTTGGAACTCCCTTTTAGTAGCCATAGACGATCATCAAGAAACCTTTTAGCCTTCTCCTTAGTGAGTTAAATAGAGTGAGGTCCTTCAGTCTCTCCACATAATGAGGCAATCCCAAATCTTTAATCAACTGCATGACTGTTCTGCAAAACCCCGACACTATATATCAGCATCCATCTTGAACTGTTGGCACTGTATTCAAGTAATGTCAAGCATAAATATACACACACACACTATAATCTTCCTGCTCTGATTACTACTCTGGCATTTATGTCCACATTATTGATATGGCTAGGGCATTGCCCATGATAAACCTTTTCACTTGATTCCCACCCTGACCCTTGCACCCTTTTCAGAGTCACTTTTTCCTGGGATAATATTCCCTGCTTTTAGAATGCCAGCTTCACCCACTAGCCCACGCTGTTTTGTGTCTATGACCCCGGGATTTCCTTACTTGCTGTTAACTCGCACGTTCTCTGTGTTTACCATCAGCAATGACTCTTTGTTTTCTTCCAGGTCATCGATAAAAATATTAGGGTGAATTGGTTACATGCTTATATTCTGAGGTCTTTTAATCACCTTTTAATCCATTTGACTTGTGCCATGTTGACTTGTAATGCTCTAATTTCTCATTCAAAAAGTTGTGTGGTGTAAGATCAAATAACTTGCAGAAATCTAAGCACATTACACTAGCACTATTGTCTCAGCAAAAAAGATATATTAGTTTAACATCTTTTCCATTAACAAGCTTTAATTTGCATAAATTATATCACCCTCCTTTAATTTATTATTACTTGTCCCGTTTCCTCTATTTCATTATTTCTCCTGGGAGTTATAAAATTACTTGGATTATTCTGCTTATGCTTATGTTTTTTAAAATACAGGCACAGTGCTATGTTTTACCATTTACCTTGTATTTCCACATTGTTCTGAGGCTCATTAAAAATCTGAGTAAAGTGTCTAAAGAACTTCTCTGGCAAACTCTTTGAGAGCAAGTTATCTAAATCTGCTGATTTAAAACTATATAACTTTAGGAGTTTCTGTTTGGAAACCTCCTAATTCACTGCTGGAATGAAAAGTATTTCATTTTCATACCATGTTAGAGCTAGCTTTTTCTCTGAGTGCAGAAATGAAATATTTACTGAACATTCTTATTTTTTCAGCATTTCTGACAGTTCTACCATTCCATCTAGTAATGGACTGAAACCATTATTACCTCCTGTCCTTAATAAGTCAGTGTTTACAAACCAGTTTGGAGTTCTCCAATGAAGGAAGGAATTATTAAAATTACACGTGCAATTATTTAAGATTAAGATCTTTATAATGGGTGGGGAAGGACAGGCCTTCACCACTACAAAGGCCCTTTACCGCATATTATGCTGATGAAATGTCCAACTGTCTTAAAGTCTGTTACTCCTTCGTATTTGCTTTATGTCTCCAGTGGGATTTCTGCCTTTTTACCTCTGGTGGTTCAGTGTTGGTTTAATCTGAAACCTGGCGTGTGGGTCAGCTGGTGGTGCATTAGGCCTCTGTGATGAGGATGATGCTTTCTCTTCGTCTTCTCAATGTGGTATATGCTGCTTGCCAGACTGAGTGCAGCTTGCGGGTTGGGGTAATGAATAGATGCGTTGGGCTTCAAAAAACCGACCTCTGTGGCTTTCTCATGAAAGCCAAACCTTTTTCCCCCACCTAGATGCTATTCTAACTTACACTTCTTGTCTGGCTGCTTTTGTTTTCTCCTGATCTTTCAGTCAGGTCTTCCTGTCTGGCCGCCAGATTGCGAAGCAAGGTGGTATTTGAATTATCTAAAGAAGTGATCACGGTGTGTTCTGTCAAAGTTTGCAACTCCTTAATCAAATCTACCTTCCTTCGATGTTTGCTTTAAATGATCTTGGAAAGGTGCCAGTACAGGGTTATACGTGCAAGAAAAGAGGTGGAGATGTGATACATTTGGAACTCTCAACTTCACTGCTTACTGGAATAACCATTAGGAAATACCCTGTTGTCCACTTCCCTCTTCACAAGACTTGTATTCATCTGTACAGAGAAACAACCCCAACATTGGCTTGCACTAAGATGCTGTGCTGTTAGCCTTGGCTGGCATGAAACATCTTGATATCCTACGAGCTGTGAAACTTGACATATGCTAAGGCAGTAACAGGAAGAGAATCTTTCCTCAAAGCTTCCCTTGAATGTTCTGACAGTATTTAATCTGTCGGGGTCTACTATGTCATTCAGACTGATCCCAGTAGGCCAACGAGTTAGAATCAATAATATCCTTGATCAGCAAATAATTCTACCTTGATCAGAGAATCTTCGTAATTAGAGCTGAAAAAGATGTGTGACATCACTCAGCCTGCTCCACAGAGTACTCTGAAACATGCTGGCATTTATGTGTGTATTTCTTGGGGCTTTTTTGGCTGCTCTTGTAATATAATGTTAGCTAGGCTGTGCTTTTGAAGGAGGTCTACATTATTATTGCCAGAAAGTGACCAATATTAGGTGCTGCATTATTTTCCCTCAATATGAAACCCCCTGTTTTAAAAATGAAAGAGATGAGGGAGAAGTGGGGCATGAGGAGAGAAAATGACCCCTTGTAATCATCCAGGAAGAGAGCTGGAAATGGAGTTCAGCCCCTGTGTCGCAGTCCCTGAGGCTCCATTCCCTTTTAGTAGATGCCCTGTTTATCCTCAGACCTCTCCTGTGTCTGCCCCAAAAGTACCTCCTCTGCTGCCCTGACCAGAAGGCATTAGTCCTAGGGAGCAGAAGGGATGCTCAGTCTCCACGGCTCACTCAGTCTTTACCTGTCAGCTAAGGCTGACCACAAAGAGAGGCCCTGCTGTGGCAGCGCTTTGGTGTCATTTGGCAGGCTGGTCAAAAGGACCTGAATCAAGATCTACTCACCATAACGTACAGGCTACTAGACACCTACTTGGCAGTTACCCTCACAGTGTCACCAGACTGGGTTTGGCTGTAGATACTGAGGCAGATGTAAGTGGCTTCCCCTTTTCTTCTTTCACTGATGCCCTCATCTCTCGTGGAGTTTGGAATTTGCATAATTGGAACAACTTGTTTGTTTGGAATGAAATCACATCCATGGGATTTAGCTGAGTGGCACTCGCTGCAGAGCTCAGTGGGAAGGAGAAGGTGGTGAAGGAAGATACTTGCTTTTACATAGCTCTCTCATGGTAGTTGAGAGCATTTTTGTTCTGTGGCATAAACTAGAGCAGCTTAGGGCTGGCTGAAGGCTTAAATGGTTGATAAGTGAATGTGTGGGACATGGGCTGGAGTGTGCTGTGCTGGGGTGAAGGCTGCCCTGAAGAGTTAGTCATCAAAATGCAAAGCACACATGTGCAGTGTGTTACACCCCAGTCATGTCAGGTGTGGAGAGAAGGATCTATAGATGTCGTATGCAGAAAGCCAGCAATAGTTGCTCATTACAGACCTTTGAAAATGAGGAAATAAAGCTAGGTTTTCAGTTTTTTGTGGCTGTCTATGTGAACCCATCAAACATGAATATGGCTGCTTGCCTACAAACAGATTAGTTTTTTATTGCTTTTGCCACCTCTGTGATGCTATAAGGCCCAGCTCTACTATATATAGGACAATAAATCTGGTTTATATCAATGTGAACTTTGATATATTTTATTAATATCACACTCATGATTTGAATATTTAAATATGCATGGCACATACAAAACTGTTATTTAGCTTATGCTTATTTTATTTAATTATTTTAGATTTATAGAACACCTGTCATCGGCTCGTAAGTGCCATGCAATTAATTAGAAATACAGTCAGAAATTCAAAACTGCCTTTCTGGCCCATCTAGATTATCCCTCTCTCTTGAACTCATCACTCCCTCCTGTTCCTAACCAGGTCTCTTCCAGCACCATAAACCTGTTCAATCTAATTCCAGGATAAAACATGGGGAGGACAGGGAGCTGAGCCTTACGGTTATGTGCTTGCAGGTACATGAACTACAAGTTCACGTTATAGGAGGAGAGCTTTGAGAATCCTTTACGTGGATCACAGTCTTGCTGTCATAGGTGCTATACAAACAGCATCACTGAATTACACAGCCCCTATCCTGGAGATTTTGCAAACCACGTTTATGCCTAGACACAAAAGAGTGCAATGCAGACCATCTGAGGGATGAGGTACTCTGGGCAGCTTGTTCTCACTCTTAGCCATTTTTTGGCACTGATTCTAGAGATTTCAGTAGGATTTGGCTTTACACGCTGATGTGGTTGCCAGGGCCGCAGGATTAGACCCTTTGTGGAGTGGTGATTTGTGAGTGTCACAAGTTGCCACTAAAAAAGTCACTGGTGGATTGAGGAAGGAGCTGTGGCTAGTGAAGCTCTTTGATGTAGTATCAAGAGCAAAGGACCTCAGTTGCATGGAGGAGGGGACCCAGTCCTAAGTAGCTCTGTGACCTTGGGCAAATAAATGGCTTATCTACCCTGTGTGCTAGTCATTCCAGATGGAAAACTGGATGAGAAAAAACCTCAAGAGCCTCAGCTGAAACCATATGATGCCTCTAAGTGAAGCCTTCCTGGGTTAACAGAGTGCAGACAATTGTACCGAAGTTTGTCTCGGAAGAAGGAGGGGAAAAGGTGAGGGGTCAGGCAGCCTAGGCAAAACATCTAGACCTGGAGGAAACGGGGTGAAGGTTTGGCAACTTGTATGGCCCAAAACCTTTGCTTACGGAGTTCTCCGTCTTTGTGAGCTGCTGTAGTGGCACTTCTTACAGGGAGCCATAGAGAGACCTTTCCTTCTTCTTACTGTGTACTAAAAGCCATACAGGGGAGGGTGTGGGAGTTAATGCTGTGTTAACTCCCACCGGGATACCCACAAGGTTTGGAAGGCAATGTGCATTAGCATGTCTCGGCTTTCCCTAGTTTCGGCCTTACTGTCAGGAAAGTTAAGAAACAGTCTCAGGATCTGCTGGGGATTTTCAAGGCAGGGACAGCTTGATACAGAGTACGTGTTGGCTCCTGGTTTCTCCTGCCCTCTCTGCCCAGCCCATCCCCGCTGCCCCCCAGACCATGGTTATCAGTAGAATTATAGAAACAACATTATATTGGTTATTATTTTTTGTCACATCTGGCCCACATACCCCATAGGAATTTGCAGCCCTTTTCAAAGTTTTGCATATGCAAAAAGTCAAGTTCTTGTAGGTGGAAGCCAAAAGGCACAGTGAGAGCATTTACCCAACTTGGATGAAGCACTCTTGACCAAAACAGCCTGAAATGTATTTGAGATAATTCTCTTTCCCTTATTACTGCTGAATTACCTCTTAATAGGCTGCAGAGAGCTGCTGCCACAGGGTGCAGTGTGAGCTCCCTTCCTGTTGACTAAAGGTCAAGTGTAGCCCCTTTCTGTTGCATGAGGTGACATGGCTGTTCTGAGTAATTGGTTTAAAAAATACATATGTATCTCTTTGTGGTACCAGAGATGCTGACTAAAATCCAGAAGGAAATAACAAAGCAGTTGCAAACATGCTTCAGAAGAAATTGTTTCACTGTATGAAATATCCACTGTTGCATTTGCAATACAATTAGCAAGAAGGGAGAATGCCAGGGAAATATGAGGTTAAGAAGCTGTCAAATATTTTTACAAGTGTTGTCTTTATTTGAACAGCAGAGATGTTTGTTCCCTTATTCTGTTTATACAGCACCTAGTACCATGGAGTTATGTTTGGGGACTCCTAGCTGTTGTTGCAGCCAAAGAATACAGAATAATGATCTAGACAGGAGTATGTGCTGCAGCGATAAAGATACGTCACTGCGCGCTCTCTCTCTCTCTCTGTATGTTGGTAACTACAGTGGTAACGATGATGTGTACCTGTGTAAAAG
Organism: Gymnogyps californianus; assembly: GCF_018139145.2. Lineage (NCBI taxonomy): Eukaryota > Metazoa > Chordata > Aves > Accipitriformes > Cathartidae > Gymnogyps > Gymnogyps californianus. Next base: position 4,356,300 of record NC_059491.1, on the reverse strand, counting down.
GGGCTGAAAAAAGCCCATGTCTGGCAACACTGAAGAAAGAAACCAGTAGATGAGCTAGTGGGCAGGAGAGGTGGGATACAGTTTATAGAAGAGTGGGAGGCATCTTCTGAAAACTAATGAGGCATTTGGGTTTCAGCCAGAATTAGATAGAGAGCATTCTGTGTTTGACTGGACAAGATCAGCTGGAGATGAGCCAGAAGACACAGAGTTTAGTGCAGGTCCTGGAGAATCCAAGGATGTGTAACAGACAGGAGAGCTACCTTGTACCTCCTTGTCATGTTTCTCTGCCACCTGTACACTATTTTCCCTGCAAATGAAAGGACAGCAGCCCACTGGACAGGACAGAGCAGTTAGCAGACTTTTTGGTCTTGTGCTTTGCTTCCTTGCAGAGAAGACAGCATATAACTTTATTTTCAAGAAAAAGTAAGCTGTGCTCCAGCTGCAGATTGGCAGGTGAGGGAAGACAGGAATAAAAACTAGATGGTGACTCTGAAGAGGAGATAACAGGTGAGAGGCAACAGCTCAGGAGCTCATGCTACATGTTCCTGATTTAAAAAGCATATTCACTGCTTGTCTAGTTGTTCCAAGGTCAGAAAGGCAGCAACAGTGGTGCCAGCACAACACGAATTTGTACGTGCAAATTTCAATGCCTGAAAATAAGGCACTCTTGTGCGGTATCCCTCCTCCATGGGGAGGTGGAGCTCTTCTAATCTCCTTCCCCTTATCCTTCTTCCAGCTGACCTCCTGGGCTCAGTAAATAACATCTCAGGAGGCTGCAGGAATCTGTGAACAGTGAGTGGCCTCCCAAGGGGTCAGAATTTCTTTCCACCTAAATTCCACCTTTGCAGTCTTTGCTAAAGAATCCACAATTATTATTCATTTAACTTGTATTTTTAAATACTATTCCTTGCCTTTCTTTTACCCTCCCAACTTTAAAGGTGATTTCAGAGGGCATTTTTCTAGAGTTCCAGCTGGCACCCAGTGTCTACACGAACCCAGACCTCTGCCTGTTGGAGTGCCTGGTATTGCTTTACTCTTATCTTTTTCTGTTTGGGAATGGCTCACCTGCCTGAATAAAATGCAGAGGAAGATTCAGCTGAGCCTTTGGAAATGTCTGGAGGGATTTGTCCATCTGATCCCTATTTATTTTAATAGGGCATTTAGTTCTCAAGAGCTGTCTCTCAGACCTGATCTTGTGTCTCCAGAACCAATGGGTGTAAGATTTTGGCCCTGACTTGATTAACTCTTATTTTGGCTGTTTCTCCTTGTATCCATCAGAATTTGTGTTTCTCCTGGGTTTTGTTCTTGTTTTGCTTTTGCCTCTGCAGAGACTACATTGTGGAGTTCAAGTGATGTTGCGCTGTACTTTGACATTTGTATTCTGCTTTTGTTTTGAGCTGGAGTGAGGGAAATCCAAAGAAACAGTTTAAATCCATCTGAAAGAGACTGCATTCGCCTTCTTATGTAGGGGCTTTCCCTGGCAAGACTGTTGTTGAGCTATGTTTGCATTAGGGATCCCCGTACCAGTACCATCCCAGCACAGCAGATAGACTGCAGCTGGGCCCTGTATCCCTGCTCGTTTTCTCTTCCCTTCATCTCTGTCCCCCTTGTTTCTCTCCCTTCCCTTGGTGAGTGTTGCTGTTTGCTGTCTTCTTCACTGGCTGCTTGTAGCGGGGTGCGGTTCGGAAAGGGTTGTGTGGAAATTCCTGCAATGAGCCCCAACCCTTCCACCCCCACACGGTACCCTGGGAGAGACCCAGGCAGGCGAGGTGACTCATGTAACGCTGGCTGAATCCTGGGGCTGCTTGCGGGGGAAACGTAAGGCCCCCAGGCAAGGCAGCCAGGCAGCTGGGGGTGGCGGCTGCCGCTTGGTTTGCTTCTCTTTTTACACAGCTGAAAGCACAGGGACCTTGTAGGGTGCAGGGGAGATGGTTTTCAGTTGGCTTTAGGAATTGGTGGGAGAGGGGCACTGAGGGGAAAGAGGAGGGGAGCATGAATGAATGCTTGACACATCTCTGCCTTCTGTAGTAAGTACAGCAGGGCCAGCTAATGCCATTGTGCACTGTGTCAAGCCATTGCGGGACATCTTCAGTACCACTGCAGGTATCATATGGAGCTGGCATGCAATGACATCCAAGGTCCCTGACCTCGCTATGTCCTTCCTGATGTGTTAAGCTGGTGAGAACACAGGAGCAGTAGCAGCAGCAGCAGAGGTATGTTTCAGATCTGGAGGTTAGCCACTGCCCCAGCTGTTGCTTAGTACTCTCTTCTGAGCTCGGCTTCAAAGAGTCACTGTCACAGCCTAGACCACTGTTTTTCACCCTTTGGTCTGTTGATCCTAGCTGGTGCATGGACTCCAAGAGTCTCTGGGAGATAATCAGGGAAAGGAAGCCTGTTGCCAGGAAATAAGTTCAGTCTGCAAGGGTCCAGTCCTTCACTGAAAATATTGTAAGATTCAGCACTGAAAACCAGAGGCTAAACTTTCCAGGTTTTTTGCATTACCTAAGCTACTCTCTGGGGCAAGGTCCACACAGGCAGAAGACCTGGAGCAAGATATGGTCTGTGTCTTTGTCTTGTTCTTCAGACTAGAATGGAATTGACCCTGTCTGCCTCTGGAGGTGGTGATCGTGGAGACCAAAGTCAGGTCTGCTTTCAGGATTTAAATGGCTCCAAACTTGGGTGGGGATAAGACAGGGAGAAGAGAATCCCCTCATTTCTTACCCCCTCCCTGGGAAATGTGGGGAAGGTACTGGCTTTTAACTGCTCCCTTCCCATGCCTTCTGGACATACGGGAACACAGGTGTGCCTGTAGAAATGTGTGAAGACATGTGCATGCTAATGGCACCTAAATATAGCAGCTGCTCCATGCTCCTGTTAACCTGTCAAATGACTACTCACTCTCCTAGGCTTTGTCAAATCATAGATATTACTCACCTCCATGACTAATTCCCTATGGAGGGCCCGTAAAGAGGTTTAGAAAACAAGTCCTCTGTCGCTCTGGGGCACAAAACATTATGTCTTTTTTCTGAGTTTGGCTAATGAGAGGAGAAACTCCTGTAGATAGACTTACTCTTGAACTGCAGACAGGGAGTCCTCAAGCAGGTTTTCTCCATAGCAGCCTGGCGCCCTTATGAGGAGGCGTATGCACCATTTCTTGCAACACTTTGAAACTGTATGCCTGGGTGTCTGCAGGAAAGACCAAAGCTGTTAATTGGAACTGGTGATTTCTGCAGGAGGAAGATGTGATGGAAACAGGCCTAGAGTGGGATTTCACTTTCGCTTTCACGGACTTCTCAAATGCAGATGCTTGCGGGGTAAAACAGAGCTGCTTAACAGTGCACAAGAGGATCATGCGACCGCAGAGAAGTCTGTGTCTTCTTGGAACTGCAGGGGGGGAATTAGGATTGGCAGAGTGTAATTGGTAAAGCTTGTATTTGGCTGGGATTTTTATTTTAACAGGCCCAGAAAATCACCAAGTAAATAATAAGTCGGGACCTTAAATTTGCTCTCCAGCACCTCTGATGGCAAAGTATACCCAAGTACATTTATTCAAGAAGGAAGAGTGCCACCTATTGAGTCACAAATTTCCCCTCCTTCAGAAGGCTGAGTATAGGTACAATAGTATCCCATCCAGGTACTTTCCAAGCACAGCTCAACGTCATTCACGTGATGGGAAGGAGCCACAGCCTGGGGTGGTATACTCATGCCAGAGAAAGCAAAAATGTATGCACTAAAAACTGTGTGGTTTTTATTTTAGATTTTTACAGATGTGCTGTGTTTTAAGTAGTGAATGTCAGTTGCAAAAGTTGCCATCAGCAAGCTTCCAAATATAGACCCTTTTCTGGAGCAAGTTCTTTGTTTTAAAAACTGAAAAAAACCTACAAGACTTACAAATAGTTATGGGCAAGTTATGTTAACACGGCTTTATGTACATTAGGCTGTTTAATGATTTAGTGGCTTTGGGTGAAAGAAACTACTAGACTTGCTTCAGAATAAGTGTTGGATGTGTGAGCAGGTTTGTTTCTTCATGTGATTGTCTTGAAGTCTCTGTCCATGGTTGAAGTGTTGCTGGAAGCCACATAAGACCACACTGTCTCTGTCAGCAGCTTAGCAGCAGACTTTGTTTCCCACCTCAGGGAAATGCTTAAATGCTTAAGAGGGGAGATACCAGTTTCCAGACAAAATGTTTCACCTTTAAAAACATGCCTCCCCCCCACCCCATTTTGTTCCAATTAATTTTGGTTCTGGTTTTCACTCCCATGAGAGATGAAGTTTTTTTCACCTGCTCAGAAAACTCTTCCCTCTGGTATTTCTTTTTTTTCCTTCCAGCTTCTTTTTTATTCTTTTGATGAATTATTTACCTCTCTTGGGTTTTGGTTTTTTTACTATTCTCTTTGTGTAACTCCCAACACTCCCTACTTCCATTCAGTACTCATCAGAAAGCCACTGTATTTGTTGGTCCTTTATTTCCCAGTGTTATATATACAAATGTATTGTAAATCATGCAGTATCATCTCATGTTGCTCCTAATGTGCTGAGCCAACTAGCTGCATATTTCTGTGAGTAGGTTTGGTTTATCCTTTGGTTTTGTTAGTACACACAGTATAAGTGGAACATGTGGTTCTAGGTGCTGCACAGTCACAGTGAATGATGAGCACTACCCTCAGTGCTTGCAGAACACATACATGAGGCAATCGGGTAGACTGCTTGAGTTCAGGATAAAGATACAGGCATAGCGTGTTACACACAGTCCTTTAGAGACTGCAAGCAGCAGTATCAGATCTTTCTTCAGTTACTCACAAGTAGATCTCAGCTAGGTTTCTTTTTCAGGAGTGCACTGGTTACTGAGTGGTGGGGACACCAGATTTGGAGACAGGACCGTTCTGTTCCAATCTTGGATCCTCTACCATTTTACTGTGTGATGATGAGCAAGTTGTCCCACCATACTTTCCCTTGGTCTCACTTGCCTAGAAGATGATATAAATACTTCATAGCAAGAACTGCGTGCCCTTTTTGCAAAAGCTGCAGGCCTTGAAGTGAAAGGCTATGGACAACTGCAAAGTGCTGTTACTGATGCTGGAGTTGGACTTTAATGTTTGCGCATCGAGTCTGTTGAGTGAGAAGAATGGGTTTCACATTGTGATTCCAGGGACTGCACCTTGTGAAGCTGATAATCGGTTCCTTGTTGTTGTCCTTGTCAGAGCTGTTGTGACGCCCACAGCAAGTCATCTGTCTGACTTTTTTTTTATACAAAGCACCAGAGCTAGGAAGTTCACTGTACTGTCTCTGGATTAGGTTCCCTCTCTCCTGGCACGGTTCATCAGCACATGTAATCTGGTTTCTGAGTAGGAGTGGGGTATGAGAGCAACTTCATTTTGTAGCACTGACTTCCCTGTTGAGGTGGACTTTCAAATGTGTTCTGGTGACTGCCATATAGCAGTTACTGTGAAGCCCATAAAAGTGCACCACAGAGGGAAACATCTGCACACTATACCAGCAGATTGTGGGAGATGCATCCTTGCCTTGACTAGCTTATGTTAAGGATAAGTGTCATCCTCAGTCATGATATACCTCTTTCTGGTGCTCTCAGCCATGCAGCATTTTGATGGACTGAGGGCATGTCAGTCCTTAGCAGTGCCAAGAAGAAGGGAGGGATTCCCCTGAGTCGAAGAAGCTAAGCAGGAATTTGGCATGCTTTTAGCCTCATGCCTGATACTCTCAGACTCTCTTTCCTTTCATTAATTCCACTCTGTGCTGCAGCTGAAGAGCACGTATTAAAACTCTAAGGAGGCATGTCTAGTAGTTGTTCAAAATCAGTTAATTTTTTATTGGATTTGAAGTCAGACTTCATGGGCCAAACCCACCCCTAGAGGACTGGGGATGGGGAATTGCAGGCAGTCGGGACTTATTCCGGATAATTGACTTTCTCTTCTGTGTCCACCCTCACTCTCAGATTCACCTAAGAAACCTCCCTATCTTTGCTTCTCTGCAGTGCTAAGGCGGAGAGGCCTTTGTCCCTAGCAGCCTCAGCCATCAAGATGTATTAAATTAAACATACGCACACATCACAGCCCTGAGGCTATTAACCCCCCATGCACACAAATAATCCATTGTGGGCTAAGTAGAATAACTTATGTTTGGACCCTGATCTAGTCCAATTCATTTCCACACCTGCGGGAGTGACCTTCAAAACTTGCTCGAGGCTCTGTCTCAAAAGTCGTTTTCTCATTAGTGGAAATGAAATGTATTGTGGAGCTATTGCTCTGTCTCTGCATCTCTGGGGAGATGAGTGCAGAACAACACTTCTAGTCCCTGCCCACAAATCACGCCAGGCCGCCTCACTCCCAGTTGGTTTTCTAGAAACCCTTCTTCCCTGACTCCTCCTCCCTTTCCCTCCACAGTAACATAATTAAGATTAAAGAAAGTCCTTCCAGCATATCCCCAAAGGTTGCAATGAGCAGGGGCTGCCATTTCAAATGCTTTGGGTGCCTGGGCATGCTGGTGGACAGAGAAGGCACCTGCAGTGGCTCACAGCCTCCTGCCATCCCTGCCCGGGACGGTCTTCTCTGCCCTCTGTCCCCCTGATGAATTCATCTGCTTTTGCTTGGCCTTGTGGCTGGCCGGTCCCAGGACTGAATCTCTTTTAAAACAACACAATTTATTCCCATAGTAAACATGCTGTAGAATTGCTTGGTCTGGTAACAGTGTTTACTTCCAGCTGTCATCTCTGTCTGTAGTACTATCAGAGCGTAAGGGGAAAAAAACCCGAAACCCTCCTGTTGTGCTCTGAGTCCTTGCCATCCATCAACCAGGGGTCACAGTAACTGCAGATCATATGCTCGGGTCTCAAAAACTGCAGGAAATCAGTCTTTGTTACATGGAAAATAAAGCAGTCTATGGGGAAAATAACCATAAATGTTCATTATTTGTACAGGAAAATCAATTTGTAGGCCAATTGACCAAATAAAGTAATACAATTTGCTGGGAAATCCCCCAGGTGTGGCAGGCAAATCATGAAGTGGAAATGGAAGCAGCGGTTTTCATAGGTAGTCTGTGGTGGTTTGGGGGTGGGAGGGATGTGGGGAAGGGAGACAAAGCTTAAGAAAATGAATAAAACTACAGAAAAGGGTGCCTTTAGCTGTGCAGCCAGTTGAAGGAAAGGTACTAGTGGAAGGAGGAGAAGGGGAAACGGTCTTTTTCTTGTTTTTGTATCGCAGAGGGTGGTGGAAGGAGGTAACAGTGCCACCATACAGTGTGTGATAGCAAGGAAGGTGCTCTCTTGAAGGGGCTGACAAACTGAGAAGTGGAGCCCTGTGGTATGGCTGGAAGCACGTGTGGTCTAGCAGTAGGAGCAGACGAGTGACAGACGCATGACCCTTCTCGGTTCTCCCTTGTTTTGTCATCTACGCCACAAATCTTGGGCAAGTCATTTCCATTGTGCGGACTATGTGTGTGTGGAGTAAAATTAGATAATCACCCCAAAATGACTTTAAGGTGATTCTGTGATTCTCACGTCAGTGGTAAATGCCATTTGCAGCCTTAGTGCAGAACTGATTGTTTCTGAACAATGACACCCAAGTCTAGTGACGGGTACTCTGTGCCTGGACAGCTCTTTGTCACACGTGCATGTTGACGCTGGTCAAGTTAAAAAAGCTAAGGATCAATTTGTCAGTCAGTCTCTTCCAATTATCTGAACCAGATCCTTTGTGGTTCCTTAAGTGGAGGCTATGTGTCTGTGCACGTACGAAGGCAGTGAGATTGGGAGGGAGAGAGAGGGACATCTTCTTCAGCTGTTTTCTACTTGAAAGTATACATTTATGACCATAGCACTAGAAGGCATTGCTAAGGTATTGTAGTCCAGTTCCTGTGATAGTTGAAAAGGGTCCACAGAGCTGTTTTCCCACGCTGGATGTGGATATATTGTCCCTTTGGCTTTGGAAGCGCAACAGGCCGCTCCTGGCTCTGCAGCGGCCTCTCTGTGTGACTTAGTTCATTGGCTTACATGTCTTCATCATGCTTTGCACCACTGTGAAATGGACCTACTGCTCCTCACCGGCCTCCCAGATGTGTTAAAAGCCCTTAAAGAACAAAAGCTTATAAAACACGTTGTGCTTTCCAAATGAAAAGTATTGCATAATGACAGTATCACCGTAGCAGATGACAGGCTTATTGGCTCAGATTTCACTTGCTTTTGGCTCTCTGTGATAGAGAAGGGGCTCCAGGGAGGCTATGGCTTCACTCTTGTGCATGCAGCAGGTGTCAGAGCTTTTGATTTGTAAAAAAGGGCCCTTTCAAAGCCTTGAGTGACACTGCAGAATACATTCTGTTTAGACAAACTCTGCCAGTCACGCCACATCTGTGAATGAGCTGCACCTTTCCCTGTTCTGTTTTGGTATTGATAGTTTAAGAGTATGATGTCTACTTAAACACCAGGCATTTTTTTTCAAAAGTGGAAGCAATGCCTTAATTGATATTTGTAGTTTTCTTGTTTGCTTTGGATTTTCAAAGTTTGCTTGGCTGTCAGGAGGGTTGAGTCATTCCGAGGACACTTTGTGGGCAGACCTGGCTGTTGCTCACTCAGTAAGTGGCAGCTCTCTCCTCAGATTTTTCTGATCTGCTCTTCAGTGCTGGGATCAGACTTGAAACACAGCAGTATGTGGATCTTTTTATATCTTTACCAGCCTGAGTGATCTCTGTGCAGGTGTCAACTGAAGGCTTGAGCTCAAGGTTCTTGAAGAGGCATGTCTGCCATCCAGGGAGGATGGTGCTGCGCTGCTGGGTGGTCCTGTCATGGAGGCAGATGTGGCTGATTTTTGGAACCAGCCTCCCTGGGGAATACTAGGATGTAATGCAAAGCTCTGGTTACTCTGTCTCCGCTGTGTGGAGCAGCTGCTGTTTCTCTGCTCTCGTCAGTTTGGTTGCTTCAGTTTTGAGGGGAACTGCTGGGAAATCAATTTTTTTAAAGCTGAGGAAAATTGCCCGCTGGTTAGTTTCCATCTCGTTCTGCCCATGGCAAGAGTGGTGTGGCTGTGGGGATGGACAGGAGGCATTTCTTGGGTCAGTCTAACAGCAGGGTGTTTGAGGTGAGTGTGGCTGGGGTTAGGGACTGACGGTCTGCGAGTTCCACTGATGCCTCTAGGAGCTTATGTTTTCAAAGTCATCAGTGATCATGGGGCACTTCAATATTTTGAAAGCCCAGCTTTTAGGATGGCGTTGGACCTGATTTTTCCAAAAGAACCAGCTGTAGCTCTCAATAACTACAGCAGCAGCAAAATCTTCTTCCACATGGACAGCTAAAGAAAAGGAGGAACTGACTCTCAACAAATCCAGGTCTGTCTATCCCATTAGGCGAAGATAATAATTATTGAACTTTGTGAAACACACTGAACTGTTTAGATAAAGCCTGTTTTGGTTTCTATTACAGCAACAACATGCATTTTGGGAGGAACTGTTCAACGTTTCTGTTTGATCTCTGTGAAAGTTGCTCTTTAAGACAGTGAAGACTTATCAAAACAGAAGAAAAAGCTCAAAACAGAACTTGAGGCAGAAATTGCACTCTACCCAATGAAAAGCTACAATGGCTGGTCCTCATTCTTGTAGGACTTGACCAAAGCCTGGGTCTGTCTCCTTTTGGCTGAGCAGGTTGTAAGCCACACTTGGAAATCTCAAGGATCTCAAAGAAATGCTTTAAGCGTGTGTCTCCAGAGCAGAATAAAAGTATAAACCTCAGTCAAATTCCTCTTGATGAAATATTTCAGACTCGCTGGGAAAGACTGTGTTCTCTTGGACCTGATGTAATGAAACTTTGGAGTGAAACATTAATACCTGGGGGAGTGACAGACAGTTATTTTGTTCTCTCATCTTTTTGTTACTCGAAAGGTACAGCAGTGAGGTGCGCGAAAAGAAGGGAAAATGTCTGAAAGCATCCGTGCCCTTGTGCTCCTTATCTCTTCACCAGAGAGGAGGAGCAGGAAAGGAAAGAAAAAAGAAAAATATGTAAGTTTTGCTTTTATTTAGGAGATAGCATCAGTGTACCACATCCTCAGCTGGTGTAAGTTGGCTTTTACTCCATTAATACTGACTTACATTGCCTGAGGACCTGGCTTCACATCTCTGCTTCCTTCTTGCAACCTCAGACTGAAATGGACAAAGTTATTTGATGTGGAACAGACACAGAAAACAAAGACTAGGCCACTTTTCCGCCTTCTTCCAAAGAGTTTTTGAAAACAGGTAGCTCCAAAGGACTGATAGATTTTCTATCTTAGAGTTACCTCCCTTCAAAGACTGGAAATTCCAGTTGGCTTTTCCAGAAAAGCATAGCTCTCACTCTATTAACAAATTATCCTTTAGGCTTTATAACTCACTCAGAGGTAATAAATGGGAAATGTTCCCTTCTGTTCACAGATCTTGTTCATCTGTCTCTTTAGGGCTTCAGAAAATAATGTTGGTAATACTGATGGGAAGAGCTGAGGCTTCCTTTCTGTGTAACTTTCTTTTGGTTTAAAACATATATATTTTCTCCAGTTATGGTAGTACCTACAGCCCTGTTTCTTTGCACAGCCTCAGACTCAACACGTCATTCTCTGCTCCAAAGAGCTTACAATATAAACAGTATAGAGAAACAGGTACAAGGGAGAGAAAGTGTTACTAGTGGCTTTTTATAGCAGGGAGACTGAGCACAATGGGGTCAAGTGAGTTGCCTAGGATCGATCACATAGGGAAATTGTGGTTAAGACTAATTTTCTTCTTTGATATACTTTCCCTCTCTCTCTTTCTCAAAAGATAAAATACCCTAAAAATGGGCCTGGACTGTCTGTACTGGAATTGATAGCTTCTGTATAAACCAGTTGATGACAACTCCAAACTGTTAATGAGGAATCGTCAAGTGTAGACCTAGAGAGCCTGCTGGGGTACAGTTATTCCCAGAACCTGTCGTACCCCTGGCTACAGCTCTTAGACCTATCTGGCTATGCCAGATTGCCTCCTCAGCTTGCCTCTGGTCATTGCCGGAACTTGTAAACCACTTGCATGAGACTCTGACGAAGAGTGCAACACAGTCCCCAAAACCTGGAAGAATCTTTGTGGTCTATACTGCCTTAATTTTTTGCCTGACCATTGCTGTCTGTTCCCTTCTGCTCCCTCTGTACTTTGGGCCATCCCTCCTGCGCTGGAACGCCTTCCAGTGTAACATTGGTGTCACTGGAAAGAGATGATAAATAATAAACCTGTTAGTGGTCAGGTTAAAGGGCTGGACTGCAGCTGACAGGGAGGCAGAAAAATAGATACAGCGGAAGGCTGCCGACTGTTGTTTTATTCATTTGTTCATTACTGAACCCGGGAGCAGGAGGTAAGGTGAGAGGCTGGACAGCTTCTTCTGTCTGTGACCTCAGTTTTGATGGAGAAGGTGGTAAGCACAGGGCAGCAGAACTGCGCCCGTCCTGGATTTGCTACCAAAACAGTTGGCCTGGTAGCACATTGGCCTAGAACGCCTAATGAAGGCCCAGGGGAGAGTGGAGGATTATCTTGGAAGGCAACTGACCCTTTCTTAGGTGTTTGCACTAATCACAGCTGAAGGTAAATGCAAACTTTGTCAGTTACCCTACAGGGGGATGTGTGGGCTCCATGGCTGTGTAATTTCCCTAATTAAAGCCATTTGACTAGGTTTATTATTTGAAAAAGTAAAAGAAAAATATTCCAGGCTCTCAGAACGTCCCCCTTTCCTTTTCCCTATCTTTATTATCAATAAAAAGAGAGAGAAAATGCTGTCTGGACTTGAGGATTTCCTTCACATATGGAAAAGATTTAGCATTCTTCAGCTCCCAGCATTGGCAGCGCACAAACCTCCCCTCTTACCTCCCCCCAGCATTCCCTGTCTGCTCCCTGTATTTCCCAGATCTACGTATACAGAAAGAATGCATGTGCTGTTGCTTCTGCAGGGTTTTTTTTTATCCAATAGAAATTATTTTTGAGAGTTGAATCATAGGCATGTGAATCATCTTGCAAACAGCTTTGATATTTTTATCAGTGTGCAAACTCTTTGTGCATTTGCATTTCTGTGCTTTTTTCCTGGTACTGATTTGGATGCTGAAGAAGTGGTGTCCGTAGGGACTGCACCTGCTCATCTTCTTGGGTCAATTCCCAATGGGATCAGATGTCCAGAGTTTGGCTGGCAGTTAATGTGGACTGGCAAAAACTTTGCTTTCATGTGCATTTTTTTTTCCATGGAGCTTTTTGCCTTGCAGCGATCATAGCAGAGGCCTTTCCATTGCTGGGATCAATTAAATGCTCACCAGGGACTCTCTCTGCGAGGAATCTTTCCTTTTCTGGCTGACTTTGAATGTCACACCAGGGCGTTCAGCTGTTTTGACCTTGTTGCAGTAGCTCCCAGGGCAGGAAACCTTTCCTAACCCTCCCTTCCTGTCTCTCCCCCAAGTCCTATGCTCTCCGCCTGTCATTCCATCTGCAGGCTCTCCCAGGGCTCTTATGCAACAGTTCGGTTTTTGGTATTCTTGGCTGGGAGAACACGGCTCCAGGGGAGAGCTATGAGGGGGTTGGATGGGTGGGGGGAGAAAGATTTTATTTTGTAACTCTACTGACCTTGCTTAGCCACACAGAGCAGAATTTTCCCCCGCTCGCTGGAAGGGAAGAAATATCACCACTGTTTTCTTTTCCATCTTTCTGATGGTCCTTTGCTTTCATGACAGAACGATCGGGCTTCCAGGCTTCTCCGCTCAGGTAACCTACCACTGTTCCCAAGTTGTTGGTTTTTTTTACTTGTAGTTGCATCTCTAGACTTGGGTAATCGGTAACTTTAAATAGTGTGTTGGTGCCCATCTGATTTTTCCTGGGGAAAGGAAATATGCCTGTCTGTGATTTTTAAAAACAAAGCAACCCCCCACCCAGACAATACTTTGAGAGGCAATGAAAGCAATTAATGGTGTCAAAAGACCCTAGGAGGGTGAAGTGGTGAGTGACTGAGGGCTGGACTGACGCAGGAACGGCTGGGTGGGTAGCTGAATGTGTCTGGGGAATAGAGGGTTATTGACTCAAACTCCAGCTGTGTTTCGTTAGCTGGAATCATAAGTAACAAAATTAATCTTTAACAATGTATAAAGGGAAGGGAGTCCTAATACATGAGGCAGTTCTGCAGTGCCCTCGACACTCACCCTTGCAAAAGCTTCGGAGAATTGCAGAAACGTTTTACTTTCTAGTTACACTAATTAAAGAGAGGTAAGTGATATTCTGCTCTCCACCCTCCCACCCTCTATCCAAGGGGTGGGGGAAATCCTTGTGTTATGAAAGGAAGGTGCAAGCTCTGAAGAGGTTTCCTCTGAGCTGAGTCAGTGTTTGTCCTGAAAGCAAACGTCTTTGACTCCTCTCAGGCACCGAAGAGGTTGTTGAAGGGTTTGTTGCGGGCTAGGGGAGAGCACCTGTGCAATAACTCTGCAGCAGCGTTTGGGCTGGCTGGCTATATTTCACCCACAGATGTACGTGTTGAGAACAGGTCCTCAGTGGGGACCCTGCGTTCCCCCTGCTCTCAGGGGTATAATCTGTTCCTTATGCCGCTTTCTGTCTGTACTCCCTGGGCCAGGGAGCTGGCAGGCAGGCAACCTGGCTTTGCTGGACTGAGCTATAAGACATATTTACCACTACGTATACTTCATCTTTTTGCTGGGGGTACTGCACCTGTACTGACAGCTGTTGGCTCTGCAGCTATAGAAAATGTTCCTTCTGACCCGTTGGCCAAAACAGTCCTACTGGTTTAAAAAAGCCAGCTGGCAAAGCCCACCTTCCCCCTTTTCTTCATGTGTGTAAAAATGGAGTTATTTAACAGGGGGGAGCTAGAGTCCCAAGATGCCTGGCTCTCTGGCAGTAGGTGACTATTGATTGGGTTGTTTTTCCAAGCATCAGACATCCCAATGAATATCAACAAATTGGGAGGCAGTTTTCTTTTTAAAATATTCAGACCTTCTTATAGGGTTCATGGTTCAACATCAGCATCCCATTAATGTATGAGATCACTCTGTAGTGACACTGTCACACAAATACAAGCTTTTTCAATGTGAGATTATGAGGCTTACATCAAATATCTATAAATCCTAATGTACCTCCCCATATATAGCGATGCCACTGCAGTCTCTGGGTGTATTCTTGCACATAACACCGCTCTGCTAAGTGCATACTTTACTACCTGCCATTGGGTACCAAGTGATAGTTGATAACCCTGAATCTGAGTAACTGTAGGTTATCTCAATATACTGCTCAGCAGTGTAGGTACATTCCTGTCCTGTAAGCTGTCTGTACAACTGGCAAAGGACTTTAGCAAAAGCCAGAGTCGTAGGAATGATTCCTTGGATGGAGTGCTTCTCACAAATGAGTGTTTTTTATTTGCAGCTTGGACCAGTGCCCTTTCAAGTCAATGGAAAGACAATTGATTGTAGCAGGTTCTGGACCAGGCTTCTGGCTACCTTTGTGCTTAATTTAGAAGTAATGTATATCTACTGGTGAATGCCTCTAAACAGATTAAGAAAGTGCAATTGATTCAAAACTGACTATAGATGAACATAAAAGGCAAAATTGATTGGCTCAGTCTATTTTAATTTTCTGGGAATGGAGAAATGTAATAAATAAATAAATAAAATGCCCCAAACCTAATGGCAAAAATACAAAGTACAAAGTAAACACAACTTTAAAAAATGCATTGCTAGTGCTGGAATGCAGGTGTTTACAAGGGCACAGGAACCGCTGTGGCCCTGGTTCTGATGTTGTCCATGCCTGGCCCCTGGTCAGAACAAAAGTAGTACAGGTCATCTGTGACCAGAGATTGCTGCAGGTGCAGATTCTCTTTTCCATTCATGTTCATTTGTTTGTCTTTCAAGGGAGGAAGCTCTCTGTGTGTTAGATGGTATCTATATAGGTACATATATACATATTTGTATATTACATATGTAGGCATATATATGTGTGTGTGTGTATATATAGGTGTATATATATGGAGCAGCTTTAGGTGTAAGGATACAATTTACAGAAAGGCAAAGAATAAGCATTCTGAGGAGCAGGGGAAAGGGGGGACCTGTGTTCCTGGTCTGGTGGGCTGTTTCTCTAGGTTTAGCGCCTCCCTTTTTGCTGCACTCTCACTCGTTAGGGCTGATGAGTCCCTGGGCAGTCACTGAGACCTGGTAACTGCTCGACGGTACCATAATGGCCATAAAATGATCTTTAGCATCTGATCAGTGCTGTTCTCTTTAGCCTGTGAAGTCACAGCAGAGAGTGAATTGCAATTATTTTGAAGCGGAAATTTGCACTCCCTCCCTCCCCTCCCCCTTTAATTGTTATGATAAATTGCAACTTCAGAAAAATATATAAAGCTTTGGCATGATAAAGCTCATGCTGATATCAGGTCCTAGCTTTTCAGCATGACAGAAATCTGGTGCAAATCCTGCCCTCCTTGCTTTTCCTTTCCTTCCCCTCACTTTTCCCTTTCTCTCCTCTTCTTCTCCCTACTGTCCTTTTGACACTGTGCAAGCTAGAGTTACTAAGATGGCTTTAGACAGAGGGTAAGCTCTGCGCACATTCTCTGTAGGCACTGGAGCAGGAAAGGGGGCAGGGGTGGAAATGCACCTAGTATGCAAAAAGTATTTAAGGGTAGGAGACGCACAATTTATATTGAATGTTCCTCCAGGGAACAGACAGAAATCTCTTTGCAAAGGGCCATGTGAGTGGATCTCTGCTACTGTGGAGGGGAGCCCACAGGGGTGAGGGAAGGCATTTGCTGTTTGTCGCATAGATGCAGTTGGCTCCTCACACCATAGCAATTCACCTTGTGCAGGTGGGTCTCTGAGAGTCCCCAGCTATATTCACAGTAAGGATATTCTCCTGTGTGTGAGTCTGGGCATTTGGACTCACTACAAAGCCTGTTGCAGCTTGATCCAAGTTTTGTTCTTGGGGTACTCAGAGGTGTAGGAGCATTCACCTTGTTGCTGTCCATGGGTGTGTTTTTCTTCTTCATGTCTCTCTCAAGAAGAAAGTGTGTGTCTTTTTCCTTGTATGCACGCGTTTTCACATTTTTAAGCCAGTTTGGCCCATTGCTCTTCTCTCCCTTGGGTGTCTGCTGTTCACAGACAGCTGTGTTCTTGGCTTGGGCATGCATCAGAATGGGAAAGCTAATGTGCCTCCTTGGGGTGATGCCTTCCAGATGGATTTAGCTAATTGTCACAATGATTAGGGCTCCCCTTAATGACAACAACTGGAATTTATTGACAGAGGTAAACAAGAAGTTTTTGTTTTGTATTTGTGGAAAGTTCTTAATTTGTTTAATTAAAAAAACACGGGCTCTTCTATCACTTAGTCTTCCTCCGTTCTCCCCTGCAGAGAGCCTGACTGGCTTTCCCAGAACGTTTTCATTTTGCCAGGTTTATTTGGAAAGTTGGAGTCAATGTTTCAGAGAAACTGTTATTAGTTACATGTTACTCTGTACTTATTCGACCTGTTTCACACACTTTTCTTCCTTTTCTTCCAGTCCTTGCTAAAACCATGTTTCTTTTCTGTGACTTGTCCTATTGAGGGAAGTATGCCTACATACCTGTAGAAAGAATGTGCATCAAACTGTGCTTCACTTCTCGCTGTGGTTCCCTTCCCAGTTTCATGATTTTGTTTGCTAAAATTTTAAATTCTGTGGGGCAATGACATTACAGTGTCCCTGGGTTTCCAATGTACATCTTCCACTGTACGTGCTCGTATTATGGCTCTCTGTCTTGGTCAATCACAGATCAAGCTAAACATCCCAAGTGCTAGAAACTTCTTCTGTCACAGTGAGAGCTGAAAACCCAACACACTCTAGCTTAGGCTGCACTAGGCTCATATCTTCTTGTGGATCAGGCACAAAGGGTGCAGGGACAGAGTAATCGGTAATACATTCTCACTACTTGCAGGAGATAGGAGGTTGGGACCAGGGTCATGTTGTGCTAGGTTCTGTACACAAATACGCATGCAGTGAAAAAGCAGCTTTTGCCTCCTGGGAGTTTTCCTCCTGTTTATTTGTGTCTTGTCAGAAGTGAATTGTTGAGGGAAGTACACTGCCAGGACCACCTAGGGAAAGTCTGCACAAGGCAAGACCTGCTAGATTCATCTGAACATGCAAATGAACAGTGAAAAGTAGCCTCAGTAATTCAAGTTGAAATTGATGTGGACTGTTCACTGGTGTGAGAGACAAACCTGCTGCTGGCTGGCATAGGCAGTTTTCCCTTTGCAGTCAAAAGTGTTCTGGATTATCTGGATCATGTCTTCCCTGCGCTACGGGCAAAGGTTTAATTTAACCTGTTCTGCTATGTTAATGTGCAACATTTGGTAGGAAATATTCTGGAGAGAGAGATTGGAGCCTAATTCTGCCATCTTCTTTTCCTGGTGGCGTGGATGAGACGCAAGCTAGGAATGAAGAGGTGGGGAGAGGCTGGAAGTGCGTGACTTGAATATTAGAACTGGAAGAACTAGATATAAATACGCCTCTGCTGAAAAGTCTTTTGCAAAGTGAACATAGCCTTTGCCCACCCAACATACCAGTCTGAAACCTGCAGTGACTAACAGCATTGCCTTTCCAGGGCAGCCATTTGAGAGGAGCTGCTTGGTTCTTGGTTGCCTAACCAAATTCTTGTTTTCTTCTCTTTTCCTCCTTCCCTTTCCCATTCCAACTAATTCCATCCTGTGCCAGAACCGGGGTCGCCTGGCAGAGAAGAGGACGATCCCCTTACCTCCAACCAGGATCCCGAAGAAAGAGCTGACCTCAATTTTCTCGCATAGTGACGACAGCGAAGAGAGTGATAAGAGCAATGGTCAACACCCTGAAGTAAAGCAGGAGGAGGATCTCCATATCAGTATCATGAAAAGAAGGTACTTTCCTGCCAGGGAGTGCTGCACTGCAAAAGCAAAGACAGAGAAAACTGGGCAGCAGGTGACCAGCCTTTGTAGGCCAGTACTGCCCAGGCTGCCCAATGGAGTCACCTCCAGGGCCTGAAATTAAAGTGCAAATGTCACATTATAGCTCAGAAAGAGTAGTTGCTTCCTCTTTTCTACTTACTCCTGTTTGGGGCAAGTAGGGCTCTATGGGGTCTTGCACCATGGGCCTTGCGTTTGCACTAAAGGTGTCTGGATTTGCAGACTGTAAATTGTATTTCACCCTCTGGCCAGCATTCTGTATCTTTGTGCCTGGTGAGGCCAATGAATTGCATGACCAAGAAGTCATCTGTGGGCCTTTTACATAGCTGTCTGAAAATACACAGAGGTATACGGGTCTAAAGTCCTGCCTTTTGCTTTCAGTTGTCCCCAAATTCTGATTAATATAAGCTGGATAATTTAATGTTGGGGAACAAAGTTTGGGAATGAGGTAGCAGCAATGGTGATTGTTATATATTCTTGATTACAAGTGTCAAAGAGCATAGCCGTGTCTCACTGATCCTGACTGCCTCTGTAGTCTAAAAGTAGAAGTAATGGAGTCGCAGTAGGCAAAGAGTCACTCAGATACTGGGGCTTCCCTCAGTACTTACATATTTTGATCGTGTCTTTCTCAGTACCGTATACATTCATCCTGGAATCATGCAGGGTTAAAGGAAGAGGAGAAGGGATTGTCTTGAGTTACATTCTGGTAACTGTCACTTGGGCTCTCATGTATGGTCTCAGTGCCCGTAATATTCAGCTGCAAAATTTTGACTTCTCTCATCCCTCTGAAAAAATACAATGTTTAGAAGACCTGTAACTACAGGAAAATAAATACCTAAAGGCACTGTGTCTCAGCCTCCCATGCATATCATTGCAACTCATCTTGATTGTCATCTTCCTCTGATGCATAAAATCACTCAGATTCTAAGACAAGCCCTATAAAAACAGAGGAGTGGAAACCAAAGGCATGTAATTGCTTTTCTTATGCTTTATGTGTTTCTTGCTCCTGAGTAGATAAGCTATTTCCCCCCTTGCCTTCCAACAGATGCTGGTACATTCAGCAGCTGAGAGCTTGAAAGTAGGGAGACAAAACAGTAACCAGCTCTTCTCATAAAACCCGCCTGTAATTAAAGTCTGGGTTTATCATTGCAGCTGTCCAACAGCCATGTTTAAGGGTTATCGCTTGGAAATGAAAAGGTGTTTGGGGAGCGCATCTGCACTGTGCATGTGCACAGGAGCCACAGAGGAGAGGGAACCCTCCTAATCAGTTTTGGTAAACTGCCCTTCTTCTCCTGCCCGCTTTAATTATGCTTTTAATTCTGCAAAATTGTAGTGCTAGATTGTGTCATTAGGAGGGAGAACAACATGATAACTATATAATTGATATGCTGGGCCCCCCAAAATATAAAGTGCTCTTATCTTAAATCTTCAGTTACTGTAATTGCTTTGCCTTGTTTATTAGGAAATGAAGAAAAAATACTTAATAGTTATTAGCCAGTGGTCCCCCAGCTTACTGTTTCTGTGCTCTTCAATACTTTTCAATCAGTTTGTCTGAAGGTCTCTTGTTTAAGCTTTGTCTTGATTCCTTAGAGGAGTGCATAATTCTTACCAGGTAGGTTAGACTCTCATTGCTTTTGTACAGTTGTTCTCCTTTTCATTTTCCTGGGAGCTCTGATACAGTGTGGGGGAAATGCTAGAATAGCTGGGGCAAACAGGGGCCAGGCAGCACTCTTGATGCGTGCAGTAATAACAGAAAAAAAGAGCACTTAATTCAGTGCTTGGTGCCCAGGCAGGGAACGTCTACTGCTCAAATTCCTCAGCATTTCCAAGCATTTTATCCCTTGCAAATGGGTCCCCCAGCCCTCCTGTCCCAAAGAGGGGGAGGACTGGCCGTTTCCACCTGCTCAAGAGCAATGAATGGAAAGCGACCTGACCCTGCTCTTGCGCAGCCCTGCTGGAGGGAGCAGGCTCTGGCTCTGTTCCCAGTGTCATTAGCAGCCCAGGGACTGGGGTGGAAGGTGTGATGGGGCTGGCTCCAGAGGCGGCAGCAGCAGCAGCAGCATCATAAAGGCTAGACAGCTCGCAGACATGACAGCTGGGGCCCGGCAGAGACAGTGCCCCATCTGCTTTCTGGTTTTAATTCACCTGTTGTATCCTCCCCGACTGGTGATGGATTGGGCTGAGGTTTTATTGTCTCCCACTGAGAGGAAGAAATAGGTTAAACTGTGATAGTAGGAAAACAAGGTCAGGGCCTGAGCAAACCTGTGTTTTCCTCTTGCACCCCTGGATGGCCCTCGTGCATACCTGCCTGCACTTACCATTATAAACACTTGCATTATTGCTTTGAACATTGTTGCCTTTCCTTTTTTCTCCTATTCCCAATTTCCTTTATATTGACTGTTTCCTGCCATTGTTGGCACAAGGGAATGCTTTCTGCTACTTTGAGGTCTGGGTGTTGGGGAAGAAAAGACTCTAGGGATTAGAATAGGAGTCAGAAGTTTAGTTTCTTGGCT
Organism: Gymnogyps californianus; assembly: GCF_018139145.2. NCBI lineage: Eukaryota > Metazoa > Chordata > Aves > Accipitriformes > Cathartidae > Gymnogyps > Gymnogyps californianus. The sequence continues at coordinate 4,335,856 of NC_059491.1, read as the reverse complement.
AGTCCCTCACCCTAGCCTTTGACAGCGATTTCCTCTATGATCTTAGGCAATTGCCCACGGTGATGGCCTTCAGAGGAGGTCTGAGGCAGAGAAAATCTGCCTCATGATGTTCCTGCAGTCCTAGAAAGGAGCAGAGACCTGTAACTACAACTGAAGTTAGTGCATTTCAGTGCATGCCAACGTATTTCACAACCAAGTCCTTGCAAAACTGTGTCACTTTGCTGTCTTGCACATATGTAATTAAGTTAAGGAAACTAAGCCTCACACTGAAGTGAGCTTGGCTCATCTACTTTGAAATCCAGGTGACCCAAGCTTAAAGGTGAATGTTTTCATCTTGTAGTGAGACCCCTTGAGTCCTCTTTAGCCTGCTTTGCAGGGTGTGCTAAGTAGCCTTTGTGTTATGCCTCCTGTCTGGAAGACAGAGAGCTTAAAACCTTGTCTCGTATAACCAGAGGCATCTGCTGAGCTTGATACCGTAGCTTGATACCCAGACTGTAAGCACTCAGCTCTGAAGATTATTGGGACGGCGTTGCAGAGGAAAATCCTTTTTCTTTCGATTAGATTTCGGGTTCCTGAAAATCTTGCTCTTTTACAACATTGCCTACATGCAACAGTTGTACTGCCTTAATTACTATGGTTTGGTTAAGTTGTACTGACTCCTGGTGAGAATGCTTGTCTGGCTATGAAAATAGTTTTTCCTATTTGGGGAAAAGAATGATATCAGTATAGGGTATTTCTATACCGATGCACCTATGTCACCTGTACAGTTATTTTAGTCATAATAATACTGACATAGCTGAACTGGTACAAGAACTATGTAGAGTAGAACTTCAGTTAGAAACTTTGGCTTCATGAAGCCTCTTTCCTTTCTCGCAGACTGTTAACTAAGCTACGTCTCCTCAGCAAGCTAAACTAAAAGTTATGCCAGTCTGCTTTTTTGTTACTGCTTTCTGGTTTATCCTAGACACAAAATAAGCAATGCAGAGGAAGTTTGAGACTACAAATTCCATTGCTCTGCAATAGTTTGGGGAGCATTAACTTCGTTAGACTCATTGGGAGATTCCAACCGACACTGATAAATGCATTACCTCAGGAACAGCCTGTGCGCTTTTTCACACTAAGGTTCATACTGCCTTTAAGGATCTCCATTATGTTGTGCCAAAAATCTCCAAACAGAGGAAAGCCAGTGTAGCCAGAGAGTAAGGTTCAGCTTTAACAGTAAGATCCTCACATGCTGTTGGATTTAAGCCCAGCATTGTCTTGTGGGTGCATGAATTTAATTTCTATTTTAAAGACTGGCCTTTTTCATTAGTATGGGAGAGGAGGGAAAGAGAAGAGGAGAAATGTAATGATAGTATCTGAGAATTAACAGGGTAGGTTAGGAACTGCTCATGCACAGCTTTGTCTAAGTTGCCAGCAAAATGTGATGGCACAGCTAATAATGAGAGGCAGCAATACTTAAGCACCTGTTTAAAATGGTGAAGGTTTTTGACCTGACCTGTCTCTGAAGGAACCCTTATGGGATATCAGTAAACACCTACACTGGACTGAGTAATGGGCAGGATAGGTGCAAATGGACACGTATGGCGAAAATGCCTTTGAAATTCTTTTATTAAAAAAAGAGGACTGGGAGCAAAAGTAGGAGCAGATTGTACAATGAGAGCAAACAACGGGCTGGGTTCCTTGCCAAATATTGCTCTGAAATAAAAGCCATTTTGAGGAGAAATAACAAAAGTTGTCCTGTAACAGGGTGTCTGTGCAATGAGAAGCAGATTTCTGGAGAACCTCATACTGCCCTTAAGTCCTTCTTCCTTTTTTTATGTCACTCCCCCCACAACCCCGAATCTTCTCTGGCTGTGTCAGCAGTATGACCCCAGTGTCTAGCACCTGGCGTGGGATTAGTGTTATTTCAAACCAGAGGAGAGCATCTGAAATGAAGGTGCTTACGGAAGGAATGGTGGAACACTGTCTCCTTGCCCCTATTCACACATGAACATGGATAGAGTGCAGACAGGGGCAAGTTGCTCTCCCCTGTCCCCCAGCATCCCTCACCTCGCCGACCAGCTTTACAGCATTCTCCTCACTCAGCGTCCATTTTCTAATAGCGAAATTACTGACCTCCACTAAGCCTTAATGGCTAGTGGCTGTCAGCCTTTCCACTGCCTGCCTTTCTAAGTGGAAAGCTATTTCTTATATCCCATAAGGCTGCTGCTCTTTGACTCCCTAATTGATTGAAGATCAAACCCAAGCACCCCCTCCATTATATTTGTCACATGCACCTGCTTGTAATTCAGAGCCATGAGGTCCCAATGCCTTCTCAGCTGATGTGCAACGTACACAATGCTGCCTTTGCCTTCCTTCTCTTGCTTGGCCTCTTCCTGCAATGCTCCCAAACAGTCCACCCTGGTGCTGCCCTGGGATGAGAGCTGTGGTGGAGCTCAGTTTCATGGCAGGATATACCACACAACGCTGCTTTTTACCTGCTGCCGAAGCCAGAGCATGTCTGGGGTCTGGGCTAAGCTGACAAGGCTCTTCCAGGCAGCATACAACTGAAGAGAGACTAGACACATGACGGAGCAGGGCTCTGGGCTCCACCCGTGAATCAGGTTCTTAGATTAGATTCGACAGCCTTTCTTCTAATTGCCATGACTCAAGAGGAGGAGGGAGGCAGGGCCCATCTTGTGGCTGGAGACATATTTTGCTGGTTTTTGACACTTTTCTTTCACAGCTTCCACTGGTTATTTTCTGTCAGTCCCTTCTTCCTTCCTCTGCAACCCTTCATTTTCTCTTCTCCTTTCTCTTTCCTCCCTCCTTCCCCTTTTTCTCTGAACCATGCACCACTTAATAACAGCCACTGTATTCAATAAATATATTAAGGATCCCTCTGGGAAGCAAAGGCTGGACTTGGTCCAGAGTGCCAGGAAGCATGCCATTGAACTAATGAGGACATATATTTGAGTGGGGGGAGAGAGAGAGAAAATGGCTACTTAGTTCTCAGGGATGCTGCAGGATAAAATATAATAAACAGCAAGAAATCCCTTCTTGCCCAGGAAGGATATATGAGACCAGAAAGAAAGGTGAAGTGTGAGAATGAAAGCAAATGAAATCTTGACCCACAAATGCTCTTGGCTGCTGTCTGCATCTCCTTGTATCTGACCCTTGCAACATCAATTCCATGGTGGGAGAATAACCCAGATGCCCCAAGTCCAAGTCTCAGTCTTGCTGCAATCTTAAGGCCATTCTTCCAGCCATCATGTATGAGGTTTCCTGGAGGGGCCTAGCCCTGTTCATTGCCTGCACAAGCTTCTTAATGATGGCTGCCTGAAAATAGCATGACATGGATATAGGGAGACTGTGGAAGCTGAGACAGTGATATATGCGAAGAGTAGGGAGGAGAGAGGAGCTAGCTCTGACCATCCAACCAAGCAGCCCACATAATGGCACCTGCAAATATATCTTCCCAAACTGCTTACCTGCAGCACTGTGATTTGCATTGCATAGGCCTTACTGTGTGCCTAAGTGCTCTGTGTTTCCATGCGAGATTGTGGTACGTAGGGCCTGACCCAGGGCACCTTGAATTCCCAGTGACCGTGGTGGTGTTGGGCTGTGCCAGTTGAACAGAAGTCCTTGATTTACCCTTTCACCAACACCGTCCCTTCAGTGCAGTCTTCTAAACCAGAGGATGTGGGGAAACCTTGTCAATATTTTTCTCTTCTCTGTGGCCTTGCCTGTGCTAGGAAATTGAAAAGTACAGACAAACTCCATCCAAAGGAAGTGTTGGTCTTATAATTAAATGGGAGTAGAAAGGGACAGTTGTGGGTAAGAGATGGGGCTGTGATGGGTTCTCCTTCTGGCAGTAATGACCTGTTCCCGTAGCTGGATGCTGCCCAGTATGCTCCACACTCACATGGCATGTGTATTGGTTACTGCAGCATGCACCTGGGACAGTGGAGCGAGCCAAAGGGAGCAGCAGAAAACAAGTTGGCCACAGTGCAGAAGCCCAGCTGCAGAATGAGGTTGTCACTGCCCCTGGAGTGACAAGACATTGGGGGGGGACGCCTGACTCACTCTGGCCTCTTCCATGGTTGCCACTCTGGTGTTGAAAGCTTGCAGGGACCACTAGCGTAAAAAAGAAATGACAGGGAAGGAAAGAAACAGCTTAAAAACTAAAAACTATCCCAGCTGCTCTCCATTATTTTGCCAGCTCTGTCACTTTCTTTTCTGGGCTGGATTCTCATTCCAGTACAGGCTCCAGAGATGCCTTGAATAGCCTCAGTCCTTCCTGTTAATTTCTTTTTGGTTCACATACATATATAAGCAACTTCATTCTTTGCACAAACCAAACCCTGACATTCTAGTCCCTCCTTGCTGAAGTGCCCGATGCAGCAGTTTGTTAATTCCCCCAGCCTGCGTACTCCTCAGACTGCCCTCCCCACTTACGAAGCTGTGCAGGGAGCCTCTCTCTTTCCGTTGCTGTGGGGCCCATCTGGTCATTTTTATTGAACGCTTTCTAACTGATCACACTGTGTCTGAGACCTTGGGTGGGTGAGGAGGTGGGAGAGACAGTAGCAGCTGTAGCACCTTTGCTTGCCTGGCTATGGTTTTTATTTTTTCCCCCTCCTTTTCTGTTATTAATTTGTAAGGGACTGGCTTCTGCTCACTACGCTTTATACAACCCAAGGACAAGCTTGTGTAGCTGGTAGTTTGCAAATTATTAGTAATTTGATTTCAATTGCATGAATAACCCGTTAAAGCAAGATGTACATTAGCCTCAGAAATCTAATTGGTGATAACGGCATAGAGATGTGGAATGAGTGCCTGGTTCTGCTCCCTATCCTTCCCCCCTCTTCCCCCCCAAAAGATAATTAGAATTTAATTTCATTCTCACCTATTCATTTGTCTAAATATGGGTGTTTAATTATCCATCTCGGCAGATAGATGTTTCTGCCTCTGCGTGGATCTGAGCTATTCCTTTGGTATGAGGTTTTCCCTCCCACCTACTTATAACTCTCTGATGCAGTGTTCTTATACTTTGAAGTTTAGCTGTGCTAAGTCTCATTATGAGACATGCCTTCGCCTGACACTCAGGTTCACTATCTGCAGTCTGCCCATGTCAGTAGCTGCAACAGACCATGAGAAGTTACATTTTATGGAAGGCTGAGAGTTTAACTTAGAGACTGAACCCCAAGTGCAGAGCCAGGAGCCCAGGCAAGCTCCTGCTCTGATGTCAGTTCCCTTTGCTGCCTGAGCAGATCATTTCACCCCCCGGCCTTGTGCCCCCTTTGGCAGTGCCACGGCTGGGAGGTACCTGCCTACCTGCTTCCTTGGCGTTTGGGTGGGATGTGGACCATCCCATTATGGTACAGGTTGTGCAGCCCCAGGATCCGAGTCAGAGAGCTGGAAGCGATGACAGTTCCCAGTGTGGATGGGAGCTTTTGAATGAGGTATATTAGCTGCACGGGTAAAAGGAATGTTGCAGCCCTGCTTTGAGAGTCCAGTATGGAAAACACCTTTTACCTGCCAGGTAGTGTTGTAATAGATGGATGTCTGCTACATGTTGTGAGATCCAGAGCTGAGCATCTGTGGAAAGGAGAGGCACGTAGTTAGCTGAGTTTTAGGGTGAGACAGAATGGTTAGTGGTGCGGCAGAACGGGATGCTCTGGTGCTGTGCATCTTTGTGTGCCAGCTGCTCAGGTTCTGTGAGGACCCTATGGAGCACACACAGGGGTGTAATGGGAGCATGTATGTGGTCCAAAGTGGACTATGGCCCCCTGTTAGGCTCTGAACACTGCTTGGAGGAAATGCATGTTGCCTTCAGAGGCCCATGGGGCAGGTTACCTTAAACACAGGTTTTCTGAATTGAAATTTTTTCATCAGGAAAGGGACCATGGAGTTTTAATCAGACAAACGTGTCATTTAATCTACATATAACTCAGGGCCAAACCCTTTCGTTGTTTTTGAGGGCACTGAAGAATGTTTTATGGACAGAGAAACAGGAGAAGCACAAGGTTCCTTTTCAGACTTGCAGTTTGATTTCCAGCTGGACCCACAGAGTTCATTGCTGTGCGGTGTTTGGAGCTCTCCCCACTTCCACTGTGCAGCTGCCGGGATCTGATTTGCACAGTGCAAGGTGCTGAGCTGGAATTAAAGGGGGTTTATGAAGGTTTTGTGTAGGTAGGAAATCTTGTATTCTAGGGAGCAGTGCGAAATCAGGCTTACCACCCTCCACCAGTTCCGCTCTCTTGTGAGGAGGCCAGACCCTTCTGAGCCTGTTAGGGCCATAAGGGCTTTGGCTGGCTTGAATTTGCTTTGAACTTTGGATTCAGATCAGCTTACCTGGAAGGTCCAAATGTGTCCCAGAGTTTGACCAAACTTCAGTTCATGGAAATTTTACTCAGTGCCCCAGTTTGGCCTGTCCTTTCCAGAAAGTTTTCAAATGTTGTCTGAATTTTAACTTTGAAGAAGAACTGTTTTTGCTATAAGCTCGGTAGCTGGGAAGTGCCTATTTCTATTTGCAAATAAAATGTTGGGAAGATGGAAAGCTGGGATAGGTTTTCTAAACTGTTACATATGAGGAAGAAGAAGAGTAGGAAAAACTAGGTACATGTGGAACTACTAAGTACAATTCTGACCATAGCTTTATTGGTGGAAGTTAATATCTACTAAAATCGAACAACCCCCTAAAAGAACTACTTGCCCCTAAAAGCACTACTCAGAGAGCAACCAGACTCCCTTTCTGAGCCAGACTTGCAGGAAGAGCACAAAAGGTATGCTATCACATTAGTAAAACTTTCAGCAGCATCATGTCTTGGATGTGAAATTATTTCCGTGCTAAGAGTTGTTTTCAGTTGATTTCTGAACTAGGCTGAAGCAGGGGCACCCATTCAGGAAAGCACTTAAACACACACTCAAACCTGAGTTAAGTCCCATTGACTTCACTGGTCATGCTTAAGTGTTTTCTGGCCCAATTCAAAGCACATGTAAATTGGAACAGAGGCTCTCTTTTACTTGAGCAGGTTTTAGATTAGGCTTCTTCTGCAGTCAGATGGTCTTCAGCTACACACTGTTGCTTTTTCTAGCTGAGGACAGAGGCAGGAGTGCTGTAGGGATACACAAAATGCGCAGAAGTGCATTTGGCCTCTGCTACTTGTGATATTTGCAGCCACTTCTGTTTAATGCTTTTGGGAACCTACATCTGCAGGAGCCGATTTATACGCACAGCTAGGAACCAGCATGTTCACTGGCAGATGCTGAGATGTGGGAGTGGGTTTGTGCAAGGATACAGGCTTGCTTGCCAGTTTGGTCTCAAATGGCTGGGGTTCTCATCAATCACCTTGACATGGAGAAACAGTGGTGGTCACAGACCTCCTCTGGGTGGCAGGGGAGATCAGTGCTCCCTGGTATTGAGTGGAGACACCAGACCACAGAAGGTCAAGCATCTGCCTTAGCCCTCTGGGTTGATGTAGATGCTGTCTAGTAGCAAGGGGGGGAAAAAAACCCCAACAAAAAAACAACCCCCTTGGCTGCTCTGTCTTAATTTAGGCTATTGTTCACCTAGAATCTGGTGTTCCTGCTTGTCCGCAGGCAGTGACAGAATATGTGAAATTCATTTCCGAGGTGGGAAATTGCTAATAATTTATTGACAGCTGGGGTGGGTGTGGAGGAGGGAATACAGTACAGACATATTTGGGTTTTCTTCATAAAATGTCAATGCTTAGGTCTTTCTGCTTCCTGTGAACATGTCCTATTAGTTGAGACAACATCCTGCAGTCCCTACACCTATTAGGGAGACTGCATGCAACAAGGACAAGTTCTCTCACTGCGGTACAGCTCACCTGCAGGTCTCTCATTTACAGCAGTGAGTCCTGCTGTGGACACTCAGGACTGCCATGTGTGTGCAGTGTGGCTCGTCACAGCACCCCACAGCTGAGAAGGCAGTAGTAGTTGTGGTTGAGAGCCAGGGAGAGGGAGTTTGAGAGGACCATGGGTGGGTTGTCATGATGGAGCAGATCTTTTAAGTGGCAAGAGATGCGGTGTTCAGCATGTGCCATTGACCTCTCTGTTTGTTTGTTAACAGGATACACACCCACTGGGATTTAAACATCTCCTTCCGAGAGACCTCTTGCAGGTACCATTTTGGGGCACCCTCTTGTATGGTAGGCTAAGAGTTTATGATATGTTACTGGCATATGGATGCTGTTAGATGTAAATGAACATTTCTAACTGTCAGTGCTGTGGGTTTTTTCTTCCTCCTTTGTTCCTCTTTCTCCCTTACCACATATGCTTTCTTTTGTTTTTATTTTGGGGAAAGTTGTCTGTGGGGGGAAACAGTCTCTTTTTTGTTGGAAGAGAGAATTAAATAGACTTGTAAAGAAAGCCCATTATTGGTTTTGCTATGTTTACTCTGGTCTCTTTTTGGAAGAATGCAAGGTTGGGGTGGCCCAGATCTATTCCCTGACGTGAGAGACATGGGAGTCTGCATCTCATTTGCAAAAGTGATTCTTTGCACAGAAGGCTCATTGAAGGCCAAACTGACTGATGCTCCTGAATTGCTCAGGAGTTGCAGTGTTGTGCTTAGCCAACTTAAAACAGTGCTACCTTAAAAGGTGGGCCTGTGACTGCAAATGACAAGAATCCCTGGATGACGGATGCCGTAGATAATATGATACCACTGAGACACCTTGGGCCTGCAAAAACTTAGGCATGTAGGCGTCCGACTGCAGTGCTGAAGTATGAAGTATTGGAGCCAACAGGACTCTGCATTTTGCAACGTGAAGTGTGAATGGGTTGAACTACAGCTGCAAACGTGCAGTGCGAGAGTATTTACAAGTCAGCTTGGGAAAAAGTTGACATTCAAAAAATGACAAGTGTTTTACAGAGCATAAATAAAAGAAATGACATAGAGGTCTGAATTGTGAGAAGAGAAGGATTGCCAAACCAGTCTGGTATATTGGTTTTAAAGTCCGGTTTCCTGCAGTAACAGATACCCTAAGAAGGTAGAAATTCATAAATTGAAGATATCCAGTTACAAACATGAATATTCCTTTGTGACCTCTGGGTCAGTTGATACCCTGAGCATAGTGCATTTTCTTTATGTGTCGCTAGTAGTCATAAACTTTTCTAATCCTTTAAAAATGTAGCTGCAGAAATTTGCCTCTGCACTAGAAAAAGAAGACTGGTATTTTGAAATTTCTCTTTTATACTGAATTGTCACATCAGAGTGAAATAGTTGAGCCTGGCAGGTACTGCTTGTTTTCTAGAACAAGAAAAATGAATCTGTGCAGCTGTGAAACTTCTTGGGGAATATAGAACACAAGGAGGTAGATAGGGTGCAGAACAGTCTAGAATCTGATTCTGTATGTGCTTCATACCTATGTGGATACTGTAGAAATCAGGATCTGCTCCATTGGATCTGCTTGCAAATAGCAGTCCACTAATACCTTTTTTGTTTTGCTAGTTTCTGATGCTTTGTGTAAACTTCCTGTTCAGTTAGAGATTTAAAAACAGTAGGAAAATATTGCTGCTACTACTACTTCTATTACTTGTGGAAGTGCCCACTGCATGTTAGGCACTTCACAAACATTTAAGAAACAATTCATACTCTGTAGAAATCAGATTGTCTGGACAAGGGAGGGCAAATAATTTTATATGATTGCTTTTGTGACAAGACTTAATGTGTGTAAGACTCAGTGCAGCAAATGTAGTGTTTACTTAGGAGAACATTGTTTAAGAGCTTTAGGGAGACATACCTATCAGTATTGCAGCTGATGTGGACATTTCTGTTGTATCTGCAAGGCTCAGAATGTTTTGCAAATGTAAGCATCAGTGACGGGAGCAGAGAGTATTAGAAATTACTTCCATCTCCATCACGTGCCCTTCAAATGCAGGGCTAACAAGTTCTGCCCCTGTTCTGTGTGCTCCCCCAAAAAACTGGCACAAGAGTGAAAGTGGGCAGCAGAGAAGTGAAGGACAAACAGCCTCTGTCATTTTAACCCGTTCACACATACCCGCTCCCTCCCTCCCCCAACCTGAGGACAATTTGGACTGTTCTGTTGGCAACATTGGTGTGTGAAGGTTATAGCCTAAACTATGCACCTGGAGAGACAAGTCCATCTATATTTAATTGAGTACTGGAGTATGAATTAAGTTTTGGCATCCCCATGAGGCTCAGTGGAGGCAGTGGGGAGTGAAGGGTGGGAAATCTGTACTGATTCATACTCCATTAGGGAACACGTGAGGGCAGAGGTATTCACTGGTATTTAAGTAAGCACAGACTTTGGCACTGAAGCATAAAACCCCGTAATTCCTAAAATTTACAATGTTAAGAATACAAAACCCCACCCTGATCAGTAAGCATCTAGAAGCCAGTCTAGAAGGCACATCTACCCCAGCACTCCTATAAAAAACAGCTGAACTGTTTTGTATGGCAGCCTTTAGAATAAAATCCCTGGTTTGTTGCTGTAAGCTTTTGGGACTCTAAAAAATTGACTCCTTCCAGGCAGACCCTTTCATGATAAATTTCAGCCTGGAGCAGAGTTTTATGGCTGAGTTATAAACTCCTAAAAGGCAGCGGTTTGTAATGGAAGTGCTGACACAAGTCTTAATTAATAGCCATGTGAACAACGATTCTGCACAATGGCAACTAAGGGTGCAAACACCTCTGGAAATTAGAATCCCTATCTTAAAAAAAAAAAAATTCTGAACTTGCAATGCATAGAATAAAATAATGGTCTGATTTTTATGTCAACAAGTATACTTCTTGGGCTTCCTCAGCTTAACTGTTTGTTCCCTTCAGTTTAGCTCTCCCCTGGCAGAAACATTGGTAGTTCCTCCTGGGAACAGAAGTTTTGCTTTTGCAGATTAAACAGCTAGTCCAGCTATCAAAAATTGTGCCCATCCAGCTAGTTCAGAAGAAAACAACACGTGTTACGCTATGTGGCAAAGAAAGCAATTTGTGTGTTTATGTGTCGGCACAGAAAAAGGTTGTGTGTATTTAAGTGACCTAAATTGCCACACAGTTCTGTAAAACATCTGGCATATCTAAAATATGTCATGGGGTGGCAAAAAGGTTTAGCTGACCTTTGTTCTCAGTGACCTGCATAATTCAGCACATGGGAGTTACACAGGTCATCCCAAACCCATGCCAGGAAATCATTACGATGCAGCACGCCTGCATGAATACACACAGTCACCGTGCTACTTTAAACCAAGCAGGTCTGAGAACTGCCATCTTAATTTACCTGCGTCTTTGTCATAAGTTTGTCTTTGATCTTCCTTTCCAAGTTGTAAGAGGATACCTGGATTCATTGGATTTAGCTACCTTAGAATTGCTGTCTGCATTGCCCTGGATAAAAAGACATTTAATTGGGTACAAATCATTCTATATGCAAAGAACCAAAAGCTCGAGATAGGGGAATTGTCCTGAAAGGGGAGATTAGGATCTCTCCTTGTCTTGCCAGGTGCTTTGCTCCCTTCCCTTTTAAGCTTTGAAGTTAATACAGGTTTGAGTTTTTGTTTACAGCTGGTCTTCCTTTAAAATTGCCTTTTTAAGGTAGAATTCCCTTGTATGGACATATTGTTCCTGGAATAATTTGCTGAAATGTGTTAAAGTTGTTCAGTAAGTGATGCACTTCTCCTTTTATTTCAAGACAAGCCTATCAGATTCTGAAAGAGTAAACACAAGGTTAAAGCCTGGTCTTCGCCACAAGATGTCTACTCTCCGCTCCCATTGATTTCAGTGTGAGTCACAGTTGCTCAGCACCACAGGCAGGATTACCTTTCTGAGGCTGAGGCATCTCATGAAAATAAATTGTGGAATAAAAGGGAGTTCCAGGGAGGAAAAGGATTTTCCTTCTATTTGTTGCCACTTGATGTCTTGACAGAACTGCAGGGAGGTGAGTGAGAAATAGATAAGAGGCCATGCATGTTAATACCATGCAGGGATGCAGCTCAGGGTGGAATAAACATTTTGCCCACCTGAGAATTTCAAGACACTGTCAGTGCAATTAAGCCATCCCTGTTTCCAAGGAAGTCAAGAGTTGTTTACTGTTGCCCTTGTTAAAGATGGCCTGACTGGTAGGAAAGAAGATGGTGTGTAATTTGGTTAAAGCTGCATACAAAGTCAAGGAGCATAGCAGAGAATTGAGCTAGGCATCTTGACGTTCAGCCACATGCTTCAGCTTTTGGCCCCATGGTAAGCCAACTCTGAAAGAATATCCGAGGCAGCATTTCTGTCTTCAGAGTCCTGCACTGGTGCAGGCATAAAACAGTGACAAAGGAAAGAGGCAGGAGTGTGCAAGAGAGTCTCTTCACTGCCATATGAACAAAAAGCCACTTGAGGGGACACTCCAAGCTTACTGGGCCTGCCAGGGGGTAATTTTATCCAGGTACATGCCACCTGAAGGCTGCATAAGGAGATGGAAGGAAAACAAAGGCATCATTTGCCCAGAGCAAATAAAATGCATTTAACAACCACAGTTTAAACGAAGATTACAGTGGTGTGTAACCAGCCTTTCTGGATGGGCATGAACCATATTAGAATGTATTTTAGACAGACAGACATTTGGCCAAAAGCCTGTGTATCCATGTGCGTGTGTACACTGGATTGTTACATGTACGTGTTTGGTCTTATGTGGTACAGCTGCACACTTTTTTAGAAAACTGTATTTAAGGAGGAATGGAACAGGTTAGTCAAGAAGGAAGAGGACATTAAACAAATCAGGCCAAGTGGAAGAAGCAGATGAAAAATACATGGCAAATGGGACAGGAGAAGCAAACTAAAGGGAAATTCACTGATTTAGCTCATTGCTTTGGAAAGATACACAGGGAGAGAAAAGGAAAGCAGGAGAGGAGAATTGAAAAGTGGATAGTTCTGAACGTGTCAAGGCTGATCCTGACTCAGCAGAAAGTATTGCTGTGTGATGCAGGTAACGTTATCAAGTGCCAGAGCATCCTGCTGCTCTGCCCTTTAAGGATTGATATAGGATGGCTTCTGGGCTGTCTATTTATTTATTTATTTTTCCTAGTAAGATTTGCCTTTTTATCTAGGAGACCTGAAGTAGGTACTAAAAGGTCACAAGAAGTTTTTAGCAGCTGGAAGCTAGATGTGACCCCTTAACACCCTGCAGTCTTTAGCATCTGCTGCTAAAAGAGCTGGTATTTGTCAGATAAGTGCCTTTAAGTTACAGCAGAAAAATCAGACAGTGGCAGAGGGACACGAGTGCCTTCAGATGGGGACCTGCCTTCACCCTTCCATGGCAGTCACTGATTTCTGCCTTGACACCAACGGACAGCAGGGCTGAAGCAGTAGCCCCAGTTGAAAGACGCTGATAGTGAGCTGAACTAAACAGAATGAGCCAGATTTTGCCCATCTGGTTTAAGTCAGGACAGAGAAGGCTGATGAGATACCAACTGTGTGTAGACTTGCAGAGCTGTTTCCATAACTCATGATGACTTTGGAGGACAACTGTGAAGCTGACTCTTGACTGTATGCTATAGAAAGCTTAAAAAGATCCCAGTGAAATACTGCAGAATGTATTAACCATGACTTTTGGATGGGTATGGGGAGGACATTTATTTAACATGAGGCTGAATTCGGCCCTTCCAGATTATTTCTGCGGTGGCTCTGGGACGTAGACTGCTTAAGGAAATGTTTTAATCCTCATCTTGGTGGAATATACAAAGAGCTCTCACCTCTGTAACTGTTAAAGCTGTGAACCAGGACATGCTTCCTGAAGGCAAAGCCAATAAATACAAGGAAGCTCTTGGCTAATGCCACTGTTGTTGGCAGTCAAGGCATGGCTATGTGGAGACAATATGTTGGAAGGAAAAGACTTTCCAGATGGGTGAACTCAGTTCGTTCATCAAAGAGTGACATACCTGTTTGATTTTAGACAATAGTTGCCCAACAAGGAAATGGATGTGTTCTTTTGTTTAACTGGAAGAAGAGAAGTAAAGTAAATCCACACCAAATCCACAGTTGGTAGACATTAACAAGAACGTTCTGTGTCAGAATGAAGAGCATTTGGGAAGGTTCAACCAAAGAGCTAAGCCTCCAGTTCTGTAGAAAAAAATATGAGCAACCTTTGCTTTGCTTGTGTTTGATCACCCACAAAGCATCCGTGTGAAGTTTGAAAGTGTAGGTATTGAGATAAAATGGGAGGAGCTGCTACGTATGGGCCTGATGTTCCGTCAGCTGCTTTTTGGGCACTTCAAATGGCAACAGGACAGACTTCTGGCTCTATGCTATAGAGTATATGGTTTCCTTTTATTTGTGGATCTAAACCCCCCAAAAGACTGGTACTGGCAGGAATAATGGACCTTTTGTAGGGCAACTGAAAGAATTCTGGATAAACCGAGCATGCGAGGGCATCTTAGGACCTTGGTATATTGTTGCGATATACATAAGCTTGGTTCCAGCTTTGGGGAAGCATTCTTGATATATTTCAGCTGCATACAGTGATGGAAAAGAGAATCATATCCTTCTGCTTTTAGATAGTATGTTGGATCAAAACTTCAAGGGCACGTTTCGGGAATAGGAGGTTTTCTGACCTCCCTCTTCACACCCTACTGTGAAACTGAAAGGATTCGAAAATACGTCTATCTTGTCCTTAATACATTGGATATACGAGTGATTCCTGTAGATCATCAGTTCCCACTGTTCATTGTCTAAAGTTATACCCTATCACCCATTTAAAATCGCTCATCTCAGTATTTTAATATTTCATCAGTTCAAAGCAGGCAGCTTAATGAATTGAGAAAATGAGGAGAATTTGGGATATTTAAAGAGACCTTATATCCATTAGGCACACCAGCTGCGTGTCAGCGACACATTCTTTTTATTGGCTGAGCAAAACATTTCTATTTGTCTTGTTACTGAGGAACATTGGAACGCAGCATCTAGACCAGTCCAAAACTTCAGGGAATGCTCTACATGTCAGCAGGACAAGCCCACTGATTTTGGTGCAAATCAGACGTGCCAAAAAACCTGTCAGGAGAAAAATCAGGACCTCCAGGCTGCCTGGTGCTGCAGGCAGAGGAATCGTTTGGCCCTTCCCTGCACTTGTATGTGTGCAGCAGGAGCAGCTGCTTAGCTTAGAGGGTGAGGCTGGGTGTGACTCGGATTCTCACAAGTAGCAGAGTTTCAGAAGTACTTTTTAAGGGAGGAGTTTGGAGAGCCAGCATGGGAGACCTAGGAACTTGGGGAAATTTGGGGTAAGCAGGGATGATTAGGTTGGTGTTAATGTCAAACTGGGGAACTGAAAGAAGTGTTTATAAATTTGCATGGGAACAGACTAAGCCCCTGGGAAATGATGGAAAGGAAAACGAAGAGACACTGAAGCTCTAGGATGAGGGAGGGATCCAATGTGAGCTGCAGGAGTCCGGGAAGCAGGGAGTACTGGAGGCTGACTCACAAGGTCTGTGTAGTGAGGAGGCAGGGGAAGAGCAGAATGGAGACAGTTTTAGGTATTCATGAAATGCACTTGACTCATAATAAGGGGGCGTCACATACTTGTGACACCCCACCCTCCAGTGGCATTTCTGCTTGCCATGGTTGCCTTCATTATTCTCTTCGTGAAACTTTTTTTATTAGTGGCCAAGGCGAGCTGCAGCCTGTGCTCGGGAGGGGAGGGGGTGATCAATAGCATGGGCTTGATGGATGTCCAGAGGAAAAATGTACAGACACTTGCAGTGGTTGTGGCAGGCGAGCCGATGAAGATGGGCCCTTACGGAAGATCCTTCTGAACTCTGGTGAGTTCGTGTTGGGTTGCTGCCCAACAAGTGTGTGCGTAGAAGGTAGAAGTCAAAGACGTTTTCAAGGGACTAGTCATGTGTGTACTTGGATGCACATCTGCAGTAAGAAAAAATGGCGGGCAGGAGAAAATAGTCTGTAACTAACCTTTAGGCTTCTTGCCAGCTTGGGGTACTGGGTTCCGTGTCCTTATGAGAGGAAAATAGCACAAGATCTTCATGTTTTCTGCCTCAGAAGAGAGCCGGGAGCAGTAAGGCTGGCAGAAAGAGCAGGAGACTGCTATGAACAGCAATGCAAGCAGCATAGGGAGATGGTGCTTCCCAGGGGCTGCACCTTGCCAATGATGGTCTTGCACAGTGCTTACACCATGCTTTTGTAATCGCTGTGCTTTTTACAAGTCTGGGTGAGGTGTCTCGTCTGGAGGGCCAGTGTATCCTGCTGGTGATGGAGGAGTCGTAAAGTGACTGACTGCGTTTAAGGTTTTCGCTACCTTGTTTGGATTCAGGCTCTCATTATTTCTAATGCTTTGTGTCCTTCTCCTTTTCTCAGAAGTCACCATGCTCCTTTATCCTGCTGCACAGTAAGTTTTTTGGCTCCAAGATTACAACTGTGGTGGAAATGCAGGACTCAAGATGCATTAGGCCTGTCTAATAGTTTTCAAACTCAGAAGCCCTATCTGCATTACTGCAGACAGGAGGGGAAATCTGAGGCTAAAATGCCTAGCATGGGCATCCCCCTTGCCAAATGCTTTTGTGGCACCTTTTAGTGGATGGGCACATGTCAAAACCGACTATCAGAATAAGGTGCCAGTAATAATAGACTGGGTTTGCGCTTCATCTCCGTGCTTTATCTCTTCCCTGTCTCCAGTCCAGCATCAATGGGGTGTAGTTCCATCTTATTTTTATTTATGGGCTTGCAGAGAGCTGAATGACAAAGCAGGATTACAATAAAAACATCTTTATGCTTATTTCCACCTAATTTTGGAGTTGCCAACTCTACTGATCATTTTTATGAACTGTCATGAGCATTAATGAAATTTTATGAGCATTTTGTTTGGGACATTGCAGGATGATTTTTTTTTTTCAAGATAAGTGTGCAGGGAGAATTAGGGCTGTATTGCCCATGGTTGGGGTTGGGATTTTCAGGCGTCTCAGCTCCCTCCATTTGGTAAAACTTGTTTACTGCTCCTTCTTTCCTCTTTTCCCTTCCCTCGCCTTTCGCCTTTCCTTCCCTTTTTGCCTGTGTCTGATGGGTGACATCTCATCAGAAGGTGGAGATACCTGAGAGGCAGAAGTGAGGTGCTGGTAAATTGTTGTCTGTCAAGGTCTATCAAGACTGATGTCTAAGAAGGACAGAGAGTGACTGAGAGGTTTTTTTTATCAATGGTGAAGTTTTAAAAGGCAACTGAAAGACTGAGCAATAAAAATATAACCAAGAAGGCCAAGAAATGAGAGGCAACTGTGCCCTGAGCTTTGCCTGCTGGAAATCATGCTTCTGTCTCCTGTCTAGAGCGCAAAATTCTCAGGGGGTACAGCTTACTCCTGTGGCAGTGGAGGTAGGTGGGAGTCTTTCCATTAGCTTCAGCAGGCCCCAAGCTGGATTCCTGAAGAAGAGGGCCAGTTTGCACTTGGTTGAGCATGTGAAAGTGATGTTGAACACATTGCTGGCTACAAATGTCAGTCGCCAGGTAGATGCGGGGTCTAGGTTTTTGCAGCAAATAGAGAAGTTAGAGATGAACTCGGGAAATAAGGAGAGGGAGCCAGAAACTGCATCACAAGGTAGCTTGCCTCCCAGCAGTTTGCCACATTGCAATTCATGAAGTGGCAGGTCAGAGGAGCTGAGGCTGTCCAGCTTATGCCAGAGAGGTCCTGGAGTGTGAGAAGTGGGATGGGGAGAGGCAGTAAGGCACAGAGAGGTCTGGAGGAAGGAGGCAGCCCCTCTGCTCCTCAGAGCTGCACATACATATGCTCGCTTGCATCCAGCTTCTTTGCCTGGGGCTTATCTGCCTATCTCTGATGGAAAAGTGACACAGCCTGTCAGCTGCATAACAGTGAAACAAACTCTGCTGCTCCCCCTGGCACCCCCCGGCCCCATCCGCTTCTTTATTAGTCACCTGATCAGAGCCTTCAAATCCTTGACCCAAATCCTCCTGCGCCCAGCTTTAGGTCTTATCCTGCTCTGGCTGTTCTGTCCACCGTTGACCTGAGAGGAAAGGTATTGGCTGTGTGCTGTGTGATTAGGGAGATGTTGCTGGATGTTTTGAGCTGTGTGCAAGGTGATAAGCAGGAGTGAGGGAGGAGGGGAAGAGCCCTTGATCGGTCTGAGCTGCGAGCTTTCCCTGATCCACATCCCTTCTCTGTTTCTGCTGACTCAGTGACCCTAGTTTTACTGCCTGGGAGTGTCAGAGACAGTGACCTTGCCTGTCTGCTCAAGGACCTCTGGCACTCAAAGGCCATGCCAGGGCAAACCAAGACATGCTGAGGAGAAAGTTATTTTGCAGAATATCTTATCCCAAGATGACTCTCAGCTCTGCCGGACTGGAAGATGGTTAATCCTGCGCTGATTTGGTGCTGTGCATGTGGCAGGGAGTCAGAGCGGTCATCTTGTGAAATGTGCTTTTTTTCCTCTGGGTAGGAAGGTTTACATACTAGTAAGGAAGAAGCTGAGAGGATTCATCAGCTCTTGGGAATGAATAGATTATTTTACTCTCAGAGCACTTGATTCAGTGTGGTCGAGGTTCTGAGATGGAGGGTCTCTATTTGCTTCCTGGTGAGCAGAGACACAAGTCACACATTTTTTTTCACTCTGAGCTGCCACTATTAACTGGGAGTACGATAGGGTGATTTTCTGACAGGTTCTGTGCAGGAGGTCAGATGAAGTAGATATAATGGTCCCTTCTGGGGCTTAAAATCAATGAATCTGTGATTAAATGGCCCACAGAGGCTGGACATTGCCGGTTAAGGGAAAAGGAGTGATATTGGTGGCATTTTATGTGGGAGCTGTGGTCAGGTATTTCTCTTGCAGCAGCACAATGGCCAGCAATCCCCAGGTCATGTCTGTCTTTCTAGGTTCTTTTAACGAGCCCCAGATTTACCTGTGCATAGTAGGGAGACAGAAGGTGGTTTTTTTTTTTTTCAAGGGCTGGGCTGGAGTGCATGTGTTTCTTTGGAAATTGGTTATTAGTTTTGTTTTGGGTTTAAAAAAATGCTAACTAAAAAATATGAGAGCCTTTGAGTGGTTATTTTACACCAGTCCTGACATTACATAGTTGTGCTGTTACATAAGGTTGTTTCTCAGAGCTATAATGATGCAACAGTATTTATAGACCAATCTGGGTTTTCCTTTTAATGGCTTCCATAAAAAGCTCATTATTCCCTTCACACAGTCACTGGCTGATTTACATGCTTGTCCTGTCCCTGGGCGTATGCTGCAGTTTGGGTAGCCCTGAGCGACACACTCACACTGTCTGCTTGTTACTAAGTGACTCTGACAACAGTCTGGCTGTGCCACGGGTCTGATCCTTACACCAGAAACTTGTCTTTTGGGGAGATGGTGAGGAGAGGGGAGAGGAGGTCAACAGAGAAGAAGAAATCACTGATGTTTCTGCAGGTTCTGGCAATATTGTCATCTCCTTGGAGCTGCAAAGTCTCTATCATTCCTGGCATATCGACCTGGCCAGGCAAGGGGCTTGTCCTGGATAGAATGGGTGCACGGGGTATGTAGAAGGAAGTCACTGCAGAGTAAACAGAGTCTGTGAATCTGTTACCTGAGCCAGGGGTACCATTGAAATACACTCTTGAACTGGACTTGCGTCCAGTCAGGCTGAGAGTGAGGAAGGAAAAGAAACCCTGTGTGTGTTCCTCAGAGTGACACAGGACGGTTTGTCTGGATGCATGGGCACACACCTGCGCTGAGCTCCACTTTCCCCGGCTTAATCAATGTCCTTGCGTCTTTTCCCCTGCAAGCCCTGACATTCCTCCTTTTGCATATTGGATTTTTTTTTCTTTATTGTAGGGAGGGGCAGAGGGTCGGGACAGTTTTATGGCAACTGTATTGATCAGTAAAATTTAATATAATCCCTGCACTTACTGTGTGATCATTAAGGGGATGGAGAGCCAGTGAAACATATTTAAAAAGAAATATTTTTCAGTTTTATTTCCCCCCATGCTACTTTTCTGAGTCTCTCTTCCAAACCTGGCATCAATCTCCTACTTTGCATCCCTTCAAAGGCAGTCATACATTTTTGACTGGATTTTCCCAGTTTGCCTTTGATTTGATTAAGTATTAGGAAAAGATCTATCCAGTCTGGTCTGGTGCTAGATTCTTTCACCATTTCCTCAGCTAACTGTCTTACAGTTTCTGGATCTATGCAATTTTGTGTCTACTGAGAACATCACTCCCTCTTTTTTATCTCAGATATATCTGGAACTCCTTTTGCTGAAGTACTGGGTTGCCTCTTGGTGTCTAATGCCTCCCACTCACACAGTGCCCCTGTGCATCCCCATGTGTATGGAGAACAGCAGCACAAAGTGGTTAACTGACATGCCAGCAAAGTCTGGGCAGGAAATTGGAGCAGAAAAATGACAGCTTGAGTTTCAAACTTGAGCTAAATATCCTAGCCACTGGAGCGGCCTTTTTTGGGTACTGCTGAGTGGTGCTGCACCACAGGTGAAATACCTCCTCTGCAGAGTGACCTGCACTTTTTTATGCCTGATATCAAGCAGTGAAAGGTTACTGTATGTGATCTTGCAGCTCAGAGCATGGGCAGAGCAAAACCGTGTCTGCCAGTAGGATGGACAGTCTCTAAGACGCACACAGGGCTCATTCTGGCTCACCCTATGAGGAGGATGGGGCATGGCATTTGTAGTGAGGCTATTGTTACTATTGCCTCCTTATTTTGGAGAGGGCTGCAGCAAACAGGGAGGCAGCCACTATTGAAAATTATTTCAATTTTGACCAAATTTTCCCTTCTCCCTCCCCCTCTTTGCAATCACTCTTTGCAGTCACTTTGAGCACCGTGTTGCGAGAATCACCAGACCCTGCGGGCGCCTGGCTGCCTCTGCTAGATGCAGAGACTCTGACACTGATTTATATTTTGGTTAATTGTCTCCATCCATTAGTCTCCTCATCCTTCTCCTTGTTAAAGATGCAGTTGCTGCTAATGTCTGTAAATGAAACACATTTAAAAGGCATTGCTCCCAGTCTGAATCCGGCTTGGGTTAACACTCACTGGAAGCTGCCACCTCCTGAGGATCTCAATGAAGGGTGGTATGTCTCCACTCAGGTGCCCTACAGGGGCAGGGCAGCCCAGGCATTTGTCAGCACCTCTCTGCTTACCCTCACTCACGGGGCCAAGAGCCAAAGGGGCTAAGGGACTGAGATGTCTGCCCCATTTGTCTAGTCCCCTCTGTAAGTCACTGCATGCTGGATATGCTGGCAGGGCTCGCTCCAGGACCAGGCTGGGAAGAGGGCTTTCAGCAGATGTAAGGGACTAGTTTGCTGGGGCCAGTTGAGATTGAGGAGAGGTGACTGCAGTGAGGGTCCAAATGCTGGTCAGCATGAGGACCAGGGGACAAGACAGGACCAGAAGGGTCTTGGAGAAATAGCTGCTGGCTTCAAACACTGCCAGTCAGAGGCTTATGGTGCAGATGTTGCTCAAAAAAAGATTATTGTTCCCAGAAGTCAGTCACACAGGATTGCTGCGTGTCTGGTTACCACAGCCTCCCTCAAAGGGCTTGCTCCTAATTCATTTATACGTCCCAAGGGACGGCCACAGTTAGCAAATCTGATAGCTCAGGGGCAGTCCCTATGATAGACTTCTCCTTCCTTGAGCACAGGTTGTGGGTCATTAGCTAGACTAGATGACGTTGCTCGTGCAACGTGTGCCAGAAATGATAGTACTGCTGGTTTAGCTGTTGTCCTGCAGATGCTTCTCTGCGGACTCCACAGATGAGTCAATGGATTAGTGTGGCATCTTGTCCCAAACAGACACCTTTTGTCTGGGTGACGTTTCCACCAATTGTTGATGTGGCTGTCTCTCCCCTTGAGTGCCTTTTCCTGTAAGCAGTGCAGCTATCAGATGACCACTGGTGGACCATTATACTGCCATTACAGAAAGTCTCATCAGAACAACCAGCTTTGGGGGAGACAAAGGACCAGTTAGTTCCATTAAAAATAGACAGTGCAGCAATCAAAGCATTCGTAGAGAGCATTAGCAACATTTTTTTTTCCTCCAGTGGTAATTTTTGCAGCCATTAGTTATTAGTACGTCTCATTGCTGCTTTGCAGAGCGGGCTCCTTATATCAGAGCATTGGGATGTGACAGGGAATTTTAGACTATCAGCTCTGATCTGTATCTGAGCTGCACAGTTATCCATGTTGTCCTGCCTATACTCCCAGAGTCCTGCACCAATATTCATTGGGTTTGGGTGTGAGGTTTTAGGATGAGAATGACTTTTTTTGTTGTTTCCCAGACCTAGCATGGAACCTGTGGCATATGCCTCCTATGCTGCGCTCCCCTGCAGTTTTCTTCTGTTGCCAGTGTAACAGGTCAAGTGTACAGTGTTTTCAGCAATACCCTCCAAGGTCAGGTGGCCATTTTGTTAGAGAGCAGCTTTCATTTCATATTACATCCAGGTAGAGGAGCCATTTGGACTTGGCCTTTAAAGCTTTGTGGTTGCTGCTTGCAGCATGCATGGCCTGAGTTGTGGTGCACTAGTGAGCTGCTCAGTTGCCTGTGGCTTAGGCAAAACCCTTATCACAGCTTTCCTGCATTCCTGGTGAATGGATCTGTTGCTCCTGTGCCTTCTCTTCGTTAGGATTTGAATATTGCCCAAGCCATAATAATATCCAGCCACTTCTCCGACTGTTGCTTTTGGCAGCAAGACAGAGCCTAGTGGCAGAATGGGAATTCTGTTGGATGGAAAGCACCTTGCAAAAGCCTAGGACATTCTTTTCAGTGGATAAATAGGCAGGGAAAAGGCAGGATAGATATATGGCATGTTTGGTGGGATAGTTACTTCTCTGATGCTACGTGGAGCACAATAATAAACAAGCACTTACACATCAGTTTTACTACCACTGCCAGTTTTACTCCTTGTTAAAGTGTCTTCCTTATGAGGCCAGGTTCATTACAAGGTCTGTGCCACTTGCAGCTGTTCTCAAAGCTACAGAGTTGGCCTTGAGGGAAGTCTACAGTGCTGTTAGGCACCTTTCCCTTATTTCTTAGGAGGAGGGACATCTTTGTGAAGGTGGGATCTCACTCCTTTATCGGCAGGCATCACACACTTCTTTGCACACAAGATCCTCATCTCTTTTTAACATTTTACTCCTCTCCACAGCTGCTAAGTATGATGTCACAAAAACAGGACGATGGATTCAAATAGAGAATGAGCGACAGCACATCAGCTGTAATTGAAAGCAACAACAGGAGTTTATCTTTACTAAACATGTTTCAATTCACTGTTCAGATATAGGACAGGGCAAATTTTAGCGTTCTGGATTGAGGTTAAATGTGTATTGGATTTGAAGTTCAGACTCAAAAATCTTGTAGTTCTGCAAGTTCTTTTCTAAAACTTTCCCCACCAAAATAGCAGAAATACCTGAAAAATGTGTCTTGTGATCAGAGCTTCGATCATCCTGAGCCAGATATCAGAAGAAAGGTCTTATGAGACTGTCAGTAACACTGAGTCACTTCCCAGTTTGAAAGCAAATCTGGATGTGGCCAACCAGCCACATGCCCTCTGGAATCCCTGACAGTAAGTACTCAGTTTTCTACCCTTCATTTTACCGCAGGAGCAAAACTTGCTGCTATGAGATGGAAGTGCCCAGTCAGTCATGCCTCAGAACATGTTCCCCTGCTGCTTGGAAACATACCTGTATTACTGCGGGTCCCCAAACCATTAATTACCAAAACCCATGCAAACTGAATGTTGCCATGGCAACCTGCAGCCCTACAGAAGGCTATTTGTCTCCTCCTTGACCTTTCAGGAGATGTGTATCTTGCTCAAGCCCCCTTCTCTAATCCGGTTTTTAAAATATAATATTATGCTACTGGAAGGGATCAGACCTTTAATCTGATTGTGTGTGCATGTGTCAGTGCATGTATGGGGGAGTGCCTGCATTAACAGGCACCCAGCAGCGGCTCAGAGAGAAGACAAAGGAAAAGCAGAGTGTGACTCTGCCCTGCTGGGGCTGCAAGTGAGCACCTGGGTGGAATTATTGGCTTCAGCACACAGATGGGGGAATCCTCTACATGGGAAGGACCAGCCCTCGCCAGTCCCCTTAGTGCAGGCTCCTTCTCACTGAGGTCATGCAAGAATTGTGCTTTTGCTGATGAGGACTTCAGAGGGGATGCTGTCCCTCCCAGTGAGCCTAGGTCCCTGCCTCCAGTTGCATGAGTCACTGTGCCAGACCAAGCAGCCAAGTTTTAGACATTACTACATGTATGTTGGTATCCCCAAAGTGCGTGTTCTAGATCTTGACCTGAGGTCCTGCAAGCTGGATATTCTTTGCCTGTTGTATTCCCTCCGAGGGAAGGATCTTTAATCCTGCATTGGCTTTGCCTGCCAGAGCCCTGAGCCCATGAATTTATTGCCTGTTCTGTATATGACAGGATTACTGTGAGCAAGTTAGGTGGTGTGTAAACCCAGAGGAACAAATAGCCTTTTCCCCAAGAGACTTGCTGTCTTTTGAAAACGCTGTCCTGCATTGTGAGTGAGCTGAACACACGGAGAATAGCTTGTAACCTGGGCTGAGGGAGAGGGTCTCGGTTCTGTGTTGTGCCACTTGCTCAGGCTGCGCTTTGCACTGCTCAGCTCTCTGCATTGAGAGCCAGCCTCCTAGCCGTGTCTGCAAGACGGGCTTTGCTAGGTGCTGGAGTGGGCCTCTTTTGCAGGATGTGGGCACAAAAGTCCGGAGCCAGCAGCTAGAAGCGAAGAACAAGGGATGGGACTGAGGAATGGGGGACCAGTTAGTCAAAGGGAATTGAAAGGTGGGGCGGAGGGCCGGCATCGGCCGCCTGGCAGCCCCGGGGCTGCCCTGCACAGGTGGGGGCAATAACCGAGCACGGGTGGGGGCAATAACGGAGCAGGGGTGGGGGCTCTAACTGAGCACAGGTGCTCCCTGTTCCACAGAGCTGCAGGGCTTTGCTGGGTGACTGGGCTGCTCTGCTGAGGGGAGCACATCGTGCAGTTTGCCTTCAGAAGAAGGTAAGTGGTGGGTTGAATTTTTCAGGTAGCTGTTTTCTGTGGAGGAACATGTTAGGCTGTTTCTAGGATCTTTATGGCAAATGGACGAGGCAGGGCTGAGGTGGATGTTTGCCTGCCTTGTGTTGTAGGGCTGGTGTCAGTGATTGTGGGCTGAGGCGTTCCCCTCGGCTGGGGGATAGGGGGAGGGCCTGGGCAGGACTGAGTTGTGAAGGAGTTTGGCCAGGCTGGAGTTATAACTCATGTTTTGCAACTTTTGGTATATGGACCAAGCAGATCTCCCAAAGCCTGTGGTAGTGCTATATCTTTTGTTCTCCTGTTAGGCTAACCAGCAGGACACAGTGTGATTTCAGGGTTGGGAGTGCAGTTGCAGTGCTGCAGTCCAAAGTAGCAAGTGTGCAAAAGCAGGTAATTTCTGAAAATTGCTGGTAGCTGGGCAGAGCCCTTCTGCCTGGCTAAAGCACTGAGTAACTGGTGGAGTACCTGAAGAACTGAGACTCATTAAAAGTTAAACTTTCACTACCTTTATTAAATGGCATTGGGATGAAAGCAGTTAGTGGGACTCTGCTCTGTGGAGGTTCAGGAGGGTCTCTGGTAAAAATTATGTTTGTTTACTAATCTCATACAGTCACGGGTAAGGTGGAGATGGCAGAGTTGTCAGCTGCAAAACCAAAGCTGGTGTTTTATTCTGTTGATCCAACGTGGTGGTAGAAAGTCCTCTGTGGTCTAAGCAGAGCCTTAGGCAAGTATGTCCCTTAGTAGAGAGTCCACGCAATCACTGGAGTCTGATTGCAGCTGTGTGGAGCTGTATTTGCTGGGACCAGCTTGGCCTACAGTATTTTAAAAAATGCTTAAAGTCTTCACCTACGCAGAAAGGTATCTCAATTTTTCATAAGCTCTGGTTACCATTCACTCTCTTTTCTCATACTAAGACTGAGCCCCAGCTATAAGCTACCTCCTATTGTGCCAGGTGTAGAACAACCCCAGAACAAAAAGGCAGTCTCTGCTTCAAACCTCCCATGCACTACGACAAAAGGAACAACTCCTGGGGACAGTTTGATGTGTTAAAAGCTGTCTCAGCCTGTTTGCCTTATCTCTAGTCTTTCTTCCCTTTCCTTTCAATGTCACCTTGGTGTTCAGTTTGCCTTTTGCAAAGGTATTCCAGCAAAGTCATGTTTTCCTGGGATCCTGCCTAATTGCATGGGTAGACTGAATTGAATTCAAAGTCTGTAGAGTGTACCTATCAGCCCTGCGGTATCTGCTCATGTGTGGAGTTATGATTTGCTAATGCACCTTTGCATACCGTGATGATTTTAATTTTAAGGCCATGGCAAATCTCCTAAAAACACAAGATTGTTGAGGAAGAAAAATATCACTTCTGGTGTGGTAATGTTTCCTTCCACATAGATCTCCTGGTTTTAGTTTTCAGTGGATATAGTGCAGTGTTCTGCACTCTTTGAGTTTTGGAGAATCAAGTCATGTTAAGGAGTTGCTATGCTCTTTTCCAGAAAGAGAGGTAGTTGCATTTTAGTGGTGGATAAAACACTTCTTTCTCATAGCTCTCTTAACGTGTTTACATATCAGAGGTGCTTTGGGCTGTATTGGGATGCAAGACACTCTGCAAATGCAAAGATGTAATTATCCCATTTTTCTCTTCCTACTCCCTGCCTTTCTCCCTCTGCACTTCTGGCTCATCTCCTCCGCCCTTTCCTGAGCATTGTGCTGATGGCAGCGTTTATCTGCATTTGTCCTCTGTCCCTGACATCCAGTTATTGATTGGCATGATTAAAAAGAACTGATAATCACTTCACATTAATCCCATAAATGACTTAAGACACCAAAATATTTGCATAATGCATCTTAAAGGTGGCAGCTAAAAGAGGATAAGACCCAAAACTGCTTGGCACAGGAGAAACGGGCTTCCCACTCACCTGTGGGCTTGCTTAAGTAATTAGCCTTCTGCTTGCATAAGGAGGAATCTGAACTGGTTTAGCGGAGGAAGATGCAATGGGTGCTCAAAGGCTTTGAGATCTGAGCATCCTATCTCATTGCTGAGATTGGGGGTGGGGGGAGCGCGCGGGGGGAGCAGCAGGGAACATGACAGCGGCTGCTGAAATGAGAGTCTGTTTTTGTCTGCTACATCTTGCGAAAATCTGGAGCCAGACGCCCGCTGAAAGTACCTCTGTCTAAAGACTTTCTGTCATAAACTTATCTGATTAGCAGAGAGCTAGACGACAGATTAGCCCCTGCTTCTGCACTAGGGATGGGCTCTCTGGAGCATTTGAGCAGATCTGCTCCTGTGGCTAGTGCTGATAGCCTGTAGGTGGGGGTGCAGCAGGTGGGGAGGAGGTAAGGGGGGGATAAGAGGGGGATATTTAAAGGAAGATCATTGCTAGGTAATTCTGCAGATAATGCACCCTCCGTATTGTCCTGCTGGTCCCAGGTGAGGACACTCTCCTCTGCACCAGTGAGTTGGTGGTCATGTGCTGTGTGTCACAGCAGCACAGAGTGGGTGCACTTGTCATGTGAGTAGAGGCTGGGAGGGAGCTGTGGATGTGGGAGGGAGGGCAATATTTCTAATATGTATAATTTTTTGTAACTGTCTCTGGTTCTTCTGGCTGTCATCTTCCATTTAGAAAGAGGGGAGGAAGAAAAATAGCCACGTTTAGCTTGGGGCAAGCACCTTGTGCTAGAAGGATGGGTGATTTAACATACACTGCAAACAAACAAAAGGGAGACATTCCAGCATTTCCATTTAGTATCATGTATGCGTTTTAGCTTGTTTTTCCTCTTCAGTGTTTGTATATTATTTATTCAGAAATATTTTGCAAGTGGATAGCAGTTTGCAAGCAAAAGCATTTGCCAGCTGAACTGCAGTATCTGCTACAGTGAACGTCTTTTTGTGTTCTCCCTCTCCGTAGAAGGAAAAAAAAAAAAAGAAAAAAGACCAAAGTAGCCTACTTAGCAGCAATCTGATGCACAGATAACAGGCAAAATAATGCTGAACTGCTGTAATGCATTCTCTTTTCCCAGAAGGAAGAGAGCATTGTTTCAGGATCTGTTAGAGTGAAGAGTTGAAAATTAGTTTTGTAAATAAATCTGTACCCTCAGCTCTGAGTAATGCTGATGTCCGGGTTCATGGTGGGTTTCTCTCTAAAAAGCAAAACTATTATTCAAGTAAATAAGTCTTGTGTTCCAACAGTGATGGAATGGAAAAACTTACTTTTTTTAAGAATAGAAGGGTGGCACCTGATAGAAAACTATCAGTTATTTCAGTTCAAGTTTCCTATTAATTCTGGAATAGATCTGCCAATTCCTACGCTTTCAGTTTTTCCATCTGAGATGTAAGTTCTGGCCCACGCAAGTTATATCTGGCAAAACTGAAATCAGGAGCTCTGGCAGCTGCAGAGTCCTTTATGGGAAATGAGAGTGCTGTTTGGGAAGTGCTTTGCACTTAGTCTCCGATCCCCAAAACCAGAGGAGGTTACCTAGGAACCTACTGGGTAGGAGGGGGAGAACCTTTCTTGAAATACAGCTGTGTCAGGGGCAAACAAAAGAATCTTGCGTGCGCACACACGCTCATACACACAAAAATCAATTATGTGGTGGCAAATAGGATTTCCTTAACTTGGTGCTTTTCTGCTCTGTTGCAGCCGTGATAACGACCTTTCCACTATCATCTCCAACCTGCATCAGAGCCGTCAGCTAGTTATGCCAGAGACCCAGAGCCGCTGTGAATTCAAGAGAAACAGCATCGACGTTGGCTTAGGAGCAGCAGGTAAGCAGCTGGAGCAGGTCCTGCTGATTTGGGCTTGTTGACTTCCCTCCTCTCTCTTTCACTCTCTCATTTGTTCATTTTTTCAGCAGCTGTTTTTTCTGTGGCTGTTTGTGTTACACTTTGGAGTGAGCTATATGAAGGCTTTTAATATTCTGGCTAAAGATTAACATGGAAAGATTTCATGGTGACGTTAAAGTCCTTTTGAGATCTCAGCCCTGTGTTATTCTCAAATTTAGTGGTCTGTGTTAACTACTGGCAAAGGAGCTTGCGCCAGCAAAGAAGTGAAATGTCCCCAGGGTTAGTGTCAAGTGAAGCAGAAAGGCCTTGCAGAGAGCATGGTTTGATTTGTAATTTCATTAATCAGAGGTTCCCCATGCTGCCTCTGTGCCTGCCAGCTCCTTTGTGAGCATGATTGTTTGGTTTTGTAGTGCTACCTGGCTTTTTTGGGAAGTTCACCTGGTTTCAGCTTAACATGGTGAAACCAGAAATGCTCCTCTTGGATCCTGCACCGTGCCTCTCTGGATGTCAGTAAGGGAGCTATGGGCAAGGATGCTTTGGTGATAGATATGCATCAGTCAACAAGTGAGGCACTGGTAATAAACTAGAGATCTGCTTGTTGTTTGCAGAATCTACGATTTGCTTTTCATTATAAATAAAAGTTGAGGAAAAACTGAGAGTTATGCTAGTTTTTATATGGCATGATCCCTGTCCTTCCAAATCAGAATTGGATCTCTCTGTATGTTAATGTAGGCCTTTTCTGAAAATCTGTATGTTTGTGGTTTTGTTCATATTTTCTTGTAAGTCATTCTGTTGACTGTGTAACTTAACCCTGGATCTGAAGGGAACACCACATCTAATACACTTTGGGAATGTCTTTGGAGGATATTCAGTAATGTGACATGTACCTGGTTTGCCTTTTGCATGAGGCTTGACCCCTTTCCAGAAAGGTTCCTCCTGCCTGCAGTGAAATTTGTACTGATGTGACTACTTTTGCGGTAAAGTGTTCAGTCCCATATATGTGTTGTGCTGAACTGGGGGATTTGTGGTATGTCTGTAAAGCAGCCATGGGCAGCTCCCAGTCTTTGCTTTCACAGCTAAATCTCCATGTTCTCTTCGTTAACCAATCTCCACAGCCCCTTTTTCTACACAGCTCTAAGAGCCGAACTGGCCAGAGATACACGTTTTCCTGTATGACCTTGCTTAAGTCTATATGTCTCAGCTGACCCTGTATGTTAAAATAGTTTTTAAAGTTTGCTTTGCAGAGAAACTGCTGGGCTTGATCAGCGTTGCTGAAATTCTTTGAGATCCATAGCATTCCAGAAATGCAAAGGGTACTTTTCATTCCCATCAGTGTTAAGCAGTAGAAAAGATTAGATGTAGAAGTCCTCATTCTTATTTATTAGAATTTATGTTTGAGGTTCTCTGGTTAGCTTCTTAACCATAAGAAACACTAAGAAATACAAAACATAGGCACTGCACACATGTTGTAGCAGTGAGGACAGCAGTGCTTGGCTGCGACCTCAATGAAAGTCTGAGTAATGAAAAAGAAGAGGGCTCATTCACACAAGAGGCCACCAAGCAAGTGACAGAGCTTTTCAGGACATGATAGATTTGGTGTGTCTAACAAGAGTTGACCAGCAAAAGAGTAGGTGGGGGGATGGTGGGGAGATTAGGTATCTAAAGGGAGAAGGGGTATTATCCCATCTCCACAAGGACAATTTAACTCTGATTTTTTCCCCGCTCTCTGGAGCCAGCTCACTCTACATGCTTGTTTAAGGGAAGACTCATTTGCCAAAGTCTATGCAGAGCCTGCCGGCTCTGACTTTAGAGCATGTGCTGAACTGGTACCTATGTCACCACCTCCCGGACATGCAAGTCAAGGGAACAGAAACAAAATGTGCTGGGATTTGTAGCTGATGCTGATTATTGGGTTTATGTCTTGGTTCTGTTTGGTTTTACTGGCGGGGGTGGAAGGGGAGAATAGTATAACTAGTTGCTACATATATAATTTTAAGAGAGTTAGTGTTGGGTTAGTCTAAAAGACTGGCTGTTGTTTAAACCACTTAGTTACAACAATAAGGGAAAAAGAAATGTGCCCCCAGTTGTCTGCTGTTTGCGTTGTGTGCCTTTGAGAACAATACTGTGTATTTGGGTTATGAGAATCTCACTCTCAAAAAGGCATTTGGAGATGGACAATGCTGAATAAACGATGTTAATGCCGATATGTTTAACAACTCCCACATCACTCCTGACTATAAGCTGTAGTGCTCTCAGACTAAGTTGGAATCTGCTGCTAAAATGTTTTCTGTTGCTGGTTTAGCATTTATGGTTTGAAGTTAGGCATACAGTCCCAGCCAGGGGAGGCTGAACACTCCAGAGGCTGCTCTGCAGCTCAAACTGCAAATTCTACACGTGCAGGATGAGGGGTGAGTGCTTACTGCTAAAACAGGATTCAGAAGTGCATGTGGCTTCTTGGCTACGGCTGAGGCTAAATAGAGGATTGAGAACAAGGATAGCACAAATGGAAGAGACTTGCTTATTGCAGGGCCCATGGCGTAAGAAGAGGGTTGAAGTTGGCAGGGTTGGTTGGTTTGTGATTAATTCTGCGAGGGAGTTCCGTTAAAACCAGGATTAGAGGCAGTGCTATAGTTTCGAACAGCATGGACTGGAAAATTAGAAGTATTACTGGATCTTTAATGGTCTTTGAAATGCAGAAAGGGGCTGAAACTAATGGAAAATAATGGCGTATAGTTAGTTCTGGGGCTTTTATGAGTTCTGGGAGAGAGGTGAGACTAGAGTCAGGGTTCAAGCTAAAGCTGGGCTGATGTTCAGGTCACAAGGGGCTGAAAAGACTGATGTATCGCTGGAACATATAAGGCCTTTGGTTGGAAGAGCAGCACTGATATTAATATCCTTGGAAGGCTTACGGACAATTTTTAAGTGAAAACAGGTCACTTTATGTCAATGGTGATGGTTATATTGGGGAACAGAGAGACTGAAGAGCTTAGTTTGGGACAGCAGAAGCTGAAAGAAAATAACTGGGTCCTGAAAGACTCAGATAGGGTTTGGCCCTGACTGGAAAAGGATTTAATAACTCACCTCAGTGGGTGTAATAACCCACAGTGGTGGGCGCTAGCCGTTTGGAACAATAAGCCTAGAGGAGGTGCAGCCTTAGGGCTTGGGATATCTGGGACAAAAAAAGTCGCTGTATTTTGGATCTTGTGAGGCTCAGAGAGCTAGGAAGGGTCTGGAGTCATCAAGACTAGTCTGTGTACTGAAGCAAGACGTCTAGATAAGAATAGCTGGCAGCTTAACTCATGTTTGAAGTGTCCCCTGATAGTGGACCTTTAAAGGAAATAAAGAATACAAACAGCAAAAATGTACAAAAAAAGCAAAAATCTGCTCCAGCCGGTGCTTCTCAGTAAGACGTCTGGAGACCCGGAACTGGCAGGGGTAACTGAGGCTTTTGCAGCGACAGCAGAAGTAGGTGGCCAAGAGGCGTGTACTGATAAAATCTAATTGCCCTATTGATTGGCTTCGGAGCCACTGTCAGCTGTGGTAATGATTGAGATATTCTTATGTGTTTGATGCATGTTAGCTGTATCTCACTGCTCTGGGCCCACTGGGGACCTTAAGGTATTACAGAGATCTCTTAATCATGGAGCAAACTTGCGTGTGTTGGGCCTGCTCTGCAGCACTACAGATTTATTACAATTACCACTGAGGCACTTGGATTTCCTTAGGTCCCAGGGGGTCCTGGGTTTCAGGAAGAGCTGCCCTGTTTGTAACTCTGAATTCTTAACTGGCTGAGGAAATCCATCTCGCTGGTTTTGGATTTTACCCGTCTGCACCCTCTCACACTATTCTTCCTTCTCATCTGGGTTGACTGTTGACAGTATCCTGTCCTCAGACTTTTAAGAATAGTAAACTTCTGCTTTCTCTGCCTCTCTTTGTGACTGGGAGTGGAGGTGCTTGTGCTTGCAAAATAGAGAGCACTAGTTTCTATAGTCGCTGGATAAATGTTTGTTCACCAAATGGCTGTGCAAATTTCAAGTGTGCAAGTGTTCGTTGTTTCCAACACAGACTGAAAGAGCAGTGCGTTTTTGTGGAGGATCAGAGAATGTAGTGTAAAGGAAGGGCACTTGCCTCTGCCATCTCTTGCTCTTCATTGATCAAAATGATATCTAGCTCCTCTTTTGAAGTCTAGGTTATGTTTACACTGGGCTTATATCCAGCTGCTAGGTTTAATCTCATCCTACTTCTCTGGCCAGTGTTGGACCTTTATTTATTTATTAAACCTGGGGCTAACTAATCCAGCTGCTGAGAGGTAAGATTGGCTCTTGGGCAGAGAGATACTCTCTTTGCAGAGAAGAGGTGAGCTACTTCACCTAAGTGCTGACAGTCTGCAGGAGTGCAGTTGGGGGGAACATAGGTAGAACCTACCTGGAAAAATAAGCTTTAGTGATGCCCAGAGCTCCCAGGCTAGTTTACCTAGGAAATGTGAATGGTCTCTCCTCTCTTGACCCTGTGGACTTGATTTTCTGCTGCGTCCTTCTCTTCTGGTCGTGTTCTGCAGTGGAAAATGCTGGAGAATGCTTTCCTTGGTGCTAAATTGCAGTCACGATGGGGATATAATATGCCAAATGGAGGGAGAAAGGGAAAGTGCATATAATGGGGTCTGTACTTCCTTAGGAACATACAGAGGCAGCCTGCATTGGTGAGATTCAGTAAGAGGCTTAACAACATCTGCAAAGGTAGAGCAAGTATGCTCAGATGCCTCAAGGGGAGCGTGCATGTGGGAGGGGAGGGCAGGCGATGAGCCTAATGAGAATATAAAAGTCGTTTCCAAATGGATCAGATAAAGGCGAGGCAGCAGACAGGGTACAGCACTGGCACTACAGAGGGGCTTACCTTGAGAGCGGATGATGGCACAAGGCGCTTTTAATCTTAATTGAGAGAGAGAGATACACATACAAGGATGAGCAGAGCCAGGGCTGCTTGACAAAGGCACAGTAGCAAAGCTGACGGTTTGCACATCAAACACGGATTTAGAGCCCCTTTAAGCAGCTAGTGGTGTGTCTGTAAACAAGTCCAATCCTCTCTATCCAGTTTGGCTAATGCAGTCTGCCAGGGCATGCATGGGGTGGGGGAGGACAGAGGAGGCCTTGTGGGGCTCCATGGCTCATAGAGAAAGTACAGGTGCCTTCTCCCTTGTACGTGTGTGCTTTGCACGCTGCTGTAGGATTTGAACAAGCATTTTGCAACAGAGACCTGGTCCCAAGGCTCTAAATAATTTCTCTCCTGCAAAAATCCTGTTAATTTCTCCTCTTTCTCTCCTCAAACACCCTCTGTTCTGCAGTGCCAGATTTCATGACTTTCCAGTTGCAGTAGGACTATTTGCATGGATAGAAGTGGAGGAATCAGGCTCACTGATGCTAGAGGAAGGTGGGTAGATCTTCCCTCTCTTCCTTCTGCCCCTCGTGATTGGAGGGAGTTGGCTTGATGTCTGAATATTGTCTGAGAGAGGGCACTTAATGGAGACATGGCAGAATATCAGGTCTCACTCCAAACAGCAAGCAATTTGCTATGGTTCTGCATGTAATATTTGGGACTGTGCATGGGTTAAAGACCCCTTTCCCAGTGATTAGAGGCTTCTTTGGCTGTGGTGTGGGAAGCAGCAGAAGGCCAGCTTTCCAGTGTTGCAGAGCTCCCAGAGAGCTTGGGCTTTTTCTAGGGGTTGTTGGTCAATGTGATGGGGATGATAAACCCTGAGAGCCGTGGCCTCAGAGCAGTGGTGTCCTCAGTGACCAGTACAGTTGCATGTTAACCTGCAGTGATTCCTGTGGAAATCCCATGTGATAGGGAGAACATGACATCTGTGTCCCTTGAGGAGTCCCACTTCAGGAGTCCTGCTCCACTGGAGGCCATGTATACTTGGTGCTTTTGCAGTCCCGGAAAAGTAGTGTTCATCTACATGTCTCAAAAACACCATGAAAGAGAGATCTCTCTTTTCTCTCTGCGAAGTTATTTGTTCTTCTGTATTAATGCTCCTGTCTCATCTTTCCACTTGATGCTCTGTTGACTAAGCAAGGGAGAAGGAGAAATTTCAGGAGTGAACTGTAAACAGATTCACATTTAAGAATTAGTCTTGGAATTTTTATTGACAAGGCAGTGCTTGTAGCTGACACACGTGGATCCGTAGCTGATCAAACTAGTTGTCTCACTTTATTTGGGCCTGTCCCTGAACTCTGTGTGCCTGCCATGGAGGGCTTCCCAATTACTTCATTTGGCTTTGCACTGAGACCTAGAGCTTTCATCTGCTAAGGAGGAGTTAATATTGGGGTGAAAAAGAATTGGGATCACGGATGTTATAGCTAATGGTTAGAGACAGAATCACAGTGAACGGCTGTTTTCTGAGCGTGTGATAATGAGCTAGGATGCAGACATGTTTTCATTTAACAAAGCCAAACAACAACAAAAAAAAGCAGAAGCTTTTATTGAACTGCTGCCTTAAATTGAGCAGAAAATCAGCACCAAATGGGCATCTAGGAGTCGTAAGCCCAGCCACCTTTGTTTACATCTTTTACCATGAAGGACAGTTGTTTACCTAGGCAACATGAGGGTCTAGGCTCTGTCAATGCCATTCATCCTCTTGGCTTGGATCTGGAGGACTGTCCTTTCTTTGTGCTCTATTCAAGTTTATTTTTATTTCTTCTGAAGCCTTGCAGGAGTGGGAGGTAACCAGCATCCTTTTGTAACACAAATGGAGGTCTTGGGAGGTGAAGGAAAAATGGGGAAGCCCAACATGAAAGCATTTTCTTTTGCTGTGCCCCGCAGCTGCACTTGCAGCGTAGGTTAGCGCATGGGATTTTGCTGGCGAGAGCATTAAGGTTTTATTCTTGGCTCTGTCACTGCAGGAGGAGAAGGAGCTGAGGCAGTTTAGTGCCCTGTTCTAGGAGTTCAATAAACCTTGCTCTTGGCAGGGATTTGAAGCCTGTTCCGGGCAGGAGGATTCTTGTAGGATGGCTCTGCAAACACCTTTGGGAAGGTCAGTGATGTGTTTCAAGGTGTATCTCCTTCACTTTTAGGAAAGGAGTGCCGCAGCTGGACAGGGCTCACCATGGCAGCTTAAGTAGCTTGGCCTCCTCTGTGCCTGGTGTGAACAGGGCAGACTGGCCATAGTCAGGACAATGAGTCCGTCACTCTCCGGCAGTTGGATCAGCCACCAAACTCATGGCCAGTACATGTTGCGGCTTTGAAACTGAAATAAACACTGACTCTTTCTTCCTTTCCTTGCAGCTCTAGGAAGAGCAAGATTATCCTGCTTCCAAAAATAACCCCTTCCCCGCCCTCTGCTTCCACCTCCTTTCCCAGGTGCCTTACAGGCAGCTAGTAAAGAGCTGAAAACAAATCACTGGTGCAGTGACATCTCACTGATGTTATATATAGAAATCCAGTACAGATTGTAATGTGGCACCTGACTTGTCCATTCTTGCTTGCTGCTGGGTGGAAGCGCAGGGAGGAGGCAGTGAGTTGCTGCTCCTGACCCTGCCACAAGTCAAGCTGATACTTCAGAGCCAGGGTCTTGACACTGTTCCTGCTCCGGTGTGTGTATGTATCTCTACGTCATCAGGTTTGGATGCTGTGGATTTAGTCCTCCAAAGCGTAGCCTTCTGCTCTTGCTGCACAGCAGGGGTAACACTGTCCCCCTACAAGCTCCCCATAGCTGTGTGTCCGGAAAGCTTGTGTTGTGATTAGGTGCCCACATAGCAGGCATTGAGCTGCTGCTCTGCTCCTTGTTTCTTTCAAGCAATCAGCAGGGTGCTCTATGGCTCACAGCTTCGTGAGGTCCCTGGTGAAAGTGAGGGAGAAGTCCTGCTGGTGAGAAAGGGGTGCAGGGCTGGGGGGGGGGGGGGGAGAGATGTGTTGGAGGAGACGCATGAAAGCGTTGACCCAGCCTTTTGGCTTGACAGACTTGAGACAAGTCCACCAGGAAAACAGACCTGACCACAATGAGCGCTGTGCATTTAGAGCCCCAGGGCAGGCAAACCTGCCAGGGGAGTGTGTGACCACGACTGCCTTTTCTTGAAGCCCTGCCAGCTCAGTCCCTGCCTTACAGCACTGCTCCAACGTGTACCCTTTGGCAAAACTGGCCTGCCCTGGGCTGATCTAGGGTAAATGGGAAAGAAGACGATAACCATTACTATAATTTGTGAAATGTCATGTGTTGGTTTGGTTTTTTTCCTCCTGCTGTCTCTGCATATACAGGTAAGCCCAGGTTTCCCCACAGGGGCACAGTAAAGACCCTCAACTCCTTTCCCTCTGCTAAGCATGTCTGATGACTTTCTACGGTTATTAGCCTCTTCAGTGCAAATCAAGGAGATGGGTGGGGATTCTCAAGGGTTAAGTTGCATGTATATCACTGGGGGGGACAGACTCATAAATTAAGCTGGAATCTGTCCTGATGATGCCCTCTCCCCAGATGCAAGCTTGTGGTTTCAGACCTGGTCAGGGGAGTCAGCAGTGCTGCATGCTTTACGTCAGACATGAACAGACCTGGGAGGAGCTGTCCTAGGATGGAGGGCTGGGGGTTGGAAAGATTTTTATTAATGATTTGCTGTGAGCAAGAAGAGGGTCAACTGCCTTTTTCACTAATTTTTCAGCTCTGCACAATCTTTCTGTTCCCAGTTCCTTTTCTTCCCTTTGCTCTTCTCCCCTTTCCTGCACTTCTTCGGTTCTTAAACCCTTTTTCCCCCTTTCCTTTTCCATTCTTAATCTCCATCTCACATATGCACCCTTCTTCCTTTCCATTTCTCTTCCTCTCTTTAGTTCCCTTGTCCTCCTCCCTGTTCTCCCTTCCCCACCCTCCCTCCACCTCCAAGCTCCTCGGGAAGAAGACAATTTGAAGGCTTTCCGCTCTGCTCTCAGCTGAGAGGCTCCTTCCCTCAAGCCAATCAATGGCAGCCTTTCAGCCCCAGTGGGGCTTGGCAAACATTAGATCAATAAGTTATTAGCACCATTCTGTCAGCTGTAATGTGGAGATTGATCGGGGCCGGGGCTCCTGCATGCTGCCTGGCACTTCCCCAGCCTGATAAAGATGACAGATTAAGGGAATAAGAAAAAGGAATTAAGGAGTCTGGCTGTCAAAGCTGTCACGGACTGGAGGAGCGCTGTTTTTTTCAGGGGCTGAATGAGTGCAATCGGACATTTAAATGGTGCTAAGGGTACAGCACCACCAGCAGCTCTGTTGGAAATCACTATCTTCAGCGTTCACTTTCCTAAAGAGAAGCTGGGAGGCGTGTAGAAGGAGCAGCCAGAGGAGGTGGAGTAGCCGTCCTGGGTGTCGGAGGGAGTACCGCTTTGCTGGCACAGACCACACACAGAAGATTCAGCACCTAGGAGCCCACAGGGAAATACAAGTGCTGTCCCTGCCACATTGCCTTACCCACCTTTTGGCATGGTTGGGTGTTGTGTGGCATTCCCCAGGACTGAGGGAGGTATCTGTGTCAGAGGAATAATGCCAGTTTTCCTAGCTTTTTATCATAGATATATAAATTGTAGCCAAACGACCTTTGCCGAAGAGGTTTGTGGTCCCTCAAGGAAAACCTGATCCTCATTGGAACCATGCTTAAGCCTTCTGATTTAACAAGCTTCCCCCTTCTCCTGTCTTACCCACTAGAACATGCTCCTTTCTAGAGCTAGAAAGTGAGTCTCCAAAAGGCCTGGAGTTCCAGCCCACCCTCCAAGCCTCATTCTTTAAATCTTTTCTGGAAGAGAGTGGGGATTCACAAGTTTGCAATTGCTAAAAAGCCTCTCTGCAGCATATAAAATTCATTCAGATCTCTCTCTTAAGTGCAGTATATCCTCTCCATGAGTGTTTTTCATACTATGAATATTTACCACCTTTCTGTGGCTTGGTGCATGCTGTAAAAATAAATTTTGTAAGAATCTGGGAGACAAGGGGATGTTGGTGCACCTTTTCTAATAAACAGCCTCATTACAGACAGACAGGAGGATGGCTCCAGCGTGACCTGCACCTCCCTCTGTTTCACTCCTTGGGAACTGAAATATTGGACAGTCCTTTTAGGTGCTTAACTCCAGCTAGGCAAATCGAGTGAGCACAAGGAGGTGGGAAGTAGCAGGATACTGTTTGCATGGTAGGAGGAAAGGCAGATGGCCTAGCAGTTAGAGCTGAGAAAGGGGATGCAGGCTGCTTCTCATGCCTAGGAAAGGATGGTTGATACATTACACGTTGGGAATCCTTCTACTCAACTACTGTCTTGTTGTGTGCTCCCACAGCTTTTGTATGTGCTGCAGTTAACTCACATTTAGGAAGGGGTTAGTGACACTAGGCCTGCTTTTGGAGTGCTACTTCCCATGTAATGCATTGAGATCAGTGAGTGGTGGTCACTGACTCTTGCCTGTTGGAGTTGTTCTCTGCTATTGAGAGGAGTGACTGCACAACCAGTCTGCCAAAGTTAAGTTCTCTGAAAGTGAGCAGGAAAGAGAAAAACCTCTGATTACTCGATATTGCATCCTCCTTGCTTTGTAGTAAGAGACCATCAGTGTGTCCCATTCCTCCCTCCCCTTTGTTTCCTGTTTTTCTTCCTGTTTCCAAGAGCCTCTTGTCACAGGGAACTTGAAGCGTGATGCTTAGGGAATGTTTGCAGATACCTTGGTCTAGGCTAGGGACAGTCCTGAGCCAGGAGCGCCCAGCTTGCTCTGCTGTTTGTGCTGTTTGTACTATTTGTACTATTAAGACTGGTACAGCAGCCAGCAAAAGGATGCTTCCTGCCCTGGAGAGCTTGCAATCTAAATCTAAATGACAACCAACAAATAGATATAGATGTGGAGACATAAAGGAACAATGAGATAACCCAGTGCAATAGCTAAGGTTTGAAGCCTGCTGCCTGCCATGTCCCTAAAGCCATTACGCTGATCTGCTCAGAGGAGGATGCTACCTTTATTTTGCAGCTGGTTCGACATCCCCTTTGCGGAGATCCAGCAGTATTTCACCCTTCCTTGCTAGAACTAACCCTGCCCCATGAGCTGGCATGCACTTGTATTGTTCTAGGATCCCAAGTCCCAGAAGCCCACTGCCTCCCTTCCCCCAACTTCCCCAATAATTTTTTTTCCATTCTCGTTGCCCTCAGTTAAGTTATGGCCCGTTATTCCCATGACCTTGTGCTTCACTCTGCCTTTGTTCCATTGATTCCTGCTGGCAAGGGATGGGGCCAATGTGCAGCCAGATTCCATGCTGCTGTGCGCAGCCTACTGCGTGGCCCCTCGTACGCCAGCCTTTGTTGAGAGCAGCTCTGGGCCTGCTGGGACTCGGCAAGCTGGTGCAGCTTCTTACAAAGGCACAAGCCCATCGCTGGGGAAGTAAGTCTCCAGGGTCCCTGCAAACCTGTCACATTCAGCGCAGGAACAGACTGAGCAGCAGGGCTGGAGCACCAGAGTTGTTTGAGCAGAGCAGCTCCTCTGGTGGTAGCCTGTTTGTGCCAAAGGAAAGGGGAGAGCTGAATAAACTGAGATGCTGCCAAGACATTTCAGACTGGTCAGTGGGAATTGTCATCTCCAGGGTTTAAGTTTGATGGGGGACTTAAGAGCAAGGGAGGATGTTTTCCTCCTCTTAAAAGAATGTGAAAGGAGGTGAAAAAAGGACTCTCTTCTCATTAGATGTTGGCTATCTGAGCCTGGGTGATTTCCCGTGTAAGTTGGCTCGGTTCTCTGTTTACTCAGGACTTCTGGGTCCAAGAAGCTTTCAGAGCAAAACCAATGATATGGATAGGGAGCGTGAGATAGGTCTTGATCTCTTCCCGTTGTGCTGTAGCATAACACAGTGCAGAAAAGCTTGGTGCAGTCCCTCGGCCGTAATTGGGACCCTCTCTATAGTCCACCCATTTAACAACATTGGGAGGGCAAAAATTTGTGACCACCTCATATTTGCGCATTTCCCTTCTCCAGGTGAAACGCTGTGCTCAGTCACTGGGACATGGGCTCAGTTCCTGCCGCTGATGCAATGTGTGTCCTTGGTGCAACTTCTCTGCTGCAGATTCCATTGTAAACAGTGGAGATAAAGTCCCTTCCTCTTTGGGGAAACCTAGAGCTGGGTTTTCTAATCTTCCCAGCTGACTTAGGCTCCCAAGTCCTCTCTTCAAAGCTGATAATGAGGCTTGGGATTCTTAGGTGTGTTGGTGAACATGACTGTTAAGTCACCCAGGTCTGCTGGGTGGTGGGAGGCTGAGGATTAGAGGCAGTGCCGGAATACAAAGCACTGTTGCTTCCAGGTGACATTTCCACCCATGGCCTCTAATCGGTGTGTCTCAAGTCCAAAGAGGGCTGTGAGTAGATAAAACCCACATTGCCCTGGCTTCTACACAAGCTCGTTTTACGGTGTCATACCTGCATCCTTTCTCTTTATGGTTGCAAAGCCATTGGGTGATAGTTCTGTATGGAGGCAGAAGTGCTGTCCTCCTCCAGCTGACCTACTTTCCTGGCCTGTCTCTATTCATGTTTCACTGTAGAAGTGCAGCTGGTGAGTGCTGGACTTCCTTTTCACATGAAAGAGGGGGAAAAAAATCCACTTTGATTTCTAGATCTTTGGGGAAAATATTTGTCTTTGTTTCCAAAAACTGCTCTGGATCACTTTCTGTACTGCCTTGTCAGGCTAGCAGGAGCCTTGAATGTGACGCAGGATCTGGGGACCTGCATGGGAGACCTGTTGGGGGGGGTTGTGTGGTCAGGGCTGTGTTGCACTGGTGGCAGTAAGTGATCAGTATGCTTCAGGCTTCCTCTAGCACTCCTTACTTGTATTATTGCCTGGCCTAGCTTCATAACGTTACAGTTCTGCTGATAATGGCTTTCATTTTCAGCTTTAATATTAAAAAACTGCCCTGATTTGGCTTCCTTTCAACTGAAATGCTTTGTAGAAGGCAGGAGAGAGGAGGCAAAACCAGGGATTTGGGGGAAAAAAAAAAGAATAAAAAAAAGCCCCCCACAAGCAACCCGCCCAATATTCTGTCTAAGGTGGAGTGTTGTCTTTGGCAGGTGCATGGGCTAAGCAAACAGCTGTCTTCTGGCTTTCTGGTCAATGAGTAGCAATGTACTCTAAATGCACAACCTGTCTTTGTGAGGGTGGTAAGACATCCAGAAGCTACACTGCCAACTCATTTGCAAAACATTTGGTTTTGCTGCTGCTGCAAAGTCAGGGGGAGATAGACTGTTGATGCTCTCATCCCAATGCCTTCAACCACTGTCCTGGTTCTTTGTGTGTGAGTGCAAAGAACGGTTGGATGAATGGCATGTGGACATAAAGGCATGAATTTAGAGTATAGGGTCCTGTAAAAGGGCACGTGTTTAGCAGGTGTGAGTGGTATGACAAAGCTGTGCACGTGGTTTTAAGTTGTGAAGAGGAAAGGATTGGTGCTGTAATACGAAAATACATTGCTGTTTAGGTTGTACCCCAGAATCTGTGAGTTTACTAAGTAACTAATGAAAATGTGACCTGCCTCTTCCCTGCTTTGCAGCTAAGAAAGCTAAGAGGGGTTATGACTTCTTAAAACACTGGGCTGGAATTCAAAAGATTGCTATTTGGTCTTGTGCTCTCGCACTGACTCAGTAAATTTGGGGTAGATTGTTAGATCTTCATGCCTCCGTACTGGCTACTGATGATAATTATTCCCTTTTCCTTGCTTGCTGTATATCTTGTTGATTTAGTCCCCACACTTCTGGGGACAGAAGCAGTCTCTGACAAATCCCAGGACTCTGCCTTAAATGAAGGGGGGGGGGGGGAAGGAAAATTTTCATTCTGTGATGTAAATGACTGCCATAAAAACTGCTGGGGCGCAACCCAAATACAAACTCAGTGTGTGGGATTTGGTGCTTTGGTACAATGTGAACCTGAGATGCTGGAAGGAAAATGCTACAGATCATCCTAGAGATTAATACACTAATGTGGGATCTCTCTGGAGGGCCAAGTTCAAATCTCGACTGCAAGACATCTGGGACCTTTCCCTGTGGCATGCCGCTGACGGCAGACTGTCACACCTGACTGTTCACGCGGCTGCCAGCTCACTGGTGTGTGTGCCGAGAAGTGGGTGTTTTGGAGGCTGGTGGGGCATGGGTCTGATGGAGTTGGTGCCACTTCAGAGTTACTGCACGATCTTGGTCTTCCCCTGCACCAGTGCAGCTGGTTGGGAGTGAGATGGGACTTGCAACCTGTCCTGCTGACGTGTCTGGGAATAGCAGGGCATGGTGCTAGTCAGAGCGAATGTCTGCTGGCAGATGGGCGCACGGGGGTGGGAGTGGAATAGCGAGAGAGAAGGAGTGATGGGAGGGTAATGAGGTGCCTTGGCAGAGTTGTGAAATCAAGGAATCTTTACTGCTCATATTCTAACTGCTGTCACGTGTAACTGGTGCTTCTGTCACCAGTTCTTCCATGGAGTCTCTTCTGCCTGAAGTACATAAGAACAAGCCCTGCTGGGTTTTGCTG
Source organism: Gymnogyps californianus (assembly GCF_018139145.2). Classification (NCBI taxonomy): domain Eukaryota; kingdom Metazoa; phylum Chordata; class Aves; order Accipitriformes; family Cathartidae; genus Gymnogyps; species Gymnogyps californianus. The sequence goes on along the minus strand of NC_059491.1, from coordinate 4,292,627 downwards.
CCTCCTGTCCAGGCTGGGAGGGGCGAGCAGAGCAACGAGACTTTTGTTGTTTCAAAGCCACAAATCCCGGATGAGAACACTTATGAGGAGGATATATGATCTTGGCCTCCAGCGCTGAGGGTTTGCAGCATCAGACTAACATTTCCAGGAAAATCAACATGAAGAATGAAGTGTTCCATGGGGAGGGAGCTTGTGACTCTATTTGTGCTGTGTGGCCAGGTACTTCCTAGCTTTGATGCTGGCTTGGCAAGCTGATACTGTCTGTGGCTTTGGAGAAGTTATTTAGAGGGTAAACTGAGGCAGGAGGGTTGATAAAATTCAAATTGTATTGAAAGGCTGACTCAACACCTGGGAAGTGAAGTGCTGAGAAAACTTAAGTGCTGTCACTGCCTGGCTCTATCCTTTCCTATCTGCTTTCCAATTGCCGCTGTTCTGTTGTATTTACTTTGCTTTTGGTTATGGATGGTTGCAAGCCTCTGCAGTTGTCTCTGAGTGCCAGTTTTGTTAGCAGGCTGGGTGACAGGGTCATGGCAAGATAAGATCGGAGGCAGCTTGTGCTCTTTAAAACCTTGAAATGCCACTTGTAACTTTGCAGAGTTCCAGAATTGCTCTTTGGATAAAGGCACTGCCTGGCAGGCTCTGCCCTCGGCGCGTTAACTGTCTGCTCTCGGCACTGCTCAGCCTGTGGCAGCCACAGATCTGTGCTCTGGATCTCTTGATAAATACAATGCCAAGGCAAGAACCTGGGCTTGCTTAGCTGAATTCAAAGTAATGTGGAGTGATTCTGAGTATGAGGGACAGTTGCCTGGCTTAAAATGTCCCCTGGAACATAAATAATTTTGTTGTTCTTATAAATAGCACTAAAGGGGTTTGTAACCTTTCTTAACCAACACACTTTGGGCAAATTGCAGAAGCTTTGGATGCATGTTGACTCACAAGCAGATGCAACGTATACTCGCTCAAATATGGTGCTTGTTTGTGAGATTTATTTTTTTTTTTCTTTTAAGATGCTGCATCTTTAACAAGCCCTTGATAGATGAGAATTTGATGCTTGCAGTGACAAACAGTCTCTTCCTTCCTGCCCATATGCAACATCATGCTTTCAGTTTCCCCAGCGTTGTTATGGGAGGGTATTGATTTTAAATCTGTTCGGGGATGCTGTAATTGTATATTAGATATTTTGTGTTGGTTTGTAAGGCTGCAGTAATGCAAAAGGCTTGAGCGTTTCCGTACAATCTAGAGGGGGAAGATTGCTAAGGACCTTGAGGTTTTGAAGGAGGAGGGGAGGGAGAGGGGGGAAGAGAGATTGGGGGGGCGAAAGGAGGGGGGGGAGAGAGAGATACTGTGGTAGGAAGATTCAGAGATCTGTTGTGGCTTTTTTTGTGTGTTGTTTTTTTCCTCCCCTTTCTCTCCCCCAGTTGCTTTGCATCAGGGCATGAAAGGAGTGGAAACACCAGGGGGACAAAAGGCAACAGAACAAATGATGAAACTCAGTAAGGAAATCAACTGGATTCAGAATTTATAGCTTTAAAACGTTGCATTGATCAGTGTGTGAATAGTCATTATGTGCTTTTGGACTGCGTGATTAGGAAAGCAGATCAAGGCTCTCAAGATGATGATTTTTCTTACTTTCATTTTTTTTCCTCTGCTTGTAATATATGTGTGCGTATGTGTGTCTGTGTGTGTGAGAGAGAGAGAAGGAAAATACCAAAGTCTCTCTGGTTGCTTCTGCAAAGAGGAAAGTACAACCTTATCTGATACTCAGGTTTCTCATCTCTCTTCTAGATGAAATTTTAGGCAAGAGAAGAGTATGTTCTCCCAACAGCAGCAGTGAGTGTCCTTTAGAAAGCAAGAAAGCCAGAAGTGAGTCCCCAAAGGGTAAGTGCTGCTTCTCCCTCCCCCATCTCCTTCCCCTTTCTTCTCCTTTCTTAAGAGTGGAACTTAATTGAAATTAAGGAGGGAGGGAAGGGAGGGTTGCAAGAGGCTGTGGTGTGGGAGCTGTAAGTATCCGGCACTGAGGGTGCATGAAGGAGGCTACCAGTGCACTGTGCTTTCTTTATCTAATCGGAGGGAAGCTTGCAGTGTGAGAAAGGGATTGCCTCTTAATTAGAATAATTGCTTTATGATTAAAAAAGCAAGCTGCAGCTTTTGAGGTGGATTTTAGGGGTGTTTCTACTTTTCAGGCAGAATGTCTTGATTACATGTTTAATATAAAAGATACACACAGGCTTATCATGCTGGCATCTGTTCCTTTAAAGGGGAAAAAAAGAAGCCTAGCAGGGAGAATAGGGCTGCCTAGTTCTTTCTTATGCATTTATGGCACTGTTCCTATAGAGATGGAATCTGCAAAAGGTTTCTCTTTTTAGGGAATTTTTTTTTTTAATATCCTGATTTGTCTTACGGTTCTTTCCTATAAACATGATTTTTAAACTTTCTTTACGACTGGCAAAGTGGAATGGGTAATGGAGCCTACAGTTAATGAGTTTGTCTCAAGGTTGCGTAAATGAGGTTTTGCAGGCTGTTCACTTAAAGGCTTTGTTGTTAAGTTCAAACTAATTAGCTGTCAGGAATACCCATCTTGATCACCGTGCCTAACCTGCACTCTTTGGCCACTAAGAAAAATAAAAAAATAAAAGCAGACTACCTGTCTGAAGCTAGATCCTATTTCATGGGTTTGGAGCCCAGCAGCTGAGACTCTTCAAGGTGTATATTCTCAATAACCAATTCAGGGAATCTCAAAGGGGACTTTTTGCAGCAGTTTGTCCTGAAGCCTTCTTAAACTACATACCTTATATTATGCTATATAAAGATATATTGTAAGGACCTGTACTGCATCCTAATTTCACATAATGTTCCTGTATATTGTCTCTTCTTGACTCCTTGTCCCCAAATTATGATCTGAAAGGCAGCATGCTCTGAGAGGATGTTGAATGCTAGTGTCACTTAATATAATATTGCTAACACTACCTAAGAACATACTAAATCTTCTCTTTCACGTAAACCTCTCCTGTCTGTTAAGTCTTTAGCTTTTTACTGGGCTTTTCTGAAAGATGTAAAGAGGAACCCTATATACTACTACTCTTTACCTGTTTTCCTTGATTTTTTTCTTCATTTGCCCGATTCCTGTTATCCTTGAAATGTTTCTAGTAGATGTGCAGGTAAGTTCCAGCAGGATGCTTCTATAGATTCTGAAACGCATTTGTTATGTAGGGGCATGAGACTCCTGTAACACACTTGATATACCTGCTGTCATCTTTGCTGTTTCTGCTGAGTCTGTATCCTTTGTAATTCCAAGACAGTGCACGCTTAGGAACTGAATCCAGGTAACAGCAACCTATGTAGCCTGGCTGAGAATGAGCTAAACTTTAATCAAGCCATCTGAAACCAAACTACTGCATTTGGATTCACCCTAATAAAGTGGCTGAACTTGCACAAATCGATGTTTTTGCCGTGGAAGCAGCAGGGTCACATGATCCCATTCCATTTCTTTCCTCTGGCCTTCCCACCATTTTTGTTTACTTGAGTGGGTTGAGTGCAGTGTGAGGCAGATAAGCAGCCCTTGGCTTTGCAGTATGCACTCAGGATCTAAATCCTGCTCCTTAACTCTGAATGACTCGGGGATTCCCCCAACTCATTAAGAGAGGGGTTCCTAGGAAGCCCTGAATAACAGCAAACTTTCGTTTTCTACCCCCGCTTTTTTCTCAGAAAGCCTTCCCTGCCCTTTAAAAGAGTATGAGACAATGGAAATTCTGAGCTGGGCCTTTTACTAATCTCCCACGTTAACCTGTTTTTTATTATAATAGATCATTGGGGAACCCCTGTTCTCTCCAACACTGTGGCAGACATTTTAAGCCTAGGCTGTGCTGATGCTAGAATACCATCAGAATAGTGAGGGGCTGAATAGGGGCAGAGACTTTTGTGCTTTTGGGGCCTTTATCTACCCACCCCCTGCTATGAAAAGGGGGTCAAAGGAGGGGCTATAGCCAGTGCTTCTGTGTCTGAAGCCCCAAACAGCGAGAGCACCTTGCAGCTGAGAACTCCCAGGAGACTTCCCATCCTGCTGGCACTCGGGCAGCATTCCGGTGGCATGGGTACCGTGGAGGGCCTGGAGGGAAACGATCCCTGTGTTCCCAGCTCTATACTAAGGAGCTGATTGGAAACAGAAGGATCTGCCTTGTGTGACAAGCCATTTTCAAACACAATGGACCCCAGTGGCTAGTTACCTGGAATTTGGGAACTGCTGCTGTAGAGTAGCGCTGTAAAGTGCGAGATTGCGCTAGAGCCCCAAGCTTGGCTGGGACCCAGATGCTGTGAGTGCAGTTTGTGATTTAGGAGTGGGAAGGGAAACAAGGACTGATTGGAGTTTTGTAGTCTGTGCAGCCCCACGCTGTCCTCTGGTAGGAGCCAGGTCTGCAGCATCTCCCTGGGACGCACCCTTCCTTTTTCTCCAGCCCCGTGGTGTGCCTTGTGCGGGTGCTGGTCCTCCGCCTTTTGCACTGTCCGGTGGTGGTGTACAGCTCAAGGTGGGGACTCTCCCCCTCTCCGTTGCACGCTGGCCCTGGATGCAGCTCTTGCTCAGGGCACAGCTGCATTGTCTCTGAAACAGTCTTTTGAAGAGGAGAAGTGACCCCGTGCCCGCGGCACATCTCGTGCTGCGTGGCTGCGCCTGACAAGGCAAGGAGAACAGAGGCAGCCAAGTAAATCACTCCTTCTCTCTGACTGAGTGAAAAAACACCTGTAGGGCTGGAAACCCTTCCAGCAGGGAAGCAGTAACCTTCCCTTCCCCCCTCCCCAATGCTCGCAGTGTTCGCACCAGAGATCAAAAGAGAGCCGTATCTCAGTGGAAACAGGGCCGCGCCAGCACTGCTGTCAAACAGAGCAGAACGTTCTCGCGTCTAATATGGAAATGCGAGCATATCAGAGGCTCGGAGCGAGGGCTGTGCTGGCAGGTCACGGAGGAAGCTTTCTCCCCGGGAGACAATTCCCCAAGTAAAACCCTCGCTCCTGCGGCAACAGCATGTCTGGAGATCTGCTTCTCCAATACCTGGAGACATGAAATAAAACTGAACGATTGCAAAAAGAGAAAATCAGTAAGAGTATTTTGGTTCCTATTTGAACTGCTGAAAAATAAATCTGGTAGAAGCCTCATCATTTGGGAAGATTTGAAACTAGACTGGACCAAGTGCTGGAAAACACACGTAGGGAACAATATTGCACTCGCCCCCTGGGGTGGGCTGATGAGCTCATATGCTGCTCCTTCTGCCATTCTCTTTTCTTTGCTATTGTAGACTATTTAAAACAAAACAAAATCTTACTGCATCTTTGGTTAATGAAGTAGACCAGAACCGGAGCTGGGCTACAGCTGAGCAATTCAGATCCAGCCTCTGTCAATTTGTTCCTCTTCTTTGGGGGGGGATATCCATATGTTGATTGGTTTGGCAGCTGTCCAGTTGGGCCAAATGAAGAAACAATGTTTGGCTCCATTCTTGCTAACAACTTCACTGCCCCCCAAACCCATATTGCTGAATATGGTGGGAGTGGGCACGGGCCCTCTCTGCCCTGGCAAGTGACAGCTCAGGCAGCAAAGACCCTAAAGCTACTAAGACCTGGCTTTGAACCTGGGGTGAGACGCTTTTGCAGCAGGCTCCTTACGCTTTTACTGTGGTTCAGTAAAGGGAACCTCGGCCTGTCATGGGTTTGTTGTAGCAAAGGAGAGGAGATGGACAGGCTAGGTGCTCCTGTCTCGTCTGGGATTGCTTGGGGAGGACAAGCCTTATAAAAGCTTGGTGAAAAGGTTGTGCAGCAATGACACATCCTTCAGGCTGAGCAGAAAACCTGTGTCCTCCAAGAGCCTGAATTCCCTGTGGCTGCTACCATCGGGACCCTGCAGTGTTAGTGGAGGGTGGGAGAGGTGGGTTCCCCTTGCCTTGGCGAACAGGGAGGCACGCTGGAGAGCGTGAAGGCCCAACAGATGCCTGCTTCGGCTGTGCCTTCCCAGTGACCGTGCCAGAGTCCATTTCACACCTGGCAGCTGGAAGAGATTTGGCAAGATCAGTCTCCCGCATTACCCCCTGGTAATGACAAAAGCAGACAGCAAAGCTTCGGCAAAGCTGGAATTATCGCTGGCTGAGTCATGCGAAATCTTCCAAGTTTTAAGTGTGGAAATCCAGCCTTTCCCTGGACTCCTCCTTCCTCTTAGCCTCCCCTTGCCACCCCCCTTCTGCCTCCCTTCCTTGCACCTGAAATCTGCTCTGTGGCTGATCGGATAGAATTTATGGTAATTAAGTGTTATTAAATCCCCTCCCCCCTCCCTTTTTTCTCTAATGACACAGCCGTGGAAAAAAAAAAAAATTGGTGTTTTTCTAAATCAGGTCTGTGGCATGTGGCTTTGCTCCTTAGACTTTTGGTTAAGAGCATCAGAAGGGAACTGGAACAGTTGGTGCACTTCTGCGTTCCTGGAGGAGGTGGCAGGAGCGGCAAGAGAGCGGAGGAGGATGTGGGAATCTGGCCCGCAGAGTGACTTGGCGGGAAGGGGACGTGGAAGGGAATTCTGCCCCCCACCCCCCTGCTCCTTCCACTGGTGTCTTGCAGGCTTGGGTACCGGAGGCGGGGAGTGGGAGGGAGCAGGCATGGCATGGCTGTCGTCTTGTGCAGCCTCCCTCCTTCGGGTCTGGTTTCTAAGTGTGATGCACGCAGTACAGGGTGGGGACCCAGCTCCTGATACAAGCTAGCTTGAAGCAGGCCATGAACCTGTGATTTACACAGGAAGCCTGTGGTCCATGAGATGCAGATACAAGTCACTGGGTTAGAGATCAGTGGTTGCAGATACGGCCACAAATTGCTATGCTGATTGAGAATCCTTGCTGAGCTGGATGGCTGACCTGAGTTGGAGAGGACTGAAGTAATTTCCCTTTTGCAGAGGAAGAGTGCCTTGGGAGCCGGTGATGCAACCCTTTTTTATTGAAACTTGTGCAGCTCAGACTCTTTATTATTATTAGTCCCTCCTATGTTTTGGGGAGGAGATGGCTTCATTACAATGCGTGAAGGTTGCATCCCCAAAATCTGAGCCCCTGTATGCTTGATTGTGTAATGAGTTTGGTGGCAGACAGCACTTGCCACTAATGGCCTCTCATTCTGGCCAAGGCAGAAGTGAACCAGTCCTTAAGCTACTGTGGCAGGGCCACGTTTTACAGGTACTCTGTCTCTTGGACTGTATTTGTTTGCCACAGGCTATCTCTTCTGATAGCTATCTTAGGGGCCTTCCTCTCACCTGAGAGAGATCCACAGCTCTTTTCCCAGCAAGATGTCCAGTGCCTGCACATTTGTCACAGCGCTGACGCTGGTGTAAAGTGGCCTGTGCTCAGAGCCACCACCTTGAATTTGGAGCCAGTCAGGCAGCAGTGTCACCTGCCATGAGCCCTGAGGGACTCTGTCTGTGAAATGAGGTGGATGAAGGAGCACGAATCTGGGGCACACGGTAGGGTGGTCTTGTCATTCACTGAACGCAGCGGTGGTCTTGTGACTGCAGCGTGGGGGGAGCCCTTCCCACTCCCTCCCTTCCCTTCTGCCTGTTTAGATTGTTACTGGGAGTTCCTCTCTGAGTAATGAAAAGGTTTTGCCTGTGGGGAAGATCCAAGATAAAATAGTGTTAGAGCAGCCACCGCCAAGGCGGAGAACGGTAATTACTCTGAGTTCTGCTTACAGTAAACACAAAGCCTCTGTGGTTTTATCTCCCTGATGGTTAGACTGGGATCCCTACTGCCCAGGGAGCAGGCAGGGCCTTCCTCAAAGCACCTCCCTCCTGTGCAGTCATTCCGGGAAGATGGAGAGGTAGGCACATTGGGTGTAATTTTAATGGCCTCAGGGTGCTTAGCCATATGTACAGATCTGAAACAACCTGCTTTTGTGACTTCCCTCCAAGAGCTGGGCAGGTGGACTGTCATCACTGTCTGTTGTGCAGTTGTCAGCATCACCTACGCTGGGTGCTTGAACATCTCTGCGTTATTGTGTCCTTGCGGGTGTTCAGAAAGATGGGGGAAAGAGGTGCATGTCGGATCAGGTATTAGTTGAAAAAAAGAACTCACGTCCCCTAAGATGAAAGGGTGAGAACTCAGTGAACTCTTTCATCCTGGCTGTCCTCTTTGCCACCTTGGGGGTAGAGAGCTTGCTGGTAATTTTGTGTTATTATAATGCAATGCTTGTTGCTTTAGGGAGAAAAAAAACAAAAAGAAACTTGTTCGTGAGTGTTTTTTGGGTGCTGTGGCAATTGAAGCTGTAGACTTTCCTGTATATAAGTGTGCCCATGTTTGGAGGTTTAGCAAGTTGTAGGTGTGTCTTGACCCCGCCGTATAATGGTACATCTCGGGCACAAGGACAGCCGCGTTTGGCAGCTGGGTACATCAAGTTCAGTGGGTACACTAGAGAGTTGTGGGAAATTGTGCTAATATCCCTCTACCCCCCTTTCTCTTTCTTTTGCACTGTCCCTATACTTATGTGATTTTTCCACTGTATTTCTCTCTGGAAAAAAGACCAAATCTTTCTGCTCTTCAGAAAACTCCCACACGCCTCTGCTTGAGGACTCGGTGACTCAGATGACCCCAGAGGAGCACTATAGACGCATGATGTCAGCACTGAATGAACACGGCACGTTTGAAGAGCAGCAGCAACAGCGTCTCTACCAGCTGGCCAACAGCATGGCAGTGCCCAGCCATGGAGGTACAGGCTCTTACAAATGGGAGAAGAAGGGGCTCGCTTTGCCATTTGGTATAAGTCTTGTAAGATGTCCCTAACCCCTGTGTGCACGTGAGGAGGATTTATGGGCTGCAATGTTGCATGTTTATCATGCAACGAATACAGGTGGTGCTAAAGAGTATCCTACAGACAGTTTCTCCCACCATCTCTGTGGGGGCATCTACCCTCAGCCATCTATAAATGCTAATACCTTTTGTAGCTATCTCGGGGGGCTACGCATTTGTTTACTAGAATAGATTAGCTACAACATCACTACTGTGTATTTTGGAATGGCAGTGAGGAGGGTCATTTTCTTCCTTTGTTTCAAGAGTTTGTGTTAATCTGAATATTCAGAATCTGTGGTGTAAGTCTTATTTGGGTCATAGTGTGGAGCGAGGGGAATGAGTGCTGGCATAATGCAGGGGCGTTGTGAGATGTAGGCAGTGTCAGATACTCCTGCCATTTAGTGATGGGATCTGAAACAGCAAGATCTTGCTGCAGGATTTAGTTAAGCATTTAGTGCGAGGTTTAGAAAGTTTGTGCAATAGTTGCTACACACAGACATAGCATAAATTGATGTTAAAGACCTTTCACCTTAATGAGAATTAAATGTCTTATGATTTTACGGACAATTAAAATATGCAGATAAAGCTAAGTTGCAGTGAAGACAGCTTAGCAGGCACATGCTGAAGTCAGTGGTACAGGTTCATCCATGGTATCATCTACTGAAAGCAATTATGTTTACATCTCTAAGGACTGATCTGGTCCTTCACTAGCCAAAACCAGATCTGCTGTGGAAAAGTGAGGGAAAGGGTTGCTGAAAGGGAGAGAACTTCTTCCATACCTAGTGCATGCTCACTTGGTGGGGGCTTCTTCAGAGTATTGCCTTAAGGACCATGTAGGTCACAGCTTCCAGCACTAAGAAATTGTCCCCAGACCTTCCCAGGATGGTGTGGGCCTCTGAGGTTGAGCTGGGCACTAGGGATAGCTGAGGGACCCCGTCGGCCCTTCTTTATTTAAAGCCTGTTGGGTGCACTGCAGATTGTGCCTGTGTACCTGCCTGTCTGCTGTTTCTAGGCTTTAGCAGCACAGAAGTATTTCTGCACCGGTATCTGTGTTCAAGGGAAGATGCTGCTTTTTACAAGGAGGCTGGCGCTTGTACAGTTATGTTAATGGAAGGAGGGGAAAAATCTAAAACCTGGCCCTGAAGCAGCTTCCTCATTAACAGATGCCATTGTCCAATGCTGCTGCCTTGTCCTGGGGCTGGAGTGGTGTCCTGAGGGGATAAGGGTCCTGCAGTACCAGGATCTAACGGGTCCCGCGTGAATTGAAGGATTGCTGGTAGGTTTTGCCTGGGTTGTGGAGGAAGCTGGCTAAATCCAGCTCGGCTGCAGCATCCCGAGCTGTGCCTAAAGGGGGCACTAGGCAGTTACAGGTTCTACCCTGGGAACCGCTTGGCAGAGCGCAGGAGCCACAAGCATCCCTCCACAGGCTAAAGGCTCCTCAGCCCACTTCGCCTTCCCTCGGGCAAGCAAAGCCTGCTGGCGCTGGCTGGGCTTGGTCCAGAGTAAAGCCGTGCATTGTACCCGAGTCCTCTGATGCAGGAGTGAGGGGTGAGGGAAGTAACTCAGCTGCCTGGATCAGGCAAAGCCAGGGAGCTGGAAGAGGCGATGCTGTTCCAGTCTTGGAAGCAGAAGGTTGAAGCATCAATGAAAAGCAGTGATATGCGAGAATCTGTAGCCCCTCTGCTGCTTCCTACCCAAGGTGTGGAGGGCTGACAGGTACCTGCCTCGGTGATCCAGGGAAGGAGCGCAAGCAACATCGGCGAAGCATCTAGCAAGAGCTGGAGGAGAATCTCCAGTCTAGAGTGTAAATCCCCAGGGCTCCTTGTTAGGTTAATGAAGAGGCTGTCTTCTTTTTCACTCTGTTTGATTTGATTGGCTTCTCTGGGGGCAAGAAGGCGATTCCTTTTGCTGTGGAGTAAGGATTTGCTTATCAGCAAAGGCATGGCATAAACCTGTGCTGAGGCACACCATAGTGAAAATGGAACATGCTTCTGTGTGTGATGTTGAGCTGTCCCAGACATTTACAGAGATGCAGAGCTCCTGCAAGCATGATACATAGGTACAGGGCAGGGCCACATGCTATAGGGCTGGAGTTTCCACATATACATGCAATGAACACAAGCACAGTATGCGAGAGGACAGTATATAACATGCACCATGCACAAAAGGGTAACGCATACAGACATGCAAATGCTGAATTTTCAACCATGACATGCAGGTCTGTGTAGACCATGTTGAATACAACAGAGTACATAGCACAAAATGTGTTATGTGTACCAGTATTGTAACAGTCACTCATGACAGACCACTTAACCTGGGCACTGGATGGCTGCTGGACATGCGGAACATGTACATCCAGGCAGAGTGTGGGCTGCAGAACAGCTGGTATCACCCCCTTCTCCCCTCATGTAATGAGCAAAGTAGCTCATTACATTAAAAGCCTGACGTATTTTTTATGATTATGATTAAATTGTCTCATCAGCATTTGCTAGGTGAGGGGTCACACTGAGGTTTTAGGGTGGACAGGAGGAGAAAAGGAGTCTGCACAGACAGACTCTCTCCTGTAACATTGACAAGACAAGACAAAACTTGGTGTATTTTGGATTGTCTCCACACCACAGAGCTCTGGTTGGGCTATAAATTATTAGTGCCAGTACAAAGCGCAGTTTATCTGCAGGCTTACATGGAGGCACCAATAACATTAATAATTTAAAAAATGTTAATAATTTAGAAATCTTTTTTTTTAATTGCTTTTCAACCCCCCTCCTCCGCCCCCATTCTCCCAGTGGCATTCATCCCACATTCTGAATTCAGTCTGTCTGCGTGCCTGGAACCTCCATCCGCCAGCGTCCCACTGTCAATCAATCTGATTTCCCAACTGTCAGAGTGCAGGATTGTAAATAACAGATCCTCGGGGGGGCCTGTGTGAGGGGGTAGGGGCGCAGGGGAGGGAAGGAGGGGAGAGAAAGAGGAGAGGAGAGGGTGTGCATGTGGGGGGTTGTTGCGGTCATTCAGGATCAATGCAGCTTCTGGAATTGGCTGCATGCCAGACTTCTAAATTACAGGCACTGTGGCAATAAGGAGTGACCTGGGTTTTTCAGATAATTAATTTATAAACATTGAAGGTGCATGGTCCCTGGCTCGGAGAATTCTCTAGGCTTTTTATGTGATCTGATGGGGTTTGTTATTTCACTATTTCATACATACTTTTGCAGTTCAAAATCGTACATCATTTTAATGTTTGTCCCCTCAATTGGGGGCGTGGGGATGGGGATTGCGTGCGCATGAATGTGGCTAGAAACGTTCAGGTACCAATGTCCTTCTTACTGCCAGCAAAAATAGCAGCTGTGTAAGCATTTCCACTCCAACTTGCAGTCCCACCACCGGCCTTCAGCCCTGACCATCACCAAAATATTTGATGAAGTGATTGGTGAAGCTCAAGCTGGGCTGGGCACATCTTGGGGCTAATAGGAATATGAATGGCTGGGATTTCCAGAGCCAAAGGAGAACAGCACAGTGGTATAAAGGAAGGCGAGGAGATGGAAAGTGTATCATTACCAGGGTCATGCAACACTCTTATATTAACCTAGCTTTATGAATCAGTTGCGGGGAGAGGACTAAAATGCTGCTGGATGTGGAGTGCTTTGAAATCTCAATATGCGAGTTGATCCTGACTGTGGTGTGTTCATTAAGATATATCTTCCTCTCCTCGTCTCCCCACCTGTGTTTTGGTTTCCTTTTGCAGAGTGGTACACAGTGAGTGTATGAAGGAGGTTTCCTCTAAGCGTGCATCTGTGTGTATGTGTTTCCTGTGTGTCATGTGAATGGCAGCAGAGGTTTTGTTGTGGGATGTAAGCAAGCTGTGTATAGGGTATCCTGAAATAGGTATAGGAACTAAGGGACTCGTGATGCTTAACTGTGAGAGAGTAGCACTCTGTCAGTGCAACTGGTACACGTGTCCATGTCACTAGACCTTCTCATAGGTCTGTCCAGCTGCGTTGTTCCCTGAGAAGGCAAGTGCAATAGCAAGCCAGCTGTACTTGCATCGCCTGCTCTTCCTTGGAGTACATTGTGATCCCCATTAACGTGTGCTTGTGGTGTATCTGGCCATGCCTGCATTGTCCATCACACGGCACTTGCGTGGGCAGCTTGTCTACGCTGATACCCACACCGGAAAGACTATACATGCCTGTAACCTGTCATTGCACAGTCCACCTGTGTAATAGGTGGAGGGTTCTGCAATGGTGACACAGCAGCGCAGGTTAAACGAGGGGTGCATTTCTTTCTGACCTGCAGCTGATGGTCTGATGAAACGGTTGAGCCTAAGGCTGGAAGGGGCCCCTTTCTGTACCCCATGCTCATCTGCTCTGTGGCCCAGCCCTTTCTTTTCCTACAGCAGAGCTGTGCTAGGCAGGTACAGACCTGCCAGGGCCTGCTGTCACCCCTTGCCCAGGTGAGGGCCGCAGCATCCCCCAGGCTCTGGGCGGCTGGCTGGGGGGGTTCAACCATGCTTAGGAAAACAGCCCTTGGTGCTCTGCAGCGCGGTGGCCCTGCTCCTAGGCTGTACCTGGTAGCAGGGATGGGTGCTCCCCAGCCAGGTGAGTGGGGGGAGGCAGGTGCTCCCTGGCCGAGGGGGTAGGGGCCACCCAGGGAAACAGCCCCCCGTCCCCTGCTTTCGCAGCAGCGGGAGATGCTGGGGCAGGGAAGTCTTCACAGCGGGAGACGCTGGGCTGTGGTTTGGGGGGGGACGGGACGACGCTGCCCGCCGGGGGTCCCGGTCGCAGAGCGCTGCCCGTGGCAAACCCTGCGGCCCCCGCGGTCTGGGGGGGCGCCGGGGACGGGCCAGCTAAAATCGGCGGTGCCCAGCGAGGGGCCTGCGGGTCGCGGAGCCGCTGCGCGCCGCCGTCCGTGCGCCTCGGCGCGGAGCTCCGCGGGTGGCCGCGGGCCGGGGCCGGCTGCTCCCGGCCGGCGGGAGGACGCGGCTGGCTTCTCGGTAGGAGGTCGGGTCAGCTGCCCTGCCTGCCGGCTACGGCGGGGCCGGGGCAGGTGCCGCCGCGGCTCTGCTCGGGGAGCGGGAGGTGCCGCCCCCGGTGCGCGGCGAGCCGCGGCCCGGGGCTACGTGCCCACGGAGAGGGGGACAGGCGGGTGGCTCGGGAAAGGCTCCCTCTCCTTTTTGTCTCCCCCCCATCCATCCTTCCCTCCCTTTTTCCCTCCTTCCCTCCCTCCCTCCTTCCCTCCCTCCAACAGGAAGGCAATTAAACAGCAATCCACCCCCTCCCGTAGTTGCACAATTTCCTCCGCTGCCAAACTCCCTTGGCGGCGGAGGCGGATCCCGCTAAGAGCCCGCTCTGCCGTGTGAGTACCCGGGGCAGCCCGGGGCAGGGGAGCCGCAGGGCTGGCCGCGCTCCCCCGCCTCCCCGCCGCTTGACAGCTTGCCCGCACCGCGCAGACGGGCGGCGGCGGGGGGGGGGGGGGGAGCAAAGGAGCGGGCTGTCGCCCGAGGGGCTGCGGGGAGGGACGGGACGGGAGCAGCCCCTGCCGCCCGGGGGCTGCGGCGGTGCGCGGCTGCAGGCGGGGAGCCGGAGCGGCCCCCCGCGGCGGAGGCGGGTGGGCGGTGGGTGCCTCCGTGGGTGCGGTGCGGGGGGGGGGGACGGGGGGCTTGGGGCCCGTGCCGGGCAGCAGCTCATCCCTTCCCTTTCCTCAGATCTCCTCCGGGCGCGGCAAGAGGTGGCGGCGGCGGCAGCGGCGCGCAACCCCGGCGCGATGGAAGCGCACATCCCCTCGGCCAGCAACTCTTCCAGCCAGCGGAGGAAGCAGGGCCTCCCCCAGCACAGGGACACCCACTTCCCCGAGAGGTACCGCGGGGGCGGCTCCGCCGGGGGACGGGGAAGGGCCGGCCGCGCCTCACCCCCGCCCCGGGGCGGGGCGTGCTCCAGCCGCGACGGCATCCCGCGGGGGTGCGGGACGGGGGGGGGCTCTCGGACCGGTGTGCGGCCTCGGAGCCGGTCTGGAAAGGCGTGTGCCCGGGTGCCGTAAGGGCCCAGGAGGGGAGGGTGCGCCTGGGTGAGGGTAGCGGTGCCCGTGGGGGTGGGCAGATTTGGTTTGCCCCGGTGATGTGTTGACGTCTCCCTTGGGCGTTACGCAGGTGCGAAAGTGTGGTTCTGCATGTGTGCCTGCCACATGCCGGGATGTCTGTACGCAAAGGGGGGGCGGGGGGGGTGATTTGTGCTCGTGCACATACGCATTCGCATCCAGGTTGGCGGCTGGCTGGCTGGTGGGAACGATCCCAGTCCTGCCTTGGATCTCCGGAGCAGATGCTAGACTCTAACCTGTTCTTTGGCAAAGAGCAAGTTAAGATGTTTAAGTTTGCATTTTATAGCATCCCCAGATAGCGCGAGAGAACAAATACTCTAGGATGGAATAGAAAGAAAAGAAATTTTCTTTTTTGAGGAAGAAGGAGGCACAGCTTGCCTTTACCAGTGATAGGAGTGCTGGAAAGCTGATCCCCCCATCCCCCCCCCCCCCCCCCCCGAAATTCTAGCTCATTTATCTTGATCTGTGCCATAAGCCATTCCCTCCGCAATCAAGAACTTCAGAAGGAAATTAAATTAAAGCTGCGTGCGTTTTTGACAAGGATAGCAGAGGCGGGAGAGGGCCTGGCAGCCACGGGGACGCAAAGGCTTTGGGTATCACGGGACAAGCCGTGAAAGGCTCTAGTATCTAGACTTTTTCTGGTTTTCATCTTGGGGTGGGGGCAGGCTGCAGGCTGCAATATTAGTTCTGTGGCGTGCATATGTATGCGTTGAGTTCAAAGTCATCCCCCCATTTGTAGCCTTGGAGATCCTGTCTGTCTTTCCTTCTTTCTGACCAGTGGGTTTGCAACGTGTAGGGGCTGGGCAGACCTGGTAAACCTTTCTCCTACAGGGTGTGCTTTGGCTAACCCACCTAATAAAATCCAACCCAGTCCGTGTGGATTGTGGGCAGACCTGTGAGGAGTGCAGAGATAGACGAGTTTCAGTGCAGCCAGTCATCAGGAAAATTTCTCCAGCTATGTGTGGCCTGGAGAAGTGCCAGGCCAGCCGGAGGCCTGGCTGAAAAGGCATGTACGGAAGGGTGGAGGTTGCTTATGGGGAGGTGCTGCACATAGGAGGGGCAAACTGAAAATGAATTAGGTATGTATCAAATCCAGAGGTACTTGCTACTGCCAGACAGGTGTTCTAGCTAATGGAGCTGGGCTTGGCAAGGAAGTGTTAAATCATTTGGGAAGAGGCTGTTATCTAGCAGTTTAAGGAGAGGACTGGAGTTAGGGCCAGTGTTCCTCCCCAGTTACAGGAGGGAGAGAGAAGTTACTCGCTAGGTCAGGGGACAGAGACTGAAGGCCAGGAGTTAACGGTTGGAAAAGACCACTACTTTTCATCTTGATTCAGTTCTTCAAGTAGCCCTATGAATAGTTGCACTGGCATAAGCGAGAAGGAAATCCTGGCGAGCTGAGGTGGGGGAAAGGAACACATAGGGGCACAACCTGCCTTTCATGTTGAGAGAAATATCTGTGGGACCTTGGATTAAGTTTGCAGGAGTCACTCTGTCTCCTTTGAGCACCTCAGTTCAAAGAGCAGTATGATGTGGCATGTTGTGTGGAGCAAGGATATTTGTACCCACTTGTAAAGGTCTAATTATTTGCCTATAAAAAAGACCAGCCCGTGGCTGTGTTGGTGGGAATCAAACAAAGAAGGTGTCTTTTTCTCTGTGCTACGTGCTCTGTAGTCTTGTTTCTGTCCAAGAGTTTGCAGACTGAAACAAGGCTCATAGCACCTTGTCAGCCCTGGTTTTGTTTTCCCACACTGCTCCTGCCTCAGACTGTACGTACAGGACCTGCTCTAAATGCCTGGGCAGAGTAGTTCTCCAAGGAGCTTTGAGACAAACCATGTGGAACATCACCATGGTGGGCCTGGCTGGGCACATCCTGTGCTGCCTTCTTCTGCCATGTTAAGGCATGGCGGACCAGACTGCCTGTTTTTTCTGCAGCCATCTGCACCCACAAAGAGGGCGTGATAAGGCCCACTGTGGCCTGCCTCCTTGGCCAGGCTCTCAGGTGTGATAATCCTTGGTTAGCAGAGCTGGGAAGTCCTGCTGGGAAACGGGAAGCTACAAGTATGCCTTATAGTCATGACTTGGTAAGTCTGCTTGACATTAGTTCACATGATCATTATTTCTCCCCGGAGGTCTGCAGCCACCTGAGTGTCACTAAGGGTCAGCATGTATCACTCTGCTCCCACTCAGAAATGGCCTGGTTGGAGCTGTCGTGTGCAAACTGTTTCTTGCTGTTTTGCCAAAGCACCACAGGCATTTTTAGGTATGCCAGGAGAAGCCGTGGCCATGTATTGTAAAGCAGCAAAGCACTGTATGGGTTAATTTCTCCCTTCCAGTCTCCCTGTTAGCCTTGGGTTTTGTACTTGGCTGCCGTGGTCTTTGTCAACAGGGTAAATCAAAGCAGCCTCTGTGCACCTTTATTATGAAGGTATAGAAATTTTAAAAGGTTGAGGTGGGCGCTGACAGAGGAGAGGGCAATGGAGGAAGCTGACTCACGTACATAGGCAAACTGTAGGTAGATTTACGGCATCTCCTTTCCCAGGAGCAGAAGTAATAACGCATGATGCAGGGGGATGTGAACTGTTTGGCATGGTGTTAAAATTCCATTTCAGCTTCCTATCTGGAGATCTGTGGGGATCAGGTCAGCTCTCAAGTGCAGCAGCTTTGTGGGCAAGAATAATTAGCCACTCCAGACTTCAGCCATTATGTCTGGCAAAGCAAGGGGGGAAAACCTATTCTCGTGGCCCAGTTTTATTTATCAGGGCAGTGCTGCTGTTTTTGCAAAGACAGGAATGCAGAGACCTTTGCCTGCTGGTGGGAACTATATATACAGTTTTCCAGTTTCTAAGTGTGAAGAGGTGGGTGATGAGTCTGAGCTAGGGAACACTTGGGAAGATAGATATGTTCAGACATTTGTCAACTAGGTATCATCCATCCTTGCTGGTCAGAAACAGGCTGGTAGGTCTAATGATACTAAGGACAAGGCAGGCAGGTGAGTACTGGCTCTGAAGGGGATGATACACACGTGTGCACACAGACACACTGAACGTGGATTTTCTTGGCCGGGTTCCAAGGTCCTTTTAGCAGAGCAGTGGTCCCTTCACCTCTTTGCTCCAGCTTCCTCATCTGTTGAAAGGAGTTAGTAAAACTGGTATGTCTTGCCAAAAGTAGACGCAAACTGCAGGCTTGAGAATCTATTTGGTTTCATGGTTTTGGTTTCCTAGATCCTTCTCTAGATTGATTCAGACTTGGATTATAGAGCGCCAGGACCTGGTGGTTTCTTTGAAAAGTTTGTTGAGTTCAGTGTTATAAAAAGACTTGGAAGAGGAAAGGGTACAACTAAAAGGTGTTACTGTAACTACTCCAGCCTGGAGTACTTCCCATCTCCAAACTGCTCTGTCTCCTGCAAAAATGGCAGGTGGCTGTGCCCTGCAGAGATGCAGAGTTGCTTGGATCCTATTCCTTGGATCCTGTCTCCAAAATTTGTTGGCAGTGTACTTGATTTTGCTGGGGTCGTTTAGCCTGGCATGTTCTTACCCAAGGTGCTTATCTCCTGGTACATGCTGCAGAACTCACTCCTGATAGTACTCTTGAACTGAGCAGACTGCTACTCACAGAGCAGGCTAGTGTGTGTGAAGCCTAGGGAACACTTGCATTCACCCCCCCTTTAAGGACAAACTTTTATACCCTGCAAATGGAAGGCATTGCACTGGTGCTCACACTAGGCTGGATGAGCTGCTTAACAGTGTGATCAGTGCGGTGAAGCTTCTTGGCTAAATATGATGCATCAGTTCTGTGTTCTGAGTTGCTAGGAGCTTGTTCACACGCGTACAGTATATGGGATGGGATCTGTGTGGGAGAACCTGCCCCTCTCACAGGAGGGGGAGAAGGCAGATTATAGTCAGAGAAAGGGCAAGTGCTGAGGCAGGTACTTTGGTAATAGCGTTCAGCTGTCTCTGGTACTGTCTATAAGAAGCATTAGGGACACAATTCATCTTCCAGGACCATAGACAATTATGGGGTGAAGGCAGGAGGAATGCCAAGGAGCAAGAAATACTGCCTGCGTGAGATGCTATCAGCATCCTGATCTGCTGGGGTCCTGGGAAGCCGAGCCCTTTGGCTAGAGTGTTCTGGGAGTGGGAGCCGCAGAGTCTCAAAGATGCACTCATTGCCCTTCTGTTGCAGAAAGCTGACAAACATTGTGCATCAGCCAGAGGCCTTTCTCTGTGCAAAGATGTGCCTGAAATACCCAGCAAGGATTTTTTGGAATGCGTTCTTCCCATCTGCTGTTGCTACCATTTTTTCTTTCACCACCTAATTCCTCCTCCCTGCATCGCAGAGGCTTTCCTTTTCACTGCTGTGCTCCTTGGGCACATTCTCCTGTCCTCTCTGGAGACATTCTCTCTCCTGCTCTTACCTATCCCAGCCTCACATCCCCTCTCTGCTCTGAATGCTGTATCCCTCTTTCTCTGATTTTTGCACTGGGGAGGATTCCTCACCAGATCCCAGCTGGCTGAATGTTATGCAGAGCAAAAGCCAAAGAGCTTGACCTGATTTAACTAATTTGGTTTTAGCACCAGTTTGGATTTTGAGGGAGCGATTTCCCCTGGCAGCATAAACTAGACCTTCTCTGTGTCCAGGCCTCGTTGCTGCCCTAGAAGGGCAGCGCCAGTACGTGTCTCTTTCTGCCTGGAAATCCCAAACACCATTTTTAGAAAGCCCTTTCATTTTATTTATTTTCCCTTCCTGGCACAGACAGTGTCTGCGGATGGCAAACCAGCAAGGAGCTGCGTGCTGCTTGCCTATTACCTCAGGTTTAAAGTGTCTCTTCCTATCAAATGCAAAGCAGAAGAAAGCAGAGCTTTCATGCATTCTTTTTTTTTCCCCCTCTTCTATCCGTTCTAAATTTATTTCCATGCCTTGCCGGTTTCAATCTGCATTTCCTGACCCTCTCACATCTCCAGTCACAGCCTGTGCTCCAAGCCTTCCTTTTGAGCTTGCAGTGAGTCAAGGGGGAGCACTGCTCTGGGCTTGGGAGGATATGATGGGGTTAAAGTGAAAGGCTGGGTTTTAACAGTATAATGTGTAACCCCATAATGACTTTAAATATTGATTATTTGAAGGCCATTAGTGCTTATTGTTAAAGAAAAGTCGATACTTTTTAAGCCTTGTGAACCATTTGTCTCCTGTTAAAGGACATATCAAATTTAGCAGCATGCAGTGCAAATCCCCTAATACCCTGCTCACAAGCCTCCAGCTGGCATATTAGGGAAAAAAAGGGAGTGGGGAGAGGAATATGCCGTAACACAGAAGTGCTCTCTGCAAGGTAAGGACAAGGCTTATCAGATGTAATTGCCAAGGGCTAAATTCACATTCTCAGAGTATGGGACTGTAATTCAGCCCTTACTCTGAGAGGTGGAAGAAGAGGAGGAAGGAAATTAATGGTGGGGTTGAAGGCTGATACGTAGCTGAGAAAGGATGCAAGGATTTGTGTTTTGGTGCACGTCTGTCTGAAGGCACAGTAGCCTTTGTTAAGGTCTCTGGGGCTTTTTACTCGGGGTTGCCAGTTCATTTCCAAGCTTGCTTGGAAGCAATTGGCTGTATCTGTACCAGGCAGCCTGGGAGGGCTCCCCAGCTCTGTGCCAGGATGCGACCTGGTCATACTCCCTCCCTCCCGTGCCAGGTTTCCGTGCCAAGGATCAGGCAGATGGGCTGGAA
Organism: Gymnogyps californianus; assembly: GCF_018139145.2. NCBI lineage: Eukaryota > Metazoa > Chordata > Aves > Accipitriformes > Cathartidae > Gymnogyps > Gymnogyps californianus. The sequence continues at coordinate 4,272,024 of NC_059491.1, read as the reverse complement.
GGGAGCAGTAGCGGGCTCCAACAGGTTCCCTGCCTGGATGGTCAGGAGGCTGGGCTTGTGGGACGGCAGAAAGCGTCTGTCCTTTGTGGTAACGCAGGCAGTGTGAAGCCCTGCTCCCTGGGGGCTCTGCAGCATGAGCTAGGAAGTATCAGTCTGCCTGCAGGGAGAAGAGCCCCTTGTCCCCCGAATGTTTATGAGCATACCTGCTTTCTTTCTAAGTTATCTGCTGCTTCAGACTGATGCTGAGCATTGGGGGGATGGCAGGAGAGGTGCCATGACTCCTCCTTGTTCGGCCGTAGGCAGCTTCCCTTCTCTGACTTCAGGCTACAGACTCCACGGGTGTAACAGTGCCAGTTGCGGGACCTTTGGCTGGTCCTGTTTATCTGGCCTCACCCAGCAGCTTTGCCCTATGCATGTTTGGTGGAGAGCTCCAGTGTTGCTGAGAACAACTCTGGGGTCTCTGTGGTCTGCTGTGTCAGGCAGGCACGATGACAGCAAGCGCAAGTATGTCTCCCTGAATCTTCTAAACCTTTGGACTCATCCCCAGCATGTGTTGTGTGTGTAACATAACCAGTGACTGACCTCTCACGTTT